>NC_047159.1:22003817-23228817 GCF_009819705.1 Hippoglossus hippoglossus | reverse complement strand
GGACTACATTATTTCTCTATAGGGCGTTTGTTTTAACAAAGCAAATTTGTCTTTATATATTTTTCTATCAAAACTGCATTGCAGACAGACATGTAACCAGTGCATGTTTCATGGTCAATATTTATTCATTATTATGCTGAATAGGATTTAAAGATTTCAATACCTCACTGTGTCTATGCATAAAACATTTGTGTGGATCCAGTTGGTTGATCTGATATTAACGCATCTGTTATCACCTTGGGTCTCATTTATAACATTTGCGTACACACGCCACTTCTCATGCAAACGTTGGATCTATAAAAACAAACTTGACAGAAGAATGTGCTAGGGCTGCTCGATTATGGAAAAAATCATAATCACGATTATTTTGGACAATATTGAAATCACGATTATTCAAACGATTACTTTTGAGTTTGAAAACATGATGCATTTATTCAGTATTTCTCTCCAAAAAAACACTTTGTAACTGAGAACTTTGAAATTTCCCAGAGTTTCCTCTCATTATTAAATGTCCCCATCTGCCCCCCCACTACAAGCACACAAGCAGACAGACAGAGAGAGAAAGAGAGGGGTGGGGGATGGCTATGAGGACCATCATCATTTACCCCCGAACCCCTACATTGAACGGGTTACATACAACAACAAGCGGAGAATCGGGCTGACCGGCGCGGAGAAATGCGGGTCCGGTGTGAACAGCCAGGCGGCTGCGCGCTTGAGAATGGCGCGGCGCGGATAAGGAGTCGCATTATACAGTGTGGCTGAGATCGATGTCTGTCTCTGCGTTGATGTCGTGGGGGTTGTGGCGTTGTCTTTTTGTTTGTTTATTAATTCGTCGTGAGTGACTTTGTGCTTTAGTTTCAGATGGTTGAATAGATTTGTTGTGTTGCCAAGTGGCGCAGATATCACCTTGTAGCAAATCTTGCACATTGTGTGGTGCTGCTCCTTGTCGGATTCTTCGAATCCGAAGTGTTCCCATACAAGAGAACTTTTTCTACCCTTTTTGTCGATCAAACGGGGCTGCCCTCCCTCTGCCATTTTCCACTCGCGCTGTTTTTTAAATACCGCCGGTCACCACACACACACAACTCGCCTCCTTCACTTTACAGCTGCTTGAGAGTGAGTGCCAGTCAGCAGGGCCGCAAATAAATTGTTTCAACTCGATTATATTAGTTTGGAGATCGTTTGACCCAAAAATCGAAATCACGATCAAAATTCGATTAATTGCACAGCCCTAGAATGTGCCCACTTGTACACTAACTCTGGCCCATGCGTACGAACATTTTGGAGACAGGAAAATGATGATGCAGACGTGAGGTGGTGAACAGAAGCCAGATTATTGATCCACTTCATCATTAATATTAAATCCAACAGCATTATTTGTGCTCGCGCCACATAACTGTTCCATAAGAGCCTTCAATTGAAAAAGACATAAAACAACTTACAGCAAATTACGTTCAGATAAACAGCAGAGTTACGGAGCCGAGTCATTAATAGTTTTTAATAATATCTGCTAACACTGTGCGTGTATCATAAAGTTTGACTTTAGTTTTCATAGTGTGTGTAAAATTGCTGCAGTGAACGTGATTGTGTCATCAGAGCGCACAGGAGATCTCTTACTAAAAATTTGGAAAATCTATTTACTTTCAAACTTCCATTTCCAAATAATATCCCAGAGTGGAGGTAAGGATCCCACTGATGTGTGAAGTAATCGGTCCGATTGCTCTAAATATATAAATACTGTGGTGACACTCGTGTGTAATGCTGCGTGATGAATGCACTGGCACTGATAGAGAAGTGTAGAAATCGAAGGATGAGAAGGAAACGAGGGTTCAGCGATCACAAGGATTTTTCGTCCCATGATGATGACTCAGCTGATATAGATTCTATAGATCTGTGATGTTGGATCTTTGAGCTGAACTGAGTCCAGTATCACACAGACCGACCCGACGGAGACTAACCATCCCAGTACAAACACAAGTACTCACAACTCTGGTTTATTAGCCGACAGGTATGTGTGTGGTATGATTAACACTGTATAATATTTACCTCTCTATGTAGAGCCTCTTTTAATCATTTAAAAATATGATTCTCTTAAATTGTGTAGATAGGGGACATCACAGCTGTCTGAATGTAATAATCCTGCAGTTTTGGATGATTCAAATACGTTCAGGAGATACAACACTCACTCTCACTCACTGTATTAACAGCAGTATCAGTGTATTTTCTTTATTAATGAGATCACTGCTGTGGCCACTAAACAATCTGTCTTTCTTCACATCCACCTCACTAACACCTCGATGTCGGGGTAAGAGAGTTGCGGTTCTTTTCATCCCTTGATGCTGATTCACCGTAGTAACCCATTGGTCAGCAGGATCATTTAATATGCATGAGTTGCTTTACATTGACCGTTCATGGTTGAATGTGGGCGTGTAGAGGACGGAATATGAGACAGATCACCGTACAAATGTTTCCAGGTGGACTGTGATTTATAAAGGTAACATTGCCTTCAGGTGTGCGTGCTCAGGGTTCTATCAATCTCAATCTTTTTGTGCGCATGTACACTTTTAGTATGAATCCTACGCACTGTTTTACACATGAGGCCCCTGGTGAGGCTGGAGAGAACTGACCGTTTTTTCGTTGAAAGCAAGTTCTGTACAAGAGTGCACACATGTCAATATGTATGCATGTAGAATTAGGCCATTTTCAGACATGAATTCCAGAGATTGGGTCCAGACATTTTCCAGATTTCCTGTCTAAAATCGTCCACAGAAAAATTTGCCGCACAGTCCAGCACAGTATCACTAATGTTTCAATATTGATCACACAGAGCTGACACTCTGATATGATGTGACATTGGTGCAAGATTAGTGCAACTGACTCCTGAGCTATTACTTGAGCCGCTCACCTCTGGAGTTTGGTAGTTTGTTGGAGTCTTCAATCTCTGTTGTGCCATGAAGCGGATGAGGGAGTTTGTCTCTGGTGAACCACGGACACCGATGCCGGATCGCCGCCTTGCCTTTAATTGTGATAGACGAGACTTATCTAAAGCAAGATGGAGAAGAATGAAACTTTAGTAAGACTCACCTAATGCAATATACTGTATATGAGAAATATAAACTTCCCCTCGACTTCTCTGGACTGACTATATGCACAAGTGGTGCTGTTTTGGTCACAACTCTGACCATGCTTTAATTAAGACAACTATGCACTAGGATTTAATATGATCACACTTCATTTTGAATAGTTTATATCTCAATATTACAGACAATACAGCATTTCTACAGCTCTTCTTGAGGTCTGCTGTGAGGCCAGTGGTGGCTGAGCACAGAAGCAAATTCAATCCAAATCAAAAGTATCTGGACAATGCTGTTCAGCATGGAACAAGGACCGGTGCTCTCACCTTTGTGGTTCGATGAGGCCGCTGGGGTGAAGCTCTGGACAGAGATGCCAAACCGACGGGGGGTGACCACGGAGAAATTCAGGGGGGCTGAGGTGTCTGTTAAAACAGGAGGGGTGTTCTCTTCTGAGGGGGGCAACATCTCGTCCTTCTGAGATCCTTCTGGGCCAGCAGGGTTCATCTCTGTGCTTTCCATCTGCACAGTTTGCATAGATCTTAGGATTCAAGAGCAGCTGAAGCACAACTGACAACAGTAGTCACCAAGTTAGGATGGATCACAACAGAGGAGCAGTCAGTCACCTGCTGATCCATTATTTACTGTTCCAATACGAGTCGTGCTTGTGGCTCATTACAGATAACGTCTAAATGAAATGAACATCTAGTAGGAACTAAACTCCATACTCCGTGACGTGGTAGTGTCCCCTTATCGTTAGCTGGGTGGTAAAAAGTTATCTGACAACCATCCTGAACATACGTAAGAACGTTAGCTTAACTCAAAGCGCCCTGCATCTGCTTCATACTGACTGTGTTTATGGTTTGACTGGTGACCGAAACGGCCCAGTAATGGTTTAACAAAGACAGTAAACAAAGGACAGAGGCGTTACTATTGCTGACCGACTAGAAAAACTAACTTCAAGCTAACAGTAGCTTCATACGAGACGTTAGCTAACAGCATCAACACTAGTGTCGAAGAGAAAGAAGTGACGGCAAATAGAACACTTACCTTGAAAATCCTAAAAAAACGATAGAGGGGTCTGCTGCTAATTACTATAAAAAACACTATTGTTTCATAAAAAGGCCATTAATGTCTTACATACTCCTGAAAATAAAACACGATTAAAAAAGGAGCAGCAGAGAGCAATTCAAATCTCGCTCCACGCGAGAGCCCGGCGGAGTGCGGATCCTTCCGCGAAGAACTCTGCCTATCTAGTGCACACTTATTCAACTTAAAAACACTCTACGGGCAATAAAATGTTTTTTTTTTAAATGTGAAGAATGAATGAAAAATAATTTCGTTATTAAAAACGTCGACAATGACTGTGAAAGTTTATCGCTCAGCGGAACTAACTTCCGCTTATGTTCGGGCTCCGAGAAGGACCGGAACCATGGCCGGAACTCGTTTAATATGAACTGGCCAATAGCAAGACAAGACACGATATCGCGTGCTCTCTTAAAGTCAAAGGTGAAAATATAGATGGAACGATAGATAGATCGATAGATAGATCGATAGATAGATAGACAGACAGGCAGGCAGAGAGACAGGCAGACAGACAGACAGACAGATAGATAGATTGATAGACAGACAGGCAGAGAGACAGGCAGACAGACAGACAGACAGACAGACAGACAGGCAGACAGACAGACAGACAGACAGACAGATAGATAGATAGACGGACAGACGGACGGACACATAATGGCCGAAACGGGATAACTTTTTATCCATTCACTTACTTTTCTTATTGGTGAAGTTGTGTTATCTAAAAAAGTGATAATTATGATAATTATAATAATAATAACAACAACAACAACACTATTTATAGCACCTTTCAAGAACTGACATGAGACTAGAGATTAGATTAGAGCAAAAATATGAGAGTAAAAATGTTACTAACCCTAACCCATGTTATTTATAAATAAATACAAATAAAAAGCTGAAGGTGAATTTAGATTACAGGTCCTGAGAAAGCACACCTATAAAAATGTGCCTTTAAGTGAGAGGATAAGGAGTTTGCCAAACCGATCTCTTTAGGGAGTTTGTTCCAAAGAGTGGGAGCTCTGACAGAAAAAGCCTGCTCATCTTGGTCCCCAGCTGAGGCTGGAGACCAAGAAGCAGGGCCTTCACTGAGGACCTCAGGTTACACCTGGGCACATGTGATGTAAAAGATCTCAAATGAACTTAGGTGCAACCAGAGCTTTCAGTGGTCACCATCATGAAACAAAATGAATGTCACCTAATGAAAAGCAGTTATGGTAAATGGTCTGTATTTATATGGTGTTTTTCTAGTCTTGATTACCGGGTTGACAGTTTTTTTTTTTGCCATCCACCCATTCACACACACATTCATCAAGTGCATCTATGGGCAGCACTTCATTTTCTATGAGGGGCAATTTGGGGGTTCAGCATCTTGCCCAAGGACACTTCGCCATGCAGATGGGGAAGACCGAACTGCAGACCTTCCGCTCTACCCCCTTAGCCACAGTCGCCTCTTAAAAATCTATTCAATCAAAACCATCATATTTTGATGTGTATTACACTGGTTTACATCACTTGCAGTCTCCTCTGTGCTTCAAAAATCAATAAGCCCCAACAGGTGGGTGAAGTGTTGAAAAGCTCAGTAAACCTTGTACCCACACAGACACACACTCCTTTTCTGAGGTTTGAGAGTCTGTGGCGCAGCTGACTACACAGAGATCAGATGCAACAGGGATCCTCTCTCCACAGCTGGGACTGTCGACCACATGAAGCATGTGGCTTCCTCTGTTGACATCAGGCAAGGCTGCGCGAGTCCGGGAAAGTAAGTAACACTGAATCTGTACTGTGAAGTGAATATCCCAGGTCAAAGTTCACCAAAGTTCAACTCAAAGCCACGCTGCCAGTTTGTTTTGCCACAGGAAGCAAACGTTATGTTCGCCTTCTTGCTCACACAGAAAGTGATGTGTGTGTGGGACCATGCCCTAATGCTGCATTCACAGCAAATGCAAAGCAAATTTTTTGTGCACATGCAAAGTCAATGTAAAGACAGGAAATTGGCCCGGTTACACCTACTACATGAATGCATCAGCAGCAAAACTTTGCCTCCTAGTTCACTTCCAATCAGCACAAGCAAGAGGACAAAAAAAGAAATACATTTGCTTCCTGTGGCAAGCAAATCTGCAGCATGGCTTCATGTGGAGTTCAACTTTGACCTGTGATATTCACTTTGCTTTAGTGTACGTGCGACCGTGCCCTCACTCACGCCGGGCGCCACTAACAGCATGAATACCGTGTGTGTAGGTTTTTCACTATGCTTCAATGGGCTCATTATGTCACTGTAATCGTAATTATCGTCCCTAATGTGTTGATTAGAGTAACATTTTTTATTTTATGTCATTTAAAACGATCTATTACAATAAAAGTGTTTTTTGTTACAATATTTTTTAGATTAGACCCAAGAGATGTGTGGAGCTGCCAGTGTTCTTGCTCTTTCTTCTTTTTTATCAGCATAATACTGACTCTATGTCTGACATAGGAAATTCCAACCATTTATTCAACACTTTAGCAATTTCCACATCTCTGGTCGACTATTTTTTCTGCGACACCGTTCTCAACACTTGCAGATAATTGTTACAGCGGAAGCAGGTTTGTCAGAGATGTGTCAGCCTATCGTAGCTGGAGGTTCATTGCTTATTCTGAAGCTCTGGTAAGATAAGCTTTACATCATTTTGTAAATGATGTTAACAACTACGCTCACGACGCATATGTGGATGATTCGTGTCCAAGTTATCCTACGTTGAACTCAATGCAAAGCCATGCTGTGGATTCCCTGCGCCACAGGAAGCAAATGTATTATTGCTTTCACTGATTTACCTACATGTTATCCTAAAAATTTGCTAAAGGAGCACTTCAGTAACATAGTGTTACACATTGGTAAAACAAATTGGTCAAAAAGAATAAACCAAACTTTTCCATTTCCAATCTACTTTTTGTCGGACCCTCTGTGTCTCGGTCAGCACCGCTCTGATAACCCTGAGAAGATAAGCTGATAGCTCTGATATCAGGTTTATTTTCTCAGACTTAACAAATCTCCTTCAGAGCAACAGAAAACACTGTGCAGCTGTTATCATCAACCTAGTCCAGCCTGCAAAGGATTTCGATGTGTAAAAATTGGCAAACTTCCACTTTAACAAACAAACTCGCACACCTCAGGTATATCTCTATTTTTATTTGTGTATATATACACATATAAAAAATAAGGACATATGTACAATGATAATAAATATCAACATGTTTGTACAAGTGAAATAAGTTACTTAACATAGTTTAAAAACAAACATAAAAGATCACTAACAGACCAGCAACAAATGGGGCAAAATCAAACCGGGCTGATAATAAAATAATACAAATAATAACGTGAGAAAAACAGCAGAACTTAAAGCCTCATGTGAAAGAAATGTTATGAGCAAACAAATGAGTAAGAACTTAGGAAATGCACCTAAAGTGCATTATATAAGCATTTGTTTTCAAGCCCGATGCCTGTTTTCATTTTCTTTAGTTTTTGCAACATGTTAAATTAAAGTGAAAGCCTAATTGTAAAAGGAGAATCTATTAAGACATAACTACCAGTGTAAAGAGCAATTTGTTTTTATCTTTCTGCCTCAGGGAAATTAATACTATAAAGTGGGCTCAGTTAAGCACTGATCAGCATTTACTTATTTGGTTTTACAGGAGCTGACAAATTAAATAAGGGGTAAGTTTTGGTACATTATTCAGCCTTTGATAAAAGTGAGGGCATCAAGAATCAGATCCAGCAGATCACTACTCACTGTACTGTAAACAGAAAAAAAAACAGGAAGTCAGTCAGCATCAAGCCGTCATTGTGTTTTGCTTGAGGGGGAAATTTGCTGCTCAAAAAAATGTGAAGAAAACATTGCGGAAATCAGCTCAGTGTAGCAAAGTGGACGGACTGCTGAGATTTAAATATCGATCAGGAATCAAATAAGATAATTTAAAGTACTTCAACAAGAACAAAAGCAACTGCAGTCTACTTTGGCTTATTTCAAAAGGTGAACAGGCACAGAAAAAGTAAACAAGTTGAAATGCAGCCATGAATATTCCTGTACAACCCTTGAACCATTCAAATCAGACATATTTTATTTGTGTTTTCTTTTCAAAGATAGCATTAGTGTTCCACAATATTAGTGTCTGTAAAAGTCAGAAAAATGATCAGTCAAAATGATGCACTTGTACAAGGATGATCATATCAAAGACGTACAGTCCACTTGCAGAGGATCATGCAACGCAAGGATGGAGAGCTGATGGCTGAGTAGCTCCATGACATTGGGATCATGTTTGATATTCTACATCTTTCTCAGCGATCTGTACACAGTGGGACAAAACAGAGTAGTTTTGTCCTCTCCTTCCTTCTTGCTGTGCTCCTCTGGTCCAAACAGCCACGTCCCAAAATACACATTAGCCACCCCTGATGGACAAAGGACAGAAAGAAGACAAAATGATGTGAAGTTAATAACAGCTCGGCTCAATATGACTTTATCACTTTCAAATGCAGTTTGGGCTGTATTTCAATCTTTTTATTGAAATTGCATCAGAAACTAGGTTGTAATTTTTTAGGACATGATTATATTACCATGGTACATTTTTGAGGAGATAGGCCTGTTTGTGTATTAGAGAATTTAGTGTGGTGCCTCATTCTAACACATCATTATACCTTGATAGTAATTGTAGATTAATAGAAAATATGCACAAAATATCTATGGATATATTTTTCAGCAGCCGTGAAACTAATGTCTGCTAGTTTTGAGTTGGAGATTGGTACAAAAAGGTCCAGTATCCTGTCTGAATCTCTCAAGAATAAAATTGTAATTAAACAGATGTTTCAGTCAGACAAAGGTCTTCCCGTGGTCAACCCATTTTGATCTTTGGCAGATTGAAATATTCTCTTTTTGATAAAATGTTCTGGCTGGGAGCTTCAGGCAGTGTGCCGACCCTTTTCTTATCTCTTGCCAGCCATGAAAGATTTTCTGATGCACCCGTCCCTCAAAACTTTAATAAAAGAGCACACAAGGAGAACGTTAGATGTGAAGGAGACCGGTCATATAGGGCAGAACATGTGCTATAAAAAGACTTGAAGTTTACATCCATGCTTGGAAGTGTGTGAGACTGTACTGGAGCAAAGTGGTGCAAACTATCATAAGCGTGCTCACCTGCTAACCTCAGAAGATATAAGGTTTGTCACGTCACAATGTTACGCAAGGTTACATTAGCTAATTATCTCTGAACATAAAGTACAGCTAAGGCTGATGGGAGTGTTTTACAGGTATCTGCTCATAAAACAAGATAATGAAATGAATTTGACCTTGTGGTGTGGCTAAATGAAAAGGATCACCAAGTTACAACAATTCATCCTGAGGCGACCATGAATGTCTCAAACACATTTCATAGCAATCCATTAAAACAAGTCCAGTCAGGACCAAATGACCAAGAGCTGCACCACTAACATGGCTAACATTATAAAACACATGCTGGTAATGCCTTCAAACCTAATAGATATACTGATCTGACATTCTTAAACCAGGCTACATGAATTTATTGTGTTTAGAGGCCAAATTCTGTAACTGCACTGATCTATAAGACCAGTTTTCTTGCTAGTCTCATAAGGCTTTAATTAGCAATGACAGTGGTAATCAACCAAATCATCAACCAATTATGACTTGTCTCATCATTTAAATAAAATTGACATGCTGGGGAGGAGGCTTATCCTCTTTCTTGTTGAGATGAAAATAATCATTTGACTCTCGTGTCTTTTGTGTAGAACTGGAGCCAGGAGATGGTTTGTTTAGTTTAGCTTAAAGACTGGAAACAGCGAAACCTGGCTCTGTCTAAATTAGAGCAAATTCCCACCAGAACCCCTGCAGCTCACTAATTAACACATTATGTCTTGTTTCTCTAAACTGCACAAAACCTAAATGTAAAACAATGGTTTGCGGTGTGACATGAGATTATGTGCTGGATAATCTCTTGGCTTGGAGCAGTGACTGGAGTCTGTGACTTGCTAGTGATTTTACACTTTGGGTTTTAGTTGGATGAAACAAACAACATGTTATTTATTCCACTTTTTTACTTTTGGAAATAGGCTGCTTTTTAAGTTTACAGGATGATAGATGGAGCTTCATATTCAATGGACAGGTATGAGAGTTGTCTTGTTCTTCTCATCCATAGATTGTGTATGAAGAAGGACGACATGACGGCTCATGTCTTGATTGCCCCCTAGTGGGTGGCTGCAAAATGCATGCTATAGAAATTGAGTGAAACGTCACGATGAGACTGCCTTGTGATTTGTTGACTGCATGTATTGTCTGGACCTCGATTCCGCAGCTCCATCCACCTATCTGCTGATGATGTTATTTGTCTACGCTGTCGACAAATGACGTCATCGGCACAAGATGGCAGCATTCGTATCCAGGATATTTTGCCTTTATTTCTGAAGTGGACACATGTCGTCCATCTTTAGATACAGTCTATGTTCTCATGTCACTCTAAGCAAGAGAGCAAATAAGCATATTTTCCAACATGTTGTATTATTCCTTTCAGGGATACATTGAACAAAGTGAAAGCAAGATAAGCCAGATAAATAAACAGAAAAACACTGAGCAGCACTAAAACCAAAAAATTCAATTGGAAATCGTTAAAGGTTAGGAGTCTGCCCAAATCTGTTTGCAAGAATTTAATTAGGTGGAACAATACCTGTCACAGGGAAATGGCTGCTTTCCGCCTGGAGCCAGTAGTTTTTCAGCGCAGCAGCATTCTGTCTGTTTGTCTGTCTGTCCATTCTTCCATTGACACTGTGTGTATCTGTTCTTTTAGTGTTGGTGTGTTTTACAGTGCTCTTCCTCTGTATGAGTCCACAGTGGCCCTGGGTCAGTCTCTGGGCATCGGTAAGAGGGAGGGGTTCCATGAGGGGGGCATCACAAACACACTGTAGTCCAGGATGATTGGCATTCATAGGACTGTGAGTGTGTGTAAAACGTGTGTGTGTGTATGTGGGAGGGGTAGTTTCCTTCTTGGCAGTGTAAATTACCACCCTCACCAAACACAGAAGATATAAAGCACTTATTGGGACATCCACAGCGGTCGCAACAGTGAGGGTTCAACTACATTCTCCATGCGTCATGTCTTCATGTCAACTTCAATTTTGAAATTAAGTGCGCAATTATTGTTCCGCTGTTAAGAGCCGAATGCAAACAGCCTCTTCTTATTTTTTAAGGAGGGTAAACGTCCATAACAGCCCAACCTCAACACATGTCAGTTGTACAGTGTGCAAATGTAATTTGGAGTGAACTTGTAGTATGCTGGACTTGAACGTGCAGTAGGGGGTCACCGTGCAGGGCCGAACTAGGAATGTAAGTGCTTGCCCTCACATAGTCAATCACAGGGGTGGGGGGCATCAGTCACTTGACAATCATCTGAACACTGCTGTAGTCCATAAGACATAGAAAAGGAACGAGTAAAGAACAACAAGAAATGTCTTCGTTCAAACCAACCATCACAACAAATTAAAGTGGAAGGGATCGAGCACTCCCTCCGTGGGTAAATACAATGCGGGAGAAAGCTCACAAATTGAGCAGAGAAAGTCTTGAGAGATTGTCTTTCCTTCGAAAAAAAACCCCTCAATGCGCCTTCGCTACGATTCTCTTAATTTTCCGTTTAATTTCCTCTCTCTTTGTCTCTTGCTCTCTCTCCTCTCCTCACTGTCCCGTGCAGGGCTCCCGCTGAAGGGACATGATTGTCGACTTGCTTCGAGATTAATTAGTCTTTTTATACCGCTCTCACGCTCATGGCTCACGAATACAAAAACGGAAAACGTGCTTCCAGTTTATAAGTGCAGTAAGCTGAAACAGTCTCAAAGGAAAAGAGGGAAAGAGAATCAGTTTAATGTTTCCAGTCAGTTGCGTTTTCTGTTCATCAACTGGGGACGAAAAGCCTCACTTGGTCCGCTCAACGTAAAAAGAAATGTGCCCTTCAGAAAACACGGAACGCCATTTGTTTGATTTCCATTCGTGAGGTGCTCTCCTTTGCGTTCAGGCTTTTTACATACACAATTTACACAAGTGGTGATGCTGCCCAGAACACAATAATTACAGGAGAGAGTTTTGGCGAACACGATGTGTGAGTGCGTATAATTAACATGCTGTGTGCTCTAAAAGTCTACAGTGAACCAAACGGGCATCGGCGGAGCGAGAGAGAGAGCATGGGGAATTGACAGCTTGTCGATGAAAGAGAGAGAGAGCAGGCATCCTCACAAGGAGGGAGGTAGGTTGGTTGTTTTGTTTTTCCAACTCAGGGAATGAAGACAGAGGAGGACGGGCCTAGACGGACGACTCCTCTGGGTTTGCGTCGGGCAGCACGCTTCTCTGTTGCAGGGTGCGTCTCAGCTCTTCCTTGAAGGGGCTGGAGTAGTCGTTCCCGCTCATGCCGAGGCCTCCCAGCGCGCCGCCCCCAGCGCCAGCTCCGCTAGCCCTCTCCTCCCCTGCTGTGCTCAGGTTGAGGCGGATGTAGCCGTTGCTACCAGAGCCTCGGATATTGGTAAGGCTGAGACGGCTGGGGGAGTGAATGGGCTGGCCGGGAATGGCGCTGGGCGACGCCGTACTGCTGACACTGTTGGGCGCCAGGGCGTGACCGGGAACGATCTTCAGTGAGCCGTCCGAGTAGTAGTAGTTGGCGCCTGTTTCCCAGAAGCGGTCCTCGTCGCTGGGCATCTTGCTCGGCACAAAGGTGGGTGGCTCCTTGGGCAGAGTGATGGGATACACCAGGGTGCTCTCAAGAGGCTTCATGTCTGCTCCTTTTCCTAGCGCAAGCTTCAGCCTCCTACGCAGGTAAAGAGCTGCTACA
Source organism: Hippoglossus hippoglossus (assembly GCF_009819705.1). NCBI lineage: Eukaryota > Metazoa > Chordata > Actinopteri > Pleuronectiformes > Pleuronectidae > Hippoglossus > Hippoglossus hippoglossus. The sequence continues at coordinate 23,215,813 of NC_047159.1, read as the reverse complement.
AGGAGCAGCAGGCACGCCACTCCGAGGGTGATGACCAGCACCCAGAATAGCCCCATGCTGCTGTCTGGAGCCCGCGCCTCCATGAAGACCGGGGCACTGGCGACGACGGCCACCTGGTAGCGCTCTGTCTGAAACTTGACTCCCTGCTCTTCAGAGTAGCAGATGTAGCGGCCGGCTTGCATCTGGCCCGCTTCGGGGATGACGAGGGCTTTGAGGGTACGGTCAAAGCGTGGCCCTCCAGCCTCTGGGTCTCCCAGCTGGAGCTCACGGTCATTGAGAACCCAGTAGGGCTGAGCCAGGTTGGAGACCAGCTGGCAAGGCAGCACCATGTCAGAGCCCACCACCACTGTTACGTTCCTCAGACGGGAGTGCTCTGCAGGGGCACAGGAGAAGTAGAGGGAAGAGCAGACAAGAGCGTTAAGAGTCATCGTATCTCCAAATTATATTCTACAGCAGCAAGCTCTCTTCTGATTAATTCAACTTCTTCAGCTCAATTCAAATATATTCACTGTCCTGTACCAAATTGCATTCAGCACTGACAGCCAATTCCCACAAGGGGCCACTACTGAGATGTGGACCCATACTCACCGGGGCTGGGGATGGAAACAGGCTTATCGAACTTGGTTTTTCCCCGGCTGAACCTTTCCAGCAAGAGGTCCTGTGACAGGGAGGAGGGGGAGCTGGAGCGGAAACAGCAGAGAGCAGAGCGGAACATTAATAATGGACCTCAGGGATGTTTCCATCCTGAGTGCTACAGCCAAGACTACACCAACATATGTATGTGTGTCGAGCTCATACTCATAACCTCAATTTATAGAAAACACTTCAAACCAAATCCTATAGAAGATAATTTCCAAATTGTAGGAACAGATAACCTTTGAATGTACTTAATTAGACTGATATATAAGCCTTTTAAACTGGGAATACACTGTGCGACTTTAGAAATTCCACCTCCCACTGTACATTGCTCCTTTATTTTTGCCAAAGAACAAAAAGAAGACATCAAAGTTTGTTTGCTAACGGTGCTAACAATGGACAAACATTCCGTGATCATATGTGTCATTCTGTGTCGAAATGTCCAAAAAAAGGGGCGAGGATTTTCTTTTGAAAGTCTGCTATCATCAAGGAGCTACCTATATGCATTCAATAAAAACATACAGACATCAACATCAGAGGACACATTCTGAAAGCTCTACTGGTTTGAATCTCTATTTCTTGGTATGAATGGATGCACATGGGTCTAACCTGCGATGGAGGTCGATGCGGACGCAGGCCCGACCCTCACTGTCCCAGGCGCAGTAAGGATCCCGGGCGAGAAGACAGTCTGGCTGTGACTGATAGCGGCTGCAGTTGGCCAAGGGCAGCTGGAGAACTTCAGACCGAGAGCCGATATACAAGTACTTCTACAGAGAAACCGAGAGAGAAGAAGAAGTGAGAGGATGGAAGACAAAGAACAGATCCAGCCATCCAGAAACAGAAACCAGAGAGAGATGAATAAAAAGGAAAAGAGGAAAGATAAACAGAGAGGAAGAGAGGGAGAGTGACTCAGTTCAGGGTTAGAGGAGATAATGGGATAATGACTCTCAATTACAATAACATTCACTCCCTCGACCCTCTTCCAATCCAATCTGGCCTGTGCTCTTTTTCGCAAAAGCTGTTATAAAATGTCTGGTCGCGGCTAAGCCAGCATTAATGAGATAAGCAGTAGGCTTTCGGGCGGGGCACACCCCATCAAAACTGCATCGATCTGCAGACATGCCATTGTGGAGCCACGGGGACGCGGCCGGAATCAACACTCAGCCTCAGTTGACAGGGCCGGGAGTTTGAGAAAACAACGGGGGCAGAGGTTCAATTCCCCAACCGTGGTGAAGGATTGTAATTACTGTTATTGTGAAGAGAGTTTTGGATTCATGAGGTGAGGTAACACTTGATCTGAAAAAGGGCAGTGTTGATAAAAAACATCTGCTGAGTGCCACCGGGCCTAGCCATGATTGTAAGTGTCTGCCAAAAAGGGCATTAACAGATCAACACAGACAAAGTCCGGCTGATATCACAGAATACCAATGAACGAGTTGCAACAGAAATGTGAGCTGCTTTGAGGAATTTGGTCAAATGAAGACCAGAACCACATGTACTGGTCAGTCAGGAGATTCCCAAAACAGGGAAGGAACTGTGCAAACATTTAATGGGACACATCCTTCTGTGCAAATCTTAAGCAAATCAGCTCATTTTTAACAGTGAATGCTGACATGATGTCCTTTAGACTCAGAATGTAACAGATGTAAAAAAAAAAATTTTTTTAAAAACACAAATAGAATTACTGCTCATGAAAGCTATAAAATGTTTTCAATAAAAAGCCAAGTCATTTAATCACTGTAACATACCGGACAAATATATGTAAAACTTACTGAATTTCAAAAACTTTTGGCATTTTAAGGATGCTTGATTTATCAGGTTTTGTGTGGACTTGCTCCTCCTCCTTTAAATTATCTTTATTAAAAAAATTACACAGGCAACAATACTAGTGCGAGTGTATATATATATAAAACTGGAATGTCTTTTAGACACTCTCAGTGTGGCAAACCTCACATTTAAAAATAAAAAAAAAACATGCCTCCAGTCAGTTATTGTAATGCAGGGTTTCGAGTAAGGATTTGTAATGTCCTAGCCCAATTCAAGCTAACCCTGCTAACACTATCAAAAGATAATGTCCTTGACTTGAAAGTGCCCCCCCAGGGAAGACATTATACTACTGTTTTCATGAGTCCTACTGGTACGTTCATCTCAGAGTCTGACAATGACTGCGAGACATACTCTCCCTGCTTCCTTACCTTGGAGTGGGAGATGGTCAGGCTGTCCACCGGCTGTCCTGTCTCAAACAGCTGGATCTCCTCGATCACATGGGCCTCGGAGCCGATGATCACCACTCTCTGCAGCCAGCCCTCCGCTGCAGCACAGAGACGAAGAGGAAAGAAGAGTCAGCTCACATCTGTTGTGCTCAATCAGACTCTCAGTTCAAGTTCACTTCAGTGTAATGGACTTTCCTCATCCCTTCAGGGCAATTTTTCACGACATGCATAACAACATGTATTTTCAAACTAATAGCTCTAAAACTCAGATGAATCCAACAACAAACCATTCGCAAAAAACACACACCTTCGGCAGCTGAGCAGCTCATTTAAATACCATTGATATGATATCAAAAACTATACACACACACACAAAATTCATTTGAATAACAAAGACGTTCTGCAACTAATTAACACACACACACACACACACACACACACACACACACACACACACACACACACACACACACACACACACACACACACACACACACCAGTCAATTTGAATATTCAAGATGTGTAAACAAACATCTGTGAGTGCACAGGATTTTACCTAAATATTGATGATTTACTAAAATATTCAGCAACTCACACCTGTGAGTGCCACGCAGCTCATATAAATATTCATGATGATATATTATGATACACAAACACACAGCTCTGATGCTGTGACAACGTGTTTAAATATTTAAGAACAAACTCATCGTGCACTGCTAACAAACACTTTCTTTAGCTGCAGCTCGTAAACCACAGTGACTGCCCAATGCCCACGTGCCTTCCAATGCTCAATCAAGTTAATGCAGTGCTAAAGGTTTAATCCTTGTCTTTTACTTGTCACAATAGGAAAATTGTGGGTCAAACCTAGATCATTAATTATAATAATATAATAATTAACTTTATTTATATGATACTGTATCAAGGTGCTTGACATGGTTGAAACAGTTTGACAATATTTCATCACTTAGGCAAATGAGATTAGGGAATCCAAACATTAAATTACAGTATTAAAACAATAGCAATCAAATAATAAAACAGACAGCGTATGTAGGATATAAAATGATGTACTAGGCTCACTAAAATGATTTTTTGTTAAAATAATATAATATTACGTTTTGACACCTGTCTGTTGGTTTGTTTGTTTGTTAGTTGTGTGTTTTTGTTAGTAGCAGGATTATGCAAAAACTACTGAGCCGATTTCCACAAATCTTGGCAGAAGGATGAGACATAGGTAAGATGGGTTTTTTTCAGCAATTTCCCAGGAAACATTTATAGATCTTGACAATTTTTTGCTATACATATTTAGGGAACTGATATCTACGAGTGTCTGCATTATACAGCTTGATTCAATTGAAGGGTACTGTTTGGCATGGTGGAGGTATGGGCTCTACTGAGAGCCACTCTGGTTTAAGGAGTGATTTAGAAGATGTCACAAGCTTCAAGTCCTGGGGCAGAGAGTTCCAGAGCTGAGGGGCCTTGACTGAAAAAGCCTGGTCACCTTTAGTCCTGAGCTGGGACTGAGGAACAGCCAGTGGAGCTATGCCCGAGTATCTGAAGCTGCACTCGGGGGCACAGGGGAGCAGTAATTCAGCGATTTAACTGGGGGCTGAACCATGGAGTGTTTTATAGGTGATCAGTAAGATCCATTTTAAACTGATGGTGGGCAGTGAGGAGCGGCTAAGACAGATCTTGTCTTGTTGTGTTTGTTAACAACCGAGCAGCTGGTTTAAAGATATTTAGGTGCTCCAGTAAATCATGACAGACAGAAAGTGAGTAGGCAGCAACAAAGTGGAATACAGAGAGAGAGAGATAGAGCAGGGACAGTGTGTAACCACTGTCAGACTGGTTGTTATAATCCAAATAATAGTAGTGATACTTATAGATGCAAGGATTATTAATGAGCGCAAGTTAGTAGTAGTAGTTAGCTAACAATAAACTGGAACAAAAGTCTGTATGTACTTTTAATTGTGTACTTATAAATTGTGATGATTTTTTTTCTATGTCTTTGTGTTGTGTTATTATATAGAAAGTGCTCTCAGCAAATGTAAGTTTCTCTTTGTGAATTCATGAAGCTAGTGTCATCAAGTTGTCTGCAACTTTCATCAGCTTCAATTTGTCAAACTCTTCACACCAGCTGCACTGAAATGTCATGCCACCCTGAAATCGAGCAAGATGGAAAATGAGGGAGAAAACAACTTCTGCTGCCAGAACTTGCAGCTGCATTTGCGAGTCCAGCTCAGCAAAGAACAATTTAAAGGTGAATCTAAGAGTGGAGACGCTGTTAGAGGCCTTTTAGCACCTCGGGTAAAGGTAATATTATCAAAGACATTTGAAGACGTTTTTCAAAGGGTGTGTATGGGGAGCTGGTGCTGCAGGAGAAGGAAGACGAGATCCTGTGTTTCTTTCATGCAGGGCATTGTGAACAAGTTTAGCTCCCCCTGTGATGAAAGGCGTTTCAGGCACAGCTGTCGGGGTGACCTTGATCTGTCACGTGACTCGTGCTTTTCCCGTGTGGTACTCTCCATTAAGAGACTGTCACAGATAATATGAGCGTCTACCCTGTAGCCAACAGGAGGCTTAAGAGGACGAAATACACGCACATGCACACACACCGCATAACAAGCAGCAGACATATCATCACGCTCGCCTCTCGCTGTGCCATTTAATCCCTCAATCCAGGTTTTTCTCCTGGTTCCTCCAGGTCCTGGTTTTTCTGAAAAGCCGTCTCGACCGGCGCCTCCAGTCTTTCTTTTTTCACATCAGCTGTCACTACGCTGCAGCTAATAGCTAATCAAGCCCACAGCCCAATTGGCACCATGAGCGTACGTCTGCCAGGGGCCCTGTTGAGTTTGTGCTGTGAAGCACGACAAGTGGGGACGACTGCCCTTGGCTCAGAGAGTGTGAGTGTGCGAATCTGTGTATGTATGTGTGCGTATCAATTTGTGTGTGTGGTAGCCGTGTGTGCGTGTGTGTGTGTGTGTGTGTGTGTGTGTGTGTGTGTGTGTGTGTGTGTGTGTGTGTGTGTTCGGGTTGGACGCCCTGCTTGCCAGCAGAGAAGCCATGAGTCCGCTGTTGTCACACTGTGAGTTGCCAGAGTCACCCTGATGCTGCAGTGGTCTGAATGGTAATTAGTTGAATCTCTCCATTCATGAGACTGGCTACATTCAAATTCCCTGGAATCCACTGTCAGATCTGTGCTATTCAACATTCAGTTTCTGGGAGGGCCGGCTGATTTCAGGTCCATGCCAGAACAGGACACCTGCATATGGGCCCGGTGGCCACTGATCAGAGTTAATAATTAAGTCGTGCAGACGTAGATGTTTCTTTTGATGCGTGAAGATGGATCTCACCATGCAAATCAAGCCATTAATTGAAACCCAGCTGAAGTGTGGCCAGATGGTGGGTTGTTTGTGTCACCATTCCTAATGCCAGTACCTGTCCCTGTCTGCTGCCATGGACTGTTCACTTTCATCCCTACAACACATGCCATCTGTAGCTCCCCTCAACCCCTCAAACCCCACCACTGCACCCCCCACACAATAAGGGAATGGGGAAATAGGGAGAGAGACTAAGAATGTTGCTAAAATGTATTTCCAATTCCACATTGACAATTAAAAACATTTTATAGATTCTGTATACATATATATATATGTATCCGGACATTAGTATGTAATATATATTGTAAGGAGCTTCTCACAAACATATGTGTGTGTACAGTTAATGTATGTATAAACTGGATTATGCGGGTGATGATTCAACACGACTGTCATCTTTAAAGCTGTAGGCTGGAGAGAGTGGGATTCTCTTGGCCTGCTGTGTAAAATATAGAGGCTTTGTCTCAAACAACTTTATGAGGGCGAAATTATCTGGAGAACATTTCTGTATACTTGGCTCTGTTCTAACTTGTAAGTGCAAACCCTGTAAACACATTATGATATTTTTATATTAGCACTGAAATGTCAGTGTGTTCATGGGCTGAAGAGGAGGTGACATCGCTGCCCTCCAGATCTGAAGATTCCACGCATCATCCGCCAACATAAAACTTTAAGGTCAGAAAAGAGCACGAAACTTGAAGTTTGAACTAAAAAGCTCTGAAAAAGATGAACTAATATAGATGAGGAGGTTGTAGGTGAAAGTACGAATAAGTGTGAAGAATTGATGGATGCTCAGAACCTTGATCAATAGCTTATATAAAAAAAAAAGAAGCTTATAATAAGCTTGTTGCCAATAATGGAATCCCCAGTGTTATTTGTACCTGTGCCAATGAAGAGCATGTTGTACGACCGCTGGTCCAGGGCGCTAACCCGATCCACTGCCAGCCTGGTGAAGTTGACGCCCTTGGTGAGCAGCAGGGGGCGCGCCAGAGCTTTGTCCTCCATCAGTGGGTGCTTCTTGGCAAAGTTGAGCGTGGCGTCGGGCAGCTGCAGTGAGCTGTTGTAGCCGTTCTCCCTGTCTGAGTTAGTTACACACTGCAGCACAGACAGACCAGGACGGAGAGACAGGGGAGGGAAATGGAGCGAGGAGAGAAAGAACGGAGGGACAGGACGAAAGGAAGAGTGAGAGGGGCCAAGAAGGAGAAAGAGGAGGAAACTTCTTAGCTGCAGCTGGCGTAGGCTGGCATGATTAGCTGGCTGAGCTGTGACTGCCCCCCTCTCCATCTTTCTTTGCTCTTGCTCTCACCTCCGCCTGCCACTACACCCCTTCCTCTGCCTCCTTTCCTTTCGTCCTGGATCATTACATTCTTAGCTTTTTATGTCATTCCAGCTTTTGCTGTTTTTCACTTCCATTGCCATACCACCCATACTTCCCTCGCTCTCTTTTATTTCGCTTCCATCCTTTTCCTGCCCACTCATCCCTGCTTTTATGATGTTGTAGATCAAAAAGCCGATGCACCAAATCATTATATAAAAATGCATTTTTCGAGAGCTTATAATCATCCTATTTTCTTGCTTCCTGAAGTTGTCTGAAATTATCTGCATGTGCCATTACAGCGTTCCCAGTTTCTTACCGATCCAGGCCGTGGGACAGGGACAGCACCGGTGTAGCGCCCCCACCTCTGAGAGGCCTCCCTGTACTCCTTGTAGGATCCTTCAAACACTTTCTTCACATCACCGACCTGGTACTGGCACACAGCCGACACATCTACGTCTCCCCTGAAAGATGGCAGCAAGGCGGAAATTAGTGCAGTGGCCATAAAAACTGGGAGACAGATTAGCTTTCACTTCCCTGTGGAAAATGTGACTTTCAATAGAAGCCTGACGAAGTGCAAAAATGGAAGACTGGTTCTTCCATATTAGTTGCAGGTCAAACCCATGGAAAATAAAGTCAAAATGAACATATTTTTAAACACTTTTAGGAATCACAGTGCAGTAAATTAATATGAACCCTGAAGCCTGAACTGGCCACTATTGAGCAAGTGGAAATGATTAAATGTGTTGACATCTCCTCTCTTTCTGCAGGGAAGCAAAGTGCTGTTCAAACTGTATTCATGTGATACACCTCCTTCATAGGCCAGTGAAATCAATCAGCAGGTGCTATGATTCATGAAACACGTTCTATTCAATGGTAAGGTTAAGGGTATGGGATCTCTTCCAACCCAATTTCAGAACCCGAAATTGGGTATTGACACATGACCATTGAATTATACTTGTAGGCCCCTCATTTTCATCTTACTCGTACGTTTGATTTCCAGGCTCATTTTCTGGAATGAAAACATCTGCTTTTCACATAGCTCTCAAGCCGTTTTCTGACATGAATGACAATGTCCACACAATTGTGTCCGACCTTTCTCTGGAGTTTGCCTTTCACATATGAACAACGCAGGAGGAGATTCTCTGCTCAGATAAGTTCACAACAACACATACATCTCTCTTTAGGTGAGGGGTGGTGCAGCAGGCAGGAGCCAGGATGTAATGTAATAATTCTGCTGCGGAAATCACATGCTTTTTTTTAAAGCACGTCGACACTGGATTAGGTCCTTATCACCAAACGCTCTCTTGACATCTTCTTCGGTGTCTTTTACGCGCGTGGCACTGCTTTTTATCTGTTTTCATTATTTTTTCTGCGTCTGCCACGTATTGGAAACATCACCACAAGCCCACGTACTCGCAGTGAATCCTCCAGAGGATCTCCTGCTGTCTCACGTGGGCTCATAAGGAGATTCTCAGAAGTTTTTACTGGGGTGCTGGTTGGGAAAACCTCTCACTTGGACATTTGCGTTCTCATATACAGCCCCTTTAGAGAATATGTCAGGAGATTATTTGGAGTTCAGTGCATATCTGAAAGCAGCTTAAGTGACTCACATGTCGACACAAAGACATAAACTTATATTTAATCAAAGCTTTATGCCCTAAAACAAGCTTAATAAATTCTGTCCCAGTCCCACTGGTCCCACAGTTCCAGTCTTATTGCAGGTTTTGCTTGGGACATTCGTTGAGGTTACTCTGCTCCAGTTCAGCTTTGAGTTCAGACATTTTACAAGTGCGGCTGTAAAAAGTCATTTTTTTTGGAAAGCTGTCAACAGGAAAGAAGTTTGTGTCCATTAATTCATATAATGTGATTTGTCCAGTGAGGAAAGTGCTTTTGCAATCTGTCAGGTCCTGTTACTTAGCCGCAGAGCCATGGGTTTTAAAGGGTGAACGTCAAATCCAAAGGACAGCGCTGGTGTGTTAGCGAGTTAAAAAGCATGCAGTTTCACTCAGATTGCGACTCGAACTGCGAGTCATCATTTACATAATGTTCAATTATCTTAATGTTATCTCTATCAAAGCCAGAGGGCCTTAAAGAATCCCCAGCGACTCATACAGAGAAAAATGCTTTGGCCTTTTTTTCCAGCGCAGCAGTATAGGAGCTCTGAATGAAGAAACAAAGCTTGAAGTTCAAAGCTGGTTCACTTTGTGATTTGATATCTTATTGAAGAACACAAAAGACTCACATCAAAGGGCATTGCCCGCAGGAAGACGAGGGTAAGTCTCCAACTTTCCTTCCAAAGAAAACCTTGTGGCATTGTTCCTTCTTCTTTGTTGATAAGTAAATCATTAACACATTAATGTTATGTAGTGGTCCAACGATTGCCAATCTTTATTCCACCTATAATGAGACGGCCCCCAACTATAACTAAGGTAGTGTCGTCAGCCCTTCTAATTAAACCATTGTTGCTTGATGTTTGTGTTATCATGCAACCCCTAAATATACCCCTCCATCTTAAATTTCAAATAAAGGTTATTTATGAGGTATAATAACATATGACAGAATGTTGGGGAAAGAATTGCAGGGATGTGGATAAGGTGCAGAGGATCTTCAAACCATCTCCACCCTCTGTATCCTTCGGCCAGCCAGAGCTGCCAGACTAAAAACATCACAGAAAGCTGTGGCATAGACCCAGAAAGAGAGCGAAGCGAGCCGGGATAAGAGTAAAGCTAAGTCAGCTTGGACCTAAGGCTGTTCATTTAGTCAGCCTACTTCTGGCTGACATCAGGTCGCAGGAAAATAAAATGGATGAGGTGGGACTCAGGCTCACTCCTCAACGGGAGATTGGGGACTGTTATGCCCACATCTTTGCAGAGACCTGGCTCCGTCCCAACAAACAAGATTGAGCTGTTGCACTCTATGGAGGCGGATGGAGGCCGACTTTGTGTTTGCATCGCTGATGGACAGTGTTTACCAGATGAGGAGTTTTTAATGTCAAGATGTTGAGCATGTTATCTGTCCAGAGAATTGTGCGTTTGTTGCTCCTGTTTACATTTGTCCAGATGAAAATTCAGATCATCAGTTGTTGAAGGGGATTTGTTGTTGTCAAATCACAGAGGTACACATGCAGTTTATTGTACAATCTATGTTCCATAATTATAATTAAATTAAGCTTGAATCTCATTCATCTTCTACTTGTGCGCAATAACGTTTTGTTTGCTATGATCAGTCCCACAAATATTCAGCAGGAGTAATTCAAAATTGTGACCTGATGGATTTCTGCTCCCAGGAGGAAGTAAATATTCAAAAGTCAAATTGAAATGCATAGTAAGAAATTAGATAAATTATTATTAGACCAATGAGTCAATCATTTGGGCTAATTTAACCAGCAATTTACAATGGAAAGTTTTACAAAGCTTTGAATTTTCCCATGGGAGTTTGTCCGCTTCCTGTTGTGTTCCTACTCAGTTTAAAAAAAATCCCATCCCACACACGACCATCGTTATAAATAGCAACTAATTCTCATACAAGCATGCCGGGCCAGTAGATGGTGATAAAGTCTTCTTGTGGTTCAAGAAAAAGTTACTTAAAAAATTGTTTGCGTGTGAAAGAGAGTTTAACAAAAAAGTTTGCTTTGCAAAATATCCACATTACAGTGGTAAGGGTGCTAAACTCAATCAGTCAGACTCTAAAGTAAATGGGTTCACTATCATCTGGAACAAGATGTGCCAGCAAATCCCTAACAAAACTAATAAAACACATTGAAGCACACCTGAGTTGTATCCACTCAAAATAACTCACATTAATATCGGTTGTTTTCATTAAGGGCCCAATTACACAGTAACTAGACTTCCTAATCGCACAAAGAGCATAAAATGGAGCCATCATGTCTGACTCATGATTTTATTAAAAGCCCAGTATCTGACATGTCGGCATGGGGATGTTGTGTCTGGCAGATTGCAGACATAGTAATTGACTCACATTTACCCGAGGTTACTGCAGAAGAGTTACTGCTTCATGTCTGTGACAGTGGCTGCTCTAACTCACCACTGTGCGTGGAAGATGCCGTAGAAGGTGGTTCCTCGCCAGTCCTGCCCCGGCAGCGTGAAGACGGCCCTCAGGTTGTTGAAAGAGACGTGACGCTCTGGGAGGGAGCACTCCAGCCGGGCTTTCTGGAAGGTGGTCCACTTCTTCTGCAGGGTCCTGGTACCACCCAGATCCCCCTGAGAAAGGACACATTAGGTGTTATCTATGAAATGGAACAATTATGTATAAGTTCCTTGAAGGTATATGTTTAATTTGTCTTTTTATTTGAATGTTTAAGCTTCATTGTGCAAGGTTGGACAAGTTGTGTTTACAGATCCACCCATTGTACTGAGGAAAATCCTATTTCTTAGTGATTTTATATCGTGCTAACCAGATTAGCAGCCAGTCATGGCCCAGCATTCAGCTTAAAGTGTGATGTGGAAACTTGAGACCTCAGGGTCACAGCAGTGAGCAGAGACATTACAGTGAAGCAGGAGACATCTTGTCCAGCACTGACTAGATGTAACGTTTCTGTGGAAGAACCATTTATGGCACATTATTAACTAAAGCATTGTCATTTCTTTTATGTTTTAAAATGCGTCTGTCTGTAGGGCATGATGGAAATCGTATGACTGCTGGAAGAAGGTTCAGGAGAGATGACCCATATCGGGGAGAAGAGAGATGAGCAGTACAAGAGGAAACTGTGTGAAGTGACCCAACTCTGTTAACTATGTCATACTTACACATACTTAGGGTTATTCCTCATGGGGCTACAGACTATTGGGTACCTAATACTACTATATTACTATACTAAATCTCGTTTTTAACTAATGGTAATTGTCGATCCCAATTACCTCTGTCCCACTAAGAGAGACTAACTGATCATGAGACACAGACACGTTTGTTTTTGCTATCTACCGTATCAGCACCTTCACAGTCATCCCAGAAACAGACAGTGAACTGTTGATAACAGTGAGAGACATGTGAGTATGACCTGTGTGCAGATGTTCTCTGAAGAAGAAAGAGCTACATAAAAAATAGAGCTACAGACAGAGATAGTCTTCAAAGTTCCACCTGACCTGTTTGGTCAGAACACTGTGACATCACTATGAGGTGCAACCAAAGTCATCACAGAGCACTCACACATACGCCTCGGAGGCTTCAACGCTGCTTATTGATTTTGAAAGGGGTGACGTTATGCACTGTGGCTCCATTGCATGCCTTTGCTTGTGCTGCTTGGGGTAGAAGTTGAAAAGAGCTCAACCTTTGAATCAATTTGAAGGCACCAGCCAATCAAATCATGTTAATGCAAATCGAGGTGCTACCCGACATCAAATGTTAAGATAAGCCTGGAGAGAGGAGGCAGAGGCAGCACGGGAACCTGGCGTGTTTTGCCATTCAATCTGCATCTCTGGCATTTTAGACTTTTCTATCCAAGATCAAGATGTTTTTCTTCTGCTTTAAACCTGGTATTTACATACTTTTTATCCTGATCGTCTTTTCCCTTTTCTGCTCTGGTTGGCTGCTGCTGGTAATGTTGCATTTCCCTAGCCTGACATTCACCTCATGAATGCCTCTGTACACACATTGTGTTCTTTGCATCCGAATAACAAACAAGTATACATTTGTTCCAGACGATTAGCCTGACTGAGTTATTGTCATGTTGGAAAAACCCTCTGAAAGAGCGTCTGGACCCTGAGATGCTGAAATGCAGCTTATTCTTTGGATTCAAAAGAAGCCCAGTCACCAGATTTTCTCTCATTACCCTCAGTGATTAAAGCCATAAAAAAACTGGAATTATAAATGCAAATACTCACATTACAGCAGTGAGATATAGACATTGTGCAGCAATATCAGCAGGACGCCCTGTATTATTCATCGCTCCAGCCTCCAGTACAGATCATGTGCGAGCATCTGTTTCTAATTTGATCCAAAGAGCTTTATTGTTCATCACAGCTCCGACATGAAAGGGAACTTCCCATAAAACACTGCATATATTGTACACTCAGTTGCACACAACTCCGCAGACTGCTGACAATCTGTCGCTATTCTAGTCAGTTTAAAGGGTTCTGACTGGGATTATATGGTCGTTAGTTGCTGTAACATGACACCAAACTCTTGCTTGAGTCACCAAAAAAAGGTCACTGGAATCATACATAATAAAAAGAAAGTCTCTAAAGTCTCACTGACTGACTCCTCACAACCAGAAGCACCTCAAATGTCTGGGCATGATCACAATGATATATTGAACCTAATCCATACTCCTAACAAGGCCATTCATTAAGCAAATTAATGTGTTAATTACCAAATAAATCTATGTCAATGCAATTGTCTTCACCTAATGCTGGTGTTAATGCAGCCATTTGTTTGTGGTTTATTGGTGAATTTGGGTAATCGTGGACACCTACGCTTCAGTCTGTTTATTTCCTGTTCCAACAAAATCTAGTCAACAAGACTTTTCTACAGGTTTAGCATGGACATCATGTGATGCCAGTCACTTGAAACTGTGTCATGTACACCATGTTTTTAGCCTAAATGTCAGCTGTAATCCTCCTCTGGAGCCGCGTTCGCGCGTGGATCACAGGGGACATTTAGGCTAAAAACACGGTGTAAATGATGCGGTTTGGAGTCAAATTTGAATGTCGTGCCATGACTCCTCTGAGTAGAATATCTCCATTCGTTCTCCTGGTGTGGTTAGAACACATCTTAAGGATTACAGAAAGGTATAATATGTTGATGTAATGTGTAAACAAGGTATCGAAAGGAAGAAGAAGTTTAAGTTGAAAAAAGAAAAGTCCCAGATTACCCAAATTCATTTATTTATTTTAGTTTTAAGAGTTTCTTAAAAAAAGGAACTTTATTTTAATCTATCAGAGCATGTCTTACAGAAATTGTAAAGAAAGTAAGTTTCTACTGTTCTTACTTTTAGGGCATTACCTTGGCCTGCATATGACATAGTGGATGAACAGAAGAAATGCAGTTTAATTCAAAGAATTGTAAAAGAAATTGAAAAGAAAGTATCAAACACACCACTTGGCCTGTATATAGCATGGTGGATGAACAGGAAAAATATAATAAGTTCTCATGTGTATTGTGAATACTGGAGAGTCATTTGAGAAAAAATCGTAATGTTAGCGATCTTTTCAGCCGATGTTCGTGGAGAAATTGTATTAAGTGAACACTATGGTTTTATTTCACTTTTAAGAAAATTGCGCGCTCTCAGGTCTGGAAGTTTGTAACCGTTACATGACAGACCAACTAATCGGATCTTAACATAACTTTGTAAACGTCATCAAGCTATATGATGCTAATGATGCTAATGCTAAGCTATGTATATATATATTTATATTTATAAATCACACTTATATTTTACTACTAAATATTAAAATAAACATTTATTTTGTATATCTTCATTCAGCTGTAGAAGTAAGTATATCAGTTCTGTGGGTCATCAACTGTAGCAAGGGCTGTCTAACAATATGAAGTGTTCAGAAACATCTGTCCAAACAGCTGCAGGAAGCAGAAAACAGCTGATTTTAAGTGAATCATGCATGAAACTACTATTTTACAGTCAGATCTCGTTTTGTGCTTACAGATCTATTCCTGCTTAATCTTAAATAGTCACTCGCAGATTGATTACTGCTTGAATTAGTTTGTACTTTTTGTTTGCTTCCCTCATTAATAAACTTCCACAGGTACACAGCACTGAAAGTGAGGATAAGGTGGTTTTTTGGGAGATCCCTAATTGAATCTGATCAGAGATCAGTTGTGATTAGTGTGTGTTACCTTGCAGACGCGGGCAACTCTGGCCACATTGAGCTCCGTGTCGCAGTCCAGCTCCAACGCTCGCTCACTGAAGAAAAAGTAGATCTTGTCGTCATCGCCCTCTTTACTGCCGCTGCTCTCCCTCACCAGGGCAGAACCCACAAAGTCTGGCTCTGCGCACACACAAACACACACACAAAGAGAGGGAGAGAGAGGTCTCAGAGAATGTACAAACTAGTAAAGACATATGTAAGTCAGAGTAGGATAAATAGACAGTTTCAGCCCGTAGGTGCATGTGGACTGATTCACACCACACACACACACACACACACACACACACACACACACACACACACACACACACACACACACACACACACACACACACACACACACACACACACACACACACACACACACACACACATAAAGACACTCAAGCTTGACACCTCCATCTCATTCCCTACCACCCAGTCTCACCTCTCTGTCTCTTTTCTATTATCACTCTCTCCTTCGCCTTATCTCTCCTCCAGTCATCGCTCGCTCTCTGTCTCTCCAGTGCTCCCTGTTCACAGTCCATTTTGTCCTTCTCACTCTCTCTCATGTCCTCCCTTGCTGCTGTCTTTCTCAGCTTCTCTCTTCATCTGGTCTTCATTAGGTTCAAAGGCAGATAAAGACTTTTTTTTAACTGAGGCAGCTGGAGGCTTGAACTATTTTTATGCGAAGGCATTTCTTTTATTACAAGGATACATTGTTTCCTTAGATGAGCTTTTGTTTTCAGTTTAAAAACCTCTGAACCATCATTGGACACTACAACTCAAAAACCAGGCCGATTAAATGATTAAATTAAAGTAAGGCTTGTTTAATTGCAGGTCTAGTTGTTATTAAAATATCTGCATCAGCCGGAATAAAAAACTTGCACATCAAACATGCAAACCTCAGCCCCGTCTGCGTTCTTCCTTCCTTCCTCTCCATTCATTCTCCTCACCTCTATCTTTTCATTGCCGATGCTAACGCTCTTTCAACATCAATTTTCACACACACACACACACACACACACACACACACACACACACACACACACACACACACACACACACACACACACACACACACACACACACACACACACACACACACACACACACAGGTGCGCACACAAAAAAAGATAATGATCCTTTGCTGACGCAGACCTGCATTTCATTTCCTGCAACTCAGTCTCTTGTTCTTTTGCACGTTTATGGCACTTTAAAAAAAATGAAAGCCTGTTTAAAAAGTCCTTCATTATCAAGCCTAATGTGATTTCTATGATTTGAATACAAATGTAATTTGTCAGTGTCTCTGTATTTTGGGAAAAAAGAAAATAACCTAAACCTAACACTCCTGAATTCCACACAAGCATATTTTACCATCAATTTAACTTTT
The DNA here is from genome assembly GCF_009819705.1 of Hippoglossus hippoglossus. NCBI lineage: Eukaryota > Metazoa > Chordata > Actinopteri > Pleuronectiformes > Pleuronectidae > Hippoglossus > Hippoglossus hippoglossus. The sequence goes on along the minus strand of NC_047159.1, from coordinate 23,199,059 downwards.
CTTCTGAGTATAATTTTTCAATATTAAACGTGACAGGTTTCTAAACCCTTTCCCAGCACACTGCAATGGACGAGGTGATAATCGGTTTCTTTGTACTGTCGTCTGGTGTGGTGTCTTCTTTTGTCACCTTAACAAAACCAACACACACACACACACACACACACACACACACACACACACACACACACACACACACACACACACACACACACACACACAGCTAAAGAAAATCATTAAACAGTCTATTAATCTCAAAAAAGTGACAACACCCATCGGTATGTGAGCTGCACTTTTGATGCCTGAGGGCATTTAGTCCAGCTCCATACAGGTTTTTGGAAACCAGAAGTCCATATTACGAGGAGCGATGGGTCAGTGTGACTAAAACACACAGCACAACCCACCAACACCTGCCACCTGAACCACCTGGATGGTACTAGCTGTCAATCACACATTATCCACTACTAGCTAGTAGTCCAAACACGGCTTCTAGCTATTACAAATAACCTATCGAGTAGAAAGAAGCATAGGCTGCAGAATCATAAGCTACCACACAAGATCACATTACAGTTAAAATATTCATGTTTCAGTTCTTCTTCTTAATGCCTTTTTATTTGAATTTATGAAACATTTTAGTTTGAAAATACAAAGTGAGACTGAAATTCAACCTCTGTGTTGCTCTACATTCTATAGAAAGCAACCAAGCGGGGTTACGTAAGAGTAAAATGATGTTGAGATTGAATTTTAATTATGTCACCATCTATATCACTGTCTCATCTGCAATACCAGCAGGAAGCTGTTCCTTCTTCTACCTGCAACATTAACTGGTGAGGATGCTAACTTTGAGCCAGCTTTTAGCTTAACAGTCTTTTAGCATCCTCACATGAATGCAGCCATTAAGTGCCCATTTAAAAACATTTTATATAGTTGACGTTTTAAAATGTGAACCATTATAAGACAGCTGGAGATGCGTTTTTCAGCCCACTTGTTAAATACGGAGCGACGGTTGACTTGAAATGAAAAACCTGCTGTTGTTTACTTCTATGTGAAAATCAAAAACTCAGTGAAAACTTAACAGGTTTAGCAACAGTAAGCAAATGATCGTTACTTAGTGAACTGTGAATTCTAGGAGAAATAACAAAGACTGGCAATTTGGGGCTTTTTTTGTTTCACACCTAATTTGAGCATTGCCCCCCCCCCCCAAAAAAAGAAAATTCTTATGTTATTTTAATCAATTTCTTTTTTGCAAACTTCTTTTCTCTATCTGTCCTACCATTGCTTTCTCTGAATGTCCCTTGTGTAACTTACCATTGAGCCAGGCAGGTAAGTACTCGCTCTTCATGCTATAGTGCTGCAGGCCCAGGTTCCTCAGAATGACAGGCTCTGTACCCAGGAAGTTGTTCAGCGTTGCAGAGTACAGCTCCTTATCTGTAGCAACAAAATACAAGCTTTACTTTAATACTGTTTCTTTTTCAAAACACTATTGTAGAGGCTTACAATGAGAGAAGGTCAGTGATTCAGCAGGGAGGCCCCAAAGTAAGAATGGACAATCGTGCCAGTAGATTCAGTGAAGCTGTTCAGACTGAAGCAAATGCAGCATGCAGAGTTAAATTAGACTTGTGGACTCTCAGTGCAATCGTACGAAACAAATGGGAAATGTTGCAGTGAGTGGTTTGTGGAATTTAATGCGCAACTTGTGATTCTGCTGGTGCTGTAAAAAGATGAGGATCTTCACTTTTTTATAAACACCAGTCTGTTTATATTTCTTGTGATGAAATGATCCAAATGATACTTACCTATATAATAAAAAAATGTATATTGTTTGTCTTGTCTGTGGTGTATTTATAACATGTGTGCATGTGAAGTTGTGTACATGCATAGAGCTTAAATATATATATACACACACAAACTTACCCACTATCAGGCCAGTGTGCCCCTTGGCAGGGTCATATGGGCATTTACCCTTCCCATCTTCAAGAGCTGCAATGTTGAGGGTAAAAAAGTCTGCATTCTGCAAGTGCACACATTCACAGACACACACAAACACACACAATTAGGAACATGGTTGGTTTGTGGCCAGTATGTATTTTGACCCACATGACACAGCACCAAGCTCTGTCTGTCAGATACAAGGACCATAGCTTCACCCTTCGCCATGTTGTCCTGTCACATCAGTGTCACATGTATGCACGCACACACATACACCCTAACACACTAGCATTCACACATTCAGCTGACACAGCGTGAGATAATATTTCCATTCCATTTATTTTTATTTTGTCGGTGTTTGACACCTGTCAGCACTGCTATGGCTCACTACCTGCTGGGGAAAAGCATACACATTGCAGCACGCGTGCACACACACTCACATTCACACACACAGACACGTGGACATACATGCATACTCACCACATAAGTACATTTGGGCTGGAAGGCGTACGTGCCACAGGTGTAGAGGTGTGTGTGGTTGTAGCTCTGCAGGAAGCGGATGTAGTTGAAGCACTCGGTCTGTGAAGGAATTAGAATGGTTTGTCAAATAACCACAGTGCTATTCTGCCCTCTGCTGAGGTGAAGTCTTCCATTAAGTACAGTAACATGTCCTCAGAGATTTACTGTTATCCTTCATTGTGACTTCATTTAAATCCTAATTCACCTGAAATGCCTCAATAACCTTGAAACTAGTTAATGTTTGAGATAATGTCTCCTTATTAAAAATGTGTGAAATTAATCGGCCAGTCCGGATTGGCCGGCCAGAAGATGTGGATCTTTTGGGCGGCAGCCATTTTTTATTGTCCTGGGTAAACAAATTGTTAAAAACACTGAACACACATCTAAGATTTTGTTCTTATGTGTTTCGGGGTTTGCTGGATGACGTCAGTCAACTTAAACATTGGTATGCAAGAGTTCATGTGCTGTCGAGAACAGAATCTTAATAGATATTGTAGTGATACAGCCACATTATATCAGCAACATTTACACCAAACAAAAAAGCGACAGATTGTTTCCATTTAAACGATATGTGAGCAATTAGCAGTATAATATATGCACTGTTTTATGGGAACTGCCCTTTAATGCTGGCACTGTGATGAACAATAAAGCTCTTTGAATGGAATTGGGAACAGATGCTCTCACATGATTTGTACTGGAAGAATGAATTATTCAGTGCGTCCCGTTGATCTTGCCTTTGAAGCAGCAAAACAATATCAGTATCGTGGCTGTTATACAAGCAATATGATTTTTTAAAATTATTTTTTACAGCTCCTACAATCACTGGGGATAATCAGGATGTGATGTGTCAGGCAGACGGGCCTGTTTCAAGCCCCCAACAACAACATTATATTAAAGGACTGATCATTAAACATAATGATGGGCTGTGTAAACACCATATGGTTGTTCTTGCACGTGGACTAAATGCCTGTTACCATATGCATGTCAGCATTCACAGATATTTTAGCTCTGTACAACCATCTCCATCATGCATGATTTTTATCCGCCACAAACAGGAAAACTGTCAATTTTCTGGAGGTGAAGTTTGAATATTGCATCAGAGCATTTTTAAACCTCCGGTAATCTAATTCCTCCACATGTATTTTTTACTACAGTTGGAGTCAATTTTAGTTAAAGTTGCTGCTGCTGCAGCAGCACGAAAGTGAACCATTTCCCCTTCTGTTTAAAATCACATCAAAATTTGCTGTTGTGCAACGAGAGACGTTTTATCTCCATTTCAAAAAGCTCTGCCTGATTCTATAAAATATTTAAAGAGACTTCTTGCAAATGCACTTTATGCAGCCTGAGCAGCGGGAGGCTCTTGCAGAGACTAAAGTACGGAGCTGGGGCCGAGTCACTCTCTGGGCATGAGGCTGAATTACTTCTCTTTTAATATCATTATAAGATGAAAAATCAAGATGAGTTACATCTTTGTATGCACTGATGGACTGCTTCTCCGTTTGGTACATATTGTGTACAAATTTATATACACTAAAGGAATAGCCTCTTAGATGAAAAGATTAGTCAACACTTGGGTAGACACACAGCAGTTATAGTGTGTGTTATATAATGTGGCATAGCTAAAGAATATATTGTATTGAATCGTATTGTGTTTATGATCTTTAACTCTTAAAGACTCAATATGCTTCGGAACGAGACCTCCATATACCTTCTGTTGTTCATGACAAAACACTTCCTGTATCAAACCGCCTAAAAAGTTGATTTTGGGTGGGAGATGCTCTTCACTGTGAGCTAATGTAATGACTGGAATGTTTACAGTTTGAAACCCCACACTGACTTCATAGATGTTATGAAATACGTAAGGAATGTTGCTCTAATAAACTCCTGTCTTAAAAACCCCACAGGTAACCACAGCAACTCTGTCAGCAAAAATCCACATTACCTGGTTGTTCTTCCCCTTGGTAACACACTCTCTCTTCTTATCCTGCGGAGCCGGCCAGTCGATCTGGAGAAACAACAGAGACAGATGTGATGTATCCAGGAAAGATGATGTCTGCCTTTGACCCATAATTAATAAAATCCACAAGTATATTATGTATCAGTGCATAATGTCCATTTGTTGGTGTAGATGGCAGACTGTGTATGAAGATGGATGACATGTCAGCTCCAAAAAAGAGAAGCCAAAGTGTCTCAAATGCCCCCTGGTGGCTGGCTGCAGTACAGCTCATACACCCCACCTCCTCCATGTTAGTGGATGGGGCTAAAAAGTCAAAATGCACATCAAATACATTTTGGTGATTTTCTCATTTTAGGTAGTTCTTATAACACTGATGTCCAAGAGTTAATTTTCCAGTAAGTTTTGTTTGAATTAGTTATTTGATGATATAAAATTGGGGCAAAACGTCATGATTGACAGATATCTCTGACTCATGATTAGTGAAATGCATATATCAGTGTCACTAACCCGTCTACACCCTGACAGCTACAATGAACACTCGGGCTCCAAATGCGCTAGATGGCGCTGTTCATATCCAACATTTTTTGGCTTCATTTTTGGCTCAGTGGGAGGAAGTGGAACACATTGTCCATCATTGTATGCAGGCTATGGTGTACACCAGAAAAATGAATGCACACAGTAAACAGACTCAAATGTCATCACGTAATTTCTTTCTGATTGGGTGCAGAGATAGATCATTATTTCTTTGCTGCCACTTTGCTTAACTTTGCCAAAAGCCACTTGATCACTAGCTCCTGTAACTTTGGTAACAACCACAGACTCATTCAGTAATTATAGAGCAAAACTATTTCCATTTTACGAGTGTATTTTGGTGATGAAAAGTACAAATTGATGATAAATGCACTATAGCAGACAAAGATGCGAGCAGGTGCATAGGTTTTGATCCATCAAGTAGGTGAAAAGTAGTTAAGACTGGAGCACAAGTTGTACTAGTTCACCCTGAACTAATGAAACAGTTAAATCTGTGAAAATACTCCGTGGACTGAGCTGTCCAGGTAGTTCTGGGACAAATCAGCACTTTGGTTTCAGTCCCTGGCAATGGTGCTACGGAGTCAGCCCCATCAACGATTATTGGTCGGAAAGTGTGAGGTCCCCCTCTCTGCAGTGAAACTCCCTAATGGTCACACTATTGTCTACAGGATGGAAAGGAAGGAGAAATGGACTGGCAAGAAATACACCTGTATAAAGTATGACTCCAGCTACAGGCGTTTGTCCCACAGAAGGTTCAATTCTGCTGAAAAATGTAAGTGAGAAGAAAATAAAGATGACAGGTGCACTCTCCATGTACTACTTTTTACTGATGACCGTTGCTATCCTGTAGTATTTACAGTAGCTGTTTTTTTAATGACTGTGACACACGGCTAAACTTTGCTCTATTGACAGAGGTCTAAAATATGAACTGTATTTACTGAGGCATTTCCACACCATTAGAAATAATTACACTGACCGTTACAGGCTGAGAGCTGCTCTAATTTCACAATTAAACTCTTGATTTACTTGACTGGATTTAAACCAACAGCAATCAAACAATGGATTATTGCCACATTCCAGTAGTCGTAAACTTGAGTAATACTTACTTTTATGTGGTATAATAATAGTGACTTTTAATGGTCGTGAATAGGAAATAATGAATCACCTGGTCGACCATGAAAATTAACTTTGGTGTGATCCAATATCTGCACAAATTCAGGAGCATAAAAATGTTTCCAGATAGAATATGTCTTTTTTTTTTAGCTAAATAAGAATTCTGTTACGATTTCTAATATATTACTGAAAAGTCATAGGAAAATTCACTTACCCTTCATCGTACTGTCCACTGAACATGCACATTTAATTTTCACAGACTTCCTATGTTCACTGAAGAAGTGAAGGCATTATAATGGTTAAGATTTAATAACTAAATTAATCATTAGGATCAGTGGCTGTGAAATATTATCTTCAGGATCTGTGGTTATATTTATGGACTTTGGATTTTGAATAAATATAAGATTCTATTAAGCACAGCTCCAACAACAGTTTATTGTTACTTATAATTTCCCAGGGGATTCTTCTTTGTCCCTGGTCTGTCTCTCAACATTATGACACAGTGAGTCCAAGAAAATTCATTGGTTCCACACATATCAACAAGTAGCAGTAGCTTCCATTGTTGATGGCAAACATCCTACAAAGAGACATCTGCCAAAATAAATCTCCTCTCTCTCTCGCCCTTTAACACATGGAACTAATAATGAGCTACAGCCCGAGGGCAAATGTCTCAACTCTTCATCTTCGAGTCTTTGTGTGACAGTTAGATTGCAGAGAGTAAGTACGTTTGGTTAATAACAGTATTTAATGTAGTCAGTGAAAAGTTCTCCACCATTAAACTTCAAGTGGAAACATTTTACTTGGAGAAGAAGTCAGTGATATTACCCGGCCACATTTCGAAAAGCACATGCTAATTTCGGATGTTTTATATCACACTGCAGCTTTGGCCAACAGCAAATGCATAAAAAAAGACCTTGAGCTGAACACGAGTTCTCAAGTAACTCGAAGTGCAGGCTGGAAAAGTATTCTGATCTGCAGAGCAAGGATAGGTGGACATGTGGACCGCATCCTATGTCATTTGAACTTGCAGTGAAGGACACGTGATCTGTGAAACATTTTGTGGTGTAAATGCTTTGCAGAAATAAAACAGGGGTTTGTAAGGATTCTATCAGTGGTGTCTGAGTTGTCACAAGGAACCACTGAACAAAATTAAGAGATGAGACCACGGAACAATGGACAATCAACATGGGACCGAATCAAACTAAATAAAGAAAGCACTTCAGACACAAATGGGAGCTGTGTCTCCAAAAAGTCTTAAATCCTGGGAAAAAAAACAATCGGTGGAAAGTATTCAGGGAAAAGATACAGACATAAAAATAATGAAGACAGACAGTGAGCATGGCAGCAGAGAAGACAGAAAGAAGCAGTTAGGAGGGCTGAGGAAGTGATGGGCAGATGGTGACAGAGGGGATGGATTATTCACTCGTCCTCCCTCCGTCATTTCTCTTTGTTGGCTCCTTTACTCTACATCACACACTGGGGGCTGACAACAGGTGGTCTTATCATTACTGTAAGTCTCATAACCCTCACTCAAACAGCCCCCGCTTGTGTATGTGTGTGTGTGCATCTAATAACTGCTCATTACAGTGGGAACGATCCCCAAACCGCTGCAGGCTGCTCTCTACGCCTCAATTGGACTGCTGTAATTGTATTGATTGCAATATGGACCAATTACAGAAGGAACAAGGCGAAAGGATATTGAGTCTCTGAGGCTCCGGCGTCTCTGTATGTGTGTAAGTGTATGTGTATAAAGTCAAGTCAAGGGTTTTATGTAGCGTTTTTAACAAACAGTTTGCCCTTGAGTGCTTCGCAGAAAAAACACAACATCCACAAATTAAAACAAGGACAATAAAAAAATAAAACATAATTGAAAAAGTACATCATAAACCTCGAGAAAAAGGTCTGTTTGTTCTGGTAGAGGTGAAATATTGGAGCCTGTAGCTAAACATATTATGATCTTAATACTTGGCAGCTTACTCACACCATTAGTGTTGGAGGCTTTTAGCACCTGATAACACAAATAACCTCCAGATAAAGTAATGACCTGGCAAAGTATCAGGAAACAAAGTAAACAGATTCCAAATATCATCATATAATATAAATCCTGATTAACAAATAGAACTGGAAACAGGGATAATTAATATTCTTAGTAGGATCATTTAAATGGGTTATAAAAAGGAATATAAAAAATATAACTTCAGCCTTCACTTGGTCAAACACATGAAAAAAAGCATTTCATTTTTGGGTAGCTAGCTTAAAAGAATGATGGCTTGAAAGTCTAATTAGCCCTTTCAGCTAGTTTAGCTACTTAGCTGAAGCTAACTTCAGAAATCATCCATATAATAAACAAATGACATTACTTTTTACAATCAATAAAATCTTGTCAACATTTTAGCTAGCTCTCAAGCTTACGTTAAGTTAGTTATCAAGCTACTTTTTTTATCACATCGTCACAAAACTGTATTCTTCTGTATTCGATGACCTTCTACTACATTTAGTTAGTTTTGGGGCAAGGTTTGTTTCTCTGGGCTGAAATATGCTTTAACAGTTTGGTTCATCCCTTTAAAAACTATTTATTAAGCACATATAAAACCATACTCCTGGGTCTGTTTTCTGCTTTGGAAATGTTGATATATTGTAAGAAATAAAGCTCTTAGCTAGCATTAGAAATTAATTGATTTTATCATATTTTTGACCCTTCAAAACACATTTTAAAGATTTTAAGGTACTTGACCGGTTTGTACTTTTTTAGCCAATAAAAGACTCAACAACTAGAAGGAATCATTGGACTTTATTATGATAGTGTAACATTTCTTTGATTATCTGCCAGATTTTTTGGTGAGTTCTCAAATGTCCTTGAGTCCTTAACTGAGCCAAAAAAAGAAAGAATGAAACAAGGTCAGCCTGAGCTGCCCAGAATGGAGCTCTGTGATAGTCATTCTCATGTGAGCTGATTCCTTGCATTTCTATAAAAGCCTTTCAAAGTGTGTGGGTGTTTGCAGCGGCAGTCAGGCAGTGTCGCGGATATAATTGTTTTTCCTCCCTTGTCCATATTGAATTCTTGTAAATTTTAATCCTCCACACTGGTCAAGAATAAATCATTTAAAGTGTGTGTGTGTGTGTGTGTGTGTGTGTGTGTGTGTGTGTGTGTGTGTGTGTGTGTGTGTGCGTGTGTGTGTGCGTGTGTGTGTGCGTGTGTTGGTGTTACCTGTGGCCGTAGCTGCCTGCTAATGTCGTTGGGGTCCAGGGCGAACAATGCCTCCCGTGCTCCGACGTACAGAACCCTCTCATGGTCGGACAGAGTCAGCATGCTGTAGTTGAACACTCCCTGGATGCTGAACCTCGCCATGCTGTCCAGCACATCTGATAAAAAAACATACAGATACAGCATTACGTTACTGATAACACGTGACGTGCAAAATATCGAATCTCTCCGTCGCTCAGCTGGTCTGCTGACAAACGACAGACCTGAGAAGAACATTTCACACTACACAATTTTGTCGATGTCTCTGCTTATTCACACCACTGAGCCTCGCTCACCGCCCATAGCTTCATGTCATCCATCCTCATCTCTCCCACATTTCTTCTCTTCATTAAGCACAGTGTGGTGAATCACAGAACGATCAGAGGCTACCTTACACAGTCACAACCTCTGGGAGCCCTTGAACATTTGAACCCTGTGGCCAGCTAATCATCTCTTCATCTTCAACCACAGGGGATTGCATTTACTCGCCAATCCCCTGTGGGAAAACATCACCTGGTTTCTTGTCCTTTCTGTAATCTTTAAAGCAAAAGTACTGGTTCAACATCATCAAGCAGCTGTTTTCAGTGAAAAAAAGCTCTGCTAAACCAGTGGTGCACTAGCTGCCCATGCAGGTATGTAGGACAAGGTTAGCAGCTTGCTGGTGAATATAACATTTAGCAGGTAAAGACCCAGGAGCCTTAAAGAGTTTCTGGGTAAAACTAGAATTGATGTCTCATCCAACAAGTAAAGTTGCAGGAAATATGCCCACAAACTCCCCATCCGTTGAATAGTGGCCAGAAAAGTGACCAGAGCATTATGATGTCACAGTGAAGTGAAGTGAACATAGATCCTTTTAGATATAAAATGACTTTGCTGCATCATTTTATCCTCCAAGACATTTCTAATCAGGCAATGTTTGTGCCAGATTTGTTGAACAGACAGACAAAGGTATGCACCAACATACAGACAGACAGATGGATAAACAACCCAAAATATAATGCAGGAGCAGACGCAAGCATGGAGGCATAAACATTGAGCTAAAAGGAGGAAGCCAATATTACATTGCTTTAGCCAGGTGGACAGAAACATGACTCCACAGAATAGTAATGTTTTATTAATGTCTGCATGTCACTAGACTTTTGCTGCCGTATTTGCTATATGGTAATAATGTCATAATGTGATCACAGGTTGTTGCACTGCCCCTATGTGGCAAAACATTTTAAATTAATGCAAGTTTAAACATGAATTATTTTTTGATTGCAAAAAGGATCTTGGTGATTTCCAGTTGAATAGACAGTTAAACGTCTGCCCTCTCGTTGCACTTCAGTGTCTACAAGATTCAATTTGACCTCATTAAAACACCCTGAGAAACAGGAGTAACAAAATCACAACAGAAATGTGAGCAGTTATAACTCATCAGGTCCTAATGAGTTGTTGAAAGTTCCCACAATATCTGTGTCAGCGATCTGTTGTAAATCATTGCTGCAGGATGGAACGCTGCACTGAAAGCTTCCTAAGCTCTGTATTTACTTTAAGAACCTGGAGCAGAGGCACGTCTTCAGGGACAAGTCTGATAAGTTCCAGATCTGCACGTCAGAAGCGAGATAAGCTGGTCGTCTATTTAGAAAATCTGTGCAAATAAACAAGAAGCAATGATGCTCTCTGAGACCAGCCCTTGTTTTGATGAGGGGTGCGGTGGTGTGTAGCATTACAGCCACCAGCTATGAATCTAAAAGCATCTAGAGCTTTTAAGAGCAATATATTAATGAATACAGATAATATCACCATATTCTGGGAATTGCAGAGAGGCTGTGTAATCTGCAGAGTTCCAATCTTTTTATCCATGTTAGCGACAAATCCTCAAAAGGTGCTTGCCTGTGCTTTTATGTGAGTTTGGGATTGAGCAGGATGCCAAGATGTTTGTAATCATGCACTTGTTCAATCAAATTCCCTTAAGACAAATTTTCAAAATGACCAAATCAATTAATAATCGTATGTTTTGCCCCAATTCACCACAGTGTTTTTGAGCTGAAGATTCTTCGAAGACATAAACTCAGCATTGCAGCATTAAATAAAACCTTCTATCGAACAGGAGCAGCTTAATCCAGGCTGTAAAGAACACCTATACACAACAACACAGGGATTTAGAGTTGGATCTGGGAGCATTATTGCAAATGGAAAATGTGATCCAAGTGACAACGTGTGCGGAATGCCGAGCATAAGAATGCTTATAAAAGCACACTAATAATGGGTATAAATCTGTGGCTGTGATTAGATTGTTCATTATCTGGGGTGCACGTCAAGATGCAGATCGCATATTAATACAAGGCCCAAATGAGGCCTATTACTGTGATTAGGCCATCACTCAGGGTGTTAATGGAATATTAGCCCCCTGTAAACCCACTTATTGATCCTTTGACATCGCCGAGCCAAAGTGATGTGATTTATCTCAGGATTTTATTTTTGGTCATTTCTCATTTTTGCAGCTCCAAGGCCGACACAAACAATCTCGAAAAGATTATGAGAAAATCACAAAACGTTCTCTTCACGGTCCCATCTGCATTTGTTGGAAAACCATGCAGTGCTGACGCTTTTTCCCATCAGAATTTTAAAAAGATGCCCCTGCTGGTTTGCTGTTCTCTCCCTCACTCACACACACGCACACGCACACGCACACGCACACACACAAACACACTTCAAATCCCCTGACTAGCATATAGACATACTACTGGCGCAGAGTAGAAAAGAAAGCAAGACAGAGATAGGAGAAAAGAGAAAGGATGGTGTTTAGTTTTCATTATCCACTCTCGTGTTAGTTGTAATGTCACCTTGTTCTCCCTCTCTCTCTCTCTCTCACTCTATCTAGGCTGATAGAATGTGTGCAAAACCCGAGCCGACGACAGCCCGCACTGCAGGAAATGTGATCTCATAAACCGAAGAAGAATATTTCTGTTTTGGGGGTTTTCGACAGCATGAATATTTTTCACTTCTTTCACCGTTTCTTCCTGACTGAAAATAGAAGCTGAAATCCATGGAGGGAACGTCAGGAACTAGTGTGATTTATGGTGTGACTAAACGCTCATGTGACGTTGTGGCCTAGTTGGGACTAAATAAGACATATACGTGGAGGAGCTTGTACAAGATGAAGGAGCTGTGCTCGTGTGTGTGTGGGAGAGAGACAAAAGAAAGGAAAGCTTAGAAAAATAAGACTTGTTCCTTAAAGTCTGATGGTGTAACTGTTTAATCATTAAAATACCCATGATGATGCAAAGTCATTTAATTTAAAGGCATCTCTATCTGTTACTTTAAATGCAAGGTGATCTCCTCCAATGCCGCTTTCAAAATTAACGTTGCTTTCAGCTGAATCATTGACCATTTTGCACCAAAGGGGGCGCCAAAATACAAAATAAAGGTCAACTTCAGTGTTAAAAGTGCTCAGAATAATGAAAGGTTTGAACACAGTTCTGTTCTGACAATTTCAGACCAACCATGCCACCAAAATATAGACAAACAAGAATCTTTGACATTATTAATTTGCAGCCCGGCGGCGAGAACGGATCTGCCTTTTGAGACAATTTCACGAGGCCCGAAATAATCATCATTGTTGTGTTAATTATTTATTTTTTTCAAAATTCGATTTACCCTCAGTCATTTATTTCAGAAAACAATCACTTCATTTTCTGGACAAGCTGCAGAATCAAACCATAACAAGTGGCTTTGATTTCAAATGAAGAATTAGTGAGCTCATAACAGCCAAAGTTGTCAGATATGACCAAACACACCCTGACAACTGGGACGAAAATGTTTATTTCTTGGAAAACCAACGTGGTCAGTGGCCCCTGGGTAATTTGAGTTCTTTTTTGGTAATGGTTAAAAACTTATATTATATAAAAGTTCATATTTTCAGGTGAAAGAATCCTGAAACAAACGTTTCAAACTTCCAGGGGCAATAAAACCCTGAAAAGATTCCCAAAAGCTAACCACCTTCCCTCTGTGTGAGCATTCAGCAGGCATTACAGACAATCTGGACAACTGAAGGTTAAAAAACCTGAGAGAAGACATGTTGTTAGAGATGGGAGGAAAGAGAAGGAGAGATAGAAGAGGGCAGGGAATTAGCAACCAAAGGAAGGAAGGGGGATAAGTACTGAAGTCAGCTTATTATCTGAAGAGCAGCGGTGTATAAACATTGGAGGGTATGATGAGAGTGAGTGAAAAGAGGGAGAGGGAGAGGGAGAGAGAGAGAAAGAGAGAGAGAGAGAGAGGCAGCATCCTCAGGGGAGAAAGGAGCACATCTGCCATGTTCCACACAGCCAGGCAAAAAAATACTCCAGAAACACACACAGACACACACACATATGCATGTACACAACCACACGCGCACAATCTCACACTTGTGTTAAGGTACGTGGCTACACACAAATCAGAATATATACAATCTATGTATAAGCTAAAAGACACATTATACTGTATTTGCACACACATGTATTGACACGCGCTTGCACACACACACACACTTGCACACACACACACACACACACAGAATAGTTCTCAGGGTACCTGCTCAGTGACTTGACGTCTCTACACTGACACAGGGAAAGTTTAGCATTAAGTTTTGTCATTAAGAAGCGATACGGGCGGACGCACTTACCATCTGCCACCACACTGTGGCAGCCCCGAGGCTACGTGTTGTGTGTGTCTGTGTGTGCGAGTGTGAGATTGTAACCTGCTTGGGTGTAGGTTTCTCTGTGACAGAAACAAAGCCGTCCACACATGTGGTTCATCAGAGTTTTTTGTGCAGGCGAACAAGTGTGTATATTTTTAAAAGACAGAGTTTAAATTTGAATCAACAGTGTCTGTAGGCTTTGGAAAAAACAGAATTTTGAAGATGTTTTTACAGCTGGATGGAATTGAATTCAAGCTAAATTAACTAGCAAATAAAGAGCCATCCTCCTTGAGCAGAAAACGAAAAGAACAGCATGGACATATTAAGATGCACAAAGCCAAAATACAAAGGAAGCACATCGCAGAAGTAACCTTGTTCTGAATGCATCTATTGAAATGCAGCACACAGAATCCTGCCATTGTGCTGTTAGCTGGAAAGAATCAGCTCCGCCATCACTTTATGTCAGACATCTAAAACGGGTTCAACCTTTAGACCAGTATTATTGTAAAAGTTTACATGCCGAGTGTATGTGTGTGCAGGGGTGGTTTGGGCTGACTCACTTTGATGCTTAGAGAAAACAGTTTAGATGGTGATTTTAAATGAAAGAGTGAGAAGAAACAATGGGCCTCGAATTTTCTTAAATCTTTTCTTAAGAAGTTTTCTAACAAAGCGCTACCTCAGATTCATGACGCGTTCTTAAACTGCAGAATTGTTTGCATCTGTGTTCTTATATTGATGAATGGCATGTGTTCGTAAATTGAAAGCATGTGTCAGTTTTTCCCAATTAGCATAGGTAAACGCCACGCCAATGCCCATTAAAAGGGCATGAGACTGCAGAGCCGTGTTCACACACATAACACAGACTGAAAAGAACACGTAACAAGGCAGGAATGATTGAACGAAAATCTAAGGACAGCGCTGCACCAAACTCAAATCGTAAAAAAGTTTGTAGTGTCAGCAGTGGACATAAAATACCCCAAAAAACGATGCAGTGCAGTTACACATTCAGTGAAAGCTGTATCGGGAGATAGTCGCATTATTGAAGTAAAAAAATTGTTCGATCTGGTTTGAAGTCCAAATAAATATTGTCAAACAGAAGAGAGAGAGGGAAGGGAAAAGAAAATGAAGGTTTACAGAGTTATCTGAGCTGGAGCTGCACATCATTGGAAACACAGCACTGCAGGTGAACCCTCAGCTGAGCATCTGTGGATCCTCGACCTGAGCCTGACGGGATCCTTCAGGACCGGACACATCGGAGCAGGTTCACACAAAATGTTTTGAATCACATTCAGGTTCAGGTCCCACTCGGTGCACAGTATAGAAGGAGGGCATAGAAACTTAGGGCATAGAAAAAAGTAGGGCATAGAAACTTGTCTGTCTTTTTTAAGATAAAAGATTGCACTATGGGACTGCTCTCTCTCTGTGTTTGTGTGTGTGTGTGTGTGTGTGTGTGTGTGTGTGTGTGTGTGTGTGTGTGTGTGTGTGTGTGTGTGTGTGTGTGTGTGTGTGTGTGTGTTTGTCTTCTGATGCTGGTGAGGCTCTAAAAAGGAGGGTAGTAGAAAGAGACAAAGAGAGTGTGGCAGACATTTGGGTGTGTACTTGAATTGAAACAGGATTAAATGAAGAGATATTGGGGATTTATTAGAAGAAACATGAAGACAACATGGTGTTATCACCTGTACAGGTCTGAGTTTGATATAAATTATGTATCATTTTAGCTGATCCAGAAAATATTAATATTCGATACTTGGCCTTTTAAAGAGCCACATAAGCACTTTTGTACATTTTATACAATATGTGTAGGTTATATTTTACATTTAAAAAGGTCACCAAATGAGTTAAGGAATAATAAATAAATAAACTGTCAAATATTTATTTCCCCTTTCATTTAATTTTTTAAGCTTTAAATGAGACATTGCTTCATTTAAAAGGGTCACAAGGGAAAAGGGGGTGGAACATTAACTTAACTGCAAACCATTTTAACAGTTATTTCAAATTGTAAGAATGTCTTTTTAAATTTAAGATTTAATAATAAGGTACATATTAATTAGAAAAAGGCCCCAGTAAACCATAGATTATTATGAATGATATTACTGATTAAATTATTGTTGATATAATGTGTGGGCGGCGGCAGGCTACAGCAGTGCCGACAGCACCCTCTGCCTGCATCCAACACACTGATTAATGGCGAGATTTCACGAATATTTGGATCGTTTTCATTTGTGGCATCTTCTTGGCATGGAAAGAGCCATTTAAATGACAGCTATCTCCTACCCGAGTGCAAATGTTCCACCAGAACAAGTTCCCCTCCGACACCACTTTTCAGGAGCACTGTCGCAGCATCCTGGGCTTCGTGCCATTCAAGACAACTGGTTAGAGAAATGCAACAAATCCAGAGTTTCTTCCCCTGTAGCGATAATGGGAGCAGCCTAAACCATTATGGAGTGCTGACACAGCAGAGGTGTAGTCAATATTAACTCTATAGTGTTGAACAGTTAATTCTACAGCAAAGCCTTGGATTATCATATTAATCTTCAGAGTAACTATTAGCTAAAGTTGTTAAATAATGTGTGGTGCAAAGTACAAGGTTTCCTTCTGGAATGCATTGTTATTATTGAAGTATAAATTACCATGAAATGAAAGTACTGTGGGAAAGTACAGGTACATCAAAAAAACTGTGCTAAACTGCAGTACTTGATGTTGAAATGTAATTTGTTCAGCCTTGATAACTGCTGTGTACTGTGATCAGTACAGTTTAGAACATTTAGGCTTTTTGGGAGCATTGCCGGAGGCTGTAACATCTAAGACTTAAATTTTTTTTACTTATTGTATGTGTTTTGTGTTTGATGTTTGGCAGACGATATGTTTGAGTTCTGGATGTAAACTTCAACTCACTGGGGAGAATTTTCACACCGTTCCTCTACACAAACTGCAGTGTCACCCAAACACAGTGAAACAAAACATCAAGAGGATGATGCCATGTAGAAGGAAAACCTTGTTTTTATGAAAAGAATAATGTGAATTCTTTTCAGTGCTGCAATAAAAGCAGGCACTTCAGGAGCCAACTCTAATGCAGTGAATGTTATATCTTCTTAGAATTAAGCAACAGGGACAAACGTTTTTTCACTTTGATGGATGAGCTGTCTCGAGCAATTTTTAAGGCTGTGCAAGTTGATGAACTAAAACTAAAGGTTCCCTGAAAGGAAATCAAGCTGTGATGTGATTCTCTCACTGTCAGAAATAATGAGAACTATGTACAAACGTGGTTAATGGGCTACAACACCAAACCAAAACAAGTCTGGTAATTTACTGTTTTAACTGTTTTTGTTAAAACTTGTAGCTGATAGTAGGTTATGACAACGTGTAGGACCATAGCTGTCAGAATAGGCATCCTCTATGTCTGTGCTATATAGCTGTTTTCAGACATGCACTGAACCTCAGAGATCCTCCGGAGATTCTCAGAGGTTCTGTATGTGTGAATGTAAATGTATGAGTGAGAGTCTCTGGACTATCTGCAGACTTTCTCCAGCCAGCAAAAAGCCCATAGAACCCCAAAGGAGCCGATGTGAGAGCCCAGGAGGAGTGACTGAAAACGGCTTATATGTTCTCGATGTACACACACGTCTTTGTAGAGAGACTAAAGGTCCTGTTGCAGCTTCATCATCCAAACCAGCAAATGGAGCCAAACCAAGCCGGACCAAGCAGAGCTCCACTGTGGCGTAGAGGAGAAGCGAGAGGTGGACAGAGGGACAAGGGGGAGTTCCAGTTGTTTCATGGCCGGCTGAAAAGGTCTCAAAGTGGGCCTCGCCTCTGTGATCTGACCCCATCGGCCTTCCAGTGGTGCTCCAGCCTTCTCCTCCCTGAATGCTATAAATACACCCGGCCTCTGCTTATAGCTCCTAACCGCCGAGCCACTTACACACCAAACTATGATTAAGGGCCTATTTTAGGGAGAGCTTTGAAGCAGCGACAAACACTGAATGAGAGGCAGAGTCAGACAGACGGACAGACAGAGAGAGAGACGGAGGAGGGGGAGACGTTATGCAGCGCCCACACAAACATGCAGATATACCCGAGTGTGCACGAAGAGCTCCGCCAGACCTTCATCTGAACAGGTACCCTCTTTGAGGAGGGAGAAAAACAACAAGGAGCGCACAAAGACACACACACACTCCCATGTGGATGCACAAGCTTTGTCTGCCGAGCAGACGACAAGTTCAAAAGAGAGTCAGGTGTTCGACAGAATGAGAGCATGAAGATAGAGAGAGACGAGAAGGAGAAAGATATACATGACTACACAGCTGCATCTGCAAAAATACCTTTTCCAATTGTGTGCAGAATTTAGGTTAACATATTTTAATGCTGTTATAAATTAGGAATGACTGATATTCATAGGATTATTCAGACTGTGACACAAAAAGCCATGTGCTTAACTCATTCATGTCTGAATGAATATGCTCTAAAGAATAAAAGTATGTTGATGAATACATAATTAAAGGTTTTTAGCTGAATAATTGCTCGTCTTTGCATGGCTCAAATGTGTAAGCCCTTGTTTGTTGATTTTGTGCTCTTTGTATTTCCTATAGAGCTTCACCATTGTTGTGTCTGACAAACAGTCATGGCAATAGAGCGATTTGAATTCAGCAGAATTGGATGAGAGCTCGATGAAGGGATGGGAAGAGTGGGAGGAGAGGAAGTGGTAAGAGTGGATTAACACAACAAGTGAACGAGTGAACCCATGGGGGGGCTGGTGGTTTTCAAGGACAGGGTGACGGGGGAGGAGATGAAAGCGGGAGGGAAGGAGCAATGAAAGCGACGGGTGGGGGGGTCACCCTTGCAATCCACATCAAGCAGAACAAATCAAAAGCTGGTTGATGCCACAAGTGAGGCTTTTCCATTCCAGCGTCATGGTCGGGCATGTATGACTGGTGCTGTGATGGGCACCAGCTGCGAAGAGTTAGGCCCTTTTCTACTCTGCTGTGGTGTTGATGACACACAAAGAGAGAGAGAGACAGGAGCCTGCAGAGCTCAGTGGTGCAGGGTAGCACTGCTATAGTTTCATGTTAGAAATTATTCTAATAGTATTTGGTGGAGTCACGAAAAGTAAAAAAAAAAAGAAGCCATTTAGAGCACAAAACACCGCACTCACGACTGGAATAATAGTGATAATGTGATACTACAAGCCAGTGTAGTGAGAAATACTGTTATTTTCATATCTGATGAATCTGTCAATCATTTATTCTTCAAAAACAGCCTGTGTACTGTTAATTAAATCTCATTTAAAATGGGAGTCATTTGAAGTTCAGTGTAAAATGGAGAAAATCTGCAAATCCTAGCATCTGCAACACAGGAAATGATTTCCCCTTCATGTACATGATTCAAATAATTACTTGACTGATTATTTCCCTGTCAATCTATTGTATAATTGATGCACTTAATTGACTGTATAGCATCTCATCAACCACTTCACAGTACGCAGTCGCTCATTCACACACACATTCATACAGTGCTTCTATGTGCAGGGATTTTTATTCACACAACAGTCACACTCTGTTGGTACAGCTGTCAGGGGCAGTTTGGGGTTTCGGAACCTTGGCCAAGAACACTGGGCATTCTGAGCAACAGGATATGAAATCATGATGCATCATTACCAGGAGTAAACACATGAAATTCATATTTTACCTGGAAACCTGAAACACATGTGGCATGTGACGACTAAGCCTGCTTGTGTCATGTGACTTTTTTCACATGTTAAATGTCCATATAAACTCCATGTGCCTGTATGTGGATTAATCACATTTAAAATGCTGTTTCACATGGTGATGAACTGAATGTGGCGTTATCAGGTTTCATCATGTAAAATGTACGAATAGTATGTGAATCCATTACTTGTGATTTTATGTTGATGTCTTACCTTTTGTGTTGTGAAATATCTGGAAGCGACTCTGTGAATTTATCCAGTGAACTGTACAAAACCCCACATGCCTATTGATTTAAGGATAAGGATGATAAATGGCAGTGATTTTTAATACAGCGTCGGAAGCAGTTAACTTCGTTTCAGCCACGGTGCTGCTGCCACATGAAGGTGTTCTGGATAAATACAGCCTTTCACGTTGTGACTTCATTTGAATCCACATGCCCACTAGCCCACACATCAGCTGCCACAAAGTCAGTACGGAGATGGAGAGCACTCCAGGTCCCTACATCTGGTCCCAGCTGTTAATCTTCACTGACCAATCAGCGCGGGGTCAGGGGATGAGTGACATTCAATGCAGATAAACAGTTGGCCATGAATCTCCATCTTCCATCCCTCCTTCCTCTTGTACCCCCCCCCCCCCGCGCATCTATCCTCCCAGTCACGCACAGCCTCTCTCTGCCTCTTGCTCTGCCTCGCTCTCAACCACTCATTACTGTAATTGGAGGGTTTGAGGAGATACGGCAGAGAGACAGAAAGAAGGACGAAAAAAGAGAGAAAGGTTTAGATTGAGTCAGAGAGAGAGAGAGAGAGAGAGAGAGGGAGAGAGGTTTCTGGAGGTCAGAGGCCCAGCCCTTTTCTACTCTCCCTTTACTCTATTTTATTTTCCCGCCATATCTTTCTTCTTCTAAATCAAGAGGCATACATTTGCTTTGGCTTTTCCTTAAAGATGCAGGGCTCATAAAAGCTGGCAAGATTTTCAAACAAAGTATCAAGTTTCTAAAGGCTCTATTTCTTCTTCTCTCTTCACCTCCTCTCTTTTTTCTCTTACTCCATTCTTTCAGTCTTTGTTTAACCACAGCTGCTGCATTTTGTCATAGTTTTGGCTTACTGGTCTCTGTCATTGGGCTGGGCTAAGGCATGAATGTGTGGTTGTGTGTGTGTGTGTGTGTGTGCGCGCGTGTGTGTGTGTGTGTGTGAATCCGACAGGAGAGAAACCCTGCGCACGTATGCAGTTTAAAACGCAGAATTTAACTGCAGTTAAACAGTTGCTTGCAAATTCCACAAGGTCAGCACCACTGGTAATTTGTTATCCACTGCATTCACCTCTGGTAGCTGAGGCTGCTGCCATTTGTCTTCTTCTAGAAAAGGTGATGTGACAATGATAGTGTGACGCATCAGGTAAAGTTACATCATAGTTTATAAGACCCAGTCAAGAATTGAACTTGAGAGAGATTACCCAACTACTGGCCTTATTCAGAATGAGACATTATTTTCGATAATATTCCATTCAAATTAGTCAGATTATGACTCACTTGTTATGTTACACATCTGACGTTCCTGCAACATTTTTGAAAATATCGGCATCGCAATGTTTGTACCATTTCCCTTAAAACCTAGAGCATAACTCTTGTGTGTCCCTCACCCCAGAACTGTTCCGCCAGGGCTTGTGTTGTCATGCAGTTGTTAACTGCCATATGTTGATGTTGGGAAATGCTGTGAAAAATGCTAACCCTAAGTCAACTCCAATAGGAAGTTATAATGCGATTAAGACATATACATAATCTGACTAAAATCTGAATATTTATGTCTTGATTATTGCTTATTCTGAGTATGACCTTATTCAGTTTAAGGGAATCAGAAAATGCTGGTTATCACGAAGTGTCCTAATTGGACTATTGGGTTGTACTGTCATATTGGTGTCCATGTAAACATAATCAGAGTCTCTACATTTCTGCTCATCCAAACTAAAACAAAACTCTGGAGTTTTAGAGCTAAAACGCAGCGTTTCCAAAGATCTCCGTATTAGGGGCTCGAAAACTCCAGATCAATGTGGACAGAAGATAAAAACAAAGCAAAACTGAGTTTTCCAATTTTCATGGATGTCAACCCTAAAACATTAATGTTTACCCAAACTTTAGACTTGATTGCAAAACAATGACTTTCCCTGAAGATATAACTTATTCGTTTGTATAATAGAGCTTGGTTGTTTCTATTAACACACATTTTGATGGAAAATGATTGCCCCTGCTGCATTGTCATCAAGTTGCAATTACACAACTCTGCAGTGGGACAGTAAGAAAAATACCAAACAACATCAGCCTCATCCTTTAACATAAAGTAAAAAGGTCTGGATGAGAAAACCTTTAGCAAACAAACTATGAAAGAGAGACTTGTACAATATGAGCATTGATATGAAATATAACCCACATAAAAGTGCAAAAGAAATCAAGATGCATGCACCATGTTAGTGATTAGAATGAGAGAACATGAGAGAAAAATGGAAAGTATGTAAATTTACAACGCTCATTAGTAGCGCTACGAGGGCCATACATAAAGCGTGTACATAAAATGTCTCATTAGGAGCCAACAGTGATTTTTTTTCCTTTCCCAACATAAATGGGACGAGGTGGCGGTGAGGAGAATATAACAGCCTGCAAATTAAAATGTCAACAAGACGCTTTTAAAAAAAAATAGAAGAAGAAGTGAATAATTTGTGAGAGAATGAGAGAGAGAGAGAGTTTATGTTTGTTGTCCTCTCCAACCTCATGTAAGCCTCATGTGCTGCTGGATGGAGGATATTATCTCTTCAGCCATCTCTGCCCCACCATCACCCACCCAACTCTCTCTCACCTCTTGCTCTCTCTCTCTCTCTCTCTCTCTCTCTCTCTCTCTCTCTCTCTCTCTCTCTCACACACACACACACACACACACACACACACACACACACACACACACACACACCCACACACACACACACACACACACACACACACACACACACACCCCTATACGCCAAATCCCTCAGACTGCCAGCCTAAGCACTACACACACCCACACACACATATATAAACAAAGGGGGATTAGATAGACAGACTCACAGCTACACACACACTCACTCCCTCTCTACACAAACAGGTATAAACATACGCGCCCTCTGTGCCCTCACAATTTCTTTTACTCTTGTGATTTTTATTTCCTTTTCGTCTTGTCTCCTCTTTATTGAAAACTCACGCTGCATGCAAACAGGAGTTAACACACAGAAACACATGTGATAGTATGAATCTTGAGTGTGTGTCTGTGAGATGATTCCATGCAAAATGAAACACATGGTTAACGGCCTGCAGTGCGTGTGTGTGTGTGTGTGAGTGTGGTTGTCTGTGTGTGTTTTCCTTTCTCCCTGTCGTTTGTCTGAAGTTACTTTCTGTCCTTTTAAGGTAGTTAGTGACTGGCCTCTCTCTGCTAAGTCTCCCTATGTCTCTCTACCTTTCTCTCTTCCTTGCTTTTTTCCACTCTCTATCTCCTCTCTCTCTTTTCATTGTGCTTCTTGCCTCCAATCCGTCCATCCCTCTTTCTGCAGCTTTGTTTTTCCATTTCGTCTGGTTCCTATCTCCTCCTCAGCACCGTAGCAAGAATCCATCCATATAAGTCATTTTACCCAATGCTGAGCCTGAAAATCTCATTTCTCTTTAACCAAGTGGAGAAATCTGTCAACAGGTAAGATAATCCCACTTGTTTCAAATGCAAATCAATTTGCGTCAAGAATCCTTCTGCACTCAAGTGCCACACTCAAATCAATACGATTCAAGTGAGGTGATCTGCCTTCTCCTGTGTTTCGTAAGGCTTTTATTTCTGAGGCTGAAAACCCCCCAAAACACTTAGTCTGCACTCGAGGCGAGGGGACGTTATCTCGTCTCTACAGGCAAATTTATTTACTGAAAATGAGATCCTTTTTGGTGGTGCACAAGTTTTTTTTCCTTCCATATAAGACCATGTGTGTGTGCGGTTGTCCCCGTTTGCCCTGTCTGATATGTTTGTACCACAGCTGTGTGCTAGCCAAAGTGCAGCACAGATCAGGACTGCTCTCTGCCAACACTTCACATCGTCACACTGGAGCATGTCACCAGAAACTATTGACGCCCTATCAATTGTTTTCCCCCCCCAGTCTCTGTCCTAACATTCCACCACAAAGTAAGTGATGCCTGTAGCATGGAGGGAAGAAAGGACGAAAGAGGGCTGTATGGAAAAAGGGAAATGGGGAAGAGTGGGGGATGGGTGATAGCGGTATGAGAAAGCAGCTTTTGAAATATCCCCACACACCACCACACGCCATTCTCCTCGAGAGTGGCTGAAATCGGAGCTCTTTGTGAAAACGCCATAAGAGCATTTCTGGTTCATACGATGAGCCGCGGCATACAAAGAGAAAAGGCGAGGGGAGGGATAAAAGGCAAAAAGGAAGAGGATGAAAAAAACGTAAAGGATAGATAGATAAGGGATGAAAGGTGGGATAGGTGGTACAGAGAGGTGGGAAAATATAGCTTCCCCCATAGGATTTCACTCTCTTTATGGTATTTCCATAATCCCCAAGAGAGAAAATGCAGCACTTCCCCTTTGAGGGATTAAAGAGAGACTGTTTCTCAGCTTGCAACAATTGGCATTGTTCAGTAAAGAAAGCTGGGCCTGGCTGCAGAGGAGGGCCAAGATAAAGAGTGCAAAGACAGTTGAGCGCTAGGATTAGACTGATGTATTGTTTTACTGAGGGTCGATGTGGGCCTCTTAACAGAATCATCCACCTCTGAAATCATGAGAAATCATTCCCGATCGATGTAATGGAATGCATTTTTTAAATAATTATAGGTTTTGTTTCAAATGTCTGGCCAGATCAAGTGCTCCACTAATATATTGGTCAGCCTTTCAGGTTTGGTCATCCCAAGACAATCAATAATATCCAATGGAAGTGCTGTAATCAATGAAAACATTAGCAGGGTAAATCCACACCTTTGTTTCAAGTTCAACTTTGGTGAACTTTAACCTGCAGTTTAAAATCTTCATCAATAACAACCCATAATGACAGTGCTCACATTTAATGGAAGAGATGGCCGGAAAGACCAAAGTGGAAAAAGATATCATAATTTAGTAACACAAATAAGCCATTCGAATGAACCCTGTGACTGTCTTTCAGCAACCAAGCTAATGAGACATGTTACAGAAACCACAGAGAAAAATGTGCAGAGCTAATGCTAGCATGTAGTCACTCCTCTGCCAAGCTCTGAGAAACAGCCCTGTGCTAATTATTCAATTACACAAATATGTCCATAAATGTTGATGACCGCCCTCTCGGGGGACATAACATGAAGAGTTATCTCAAATAAAACCACCCTTGAATGGTAGCTAGTAGGAAGTTAACATAGCAGAGTGTGAGGATGTCATAGATTATACAAATGCTGTGCACGCCAAGCTGACTCTTATCAACAGCATTCATGGTGTTCAACTGGGTTAAACACATGTAAAGAAGTTCGAAGCACAGACTAGCTAACCAGCTAACTATGCTAACACTCAAGAAATGTTTTATAATGGGTGTTTTAACTAGTTGACCTAAAAATATATGGTGAATGTTTAAAAAAGTTTTACAGGAGAAGAAAACTTTGGAATTTGAAATGTTGATTAATATTTAGTTGGTAAAAAGAAACAATCAACACAGTGAGATAAGATTGGAGCTTAGAAAATATTGTTTTGATTTTACTGTGATATTAAGAACCTGCTAATGGATTTTGAAATCTCACTTTCACAGCAAAGTTTCAGTTGCCACTGAGGTTGAACCCGTCTATCAGCTGGAAACACAAAGCTAACTCACCTTGGTATCGAACAGTCTTGCGCGGCATTGGGTTCCAGTTGAGACCCATCGCCTTCTCCCATCCAATCAGAATCACCACAAGCAAGAACTTCATCCCTCCCATGATAGTTCCCATTTGTCGGAACTGGGGTGGAGTGATGGATCGAGGGATCAATCAGTTGATCAGAGCCACTAGAGAGAGTAGTGGGGGTCCTGGCAGCCTGCCACACAGAGAGGAAAAAGCAACACATCAGCGGGGAGCAGCAATTCACTTCCTTTATTGACTTGGTTGTTTATCAGAGACGATTTTGTCAAAACAGTATTTACAACATGCACACATTTCAAACAGCCACACAACAGTTCACACGTTCAAGCTGCACTAAAAAGATAAATTCCTCACTCTGAAAACATGTACTTTAAAATTGAACATGGTCATTGAAATCCACAAAACAGAAATGAGTGCTGCAAATCATTAAAGCCAACAAGGACATAGTTATAATCTTTGTTTGTGCTTGTGAGACTGAGTTTCTGCCAACACAAACAAACCAAACATTTTAATGACTTTTAGCCTTGGGGGTTATACAGGAAAGTTTTGCTGTCCCTCCCTCACATTGACTGATAATCCAGCTATCACTACTCAAAAAGCTTGGAAATAGCTTATCGCTGCACTCTTGTCAAGCCAATTCAGCAGCAGTATATTAAACTGGGGCTGAGTTATCAAAGTTAATTGGCGCTGGCAATGCATCAAACACCAACATGTTGGGAAATGAAAGTCGAGGCAAGGACAGTCCAATAGCACTGTGTTGTCAAATGAATCGGTTCATACCTAATGAACATGTCAAGTGTGCAGCTGCAGTGGCATTACAGTCCAATAACAGCACAGGATGATTGACTTGTTACAGTGCTGCAGGTGACACTGATGCACAGGGCCAGAAGAGGAACTTCACATTAAAATAGTGCTTACATACACACACAATGAAACTACGTTTGGTTTTGTATGCCTGGGAGGACATGCCAGCACTCAATCCTTTGCTTTATGTCATATCATCATTAAGTATGAACTCTGTGCCATCAATAAGTGGCATAAAAAAGCATTGACGCATCTTCTCCTTATGGCGTCTAGCATATTGGACAGCTGTTATGAGTGGATTTGTTTATCAGCCACCTGTGCTGACAAACCTCTAAGCTCAATGACGCCAAGTGGATTGTTTGCTTGGTCTTCTACAAACCCTTCAGATGGTCGTATATATCAGGAAATCTAGACAGTTTCATTGCCTCCACGGGTTATGTTTTCACTGACATGTTTGTCTGTTTGTTAGTTAGCAAGATTATGTAAAAGCTACGGGACAGATTACCATGAAACCTGGTGGAAGGATGCAGTATGGATCAGGGAAGAACCCATTCATTTTTGGTGCCAACCCAGATATTTTTTATTTCACTTCCCTTAAACATCTCAAGATGGGGCGTTTTTGACATTTCCACATATTTCTCAGGGAATAGTTCATGGGTTTTTATGACAAAGGCATATTTAGGTGCCTGATACCTATGAGTGTGAGCAAATTAGTGCAGCTTGGGACTGTTGGCAGTGGCGGAGGTATGGTCTCTTCCGAGTGCCAGTCTAGTTTGTTAAAGGGTTGATACGCACAAATGAGAAATACTTGCATTTTCTTACTTCATTCTAACCCTGCAGATGATTTAATTTACCCAGTTTTCAAGACATGTGAGATCTCTGCTGCCTTTTGAAAACAGTAGAGGTTGAGTGGAATTTAGTCAGTTTTGCTCAAACCGATAGGATTCAACATCCAGAAACCATCTCTTTTACTAAAGGCCTCAGTATGCTTCAAACTAATGATGATGATATGATTTGCCTTTAGACAGTGCCTTATGTTTATAGTGTTTGTTACTGTTTTATGTGACCACACCCTAAAGTCAGATAATACTATAATATTCCCCCTTCAGGCAGCATCCATGATCTCAATGCAATTAATTGTACACATGCTGAGCAATTCAAGCTGCCTCTTATCAACAGCATTCATGGTGTTCATCTGGGTTAAACACATGTAAAGACGTTGTGTGAAGAATTAGGAAAGATGACTGATAACGCCACTTGAAAGGGGATTTCATACACTTATATAATCTAATGAGCATTTTTGTAAGAAGCATACTAAAGTCTTAAGAATTATCAGCAAAATATTCTCCCCACTGTAATATAGGGACTATTTTCAGTAGAAAGTAGTTATTTTAATAACTCTCCATGGCATGGTCTGTGAAACACTGCCTAGAAAGTGAGGACACAGTTAAATTAAAATGTCATTTTTAATTGTCGTTAGTTCTTCGAGCAAAAATTTCCGTTCACTTCTGTTTTCTTCTATTCAAATGGCAGCAGAAGTCCCAGTATTAGATTTCTTTAAACCCCAGCACAAAACAAAATACATCCTCATGGCTTAGCACCACCAGTTGTAAGTGGATATGTTTTTGTGATTTGCAAAATGACCCTTTAATTTTAACTTTAAGGTCACCAACAGTGCAATTCCAACTCACTAAGTGTAACCTTAATGCTTAAACCTAACTGCTCCAGATATTAGGATTGATGGATCTTTCTTAACGTTGGTATTCTTATCAGGACGTCTATCTTCATAAGAATCAAAATGCACACATGAAAATGCAAATATCATCTGTAAGCTTTCCCACCCTCTGCTGCTGCATATCAGGGAGGGAAATGACGCCTTTGATGATGCAAGACACTGCAAGCTTATTTGTGAAGTGCATTTCAACAACAAGGCTATTAATTTACATTAAACATGAACGGCATCAATTAAAGATGTAAAACCAAAATAAGACCATAGAAAATAAAATTGAATAGAAAATAAAAAAAACATGATAAGAGTTACGATGCAGTACAAGAAATTTGTACATATTTGATTTATTAAAGCCTGTGGCAAAAAGAAACGCATTCAGCCTAAATTTAAAAGAACTAAGAGTTGCAGCAGACCTCTACTTCTCTGGGAGTTTGTTCCATATCTGTGGGGCATAAAAACTGCACACAGAAGTAAAACTGAACCCTGCTTGTCCATGTTTAGTTTTGACTCTTGGGACACAAAGCAGACCTGTCCCAGATGATCTGGATAGTCTGCTTAACATAAGAGCAGATCAGAAATGTATTTGGGCCCAAATCCAGTCAGTGATTAATAGACAAACATTTGTATTTTGAAATGTTCTCTGACAGACAATGACAGAAATGATATTATCCATGATGGTTGCAAATGTTTTTTCAATTTTTTAAAGAGTCCTGTAAACAAACTATTAGGTAGTAATGTTGACTGATTATAAATGCATGGAGAAGGTTTTTCAAATCCTGCTAAGGCATTATTCCTCTAATAATCAATATGTTCTCAAGGTGTAAGCTGATATTGTAATTTTCTTATAACTTTCTTATTCCTAAATGTCCTCTAATATCTTCCGACGAGGTGCATTCAGGGACCGTCAGAAATGCTAAAGTCTGTTAGCTTAGCCACTTCTGATAGACTTTTAGGCTTAAGTCACAGTGTAAATGACCTCCTTTTGAGTCGAATATGAATGTCTGGGCTTGGATGACACCACACGAGCAGTATGGAAGCATGTTATGTTTTTTCTGTTGTTTTCTTACGTGTGAA
Organism: Hippoglossus hippoglossus; assembly: GCF_009819705.1. Lineage (NCBI taxonomy): Eukaryota > Metazoa > Chordata > Actinopteri > Pleuronectiformes > Pleuronectidae > Hippoglossus > Hippoglossus hippoglossus. The sequence continues at coordinate 23,169,925 of NC_047159.1, read as the reverse complement.
GCTTTGGTCACCAGTTACTTCAATTGTATCGTATTCTGCAAACAAAGTTTACCCCTGAGACTTCAGAAGTGTTCTATGGACTCAAACACTTCACCCACCCCTCCATTGGCATAGAGGTGGATAGATAATGAGTGAATTTTCATTTTTCGGTGAAATATCCCTTTAAGTACAATTCAAACCCGTTTCTCTGATACCCCAGCCAGTTTTCGAGTCGGTCTAATAATGAACTGTGGTTTACTGTGTGAGATCCAGTTCAACTAAAAGACTGAAATTCTGCCACTGTATGTTTTTAAGCAAATCCAATTGAAGATTTAACAAGAAGAGTCTCAGGCCTCAATTCTAACTGGAAGACATCAATAGATGCTCAGTGCCAAGAAGTTGTGCTGTTGAAAAACTGCATTTTCAAGTATTTTATTAAAATACGGGAGATTTAATATGGGCCTTTAACTTTTAATGAGTGATGTCTCTAGATTGTTCTTTTTTAAAGGTTAAGTGTATATAATCTAGTGACATCTAGTGGTGAAGTTGCATGCTGCAGCTTATTTTATATTCAATTTCTGCCAATAGATCCCTTTCACCTAAACCTTACACACTGGACCTTTAAGATGGTCTTGATGACTGTTGGTTTTGGCATGCTCATAGGAGAAGGGAACCCATTGGCTTGTAAATGGGCACAAAATGTCAAACTGTTTACTTTATCTCAGCAAAAGAAAGAAAAATACCTTTGTGATATGTAGCACATTTTATGTCTCCTACTTCCTCCCCCTCATCTATTCCCACTTGTGAATAATCATTTTGTGTGCTGGCAAAAAACAAACGAACTAAACATTTGGTCTATTTGGCAGATTGGCAGTGGAGATAATTGAGATTTTGAGGTGTGTGTGTGTGTGCGTGTGTGTGTGTGCGTGCATGTGTTCGTGTCTGTGTGCCCATATCGAACCAATGCGAGTGTTATTGATAACACTTTTGAGAGGAAAATAAGAAGTGGCTGAAAGAGGGAAAAAATAACCTCAACCCCCCCTCATCCCCCGCTTCTCCCAAATCACCCTCCACCCCTAGATCAGATCATAGCGGTGTGCTGTTAAATGAGCGTGCTTAAATGCTGGGTTTGGGTGAAAGCTCTCCAAGCCTCGCAGTGCCGACTACCAGCTTTATTGGATCGATGCTGGAGGCCTTGCCGGCCAACGCATGAGTGAGCCGAGAAGAGATTGAGATGGAGGGAGCGAGGGAGGGTGCGAGAGATGAAGGGCTGAAAGGAAGAGGAAGAAAAGTAAGGAGAGTTATGGAAAAATAAGAAAAAACACGTCTGGAGATGTTGCGTGGTTTGCAATTTATCTCTTTTTTCCCCTTCCTCAACATCCACTCTTCTAAGTCTGTGCAGAGAGGTAACAAAGTGAAGTGTGCATCCTAAAGGCCAGATTAAGTGAAGAGGCAGCATGTAAACACTACAGGGAAAGATGAGGACGTGAAAGGACGGTGGGAGGAGATGGCGATTCAAGGATTCTGCCTGTAACAACGAAAGCTTCAAAATCCTCAGTGTTAACCTTGTTCTCATTTCTTTTTATTGTTTATTTCCCATTTCTTATCACTTCATTTAATATTCCTCTGTTTCCTCTTTTCTGCTGGTGCATAAAATGCAACTATTTATCGTAAATGATCCTGCCAAAGTAGTATACTAAATGTTGATTTTCAAATCCAGGAAACAAAGGTTTGGAAAGTCATAATGAAATATCAGCTATAAGACAGAGCTATTTCAACATTGAGCCTGTCCACTGTGTTTCCTTTTAACTCTATGCATGGAGGGACCCCCCCGCCACCCTCTTTGTTCATAATAGGTAAAAGTAGATATATAGTGTAGAGAAAGGAAAAACTTCTCAGGGGTGGGTATGACCTGCAAGCAGTGGTCAGGGACCCATGGACAAAGTCAAAGTCATCAGCAATCTACTTGTAACCCCCTTATGACATTTTAAACTTTTAAACATACATTTTTAACATTGAAACATCTAGTCTTCTAATCTGGGGACTGTACTACGAAGCAAGTTCAACATACCGAGAATATCCGGGTGAACTTGACCTAACGATGGCAATCAGGCTAAACGGTCACATGAAGCTGGTTATCAACTCGGTAAATTGGGTTTTCCTCTTCAAGATCTGAACGCGTGCACGAGACAGGGGTGGGGTTTACTGCATATGACCAATCACAGACATGGACGAGGGAACTAACAGCAGAGCCGCATACTTCACAAACAAGGAGCAAACTGTTGAAAAATACGAGGAGAACAAACACATTATTCAGACTAAAAGAAACACAGTTACAGCTGCTAAATGCAAGAAGGACTACTACAGTGTACAAAATGTACTTTAGTAGAACTACAAAAGTAGCACAACACATGTGAAGGTACTTATTTTGCTGTATGAACTTTTATATGTTTTCTCTTCAAACAGAAGTTATAAGTAGCTCAAAATCGAAGCCAAGTCAGTTTAAGTTGCCTCAAGTGCACCGAGATACATTAATCGACTAAATACACTACATTTCACCATTATCTGTAATATTACATAGTGGTCAGTAAACATGGTAACAGATTACCCCACTAGCATGTGTAGTAGCTGTGCAAACTTTTTTACTAACCAGCAAAGGCACAGTCCTCAGTTCAGTCAGTGTGATTCATTTAGCTGCTTTAATAGCATATAGCAGAGGGAGTATATACAGTGCCAATATATAAAATCCAGTCAGTCACTATGGAGCAATAACAATCAACTAAGGACAGACTGGCTTGCTGCAGTTCTGTTTTCCATTCAGTGTTGCTGAATATTTTTCTTAACTTGACAGCACTCTGCTGATAATATTGCCCACAGAATCTGCAGGCTACACCTTCAGGGAACTATATGAACGCCGGGGGAGATGGTTGGAGTCAGTCTATGATGTATTTTTCTTTTACTTTTTCCTTCCTCTTTTCTTTATATCAAAGCGACTCTTACGGCTCCACGCTGTGCCGTTAAAAGCGAGGTTCAGCCTCCCTCTCGGCTGACGAACAAATTGACTTGCTTGCTCCGCCTCTCACCACGTCCTCTTTAAGGTCCTGCCGTGTCACATAACTCTGCGGGCGGTATCAAATCATCTTTTAGCTGCTGGTGTTGTTGAGCCTGGTTTAGCTAATGAGCTGAGACACTGCAGCCTAATAATGTCAGTCAGCACTCCACAATGGAGAGCTCAATAAAACATGCGGAGAAGTAGGCCACATGTTCTGATTAGGTTGCTGAGTGGTTTGTTATGGCTGCGCCTGTCGGTTAGTGTTGTTTCATGTGCACATGCGTCTTTTTGCGTCTGCGTTTGTTCAGCGTGCATTTGTTTGTCGTGATGAGTGGATTTGGAGGTGAGATGAGTCCCTGAAGAGAGAAGCAAAGCGGGGTAGGTTCTTCGAAGAGAGCGGATGTCGGCGGGGGGGAGAGGAAGAACGTTTTCAAACCCCATCTGTCTGCCCTCTTCTCTTCACCACTGCATCTCTCTGTTTTCCACTGTCCTCTTCCTGCCCTTCATTTTCTTCACCTCTCCTTTCCTGGCAGCCTTTTCCTTCCCATCCTCCTATATCACCACACACACACACACACACACACACACACACACACACACACACACACACACACACACACACACACACACTGACCTCTGCTGCTGTCCCAGCTGATTGCTAGTCCTCACAGGCATTGATTGACCTATAACCTCAACCCCTGCCCCCTTTGTAAGTTAAAGAGAGCCGGGGCGCAGCATCCACCACCCAGACTACTATCACAGTGGGACAGACTTAATGTCCATTAACCCCGTAACTGCCCCACACCCCACTACACACACAAACACACATACACTTATGTATGGATGAACCACCGGACAGGCCCCCCACCCTTCATCTCCTCTCTCGCCTCCCTGCAAAACAAACACAGCAGCTACCGTCAGCTCTCTTCCTTCCTTCCTTCCTTCCTTCCTGCCTGCAGCCCCGTACCCTCCCCTATCCCTCCACCTTTTATTGCACCAGCAGCATTTAAAATAAACACACACAAAGACACACAAGTGCAATCTCTCACACACACAAAAGCCGTTTCACCTAAATAGAACAAGCTGGATCAAACGATTTCACACCTTGTGGACAGGAGGATGACAGCGGTTCCAAGCTTTTATATCGTCTTACCCTCCCTAGGAAATCACCATGGTGAGAAGTTGGAGCAGCGCTGGTGTATTAATAGTTGAGTAATATTTAATAGTTATAGTTGATTCTCAACAATTAATCATTGGAGAAATTCAAGGTGGAGTTCTTGACACAATAATAGTCTCTTAAAAGGCATTAACACCCACTCAGTACTGAAGCCAACACTAGTAATGCTTCAGAACTGATATGGATGTAAAATTAATAGAAGTTATAAAATAATACATATAATAAAAAAAATATGCATCTAAGTGCAAAGAGTTTGTTTAAAGTAAATTCATGAGTGTTTACAGCGCCCTGGTGTGTGGAAGTGTCAGCCTGTTTGTTGCTCCCTCAACCAATTTGTTCCAGATTAAAGTGTGGATACCCGAGCCAAGCCCATTGGAACCCGGGCCAGGCATTTTGAGATGATATACAGGTTTGGGTCAGGTTCAGACATGGTAGCTGATATTTTATGCTTCATGTGATTGATCGGGGAAAACATCAGAGATGGGTCGGATTCAGACACATAAAACAGATCGCCTGGCGGGTTCAATTCTGGCTCGGATAGGTTTCTGTCGGGGAAAGTTGCATTTAAGTCCAGACACATAATATCTTAAAACAACTATTGGATAGATAACCAGGAAATGTACTTCAGATGTTTAATATCCCTTGAACATAAAGCCCTATTATTTATTCTCATCTAGCACCATAGAACCAAAACCTCCAAATCGTAGCTGCCCTTAATAGACTCATCTTCTATGTCATCAAAGCAACCTCTCCTAAACGAAGAAGGAAGAATAAGCTATAAAAGAATATAGCAAAAAAACACCCAGCCATGCATGAAATAACACAGGAAATCAATAAGGGTATTTTTTTAACCATGTTGTGCATTAGAAAGGGTTTGCATAGTTTGTGTATCAAAGGGTTAACATATACAGAGTAATCACCTGAACAACTAAACTCAACAGTGCAGTTAATCGAGGAAAAGACCATAATGGCACACGAGATGAATGACCAACAGCTGATACATTTTCCGCTGTACCTTGCAGAACTGAGGGCAAAGGAGAATGAAGACAAGAGCAGACAAGAACTGCAGAAGATGAAAGAAATGTTCATCATGTACAATGACTATCAGGAGCCCAGTGAGGAAGTGGCGACAATGAAAAATTTGAAAAAGGTGGCAGATGACACTACAATTCTGGAGGCAAGTGAGCGGGAATCAGAACTCAGACAGGAGAAAGAGAGTCTGCTAAATCAAAATCTGGAGCTCTTTGAATTAATGGTACAGGAGAAGAATTTCAGTGCTGTCCTCAATATCCAGCTCTGTGAAACAAAGAAGACTCTGCTGAGTTTCAGACCGACTGGAGAAAACTTCAGGAGAGATACAATGAGGGCAAAGCAAAGCTGACGGCTTTTTGACGGCTTGAATATAATCATAAACTCACCAAACTTCGCGGGCGCATCAGGCCTGGTGAAAATATAATATTATTGACTGTTAATGTTTTTACAATTGTGCCGTAATTTACTAAGTAAGGGTTTTAATTCAAAAATCAGCCAAACTCTAATTATAGCCTTTACTGTATCAAGGTGGCCCCACCTGGCCCCCCTTAGCAGTGCCACTGCACTGAGGCGCATTACTCCACAAGTCAACAAGTGACTGCTCCTCTGAAGTTTTTAATCACTCGCTTTATAAAAACCTGCTGAATTCATATTTATGTTCCTCGATAAACGGGGCGTCACTTCTTAAGTTAGTTAAAACCTTCTAGAAGTTAAAACCCAGCATTGATTCATAATCGGAGGGAATAACTATTGTCTGCAGGAGTGTGTGTGTGTGTGTGTGTGCTTGTCTCTGTTAATCTTCACAAGAACTGATAATCACGTGTATTTAGTTATTAATCGATGATGTCGGATCATGACTCTGGATCATTCTGCTCACTTTGAAGTCCTGACTTTGTGGGTCACGTTACATGTGTCTCATAAACTCTAGAGAGAATTAAACAAACACAAACTATTACGGTCTAAGCCATCAAGTGCAGACCACACAGTGAACATTTTATGTAAATCGAATAAAAGTTGTAAAACGAGGCTTACTTCCTGTTGCCAGTAGGTGGCGCTATCACTACATACAGACAAATAGATCTGTTCAGGTTGGGGCTCTGATGAAGCCTGAACAATTTGGGGCTGATTGGACAATGTGCAGTGAAGTTAAAAAAAACGTCCTGTTTAATGGCAAATCAGTAGGTGGCGCTTTGACGCTATGAGTTAATATTGACATATGGAGCTGTTCAGGCCTGGAGTCTGATCATGTGACAGAATTTTGGCGCTGACTGAACAATGCACAGAGGAGTTATAATAAATCCCTCTTTTTTGGTGAATCATCAAACTTTGACGTCGCGCCACGGTCAGACCGTGTGACGAACACTAAAACTTTGAACAACTTTGAATCTCCATAGAGTTGAAATGACACTAACTGAATTTAAAGTTGATCTGATGAAAGCTCTACGAGGAGTTTGTCAAAATACAACATGTGTAAATGGTAAAAAATGGCCACTTAATTCAAAATGGACGACTTTCTGTTTGGTCTAGCACAGGCGTCGGCAACCCGCGGCTCTGTGAACGTCAGAACTTATGTTCACCTTCATTATTACATTTATTTATATTACACACATTTAGTTTGAGGGAGATTGAACAAAATACCCTGAAGTTACAGCAATTCCGTGTGTCATGGCAAAACGTTGACATTTTACAACACGTTGTTTGACAAAAACTTACAGTTTCCATAAGACTTCATCATCAATGTCTTGAGGCTCTTCTGACAAAGTTTGACATGGTTGTGGTCAATGGACGAGGATGAGTACATCAAAGTGTAAGACGTGCAAAAAACAAGACATTTTCTGTTGCCACAAGCGGGTGCTGTGATTTTAAGTCATGGTTTCTGTGTAGAAGTCATCAAGCCGGGACTCCTGTCATACATTTCCAGTTTGGAGTCAATTGGACCATGCATGTCCGAGATACATAAACCTTGTGTTTTGATGGCGTCTAATCAAACTTTGATGCCACGCCACTGTCCCACCGTGTGACGAAAACTCACAATTTAAGTTACTTTTAATCTCATCATGTTAAGATAACACTCACAGAATTTGAAGTTGATCTGATGAAACCTCCAGGAGGAGTTTGTTAAGATACACAATGTGTAAAACGGCCAAAATGGCCCCAAAAAAACGGCAGACTTCCTGTTGCATTAATCAAATTGGTGCCAAATACACATATTTACCGAAGTTCGTGAAGATCAGTTATACCAGACGGAATTGCTGCGTTTTAGGGGGCGCTGTTGAGTGAGTTTTCGAGTATGTTCAAGCCATCAAAAATGCGACTAATTCTCCTGAATAATCAAACAAAAAGCAATAAGGCCTTCGCACTGTCGGTGCTCGCGCCCTAATGATAAAAGATTCCTTACCAAATGATAATCTGGGACCCAAGTTCACCTTGTTTCATTGTTGTAAATTAAACACTTTCTGAAGGCTTCACAAATTTAACTAGGGGAGTCTGTGAACCCACCACAGACACTTGGAAGAAGATTTTATATGATAATTTCACCAATTTAGATGGTTGTTTACAGCTGAAACATTCTGATGAGAGATCAGCTTTAAAAACATGGAGGTTCCTCAAAAACAGTTTTGCTGATTTGAATCCAAGTGAACACACTGCAACTTGCTATGTGTGACAGCTTTAGCTAAAGGCCTGGACTAGAAATGTAAAAACACACAATGGCTCCAGTTGTGGCGATGCATCAAAGACAAAATTTCAAGGTTCAAGTCCAGAGCAAAACGGCTCTGAAATCGAAGTGAAAAAATATCATGTTACAGCACTCCCTGCAAAATTGATGACTTGTGGGATGTGAAGTGAAGGAAGTCAACGTGGAGTCTATTTTTTATTTTTTTTGGTGCTATTTCCTCTCACTTATTCACACTGTGCTGTGGAACCATGCATCCAACAGGGCTGGATGGAAATATAAAACTGCACTACATTTCACTTAGAAGCTTTTTTCTCTAAGTATTGACAGGAAAGATGAACATTGCTGATGCTTTTATTCATAGAGTGGAGCTAATGTAGCAGATATGGATACAGTCTACCACATCATGCACACTCATGCCTGGTTCATGTTCTATGGAGAATCGACACTGATGTGGGCATTCAACTGTGTCTGTTACCAAAATGCTAGTCGGCAAATGCCACTAGAAAAAAGTGCTGATGCACTGTATGAATGTGTGAGTGAATGGTTGAATGGCAATAAACTGTCATCAAGCAGAAAACAGTATATAAATAAAAAACATTTACATATAAAGAACTGACATGACGTATAAATTCTGCTGCAGAAATGATGCAGTACTACAAAGTTTTGACATCTTTGCCAGTGTCTTCTACGTGTATGGCACCTCTTTTCCTCCTCAGATATTTGTATTATTTTTGTTAAATTTTCATTTGTGGTGTAAGTAACATCATCAACATGTCCACTCGCTCACATGAATTTCCTGCTGTATTCTAAAAAACGGGCTCTCTCTGGAGCAACTGACTCGGACATTTGTGTTCTCACACATAGCCTCTCTGGAACATTTCAGGAAAATGTCCGCACTTCAGAGCATGTCTGAAAGCAGCTTTACACTGAAATTACTGCAACACAGAAATGAGAGAAGACGTCAGGTTACGTCGTCCCCTGCGCTGCGGCTGTGGTGTCCCTTATTTCCCGTATTTCATTGCCTAAAGATTAGATTACACAGCTTCTGCATGCCTACTGCATTGATTTAAAAAAGTAGGTATATATTGGCTCTCAGCGTCTGAGAGTGTTCATTTTAAGACACAGAAGAGCACTAAGAGCAGGTAGAGTATGTGTTTGATAGTCTGCACGGTTTGAAGCACTATCACGCCTGAGTGAGTCTGCATCGAAAAGATAGCATTAACTAGGATATCTGTGAATACAGATGCTACAGATGTGCTTATGCTGACTACCTCACATTATGGAACTGCATGTGTGTGTGTGTGTGTGTGTGTGTGTGTGTGTGTGTGTGTGTGTGTGTGTGTGTGTGTGTAGGGGGGTGGGTGCCGGCACACTGTGTGCATTGTGTTTGTGTTGAGTTAGCACAGATGAAAGACTGATAATCAAAGAGCGGTTTGATCAGCTGCATGCAGAGTGTGAATGTGTGACTGTAGAAGATGAATGTGAAAGACTGTGATCGTGCTTTGTGTCGTGTCCTTCTGAAAACTCCCGACACAATGTTCAAGTCCTCAAAAAAATAGTGTTTGAAATCCCCCTTTAAAGCTGCTAGGTGAAACCACTCATCAACTTTCATGCACCTGAGTGCATGATTTCCTTTATTAGCATACAATTAATGATTTGCTAACCAGCGGCACGACATCAAGCAATTCAAATGCATCAAGTTAATGTCATCGACTTTCCTTTCACATGGTGATTGGAATTCGCTTCCCGTCATAATTACCTCAGACTGAAGCGGAACTGAGCACAGCATTTGACTTTAAACAACCTATTGCAAATTAATGGAAACGTCAAAAAAAAAACAACTCCCATGAGAGCTTGCAGTGTAACATCTTAGCCTCCCTCCCTGCTGCCTCCCCCCCAGTACCCTGCTCTTTCATGTCTCTCTCCTGGGAGACTGTGCAGGCCTTCAAATCTCCATCTCAAGCTTTCATCCCTATTGTAGCTCTCACTCAACCCCCATCCCCCACCAACCAAACCACACACCACCGCCCGGTCCATGTCGGCTGTCCAGGCGTGGTCGGCTTCTAATTCTTTGATCGGCACTCTGATCTCTCCCAACAGTGCCAGGGGGCTCCAGCTGATTACAGATGAAATGGATCTGATTTGGACCTTGACTGCGAGCCAAACACCTGCTCAGACCTGAGGTAGCCGTAGAAGAGGAGAGGGCGAGATGAAACCGGAGAGACTGACGTCCAGTTAATGAGATGGCGAGATCATCTGTGCTTTGGGATTTGTAGTGGTGGACTCGCGCCTGATGGAAGCGGATCAAGATTAAACATTTGGGGGGTGGATGTGATATGGAGTTACAGTATTTCACAACTAATCTGAGAAAAAAGCTTCATCGATACCAGAGACTCGATTTGATGGGTATGAAGATATTTGATGCAGCTACCAGGAACAGTCTGGACATAATCCAAGGATAAAATGATGACCTAATAATTTCAACAAGTCTGTGATCAGATATTAAAGCAGCACCAACAAAAATGTATTTTAACAATGGTTTCAGATGACTGCATGTAATTTGAAAGGGCTGGCTCGTAGCGAGAAACACGTTATCTTGCCTTCAGCTATGCAGCGTTTTATCATCTTTCTGCAAATGTTTTAATTTGACAGTGTGTAACTTGAATGTTTTGGTCCACTCTCTCTGCTCTCAAGCTCCTATTATGTATTTGTCACAGAATTACCATTTAAAGATCACAGACATCTGGACTGGACTTTGGGCTGATTGGTCGGTTGAACATCTGCTTCCTTGTTACTGGTTATATGTGGTTATTCTCTGTCATTACATGGCATACACATGCAATTCAAAGACATTCAGGTCTATGAGAGTTTATCAGTCAATAGCTGCTTGATCCTTTAACCTGATTGAAGATACCAGTGTATTCATTTATGTGACATTAAAGAAATGTGCCTACTGCAGAAAGTCAACAATAATCAGGTTACTTACTGGATGTGCAGATACACTGTGTTTTTCCTCTCTCTCAGCCTCTCCATCCCCATGTCTCCCTCTTCCTTTTACTCTGGTTGACTTTCTGTTTCTGATAACCACACAAGTGCGGTGAGAAAATGGAAAACTCACGTGCACACTAGCTGGGTTGACTTGCTTGCCCCTGTGTGCAGGCCCGGGGGATGCTGGGATAGCACTCTGACAAGTCATTGATGCACATATATGAGTGCACATGTGTTTGCGTGTGAGTGTGAGGGTGCAGGCACCAGTCCATAATCACTGTGTAGTCATGGGTCGATCAGCCTTGCTAAAGGCAACAAACTGGCTTCTGAACTTAGAAACACACAAATCCATTCAGACTAAGGCTATCCTTTGTACACATTTACTGACTGGATATAGACACTACACACACACAATGCAATGCATGCATTTGCACAAACACACACACAGACATATATGAATGAGCATCATACAGGCACATACACTGTGCGCACACACAAAACATTAAAGGAATGTTTGATCACATGTTTTGTGCACACATCCTCAATCTCAACACATATATGTTGAAACCAGGGCATGGATCAAATATAATCTTTTGCTCCGCCAGCCAGATCCAGAAAAACAAAAAAGCAGAAAAACTTTCTCTGTTGTATTTCAGAGCTCGTTAAAAAGTATTCACCACTGTATGTTTTAGCTCCGTAATCAGCTCTGAATATTAGAAATGGTCGTATCGATGCCTACGGGCACCCGACGCACTGTCTCACATTGGAACAACAACCGCTGGGCGTGTGATTGCGAAACACTATGCCACCAACGCCCACGCACACACTATCTCCCTCTCGCTTCAGTTTCTCTCCCCGGATGCCAGTCACTGAAACACACGCAGTGTATTCTGGCTTGAGGAGACCGCCTACTATGCTCCTTGGGGGGCTAATTGTCCAGTATAGCACTCTTTCACTTTAACCTCCCACTCTCTCTGTCCTCTCCCCTCTGCGCTCTACGAGCTGTTCTTTTGGGTCAAGTTCAGGAGTTCACGCTGAGCCCAGGGCCCTGGATCCCAGTAAGGTGCCACAGGGCAGAAAGGTTACACCTAGCTGGACTCCTATAGAAACAGCCCACACACCTCAGTGGCAGAAAGGTGGGGGGAGAGGGGGAGGTTACACTGACAGAGAGATGAAAAGAATGTCAGAAGCAACAGAGGAAAAACAGGACTGAAAGGAAGAGAGAGACAGCCGACTGTAGTGTAAATGTTGAGGGTCTGAGAGACTTTGTGGGCTGAAGCTTTCATGGTCTTTTATTCAGGGATATAAAATACTGATGTTATAATGTATATTCATCTGTTTTTCTAGTTCTATGGCTTTTCAAGGAGCCTTGGAGGAGGCAAAAGTTGTTTCATAGTCTCATGTTCAATATGCTGTCTGAACATATGAAACAGCCCATCTGCACCACTGGCCCATATTGATACTCTTTCTGAGTGCATCAACTCTCAGTGCTGCTGTTTTCAGTTCATTTAACTCCATCCAATACCCCAACCACCCTCACTTTTTAGATTTATCTGACTTCAGAGCGTTTCTCTCACTAAGTTGCTCATGTTCATCAGAGGTTGTGAATGTAAGGCTCAGCTGTGGGGTTTGTGAGTTCAGGACAGTGTTTTTCAAGCTAACACAGATAAGAGCAGAGAGATACACCCAAAATAAAATGCGTAGTATTCTTGAAGTAAATGGACAAAACTTAGTTAGTAGTAATAGTTAGTAACCTTGAACATATACACAAAAACAAGTAAGGGTCGTATTGTACTGAAGCATAATTTCAGTTTATTACAGCTTGGGTCATTTTGTAAATCAGACAAGGATATGAAGATAAAGGGCCAAACGATCCAAACTAGGAAGTAGAAAACAAATTTACAACCTTTTTATCCAAAGTGTCTGTTGTAAACCATCCAAATTGCAAGCCAGTCGAGTGGTTCAACGTTAACTTAGCGTAACTTTATATTTCCTGCACAGTAAGAGCTCATAATAGACATTTTAGGGATGCTCACTTTCTCATTATTCTCTAAATCCAATTGAGATCTTTTCTCTCCATCCTATTGTGCCTCATCTTAATCTTCGCTGAATATTCATTTACTACGCAAGTACATTGAGAGCAACGCCAGAGTCAGTTGTCCATTCAAGTGTGTATGTTTTGTCAAATATCACACATATTAGATAAAGGTTTTTAGCCTTCAGTAAAAATGCTATACATTTAACAGTGGCAGTCAAGTTAACAAACTCAGTAATGTTAAAAGTTTTCTGTATTAACAATTATAAACTTGTAGTCACATGGGACCATCCAAGGCCACAACAGCACAAGCTCTGCTGATGAATTCAACTTTTCATTTGCAATGACTGAACTCCTCTCTCAAAATGTCAGGCAGGTAATGGCAGTCTCATCAACTTTTGCATGCAGCTAATAATGTTATTATGAGAAATTGTCTTTCTGTCAACACTGAACTCTGAATCCTTGTTCATCTCTCTCAATACCACTTTTTATTAGTTCACTTTTTATTCACAAGCCCTGGAAAGGTTGGCTGCAGAGGAAAATTGCAAGAGACACTAACAAAGAAGGTGCCCTTCAGCAAGGCACTTAACCCAGCTACATTAAACATCCCAGTGACTGAGAGGGGTCAGGAGACAACAGAAGAGTTGATCCTCCAGTACTGGGAAGTTCCCAGTGGCAAGCAGCAGCAGACTGTGGTTCTACTGGGCAGATCCCAGGTATGAATTTGTATAACTGTATCAAATGCAAAGCAGGACTTTCCTGACAGAGTGTGTGCACACTCAGCAGAGGCAAATCCTTTCCTGGATGTATAAATGTATTAGAAAATTTGCAAACGACAGCTATCTGATCAGTTGGCGAAATCAACAGTCATCAGCTGAAAATGCTTCTGGCAGACTTACAGTGCAGTCAGATATTTGTTAAAGACAGAGGAGAAGTGAAAGGGGAGAGCAGTGAGACGAGAGTGCACTAACACAGGGTCTATTAGAGCCTGATTGGGCCCATTAGGTGGGAAAGGTGATACGCAAGCCATGAGCAGCGATCCTTCGGCCCGGCTCTACATTAACCACTGCCTGCTCTCTACTTTGTTGAACACACGGGCTGATCGATAGCAATGATGAGGAAGAAAAGGAGGGAAGGTGGTGGCGAGACGAGGAGCAGCGAAAAGGGGTCCAGGTTTACGGGAAGATAAGCCGGGATCAATAGAGAGTCAAGAGCTGCTGCTGCGTGGAGAGGGAGAAGATGGGGGAATGCAGGAAGAAGACGGTTCCAATACGTTCACCTCATCAAAGCTGATGTTGGGGAACCAGTGTGTATGTGTGTGTGAATGTCACAGGGTACTTAAGAGTTTATATGTCTATGACATTGAAAAAGTTATATACTGCTCAGAATCTGAAGAAGTTCTCTAAATGTAGACCGGAGGCTAAGGTGGAGGTTCAAGAGACCAAGAACAGGTTTTGTGAGGCCACCAAAATCTAACCGGTTAGTTTAGTCTAAGTGAACATTTGTAGAAAATTTTAAAAGATTCTCTCGATTTAGATCAAATGTTCATGAGCAAAAAAAAAAGGTTTTATAGTGTCACTTCAGCCTTGACCTTTGACCAACAAATACTAATCACTCCATCTTTGAGTCCAAGTGAATTTCTGTTGCAAATTTGAAAGGCTTCCCTGGAGGTGTTCCTGAGGTGTCGCGTTCACAAGGCAAAAAACATGTTTTGTCAGGTCACGATGATCTTGAGCTTTGGCAACCGAATTCAAATCAGAACAATGGGATGGACAGACTGACAACCTGGCTGTCACCGGCGCAGAGGCATTGAATTGGCCATCATCAGCACAAACATAAAAAGAGCTACTAATGGCTGGGTAAAAAAAACAGAGGGGCAATTCCCTTGACTCTAATGGCTGATATAGTAAATTCAGCAAATTCGACCATTAAAACAGAGACATACCAGTTGTTCTTAGTTTCTCTTTTAAACTGAAATGCTGTTGGAAATCACAAATTATTTCCAGTTACTTATATTTACTTGTTATTCCCCTCGCTGCACTGACAGACATTAAATGTGAAAATCCATTACAGGAAGTGTTGAGTTTCACTGACAGTTGCTACTGAGCGATCGGAAAATGCCAAACTGCATGCGGCTGAAAGAAAAAGTAAATTAAAAAAGTAATTCTGTTACGTGAGACAAACAGAGAGGGCAGTCTGTTGTAGTTCTAGTAGAATTTCTGTTGTGTAAAAGTATATGTATATATTTATGAGGACCACAGGTAAACATGGAGGAGGAATTATGTTTGCATTACAGCACACAGAAAATTCAATTCGATGACAGGGAGATGGTCACTGAAATATGATCAAAATGTGCAGGTTTGTGTTGGTGTGTATGAATATCACAATTCTTGCTTTGTGTGTGTGTGTGTGTGTGTGTCGGGGGGGGGGGGGGTGCATGTTAACTGCTGCCCATTTATGTCCAAATACCTGAATCCGCTTCATCTATGTGCATAACCTCAACCTCTATCTTTCTTGCTTTTCCTCTTCCTCCCTCTCTCTATGGCTCTCTCCATCTTTCTCCTCTCACTGTCATATCCTGCAACCCCCACCTCCCCTCACCTCCACCACTCCCTCCCCCAAACCTTCCTGGTGTCTGTGATGGCAGCCTGTCAAAGGAGAGCTATTTATGATCGGCAACCAATATCCTCGCAGAGATAAACGCGCACTGTGAAAAACACAGATAGAAATGTGCGAGACAGACAGAGAGAGGGGGAGAATTATTAGAGAGAACGAGACACGAGTGAATTGTGACGAGAGACAGAAACACACATGATGAAAGAAAAAAACATGGATTGAGGAGAAGAGCAGTGTTGCCTGAGGCTGTTTTTTCTCGCCTTTCTGTTTACGTGTGTCAATGTGTGTGTGTGTGTGTGTGTGTGTGTGTGTGTGTGTGTGTGTGTGTGTGTGTGTGTGTGTGTGTGTGTGTGTGCATCCCTCTCCTTCCCACATGTCTCTGTATTCTGTGGGTGAAAGTTGGGATACAAATGACTTTTTTCATCCGAGGCAATTTACTAAAGTCTGATGAAGCTCCTGGCCGCTCGATCAAACAGACAACTGATTGTAAATGAGAGAGCCCTTCATCACAGACTTCAAACAAAAGATGGCCACCTACTAACCCCCTCCCCCCCTCATACACACACACACACACACCCACGCACACGCATACATATCACACAAAGTGATATCCAGTGTCCTACGATGACAAGGGCATAGGTTTGGTGTCAGAAGTAAAGGCAGCATGGCTGTTGATACTATATTATAGATGCTGCCATCAAAGTACATGGGCTCTGATAGATTCTTCAGGTAATGTAATCTTTCTGTTAGTTGAAATGCTGAATACATAATAACTCTTGGTTATTACTGCTGCATT
This sequence comes from Hippoglossus hippoglossus, assembly GCF_009819705.1. Taxonomy (NCBI): domain Eukaryota; kingdom Metazoa; phylum Chordata; class Actinopteri; order Pleuronectiformes; family Pleuronectidae; genus Hippoglossus; species Hippoglossus hippoglossus. Next base: position 23,153,573 of record NC_047159.1, on the reverse strand, counting down.
TAGATATTTTCTAAAAAGAGCACCGTCCATTATTGGCATTAAGGGGTTATTCTGGTATTTATCAATCTGGGCCATACGTTTATCAACATGGCTCTGTAAGTGAATGGTACTTGCCGGCAGTGGCTACCATGTAATATTATGAGGCAACTGCGACAGTTCACGAAATGTCCACTAAAAGTTCTTTTTTTCACTAATAAAAGGCTCTAATTGTTATCCTGGGTCTTTGCTAAGAGATAAGATGTCTCACTCTCACTTGAGCAGCAGCTAATTGGACCTCCTCTGCTTTTTGCCGCTCTCTTTTTGTCCTCGTTCGCTCTTCAATTCGTAAGAGCTATTCGTCCATATAGTCTACAAACTCCTCTCTCAAACTCTCTCTCTCACTCACTTTTTCCTCAATACATTATGTTCTCAGGTATTTTTTCAAGTAATGTCTGCAGATCCTCTGACTTATCACTGGCAAGATCAGACGCTGGCTTTGGCAAGGATATAGCCCCCGCTGGTTTCTCTGTAGTACCTTCCCCTTGGCCATACCAATTGGATTGGACCGACAACCCCAGAAACCACCATTTACAGGATTAGTGCAGCCTGTGTGTAGCCTGAGAGGTAAAACCAAGGGCAGAAAAGGCTACTGTGTATACCACTTACTGCTACTTAGAAAATTTGTTGTGAGCGCGCGGAAATAACTGAAGTACAACTTTTATCAACATCTCTCATCTGGATTGAGGCAGCGGGGTTGTCGGACACTGGTTACTGGAGATTTTAGTGAGTAAATCAAACCAAAACTATAAAAGCAGAAATTATAGCCTTGTCCTTTGGCGAAAATCACAAGCTTAATTTTCTGTAAACCTAAACTGGAAATTATGTGCGTGGTCATTTCCCATTTCTTCTTCTCCTCTTTCTTGTTTGTGTTCCACTTCTATGCTTCAGGCGAACTCTGGCCACCTCACTTGAACTCACACATGCACAATCTGAAAAAGGTGTGATCGACCCAGATACACACTATACACACACACACTCTCACACCTTCAGCATCTTTCTTAACAAAATGCCTTGATATCTGAAATCCAATATCCCATCCAAATTGAACCTCTTCTCTCATTTTCCCTCCTTTTGTTTGCTTTTTCTGAACTCTCAGCTCATGTGTCTCTCTGCTCTTTCTCTTGCACCGGAATAATTTCTTTTTAGGAGCACCTGAAAATATCTGCAATTTCCACATCCTGTTTTGACAAGCGCCGCCCCTCATGAGAGGTTTCCCTTTTCCCCCCTCATATTCACTTTCTTATTTCTTTTGATTCTTTGCACATTTTACATGCCTCAACCTAACCATTCCCTTCTCGCTTCTGTTCCACTCTCTAATTCGCTCTGCCAGTCGTGCCGTTTGCAGAAGAAGGTTTCAGACCAGGCAGAATAGATGCTGCTCTGTTTTTCTCCTCCGCCCTCTGTTCTGTTTCCACTTTCTTACTTGTTTTTCTCTTCTCCTCCCTCGCGCCTCTCTGTGCTTTCTTCTTAATCTCCTCTTCAGTAGTTGTTTTTCGCTTCTGTCTTCCTTGTGAATGTTGAATGGAGGCACGCAACTCAGATGAAGGTCACATTGGGCTAAAGAAGGAGACGAAGAGAAGAAAAGAGGGTTGATGAGTGATGGGAATGGAAGTGTGTGTGTGTGTGTGTGTGTGTGTGTGTGTGTGTGTGTGTGTGTGTGTGTGTGTGTGTGTGTGTGTGTTGTGTGTGTGTATCTGTGCACTTCTATGTGCATACATGAGATTGTCTGCTTCAGTCATATTATTGTGTATTACAGACAACAACTGCACACATATCCAAACATAAATCATACAAGCACAATCATTTACATATTCACAGATTTGATATCCACCCTCCATCGGCATAGGGGTGAGTAGATAATGAGTGAATTTTCATTTTTGGGTGAACAATCCCTTTGAAAATATGCAATCGTTCACATACAAAATCACATACATACGCAAAAAAGTTATAATCCTGGTCAGACCAGAATGTAGAAGAAAATATGTGGTTGTACGAACCCTCTCAGCTGGCTAGTTGGTGAACTACTATAGCTACCAAGTCAACTGCTGACAGTACAGTACAATCACAACAAAGGGAAGAGTATTTCATTTTTTGTTGTGTTTTTTAAAGCTAACAAAGTAATTGTTGTTTAACTTTATTACAATACAAAAAAGTTTTTAAGTAAGTGCTGTAGCTGACACCAGCTTTACAATATGGACAATAAAGTGCTGAAATGAGCTGCATGGTGGAACAAAGGTCAGCCCAGACGTGACAGCATGACTTTCAGCAAATCAAATCACGTGACGTTCATAAGAATGAGAGATTACATTTAGTGCTGCTCTGCTTAAGAAGGCAAATAAACTTTCACCAGTATCTGGTGTTATGTCTTTTCTCCCTTATGATTTGTTTAGCTACCGTCTTATTTATGTGGTAATACAAACTCAACCATATATCTGGGCCAAGGCCCAACACTTCCCAGAAATTCAGACAAGCTGCACAAAGTTAAACAGACTCATAGATCTCAGTTCCCTCAATATGCCTGTGAAATCTGTGAATATGTCACTGTATCTCACAATTCTTGGATCCGTCCCCTGATCTGGATTGGCACCAACATTTAATGGGGTCCTCCCTGATCCACACCACATCCTTCCACCAAGTTTGAATCAAATCTGTTAAGTTATTTTTGTGTAACAAACACACCAACAAAAAAATGGACAGAGGTGAAAACATAACCTCCTTGGTGGAGGTAATTAGGTTCGAAATGTTATGCTCTTTACTCAATTTGACCAAATATGTAGTATATCGGGAAAACATATTTATATCTTCTGTGAACTTACTCCCCTCTAGCATTTTGTTTTTCATTCAAAGAGTTGCCAAAGAAAGAAATCAGCTCTCTGAGGGAGATAACTCTGCAGGCCAACCCATTAGTTAACAGTTCAGAAAGTTTACACTAAACATGAATCGAAACCACAACTGTGTGAAAAAACATTCCTCATTTGTGAAGCCGAATTTGACACAGGCTGATCCAACATGGCTAACAAGCAACGATATGTTCCTCCAGTTTGGCCTCTGCAGCTCTCTGTTCCTCTGATGGTTTTCTGTTGCTATGGCATTAACACAGTTAAGTTTACCAGAACTGAGCCTAATGTGAAAAATGTGCCTGGGTTTACTGTGGAATTATACACATGAAAACACACTCTCTGACGTACCAGGCCTCACATATCTCATCGCAATCACACACCTCAGTGCTCCAGGCTCACGTTCATTGGATTCCATGGTTCACACTGCAGATCACATAACTAACTGCCAAGTCCGAGCCAATGTGTGTGTGTGTTTGTGTGTGTGTGTGTGTGTGTGTTATGTTCAAGTTTGTGTCTGGAGGCTAAGATTCATGTCAGCATCAGTGGCTCACTAATCACACTGAGAGTGCCGAGGGCCAAGCGGGTCCTGTCGGTAATATATGGGCTGGCTAGTGTTACACACAGGGAGCATACAAAGGCAAAACCAGAACCTCTGACACCATCACAGTTCATTCACTGCTGTCAATAAAGTAGACACTGGAAACTCAGTTACACTCTGTGCACACAGCACTGCACGATATCGACTGGAAAAGCTGTGATGTTCATCAGACTTTATTGACTCAATGCTAATACACACACAAAAACATTGTGTAGAACCCTCCAACTTCCTGTAGCAATTAAAGTAGAGGAAAAGACCTGTTTTATTTTAGTGACAAGGCAGTTTTCAAACAATCCAACACATATTTAACAGTTTATTTAACCTAAGAAGTAGCAAAATGACCCATAAAGGATAATTTAATCCTTCATGGTTTTCATTTGGCAGGACCATATGAAACCTGCTGTTGACTTGTTTTTCTAGAAGGAGACAACACCCTAAGCTTGGATAAATCCTGTTGCAAGAAAATATAAAAAGCAGGTTACGTAAACCTCTGAAACAATTTGATGGCTGGGTCTCTAAAATTGAGTTACTTTAATTAAATGTGCTGGAAAGTGAATTTTAGACCTAATCAAGGCCGTCATCTGAGCGAGCGCATGTGTGTAAGTGTGTAAAAATCTTCTGGTAGAGCACTTAACCCGACGGTGTGCATCTCCACCTGGGACTGAACCGGCCATACGTCTACTGAAGCCTGAACAGCAGCAGAATAACTTTAAAGGCTGTTAGGAAAAATGTCTCTCTCCAAAATGAAATATACTGCTGCTACTGAGGCCACTGGCTGGGACATCCACACACACACACACTCACTCTCACTCACGCACACACACACACACTCACTCTCACTCACGCACACACACACACGCACACATGTGCAACTATGTGACAGCGCGGCAGCTTACTGGCCATCTCTGGTAGAATTTTCCTAAATAAGTAAGTCATCCAGACCTCAGCTTTCCATTGGCTTCATCCAGGAGAACACAGCAGCCAAATCTCTGCAAGGCGCCACACACACACGCACACACCCACACGCACACACACACGCGCACACGCACACACACACACGTAAATATGGATGTCTGCAGACAGCTTAGTGCACACACACATATACTCAATAAATAAACATTTGAGCTACACACACAAGACACACGAGGCCAAAAGGCAGAAAAGGGCTGGTGTGGATGAGGAGGAAAAGGGGTGAGGGGGTATCTTGTTAAAAAAGCAGGATTTCAAAAACACCTGCACACACAAATACACACTCATACATGCACACACACACAACTCCAGCTGCTGGCTGCCTGCGTTGCGTGTTTGACAGGCAGCACAGTGAGTGGCTGTGTGGACGCCGGCCAGCCGCTTGTGAGTCAGCAATGACTAACAGTTTAAACCTACACTCTCTGAGCTAATCGCCTGCATGCTTATTGTATGTGTGTGGGGGTGGATGTGTCGTACACCCACGTGTGGGAGCATGGCAGAGTGTGTACTAATGACGAAGTGTGTGTTGATGCACGCTGTCTCTACATGAGCCTTCCCCATCAGGCCCAATTGTGGCAACCCAGGCCTTTAATTGCTTTGCACCAAATTTGACATTGTCTAAGCTGACAGCACCCTGATGAGCCGAATAAAAGTGGAGCAACGATGTAACCGTCACTTCCTCCAATCTGCCTCGACAAGAGCACAACTCCACGTTCCGTTTGATCTCTGCACAAGACAACGCAATAGGATGCTAATCACACGCAAAGGCCCGAGCTTTGAGCCTTTGCCAAAGTGTGTTGGTCTGCCTCGTAAGAGTGAGTGCATGTGTGTGTGTGTCTGTGCCAGTAATGGCAGCTCTAATCAGCGGCAGGATTGGAAGAGGCATGTGGCAATAAAGCCCAACAAAATGCCTGCCAGTCCCTATTAGAGGCGAGCACTCGTGAAAATCTGGCCGACGACGCACACATATAGATAAACACACACACACTCCATCTTGCTGGACATCTGGCCAAGGTCAGAGCTAGATGTTAGGAATGAACGCCAACTGCCAGCCCCCCTATCACTCCACCCACAGCAGTAACACACCCACCACCGCGTACCCCTTTCAAAACCCCAAAAGGTTGAGCTGGGAAGCTTGACTTTACAGTCTTTGTCCTCCAGAGTGATTTATTCGTAAACTCTGACCCCTCTAAGTGCAGCCCATTACTAGTGGGTTGTGATTTACAAGCTAAAATTAGAGTGGGCCACCGTTCGCAGGGCCCATTATCAGCACCGCCGCATGACAGAGTCTATTCTCACTGAGATCCCTCATGAGAGTCGTCAATCCGCGCTCAACTGAAGGATCGATTATTCAGTGTTCCACAGAAATGACTGATATACAGCTGACAGTGTAGCATCTGTATTCTTCATGCTGAGGCCTGGATGTGAAATATTTCTTCTGCTCCATGCTACTATTCATGTCATGAACCTTTGAGAAGATACTGACATTTTAACAGTGATGGCTGCACTTGCAGTTTGTACTTTGTTAAAGTTTGTACTTTTTTAAAGTACAAAGTAATGGCTTCATTAATGTTAATAGATGATTTACTAAAGCTTTACAGATCAATTAAAAGCCATTAATAAGAATAACTTTTGAATTGCCAATTTGTGAAAAAATCCTTTCAGCCAGTTGGACTATATGACCTCTTATTAATCATTTATTTATTGATTGCCAACATTTTAACAGCATTACATTTTTTTGGGGGGGGCAACCACACTTTGGTCTTGATAATGGCTTATAATTAATTACAAGTTATAAAATGTTTATAGTATGCACTTTATGAAGCTGCTTTCACAAACGCATTGAGATCTCTTGACATCATCCGCCGAGGCTGTATGTGAGTGCACAAATGTCTGTGTCATTTGCTGCGGACATTCTCTGGAGTTTCTCCTCCAGATAATGTCCGAGTGAAACAATTCAAGAAAACAGCGGGAGGTTTTCCAGAGGATTCCCCACCACTGAATGGACATGTTGTTTTAAATATGCGACAGACGCATGCGTGTGTTGATGTGCTGTAAAGAAACTTAAAGAAAATGTATAAATGAAGTCCTGCCTCCCGCACAGGCGCTCGAAGAAAAAAAAAACACTTTAAAATAATGGTTGCACCCATTGGTAAGATGGATGGTAAACTTTTTGCAATACTTCATGACCGCCCTAACATTTTCAGTGCCAGAGGAAAAGACCTGTTTGCCAGCTCTGAACGTTGTTACTGCAGCCTGCAGCACAGATGCTATCAAAGCCTCTGGCACCACAGTCAGTCAGAAAAACATATCTTCCAAGTTTCTGGCAGAGTGAATGAGCGGTTTGAAGTCCTATTGTCTCCGCACTGTGACGAAACAAACCAAAAAAAAGGCATTTGTTGGTGTTGACAGATAAAGTGATTGTGATTTATATTTTTTCTCAGTGAAGTGGGCCCTTTCCACTATCATCCACTCATTTCCTGAGTGAGGAGCGGAGCCTGCGTCGGTGCTTTTGGCAACTGATATTGATTTGAGCTGAGGAGCCGTGATTATTATTCTCACTATGCCAGAACACACAGGAGCAGCACCTGGTGTGTGAGCTGAACTGAGCGAGAAACGTATGCAGCAAGAAAAACACTCTCATTTGTCAATATATCCACAACATATGTACGAGTGGCACATTCAGTTCTCCACAAGGTTATATCTGTTTGGAAACAGGGAAAAAAAGGGGGCAGAGAGTCCATTCACCTGAACTGGTGTGAGTGTGCTTTCGAGTGTTGAGGTGCATGACAAGAGGAAAGCCCTGTAAAATGAGTGGGGTGGGAGCTTGCTGTGTGTGTGTGCATGCATGCATGTGTGTGTGTTGTATGAGACATCTGTTTACATAAGTGGGAGGATGTGATGGTAAAGCACTGGCTTGGCCCTTTTCTCCACAAGGCCCAGGGCTGTGAGGAGATTTATCCTAATATTTGTCTCATACAGGAGTAAAGCCTGACAAATCCCTCCTGCTGAGGCGCCCTCCAATAAAACCTGCTCCGTTCCTTGCACGGATTTTCACTGGACCTCTCTCACTCCTGTTCTCTGCTTTTCTCACCACATGTTTTATAGGTGTCAACTTTTCCATCCAGTCAAATGTCCAGGAAGGGTGTGAATGGGAAACTGCTGTTGCAAAATAAAAGCCAGTAAGAAAATAGGTTGTTTTGATGCCGTGGTCGATCGCTGTAAAAAATTGTACAGCACTTTGCTTGTTTTGTCATCTGTAAGTGATCTTGATCTGATAAATATTTGTATATGACTGAGTCACTTATTGTACGTGTATTTAGATATTAGTCAAAAGAAAGAAGCTAGTTATTTTAAGGGCCACAACTAAGAGGTGCTACAGATCCTTGTCCAACAAATCATCCCTTTTCAAAAGCATTTCACCCCCACAGCGGTAAGGACTCTGCTATTATCAGGCTGTACATGCACTCTAAATACTCTGCACTGTTATGTTACTGTTTGGGATATTGTTTATCCAGCCCATGTCACTGTGTAGTGTCACCACTGTCTATGTTGATGACTATGTGCTTTTCCGAAAAGGAATTCCACCAACTTGGTTGTGTGGTCATTAATACATGATTCTGATTCTATCGCAACTGTTTTGAAGAGCTTGTAATATTTTGGATTCGTCCATCATCTATACTGCTTACGCTGGAGCCACTCCCAGCTGGTCGAGAGGTGGGTAACCTACAGAACGCCAGCGAATCACAGGGCCGACATACAGAGACAAACATCCATACACACTCACATTCACATCTATGGACAATTTAGAGTCTCCAGTTAACATCAGCTGCATGTCTTTGGGAGTTCCTAAAGAAAATCTGACCCATCTCTTCGTTTTGCTCTCACCTTTGTCCTTTTCTGTTGATGCCACATCTCTGCCATCATTAATTACCTCTGCAAACACACACACACTTATCTTTGTGTCTTCAGCTGAGGGTTGACACACTCATTAATGCAGAGGCTGTTTCCTGACCTTCAGACTTTTTAGAGAAAAACATCGACAGATTCTATTCAGAAAAAGGCATTTATGAAAAGTTGAGTTTTTTCTGTAATTCACAGCCTTGGTCTGACAGAGGAGCTAGACAAAGCCGAGTGGTCTTGAGATCAAGTCTTGTGTTGGTACTTGTGGAAAACGGTCATAGGAAATGTGAGTTTTCTTCATCTTCTTCTCCTGTGCAATAACCAGAGGCAGGGATATCCTGTTTCATTAGCTTTCATCTCACTGCTGCTGCCGTCTGTCCAACAAAATGTAACTGGCTGAGGGTCGGAGCTGCCGCTGAAATAGCAAATAGCCAGGGAACCCTACATGAGTGGAAGATTATTGACAGAGAGGAAGGTTAAAGAGTAATATATGTGAGCGTGGATCAATTCATGCATCTACTCCGGTAAGTGTGTGAGAGTCAGTCTGCGTGTGTGTGTGTGTGTGTGTGTGTGTGTGTGTGTGTGTGTGTGTGTGTGTGTGTGTGTGAGTGTGTGCGTGTGTGTGTGTGTGTGTTCATACGTGCACCGCATAGTTATTCCCTACTAGGCGTTGTGAGTTTGTGTAGCTTAGTTTGTGCACATGAGCATACTTTCAATTGCCCCAGCGCGTGTTTGCATGTGTGTGTGTTTGCATATGTGTGTGTGTGTGTGTCTGTAGGTGACAGTAACAGCATGATGTCAGTGCATTATCTCATTATGTGGCTCTTCCAGGCTGCAGGAGGACCCTGTCCCCGATGGCCTCTATGTTCATTATTGCGAGGTAGATCGAGGGCAAAATACAGGCTGCCGTCCCCCTCCATGGTAACTGCTGGACCCGTGGGGGCCCAATGCTTGGCTGGCTGTCCCACTCGGTCTCCAGCTCCAGCCCTCGGGGACAGATACAGAGGGGAGTTTGACAGCTAAACAAATGAGATCAGCTCCCCTCGCTGATGTCTGTCTCAACCTGACCTGACAACATACAGTTTATCAACGCTTGCAAACGTGACCACCCCTCCATTAGCTATACCGCTTATGCTTTAAGGGTCACGGGGGGGCTGTGGCCAATTCGTGCTAACGCTGGCCGAGAGGCAGCGCCCAGCCTGGACAGGTCACCAATCTTTCACAGGGCCAATGAACAGATACAAACTACCATTCACTAGGGTTGGGGACTGAACTCTGTACTTTTAAGGGTACTAACCAATTTACACCACAACAACCAAGCAGAAACTCACATTAAATAAATCAGTAAGAGAGCAAGTTAAATGACCTGGGAGAGAGAGTCTATGCAAGGGGCCGACGTATTTATACTTGTACTCTACTGAATCTGAGTAGAAAGCGTCACTTTAGTTAACATTAGCAGCACACCTGCAGCCAGCGCTGAGGAAGTTAAACTGTTCCAACTCAATACGCGTTTTACAGCAGGAGGTGAAACTTCAACTTCAGGTATTACAGAGAGAGCAAAGAGACGAATTGGGTACCAATATTCCAGGTACCAGAACTGATACTGGATCTATTTAAATGTGAACGGTAACCTAAGCTACGTAATTACCCTCACATTAACAGCTGCTGGCAATTTAGAGTTGGATTTCATTATTTAAAAATATATTTTTTAATTCTGTAAAGCATCACAAACAAGAGTCTGACAACTACATGGAGTGACTCCATAGATACAATCCACTAAAAAAGAGGAAACGTGAATTTTTGCAATTTGAGAGAACTGACCTTTTAACTGTTAACCAAGTGATGTCATTTGACCTGTGATGCAGACGGACAGAAATGCCCTGCACTTTGAAGTAAATTGCTCATCTTTCTGTTCTTGTGAGGACATCTGCTCCTCTTAACACACACAGCAGGTGACTGACGTCTGCACACACACGCACACAGCGGACTCAACCTGTTCAGCCTGACATAATGAAGCACGTAATCACATCCACGGATGCTGAGACACAAAGGAGTTATATCAAGACGGATTATCCCCATCACCCGCACACACACACACACAGATTACTTGCATGCACGCAAAGACGCATTAGGAGCCCGCGCAAATAAGCGCAACAACTTCAGACTGTTGCCACAAAATGATAAAGGAGAAGGAGATAAAACAGGAGAATGGAATTCCTCATCTCAAAATAATAATTATTTGACTAAAGCGAGGAGTCACATAGAGAGAAGAAAGAGAGGAGGGAGGAAAACACACACACACACACACACACACACACACACACACACACACACACACACACACACACACACACACACACACACACACACACACCCTGAGCAGCTCTGTCTGAGGTCATCTTTATTAATAAACCCTCTGACAACAAACACACTCACATCAAGGCCCTCGCCCCCCCTCTATTCTTACTCCTCCCTCCCTCCTTTAGCTCCTTGAGAGATGGCAATTGCCAGACTGACACAGTGGGGGGGTTGTCTGTAACCACACACACACACACACACACACACGCACACACACGCATGCATGCATGCAAGGTGCAGGATGGCCTAGAGACAGCATGTCAGTGATCTGTCAGAGGGTAACAGTGTGGAGCAGTGTGTGTGTTTGTGTGTGTGTGTGTGAGTGTTTGGGGGGAAGCAGAAGAGGAGGCCGGACAGACAGGAAGGTTGCCCTGCACACACGCTCAGACACCCACTAAGAAACATGCTCCGGCTCATTTGTTCCCACTGACAGGTGAGGAGAGGGATGGTTCTCTACAAGATGTGCCTGAGGGGGGAGGTAGACAGGCGTGTGTTGAGTGTGTAGCTAAAATTTGCATCAAAGCCTAAGAATGTGTGTTGGAGTTTATGTGCAAGTGACTGTGTGTGTTTATTGGTGTTTATTCTAAGGTAGGTTTATATCTCAGGATTTGCGGTTGAGGTTTTTGCTCAGTGAGAGGGTGACTGTATCTGTGCTCTTTATGATGAAACACTAGGACCTGAACATGTGGCCTGCTGAAGTGCCTCTGAGCAAGAAGCTCCAGGAAACATCACCAAAACAGCTGAATACTCTTTGGTTTGCCCGGTAGGTGCACAGTGTAAAAACAGCAGATTAGAAATAATATGATAATACAAGGGGCTTTGTTTTTGAGAATGTGTTGCTACAGGTAGTGGAGATCAGGTAAGGTTTGATCAAACCTCAAAACAATGCACAGACAAGTCTTAACATGTGGAAAGTTATCCCAACACCAGGGAAGTAAAAAATAAAATCAATGTAGTTCTTTACTGAATGATATTGGATCTCTTTCATTCATTCACTCATTCCCTGCTTCTCTAGATCGAGGTCGTGGTAGCAGAATACTTCTGGGGAACCAACCCTGAGGTGTTCCCACACCATATGGGATGTACAGTATACTCCCTCCAGCATGTTCTTGGTTTGGCCTGCAGGTCTCAACAGTTGGACGCGTCCAGAACATCTCCAGAAGGAAGTGTCCAGGGGGCGTCCTAATGTGATCCCTCAACTACCTCAACTAAATGTTCCACGTTATATAGCCTACATTTTGTCTTCTATGTCCATCTGGGTCCACATTGATTGTCAATTTGCGACCTAAAATTGGTGACTTGTATGAAACAGGTCCATGCAGGCAGACACTGAAACAATAGTTTTGTCACTTTGGACGATTGGGAAGGAAGCTTGGAAGCTAAGTAAACTAATTATTGCACCGGATATTCAACTGTTTCTACTGGAACATAGTTTCACATGAAACAAGAGCGACAATATTTACGAGCGTGTGTACCACGCAGTTCGACACACTGTGCATTATAAACAGAACACTGTGTGTTCATTTCAGTGTCTTCTGGTCCAAGGTGTGTGGACATGAAGGAAGATGAGGGGAAGTAGATCTGGCAGCAGTATTTTTTCATGCATTTCTAATGCTGCACTGAACCTGGCTCATACGTGATAAAATCATTGTATAATGTCTTTCTTTGGGAGGCCGTGTGTCCGTAGGTGGCACTCGTCTCCCTTTACACACTGGTTGTCACGATCATGCTTCACACGATGCATCTTCTTCGATTTCTTCCCAACAAACTGCTGTTGCTGCTGCCAAATACAAGACACATTACTTCCCATGATACTACTTGTTCCAGAGGATCCTTCATGGGAATCACTTACATAACTCAGAGTGTTTACTACAACAAGGCACACATAAAAAGCATAAATAAAAGCTTTATGTACTAAGAACGCTGTATATTTAATGGCTGGTGGGTTCGCAGTAGCAAGAGGAGCAAAAGGTGCGGCAGACGATCAGATTGATGAATCCTACCGTTAAACAAAGTTAACTAGAGTAACTTCGATGTTACATGATGTAAAATCTGTCACAAGATAAATTATGAGTCATGCCGGATCTTCGAAGGCAGCTCGGGGACAGAGCATGTGACACATTTCGACCTCAGTGGATCGTCTTGCTCAGTAAATGCAGAACAGCTGGTGAATCTCACCATTCGCGCTGGTTAAGCTGCATTTAACATTTCGTTGAAAAGCAATTTCTTTTTCCAACTCAGTGGAGGTTTTTTTTCTCTGATATTTGTGCTTCTTTTAGATGCTGTGGAGTGGAGAGATGGCAAAGACAGTCAGATGTTGCCAGCTGCGTCTGCGCGTGCTGTGTTGTTGGTAGGAGTTATACAGCTTAGACCTCTGAAGACGTGGGAAGGCCCAAAAAACCATGTCTACAGTGTGGGGCCATTTTCTGGTGCATCATCACAGGACAAAAGAACAGACGTGTTCTTGCGCTCTTGAGAAAGACTTTATTTACCCCTGGTCCTTCTTGCCTGTATATTTAGATGTAAATTTGTTTAAAAATACAAGTGGAGAGATGCCAGGCATTTACATTCACCTCACTCTTGGGCTGCTTACTAAACGGTAAACAACTGGCAGCCCATGACCAATGAGGATTATATCACCTCGTCATGAGATCACAGCGGGCTTGGAGCCAGTTGCTCAACGTGCTTTCAACTGTCAAGAGTGGCAGAGACGAGATTAAACACTCTCCACTCAAATCCTGGGCTGCCTTACATTTTATCCATTTCCAATGTGAGCCTAACTGGAATCAATGGTGCCGTAATGGACAGTGGGAACTGTGTTAAAGTGTAATGCAACCTGTTAAATGCAGTTGCTGGTCCTTTGATGCAGATAGATTGCTTGCCTGTGTAATGTTGTATGGACAAATTCCCTCCTTCAAGTAGGAGGGGAGAGGTTTGAGATGAGAGATGGAGCTAATTCAGATTTTTAAAGGTGGATCAGTAGATCATAAGCATTTTCTTTACTTCGACTGTTAAATTGCAAAAGAAGAACTTGGATTCGGTGCTGTCTGCGCAGTTTATCTCTAAAGGGTGGAAAACTCTCTAAAGCTGCTTTTAGTGACATGTGACAGCCAATAAATACCGTACAAAACCAAATTCTGCAAGGTGGGTTAGCAGCTCATTAATTGGAGTTCGCAGGGCTTTACAGGCTGACAGCCCAGACACGACGGAGGAAAATCATTACTTCATCTACATCACAATCACAGACGGAGACACAATGAAATCAGCTTGATATTATTCTAACCGAAACATTAAGATCAGCTTTTAGAACCTCTGATTTATTCATAAAAACTGTCATCACATGCAGCTTTGTCGCTGTGAAACTTTTTTTCCACTTTCCATCAGCCGTCACAAATTGTAGACCATTTTGAATAATTTCAACATAAACAAACCTGCCTCCAAATAAATGTGGAGCTCGCTGGTAGCTGACACACGCTGACGAAAACATTGAATCAAAAGTGAGTTTAAAATGGAAACTTGTCTTCAGTCTGCTGAATGAAAGCCACATCTGCACAGAACCGAAGGCAGTGACAGGCAGAGACAAACTGCCTCAAATAAAACACATCTATCTCTTTTTCTGTCACATTATATAGAAACTAGGACACATACTGAGACATTCAATGGAAAACCCCAAAAGTTTAAGACCTGATGCAATGTATGAGTGTTTAAGACAGCATCTGCATGCTTCTCCCTTTAAAGCCGGATGAGACGTGTGTGTGTGTCCTTTTCAAGAATTCATGATCTGCTGAAAAACGGGAAAGGCGAAATGCATTATGGAAAATGTTGTTTACTGGTTTGGTAGCTCTCTTAACCTCCCAAAATGTTTTTAAAGTCGTGTTTCAGACAATGGCTGATGATCTAAGTGACGGGATTAATATCCAAGCAGATTACAGCTGTGTAACATCGACGAAAAACAATGATGCAAATAACAAGACCTGCTGATCAAGGCTAAGTCGGTAAGAGACGTGTTTGAGGAGGGATCTCAGCGAGTTTGCCGAAGTTTGAGGAAAAAGGAATGATGTACAATTAAAAGCAAATGTTTAAGCTATCAAATGTTATTATTACATTTCTCTATTTGCTTCAGAGGGTGAAAAATTTTAATTTTGTCGAGGTTGGCAATTTTGTCAGGTTTTAGGGGTCGTTTTCAAACAACGCTTAGGTTTATGTGTGCCCTTTTATATGGCCCCTTAGGTTTTAATGGGTTAAAACCAACTAAAGCACTTTGATGAAGAGTTACGAAAGAGAAAAAAATACAAAAAATAGAGGAGACAAGTGCTCCCTGGCCCTTTAAGTCAAGTTTAGTGGAAATAACTGTGCCATTTTGTTACTGCAATGGGAAAAAATGATGGTGTCTGGGTGGCAAACAGAGAGGGGGGAAAATGAGAGTGGTACAAAGAAATCAAATAAAGACTGACAATAAATGAAGTGCAGAGGAGGCCTGTGGTCACAGAGCCAAAGTCAGAGATCTGCTGACGACAACAGTCACACGCTCTGACTCTGTCGGTTTTGTTTTTTATCTGCAGCATTTGCCACTTTCCTATTCTCGTCTGCATCACTCTACCTCACTCTCTCTGAATCTCTTTCATGGCCTCAGCCACTTTGCAACCTCCCATTCTCTCCATTTGAGTTTTCTCTTCTATTTATTTAAGCCTCTATTTTCTCTTTCTTACTTACTTCTCTCTGACTTTTACTTTTTTGTCTGTTTGACTCTCTCTCTCTCTCTCTCTCTCTCGCTCTCTGTCTCTCTTGTTTCTCCCATTACCCGTCTATTCAGCCGCCTGACAATGAAGCTCTGTCTGTTTTCAGTCACATCTCTCTCACAAAATTATACAACACATTGGGAAAAACATTTTTAAGGTTTCTTTCAAAGACTTAAATAAGGATTATGTGCGTACAATGAGTGTAAAGCTAAAGCCAGGGGTCACAAAGTGTAAAGACATGCATGCAAGGGGAAACAGCCAGCCGTACTTATGTGATCCATACAAAGAACAAATGCAAGATTTTATGGTTTTGTCTGTCATATCTTACTAATTAATGTTATTGATTTGACTTCATACAGTTACATAGCAGGACGTTAGTGCAGAATCTCTGGGTATACTGTCGATGTATGAAGTTGGTGAAGACAGATTTTGTTTTTGTTCTCTGTTGTTGTACCAAAGCTGGCAACCTAAATGTGATGACCAGACTTCGGGACGCTTTGCACAGTCACAGCCCCAGGCGGTTGTTTTGAAAGAAATACTTTGATTATGTAAAACAAACTGTCTCCTCAACATTTCACTTTCTGTACAAATTTAAACAAATAAGATTCAACATTTCATTAATGAGCCATGTTGTAGAGAGTGGATAAATAAACCGATGCGGTTTGGACCAAAAATTTGGGATAATATTGAGGTTCAGGTGGGATTGGTCACGTTGGCTGGGCTGATATTTTTACCCTACACATGTCTCGCATCACGCAAAACAGGAAACAATCATGTGTGTCAGAGGCTGAGTAACACAAACTTAGTGCAGCTCATATGAACTCAATCAATCTCAGGTCGGGTCCAGACACACACTACAGACTGCCTGTCGACTTAGGGTGGGGCTCAGTTAATTTTTGCTCGGGCTCAGACAGAAAAATGGTAACAAAGCTCCTCTCTAATGTGTTGGAACTTTTATTTTTTCACTTCGGACAGAGCCTAGCTAGCTGTTTCTCCCTGCTTTCAGTCTGTGTGCTAAGCTAGTCGGGCCATGTATAGATTCCAGCTCCATACTTATGACATGAACATCACAATTATGTCAATCTCACACTCAAAAAGTTGAACTTTTCCTTTCAGGCTCTGTGACTCCCTGTGCATTTAAATGTAGGGACTCATTTAAATGAATGATGAGGAATTGACCCATCTCATGTTGCTAGAACCAAAGGTATCAGTAAACCCACACTAACTGTTGCTACTGCAAACACACTCCCATAGATACACTAATGTCTTCATGGTTTGGTGACAGCACCCTGGTGCACTCTTAGGTGTTTGAGAGTTTATGTGTCTGTGCATAACGTAAATGTTTTACTGCTACAGCCCAGTTGAGACACACGCATAACTCCTAACTACAAGCATACTACATGCCTTCATAATATTTACAGACATCCTATGTATGTAAACACACACACACCTAAAACCCTCAAAAAGCAGTGTGCACTCGTGGAGACCTCAAGTTTGGCCACCACAGTGAGACTCAATGTCCCCACTGGCATATTATAACACTTACAAACATATACACGTACATGAAACACACACTGATCTGACAAGACTGACTCACAAAGACACCAGGGTTTTGGGGGAGCATAAAAAAAGTGTTTGCACGTGTTTGTGTCCCATCTCAGACTAACCCAGCAGAGATTCTAGTAAATGTTGTTAATAACGTCTAGTGGGAGGTCTCTCTGTCATATAACGGTGGAAACGGCCACACACACACACACACACACACACACACACACACACACACACACACACACACACACACACACACACACACACACAGACATCCAAAATGTGCAGATATATATAATTAATAAGGCTAAAGCAGATACAGACACAAAGCACTCAGACAAAGGCACAGCCTCTCTCTCTCTCTCTCTCTCTCTCTCTCTCTCTCTCTCTCTCTCTCTCTCACACACACGCACAAAGTCAAGGACACAACCACACAAAAGACACACTGGCACAGGTATAACACACGCACACACACACACACACACACTCACATTCAGACACAAAGAGATAAAAAAGCACACAGGTTAACGTAGACACAAAGAACCAGCAGCACAAACTCAAAGAAACAAAGGCACAGACACAAAGAAACAGAAACACAGACTGCGACAGACGGCATGGACCCGACAGCATGCAGCACCACCACCAGAGCCGCGACGTACAAAGCGGCCCGCTGATCGGCGACTCAGACTTCACACGCTACAAGCTTCGAGGCAACACGCTGCGATAGCGAACGTAGCTCGAGAGAGAGGACAGTTCTGAGCGCTACCCAACATGCGAGGCTTTTAACAACACAGCAGCTTTCAGAAAGCAAGTGTCCATGCAGATGCAGAAGAGAGAAGTCACAGACATGAAGACACTGAACACAACAGAGCACTCTCACACAGAGACATGGACTAATAATTAGATGTGTAAACACACACACACTCACACACACACATTTACTAACCTGACACAAGCCTCACATTTAAATGACTATGACTTGCCAGCTTATATTTATTATTATTATATGACAGAATTTTAATCAGCACAGGAATAATAGAGTCATCCAGCTGTTAAATGTCTTTGTCCTGAAGCTGCCTCTGCTTTCATCAAACATCCCTTGTGGACGGACATCAAGATACAAACGAGGACTGACATCAATAACAAAGCAATTAAGCAGCAGGAATAAAAAAAACTTCTGGGGTGGATGCATTCTTTAGCAGGTTGCCTTTGGTCCTGAAAATGCAGGTGAAGTGTGGCTCAGTTACACTGAGAGAAGCTTTTCCTCATGTCGACTCTGATTTCCATTTACCACAACAGCTCTGTTAGCTCAGTAAAGCTGCTCTCAGACATGCTGAACGCCTGCTGAACAGATCCTCCGTATTTTCACTGGAGGAGGTGCATGTGTGAACGCAAATCTGCGAGTGAGAGGCTCTGCAGTTTCCGCAGACTTTCTATGCCTGGCCTCCTTGTATAATGTCCATTAAAAATTCAGGAAAAGTTGATGTATGAACACAGCAGGGGATCAGCCGCAAGATTCACGCTTCTAACACACGACAGTCGCAAAAATGAAAAAAACAAAACAATTATCTCTGGTTGGAAAAGCGGTGACACGCAAATTGAAGACACCGTGGAAGATTTCAAAAGAGAGTTGGAGGTGATAAGAGCTGACATCAGAAAATCACATGATCTCTGCAGCAGAGGTAATAAGTCACTTCCTGCCTCTGTCTGCTGCACCCGGCTGCTCCACCTCGCGCCTGAATAATGCAGAGGATTTGTTGTTGTTGTGAATGCGTCTGTGCAGAGAACCTCCTGCTGCGTTGTGCACGTGTGAAAGGAAAACTGTGGATAAAGTCCGTAGCTAATTCTCAGGATTTTATTTGCAGGTCATGTCTGAAAACGTGTGATAAATCCTAAGTGATACAGATAAAACTCTGACGAGCCTTAAAAGCATTGTGTAAACTTCTCCACCTATGGATCACAGTTATGTTTTTAACAGCCTCACGCTGGCTTACACTTTTCATTTAGTTTGACAGACACATATTCAGCAGGGGAAAAAAGAGCATATAAATAAATAAATAAGAACTAGCCATATTTCATTTAATCTTAAATTTCTAAATTGCTGTACACGCCAATCTAACTAACAGTCAGTATCTTTATATCAATAACAGCCCAACCGATATATTGATTCTGTGATAAAAATCTGCCAAAATGAGCGTTTCACAGACATATTAGTATCAGTGTTTATTCTATGCTCGCACCACAAATCGTGTTTATTTACTCAATTCTAGTTGTATTTATTAGGTTGTATTTGTATTTCCTTTATATATAGTTATTTATAATACGTGTGGCTAAATTGTAAAATATTGAGCCTCAATAACATTTTTACAAAAGAGTGAAAATAACAATTTGCAGTTATGGGGTCTTGTGCTGGGCTGACCAACACATTTGTATACAACCCACTGTTACACCACACATTGTCATTTTCACACTTCTGATTCAGATTCAGCGTCATCCATTTGTTTGGCTTCTGTAACAATAGATTATCACAAAGGCACAGATACAAATACAGGCACACGCTCAGCAAAACACACAACCCCGCCCCTCTGTTAGACAGCTCAGTGAACAGACAAAAACACTCTGCCATGAACACACACACACCTGCTCAACCACAAACACACTCACACATGCACGCACACACACATACACACACACATTGTTCCTTCTATAGTTTCGAGGACTCTCATTGACATATTGCCCCTTAACCAATAACCATCACCGCTAATGATCAAACCCCAACACAATCTCTCTCACCCTAAACCTAATTCTACCCAACAGCCCTTTGGAGGTTTGAGGACTAGACTAAATGTCCTCACAACCCAAATTATACACACATCTATAGAACGACATCTACACACACAAACGCCCAGCAGCTAACTTAATTTCAAAATCAATTAATTAAAAAGCATAGCCTTCTCCCACAGGGAGTGGAAGACAAATTTGAGTAATTTAATCATGGTACACAAATCAGAGCTATTCAGCTGCAGAGATATGAGAGGACAGGATGGATGGAGGGAGGGATGGTCAATGAATTTTAAATAGGGTAGGCAATTTTACTCAGTCGCTTCAATTTGACACGACTCCTCTTGCTTATCCTGCATCCCTATAATGCTTCTATCTATCTATCTATCTATCTATGTATCTATCTATCTATCTATCTATCTATCTATTTATCTATCTATCTATCTATCTATCTATCTATCTATCTATCTATCTATCATAGCAAAGACAAAAGCCTGTTGTCAGTGTGTGTGTGTGTGTGTGTGTGTGTGTGTGTGTGTGTGTGTGTGTGTGTGTGTGTGTGTGTGTGTGTGTGTTTATCAGCTTCCCTCTCTCACTCACTCACTGTCTCTTAGTTTTCAGATTTTTTTAGGAGACATGTTATTGATTGTTTGACATGTTGGAGGGCTCTGAGAATAGAATGTGTGTCTATGACTCTGTGTGTGCGCGTGTCTTTCTATAGTAATGAGGGCCAATTCTGGTTCAGTACCATTATTGTGAGGATATTTTGGCTGGTTCCAAATTCAAAGGGCTGTTTGAGGGTTAAGACTTGGTTTTATAATTAAGTTTAGCTTAGGCATTTAGTTGTGATGGTTAAGGTTAGGGTAAGGGACTAGGGAATGCATTATGGCAATGAGTGTGTGTGTGTGTGTGTGTGTGTGTGTGCGTGTGCGTGTGTTTGTGTTTTCTCCATTGCTGGTATAACCTCGGGCAAAAAAAAAATCATGATAAAGAGTTTGAATTTCTCTCCTCTCCCTAGTGTTCCTAAAAAAGATTTTGCCTAATAGGCCCGAAGAAAAAAAAAAGAATAATAACACTGCTAGATAAACTGTTCCATATGCCACGGGTCTGTATGTGTGAGAGTGGGAGAGACTGTGCGCGTGCGACTGTGCGTGTTTGGCAAGAAATGTGCGAATGTGTTAGTACAGGTGAGTGTGTGTGCCCGAGAAAATAACACATGTTATGAGTGTGTGTTTAAGAGGCTGCGATAGTGTGTGTGTCTGTGGAAGCAGTATCCAGATCCTTTCCTCAAGGAAAAGCAGCAGGCAACTCTGCTCCGTCTCTAATAATTGAAAACCATGTCCACGCTATGTTTGCCTATTTATTCTTATAAATGTATCTTTATACAATGTGCACATGCCACATGCACTTTGAAACAGTTTTCCCCTCAGTTATCAAATATGTATTCCAAATGGGCTGTTTGAACATTCAGATAAAAAAACTGGAGAAAGCTGTTATTCATTGATAATGAGACCTGGTTTTGGAGCCCTGCACCCCCTCCTGAGATTGACAGATTAAAAAACTGCACATCTACTGTAGTTAAAAGGACGAAGTTGAGAAAGGTTTAACCTTTTGAAGATATCCTCGAAATATCCTCAGATAAAGTCAGGCCTGTCAATCAAGAGCCAATTGCGATTATTTTTATTCCAGTGAGATGGAAGCACAGAGTTGTTTAATACAAGAACTGTAAACTTTTTAAACATGGAGGAAGCCCTGATCTTTGCTTCCCAGTTCTCTACAGTGTCTGCTTCAATTTGCATAATGTGGTGGTGGACACATCAGAAAAACTGTCCAGTCAGAGCAGAGAATGTAAAATATTCGCTCAACAAAATAACCTCAACACAAAGACAGCCCTGAACTACAGAATCATGACAAAAGAGACTCACTTCTTCGAATTCACACGGAGAAGACTTTCACGAACAAAATATAACTGAGCCTGTTGCAACTTCCAAACAAGTTGCTTGTACAATGTTATTAAAAATGTTTGCTTCCAAAGCCTCATTAATACAGAACAACCAAGTTATGTTTGTTCGCTTCTCTTTTGATACACACTGTCTTTATTTATGTTTTGTGTGTAACATCTTAACCTGCAAACAGCTGTAAGATAGAAAGTTTGCAGGCTAATGCTAATGTAATCTAGTAGCATAAGATCAAATAAAGTATATTTTATTCTAAAGACCCTCAGTACAGTATGTGAGTCAATGTTCTTTACAAGCATGAATACTGTGTGTGTGTGTGTGTGTGTGTGTGTGTGTGTGTGTGTGTGTGTGTAGAACCGTCTATTACAAAAACCCACAGGGAACATAGCAGTGCAGACTAAAGGTGAGAAAAGTGAATAAGCGAGTAGCAAGAAGCAAAAGATGTGAAAGATTGAAGAAGAGAGTTAGAAAAGGTGAAATCCAGGTTGGTGTAATTGTTGACTGCTGGTCGGCTCTTATCTTGGTTTCTCAGGGCTGTTGTCTGGGCAGCGTTGTTTCTCTCTCGCTGTCCAATCTCTGTCTTTCACTCGGAGTGGATCAAACCTGGCAACCTGCATACTTTTCTACATTTTCTCCCCCCTCTCTGCAAAACCTTGTATTTTTCACAATCTCTGTCTTTCTCCTCTTTTATCTCCTTGCAGTCAAATTATTGTCTCTTTTTCTTTTCTTTTATTCTGTAGCCATCCCTTTATCGAGACGGTCAGACATCATGCAGAGAGCAGTGGACTGGAAAGGAGCAGCACAGAGAAGGGGGAGTGCAGCCACCGGGGGTCAAAGGTGAGTCTGCAGCAGGACGGGGGGGGGGGGCAAACACAGAGTCTGTCTCTCTCTGCAGCGCATGAGCCAAAGCAAGAGCTCGGCAACACAACTCTTACAGTTGCAGCTGGGCTCAGTGCTGGAGTCGAGGTGAGGCTAATAAGGTGCTAACCAGAGAAAGCACTGATAACCATAAGCCTCGCTAAGCTAGCAGTGATGTTTGAATAGAAAGCTTAGAGGTGATCTGCAAAGTAAAGAGAAGTGGTGGGACTAAAGAAAGTGAGCTGGATTTATACTTGACACAAAGGGTTAACAAAAGCTCTTCCATGAAAGCTTAAGGTTGAAAAATTAGTTTTGGTTAAATGTCAGATTTTACCTGTTGGTAACACGACGGCGACAGAATAAACAAATGTACTGCATGTGATGAGACTGTATTATAATTTAATCATATTCCATTGATTGTCTTCATGTTCTTTAATTTCATTATACAGATCAACTGTGTGTTCTACACATGTACTTAAGGACCTGGACTTACAACTTTGCCTTGTTTGATTCATGAAACACATTATTGTATTTATTCAGTGTGACAGAGTGAAGGGAGCAGAGGGTTTGCAGCTGAGACGTCTTTGTTCGGTTTACTGAAAAGAAGAAGACGACTGAGCCTTCAGCTCCTGTAATGTTGTCTTCACTTGGACGAGGAATCACTACGACATAGCTCATAGATTAAATATAAAGATGGAGGACGTGTCTCGACTTCCTCCCACTAGAAATGTAGCCAGACTTACCAGGATATGAATGCTGCCATCGTGCAAAAAGCCAGAATCTGAGCAATAGCGACAGGGGTCAGGTTGCAAGGTCCTGCCAATACATGCGCTTGACCAATCATTAGTCAGTCTCAGTTGTCTATCATAATGTTTCTCCCCTGTACTATAGCATCAAGTGATTAAGTAATTAAAACCAAGCTTACCGGAAAAAATTAGCACATGTATACAACTGCCGAAAAACAACAGAGACCATCTTTGGCGTGTACTTTGACTTTTTAGTTTCATCCCATCCACAGGCAGGGTTTATGGTCTGTACTGAAGCCTGCCCCCAGGGGCGATCAAGACACTTAGGCTTCTCTTCTGTCATGTCGTCCATCTTTTCATAAAGTTAATGGCATAGCTACACTGACAATGTGTGTATAGCCTCCATATCAATGCTGAAGTAACTGGGTAGTGTGCAGGTAGACTGTATGTTGATTTGCAATGTGTTCCTACAATTTCTCCATATCAGAATCAAATATTCAGTCTGATAACATTCAGAGTTTACTGAGGTATTATTGCTGCCTGTAAGATCTTATTGCATCAATCGTGGACAATAAGGTGACCAGACAAGAAGGTGAGGAGGATGGTATTGTGGATATGTCTGCATGATTCTATACAGCCAGTATTTGTCTTTCATTCAAGGCAAAAAACTGCTGGGTTAGATAAATCTTTTCATGAGAGGAAACAATAATAGTGACAGGTTTCCTCGCTGCAGTGGAGTTTTCAGCTGCTGTGAACGCTTCCTCACTTCCTCCTTTGCTACAGATGAAGACAGTGAGCAGTGACTCATGGGATCAGATCATGCTGGAGTCATCATACCGGGATCCGTGAGGCAAAATCTGATTAGCCGGTCAGGAGGCAAGAAGAGTCATTCCCCCTTCAACGCAACTGAAATCATTTTCTGCAAATCATGTTGAGTCGTTGCTGGGACATCTTCAATTAAGGATAAAATATACAAATCAGCTCTGGGAATATTTAAACAGTGTTTCACACACTGTTTGCCATCCTCTTCACACTGGCCAAAAGGTCCCTGTACTAGCAAGTATCTGCAGGTGTACCATTGATTTTTCCACAATAAAGGCTAGCATTGACTACCCAGTAAGACTTGACGGGCTTAGTTTCCATTAGGACGTGCAGCACTAAGTTCACTTAGAATTTCCAATTAGAGGTGCTGCACTGGGAAAACATCTATATTTTCATTTAGGAGGGGCTGACAATGAACTCTGATTTTCCTGCGGGCCAAGATAACACTAGACAAACACAGCAGGAAATAGGCTGGGCAGCTCTCAGCCTCCTAACAGCTACGAAAGCTAAGCTACTCCCACACACTAGCTCAACGCAGCTCTCAGAGAGCAGCCATTGTGGGGGCCCTCCTGCTGCTGATAATCCTTCATGGGCCCCTCCGTAGTGCCAACCCCGGAGAGAGGCCATTAGCCCGGCTGCAGCTCCTTCCTGGATAAGCTGTAGCTTACCAGCCTTGCAAGCCGAGGGGCAACTTTTTATTGTCCTTTCCAAACTTTATGTGTGAGTGCAGGGCAACAGCGTGGGAGGGGCTGTATGTGATGAAGTTTGCAACATAGCATGTGTGTGCATGATGCATGTATGCGTGTGCTCAAGCTGCGCGCTCCCAGCACTTCCTGCCCGCTAAAGGCAAATCCCACGGTAGGGAGGGTGAGCTCTATCGGACCAGAACAATGCCAGAAAAAGGCTGTCATAAAAACAAACTACCATGCTCTGGTTAGCAGAGGGAAGAGGAGGGTAGGGGCATAGTTTCCTCCACACCCTCCCACTGCCCACTTTATCTGCATCATTATTCACGCACACACATTAAAACACACAATTTCAGATATCCAGTCCATGCTCCACTATTCTTTACCGTTATCTTTTGTTGCTAGGCCATTTGCATACTCTATTTAAGAAACAAAGCCTGAACACAGTAAGAAGCAAGAGCTGACTATGCATAGACATCTACTCTATGCAAAGTACATACACACAAAGCAATGTTGCCACTGACAGTAAAGAATAGGAACCTTTGCTTCCACTCTGTGTCCAAACAGCTTTGACATGTCATCAAAACCAGGAAAACAAAAAAATAAGAGAACAATTCCAGCAGTCCTCTGTACACAAAACACAGTGCGGACAACTGAGCCAGAAAACATCTGCTGAGTCGCAACAAACAACAGGCTGCCAACGAACAGGCACGTCGGGGGGCCTCAGAATACATACTAAATACCTTACGGTGCCCCCGAAACACAGTTGGCCTGCTGACAAGGTTTTTGGCCGAGCATATTGCCGTCTCTCTCTCCAATCCAGCTTTACAATTTCAACCAAAGCCAAAGATGGGCTGATTCAGGAAACAGGATGAAATGGGAAAGATGAGTCGAGATGCTATCGGAGGAGAAAATTACTGGACATGTATCAACTATAATGAAGATTTCTCCCCCTGAGTATGTATTTGAATTGGTTAGACGATTAAAAAGATGTGTTGCCTGGCCAAAGACACTACACATAGATGGATGCTACTGTCAAAAATGCAGATACTATAAAATTTAATGATCCATCAGTAAAAATTACATCGCAGTGAAAACTCATGAAGGGCATGGTTTCATATTTTAGGAAATTTGCTTATCCTCTTTGCTTGCCAAGAGTCCGATAGCAGATCGATACCACTCCCATACAGCAGTGGTATATTAAATACACTGGAGCCAGCAGTGATTATCTTAGCTTTGCATAAAGACTGAAAGCAGGGAGAGACCTGGTAATCTCTCATTGCACAAAGATAACAAAAATCCAGCTGACAGCACCGCTACAAGATCATTAATTAACACATTATGCATCGTTTAAAGAAATAGCTCCACATAGGTTTACAGCTCATGGTTTCTGAAATAAACCGATTAATGTTTGGACTACACAATGTCTTAAAATAGTGAAAAATGACTTTCATTCATCCAAAAATTCATTATCCATACCACACTCCCAACTGACAAAGACAGGGTATACACATCCAAAAATTCCTCAGAATTTTCCCAAGCCCAACGCGATGCCTTCATATGATGTCTTGTTTTGTCTGATCAGCAGCTTTAACCTCCAATTGATTCTTTTTGATTCTTTGAAATTTACAGTGAAACACAGCAAAGGTAGAAAATAATCACAACTGAGTAGCTCAAGTCAATGAAATTTCACATTTAGACTGTGGCAGAAAAAACATGGCAACGAGTAGCTGATTATCAAAATTGTTCCAGATATTTGTGGTCCAATTAATGGATTGTTTCTGCTCTAAGTGAACATTGTGGGATAAACTCCTGACACCACTCTCATATCTGTCTGTTCAATGTAGGGCAAGCAAAGTTAACCTATCTGTGACCAGCAATGACCCATACTAGCTAGCTTTCTAGCAGCTACGTGTTTCCGCCGGCTTTCAGGCCTTGTCTACACTTCTGTGGATCTATAAAAACACAACCTTCTTTTTCAAAATATCTTAATCCGAACGAAAACAAAAAAACGCTTGAAGCGTCTAATACCAGACAACATTGTTAGCATGCTCAGTGAGCTGATTCTCATTTGGTAGTAGTAACTTCAAAACCAAAACAATATTGGCTCATAATTTTTTTATGTCGGTGATGTGGTGCACTGGTACGAGAGGCCCAATCGCAAGTTCGTTTAGCAAAATATCTGCATTTATGTGGACAGGGCATCATTGTAAACTAAGCTAAGCTAACAGTTTCCTGACTCCTGAGCGTAATAACTTTATAGCTGTTCTTTGACTGAGTAATAAAAATGAAAATAGAAAGACACAGGCCAGCACCTTTGCAGTCGCTCACTGTTTAAAGTTTAATGTCAAGCCCACTGTATTCTGAGATACTGTGGCTGTCATCAGTTTTTATGACATTGTATTACTGAACCCTACTCTACCTCCAAAAAATCCATTTAACCTTTCTAACTCTACATGTGACCTGTTTTACATAATAAAACGTGGGTGGAGATGCTGTTATTGATAGATACAGTCATTCAGAGAGCAGAGTGTGTGTGTGTGTGTGTGTGTGTGTGTGTGTGTGTGTGTGTGTGTGTGTGTGTGTGAGAGAGAGAGACAGAGACAGAGAGAGAGAGGCAGGCAGGCAGCAGATGGACAAAAGTGGTCAGCTGGTAACAAACAAGCAGGTCAGTGGCCTCGTCCACCTCTGTTCTACCACTCATAAATAATGCAGAGGGACTGAAGCCTCCCCGAGCAGCTCCACCAGGCTCCTTCTAAAGGCCTCCAACTCTCCGAGTGGGTCTCATCAAGGCACACAGAGAAAGATGTTCGAGCTGAAGAAAGCAAACACACCTTCACGTCATGGCGGGGAGCACGGATTATACTTCCCATCTGCTCATTCATTTGTTTCAGACAACAGTAATTAGATTTGGGTGAAGCCTCTCAACACCACGATCTGACATTTTCTGAAAACACACCGATCGGTCCGACAGGAGGGAAACTACTGGTCAAAAAAACCCTCCTCCATGTTGTTAGAGTGAAAGGATTTGGTGCATCCAGCTAGTCCTGCTCCACAGATCTGCCTCTAGGAACATCAGTATGCACCATATTGGATTTTCCATCACTGATTTTCCTGGAAACACTTCTCCCCCCACAGGGCTTATTAATTTATTGATTGCCCCAAAGGGGAGCTGCATCATTCATAGAGGATGACAAATATGTATTTCTGCTTTGTGGTCTATATTCTGAGTGGTGTGTTGCATGTATTGGCAATAATATTATTTTTTTTACAATAACACCAATAAGACTTCATTTGACTGAAATGAATAGTATGAACTGAACGATTAGTATTGGCTGCTCCTGGGGAACTGGCATTACTATTAAAGCCACCAAAAGGATTATACTATACTTTTCTCTATCCTGGCAGGGTTTTCATTCACAATAAGCTGAATGTGCACTTGTCTGTTCAATTAACTTTGAGCTGTATACGTGGTGAGTTCGTACTCTTTGGCAATGCAAAAATGACCTCATTATGCTGGTCGAATTGAGCCGAAACGAGCGAGAGAGAGAGAGGAGGAGGAGAAGAAAAAAGATGCGTGTGTAAAAGCAGGTGAGAGAGATAGGTGATGAGAGGGAAAGAAGGAAAGAGAGAGAGCTCAAAGGGAAGGCTAAGTTGCAGAAGAGCAAAAGCCTCTCCTCTCGGAATGACTGCAATCACAGCTGCTGCCAAAACCCTTTGGATCCATCCTTAGAGGCTGACGGAAACTTCTCAACAGGCCATGAAGCCACTGAAGGGGGGGGGGCTTACTCATGTGAGTGTGCATGTGTGTGTTCAATATGAGGAGTTTGTTGTCATTATAACTTTTGTAATCCAAATGTAAATAAAGAAAACACAAACAAATAAGGGAACATCATCCATCCTCATCAACGCTGCCAATGAACAAAGACAAATATAATATGGGAAACTTGGGAAACATGTTCACAAACTTCACTACATGTACAGAGCGTAAGGACACACAGTCAAAGACAGAAACACTGCAAATTATAAGTCAGAACTCTGAACAGGTTTCTACGCTCATAGTGTCACCAATTTAAGTCGAATGTTCACTATAAAATAGTTGATTTTTGAGCCGTTGATGTCCCACAATGCAATGCCCAGAGGGAATGAGGGTGCTCCTCGCAAATGGAGGTAATTAATTGCAGGTGGTGATAAGCCAGTTCCAGAAAAACCCAAGAAAACAACAATAAAGAAAAAAAACTCACCGGAAACACTCAACGTTCTGCTTGTGAAGGTGAACTGACAGTGACATTTAAAATCAGTGTCTGATGCAACTTAAATCATTTCCTTTGTACTCATGTCTCTTTTTACTAAACAGTAGACTGAGACGGTTCATATATTGTATATACTGTTTGCAGTTACATGAAACAAATCGTTTATCCTTTTTGCAATCTGTCTTTTAAATGGTGCATAGATTCTTAAACCCGTGCAATCTCTTTAATTTTGTATCCACTTTTTTTAACTTATTATGCCATTGACTTTGTTGTTTTCTGTTATTTATACTGTATACATTTTTTTCTCTTGTATCTTGTATCTAAAACCTGTCTGTGTACGTGTTTTTGTACAAGCTGTACCAAATGAATTGCCCCTGGTGAGATAAATAAAGTTGTTTCAATTGAATTTAACAAAACGTGCCAACAGAAGCTTGTGTTGAAAACTAAAACCCGATAATAGCTAAGATGCTACTGTTAGCTGTAGCATCTCATTTCAGAATATCGCATTTTAAAAGGTTAAAAAACATAATGAGCTTTCTTTCCCACATTATTACTGACAGGTGGGTAACTTCAGGTTCTAATGTGGAAACTAATCTTTGTCTTACAACATGTCTCTTTTTCTTCATGTGGTGTTTAAATGTCCCTTCATTTCTTGGCCATTTCCTGCTGCATTTGTTTACAGCACAAAGAAATCATGCTCTAGGGCACAAAGGGTGAAAGGTCAATGAAACAACCCAAAAAAGGCTGGTTGGGGGTTGGTTCCAGACGCATGAATCCTCTTCAGGAAAAGGAAAAGCCAAATAAAGGCACATCACAGGAAGAGAGGGAGGAAGGACGAGGAGCAACATCCTGGTTGGAGGAAGAAACAACGTTCATGGTTTTAATTTGACCAAGTTGTCTCAGTCATGTTTAAATGTTGGAATCACACAGTATCATAACTAACACGACAGTGGCATGCTAATGTGTAACACTCCTTAACATTTCTGTGTTCAACATGTGTGTGTGATTTAGTTTCGCTGTGTCATTTTTAGTCCACAGCTGTGCACATATCCACGTCTTTCTCAACACACACACATCGTCTTGTCCCAGATAACGAGCCAATAGCATCGGTGAGGCGGGCTCCAACAAACTGAAAGCATGAAGACATAAGGTTTCTGTCACTTTGACCCTGCACCCGACCAGGACCCATTCATTCACCATGATGTTCTTATAAACAAGCTTCTTCCCTTCCTAAACATCAGCCTGAGCAGCCCAGCCCTGCCTCCTGCTGTCCCCCTCCAGCACACACACACACACACACACACACACACACACACACACACACACACACACACACACACACACACACACACACACACACACACACACACACACACACACAAAACACCCATCTGCGTCTACTCCTCTGACCTTGCATCTGGCCTGCCATGAACCATATCTGCGCTCAGTACGAACACACATGCGCGCACACACACACACACACACACACACACACACACACACACACACACACACACACACACACACACACACACACAATGGAGTATTAAAAATTAAAAAACACGATATTGTTCACGCAGTGCCAGAGCACAGTGGTCACGGTGAGAGATGTGAACTCTCCTCAGCTCAGCACAGACACCAGCTTGAAACAACAAAAACAAAAGCAAATCGGCTTCTGAAAGAGATTTTTTTTGTAAGGAAAGGAAAGACAGGAGTTAAATCGTTGGTGGGATGAAAAGGATGTTTTTGAAGAAGAAAAATCTTTTTGTTGGAAGCTAGCACATCAGCTGTTGCTCAGTGGAGGATGTGAAAAGAAAAAAATCTTCTCCCACCATCGAAAAACACATTATCGTTAGTGAACTGAGATGTTTATGCCGTTACAGCATCATCGGCAGCGTGAACATGGGCTGCACGGTGCGAGTGTGCGTCCCTGTATGTGCAGCTTTTGAGTTACATAATCATCCCCGATATCACACCCCGAGTTTACTGTGCATTCAGCTGCTGGCCATGTGGGCTACGGGATCTGTTTGTTGCATTGACGTGATGCATGTGACACCGAGATGACAATTAAACACACACACGCACACACGCACTCACACAGTGCAGACAGGAAACATCTGGTGCATCAACGATGTAACAGCTATGATGCAATGTTGGCCTTTTAGTGTCAAAACGCACAGCTCGTGTCACAGACAGTATGTGAATACAGACACACAATCTCAATAGCACACACACTGACACCAACAGTGAAGGAATTCGTTCATTCATTAATCAGAGAACTCATGCAACTATTTTGAGGACTGCTTCATTATTTGAGTCACTTTTCAAACAAAAATATTTTTTTTCTGCTTCTTTAATGTAACGATTTGCCGCCTTTCTTTGGAAAAAACAAGGCTTTTCAAGATAGGATCATTATTTACAGGAATTTAGACAAAACAATAATTCGACCGATGGAAAACATCATCGGCAGATTCATCAGTTATGAATCCAGCTGTCAAGTCACAGCCCTACAGGGAAATGTGCAGCTGCAGGAGCACATGTACAACAAGACGCCCAGAGGGGACATCTGTCTTACTTGTCCTCAAAAATACAGTTTTAAAAAGCTGAGTTGTATTATATATGAACCTGCACATGTATGCCTGAGCCTGACTGTAAGAGCCTGCCTGTTTGCATCCAGTTCTTTGTCTGTCTGACTGTGTGCTGCTTAATTGTGCGTGTGTGTGAGGAGCATGAGGAGTGTGTGAGGGAGGATGGGAAGGAGGCTGGCTGCAAAGATGTGGAGTCCATTGTGTGTCCGACAATGAAGAGATCGAGTCGACAGGAGTCCTGTGGCTCTCTCAATGGAGGTATTAACATCTGGGGCCAGAGGGCTGCAGTGTGTGTGTGTGTGTGTGTGTGTGTGTGTGTGTGTGTGTGTGTGTGTGTCTTTGTTGCAACTGTCCTGGATTTTCAAGGCTTTCTTTCCATCCTTGTATTAATGCAGATGTCAGAACAACTCCTCCGAACAACCACATTGCTTTTACAACTTATGTCCTCGTAACCTGCTTCATCCTTGTGCATACTTTGTGCATTTATGTGAAGCAGTGTTTGAATTCTTAAGGGTCTGTGAACTACACAAACTAAAAGGTGTGTAATTGAACTTTGTAAGGATCCTTCTCCACTGCGTCCCCACCACACTGCAAAATGTCAACCTGCGGCTAAATGCTAAAGCTGCATTTTACTAGAATATGACTTTCATTAATCTTCGCAAAGGACACGGTGATGCACGCACACGCACACACACACACACACACACACACACACACACACACACACACACACACACACACACACACACACACACACAGACGAGTCGCCCACAAAGTTACAGAGAGACAGAAATCCTATGACAAACTAAAATTACAACAGAGAGCTGATCCTTAAGTGCAACAACGCTCATATGAAGTCATCCTCCCTCCTCCTCCTCCACCCCCACCCCACATGGCTCCTCCACTATCACACCCACATCCTTTACTGTAGCTTGCAGGGCCACGCTCCCCCTGTACTGACTGTTATTTAACTGGCAGTGGCACCATCCAGCTTGTAAAAAAAAAACACAGGAAAAGGAAAAACAGGCCGGACCCCCTCCAGCCCTCCTCCACTCCTCCTCCTCTTCCGAAAACTACCACGTCTTCACACAAGCCCATGCTCCCTGTCCAGTGTGGACGCCTGCCCCCTCCTCCCTCCCCAGTAATTACAATAATCACTCAACTGAAGCTAATACTTACTTCATTAAAGCAAAAAAAGAGAAAAGAAAGAAGGAAGGAAAGGGGGTGGAGGATACGGAGGAAAAGCACTCTCAAGTAATATCTCAAGTCTGTCAGAGTAAGAGCGTCACTTTTGAGTGTCATCTGAGGAAACAGGAAATAGATGCGACGGCTTGATTTTGTTTCAAACCTAAAACTAAACATTTTGAAACATCCGCACAGGTTTTCATAAATATGCTGTCGAACTTTGTTTTTGTGGAGAATACTTTGTCATGTCAGCACATCATCTGAAACTATAAACTCTGTGTTCAGGCAGACGACTATAGTTATAGAGTAAGATATGCAATATTGGAATAGAGTTATGGAGTATTTTTTATTTAATTTCACATGCTCTCTACCATTTACTGGTTCTGACTGATCTCGGCTGCTGTAACAAGTGAATTTCCAAAGCGTGGGATTAATGAAGTGTATCTTATGGTATCTTATCTTATCATGTTTTGTGGGTTTTTATGTTTTATGTTGTTATTTAAGGATATGTTGATGTGGATGCCTGTGAAGTTAAACTGACATTTTAAATCAGTGTCTGATGCAACTTACATCATTTCCTTAGTACTGCAGTCTGAGCAGTGGACTAAGACAGTTAGTATACTGCATATGCTGTTTGCAGTTACATGTAATATAACACTGATGCCTAAAGAAATATTAAACACTATCAAACAAAGAGAGGAGCCTTAAAGTTCATCACAGGGCATCTCTCACACACACCCACACACACACACACACACGGAAATAATGCAGGATAATACTAAAATGTGAACAGATGTGAAGTGAGAAGTGGCTGCAGCACTAACACAGTATCACGAGTGGACAGTGGAGCAGCAGTCTGGTGTGGATCCACAGACTTGATCCCGGTCCAGCAGCTCCTGACCGCACTGCGCTGTGTTTACACTGCGTTTAAATCGCAGATAAAGTTGCACCACGTTGGTGTGAGCCGCACACACACACACACGAACTAACCTACACAGCACCTGGGTCATCTGAGCAGGCGAAAGCGTCGCAGCGCAACGCGTCGTATATTTCCAAGAAAAAAACACAGGAGGCTTCGTGGCAACAGTTGGAGATGTGGACTCTCGGGGGTGAGGATGTTTGTGTGCTGCGTTCAGTCCACTTTTAATCCTCACAGCACCGCAGGCACCAGTAGCATCAACGAGGGCTGCAAACTTACCTTATTATTACTGTGATGGTGGGGATGATTCCAGGCGACGCGTCCTGCGCTCTCCTCTCCCCGACACATCCACTATCCTTCTTCTTTCCGTTATCTCGGGCTGGTTCGCTCTCAATCGGAGTTAGAAATTATTCCACATCCTCATCAGTCTCTCTTGAAGTCTCCCTCTGTGTCTCACTTCTCGCCTCTGTTATGGTTTTCTCAGTTATTTCGGCTGTGAGGCGAATCGAGCCATATGATCCTGTCATTCAGTTTCCACACAGAGAAACTGGCTCTCCGCGCAACTCCCTCCCAAGGCTTTGTAACACGAAACCGGAGGAGGAGGGAGGAGAGAGAAGAAGGGGGGGGGGGGGGGGGGGGGGGACGGGAAGAGAGAAAGAAGGAAAAAGAAAAGCGTGAATTCAATCCTCTGTGTGGGACGAGCTGGATGGATCTGTCCGCCTCTCCGTGTCCCTGCGCAGGGGAAGTTTCAGCGGTCCGCACCAAACACACAGCGGAGCGGCCGTGGCGCTGCGTGATGTGCGAGTCTCCACTGGAAACGATGTGTGTGCGTGCGTGTGTGTGCGTGGAGCTGCAGCGTGTGTGCGCCCCCCAGCCTACTACTCCTGCAGTACGCATCACAGCAGGCACCAGGGAGGATTTCAAAAAAGGCACACAAACAGGTCTCCGCCCAGCAGCCTCCCTGAACAAGGGGCCCCGGCACAGACAGAGCAGGGGGCCCCAGCAGCCACGCTGCCTGATTAAGACAGCTTCATTTGGCAGAGAGCTGTGGTCTGCTTTCAAACAAAGTGCCTCCCAACCTGGGGTCTGACCCCGAGACACCCTGGGGTCGTTTTTAACAGGCACCCACAGGCACATTGTGGAGTCAGGGTGGCCTGGAAAGAGACCATTGTTACACTGGAGCATCTGGTTCTCCTCCACTTCCTGCCCTACTGAAGTACCAATTAGCAAGGCACCAGCTTCGAACCTAAACTAAGGCTACATCCATACTACAACATTTTTGTTTGAATATGTGCATTTTTATTATAAAACTATCTCTGTTCAGACGAGCATTTTGGCTCCATATCAATCTCAATACCAGTCCATTCTAACACGCCTGAAAAAACATCATGTGACCACTCACGTACACTGGACATGCTCGTGCAGTGATAAACAGGAAGGCATGTGCGTCCCACTAGACAAGGGAATTGTCGCAGATTGCTCAGATAATGGCTCGTCGCCTGCATTGCATGTGTAAACTGGACAGTCAACTCCCCCTTACTGCCCACATTACTGCAACAACACGTTCCTGTCGATACATGCTGGACAACATCAGGAGAATACGTCCCCTTC
Organism: Hippoglossus hippoglossus; assembly: GCF_009819705.1. Lineage (NCBI taxonomy): Eukaryota > Metazoa > Chordata > Actinopteri > Pleuronectiformes > Pleuronectidae > Hippoglossus > Hippoglossus hippoglossus. Next base: position 23,118,172 of record NC_047159.1, on the reverse strand, counting down.
TCACTGAGAAGGCAGCGCAGGTTCTGGTCCAGGCCCTGGTCATCTCACACCTAGACTATTGTAACTCCCTCCTGGCAGGTCTACCTGCTAGTGCCATCCGACCTCTGCAGCTCATTCAGAATGCAGCAGCTCGACTGGTCTTTAAGTTACCCTACCTACTACCTAAATTCACTCACACTTCTCTGCTCCTCTGCTCCCCTCACTGGTTACCGGTGGCTGCCCGCATCCGTTTCAAAACACTAGTACTTGCGTACCGTGCTGCGAATGGATCGGGTCCAGTCTACATCCAGGACATGGTCAAACGTTACCCCCCAGCCCGTTCACTCCGCTCTGCATCTGCCAATCGGCTTGTTGCTCCCTCACTGCGAGCTAAACACTCAACAAAATCACGACTGTTTGCTTCATCAGGAGAGCAGAAAGTCTACACATCTCCCGCCGCAGACTAAAGACACATCTCTTCCGACTTTACCTTGGATACAAAATAAATAAATAAATATATATATATATCAAAACTATATCTAGTAGTACTTATATGGCACTTACATGAAGCACTTTGTAGTTTGGCTTTATTGAAGAAAATTGTACTTGCTTCATTTTTGTTGTTCTGGGTTTGTACCCTCATGGTTGAATGCACTTATTGTAAGTCACTTTGGATAAAAGCGTCAGCTAAATGAAATGTTATGTAATGTAAACAGTTGTAACATTATAAAACACAGAATGTACCTGCACAACAGGGTCAGCAACGCTTTTAATTGATTAGCTATGTTGCATTCTACACTGGTAGTCGAGGCCAATGCTGGTTGTTTTCTTCCTGAAGGGGTCATGTGATGGGAGTGTCTACGTCATTGTTTCCAATGACTAAACGCTGCAGTCGTGTTGACGGCAGACGTAGCCTATTTGTGACAGAATTGATCCATTTTCAAACAACAATGTAGTAGTATGGATGTGGCCTTGTGCTGTCCCTCTGTAGCAGAGAAGAATATTCCACAAGGGATCAATACAGCATTAATACAGCCATTTTATCATTTAGCCTCACTGTTATTTGACTGAACTGAGAAAAATGCAACCAAGGATAACAAAAAAAGATCTGTTGTTTCTGAGTCTTTGATCCATTTTCTCAGGGAGACTTTGACTAAATGTAACTTGTATCTATTCTTTTCATTTTTTGGGGGGGTTCTTTCTCTCATGAAAAGATCAATAATCTGATTTTATTAAATGCAGGGTTTGAAGCCTGAAGCATCTTTTCGACATGACAGCAGTCTGCACAAGGATCTCCCTGTTTCGAGGATATAACTTCATTGATTGCTCTCAAAGCTGCTTTCCTCTGGATGCCTCCATGTTTAAACTCATAAATGACCCATTTTAACTCGACTTACTCTAAAGGAATAAATAAAGAAGCTGTGACTGCTGGAATACAAAATACACACAGCTAACAACAACATCGTTATAATGTTTTGTTTTTAAACTGGTTGTTTATGGGCCGTGAATTTACAATAGTGGCTAAGTAAGAAACATAATCCGGAGCAGAGCAGAGAGGACAAAAACATGTCATAACACACAAGACTGTGGATTATGATCCAAAGATTAAATTCGCAGATTAGATGGCAAATATTTGAATGATAATCTCTATGCATTAGCACAGAAAATATTACAAATTATGTTTGTCTCAGTTGATGTAGCTGCAGACACCATGGGTTCTTTTAACCCCAGCACCAATCAATACAGAGACACACGACTGTTTCCCAAAAGAAACATCTACATCTATGTATCACCTGTAATGTCTGTCACTGCAGGAATACACCCAGTACTGAAACCACTGTTTACTATCCTCTGTGACTATTTATCCAGCACCTCTCAGCCTGGCCTGACTGTATATACTCCGTCTGAATTTACACACCGCCTGACACGGTGAAGATAATTTTCCAAATCCTGGAACAGACAGATTACCAAGTAAACAAGGCTGAATTATAATGCTCATAATCTGGGGCAAACATCAGGTTGCAGACGCTCTGGCAAAGATTTATTTGCTTTGGGACTAAATGAGAGTGGATTTAGGACACTAATTTGGAGTCGGCCTCTCATTCTGCTGTGTGTCAGAAACAGCTCAGTGATGAAAAGGAGAAGTAGCACGGCCTCGGGCCACATCAAGAGACGCTGCTGAGAAAGTGTGCTTGAAAGTTGTGCTGAGTGTGGTAAATATGGCCGTCTAGGAATTTAAATAAAACACACAGCGCACAAGAAATCCCACATAGACCTTGACTGTCCCTCCATATATATATTTTCAATATCTATTCCAGTCAATAAGGCTTCAATATGCAACCGACTTTGAGGAAAATTAATATGCAGGGATTATTCGCACCCAAGGTTGGATAAAATAGACTTCAGATGTATTATGTGAGGAAGCAGTCATGTGTGAATTTCCATGCCTGACCTCGAGTTCAGTTTGTTATTGATGTACTGTGACGCCCATTCAGCAGATGGCGTGGAATAAATAAGACTTTCAGGATCCCAAACAATTTTATATGATGTTTTTTACTTGCTCCTTTAGTCAATTTCCTATATGCTTAGCCAGTTTCACTGCCCCCCCGGGCCTTTTAAAGCCATTCACAAATCCATACTTCTATATACTCTGCAATGCTGGAAATCCTTCAATCCTTCCAAGCAGCAACTGCAGCATCTTTTCATGATCATATATCACCATGTATAATTTATTCTTCAGCTTCAGCTTTTTTGGCTGTATTAAAAAATAAAACTGCCTCTTTGTGATGGGCTGTTCTCTTGTCCTGTGTTGATGCTCTGGAGCTACTTCAGAATATTTCCTTATCATTGGTGAGTCCTCCTCAAACAGTTCCACAATATATTTTCACTTATTATTGTTTGTGTGCTGGACATTGTGTGTAGGGCTTGAACTTTGGTAGGATGAACTTTGTGTTCATCCTACCTGGTTTATCCATAATCAAGGTTTTATAGTCAATGTTTTTCCAAGAATGAAACTGAATTTTCTACATTACATGTGTGTGGTTCATATATAAGTTTGAATGATTTACTGAACTGCTGTTATTTTTTCATAGATTGCATGTCAATTATGTCAGAGGTCTGTAAAGCCACCGGCACAATCTTCAGACCCAAATTTCCAACTTTTCAAAATAAAAGCTCTGTAATTAAGCTCAACATAAAGCATTGCAGCAACAAAGCAAATGTTGTGCTTTTACTTTACAGACATTGCTTGGGCGAAGTGATTCTCTGATCTTGTTGCCTTGACAGACATAAGCTACCAGTAATCCTGTGAATGTCTGTGTCAGTCTGATATGGTGAAATAAAAATAATCAAATGATCAAAATCGTCTGGCACAGATTTTGAGTCACAGTTTGACCCAGTTGCAAACCACGGCTGTAGTTCATCCGAGGACGTAGAAGACATGTTGAAGACATGTCAACCCACCCCCACTGACTGCTGCAGAGCGATGGTCACCTGTTTGTTCAATCTTTCTTTATATTGAACATATCGCATGTCCAAATCGCATCAAAATCCACACTGCACTTTCTTATGCAATTTACAATACACATGCTGAGCCTGAAGCCGATAAGATGTTTCATGAGATATGTATTCAGCATACTCACATTCACAGACTTTTGTGGAACTAGTACGTAGATGTCTGCTTGAACTATGAGAGCACAGTCAAAGTCTGTCTCGCTCTTTTTTTAAAGCTTTGAAAAATCTAAACGCATCCTGTTCATGCATGACTGTGCTGGAGATTCATTTTCACCTCCTCTCTAATAGAAGCTTTTTGACTTCCTTTTTAAAAAAATGCAATCTATTTATTATTGTTCAAACACCTGCAGTGGGCTTGAGAGAGCGCTCCATTTGCCATTCATTTCTGTTTATTAGTCAATGTACAGCCGTCAACAGACTGAAAGCAACAACTTTCATGCCGTACAGCCGTGTCACTGCTCGGAGCGCGAGGCCCTGAGAGTGTATAAGCATGAATCACAGGCTAATGGTTGACAGCGTGGCGAAGAAAGGTAGCAGCTCAGAGCTCTCGCTTACTCCGGTTTTCACAGCATCTGATAAACAATAACAAGGATATGCACGTAATTACAGCATTGCAGTAGTATGATTTCCCCCCCCCGCTGAAATTAATATGAGCGGATGAAAAGATACAGATTTGCATTTTCCTTTAGATAGATCCTCTTAAGATTGTAAAGCCTTTAAATAAATCACAAATTTCTTTAATATGTGCATCTATTTATTTCCTCAGCATCAGACCACAGTGTGTGTTGGACACAGTGGTCTGTAGCACAGGGGACCATCCATGCTCTATTTCCTCTCATCTTCTACACATCAGACTACATCAGCTACATCACAGGGAACCATTTTCCCCTGATGACTCAGTCACTGTTGGGTGCATCACTGATACTGAAGACAGTTTTCAAATGAATGCAAAAAGGAGCTGCTGACCAGTCATGGGATGTAACATCTACATTTACTTAGTTGGTGTACTTAAGTTCATTTTGTATGTATACGCATTTCGGGTACTTTTCACTTTTACTTCACTACATATATCAACGAGTATCTGTACTTCTACTCCAACATTTTTACAAAGCATTGTGTTACTTGTTCATATAGTTTTTTATATTTTTGAAAGTAATCAATAATGAGAGGACTTGGTCTGCTGATCCAATCAGTGGCCAGGTAACATCTGCCATGACGTAATAGACCATTGCAATAGGGAATAGGATACACTCAGCAAGTACTTTTACTTTCATTACTTTGAAGTACATTTCAAGGCAAATACTTACTTACTTTTACTCAAGTTTGGTACTTTTCTCCACTGGTCAAAAAACCCATAACACCCACTTACATCTGGCTTTTGTCTGCAATGGGAATAGATAGAATCAGCATTCACTCCCGGATCAAATGACTCTGCAGTAGACACAGGTTTTTATTGGCTGTGGCCCTGATCCAGAAACATGACACCCAGGTGAAAGTGTTAATTTCTTCTTCTTCTTTACTCTGGCAGTCACGCTGATGCTGCACCTTTTCTGGAACAACGTTATGAAGTGCACTGAACTTCCGGGTAATGGTGTGTAAAATGTCATGAACATCTGTGTACTTACTGTTTATGGGGAAAATATCATTTTTTTCTACATATCGTGCAGGTCAGCGATTTTTCCGATGCATTGGTTTCTGGTGCATTTGTGACGTTAAACATGACTCACCATGGGGAAAAAAACAGAAAGGCAAAGTTCACCACTGACAATGGGAAATAAGTGAATCCCCTGTTTTTAGCAGGTTTACCCCCCGTTTAATAAACCTTCATATACCTTCGAATTTTGGTGTAAAAGAGGTATTAGTACCTCCTCCACCACCGCTGCTAATGAAATGTTCCCTAGTCATGCCAGGTACTGTACATGTTGCACAGTCATGCAATTGCCCGGGTTTACACCTCAAACACATTAAAACTGGTGTGAACCAGCAACACAGTTGGTGCAAAAAAGTTTGTACTAGTTTGGTTCACTTGCTCTGGGACAAGGGGAAATAAAAATGAAACGTGTGCATTTTCTCATCCAGTTCATGTGCACTCTGATTGTTTCTTTGTTCAAACTGACAGCTACAGTAACTCACTGACTGGGAACATTAGGCAGCTGTCATCCTGCATCATCAGGACCCACATGTAAGAATCAAATTCTGGTGACAGCACTTAAATGCTTCTTATGATGATATTTACGTTCTCTGGTGTAATAAAGAGCTCACAGTGAACTGATTATTAGCATTACTAACATTATTAGACTGAAAATCCTCCACGTTCTAAATAATTGAGACAGAATGAAAAAGAGGGGAATTATTGCAGGAGGAAAATGTGGATTACTGAAGAATCAGTAATACACACAGAAACACCGGTGATTCACCTGTTTGTACATATTCAGATTCTTCAGCATACATGTTGCCATGGCTACTGAATATAAATATGTAGAGATTTTATTACTCCATCCCAAACAGGTCACTTTCAGCAGTTGGATTAAATTGGAGTCTACCCCATCGAGGCGGTCCGGGTTTGATTCCGACCCTTGGCCCTTTGCTGCATGTCTTCCCCCACTCTCTGTCCACCCCCCTTCACAGCTTGCTCTCTGGCTTCTCCCCCCAAAATAATAAAAAAGCCCCCAAAAATACATATAAAAAAAAGAGCTCTTCTACAAGTCTCTATCCCTGCTGCTGTCAGACTCTTTCGTGCTGTCAGACTGAAACATGTGCTGGACTGTGTCTCAGTCCCACTGCCAAACCCTCACACACACTGCTAAACCAGACACACACACTTCACACACGTTGGCTTTGCTTCCCCAAATGTAACAACTGCACGTTTAGCTGTGAGAAAATCTTTCTGCAGACAAAAGCATTTCACTCAACACCCACTCTCATTCTCAACGGGACAATTTTTGTGTTTAACTTTAATTGCAACTTCATTGCCTGTTCACTTTATTTGTGACTTTATTCGTCTAATTACACTTTATAGTTTCTATTTATGTCTGTGTACTATTTACTGTTTTATTTCAGTTTTTTCATGCTTCACTTCTCCAGAGAACTTTTGAGGGGATTGCATCTGTTTATCGGAGTGTTCCTGTAACAGTTTAATTTGGCAACAGGACAGATTCAAAGTAAGGACATAATATATCCACAGCGTGTAAGCAGCCTGATGCAGAATGCAGATTAATCCACGACGGTCTGTATGAGGCCGGCTCTGGAAATCCTGCTCTTCGTATAGTGAACGTAGGAGGGATTAACTGCAGTGACTCACAATTCAGGTCAATCTTCCCCCGGCAACAACAGAGAAAGAGATTTTCCTGTATTGATAGGAACTAAACCCTAAAGAGCTTCAGCTTTGAGGCACGATAGACAAAAAAAAACAAAACTGCTTTCCTATATCCTCAACTGGTGGACTCCGCAAATTCAAAATCATTGTCTTCCTCCCTCTGCAGACCTCACATGTCCCAGAACCATGTGAGTGAGAGACAAGCGGCAAAAGGAGCATTATTTAGCACATGTCTGGCAAATGTAGAAAGCAGGCCAGGCAGTGAGAAAGTGGGGTAAAGTCTCATTACGAGGCAGAGCACGGGTCATCTCCCATGAGCCCCTGCTCTCTTTGCATCGCTCCGCTTGGACTTCTCCATCGCAATGAGACTTTGGGTTTGGTTTGGCTGGGATTTATATTCTGGGGAATAGTTCGAACTGGGAAAAATGATATTCTGGGCCATTGGCTCATTTACCTCACGTTACCTTTTCATTGTCAGCTGGAGCTTTTAAATAGGACAGAGAAATGTACAGCTCATCCAACAACACATGTGGATGTTACATGTGTTAATGTGTGCTGTCTAGTAGCACCTGTGGATAACGCAGAAGGTGCAGCACATTAAAGGAGCTTGCTATGTTACTGTCCAATTAATTTAATAGATACATATCATACTACTTGACAGACATCAGTACAATTAAAGTGGACAGAACTGACCCTATAAAAGAATTAGGATACATGACTGTCATCTGGATCGTGAAGAGATTGAAATGAAAAGTAATGAATGGCTTTAACGCCCAGCGGTGGCAGTTTGATTCTAAACGGCGAAGAACCAACGTTGTCATAATCAATCTAAAGGTCTTTTCGCAACGTTAGCTTTTTGACAGAAAACCGCTTTCAGCCGCTGCTGATCTGTCACATTTCATCTGATTGCAATTTCATGGGTAAACATTTGTGGAACCAAGTGGAGAAATCTCTTGTCTACATTGGAAACGAATAGCCCAAACATCTCTCAGCCTCTGCAGTCGCCTGCTAGTTAATATCTATTGAGATGAGTGTATTAAAGCATATCCCATACAATGAGTTGCTCCCTCCTCCCCCACCACCAAAGAAGGAAATTACAGCTCAACAGAACATTATTTCATCCACCTTGTATATTCATTAAAGGGAGATGGGAGAAGACAAGCAAGATTTTAATCAGAGGGTTTTTTGGGAGGGAAGAAAGAGAATCTTCTAAAAATTGCTTTTCATTAGCGCTTCATAAACATGCTTCATCTTTTTGAACTGACCTGCAGTTGGGACTGTTCTGTTTGATTAGAAAAGAAAAGAGAAGGGCGTGCTTTCATCAGAGCGAGGTAGTTCGCTTTATGAGTGCGTTTTTTTCCAACTCTAGAAAGGAGTTTAATTTTCTTAAAAGTCAGGGTGATAGATCAGCTAGATGACAGAGATAAACCACTGGTTCAGCCTTGGGTTCCTTTCACTTAATTTCACAACGTCTGCAAGCCTATAAATCAGTGTTGGATCGCTACTTAATTTGGATATCTGCATAGTTTGCCTCAATGCAGCTCTGTCTCTCTTGATTGGATAACAGTATGCTAATCCACTGTCTTATGTAAAGAGGAATAGTTTCGGGGGTTTTATTAAATTTCACTGGAAAGTGCATGAGTGGGATTTCTTCAGTCCCCAAGTGAGCGCGTGTCGCCTGTCAGCACAGAGGGAAAAACTGCTGTGGGAGGCAGGGTTGGGGCCCCCGGGACCCCTGTAACTCTCCTCTCCTCTCCTCTCCTCTCCTCTCCTCTCCTCTCCTCTCCTCTCCTCTCCATCTCCTCTCCATCTCCTGCTGTATACCCCTGGCCCCTTGCTGCCTTACAATAATAAACAGCAAGCGAGTGCCCTCACTTCCCCTGAGCTCCATCACTCTCCTTGCTGCAAAGTCTGCCTGATGAATCTTCTTCAGCAGCTATGCATATGTAAACACACTGGCAAACACGAGAGAAATTATACATGGGCAGCTTAACTCCTACACTCCTCTGTTCTCTTGCAGGAAGATATATGGGAATATGCGCTGGTTTCGCCTGCAGTTTGATACTCTCATTTGTGATGCCAAAAGATCGGCCGACGTCTGAATAAAAACAGTCCTCGGTTCAACAAAATGGAGACATTTTTTAAAAGGCCACTTTCTGCCTCGGGCTTGTTGGTATTAGCTATGAATGCACATCATTCGTATCAACTTGTTTGCTCGCGGAAAGCTGCCGCGAATGTCGAATACAGCGAGCTCCACCAACACCAGCACTCAGAATGTGTTGCTGTGACTGTGAATTTGTTATCCACGGCTGGATTTCACGTTGAATGCACGATCAGTTTTAACAAGATTAAAGCTGTGTCACAAATCCAAACATGCTAAATCTATTTAAGTTTCACAGTAATCACTTGGAAAGTGTCAGAATTAAGTACGCACAAAAATGTTAGTATTTAAACGAAAAAACACGCAGAACTGATTGATTCAATTTGAAAAATACAAAATGAAACACAACTACAATACAAGGAATATCAAAAACTTTACTATACCAACTATAAAACCAGCAACATTTGATGTCTATTTGTAACTTTAAATTGGCAGTGATGTTATAAAAAGGCTCTTTGACTTATGTATTTGTGTACATTGTTTATTCAAAATGTTTAAGTATGTAGATACTTTTGTATATCAACTAACAACAAGTTTCCTGTACACAACTGCAGTACAAAAGTTGGACACAGATTATACAGTCCCCCTGCTGTGAAACGGCACTTGAGCAAAATAGTAGCCAGAGGTATCATGATACCAATCTGTGCTAAACATTAAGTAAAACTGAGGCTAGGGGCTATGTCATTAGTTTTGAGCATAGCCTGTACATAAAGGCGGAGGACTCATTATGCTTCCTCATGTTGAACAAATATTATGCCCAGATATCCCGGCTATGGGTGCTGCCATCTTGCTCTTTTGACTTCATTTGGAGCCAGAGTGTGCACAGTAGTGACGGTGGTGGGCAGCTGAGGTATCGAAGTCCCTTCGACCGACCAATTGCGAGTCAGTCGCAGCTGTCAATCATGATATTTCACTCTATTTTTATGGCATCACATAACTAACACTTGAACTTCAGTGTGATAAGAATACATTTGGTATGTTTTTTTACTTTTTAGTTTGCCCTATATCCCATCTACTAGGATGGAGGAGGCAGGGCTAATGACATACACTGTAACCAGTAATCAAGATGATTTGGCTTCACATTTGGGGGAGCCATCATATTGTCCATCTTAACATGAAGTCAATGGTTATGACTGTTAACCACATTTCATCCAAACTGAGACGCAAACCCTATGGTCGTGCTCGAGGCAAAGACCGAGTCACAACGAAATCGGTAGGAGCTGCAAATCTGTGTAAAAAAGATCCATACAGATAAGATATGTCACTGAAGTGAAACCTTTGCCAAGATCATGGCATAAATTACAATACATCTATTGCTTGATGTAATAAATGATAAACCAATAAGAGAAGAGCAATACATCAAGTACTGAAATATTTCCGTCAGACAAAGTGATGGACAGACTAGAGACACTAGCATCTCTAGAGCAATGCTGCAGTAGCAGACAACATCCAACATCTTACGTGGATGAAATAAAATGCAGTATGTGCGCTGGGGTGGCATTGAGCTACCGAATATTCTTGATCAGTGAGGACAATGGCTTGACAGAAGCCTTGCTACAGGGCAGACAGGATTACAATCCTGCCACATTGCTCAAATTGAGTTTGTTTTTGTGTGTGTGCCCCCCCGTGTCATCTAATGCAATCATCCTTCAGTCAGTGTTCAACGGTGAAAATCTAATCACACTGGTTTGATGTTTCAGAAAGCCATCTGCTTTAATCCAATTCTTGACAAATATCCCTGTCACAGCGCTCCCTCTGTCACTGTAACAACTACCTATTCAGCGGGCTAATTTTACAGGTTCATCTTGTTAGGCATGACACAGATTTAGAGGGTTGACAGTATTTGAATTCTGGAGACAGCCGCTAATGCCTTCCACACCTTGCCCATCCCATGTCCAGCCCATTTTCCACTGCTCCGGCCCCGGATGGCCCCTCAGACATCCGGACAATGACAGACACTGAGCTTCTTTCTGTCTGCCAAAGCCCACTGCCTTACGCCACGCCACAGCTCGCATTCTCTGGAGTCGGGGCGTCAGAATGCCTCTGCAAGGCATCTTGCAATCCTAAAGGGCAACTCACTCAGCCGTGAAAAACAGTGAAAATACTTACACTTGCCATAAATGCCCATAAGCTAGGCAATCTTTCATGCTTTATAATGTTGTCCCCAGCAACACAGCAACACTGAAGGCCTCTGATAGGCAAAACAGAAGACAAATGACTGAGTGTGGCCTTTTCTAATCTATCAATTTCTTCTAGAGCCTTTTGTCCTTCAAGCTGAGTGCTACATGTGGGCCCGGCTGTGCACGGCTGGAATTGCATCGCCCTGAAAATGCCTTGGACAGTGTTTGAACTTGCTCAGACACGTTTTGTTTGGTGACCTATAGACCAAAACCACCTTGACTGAGATGTTCCCAAAGTTTAATCTGGCATATCTGCAGAAAAGGCTTGTCAAGTTGCAGAAAATCTCTTTCAGACACTCCAGCATGAGGACAAAAATGAAACCTTTACAGGCAGATGTGGCATTTATATGGGGCTCCATTGGATTGTTTAGTGATATTTAGCATTTTCTGGCACTGCGTAAAGTCACTGGAGTGTCTCCATCCTGCTGCGTAAGTGAGTGGACTGGTACTCTTAGCAGACAGACTGGGGGCACTGGCTGGAGACTTAAGACCCATTGTTAAAGGAGCAGTTTAAATGCCAGCATGTTGTTAATACCCCCACACACTGATCCACGCATGCTCCTTCCTCACACGCACACGGAAACACACGCACACATCAACACTCCTACCTTTGTGCTATATCTCCAAGAAATTACCACTGTTATTTCCAAGAGCTCCTCTGTCTCCCAGTGTGGGCACGTGGAGCAGTCAGTACAGTGCAGTTCTCTCTGGTAAGAGAGGTGAATTGTGCTGTATAACCACTTAACCCTCACTCCCCCTTATGGCACCCTCCCATTGCCATCCCAATAAAACCCTGGATTATTTTTATAACACAATGTATGGAGGCTGACTTTACAAGCCCCCTTCCTGCTCCTGGGTGAGAGAGAGAGAGGGGGAGGTGGAGGAAAGAAAGGCCAGGTCAAAACCGCTCTGTGTCTCTAAAGGGGCAGCATATCCAAAACCATCAATGAAGGCCTTTACTGCTGGGAGGAAAAATAAACACTGACTGATTCTTTTCCTTTTGCTTTTGCTTCGGTCTGGTGCTACAGAGGGCATTACTGTAGCTACGGTTCCAGACCGGGGCTGGTGGCTTTCCTGTCCCGTCCACTTTCATCATCTTTATCTTGTGGAAAGGTCAAGTTCAGATGTGTTTGTACAGTTAAACAGCTCTTCGCTGTCTGCGACTACAGAATATGGCAAAGAAGTTTTTTATTTTTTTAAGAGCTTGCCGGAAATCCAGCGTCACGTAAATTTGTGCTGTACTATTGCAGTTACAATACAAAATACTTGTTTTTCTTATCATGTCCTCTAGTTTAAGTATCCAAAAACATCCCTAAAAGGTTTTAACATCGGCTACTTGTTTTATCTCTTCACTAAGTAGTAAAGTTTACCTCCTCTGTATGAAAGCATTTCCAAGTATTCAGGGGCTGTACAAAAGTGATTGTTTCTCCATATGCAGAGCACAACAGTGCTGTCTTTCTATCTGAGCTTTATTTCCCCTGAAAATCAATGGCCAGTTTGATCAACATGTCAGTTTTGGATAACAAAAGACATGTGATTGAGATTTATCTCTGTCAAAGCATAATTCATTTACCCCTTTGCCGATACTCCCTCCTTCCTTCTGCATCATGACAGGAAGCAGAGATACTTTAAATTTAAACGTGTCAAATAAAGTTAAGTCTATCTTCAGCATCACATTTTACAAACGGTTCTATGAATCAAAAGAAAAAAAGAAACAGACTGTTAGGCCATTAACAGACTGGATTGTTTCTTACACGATCAGTTTATACCCTGTATGTCCTTTAAATCATTTTGAATAACAGATATTCACTTATGTTATAAATGAGAAGTGACCGGTGGTGTAGTGTTTAAGTGGCTCTTGTTTCAAAAGCGGTACGTTGCTGCAAAAGTGATGCAAATTACTGATATCCATTTTCAAACCTAATGTTTTTCCTCATTTACTTACTTTAATCATATCATGTCAATATTTTAGCAGGAATATTTTTTCTGAACTGATCCCTTGGGTCCAAAGAAAATGTTATAAAACTTTTTATAGACATGAGATTCAGCACCCCTCTCCACCCAACCCTGAAATATGTTTCAACTCAGCTAAACTGAAACATAAAAAAAAATTGCAACTGAGATAAGTTTGTCATACATGCAATGATATATTGTTAATCAAATTATGTGTTGAGCCTGACGGTATCAGCAAAATACTCACAAACAGCTCATTTGTTTTCCACTAAAACATCTGATCTCGATGAAGATCCACTTGTAGTGACGACAGCAATATTACACTTTCTGATGTTTCTCACCGAATGAAGTAAAGGTTAGTGAAGAGATCATCCTTTGATTTATTCAAGAAAACAGGTCACAGTGACTTCAGACACAACATTTACCAAACCCGTGATCTTTCCCTTATCTTACCTAAAGTGCTTTTTTTTAATTACCTAACCACGGGATGTGGATGTGAACCCTGGCCTCTGGTGTGATACTCATGTGTTCTGTATCCACCAACCACATCCTGGTGACGCTGCTCTCTCTAATAAATGAAGCACTTTACTAATCCAAAAAATACATGCTTTTAAACATAATCCAGCTGACCATTACATTTCCTACAAAACATATTTCATGTTGCAGTTTTGTGTATAGAAATAATATTTTCAGGGGACAGGTTTTGTGCAACCAATAAGTTTTGTCTTTAATTTTGTTGAGTGAACATTGGTTGCCAACTCTGTTTGTTTTCCCTGCTTACTGAAAAGGAAGGTACTTGAGTTATTGGAGATTTTCACTGTAAAAGACCAAGAGGAATATTATTCATATGCCAGGTAATTCAACTCAGAATTTCTTGGAACCTGTTCAAGCTAAACAGAAAAGCTTTCTCATTACTCTTTCTGAAATGTAGTTTTTACTCCACTAAATGACCTTGCTGTTAAAGCCGTAAAATTGTCAGTTGCATCCTTATCCTTTTAAATTGGGGCTCAACTTAATTTCCCTTCCTCTCTGTGTTCCTTGATAAAATCAAAGTTGAGGGAAATTTTCCTGGAGGCGAAGCCAACTTTTCTGCCAATTCTCATCTGAGCTCCCTGTGATGTGCGAGGGGATGATGACTAATTCTATGAAAATTAATCAGGGTCACTTGGAGGGGTTGGGGTGGGGGTAGTAGGAGGGTTTTGATGTATTTCCTGGATAATTCAACTTTAATCTTATATTTTGAAGTGCCGACAGCGAAAGTGACAACTTATTTCTGTGATTGGAAACCCTAATGTGGCATTAGTTAAATTGAAATACTAATTTGTTTCACTCCATTGTTGGGTGGCTCAATGGAAAGGGCTGCATGGGACAGGCTCGGGTGGAACGAGGGCTGCAGGAGCTGCTGCATCAGCATGTGTGCAGTAATGTGATAGCAAAGCCTGGCCGCACAAAGAAAACACTACCAGCGCTCTAACAACCCTCCCAGTAAGACCCTGAGAGGGGTGGGCAGTGGGTAGATGGGGGCTTGGGGGAACTGGGCAGCGCCACTCTACTTATGCTGCATTCATATCCTGGTAGGACTATTGTAATTCTAAACTCAGTGCGTATGAGCAAAAATAAATGTGGCAGCCTAAACTGCAGCGATGTAATCTTTAGGGAGAAATAAAGCAGGGAAGTAGTGCTAATACCTACTGGCCAATGTGAATGATCTTTTATTCATCTTTTAAAATCATTTTCAGTGCCATATGTTGCTACTATTTTAATTTTATTTCCATGTGGTGAACTGCTTTTTTGATACACGTTACCATATATGCTGCTGACTACCTAATGCTGAGTGATTTCTAAAACGAAGAAAACGTACTACTTTTCCTCAAACTAAAACCTTATGCTGTTATATCTGTTATAGCTGTTATACTGTGAGGACGGGTTTATGTGGAGCACTTGAAGATAGATTTCCCCTTCTTAAAGAAAGAATTGTCCCACTTTCAACAAAAGGGCTGTGCATAATTTTGAAAGGAGGAGTTGGTTAGTAGGTGGCAAGGTACTGTAGAGCTTTATGTTGCCTTCAGGTTTTCTACATTGTGTCCTACAGGGTGCTCGAGATTTATTTTGCTAGCACTGGTTAGAGAATAAATAGCTTATATATGTAAGCCCTAGACAAACTTTACAGCATCAAATCCCAGAGGGTGTGTTGCTGTGACAAAAGACATAATCTGATTTAGATCTGAGAGTACAAGCAGGTGTGTATGGGTTTAGAAGGTCAGTAATATAAGAGGGGGAAAGGCTGCTAAGAGATTTAGAAACTAGAAATACAATATTAAAATCAATTCTGAACATGACAGGTAGCCAGTGCAATGAGTCGAGAATGGGGGTAATATGTTCATACTTACGAGTTCTACCCTAGCTGCGGTATTCTGAAAAAGTTGAAGGCGGTTGATAGATTTCTGGAGCAGTCCTGAAAATAATGAGTTACAATAATCCAGATGGCTGGAGACAAATGCATAAATAAAAGTTTGTGCATAAATGAATAGGAAACAGCATTTTGTCAATCCTCCAAATCTGACAAATAGCTGATTTGAAGATATTGCTAAAATGTTTTGAGAAGTTCAGGTTTGAATCAAAGACTATTCCCAGGTCTCTCATAGGTGTGATTTTGGTCAAAGGAGACGTCTGATGGATTCAAGGACAGATATATTGTCGGCATAACAAATTAAGGAAATATTGTGATTGCAGATTACATGACCAAGTGGTAACATGTATATCAAATACAATAAAGGACCAACAACAAAACCTTGAGGAACACCGCATGTGACATCTGAGAAGCTGGAGAAAGCATTCCCAATCGATACACAGAAGGATCTGCCATTAGTACATTACATTACATTTCATTTAGTAGGATTAGTAGGATTTCATTAGTAGGATTTAAACCACAGTCCCGGGCATGCCTACCCAGTGGTCAAGCCGATTGATTAGAATACCATGATCCACTGTATCAAATACAGCAGAGAGGTCGAGCAGCACAAGAACTGTACAAAAAACGGCATCTGAGTTCATCCTTATATCATTTAAAATGTTCAAAAGTTTCTGTACTATGATGCATACGAAAGCCAGAGTGACATTTTTGAAAGAGTCGAATGGACACTGATAAATGAAGTAAGCTGTGAAACACTACTTTCTCCCGGACTTTGCCAAGAAATGGTAATTTTTACAATTATTTGGGGCTACAAGTAATGAAGCATTGTGTTAGTTCATGCAGAACACGGAGTCATGTGCTTAGCTGTCATGAGCTGTCAGCTGCTGATGGGTCACTCAGTGCTCGTCAGTCACCCACCAATCACAGCATTCTCTCACATAAGCGGTCCCTTTAGATACAACCTCATCCTCACTGATCCCTGCTCAGCTACACTGCCACCCACACCCTGCTGCCGGCAACTTGCCTCCAGCACCCCAGCCTCCACCTTTTAGAACTGAGCCCTAACATGTTGTGGTAAACGAAATTCATCTTGAACAAATGTATCTTGCCTGCTACGCCCCGGTTGTCCATATGTTCCGTTTTATTTTAGGATGCTGCTTGGCTAATCCAGGAAACATCCAAAGAATGGAGCCATCCGCGCCAAGCATAACTGTACTCCCCTTGTGCAATAAATGGGTAAATCATGACAAAGTGTTCCTGACTGAATTAAAATTGTATGTGTCAAGGTTAGATTTTTTCAACAGCGGATAAAATGTCAGCAGATACATTTTTTTATGCCAATTACTCAATGCTAGCATGCTAACACTTGCTAGGTGAATAAACACCGCCTGGTAATTGCTGGCATGTTAGTCATCATTGTGTTGGTTTCCATTGTGTTATTATGGCTTTGCACATAACTAACTTAAGAGTGGAGGAGTAGAGAAACAGACTTAGAGAAAAAACTGAAATCAGACATATTCATGGTGGTTTTGTTTGTTGCGCCCTCTTCTTTTGCAGTGGTTTAATGGCACAAATAGAAAATTAGCGCCACCAACTGTATCTGTTTTTGTAAAGAAGTAGTGAATGAAGTGACATATAAATTTGTATTTTCTTTAGTTAACTTAATCTAAATTAAGTTAAAATGTCTGCTATATTTGGATGGAAGTCTGGCTATAAATAGCAGGTTAGCATGCTGCCTTTAGCATTTAGGTCAAAGCACTGTTTTACAGCTTCTCAGAGCAGCTACAGCCACATCAACCACAATGGGAGAAACAGCAGAAGGAAAATCTGACAGGATTTTCAGAGTCGAACATTTGGTAACCTATTGCAGGCCTATGGTGGGGTCACTGTAATTCTTGACAGAGCTGGAGCCCCATCTAATTTCTCCCAACATGGCCAATGTGGATATCGAGATGCGAGAGGTCAGAGGTTAGCTTATTTCTTCTTTATAAAAAAAACAACTGAAATTAGTTGCGTAAGACAGTGAATCTAGTGCAAGCTGTTATATTATGGAACCTTTAGAATCACTAACCACAAACATATCTGAAGCAATTACAGTGATTACTTTTGCTGTCAGTCGTTGCCATCAACTCTTTCCCGAGCACTCTGCTTTATATTTTCTAATCACTTTTATTACCGCTTTGTGTTGTCTCAGTGCGCTCAACTT
Source organism: Hippoglossus hippoglossus (assembly GCF_009819705.1). Classification (NCBI taxonomy): domain Eukaryota; kingdom Metazoa; phylum Chordata; class Actinopteri; order Pleuronectiformes; family Pleuronectidae; genus Hippoglossus; species Hippoglossus hippoglossus. The sequence continues at coordinate 23,100,451 of NC_047159.1, read as the reverse complement.
CCAATTTCAATATTTCTGCTCAAGTACTTAAAAGGGGCATTGGCTAGCAGCTCCAGCTGTGAGGCTGACGGGGTGGGGGGTGGGGGGGTGGTCAGGCCGGGACAGATGTGTTTAAGCTGGCAGGGAAGGCAAAATAGAGGAGGAGGGGTGAAAAAACTCCTCCCAAGGCCCTGCTGCTTTCATCGAAACACTTCCTGGTTCTGAACTAAAGTCTCCCCTTCATCATTCCCTGGGGTGGTATCCCCTATCTGGGCTCAGTTTCACCACGTGACGGACTGACTTTGTGCTGGTGTTTTAAAAAACAAGCTGCTCTCGGAGCTGAGTGAGTGGAGACTGAATAACACGGCACATATGGGACGAATTGGGTCTGCGAGCAGTGACATAACGGCTCAATGTGACTTTTTTCCACTCATATACACGTTATACAGTGTACACACAAGCACACGTGTTTAGACACACACACACACACACACACACACACACACACACACACACACACACACACACACACACACACACACACACACACACGGAGAGCTTTGCTGTGCTTTCACACAGACTCTTGTGGGATCAGGTGGTGATCAGAACAGAGCATGCGACTCTCCACCGGCGACCTGCATATGAGCAACACGCACACACTGGGCGCTTTGTGAGCAGTTCAGCTTCTGTTCCAAACGCTATAATAACTACACACCAGTACACACATGCACACACACCCTTGCGTTGTGTTTGTGTTTGCCCAGATCCAGTTGGGTAGAAAAGGGAAGAAAAAAAAAATAATCCTTTTGAAACCTGAAACTCTTCTCCATCAGCGGCCCCTGCGCTCTCCCCTCCACCAGGCCAGGAGCAGAGCGGCAGCAGCAGGAGAACACGGGACTCTGTTGTCTCAGCCAGAGCCCTTTGGATACATTTTGAACCCTGGCTCCCAACGGACGCAGCAGCATAGAGACCTTGTTGTACTGAGGAGCATGTGAACGCACTGCTGACTCGAGTGTGGTGAGCAATGTGACTTGTTACTGTAACAAGTTCGGGCTACGCTGAGTTGCTGAGTTTCTGTATGAGTGTGTGAGGCGAGTGCATATTACTTCCACTGCAGTAAATATGTATGCGTGTGTGTCGGTCTCTATATCCATATATAGTCACTGTACAGAAATAAAGTACAGAAGATACACACACAACAAACTAGGAAGGAAGTAGTCAGACAATCTGAACCAAAGTGCACAAAGTAATTCATCTCAAAACAATCTAACAGTCTATTTTTTACATCAAGATTTATACATTATGTCTGATATCATAGAGACTAAAATTAAATTACAACATAATCTAAGTTAAAGCTGCCTAGTGCTGTTAACAAGTTTGTTTTTAACATTAATATGTCTGTGACTCACTTGAATTGTCAGCAGCTTTTGAATGGATGGAATTGTTTTGTGGTTCAATTCTGACCTCGAGTTGAATCTTAGTGGTTTAGGTTTCATTTTGTGTCTAGGGTCGCCAAAAACGTAATCACCCTTGCCAAGGGCAGGATTACGCAAACACTACTTAACCAATTTCCATTAAATTTATGGAGGGGTGGGATATGACTCAAGGAAGAATTTCTTATCACTTACTGTAACAGGGGGTATTTCCAAATTTTTGCCGGTTTCTCAGAGAATAATTCATGAATCTTGATGGAAAAGATCAGACATGTTTGGGTGACTAATATTTATGGATGTGCAGATCTAATGTGGTTTCATAATGGAACTGTTGGCTTTTGCATGCACTCTTAGTATGCAAACTACATTTTAGTTTCTTAATATATCTTTAAACCTTGAAGAAATAGCGAGGGATCCCTCTCAGTCTCAGTCCAACATGCTACAACTAATATGATAAATATGTAAAGTTATTGCTTTAGTGATGCTAACATGCTACAGACAGACATGGTCTTTTTGTCACTCACTATTTATTTATCAGGGTAAAAACATGATAACAAATGAAAATACAGTAAAACAAAACTGGACTAGCCCAAGCCCTCTTCATAGTGCCAGCAATTATTTGTCTAGTCTCTATGACTGTAGACTTTAAACTCCTTCATCTATATGTAAAACTCCCTCTCAGTTGTATGGGTTTATTTTATGAATATTGTTAATAAATGAAGGACTGACTTTTAAGCATGTTTTATTTCTGCTTGTGTGTCTCAGGCCTTCACGAGTGTGCATGTGTCTGCAAGTCTACACCGCAGCCTAAATTTGTGAATATCTTCAATATGTTTTGCATACTAGGAGCATTTGTTCTATGCGGAGGTCCTCAGGGGCCCTGGAGAGCTGCAGAGATCTGCTTAATGCACAGCAGCTAGTGGAATCCTCCTCATCTGCTCTAGAGTGAGCTGGCATAAACAGGAACCCCTGGGAGCCCCTAATATGATAAATGATCTTACCCCGGTCTTGCTCAACCTTTTCGAGCCAAGGCAATCAGAGATACGAGGGTGCGATGTGTGTGCTTGAGCATGTCTCTGTGACATGAGTTCTATATATGCGTGGGTATTATGAGCACTGATGAAAGCCGAGAGAAAGAAAAAGATGGAGGAAACAATAGAGAGTGGCTGAGAAGGAGGATGCAAATTACCAAGACAGGATTGGATGAAATCGACTGGAATTGCTCCTTTGGTGTGGCGGGCGAGGAAGAACTGCCTTTGTGTGAACAGTTCAAAGGCGGTGGATATATCTCTCCCCGCTGCAGTAATGCAGCCATATATATACATAGATGTGGTCTGATCCACATACACGCACTGATAACAGCAAATGTGTGTGTCAAGTAACACAGGATCAGAGAGCAAGTGATGGCTGCCGGTGAGAAAGTGCCAGACTGAGACTTATCAGCTTGTCCTCCACCTGTTCTGGTACACCGGAGGGAGCGGAGCGAGATAGAAAGAGCATATGAGATACAGGGGCCGAGAGAATGAGAGAACAGGGGATGAAAAGAGAGGGCGCAGAGAGGAAGAATAAAACATTCACTGTGGAGGGAGGGAGGGAGGGAGAAAGGAAAGAAAATCTGAGGTCTGCAGAGTGAGACGGAGAGAGAGAACTAGGGGCCACAGGAGAGAGAGGAGAGATGGAAAGTGAATGAGAAATGGGAAGAAGGCTTAGAAAAGGAGGTGGGGAGGAGGAAAAAAGCTCAAGAGGCAGAGAAAGAGAAAAGATGGAAGATAGATAGACAGCGAGCGGAGGGTGGGTGGCAGAGAGACAAAGAAGTGGATGTCTCAGGCCATTTCCTGAGATGGTAGCCAGAGGCTTATTTTTCACCTGCCTCCAATCACCCGACAGCCCCCTGAGCTCCACCACACTCCCATCTAACTGCTCGTCTACCACCCACCCACCTACCCTCTCCCAGCCGCTCTAAAACACACTCACACACTCTCATTCACACGCTGGCTCGCAATTTGATTGCAGCGCTTTAACCTCTGCCTCGCAACTGTTAAACGCACGGTGGCACGATCATAATGGAGTCCGGGAGCAACATGTTTCCCAGCCCATTCAGTCTTGCTCAACAAGTGACTGCTTAAAAATAATTACATCTCATTTTATTCATTGTCAGTGAATTACTTGCTTGAGTGGCTGCATACAATGGCACCGCGAGATGCGGATACATAGGCGGGGCTGGAGCTGTGGAGTGTGAGTGTGTGTGTGTGTGTGTGTGTGTGTGTGTGTGTGTGTGTCAGCAGGTTTAAATGTAAGCATGTGTATGTTTCTTGTGAATGGCTTCACACAGATTTGAATTGTCTTTCTCCTCTCTAGTGTGCGGTTATGTCTGTGTATTAGCATGTTGTTAAATAAAAGGCAGCACACAGGCCTTGTTGCTGAACGCTATGTTACATTTTTTAGCAATAGTTTTTCGTTGTTGTATGCACCTGGTATTAACATGTGGTTTTTGTGATCGGATCACAAGTGGACAGCTCTGAGCGAGTGCGTTCACACCTGGCATCAAAATGTGGCCCCACATGCGTCTGGTGATCAGATCTCAACTCCCCGCTCTATACAATCAAACACGTCATTTCTGTTCACGAAGACCAAGTTATGTTGTTTTTACCCAATCTGAGTACACAAGTGTTGTCACTTTGTGTGTGTGTGTGTGTCGGCATGAGCGAGCCTAGGAGAGGTAGAGAGACGCGTCAGGAGAGTCTGAATGAATCTTGTGCAGCTGCACTGTGAAGAAAGATTTGGCCAATTAAAGGAAAGTATCGATCATTACATGGTGTTTAGTGTTGATGTTGTGGCGGTGATTACAAACAAATCAATGAGAAAAGAAAAAATACGTTCGATTCATAGTGAATCTGCAGCTCAAAGGACGTCAGCTGAGTAGGAGGTCCTTCATATGTGGGCCAGGACAGATTTGCTTTCCCACTGCTAAAAGAATGTGGACACATGTGGCCCAGACCAGCTCCGAAAGTGGTCTGGCCTGATCGGATCTATATCTGATCTGAGTGCGTTCACACCTGTACGTTGACATGTCCACTTGAGATTGGATCACAAAAAACACATGTTAATAATACCAGGTGTGTACAGGGATTTAATGGCTAGACAAAAGTTAGATGAGAAGATCAACACCACTCAGATGACTCTATGTTATATAAAAGAGCTACAGCCAGGAGACAGTTATTTCATAATAAAGTGTGGAAACATCCACCCTTAATCTTTTTCACATACTCACTCACTCTGCTGTCAGGCTCTAGAAGTGGTAAAAATGATTTTCTCCAGCATTTCGCATTTTTCACACTGCCCTTTCAGTGTGTCGTCATGACAACCAGTGACAGCTGTAATTCTGGGCTGCATTACAGATGATGTGATCGGATCATGTTTTACAGTAAATATGTCGGGAGATGATTTTTGACTTATTGAACCTGCCAAGACTGGATTTCCTCTGTGGCAATGTAACACATCACATGAGATTGATTATATGATGATTAACTGGGCAAGAAAAAGTTAAACTTGAGCTAACTAACTCTTTTAACAGGTTACCAACTATAACAAGACTTTCAATAGAGTTGAAAATTGTTCACCTGTTAACATGAACAAAGCAAAGCACAACACTCTCATGGTGGTAATATGTGTGCATATCACTCCAGCTGCTATTGGATATGCACTGAACTCTGAAGATCCTCTGCACATTCTCCGGAGGGGCTGTATGTGTGAATGCAAATGTTTAAGCCTCCAGAGATTCTGCGCAGGATTCACGTCAAGTCATTTTTGTGTTCTAATTGAACACAAAAATGTTCAATTAGAAAGTAGAGTCACCGTTGAAGATGTCAAGGTGATAAGGGCCAGTGTCGATGTGCTGTGAACTAAAACACGTAATCGCCACAGCAGCAATTCATAAACTCTTGCTAAGAAAGTTGATAAGCGTGTGTTTCCAGAAATGTCACAGGAGAGGATAGATTTGTACAGATTTTTACCCAGATTGTATTTTTCCTATGCCCTTGTTGTGAGTCTTAATGTGAGAGAACTTATTTACAGTGAACAAGGTGCTTTTGTGTTGACAGCTCAGAAAAAAAATCATCTAGTAGAAATGAAAAATAGTGAGAGAATGCAGATGAGGTGTTAATTGCCATCTTTTCTTTATTATTATTTTAATCCAAACTGAAATTAATGAGGCCTCATTGTGTATCCTTTCATTAGTGCATGTGAGTAGACACCATTGTCACCTTGCAAGTAAGTGAGTGTGGGTGTACACAAGCCTTTCTTTGTATGCGTGTGCACTTTCAGTCTGTCATAAGCTCCCTTAGGGGACAAATTTGACTGACTTTGAAAATATGACAAAAGACGACTTGTCCAACTGGGAAAAAGTATATTTTTGAGTCAGTGTTCAAGGTTAGTTCAGGTTATGCTAGTGTTAGTCTCAAATTATTGCAAGTCTGCATGATGTCTCCAAAAATGACCAAAGTAAATGTTTGTGTGTGTGTGCTAGTGGGCTGTTTGTCCAGACTATTGGAGAGCAGACAACTGCAGAGGGGGAGAAGATGTATCTGTAAATATTTAATGTCGTCAGTGCACTATGTTGCCCTGCATTAGACTCCAGGCAGAAATGAACACCTGACTGTTATGATTGGGCAGCGCCGGATGGCATTTGGCCTGCACACAGACTGAGAAACAGAAAAGTACAGGGGAGAATAAATCTGGAAAATTGCTCTTGCTCCCTCTCTGGATTTATTTTGTTTGTGGGGCAGAGACATAATGGTTCAATAAAGTGGGCAATAAAATCCCAGGAAGAAGTGTGAGCAGTAAGTTGACTAAAGCTGTAGCAAAGCCCCTGCTTCTTATCACCAACTGAAACTTTCAGACTTGCCGACGTGTGGGTGCAGAGATTTTTTGGATAAAGATGAGCAATGACTGATGACTAAGAAGATATTATCGAAGAGATGTAGTAAATGGATCAGACATAAATATCTTTATAGGATCATCTTTAATGGAGAATGTTGAATGGATGTCCTGGCCGTGAGCATGAAAATCCACAGCATTGCAATGTAAGAGGTGTCACATGTATGACCAAGACCAACAGAGAATTATCACCTCACTCTATAGCCTCATTCAGTGCTATACAGTATGTTTGAGCCTCTTTCAGCCTGATTCAGTCTGACCACTCTCATCAGTGTCAATCAACTCTAAGCTTCTGTTCAGTGTTAACATCTGTCCTGAGTGATACGATCACAAGAGTACAAGTGTAAATAAACCAAAATGTGTCCTCAATGTATCTTGAGAAATGATCACATGCAATGGGGGCAGTCACATTTTTTTCGCTGTGTGAATGCAAAGGTGTCCTGGGTTCACATATGAAGTACCCCCCCCCCCCCCCCCCCTAGTCAGCTGAAGTCCTCTGACATCTACAGTTTCACACATACTGACACACATATACATTGACAGACACATCTGTATAGTCGGACCGGGTATTTGTATTTATTGAGCGGGGAAGTGAGATCTGTTCACAAGTGGTCATAGGAGACACATTCAGGACACATTTTGATTCCAGGAGTGAAAGGACAAACTTAAAGCTGAATACCTGATCGATTCTCTCAGGACGGATCTTAGTAACAGGTCTAATCATGCCTCAATAGACCATGGGCACACTACCTGCATTAAGAGCTTTTGGACAGCGAACATTAATTTGAAGTTGTGATTCTGTCCGCTGGGAAAATGACACATATTCACTCTCCTCTGCTTTGGTCCTCACCAGCCCCCGAGGGAGACATCTGTCCCTTTACTGATAATTACGTCTCTTTGTTCTCTAGCTAGTTTCTAACTTTAACTTCATCTGGTTGTTGTTTGGTGCTCTGTGGGTAGCATACAGCAGGAAGGTGGCTGCTAACCTAGAGCAGCTTTAAGAGAGGACAGTGCAAACCTGACCAGAACCTGTTAACAGCCATTAATCTGTGGATTTGTGGATTTGTGTGTTTGTGTGCGTGGTATATGTATGTGTGCTAATGAGTCTGAAGGACTAGAACACTGCGCTTCAAATCATTAGACGATCTGAAACACAAATCAATTTGGTTTTGTAAATTCTATTAAAGAGATGTACTGAATAAGCCTGCAGGCTATCAAAACTGCTGTTGTTAAAGTTGTCTTTTATAATTATGTGCCGTTGGTCCGCACTGGTAAAAACTAGTGTCTATGCAGCTGAATCTGGAACAACTCTCGTCACTTTTTCCCCTCGGGAGAAGCCTGGCTGTGTCATTCTCGATCTCTCCAGACCTCTGCTGCATCGATATGAGCTCTGCTGGCTTTTTCCTCTCCAGTGGCTGCAGCGGTGAGCCATTTGGAAAAGATGTTTCTGAACTTGGGTTTCTCCCAGCATCAATAGCAAAATTATCACCCCCCCCCCCACCTTTCCTTCTCCTCTCCTTTCAGGGCCTGTCTGTCTATGCCCCTCGCTTTTCAGTTTTTCGGTAAATTGATATTGCTGATGTGATGTGTATGTATTTTCTCCTTCGCCTTTGGGGCTTCTTGCCTGACCTAGCAGTTTTTTTTTGTCTGTGTCCTATATCAAGTTGTCAGCCTTGGCTGTTCACCATCCAGGATGCTTGCCCTTACTCACCCATCTGTCTCCGTCTCTCTTACTCTGTTAATCCTAGCTTCTTTCCTCATTCTCATCAGTTTTCAACGTTCTGGTATTAATCTACTTCTACAGGGAGCAGGCAATACAATAGATGCTTTTAAACCAGACACTACAACCGGATATGGACATGTTTTTAAGAAAGTACTTTCACTTTTAATGAAAAGCATGGAAAAATATTCAATTACACAAAGACACAAATGAAAAGAACACCATACAAATTCAAGAACGTATGAACTCTGAAGGTTTCTAGCATGTTTATTGAAATATTATTGAATCAAATACAACCTTTTTACCTTGGCCATTAACCATGTTTACTTTCTATCCTAAATGGGGAGCAATTAAAACTTCAGTTAACTTTGAATCTTCTACAGGGTATAACCACTGCAAACAGTGCTGCTGTGTCAACCTTCTGCCATCAATAGTATTCAACGAATTTTGTGTAAAACCATATAATTAAAGAAAAGCCTGAAACTGTTTTGACCTTCCCTTATCAATAGGCAATAGAATGAAGGTTTTATAATATTTTGAAGTGGTTCAGATTCCATTAATTTTGATGACTCTTGTATCCAGAGAGCAGCTTCATGAATTGCCTGACTGGCTCCTTCGCCTCTCCTTCTCTTATTTTCTTCTGGCTCCTTCTTCTCATTCTGCCATTAGTTCTACGACATTACCGGCATTTGTGCAAAAGTGTAGTGGAAAATTAAGTTTCAAACACCAGTAATCTACATTTCTCTCTGTCTTTTCTCTCCCCTCATTCTCTCTTTTCCTTCCCAGACAATGGCTGGACTAGACAGACAATGCACAGCTGTCATCTTACCCCCCCCTTCGGATCCCTTGACTCCCACTCCACGAACATCTGTTGCGTCCAGTCAGGTTTTGGCCATGATGGTGAGGGGGTGGACGGACGCTGAGGTCAAACCAATCTCTGTGCACACTGTAATGACTTCCTTTGACCCCCACCATCCCTACTCCACCCCCCTTCATACGTCATCTTCTTCCCTCTCTTGCTGGAGTTCCCAGGGGGCTGCTGTGAGGGATGTCTGAGCGCTGAATGGCTCTCTGTTACCAAAAAAAAGCTGCTGTCCAGCAAGATCCAGATTCCCAGCATCATTACCACAGTTTACGAGCGTGGGAATATGTGCATATAGAAGCACACTATACAAGTAGACACATCAGGTTAATATGCTGTACATACATCAATGGGTACACCCTACAGGACCCTGTGTACAAGCAGTGAGCCATATGTTGGTGATGGTCAAGACCAATTAAAGCCACTTCGAACATGGATCCATCATTGGCACCAGACCAAGTTTCCAGCGACCTCCTGGAAACCTGGGATTGACACAAGAGCATGCGCAGATTAAACCATCTCCGTTGAGCATTTCCAAATGCATGACTCAAAGATTTTAAGCTGTCATGAGGCAAAAATAGAGACAGCACCTGTAGAAACCAAGAAACATCTGTTGGATGCCAGATATAGAATCAAAGCAGCGGGATGAGGGCAGGCGAAACTGAAGCAGATGTGTGCAAGGGATTGATTAGTGGAGAGCACATTCAGTAGTGTCCTTAGGCAGTGGTCAAACCATTGCTACAAAAGCCTCACTAACATTCATCCGCAATGAGGTCAAGTAAGTATCTCCGTTATTTCAGTCAGTCTGCAGTGTTTCTGAAACATCGCAGTGACAAAAAGTTTGATCCTGATATCCAAGATCTCCAGAGGATGAATATTTTAATGATGCTCTCTAGCACCACCATCTGAACAGAGGTTTCACTTATCCAGAGGAATAACTCAACATCTACTGAATGGATTGGTACAGACATTCATTGTTCCCAGAGAATACACAATACATTCATGTGTATAGTTCAGATGTATAAATATGTATGAGAGATGTTATTTGCCCACAAACAGCCTTTAACTAATGTGACTTCACCAGCGTCTATTGATGCTGAATCTACTCATGGGAGGCCAAATTAAAAAATTTTTACTTTAAAGACAAGCCAGCAGGATAATTAAAGCAGAGCTGCAACAAAACCAACAGGTGAGAATGAAATGTATCTGCCTAAAAATTCACAAACAATCTGTACAAATGTTTCCTGAAGCATTTCTTCATTTCCCACAAGCTGTGGGACAGAAACAAATAAGAAAAAATAACCACCAAGAACATTTCAATAAATTTGGCCTCTTCGTTTTTGCACACGTACAAGTTAAAATCAAATCTGTTCATGCGACTGTTCCATGTATGGGGCCCAATCCACACACCCAAAACCAACATCTTCCCAATCTGCTCCCGTGGCATTCCCTCAGTCAGAGAGGGGGTGTTTTAGCGCAAACTGTCATCTAATTAAGAGAAAAATGAGCACACCACAGGGTTCTGGCTCAACTCTGAACATTACCATCTCTCTCGCATGTACCCTCGACTGCCTGTCTTTGGTCGTCGTGATGTAAAATCCCCCACCCCGACCCACCCCCCAATTTGTCTGTCTTTCTAATCAGCCAGGCCGTTCACATTGAGTTGGCAGCTATCCGCCAGGGCGACCCAGCAAGGGTGACCTTCTCATTAACATGACTCTTCCCTAATCAGTCCCTTCTGCTCTTCTTTTTTATTTTACACTTCTTTGCCCTCTTATAGCTTTGTACGCTCTCTTCATTTTCATTCTTGCTCTGGCTCCATCTCTCAGTCTGGCTGAAAAAACACCGAGGACCTGCCAGTTCTTGAAGCCATTCGGCTGCATCTTATGCGACGGCCTCCGAGTCCCATCTTGGTGGGGGTGAATGGGAGGACACCGTGTAACATTTGAGTTAACAGGCAGTGCTGGCGGGACGCATCGCCGTGGGCCCTCTCTGCCGAGCACTTGTGATTGCTTAAGCAGAACTTAAACAATGAATGACTGGTGACAACATGGAAATGATACTGCTGCGGACACTGTGAGGGCTGCCTCTAAGTGCTGTTACTGTCTCATGCTTCCTCTGCAGTGGACTATTAGCACGTCTTGAAATATGCTGCTTCTGCTAATGGCAGACTTCAAGTGAAGCCTTATCAATGGATCAGAGGACAAACACACCTCATGTACATATACAACACATTAATCTTTGAGCCCAGGCTATCATCTGATGATGAATTAGCCTCTGGGGACAACAGCGAATATTTTGGGTCTTCCAGGGTAGATATCGAATATCCAGGCCAAGACTGCAGCTTCCATTTGCGTACACTGTTTACAGGCCAACTATTAATGTGAGGGATGAGAATGGAGTTGGTGTTGAATAGGGTATCTACAGTGATGGTAGGTGTTTTAGCTCGAGAAGACATTTCCACGAATGTCTACTAACAGCGGGCCGCCCCGCCAAAATGGGATCCAAAATCTGTATAGTGCGGTTAAAACTGTTCCTTGGTTGGGCAGGTGCGCCTAAATTTAGCTGGTGTGTCGCTTCTCTCATCTCCCATCTTTCAGTCTGAGAGCGGAGTCTACAGTCACACACAGGCCCCGGCAGGCCTCGCCCCCGCCACGCCCCCACTCACTCACACAAACACACACACAGGCAAACGGAGAGTAAAGCGGAGACAACAAAAAACACATTGCACCGCTTGCCAAACCTCTTGAGCCATAGGAAAGAAATGGTGTGTGTGTGTCTATGTGGCCCTGGCGGAGGGCTAAAATGGACATGGCTTGTGTGGCCTGAGGTTTGTCCCCCCGTGTGACCAACTATACAATACACAAAGTACTGTGTATGTTGACTGTTTCCAGAGGGACAAGTAAACTCCAGACTAATCACAGTGAAGCTTCAAGGAAAACTACAGTTCTTCACAAATGTGTACAGATGTTTCCTGAAATGATAATTCATTCTCTCCAAACTGCAAAGAAGGAACAGAAACACCATTAAATACATTTAATCCCCAATATAATATTAAATCGTACTATGAAGTCACATTTCATGACTTTAATGCATGTGTGTCTCTTTCATATGAACTACATCACAGATGTCAGGGACACTATGTTGAAAGTAGAGCTAAAGCTTTATTTCACATAAACCAGCCAAGACAGTGCCAAAGAGTCAAGTCATTTACCAGCACTGCCTTGAAAGACACTGATTTGATATTGATAAACTTCAGTTTGATGGTTTAATGATGACTTCAAGCAAGATGCTGTTATTCTCCCTTCCACCTGGTCTGAAAACTCTAATTACAAACTCAACAAAGGCTTCTCTACCGCAGGTGTACCAGGACCACCTGGTAACAACACAAAAGGATCAGATGTGTCATCCAGGATTACCCAGGATTAAACGCTGACCTGTACCAGCCACAGCAGGAGGACAATTAAGGACACAACTCACTCAGGTTGTCCCTTATTCACACAAGTGAATACATTCTGTGAATAAGGTTACGGCGGCGTTACTGTAGCATCAACACGACAGGACGACTTGACACAGGGGCAGCTGTGACCCACAGGCAGTAGGACAATGTAACAGTTTGTAATTAACTTGTAACCACTGACTGAGTTACTGCGCTGTGCATCCATCGATTATCTACTGTATACCTTATCTACTGTTTATCCTTTAAGGGTTTTGAGTGGAGCTGGAGCCAATCTCAGCTGACATTGGGCAAGAGACGTGGTACAGCATCGGCCAAGATAAAGAGACAAACAAACATAGGTTATCACATTCACATTCAGCACCTCTGATCAACTGAACTTCACTCTGCATGTCTTTGAACTGTGGGAGAAAGCTGGAGTACCTCGAGAAAACCCACACTGACACAAGGAGAACATGCAAACTCCACATAGAAATACCACAGCAAGTTTGGGATTCGGTAAGCCTAACCCTAACCCACCTGGAGGAGACAGTGCTACCCACTGAACCACCATGTCACCCCTTAATATTAATATAATTTTCATTGTTTCTAATGTAAATGACAGTTACAGTTAACTTGAATATGATCTTGGTGTTAACCTACTCAACGTGGTGAACTTCCTGCATGGGAGAAGGCAGTTCTGCAAAGGTAGACAGGCAGAAGATTACATATTACAGGGACCGGAACAAGATAGTTTGACATTTCGGGAAAAACACGTGTTCAAGTTGTTGCTGACAGTGACTTGATAAAACTCTAATGTCTTTTGCCTGGTAACATCAGGGGGTGACAAGACATCAGGATCTTGTTTCAGAGGGTTATGTAGTTCTTTTGCAGCATATTTTTCAGATTTATGAAAATGGTGTGCGCCGGCTGTGGGAAAGTTGTGGTTACTGGACATTCTTGTTATTTCCAGAATTGTTAGAGAAAAGGGAACAGAAACCTGGAGCCGGCGATTCCTCCTGCCCAGCTGAGAATCTCAACCTGTTTAGCATCGTTCAGAGCTGCTCACCATTAGTCTCTGCTTCAGTAGCTAATGTAAAGGGTTGTGATGTTTTACTCACAGACACAGAACCTTTGCATGATTATAAGGGAAACAAGATATTAGTGGTTTTCCATTTCTTTTTCTGGCTTAAGAATCAGATGTTATTATAATGATTGTCATGACAAATATGATCTTTCGTGTGGAAAGAACTGGTGTCCAATTTTGTAGCTCCACAGCTGAGACCAAACTCAAATTTGATCATTTGTGGGCAGTTGTGTTATGTGATGTTTGACGTGTGTTCATGTTGGTGTGTTTGTTAAGCGGAATTTCACAGTGGGCAGGTGGGTTTAGTGATGTCTGACAGATGTTCACATGTGTGTCCCTGTTTGTGTTTGTTAAGCAGGCTGTCACAGTGGGCAGACAGATCACAGCAGTAGAGCAGAATAGAGGAGACTCACAGTTGTTTACTCCAGAGGAAAAAAGGGGACGGAGAAATGTTAAGGGCGGATAAGCGGCTGTCTTTTTAAGTCCTCTCTGTTTGATTCGCTGAAACTTCTTTAAAAGCCTCTCTTAACCGCCCCTCCGGCCAGCCATGACTTTGTTATGTCGAGAGAGGAGAGAAAGAGGACGATTAAAAGAGACAAGGGAAGAGAAGACGAGAAGTTAGTGGGATGAGACAAAAGGGTGAGATGTGAAGATATTTGGGGAGGCCTATGCCATTGTATCAGTACTATACATCCCTACAAGCAGTCAAAGTGTAAAGGGGGATTAGCGAAAGCAGGAAACTAGGTTGGAGGATGAGTACTGAATTAGAACAGGACCCCTGAGAAAGAGGAGAGAGATGGGAGGTGGGGAGGAGGAGGTGGAGGAGAGGAGAAAAGGGGAGACATGAAGCAGGACGGAAATAGAAGACACGAAAAGACTCCACTCAGCCGGGCGGAAGAGGATAGGAGGATAGAGGGGATGGCTAAGGAAGTGGTGTGAGTGATGAGGAAGGGGAAGAAGAGGGGGGGAATGCTGGACACATAAAGATGTGAAGTGACTAATAGTCCTTAATGTTAGTTAGTTTGCCTGAACTAGGGTGGCTGGTATATGCATCCTTTCAAATGCATATACAGTAAATATCTGACAGGAACCCTTATCAAACTAAAATGTACATGACTGAAATAAAGTTTATTGAGTGCTAACTTTATTTATTTTGTCTTGCTTCCAAATCTTTTAGCTGGTTGAGGGTGATCACACTATTCCCTTCAACCAATCACATTTTTACCATGACTAGTAATCATCTTGTTTCTGTCAAAAACAGTCTGTTGCTGTCAGCTGTCATTTCAATGTCAGGCTCATGTGACCTCTCCTCCAGTTTCACCAGAACCAACTGCCCAGTGGTTCCCCACAATGCATATCACATCAATCCAGACCTTAAACTAAGCTGTTCTCTCTTTTGGCCCCACTAGTATCAAACCACCATCAGGGGATATTCTGATGTCGACATTATTGCCCTTTAGAGTCTTACAATAGAATGAATAGCATCAAAAGCATGGTTGTAGGTATTTGATAACAATCATATCAGCACTACATCTGTCAGCAATGAAGACTTTCTGCATAAGAAATATTAATTTACTGCTCCCTGTAGTGTAAGCTACTCACTGTGTGTGTCTGTCTATGGCAATACTGTTCATAGTCACACACTACTGTATTGATTCACCAAAAATGATGAGTCATTACTTTTAAATATGAATTTATGTGTGATAGATATAATAGGTTTGGATACACCATCAATGTTAAAAGCCACATGCCATGCAACTGGTAGTTCAAAAGTAATACATTTTTTTCCAACTCCAGCACTAGGTTCATATTCAATTTAAGGTCAAGATGAGGGTTAGGTATGAAGTGTCCCAGATGACGCATTGGTCTAGTGCCGCACTGGAAAGACTGACGCTCTTTTCTCCAAGTGAGGAAACAGAATGTTTGCAGTTTAAATAATCTGGTTGAAATCTGTTTTGAGGATCTAATCATCACTCAAGCATATGTCTCAGGAAATGAACTGGTGGAAGCTATCATGTTTGCATTTAATGTGTATTGATTGATTCCCAACCATACACTGTATTTAAATATTGATGACATGACAGCTCTCAAATCGAAAGCTAATCCCTGCCTGGTGGCTGCTTGCATTTTATATTAGTTATTTGAAAGCAGAGACTGACTCGCAATTGGCCGTGTGGGTGTATTAATTGGATACCACAGCTCCACTCCACGATAGCCACTGTGTAGACTCTGGCTCCAAATTACGTCACCAGTACAAGATGACAGCGCACATTTCATGAATGTAAGTCATTCAGAGAGAGAGAGAGAGAGAGAGAGAGAGAGAGAGAGAGAGAGAGAGAGAGAGAGAAGGAGCTAGGTATAGAAAGGTAGCCACCATAGTCACCACTGGTGTGTGTGTGTGTGTGTGTGTGTGTGTGTGTGCACACTTTCCTGTGCCCACAAACTGCGAGTGGTCTTTTGCAGCAGAAAGCGCAGTCCTCTCGGCTTTTAAAGCCATTAACCGTCGCTGAAAGACAAGGTTAAATTTAAATAAATATTTAAGTGAGTAATCTTATATATTTCAAAAACGATTGCCCTAGTATATGGGTCCCAGTCCAGTATAGTGTCTAACACAGACAGGAAATGGATAGTGTTCTCTAGCGAATCTGCGGGCCTGAAGGTATCTAAAGAAGTGAGTCTTAGGTATATTATAGTCCTGTTGGAGAATTTCAAATGAAGCAAAAGTGCCATCTACAAATAGGTCACTAAAAAAAGATCAGACGATTCTTTTGCCACCTTTGAAACAGGGTGTCAGTCTGAGAGGGAGGGAAAAGAAGGTTATGTGTCAGGGGGCATGTGGCCGCATGTACTATTGAAATTAATGTGTTTCCTGAATTTGCCAAATTCGAAGAGAGGTCTTTATCACAGGGTTATTGACATTTTTTACTGGCACTCATAATGGATACTGTGGAGATTGCAGGATAGAAAGAGTCTCCATAAGGGCCCAGGTGGGACGAGCTTTAATTTCACACACTGAGACCCAGTAATTCAATTTAGCTATGTTGGCTGACCAGTAATAGGACATAAAATTAATATAATATTCATATGTATCTATATATCTATTACCAGATTCATAAAATAAAATAAAAATCGATATTTATTGGTTGAACATGGCTCCTGACGCCAAACTAGTGTTTTAAACCGTCTTGGACCTTAAGGGCCAATGATTACTTTTTGGGACATCTCTATGTCATGACACATATATTGGAAAATTAGGAATCTGGAAGGACACACTACTTTTCAAATCTATGGTGAAACAAAATTATAAACCACTGCATTGTGTAGCAGTCAAAGACGGCCCCCATCCGCTCCTGTCCCTCTCACAGGTCACTCATACAGGTCACTCCCACGCACCACAGATTCCAAGTGACAGATACATAGCCTAAAGAATAAAAGATAAATTCTCGTATTGCATGTCAGAACTGCAGCTATGAGGTCTGACTGTCTGCTGGGAAGGTAAAAACTTTATGGACAAAAGCACAAGCATGCAATAGCACACAGTAGGGTATGGTGGCGCGACAGCATGAGTGAGCACATAGACCAAGTTATCTATAGCCGTTTTCAAACATGACGGGTTACTACGGTGAGAATTGGGTCCAGACTTTACCCAGACTTTGCCTTACACACATGCACAACAAAGCGGGAGATTCTCTGCACAGACGCATTCACAACAGGAACAAATCCTATGCATTATTTAGGCAAGGGATGGAGCAGCCGTGTGTAGTGGGCAGAGCCAGGAAGTAACAAATTAATTCCGCTGCGGAGATCACATGATCATGTTTACAGCACCCTGACACCTTTGTCAGCCCATAACAGAACAAACTCTCTTGACATCTCAGTCTGTGTCTTCTATGTGTACAGCACCATTTTTTCACTTGGAGATATTAGTTTTCTTTTTGTTTTTTACATTTTTGTGTTTGTCGCTTGTGAGAACGGTCATCAACCCCCCCATTGCTCGTTGTGAATCCAGCGGGGATCCTCTGCTGTGTTCACATAAATTCTCCTGACTTTCTACGGACATTATACTAGGGGGCCAGGAAGAGAAAGACTGCAGAAACTGCGGAGACTCTCCCTCAGACATGTTCCTCCTTCAGAGGACATACGGAGGATATAGGGAGGATAAATGAAAATTAGGTAGCCTGCCACGGTTTAGACATATAATTTGGAAACGCTGCACTGAAAGATAACCACACATTAAAGGCAGCTGTTAGTGATCTGATTGACACTATGCTTGCCAGGAGGCTAAGCCTAAGAAGCTGGGCAGAGGTACTTTGGTTAACAGCGAACATTGCGCATGTAACCTTGGACAAAGTTTCATTTTTCAGTCAAACCACAGCAACACACCACTAGTTAAAGTGGCACACACCTAACAATTGGTATCTGCAGCTAAAACAAGACAGACACAGGTGAGAACTACCAGGGGAACATGGGTGACAAGCTGTCTAACCCTTATCAGCAGTGGCACATGTCAGTAAGAATCAGTATCAATGAGATGTGGTATCTGACCGTGGAACATGAGTGACATGCTTTTTAGAAGTGTCACATGCCAATAGAACAGCAGTAGCATGTTTGATAGATTTCATATCAATGTCAGCACTGGTGGTAAAGAATGCTAAACAAAATACTCATCTTGAGATGAGACCACACCAACTGCAGAGAGTACTCATTATTGCAGTATCACATGAGTGTAGTATCAACTCTTTGGTTGGCCACTCCCAACTTTACTTACATTTTGATCTCAGCAACAAACCTGTTACGTTTCATGACATTATCGTTCACGGTTGTGATGTTACAGCCAAACCACTCAAAACCACAGTTTGCTATGATGCCACACACACACACAGACTCTCCTGTGATCAGAAACATTTTTCAGCATCAGTAGTGCTCAACAAATCAATATGTTGATGATGCTGGAACTTTCTTATCGATCCTGACTATTATGCCGACTATCACTTCAAATTGACTGTAGACAGTTATGCTCTTGTTCACTGGCACAAAATAAGCCGCTCTGGACAAACTCTTATCAAATTAAAGTACGAAGCCTAGTGTGGATAAATCTGAGGAAACTGGCTGAGAAGCTCTTTTTTTTAGAGAGGATGCCTGGATTTATGGCACTTGCTTCTCCCTCTGCTATAAATTCACAGATTGAAACCTCCGGCTCTACTTGTAGAACATTTGCAGTTGTGCGATAAAAAAGACATCTTGATGAAAAATCTATAAAAGAACTATGAACTTCTTATGTGTCTGTGTTTTTTTAATGACTCTGTCCTAGTTTTTGGCAATTCTAAAATATGAATGTGATTATTTTGTTATTCTGCTTTTTTTAGGACATCTTGACTAAGATATTTCCAGTAACAAAGACATCAAGCGAGGACACAAAAGCTAAGGTGGATAACACTGCAGACTCAAAGCTCCGCAAAACCACAGCAAGATAAAAAACACTCACACAAACACACACAGACACACAAAGAAATCACAAGTTATCTTTTCCATTCCAAAGCATAATGGCTACATGACAATAAAGAAGCAAAAGGAAATAAATGAGGAGAATATGACAGGATTTACTTGATGAAAAGCCAAAATGTACAATCCCTGCAGCAAAATAACTCCCTGCCACCTAGTGAGAGCTGGAGAGGAACAGATGACTAGAGCAATTTTAAATTCTTTAAATCATGCCTATTTTATTTATGCACTTTGTTTTAGATGCAGTTTTCTATGTTCTTTTTTCAGCTCTGGTCATTTTCATAATCCTTTCCCTTGTTCTCTTGGTATTAGAAATCTAAGCTTTTGGTTGAGTCTGCAACAACATGATTCCAGTGAATAATAGTCATGAAAGCGATTACATAAGTCAAAAGAACTGGATTCAATTTAAATGAGATATGGCAGACGGAGGTGCACAGATAACTACAAAATACAGAAATAACAGAAATAGAGGGGAATTACCTCCATGAGTGTTTGTGGGCGGTGGAGGGGGCCAGCTCCCTATTTATGACTCTGGTGTCGCGAAGCCGAGTCGTGTTGCCACAGTCAACAGACGACTCAGTATGTCGAGTTGACCCTGCCCTGCCTTTAGCACAGGAACGCGCAACCACTTCTGAGGCGTTACCATCCATCATGAGGGAACTGGTCATAATGATGACAGTTTAACTCAAGGGGTTTTTCCCGAGGCTCGGTGTGTACGGTATGGATGTGTGTGAAGCCTGTGTTCAGGATACCTCTTCCATTTGAGTCGTTTGCAGATGATCTCGTCTCGTTCTAACTTTGAATAAGTGAGCAGACAGGGCGTCCGTCTTCTCAGCAGGGCAAAACGACGTGCATGTCAGTGAAGGTAGTCAGATTGATGTCAACACTGCAAGTGCATGGCGTTTAGTTGACATGACCTGCTTACCCTGCAGCAGATTCTCTGTTTGTAATGAAAACCCACATAAAAGAGAACGTTCTGCAGCAGCCATTACAGCGTTATCCGTCTCTGCAGTGGAGTCTCAAACTTTTGATTTCTCTCTATTCTTTTTGCAGGGTTTTGTGTTTTTTTGAAATTTGTACTACAATAGAATTGCCGATATAGTACCCTTTTTCAAGTAGTGAAGCGAAAATGACTGTTTTTAAAAAGAACCTTGAGAAATATAAACACAGCATTCCTTTATTCATTCATTTTAACAAAAGAAGTTTAGTTTTAGAAAGGCTGAAGAAATAGTTTGACTTTTCTAGAAAAACATACCAATTCACTCTCGTGTCAATGGTTATTTGTAGAAGACAAGATCATACCACTCTAATGTCTGTATGCCAAATTTAAAGCAACCTGCTAGCTCGGGTTAGCATTAAAAAATAGAAACGGTTTGTACAGTTTGCATGGCTCTATCCAACGGTAGTGGAAGTCAAACTTTGAACCCTTTTTATCTGTACATTGTATCCATTTAGGATAGATAACAAAGAGAATATGATTTAATTGGTGAGTTTTACATTTATTGGTGGGAATTTAGTAGTCTTTATGCTAAGCTAAGCTAACTGGCTGCTAGTGGTAGCTTCATATCTTCGAGGTGCATTAAAAAAGTTCTGAGACTGTTCCTGCTGGGCATAAATGGGGCATAGCATCATAATGGGCATGCAGGAAATGAGCAAGTAACTCTTGTGAGTCAGATTTCCGTGTTACATTGCGCCATCAACATCGAGATGTGCTACACAAGTAGAGCATAAGCGGGATTTCCCCCCAAACCTCAAACTTGAGCAGAGAGCAAACATCCCATTCTATGTCAGACTCATGTCAAGGATCATCACGGGCACAAGGTCTGTGACCCAGACACCAAACTGCAATCTTCACAGTGGACGTCCCAGCACTCCTCAGAAGACATGTCATGTCAGGAGGATGGCCAAGAGCATGCCTTTTATTTTCTCCGACATTTGCAGGATTCAAATTCATCCCTTATGACATTTAGTGCAACCGTGTTGGCAACCAGGCACTCCATCAGGTTGATGTGCCCGCTCACAGGCTGCCACACAAACACAATTCGGATTTTACTGGATTCCCTGCAGTTTTTTCCCGAATATGGGCAACAAACAGATCCGCATCTGATCAGACGATACCAACTTTCAAAGCAACAGACAGTTTTAAAATGGACCAAAAATTGGTTTTACAGGCAAAGTGTTGATCAAATCCGCAAGTACACAGTACACATGGTCAGTGAAATATGTCACTATCCGTATTTGAAAAATATCTCTGAACACAGCACATGTAAAATGTTTCTGCATTAATTAATCGAGGAATCATTGCCTTGAAGTGACTGGAGGAGTGGTTGGAGAGGTGTGGACAGACACAGCTGATTAATAGTACAGAAACCAATGAAGCGCCTGCATGGCCCAACTCTCCGCTGCCGACTCAAATGCTGCCATGGCAGCTGCACACTGATAAATGATAAATGCTCTTGGCTGGAGGGGTGTTAATGTGATGAATGTCTCTGTGATTAGCATGAGAATTACATAGATATACAAATATAAAAAGTCATCATGCATCAGGGGTCCACGCACACACACACACACAATATTAGGAAAACATGCGATAACGTTGTTGAATATTGTGATGACGTTATGACTAGCAATAAATAAACAAATGTGGTTTCTGCTTTGGTTTCACTGCTATCATAGACGCATACAGTAAGTGGTCTATGCAGATACTGAAAAAAAGGAAAAGCATTATTTCCATTCCAACATCATTACACCTGGATACAGAAGCGGAGACCACGGATAGCTCCACAGCCTGAGGGAGAGGGCGCACAGCCCGGCCACAGTGCCACCAGGTCCGGGGCAGACACCCAGAGAGTCATGGACGTCCAATTACAGTGTTAATTTGGGGTCTTTTCATACAGGTTTGGTAACAAGTACAATTTTTACAGTTTTGAGGGACTTTAGTCAGTAATTAACTGCTCCTCTCTGTGTCTCTATCATTCCTGCTGCACACTACGCCAATCATATCAAGCCAAACCTAGCACGCCGCCATCTCCTCTGGCGCTCCATATATTGACTAACTTCACAAAGTCTGTTGTTTTTAACCAGTCTGAGTTAACACATTGTTTGTGTGTGTGTTTGTGTGTGTAGAGAGCGAGAGAGACAGGGGAGAAGAGCAGGCGAGAGAGGAAGAGAGATAGTGGGACGGCTGATGAATGCGCGCACTGCTCTGAAGAAAGATTTTACTCATTAAGAAAAGTATCGATCGTTATGTGATGTTCAGTGTTGAAATTGTGGCGTCATTTCAAGCAAATCAACATTTGTACTGTAGCGAGTCAGAGACATCAGCTGAGTCTATGAGAGAGCAGCAGAGTAAGTGTGTGTGTGTGTGTGTGTGTGTGTGTGTGTGTGTGCTACTTATCCCTCAGGTTCTGGGACTATCATGAATAAGCTATACAGTTGTTTTATATAATCAACCGCTCATAGTGATAAATTTGACCGGGGACAAACTTGAAGAAACTAGAAGTTTCCACATAGAATTTAGTCGGGAGGAGATTTGACAGAGCCGCCTTGAAATTCTCTGTTGGCCAAATATATTGACATACAGAGCCTGTGCATGGCACATGGAACACCATTTGTCGCAGTTCAAGCCATCTTTTGCGATACGTATATTGTGCAGCCCTTACACACACACACACACACACACACACAAAGTTACAGGCCATCTTAAGGACTGGCAGATAACTCTGTTGGGTCCACTTCCCAATCACTGGCTGTCAGTTTGATGAATAGCTCAGGGAGTAGTCATAAGTGGCCCCAGGAGCCTGACTTATCAGAGGTTAGTTGTGCATTTCTCTACCGGTGATCAAGGCCCAGATTTCAGGGGATAAGGTGATTCTGGGTCTGTCCCCCATGGGGAGGCTGATGTAGTCTGTCGAATCTTCAGTTTCATTCCAGTTTCACGGATCTTCTTTCATCAGAAACACTGATGTGTCGACATGCATATCTATAAAGCTCACTATCAAACATGATAGTGTTTTGATAGTCCCGCCTCAACTATCGATAGTTTCGTTAAAACGTGAGGATAGCGTTGCAGAGCAGAGGATAATTGGTGGTGTCGCAGGTGGTAAAGAAGAAGTTGGAGAAACAGACATCTCAGCATAGAATTGATATGTAATGACATATAACGACAGCGGTGCATTGTTAAAATATTCATACTTTTTTATTGGCATTGAAAATTTGGTCTGTACATTTACTGCTCAGTCCAGATCATTGTAGTAGTAGCAGGGTTGAGAGTAGGCAGCATGTGCATGTGATGTACATATAAGACATATTACATACATATTAAGGTGGAAAAAAAGATGTTCTATTTTGTGTTAAAAATGTATTGTGTCGTATAATATTGCATTACATGGATATATATTGTATCGTGACCCATGTATCATGATATGTATTATATTGTGAGCTTGCCAATACACAACCCTAGTCCATATACATACAAAAATTACTTTAGATGCATCCATTTCAATGTAGAAGGTTCACACATTGGGGTGTCTATTGACACAATGAGGCAGTAAGCACACATGAGTAAACTATTGAAAGAAGAAGATAATTGTTTTGCATATGGCAAGTGAAATGAACTGCCTCACTTGACTCACCAATTTGCAGAAAATGTAATGACTTACAGGGTGGACATATTTGTGCAGTGCGGAGGTTGTTTTTTGGCAAGACTATACAGTAGCTACGTAAATCCTGCAAATCATAACGACCTTCAGGCAGTGGGTTAAAATGCAAAATTATCATTTCATACCTCCCCTTGTAATAACCACCTCCAAACAGATGCAAGGAACAGCTGAACAAATTCGTTTTTTTTGGAAGAATCATTTCATTCTTGGCACACGCTGTATAAGCAATTATCAAGCTCTTGTTTCTAGGACATTTACTGATAGATATGAGCATATAATTTTATAGTCTGTAAAGCTCATGTTTGCATGGCTTCTTGGTTATTAGTAGAAACACAACAGTAAAGAAAACCTTGGTAAATCCAGGTGGTTTGAAGGGATTAGATTAAATAAATTGCTTAATTTGTCAATCATGACAAGGAAATATTAGAACTTGAATGTTTGGAGTATTTGAGAACAGTGTGATACAAACATATTTTAGTGTCTTATTATGGCACAGAATGAACCATGACTTTGTTTCTAGTAGCGCCAGTACATTACCACAGGCAAAGGCCTATAGAATTGTTGCATGTCGAACTCGAGAAACAACTTTGCTTCCTCCGAACATTTAGACAAATCAAAAAGCAGTAACACAAAAAAGAGAATGACTCACAAAGTAGAACAGAACAAGGTGAATAAAAATAATTAATCGATTAATACAAGTAACATTCCTAAAATGTTAAAGAGAAAAAAATATAATATTCTCTCTGAGTTCTGAGACACCTCTGTTTTTTGTTTCCTCTAAGTTGACATTATCTTACAAG
The DNA here is from genome assembly GCF_009819705.1 of Hippoglossus hippoglossus. Taxonomy (NCBI): domain Eukaryota; kingdom Metazoa; phylum Chordata; class Actinopteri; order Pleuronectiformes; family Pleuronectidae; genus Hippoglossus; species Hippoglossus hippoglossus. The sequence goes on along the minus strand of NC_047159.1, from coordinate 23,076,036 downwards.
GGCCACTATTAAGCTATCAGATCAGTGATGAGGTCAAATTGGTGTCATTACAGCCTCAAGGACAGGACAGGACTGTTGCAGAAATAACAGTTTCTGAAAGAGCTTCTTTAGAGTATAGATTTGGATGTAGGTCAAGTAAAATAATAAGTATCTTGTGACAGAGCAGTGGCTGGGTTGTTTATGCTCTCCGATGCATTTAATACCAAGAAAACACTTACTACAGAACAGAAAAAAATGCTTATGTGACAACCTTGATGCACATATAGAGTATTCTATTGAACAGTGATAATGAAGTTTTGTGGTTGTGAGGAAATTTCTGTCCAATTTTACATTGGGGTGTGGCACGGCGATGGGGGGGTTAGCAAGAAGGATCTCGGTTCAGCTGGTGTCTTTCTGTGGGGAGGCATGTTCTCCCTGCGTCTCTGTGGGTTTTACGCCGGCTTCTTCCCACAGTCCAGACATGCAGATTGGGGTTAGGTTAATTGGAACTCTAAATTGGGACTCTAAATTGTCCTTAAATAAATGAATGTGACCCTCAAAGGATAAGCGTTAGAGATAATGGATGGATCAACAATCGCACACTGAAGTTTGATAGGTAACAATGTCATTTTGTTATGGATGTTAAAGGATAACTCTGTCTTATTAACTAGTATGTTCCATGACTCGTTATGCAAGGCAAGTCAAAGCACATAACACAAGGCTGCAGAGAGGAAAACAAGGGGGTGTCAAAAGCACATTTAAATAGAATTTAGAGGTTAAAATAACTTTAAAAATAAATGATCTATAATTGAATAAAGCTGATTAAACAGAAAGTCCAAAATTATTGTGCAGGGCACGCCACAAATGAATTATCCCAAATGTAATTAAATAAAAGGCTAAAAAGATAAAGGGATATTTTAAGCCTTGATTTAAAAACACCAAAATGTGGGTCAGACTTTAAGTTTGTTGAACAATGTGGTGGGCTGTACACAATACATTTACATGGACTTCATTACTACGAATAACAACATCAAGGTAATATTTGAATTGAATAATCAACAGATTTCAGAATGCGAATCCAATGTTATCAGGAGGAGACTTCCAGATATAAAGACCTATTGACACAACATAGATTTTTGGCATTACTCCATCTGGGGTTAATACCTGATTATGGGGATGAACCCTTTAATCCTTCAGCCATGTTACTCCTCAGCCCGGCCGCCGCCGCCGCCACGCTGGTTCTGAACGGAGGCTTAACGCTGCTGGCACCCCCACCAGGAGCTACAGGTGCAGCTAATTAGGTTAATAAGGAGCTTGCTGATTGGTGATTAGCTCCTTAGTGGTTAAGAAAGAGGAGTTTTAGGTTTAGTTGATTGGATCACAGGAAGTAGGAGGGAGTTGCCTCTTGACCTCTAAGCTGATGAAACTGAATTATCTGTGGGCCTTTTGTCATTTTTACACTAATCACCAATTACTTAAATAATACTAATGCCTTACTCTGATTACATTTGAAACATTAATTTCATCAGTTTATGGATATTGTTGGAAATTAATAAAGTATACTTAAGCCTCCATCTTTTAGCATAAAATCATAATATAGAGTATACAGCCATTAAGATATGGCTTATATATGTTTGTCCAGTTTCAAGCTGGGTGTCCCGAGTCCCAACAAATATCTGTTTAACACTAAAATGCCCTGGTTTTAACATTCACTACCAAATCGTCTTGTTTTTCACATTTATAATATTGTATCTATAATGGACATTTAGCATGTTAGGTTTGACTCATTATACTTCTACCTTACCCAATGTAAAACAAGTACACAATCCAACACTGATTGGTGTGTGTGCGTCAGTCACAGACTGAATATAAAGAGGGATAATGCATGTCAACTTCCTCCCACTGTCTTTGTGGTTGTGGTGAGGAGCCATGGTAGCGAGGTCCCGCCAATATCTGTGCTGAACCAATCATGAGTCAGTCTCAGTTGTCAATCATTTTGTTTCACTGCATTTTTAAAGCATCAAATTACGAATTAAAATCTAACTTACTGGAAAAAATAACATTTGAACATACATCAGTGTAATATGAACTACATAAAATGACAGAGACCATCTTTGAGAAAAACTAATTGGTTGTGTGCTCTGACGTTTAGTTTGGTCCATGTTCCCTCCCACATGATGAGAAGCTTTAGCTTCACTTTTGGGGAGCTGTCATGTCGTCCATCTTTATGTACAGTCTATTGAGTCAGACAAGGCTCTTGCTGGCCTTTGAGTTAAACACAAATGTCATAAAACCTAATGCCACCTTATGCTAACAGGTTTTTGTCATGCTAAAGAGACAGTCAGTCCTTTCGAAAGAGCTCCAGGAGGCGTACTCTTTCATTCATAAGATAGCTGGCAAGGAATATTCTGCACTTGATAGGTGTGCTAAGTGCTGAAATAATGGATACACAGATGCTGACAAATTGTCCAACGTCGATGTTTGGTGAAATTGTTCAGTCTTACAAATGATTTCTTTAAATAACAATGACCTTAATTACTATGCTGCAATTATTAAAACAATGGCTCCCACACCGGTGTATATGTTTGAATAAGGCACAGTTAGACAGACATCAAATGGAAAAAAGAAGTTGATTGGCTTGTAATGATCTGGCCAAGATGACAAAATGTGTCACTGATTTCCCCAAAAAATAAAAACTTTTTTAGGGCGAAAATATATTTTGGTTGTAGCAAGTCTGTATTTACGTAAATCTTACAAATCATAATTACCTTTAGGCAGTGGGTTAAAGTGCTGAGTTATCAGTTGATGCTGCCGGATGACGGCAGAACGGCTTTGATTCCTGTGAGGAGTCATCGCTTAATTAGTGCATTTCATTACCAAAATGATGTAGTGGAGTCAGAGTGGACACGATGTTTTGGTCCATCAAAGTGCCCGAGGAGGTTTTCTAGTGGATCTTTAATTTATGCTGCCCTCAAAGTCATTCTGTGCTGTGCTTGCCCGGAGGAAGTGGGGGAATCATCAGTATGAGTATGAGCATAAGAAGAAGTACACCAGGTAGGTAGAGTAGTTGAGGTGTGTGCTGAAGAAGGGTATTTACTGATCAGAGGATTAGGGCAGTGGCAGGCGGGCAGATAGAAGAGACGACAGCAGGGGGGTTGGAGAATGATTAGACTGCCACTAAGCCAATTGGGGAAATAGGAGCATGGCCAGAAAGACATGAAGAAAGAGAGAGACATTGGTAGGGAGATGTGTGAAGAAGAGTAGGGTATCAGAAAGGAAGGACGACATACCAGATGGGGATGGTGTGTGTGTGTGTGGGGGGGGGGGGCATGACAGAAAAAAACAATAACAACTAAGGTTGAAGGAGTGGATGGAATACGACAAGAGAGGCCAGTGCAGGAGAGAAAGAGAATTAACAAGGGAGAGAGAGAAGGAGACGGATTGGGTTGTCAAGGAGGAAGAAGAGGAGGCAAGCCTCGATTTGTTGTTTTCCTCCTTGCTTCTCACCAAAGTCCACGCACTGCGGTCACCTTTCCGACACACTTTCTTTTCATGCCAATATGTCCTCCAGAAATATAACTGAGCAGGTTCATAAGACTGATTATGGCCTGATTTTTAAGGCGTACCAGCTCGCCTTTGCTTGCTTGTTGAGGTCATAAAAACTTTTACATCCCATCTGTCATTTTGTCAGCAGCGGGTCAACAGTGAGGATTGTTAGTCCAAGGTTTGAGAGGGTGGCCATGGATTTGGGTCTTTGAGTATTAACTAGATTACTGTAAGACACTGGCATTCCTAGATAGCTTGTTACTTCTTAACAGTAGTAGTTGTCCTGTAGTTCTTCACAGTTTAGTCTGTGTCATTCTTATCTTATCTTAATTAACTTGATAATTGGATTATTAGGAGTAAAAGTTCTTCTGCATTATTATTAAGATCCTGATGACGCAAGTGCTTTAGTTAAACAACTTTAATTTAAATATGTGTTGTAGAAGTTGAAAATGTTTTCTCTAGCCAGAGGCATAGCTTCTTAAATGTTTTGTAGGGAATAAAACAAGAGGTTTCCTTCAATTGCAGCCGTCTGGCAACTTAATCAATTCATTGTAAAAAAGTAAGACATCTTGCACTCACAGCTGGGCTATATGCCATTCCAATAGCACGGCAGACTGTGTGCAAAGTCCCTCAAGAACCATTAACTGTCATTTGGGTCCAAGTGGAACAAATCTTAAAACTAATTAAGCTGCACACCCATGATGAGAGAGTGAAAACAAATTTTGCCATTGGGAGTGGGCGAATTGAGAATCGATGGATGACAATTTCTAAAGTCCTGTTCTGAATTTAAGACTCGTGTGTTTGTGTGCAGTGGGTGCAGAATCAATCAAGGCAAATCGAGTTCTACGTGAACAGGGACAGGGAGATTGACCAAAACAGAGTAATTCAGACAGAGGGGAGCCCGGCCAACCTTATTGGCGGCACACTCCATTCTTTTAGAGTTCTTGCCAGGGTAACCAACAGCCGGTGCCATTTCGAAAGGTTAGTGCAGTCTGCAAGGCACAAATACTGAAATGAAAAAAATTCCACACAACTACTACTAATAACATGGAGATGCACACATGCATTCCTCATCACAAGTATGTGACTACTCTTATTGATGATTACTGACTTTCTGACATGCATTGAGCATGAATAACACCTTTAATGAGGCAAACACTTGCACTATTACACACACACACAGTGAGGATGAAGGTAATTACTAAAAGGGGACTTATTACGTTGTGTCTCTTGTTGTATTGTCTCTTATAATGAATTCCTCAGGTTGACAGGCAGACAAGACAAAAAAACCCGCAAAACTTCAACAGAAGGTAACACTTAGCACCTGTCACAGGTGGTAGGAGTTAATTGTGATTGGAACAAAATTGTGTCCATTTCCAGGCAGCACCTGGCACTCGTTCTGTTTGTGTGTTTACTCTGACTTTTGGATGACAGCAGACACAGTCAGCACCCAACATTTAAAAGTTTATAAATGCACATGCTGTTTTTTTTGGGGGGGGGTTTTGTGACAATATCCGTATTTCAGCGTACAAAGATTATCTGATGTTTGCTTGCTGGAATCGGACAGGCTCATTGGCCAACACTAACGCTCGATGAGCAAGGTATGGTTGCTGTTCATTTTTAGTGACTCATCTTCCTCAATCTGTCGTGTGTCAGTGGGTAGGGCTGATTAGAGACAGATTGCCATTTTGTCAACAAAACATTTGGTGGAAAGGGCAAAGGAGGCGGGGATAAAGGCAAAAATAATAACAGGCATTAAAGAGCCTATTATCTATGACCATCTGCCACCTGTGTCTGGTAATGGAGTAAGAGCTTCACTTTGAAAGTTTTAAGAGCTACCTTGGATAACAGTCTTTGGCATTGTTAATCAGAGCTTTATTTGTGATCATAGTGACTGAACTAAAATGGGACCACAGACCAAAGTGTCGCTGACAAGGTCACTTGTGATGCAAAACCTCCAGCTTGGTCACCATTGGAAAATTAGCATCCCCTATCACGACTACTACAAAGAATCAATGCAGAAACCAACAGAAACTGCAAACGAGTACAGAACTGAACGCCCCACAGTGCACTGGCAATGTAGGCCGTATGCTGAGCCATTGTCATCAAGTTCAATGTAGTGGAATATTACTGCTGAGCAAAGGTGATGCCTGAAAGGAACACTACTCAGAAATGATCCCTTTTATATTAATATCTCACCATGTGTTGCTAGCTGTGGGGACCAAGAGAAACAAACTAACTGTATTCTCTGCCAGCAGCTGACCTTCTAAATGTTGCAAATGAATCAACACAGAACTTCTTTATATGTCTTTATATGGGCATCACTGATAGCACAGCATTGAAGATGAGGTCATTTACTGATGCGTGAACATTTTGGATACACATTTCTCTGGTGTAAAATTGACATTTACGAACAGCAAAACAATCCCCAAAACTCAGAGCTTATCAAACTACCCGCTTCTCATAATCACGAAGTCATGTATCTCTCCCTTTGCACTCCAGTACTTTTCTGCAATTGGTAAATTATGACTTAGATATAGACACATAACATCAATACAGATGTTAATGGTGTAGCAAGGTTCAGTGGCCACATTCAACTATTTTACTAAGCAAACCTATGACTCCTACAGCTACAACTACCCTTAAGCAATGAATGGCTCTTAATGCTGGCAAAATATTGAAGACTAGAAACAGACAACCACAGTGGAGTTAAACTAGCACATGCTGCCTCATCTATTGCCAACTCAACATTTCCCTCGCTGCTCTGTGCAGTCATTTGCTCCTCATATGCTGCAGCTTGTATGATTTGTTTAATTACTCCTCCATGCATTACATGCAAGCAGAGTCTGGTATGTTTCTGTAATATTAAATATTCATGACTAAGTACGCAACAAACTTATTTTGCTTTCTTATTTATTACTTATTAAGAATTTAACACTAGAAAAAGAATCAGCAGCCATGATAGCAAGGCGGCTGAAATCCGACACTTTTATGCTTTCAGTTAATGCTAACATCAGTAAGCTAACATGCTGAAGTTGATCCAGTTTGTGTACCATGCTCACTGTATAGGTGATTGTGTTAGCATCCTTACATTGGATAATTAGCAGTATCATTAGTAATAACAGTGTCATTACCTTTGCAGGTATTCGGAGCTAAATGAAAGTCGGGTGATCTCCAGAGTTGTTGTAGTTCATTCTGTGGGGGGAAATGAATGCTTGGCTCATATTCAGATATTGGCTAACTTTTCAGCTGCTACCATGGCTAAAAACTACAGGCTGATATCCTTAGACGATTACTTTTCTGGATTGTGAGGTTGAGTGGTTTGAGCACATTTGATTGACAATGAGCAAACAAATCCTCATATGTCTGTCTTGGTCAATGCATCATTTGACATCAACATTTTCCTACTGCGCCCCACTCACTACAAAACATAGGAAAAAAACAAAAACAGTTGTGACTTAAGCTGAAACTATTGTGTTCGTGCAGGATACCATATCTCACTTTGAAAAAACTGATTGAAAGGCATTTAATGAATATGTCAAACTTGTACATTTCATTCTTCTTTTTCTTTTATTCTTTTACATTAGGTACCTCACAGCATTATAATAGCCTATGGTGACTACCCACACTACACAAATCAATTTGAATTTTGCTTTAACAACAAGTCATCATTTTTCTCCTCCGCTCCAATCTGTCTCTTTCATTTCACAGATTGAGGGATGATGAAGCCTCAAGTGCCTGTGGAGCTGTTTCACCTTGTTGTTGGTGGGACATAGTGAAAATGTCATCGGACGTGAATGTATTATTTACTGAGGTTATGAAGTTTTACTTTCCTATTTAAAATGCCAATAAAGCGGGGGGGACTTTTACACATTGGCAAGCAGAGCTGCCTATGAGGGGTTGGGTCAGTGGATTACTGCACTGTGGGTTGTGTTAATTTAACAAAATATAAGAGTAATTAAGTTTAGATACAACATGTTATCTTATAATTGTGAGGTGGAGCAGTGTAACTGACGTATGTTATAGGAGTGAGGTGCAGTGTGTGACACTGGTGCAAGATTTAGTCATTTCAGCCTGTGGGTGGAAAGATAGAAGTTAGGGAGTAAATGAGTGAATAGCACCCAAATTTATCATCCTGTTGTCGTTGCTATATTTTACAACATTCGTTGATGGACAGAAATATGTGAGAGCAATTCTGCTTGACATGGTTTATGTGAACAGGGAGAATACACAGACTTATTTGACTGTTTTTCTACATCTGCGGCTAAAAGGCTGCTATTTCACTCATCCTGTGGATGAACGTTACTCGTCAACACTGTACATTATCTGCACATTAGACAAAGTATTTTCTGCTTAATCTATTTTTGTACTACTCTGATATGCACTAAAATCATACACATCAGCTTATTTCCAATATACTCTGTGTCTTTTTGACTGAGTACTTACTGTATATGTCGCTTGAGTAGTTATTTGTTGTGTTACTTATAGGTTGTGTACTTTTATTTCTACTTATAAGTTTAGAGCGGGGATCAGAAAGAAACAGCATCTCGATCCTGTCGGTGTCCTGCACATATGACAGAAGGACTTGACTTGAGGAGTTGTAGCATTTATTTAATGGATACTAGCATAAACTACATGTACACTGCTAGCTTCTCTGTCACCTATGGCACACAACTGAAAAATCAGCACTACTTCTGCAACAATATTCTGTCCCTGCTGGCACTCGCGTATCTGTATATCTGTATAAGAACAGTTTTTCCCCCCCTTTTTATTTTCTTTTTCCTGACTGCAGCAACTTTACTGACTTGAATCAGCGTAATCTGCTTATTTACCTGCTGCTGCTGCCTCTTTACACTTGTGTATATTGCAGGATACCTGATCTTCGACCAGTGGACGCTAATTCAATGGCAGAGATCCTAGAGTTGATTGTAAATGAGCAAAAGTCCAAGATGGACTGCTTTCTCCTCTGCTTGATAAGCCCCAGACTTTGTCCACAGGACATGGTCACATGTGGAGAAATGACAGGAACAATGAGTAACATCATCTGGAAGTCAAGCTAGCTTCCAGAGACGACAGCGTGCTGCTGCCACAAGCCGGTAGTAAATTACAAACTGAACACAAACGGGCAACATCAGATCCGTTATGGGACAGAATGCTGTTCTGTGATGAGATGTAAGAAGGGATATGAATTCCACTAAGGTATCATCTAATTGATGCGTATCTTTAACTTAAACAAGTCGAGTATTTGCCCTGATGGCACTACATTGCAATAGAGTTACAAATGGAAGAATGAGGCACCAGGGGCAGTCTAATTGTTTGATAAAAATGCCTTGCCACTCCAACTGCCAACCCAATTTGGCGTGGAGGTGAATGCACCAAGGGATAACGCTCCCTGTGGACTCCTTGGCTCTACCCCTCCGCCAAAAGGAGCTGCTCGACTTTGTGTGCATTTAAGGAGCAGACTAAAGGAATGAATGAGCTATGAGGAAACAAACAAACAGCCAGAAGCTGTGAGAGGACACAGTGTTGGTAACGGACCAATTTCCCCCTGCTGCCATTAGCCATCCCTACAGTGTGGTGCAGCTCCCTCTGGTTTCCCTCGGCCCTGGCAGCTTTCTGTGCAGCCTCTCCTGGTCCGGGCCGCACACGACGACTGCTGATGGCATTTTTTTCCTGCTCAATGTGTGTGCAGGTTCGCCAACTTCCACAAGTAGAAATACGGTGGCAGACGGATGGCAGCGGGGTTGCTTTGTTGAACCATGTTTTGACTAGTAATAGTAACTTGTGTTTGATTGTATGAGGGATGGATTAAACCTGAATAAGCCCAAATTGCTTGCAGCTGCCAACATCACTGCTCATTCGACAGACAAACATGTCCAAATTTCAGATCAGTCATGCAAGTGCACCGTGCAGAAGCAGCCAGATTAAAACGCAGCAAAATCACTCGCTCCAAGCCCCAAACAATAAGCCACTTTACTCAGCATTGCAGGGACAGTTCCTTCAAAGCTCAGTGCCTGTTAGTTTCAAATAGAAGTTGAGAAGTTTAATCATCATTGGCAATTCTGAACAGCGGCTTCACAAGTTTAAATGTCACAATTTGGTGAAGAAACTCTTTCACATGATGGTCTCTATCTAGGAGCCAAATTACAGCTTGCATTGACATAATTACTTTGAATCTTAATTCAGAAACGTGTAGGGAAACATTTAGAGGCATGCAAAAAAAAAAAAACTCTGACTCAAACCTTTCACAACATGCAGTGTCAAGTTGTGAAAATGTAAATTAAGCATATATAACTTAACAACCTGCTCTGGCCAAATTTTAGACTTAGTTGGATTGAAACAATTTATTGATTTCTGAAGCCACCTTTTTATATTTGTAGTCAGAGGCTCCGGACATTCTCCAGTTTCTCCTGCAGGCCCACTTGTAATATGTTAATGAGCCCATGTGAGAAAACAGCACAATATCCTCCAGAGGATTCACTCTGATCAAGTGGGCGTATATATAAATATCTCGGTTAGGAGGAGCCATAGACATGACGAAGATTTCAACTTGGAAAGACAAGGAGATTCTTGAGCTTCTGGTGACAAAGGCCAAAGCTGGCGTGGATTTGATGTAAACAAAAACATGTGATCAGAAGCAGAATCAATATGAGCCTCCCACCTTCTGCGCCACCCCTCCCCTGAAAACTGATAGTTTTCTGTAGGTGTGAACTCATCTGACTGTAGAATCTCCTGCTACGTTCCTCATACGTTACAGTCATCTTCCCGTGTTCGTGTCTGAAAATGGCCTAAGCAGATATTGAATATTGAATATGTGTTAGTTTGCAATTAAATCAGTAGATATACTATATTTCTGTCAGCCGTTAGGGTCTCCATGCCCCTCTCTTGCTTTCCATTTGTCCAGATTTGCCCTTTGAGACACATCATGCCACTGGCAAAGGCCACAGGGTCACCATATTCTGCCGCAGAGCATGAGTGAAGAGAGCAGTATTGTTTGTCTGCTGGGGGTGTCAGGCCAGTCAGTACCTCCCTGTGCTCTTCCCTCCATTGCCTCCCAAACAGCGCATTGCACTCTGTCGGAGCAGCACAACTCCTGCCATTGTGCCCTAATGGAGTGCTGATGACTACGACCTTGTGCTCAACTCAACGAGGACACGGAGGGAGAGGATGGTGGGGTGTGTGTTTGTGTTCGACTTTGCTTTGGATATGGTGGAGGTTGCAAAAAGGAGACAGAGGACGTCCAACTCATAAAACCAAAATAGTAATAGGAGATGGAAGAGGTTGGGGGGGTGGTGGTGGTGGTGCTTGGGGGGGGGGAGTATATGATGGAGAAGAGTGGAGAGACGGGGAGAGCAGGGAAGGCACGACTGAGGAGGAAGAGGAATTTTGAGAGTCAAATAAAAAAGATGTTATTTCCACCCATAACAATTAAGCTGTCTGTGTCGGTGAGGTAATGTTCCATAAGTCACATCCATTAACCCACACGTCACACTGATTCCGATTCTGCTCAAATGCTACATTTTCCCCGGCTCCCGTTATCGAAAGAAGAGGAGAGAGCTGTGTAGTTTTCATATGGGGTTGGGGGATTAGGGGAGCTCAGGTAGCTGTTTGAAGCACGGAGAAACACCTAAAACTGAATGTTCTCCCTGCTTCTGCTTCTCGCGGCGGCGAGATGAAGCGGCCGGTAACAAACTGAGACAAGTCTCGATGAGGGAGAGATGAATCCGCAGACAAATCTGCTAACAAATATAGCTCCCCCAAACCCAGGAGAAAGGAGATAGCGGGAGCTGGAGAGTAGGTGCTGATTTATCTAATGTATTTGCCGTGTGCTTATCGAGACGCGCGGGTAATATAGCGAAGCTGCAGTAGAGACAGCGAAGTGGAATCTTTATGAACAAGTATAAATGAAATGAGGAGAGGATACAGAGGGGACGTGCTGATTTGAATGAGAGATGACAGGTACAGTGGCGGACCGTTAATGAGCAGGTGGGAAAAAAAGGCTTCGATGGGAGACGTGATGTGTGAGATGTGGAAGAGTTGTAGGGTGGATAATTGCTCCTCGCTTTGCCCAGCATGGCCAAAGCATTTTAATAGCCGCGTGATGCTGATCGCTGGTGATGGATTACATTTGACACAAACTCCTTCTGGCCCCTGCTGTCACTCGCGTATCTGTATATGACACAAGAACTTGTTTTTTTTCCCCCCCTTTTTATTTTCCTTTTCCTGACTGCAGCAACTTCACTGACTTGAACTGACGGGCCTTCGTAAAGTCGGAGAATGTCATCTTTGAACTTGGACTTTGACGGTAAGTAATGGAGACCATTCCTGTGCGAGAGCGGTGAATCGACAGAGAGCCAGCAGCTGAAAGGAAGCAGGACGAGAGTGAGAGAAAGGAGAGTTGAAGAGGCTGGGATCAAACACCCCTCCCTGCCCGGGGATGTGCTGACTGGCAGAAAGCGGCCGCCTAGGGAGGAAGGAGGCAGGAAGGGAGGGGGGAAATGGGAGGGACGAAACCGGATGATAACGCAGAGGGAGGAGGTGGAAGCCTAGAGAGAATCAGCGTATGTGATAAAAAGTGACATTTGTTTTCAGCAGCTTTCCAGTACGTCCAAGCTGAAGTCATTTGCAGACAAACAACATAATTGGTTAAAAAAACAAAGCCCCTCATTCATTTCAATTTCAGGCTGCTGCACTGATGTGCGAGGGAGCAGATGCAGTGGCAAACAAATGCAGGGTCGTCGTTCAGCAAAGAATTGAAACCAGGCTCAACTTATGCAGCACCGCAATGAGATTTAATCTGGTAAAGTGCAGTTTTGGCCAATTATAGACTTTCAAGTTAATGTGGATGGTGTATTTTTACTGTCTACCTTGCAATTGTCATGACGACAGCTAAAATAACTGCTGCTGTGATGACTTTTCAGTGTTGTAAAGTCCTTCCTCTTAGTGCTATAAACTGCTGTGCCCAATAACATGGGCACTCAATTTTGAAAATCTTTTTCTATCCATCTTTGTCCACACTAATCTGACTTTTTGACAGGTGAGAACTGAGAGAGATACAACAGTTGGACAGTTGGTTCAAGGTCAGCATCCTAAACTCCAAGCCAACTGGGACAGCCCTTAAACTTAGAAAGCTCTCTTTTTTTCTTCACACAGCTCCTTTAGTCACTTTATATAGGTAGAAACTGTGTCTATTAAAAGAAGAAACGTTGAAAATGTGCCTCAATTTGAATGATTATCATGTTTTGACCTGATCTGAGCTGCCAGCTTTTTGCTTTTTTACCTTCAGATATAGTTGTTCAAAACACAGCACAGGTGTTTACTGTTAGCCTGTTTAAGGGGGTTTTACTGAAACATTATTTTATGCTTGCTGAGTTGTCAGACACCAAAAGTGTGTGAGTGAAAACAATTAAATTGTGAGTTTGCCTGTATATAACGGTGAAGGAACAGCAAGGATAGAACTGAAGTTTCATCAATTGACACTAAGCAGATGTACCTGGTACTGTGTGTGTGTGTGTGTGTGTCACACACACGTGGACTGAAAAGAGAGTTGACAAGATGTCATTGTGAACAAAAACATCCTGATATCCTCTCAACCTCTCAACAAACTGGAGACAACCACAAGCACTTTTTTGTGTGGGAGTGGAAAAACTGTATTTTTCTACTTACGTAAAAGTTATTCTCAAAAAATGAGCAAAGACTGATTGTCGCAGTCAATGGCTGCCACCATCAATATTACATAACATTAATGAGCAACGGGGACTTGATTTAAAACTGTGGAAATGGAGATATCCCCAGCTTGTGATCAGTAGCAGGTCCTACATAAGCTCAGTTTAAAAGGGTTGTCTGAAACTGTCCTGTCTTGACTGTACTCTCCTGTGTTTTTAACATCTCAGACTAAAATGTGTGGCAAAGTGCAACTTAAACTCTGTGATTCAAAGTAACTTAAAATGTGTGAAAATAAAACGAAATTGGGCGCTTTCTGACGAGTGTTGGCTTGTTTTATCACCATGTTTCTACATGTAGCCCAGAACAGACTACACATTATTAATACTTGAAGCAGGACCCGCAGTATTCAGATCAAATAGTTCATGAAAAATACCAGCTATATATATTTTTATGAGTCAACATTGAGGCAACATGACTGAATATTAAAGGACTTGGAACGTGACAGAGGGGAAGAAAACTTTGTGCGGATATCCCTAATGTAAACAGGTAACTGTAACTGTGGACAGAGATTATCACAAAACAACCTTAAAAAATGCTTTTTTGTAGATTTATATCGAAATTAGCCAGGCCAGCATGGAAGTGGTCCCAGCGTAACACCTCTTCTCAATAGCTTGCTCCATGTAGCATATAAGTACCATGTCATGGAGGCAGGAGCCACAGTAGCAGGGAGAAGGAAAGGAAAGAAAAGGGGGAAGAGACAGTGAACGAAGAGGCTATTATACATTTTTCATTAAGTTTCCAAGCACTAAGCCACATCAAAGCCTCTCAGAGATAGAGGGGGGAGGAGAGAAAAGTAGACACAGGATATTCTAATTAACTTCACAGTCGCTTGCTCTCCTCCCCCTTCTCTCTCTCTTCTGTGTCCGTAAGTGTGTCTCTACCCTGCCCACTGTCTGCGTGTGTGCCTTGTAAATTCATCACAACAACCCCCATCTACAAAAAAAGGGAAAAAAAGTTGGCAGTCTACCGCTGCAGGGAGTTGAAGCTTGTGCAGGGCGATCAAACGGCAAAAGCCAGGGAGGGCCAGGGGGGAGGGAGGGAGATGGAGTGAGCGAAGGGGGCAGAGAGGAGGGGTCACGAAAAGGAGTATCAGAGGAGAGGGGAAAGGAGCCCGGAGGTGTTTCTGCTGCCACGCCCAGGGAAGCAGGAAGAGAGGAAGCGGCAACGACCCGCCCTCCACCGCCCTCCACCGCCTCATGGTGCGTTTACAACACCAGGGGAGGATGGGAGATATGAACTTCCACAGCTTTTAGGACTCTCCTGCTGGCCTCTGAACTCTGCAGCTGCAACAAGAAAACGGTTGTTATCCAGCTGGGGAACAGAAGAAAAACAGATTTCTTTCTTCGTTTGCTGCAATTTTTTCTTTTGCTGTAAAACATGACACAAAATACTTATAAAAAATTGATCAAAGCGGACAAAGTTTAAAAAAGAACTTTCTTTCATGTCATCCCAAAACCTTTTTCCCATGAGCAGCATCAGAACTCGCTCCTCTTCTCCGCTCTCACCCCTCCTCTTTTCAGTGTCCTTGATGCCGATTCCCGCTTGGAGTGAGTCAACAGGAAGTTGAGTGTGTTCTTCACATTGAGCAAATTGTACATCTTGTCATCTAAATAACGTCAATTAGTTTCCTGCCAGACTGCTGAGAGAAATGAACCCCGTGTCAAAGAGAGTAGTTACATGACTCCGTATGAGAGTGCATCTGGCTGACAGAGTGGAGGGGAAAAAAAGAGAGAAAATTTAAGTCAGAAAGTGAGGAAGAGAGAGTGAGTGACTGAGAGAGAGAGAGGGAGAGAGAGAGAGAGAGATACAGTGACTCATTTAATAAAAGATTAGCGATGGTTTCCCGGTGATTGCATTTCGACCAGCCTTAAATATTTGTCAATAAAACACAGCAAATCGATCACTAATCCCAAATGTTTTATTGATGGCTGTTAATTCCTTCAAACTCTGCAGGGACTGGTAATTGCTGCTGCGTTTTCTCCTGCCTCATGTTTACATGAACGACATGAGTTTTTACAAGACTGCAGTGTTATCAACATAAACAAATAAGGTCTTCTGTGAATGTTATGGATCAACCTTGACAGCTCTGAGGACACGAGCAGCGAGGGCAGCTTCTGTTTTTGTTTGAATCCAACTTATTCACTTAACGACTGTGGATTTAATTACATTCAATCACTTTCTGGGCTTTAGTCAGACATTTATATTTGTTTTGTTTTCAGGGACATGCATTTCAATAAGTGCAAGTTTGGAAACATCAGAGCTTTAAGAAAATCCACTTTTATAGGTTCCTCGGATGTTTATGTGAATGCTATTTATAATTACAAGTCAGATACTTGTAGTTATGATATCATCATGACATTATGTGGCTGTAGCATGTGGCTGCATGAGAAGCATGCAGCAGCTGGTGAACATATTGGAAGTTTGAGCAGCTTGAAATAGACATAGATACAGATAAGGATATAGATATACATATGTATATACTGTAGATGTAGATACATATATAGGAAATATTGCATTTAGATTCATTACACAACTCTGAATAAGCACTAATGTTCTTCATACTGTATCAACAGGATGTGATATTTGTGGAAACAAGTTCACGCCATTTAACCTTTAAAGGTGATAAAATGTCAGTGTTCACTTTATAAGTTGTAGGGAGCCTGTGGCAATTTTCACAAACCTTTTTAAAAAGCTCCTCACTTATTCTCAAATGTTACAGCTCAGGGGTGATTTAGGAAACTTCTCAGGGCAAATCCGAGCGAGGAAGAGAGGTAGCTCATGAGGTACCTGAGGTATCTGTTGGTCTGTTGGTCCAAATAATCTTTGTAAATCAGTAGGCCTTATCACAGCATTTACTCTATATTACGAAATTTGTATTAATTATTTCTATTCGATAAGACAGAGAGAGAGAGAGTTAGCGGCGAAAGGGGGACAGAGAGAGAATGGGGGATGACACGCAGCAAAGGGCTGCAAGTCGGAATCAAACCCGGGCCGCTGCAGAGGCGTAGAGCCTCGTTGTGGGCCGGAATCTCTAATGAATAAGCTATTCTATCATCTCTGTTGCATAAACTGTATGGAGCCCATACAAATCTGAAATCACAGCCATACTAATGCAGTAGTCTATTCACATGCGGATAGTTCTCTATTTGTCTAAAAAGGGTTTTGCTTTAATCAGTTTCTGTGATTGCTGGACAGTGGTGGAGTATGTCGGCGTGTAAATCTATCATAACATCACTAAATAAGTAAACGGTAAAGGAAGAGAGAACCAGAAACACCTGACGGCACAGATGACCAATTAGATGACCAAAAATTCTATCCAGATAAAATATTACATTATTATTATTTCTCTTTCTGTCCTTGTCTGTTCGTTGTTCCTGAGTGAAGGTTGTGGTTCTAAACTCTTCTTTATGAGCAAAGAAGGATAAATACTGATAAACAGCAAAACCTTTTATTAAGTAGTAGGAGGTAGATCAGTTATGTGTGGTAGCTTCTCACTGTGCTCGTACAATAAGCTATTTATCGACATATATTGATTCTTTGTCAAATTGCTATTGATGAAAATGATATTGCTATAATAATTGATACTGTTGTATTGCTCAGCCCTATATGACCAATGTTTACCTTTAGCTTATAGCTGATGAGTGTAAAACTATTTAAAAAGGGAAATTCTGCTTTTTGAAGCACAAAAGATTAGCACCTCCCTCTGGTTGCGCATAAAGCGATGGTAGCAATGTGTTGACAGCATAGATTGCACACAAAGTGGATTCCTCACATGCAGGTACTACACCACTTACTTAAAACTGCTAGCAAAGTTATCTTATTAACTTGCTAATACCATATTCTACTCTGCTTATGATTCTCCCTCCCTCCTGTTCCACGGTTTTCACCTTAGGGAATCTTTACCATGATCTAGTCTTAACTTTGAGAGCAAATACTCAGAAAACTTAATAACTCATCACGAGGTGCAGCACAAGTACGCCTTACTAGTATAGCCTGTGGAACTGATAACCCTGAATAACTGTCTGGGGGCGATGCCAAGATGTCTGCCAAGCGGCGAAACTTGCTGAAAAAGGACTTAGGGAACACTTATGTTCTAACACGTTAAACAACATTCAAGGAGAGAGCTAGTTTTCTTTTGCCTTTTACAACCTTGGACTTCCAGTTGGTGGTCAGTATCATTAAACACCAGATTAAAGTCATATTCCACATTGGATTTGCATTAGTGCCAAAGAGAAACCCAACAGAGATCTCACAAGGCAACAGTGGACAACTGATTAACACAGATGATGAAAGAATACAGGAGATGTCAGCTTGAGGAAAAGTGGTTTGTCCTCCCCCACGGGGATCACACCCACGGCTCTGCAAACATTAATTGGTAATGCAACCTTGGGCACAGTGAGAAAAACAGCTCTAGTTTGCTACCATGATTTATAATTTGTTTTTTTGGGGCGTTGATCTTCAAATAACACTTGGAAGATAATGAATCATTTGAGATGTCTTGTCACGTAATTCTAAAGATCCCTGTTGGCTTTCTAAACTCATAACTGGTTCATAAACAATGGCAGCATCCAGGGAGCCCCTAATGAAATTTGCTCTGCTTTTCAATTTGATAAGTGAATTTTAGTTTTGCTTCACCAGATGTCAGGACCTCAGTCATGTGCCGCCGGTCACAGCACTTGGAAGCTGTCTAAAAATAAATAACCTTTGATTGGAAGGAGTAAACATTGAGTTCATGTAAGAATCTTTTCAGTTTTGAGTCCATAAAAAGGCATTTATGAAATATTAAACTGAAGAAAATAATATAAATCCAATATTACTAGTACCCAAGTACCATTGGGGTTATTCAGCACAAACTATACTATACAGAACCATTTAACCATTAAATGTAAATGACAGAAAACAAAGATGCTGGGCTTGCAGGTATGAGAATACATCACTGTTGTGATGTGAGTTTGGCATAGCTGTCGCACAAATGGCTCTTTCTGTGCTTCTTTAATGACAGCTTGGCAATTATAGACTGTTGTTTACAATGCAAACATGAAACGTCCCGTCTCCTCAATGCTTTTGAATTACGAGCCAAACATGCGCAGCTTTCACGTTTGTTCTTGAGCAGCCATCGTCCATACAAAACACAGATCTGCTGCAGAAGCTCTTTCACAGTGTCATGAAGGGCCAAGATAATTCTCTGAGCACTGAAGTTTACTTTTTCCTGGTCAGCTCTTTAGAGTAGTATGGCAACGTGGAATTGTAAGACTCTAGTGCTCCAACTGTCACATTTCACCTCTAATAAAGCACAATGCTGTCGTTGACTAGTCTGGTGCTGTCAATACGCTTCGTAGATGAGCCCATTAGCTCGTTGCTACTGTCAGCACCAGCCTGATAAGTATGGAGCTGACTGTCTTTGGCCTTCAAAGGCCTGTGCGGACTTTTTTATCTGACAGATTTGCCTTTTCCTTTGGAAAAAACTTGTGGATGCTGTTCTCAACACATCTGCTATCTTCTGGTTCCTGATGTATCAAAAACTGCCTGCCCCCGGTGCGGATCTCTCCCACAGATCATCAGTGAGGAACAATTGGCCTATCAGGCAGCAGGAAGGGGCCTAATGAATAGATTGTGTGACTTGCCTCCAGACAGGCAGAGACAGACAGCCGGTCTGAAGCCAAAGACAGAGACAGACACTGGTAGTGAGGCAGAGCAACACAATCATGACATGCTCTTATAATATTCTATTACTATGCAGAACAGCCATCGGAACAAAACAGTGCAAGTGTTGAAATTTAAAGTTCAGTGTGTTGCGCAGCACTTTAAACAAAAGAACACATAGATATTCACTATAACATAACATGGCAGCCTGTATAATATACAGTAGTATGGTATGGTACAGTATGGTATAGTATTATTACGCAGTATCAAATAGAGCATACAAAGCACAGCACAATATAGTACACTATAATGTATAGCTTATATATTTTATTACATAATATTATATTATTACAGTATATTATATTATACCTATATGTATGTAAAAATATGCATATACATACACATGTGGACACACATATATGCAGACATACACCACATACACACACACACACACACACACATGCACATATATAAGTGTGCACAAGCATATGCACACACACACCCACAAATGTACATATACATATAATATACTAGACTATCAAGGGCAGTATAATAGTATGCTATAGTTTAGCATGGTCTTATATTATCTGCTAAAATAAAGCATAATATAGTATAATACAGAAGCTAATAATACAGGATTATACTGATGCTGCATTATTATTATTATATGGTAATAAGAATAGATTCTGTCTCACAGCTGCCACTCGTCTCATATGTCTCCTGGAGACAGTCAGCAAGTCAGCCGCTACACAGCAGCACACATGCCTGTAGAAGGAAGAGCTACTCTCTAAAGTCGTCTAATTGGTTTTTATTGACTTTAGCAGTAGCAAAAGATATGGAACGATAGTGTAATGACAAAAGATTAGCTCCTCATGCTAGGCTGGGTAATAACAGCTGAGGTGGAGAACAGCGTCACAGAAAGCCATCACAACAGATAAGCACTGTAAGCAATGTGATTATGTGGATACGAGTGTAATCTCAGCCCTATTAATGTGTTTAATTGTGACTATTTGCAGCCCAGAGACCCTCACCCATGATTGCCCCCGCAATCGTGCAAAGTGTTATTTCATGAAGTGCTAAGCTAAATTCTCTCCAGGCAGGCGGCAATTATAATGCTCTTATACGTATATACGCCTGTTAATAAAACATACTTTGTGACAGAATTTAAAATTCAATCAGGTTGAGGCAGAGGGGTGCTAAATGGATCCTGGAATATGAATAGCTATCTCCGTCTCTCTCTCTCTCTCTCCACAAAATGTGCTCTCTGTCATTTCTTTCAGAAAAAAATCTTCATCTTCTCTGCTCCTCTCATTTTCTCTTTGTCGCTCATTGTTACCACCTCTTGTTTCTCCTCTGCTCTCACTCCCTCCTCCCCAATTTCTCATTTTCTCCGTTCAATATTTACAACCTTGTTACTCTTTTGTTTTCAGGCTTCCTGCACACCTCAGTGGCCCCATCCCTCTCCCCCCTCACCCTCCTCTCTGTCATAAGATAGGGGAGCTCAGTGAGCAGAAAGCCCATCTAGACTTCAAACGCCTCCCTATGTGTTTGTCTCCACCTCATTTCGACTGACAGCTACCAACACCCCTGGAAATCAACTCTTTCCTCCCCCCACTTCATTTCTAGTCCCACCATCTCCCCTCCTCACCGATCTTTGTGCCTGCTTCTTAAACCAGTGTTATCCTTTCCGCACCCGCGAATGCACCAGGGTCCCTGTGATGTAATTTTTGTCAGTAAATGCACGCAAGGCTTTGTGCTGACAACCTGCGGATTTGATGCATCCCAGTGGACACTGGTTCTATGCGCATGAAAAATAAACGATGAATTTGAAGAGTATTTTTGAAGAGTTCTGCCACTACAATTTAGCTTTAGAAGAATACAGGCAAGACGACAGCAGACAAAGCTGCTCTTCTCTTTCTTGCATGAATGTGGCCATTTTGACTTGGTTCCTTGTGCACATGTTCAGAATAGATACCAATGTACAGCTCACGTATTTAACGCATCCTCCATGTCACACCGATAATGTGTTGGTGGCTTCGTCCGCTGTCCATTTATGCATCTGCAATGTACTATAAATGAGGCATTACTTCCTCCTCCAGTTGATCTCCCTCTTCCTTCCTCCCTCCCTCCTCCTTTATTTCTGTGTGAAATCTCTTTTCTCCCTCATTTCCTTTCCCCTGGTCTCCTCTTGTCGTGCAGGAAGTGCAGTTACATGTGATATTGTCTGTAGCTGCACAGCCTGCGTCTATCTGTGTGAGAGAGGTTTACATTAATGTTATTTATTACTCAAACTAAAATCTGTCTTTTGCTCCAATTTGTTCAGACCTCCCCATGACAATTCCAATAGACGCCGATGTAAAGGTGACGTGTCGTGACTCAAAATTTACCATTTTGAGAGAATGTACAGGGGGAGGGAAGATAATTTACTCCTTAGGAAAAAGACATCACTCGACAGTAGAGTGTAAAAATGACAGCAATTATGGAGAATTTAAAAAGCACCCTTGAGCTTCATTACAAAGATGGGTTTTTGTTTTGTTCTGCGTTTCTGGTTTTTCTTTGACTCACAGAAGCATCAACCTGGCAGACTTCTTGATGTGTTTGCATGTTTTAGGATCTCTGATAAAAGTGCAAAGCCTCTCAATGATGCAACCAGAGGAAACCATTCACAGGGTAGGGCAGCGAGTTCTGCCACGCCAACTATCCCTGGCATCTCCAACTGCAGTAGCAGTTGAAATTGGGTTTATCTGCAGCAACTGTGGAGGATCAGTGTTACAGTATGGGTATGTGAGACTATTATGACCCAAAGTTATGTATTAAGAGTAGGTTACCTCTAGTGGCCTTAGTAATCATGACAGGAGCAAAGAATGAAGTCAGGTGAAGAGTCTCCGTTAAGAGGTAGTTTCATAATTTGGTTGTGCAATTATTGCTTATTATTCTCATTATATTATTATTGTAATTTAAAAAACGTTTAAACAACTTGTTTTCCTATCTCAGCATGAGAGGATGTCTGTGCTTCCGCTTCACCCTTTAATGGTAACAATCTAGAATTGCACTCAGTATAGCACATACCTCCACCAAGGCCAAGTAGTACCCTTAAGACATATGTCCCCTCAACATGCCTGGCATTATTTCAACAAGATCAATGAATTACACCAGGGGAAATCAGTGACACGGATCTGCACCAATATGTTAGGGGTTCATCTCTAACCTATATCACATCCTTCCACCAAGTTGAGTTTTTGCATAATCTTGCTTACAAACAAACAAACAAAACAACCACCAATCAAACAGACAGGGTGAAAATATGACATGTTTTTCAGGAGGTAATGACATATCTCCATATCTCAAAACTATACCACACATTTTCCTGTAACGCCTTTCTGATTAGTCTTAGCTCTGCTCAGTGAAGACACAAACTAACAACACCACTCTCTTATTTAACTGATGTTCTTTACTCACGTGGTTGAGAAGTATTTGAGGCTAAATGATAAAATCGTCAGCGCTACAGCCCTGAATGCGTTTTTATTATTGTAATCACGGCAACAAAGGTCTGGTGTACCTGTCACTGTTGGGGCAGTATTTCAGGTAATGCTCAGATATTTTTTCCTATCTTTATTCAGGAGGGTGATCTTTCTGTTTGAGAGCAGCTTGATTTTCAGTTCATATTGTAATGCTTCTCCTTAAAACCCTGCACTCACCCTCTAATAGGCCCTGCTTGCACTACGATTTGCTCTGCTTTTGCTCAAACTGTACGCTTGCACTCAGATATGTTATTGTTTGGATAGTTTTCAGAGTAAATAGGGGCTTGCAATTATCTGCATACAGTCAGTGCATGTGTGTCTGGATGTGAGTGCACATTTATATCAATGTATTTATGATAGCTCCTTACCTCAGATTGTTCCCTTGTTTACCCGGCCAGTTAAAATACAATGAAAGAGTGAGGCGGATGCATATTTCCCGTGTGATCTTCTAAAAACTCGCTGGGTATTTCAAACTTGCAGCCGGTTCCTTTTGAAAAGAGAGATGGAAAGAAAGACAGCAATGACATAAATGGCTGAACTGCTTCTGTAAAGATTACACAAATCTGAGTAAGCAGAACCTAGCGATGCATGCTTCGTATCACACAGCCAAAGTCTTCATTCGATGCCATACATATTTCCTGTGTGTAACTTAGTGCCGGATTAGAGAGAGCAGTGAGGGAATAAGTACTCAGATTCTTTACTTAGGTAACAATACACACATTTAAAAGCACAATTGCTCATTACAATTTAATGCAGGATGAAAATGGATGTGACAAAATATAATCTTTTCTATTCATGAATTCTTATTCCTTAACAAAACCTGATGCCTGCCTACTAACAAAGATGTCTTCCCTAGAAACAAGAATAATAGAAGCAGTGAGAATAAACCAGGACAGTAAAGTTAAAACCAAACAGTAGACAAAAACCACACTAAAGCTCTTTAGAACAGCGTGACGTGATGATTCTCTCTGGCACCATCACCAATGACAACATTCTTTCATTTGATGTAGTTGTAATATAAAAAAGTTGATTAGAAGAGCATTCAGTGTTCATAATGCAATATGACCCCTTGCTATTATGCTATGACTCAGACTGTAGAATTATTATTGCCTCAACAAATATGGTGACCAATCACAACAAAGAAAACAGTGACTGTCTATTAACCGTGAAAAGGTGAAGAGTCATTTAATATAGGCACTTTTAATATAGGTGTGAGTAAAGTAGGTAGTTTCCTGGGTCAATATCGGAGAATGAGTTGTGCTGAGTATCTGAGAGTGCTATTTCACAGCTATTGCATTTTGTTTTGTCTCTATGGAAACAATAAGCAAGGGCGAGATAAGATGAACAGAGAAAGTGCTTCAGAGAATCATGAGGAAGAGTCACCAAGCGGAGACAGAAAAGAAAAGAAAGCATGTGCACATGCATCATGCGTGCACAAAATCTAACACAAGCCCTTAACTCCTTTGTCAAGGCTGCATGTTTTTTTAAATAGGCAGCATGGTGAGGAGCTGTTGATTTATTTAGTACCCCTGTTTAATACAGATGGAGCATTTGAATCAAATTAAATAAAACTAGCTCCATGACTTTGCTCTTCAGACCGCTGCATCGATAGACTCAACTTACAGCCAATTATCACCGGTTTGTGCTTGGACAGCTCAGGGAAGTCCCTTATAGTGCAGTTGATGGTAATGTGGTGGAATATGGAAATGTTCGAGGAGCGAAAAGAAATAACAGCTAACATTATGCTAAAATGCCACAATTCACCTAATATTAGCAGACATACGCATGGTTTCTAAAGACAGGTAGACATGGAACTGCATTAAGAACATCAAGCCTTTGAAAAGTTGTTTACAAACATATATTATATATTTTCAGTTGGGTATTAGGAATTTATTCTGCACGACAAACAACAGAAATACTTTTCTTATAAGAAGCAGCGCCACAATTCTCCAATAGCCCACCACTGCTTATACAGTATTAGCGAGTGCACTGTGGGTGGTAAAGTCAGTCTGACAACAGAGGAACTCCATCAATCTCTAATGCATAGCCAATGACGGGCGCTCCGACAACAGGCCTTTGTATGCCACTGGAAACAGATTGATCTCTTTGTATGCCATGCACGAGTGTGCCCCTGATCCCTACGGCTCTCATTGTCTTCTATTTGTTTAACATGATGGAATATGCTAATCAGGCAGGCACTGCTGAGATAAAATTCGCACTCCGGCGCTAACGCACTTACCGAAGCTGACAAATAAAACTGTAACCCTTTTAATTGAACATTCCCCTGATAAAACAAATTGCAATACCACTGAGGTGAAGGGGACCTATCATGCTTTTTCCTATTTTCTGTCATATACATATAATGTTACAGTGACAGTTGTCCATATTAACATGGGCAAAGAAATCAAAAAAATTAAGAAATGTTAAATATGTAATCCCTGTTAGACTAAATCCACTGCTATTTTGCGCAATAAGCTTAATGGGCTTAATATTTACCGAACAGTGACATCTTGCAGTCATCTACGACTACAAGTATTAGGGTCAAATTGAAGTTTTAAAATGTAGAGATTTTTAGAACAAGGTCATAATATCACAAGAATTAAAGCCGTAATTAAGAAGGAAATCATGATATTATCAGAATAAAGTCATAATTCAACGAAAAAATTAAAAAACCTTTACTAAAGTTTAACTCAACAATATGCTGCACAAATTCCTCATTTTAATGCAGGTGACACATTCCCCCTCCAATATGACACATAGCCTTTATTGTCATAATATAATGACTAGTATCTCTGCCAAGGAGATTATGTTTTCATAGCCATTTGTTTTCGTAATTTCTTGACCATATTCCCGTAGTATTTAGACTTTATTCTTTGAATATTATGGCCTGATTTTTTTTAATATCAATTGGATTCTGGTTCAGTTTAGATACTAGTTACTTTCTTGTTTGTAGAACCTCCAGACTGATGACGATGAGGGGGGTGCTAGCAAGAGCCCGGTGCGCTGCTGCCCCACCAGCCGGCTCCCAGACGTTAGGCCAATCACGGGCTTCCCTTTAAGAGGCCTGAGATAATATTGTCAATTTTAATCACAGGCTGAGGTGCTCCCTGTCTCAGTTTGAGATAAATTAGGATCTTTTGTTTTTAACTGTAAATCATTTAGTCACGCAGTTAAAATACAGAGCTGGAAATGAACATGATAGTTCTCTGTTAAACAAACAACAACCTATTAAACACAAGGATCCTCTTGGTGCTGAGAAGCCGCTTCTTATTCTGGGGAAATGCGAATTTGCGCATTATTCAAACTGATGCTGGGAATTAAACATTACCACAAGGGCATGTTTTCATGTTTAAGATTGCAGAGTGGCAATTCTATTTGAAATATCCATGTTTTCTTCATTTCACAGAAGCTGGAGCACCCGCAGAGGCCTGTGGCTCTGGAGATCAGCAGGGTGCCCCATGGTGCTCGTGGCTCTTCTGATACAGGTTTATTAAGCTGCACATAAACACGTGCATGTGCACTGACTTTCTGCACAAGTGGGAAATGAGCACACAGATAAACTCCGTATTACGTATGCAAAAATAAACACAAACACCCCACCCATGCAGACTCGCTGCAAGCAGTCACAGCCTTTCATGTGTTGTGCCCAGACTTTTGATTGGTCCCAACAAGCATGGGAGGGGCACTTATTTACCTCCTGGCAGCAAGTCAATATTTCACATGAAGCGCCTTAACGTCAGAAGTTCGGGCGATGAATGTTAGATATCTCCTCAGTCTAGATAGTAAACAACTTACAGGTTTGCAACAAGGTGCAACCTCTAGCAGACCAGACACAGTTCACTTATGCAGCTTTAAGAGCATATGTGGTATAAAGATAAATATAAAGTACAGTTACATGCACATGCGTATCATAAATGCTGGCACGTTCATAAAACTCTTCACTCTTGGGAAATACAAAATAAATTAGAAGGTTTGTCTAAGATATGTAGGTTAAATAAACCCCTGCTGTACACAGTGATATATACTTGTTTCTTTTTTTATCCTAACCTCAGTGTAATTGGAATTTAATTTAAACACAAAGTGAGGACTGGAAACTGAGATTTACTTTGGAGTGCGCTTTTTAAAAATCGTTCTGTCCTTGGACGGCTTGGCTGCAGCCCACGAGTGTGTGAACACACCAAAACAAGCCACGCAACCCGGCCACGAAACAGACTTTTAATTGGAGGCCTCTGGTCTGGTTGCACGACGCTGGAGGAATCTGTGTCATTCTTCTCTCAAATGACACAACACGAACTGTCCCGCTTTTTTATTCCACCGCTGGGACAGAGCGGCAGACTTGGCAGGGATTTACATTCGACACTGAAATGAGAGCCGGCCTGCCGAAGCAGCCGCAGAGCCTGTCTTCGGAAAGATAGGGCAAAGACAGAGAATTAGAGGGAAAATAAGAACGGAAAGTGACAGAAAATGAGAGAGAGGAAGTTTGGAGTTAGAGAGAGAGTATAGAAAGAAATACGGGGGGGAGAATTGTGGTTAAGGGAGAAAAGGGAAGGCATGTTTGACACTGGCATCATGTTCCACAGAGCTGCAGTTTGACACCCGAACCAGCATGGAATCAGAGAAAGTGAGCTGGGTAAAATGAGTTCAGATTCCCCTAAGGCAAGCAGAAATGTACATGAAAAGTGTTTGTGGCAAAAGAAAATGGAATGAAATAAATATTAAGCTTTCTGTCCGGCAAATTAACACTGGCTCCCAACAAACCAAAGGAACTGTGCATTATCTGGACTGTAGCTCAGATACAGTGAGGTGGATGAAAGTAACAAGACAGCATGAATATGGTCGTCTCCTGACAGACCTGCTGGAGTTGAAATACTTCAGACAGTGAATAGTTCATATCATAAATATATATGTGCATCCTGCTAAAAGAGTGTCTCACAAATGCCGCCTCGGACACAGACCAATGATTCTTCTGCTTCAATATAATAAAAAAAAAAAAATACAATGGCACTCTATAGAGCGCTCACTGCTGCCAAGGCCCAACAGTCCCCTTGTATTCAATCAAGCTAACAAAATAAACAAACAGGGGCAAAAACATAACCTTCTCTGGCAGAGATAATAATATATAATCTTAGTAATGAGAATAATACTAATATGGAAAGAGATATAACAGCACTAGTGGCTACAATAAGGCAGAAATCACAACTGAATCATCTCACATCCACTTCATTATATATGTCAAAGACGAAAACCTCATTTCCCAACGTATCAAAAGTGGAAATATTATGCACAAGCAGCAGGGTAAAGCTCACCAGCTATTAAGGCATTATGAGGGCTTCATTTAGCATGAATATATTTTTGCATTATAAATAATTGAAATTGGTAGAAATTAAGGGGAGGGGAGGTGGGTGGAGAGACGCAGCTCGGTTTTGCGGAGCATTACAGACAGACAGAAAAAATAAATAAATAAATAAATAGCTGTGAAAAATGATGCCCTAAGTTCAAAGCAACTTCAATCAGGATACATTTCTGTGCTTGATGAATAATTGAGCATCAGCCTGAACAGCCTTGAGTCCCAGCACTTTTTTTTTTTGGTGACGGCTCTTGCATGAATAAAACACTTTCTGGCCTGCAGAGCTGTCTGCGTAGCAGGGATACGGCACTGTGTAGTAACATGGAAATTGCTGAAGGTATCATTCTCTTCAGCTGCTCCTGGTTCAGTGTTCTCTGGCATATCTCTGCATATCTAATTGTGCTTGTCTTCCTCTCTCCGTCTTCAGACTTCCATCAGCCTCCCCTTCCCGCTTTCACTCTTCCTGCCGTTTCTCTCTCATTACCTCCTTATTATCCTCTCTCTCTCTCTCTCTTTCTCTCTCTCTCTCTCTCTCTTTCAGCCATGCACTGGCTCTCAGCATGAATAGATGACTTGCCTCCTGGTGGGCCATTTGAAAAAAAAAAAAGAGAGAAAACATTAAAGAGACAAACGTGCACGCTGATAAATCCAATGCACTCCAGCTAAAAAGAGCTTTTCCTCTCGCAGGTCACCACATCTGGACGTGAGAGAGAGCTGAGAATCGAGCACCACTTTTTAAATGTTCAATCACAGTGAATAATTCAGCTCTGGCCCCAGCCTGTTGTCAACATCACCGAGAAGAACAGCAAACAAGCCTCTGTGTGAGCAGAATTTGTATGTAATCACATCATCTTTCAAATTTATCTTTGTTTTTATAATTAGAATACTGCACACAAAATGGTGCAGTCGTTAGTACTTGTTGCTCATGTCCTATTTTTTCTTGATATCTTTGATAACGTCTCGTTTGTGGACTTTAATTTTTATTCTGACGGCCTATGATTGGGTATCTTTGTAATTTGAAGTTTCCCTTCTTCTGTAAAAGAAAAGTTGGATTCAGAAGCAATTAAATGCACCAATCCTCAATTCAATAAACACACTTTGCTGCCACAGCCTTAATCAGTGTGTCATGACCAGTAGCTGATGGTGACTAATGTAAGAGAACTTTAAATACATATTTCAGAGGTGGAATTACTGCATCAGTTTGCTGACTTTAGATCTACCGTTATCCTGTTATCCTGTACAGTTATCACCACTGTGAGTCCTTATTTTAATTGCTTTCCATGAGCACATCCATCTATCCATCCATTATCTATACCCTTTATCCTTTGAGGTTCGTAGGGGTAGTGGGCTGAGACATTGTGTGAGATGCAGGGTACAGCATGGACAGGTCGCTAATATATTTCAGGGCCAACATACAGAAACAAACAACCACTAGCATTCACACCTACGACCAAATAAGAGTTGCTATGTCTTTTTGACTGTGTGAGGAAGCCAGAGTAAGGAGAAAGCCCACTCACACACAGGGAGAAAATGCAAATTCCAAACAGAAAGGCATTGGGGTAAGGTGACCACTGTATCATCGTGCCACCCATCCATCCAGCCAATCCCAGCTGACGATGGGTGAGCGATAGGTTGCCAGCGTATCACAGGGCCAACATACAGAGACAAACAACCACATTCACAACTATGGAAAATGAATAGTCTCCAATGAACCCCTGACTGCATTTCTGCGGACTGTGGGAGAAGCCACAGTACCCAGCGAAAACCTGCAAAAAAGGGCCCGGCCAAGCTGGGATTCAAACCGGGAACCTTCTAGCTGTGCGATGACAGTGCTAACCACCTGATCTGATTTATATGTATCTAAATGGGTGAAACAAGTCACTAAAGGTTATCACATCAAATTATTACTATATGGCCATAACCTACAGCTTTTAAAGCTTTTCCTTCGAAATGCAAAGCTCTGAAATCACTGCCAGGACAATCTGTTCTTTATTAACTTTAGTGGATGCATTAATAATGTGATTCAACATGACTTCTGTTTGTTTATTGTACAAAACAATCATTCATTCCACCATGTCTTGGATCCTTGTATTTAAATGTCTGGTCATCTTTACACTACTTAAACAAGCAACACTTATCTAATGTAGAACATGTCAGGTTCAGAGTCTACAGTCTGTTTTCTGAAACCACCATGAGCCAAAACAGTGTTTTTCAGTGAACAGAATCCAACTCAGACTCATTATTTTAGTATCGCAAGAGAACGATCACACTGTTTATTTTAAATGTCCCCTGATATGGAAATTAACTTTTCCCTTTATCTAAATAGATGCACACAGAGACAATAAAATTTGGGTTGTGGCTAAATTCTAGGTTATTGCACGTTCAGTGCAAGTTTCAGACACACACACTTTCCTCTCACAGTAGGAGACTAAAGCAAACTTTCAATCAGGCCGGCTCAGCAGGTTTACCACAGTTTATTAGAGTAAGTGCAGTGGTCAGCCTGCGAGGGGATGAGTGTTGTAAGTATCATCAAAATTAGATAGAACCTCAATGAAGCCATAGTGACATAGTGTATTCATCACTGATTGGCTCACGGCAGGACTTCACAGGGGTCTATAACTTCAGGTTCACATTAGTGCTTACAATTTTAGAGAACATTTTACAACTATTCCAATCCCCGCTGGTCATTATGTAAACATTTCAAACTCTAGCCGCGATCCTGGGGGCTACGACTGAGAGCTCATTAAACGCGATGATGTCGTCACTGACAAGGTTTCAGGAAATGCGGCGGGCAAAAGGGAAAGGGATCGGCTACAGTCTGTCATGCAGAGTAATGGCACGTCAGAGAGCTGAGAGGAAACTCCTAATGGACTACACTTCAATATTTAATGTCTTATTTCTGGCTCTTTCTGTTTTCTGCTAAAGGCAGGTACGAGCCGACGCTCCATATTTCACAGCAATAAGAGTTATTATAATGGTGAGCGGAACAGTAGCTCAATGGGAGTGTGTTTGGGGGCAGAGTTATGGTGATTTACGGCTGCTTGCCACGGTTGTGTGCCGCTTTGTGCGTGTGTCTGCCCTCCAAATTCTCACAGGAAATAATGAGAGCAGGTTATTAGTATGCATAATTGGTTGTACATGTCATCCACGGGGTTGCAGTGTGAGAGCCAACATGAGGACTGCTGAAGAAGGGGCTGTGCGGGGACGAGTTGCCAGCACGTAGCCTGGATCATGAAGTATTTCTTGGTGGAAAGAAAAATAAAAGAGAGTAAGTTTGTGTATAAGATATAAGATACATGAAAGCACACATTCTTGCCCACTCTCCCACTACACTCCCCTTTGTCAGCACTTTCAAGTTCTCAAGGCTTTGCCCTCATGATCCAGATGGGACAGGGAATAAAACAGTATCGACTGTATCAAGCCTCATTATTTACTGTGGAAGTCGTACAGTTAGATTTTTGGGAAACAGTTGAGACTCTTTTCACTTGTTCACTTCATCTGTTGCCTTGTTGCTTTATCTTGGAACAAGTGGAGCAATTTGCCTCATATTATTAAGCCCCGTGTGAGACAATAGTGGAGAGAATTGAAATTATTTCACCCCACAGTCAGGATTTTAACACAGTAAATAGGATTAAGCGTCTTGCTCAAATAGACATTTGTTGGCTCTGAGGGTTTGGAAGGGAGAGCAGTTAAGTGAAGAGAGCAGGGGAGGATATCCTCCCAGTGCTGTGTGACCTTTGACCTGGGATATCCTACTTAAGATATCAGCTAAACACTGCCAAGGCCATGGCCATTCCCCTGCTGCTGTTCTGTGCCAAGGCCACACTGTGCCTGCAAAATTAGACTGGTGGACACCGTCCAGTCAGAGCCTTCAATGGGCAGATACATGGAAAGTTTATACTCAGACACCACATCTTCCTGTGCAGATGACCCAACCCCGCACGACCACTATCATCAATGCACCATCTTCTTTTTAGCCGTGACAATGGCAGTAACACAACTGGGAAATGGACTCAGGTCTTGGAAGAGGTCAGTGCCCGAAACTAAAATCTGAGGAAAGAAAGTTTCTTAAAAAAACTTTATATATACGAATTGAAATACATTACATTTCCTAACTAATTAAAAATCAGCTAAATTAAGCTGCCACAAGCTCCATTTCTCTATTCAGCCCA
Organism: Hippoglossus hippoglossus; assembly: GCF_009819705.1. Classification (NCBI taxonomy): domain Eukaryota; kingdom Metazoa; phylum Chordata; class Actinopteri; order Pleuronectiformes; family Pleuronectidae; genus Hippoglossus; species Hippoglossus hippoglossus. Next base: position 23,044,102 of record NC_047159.1, on the reverse strand, counting down.
GCTCCATCAGTGGTGCCTTTACAGGATCACATCACAAGATCAGTCACACATGCACTTCGTTCAGTACCTGCTTAGAAAAACAGCTATGGTCTGAGATCATGTTTTCACATACACACTAAAACCTGGAATACTTTACACATTTCTAAAAGGCTTTTAAATACTTTATGTTGGACAGTTACCCCTGAAACCACTGATTTATACTGGTTATTTCATACTGTTTAAGTCCTTTCCCCGTAGCTGTCTGTATTGTCCTCATCTCTATTGATGTCCCTGCCTTGATTTTGTTTTTGTATTTTGATGGAATTTTTGTCTTTTATGTGCTGCAGAACAGGAACCCACTGTAAACCAGTTCTAACTGAGTCCTGTTTAATTGTAATGTTACTTTTAAATCTCTCCTGTATAACAAATCAATAGAATTAAAAAAAGAAATGAAATAAAAAAAAGTCCTTTGTCCCTGTGATGATTGATTATTTTATTGTCATTAAATGATAACTACAGGGTTTCTGCAGGACCTTACAAAGAGTTTCATTAACTCTCATTTCTAAATGTGTTTTAGGAAAAAAATGTAAACAGTGTTACTAATCTACTAGATAAAACCAGCATTGAACCAATAACCAATCTCTTTTTAGTACTCTGGATGTTACATTAGTCTCAAATCAAATTGATGGTGTAAGAAAGGTCTGAAAATTCTTAAACTCAACTGTTTGAAACCTAAAGAAGGGGACGGGTGATGTGGTACAATCACAAAGTATCTATATTACAAATACATAGCATCAATACCAAACGGTAATATGTATATCTTTACTCAAGACTGCATTTTTTTTGTTTAAGATCAGGACTCAGATTTTGTAATCCTGTGCGCGAACTCAAATAGCACCTGCTTTTGTTTAGATTTGCTCTGCTTGTGGTCAGATTTCCTGCGCTCCAGCAATAGAGAGGTGTAGTGTCATCACTATCAATATCAACATAATATCAGCATCAATATCAAAAAAGGTAGTGCTGCAATATTTGCATCTTTGCTGCTGTGTGAACATGTTGTAATTACCTTTTCTTAGGTTCTTTTAAAAACTCTCTTGGGTTGAATGATGCACAAGATTAAGTAAATACAATTAATGAATTAATAAAATTAAACTGTTTAAATAAACACATTCATCGAGCTCTCCGGAAACCATCTCACACACAAAACTATTAAACTAAAGTTACTGTTGTGGGGTTGCCTACTGCACTCAAGTAACTGTGGAAAAACAATTAATGATACAATTATAAGGTTTGATTACTTTTAAAGCAATATTATTATTTATACTGTAATATTTGTTCACACACTTTTTGTGCAGAGACCACTTCAGAACAGAGGAATCAGAAAGTGCATCATGTAACAGAAACGTGTTGAGCAAAGACAAGGAGACCAATAACAAAGCCAAAGCCAAAGGGCTGTGCTGAGGCTGGAAATGCATACACATACAAATTTGATGGACTCGAGCTTCATCATTTTCAGCCTGCCTGTTGCCCACAGGACTGGGAGTGCTCAGGGGTTTGGAAGAATAATAGGCCAAGGCAACAAAAAAGTATTTGTTAATGTAGCTACAGGTGGGGAAACGGAAACCTAATTCAAGCAACATAGAGCTGAGATTCTGCAACAAATATTTCTCCAGGCACCAGTCGAAGCACATACATATTAATGTTTTTTTCAAACTACCAGTTCCATGAACACAAAACTGTCTATTTGGAGAGAAATCCCACCTGCATCTTGTTCTCTCCGCCTTAAGAGACAGAGTCGTATTTCATATGGCTGCTTTATTGCAGTTTTATGTTAGTTACACCTTCGGCATGTTTGTAATATACTCTTGTATTACCAATTCAGGGGCATCTATTTTTTATTTAGAGCATCTATTTTTCATAAGAAGAGAGTGCTGCATGACCCAAAGGTATTGTGGTTCTGGCTCAGCAGAGGTGTTCAGAGAGGGCATCACACTGGACCCCTTCACCTGTGTTGGGCTGTCAGGAGGTTTAGACTGGGGACACAAATTAATCTTAGTATTTGGGTTGTGCTGCCAGGCACTGGTCCCTTGTTTTGAGTATAAAATGTAATCCTCTTTAGACGTGCAACGTGGGCCTAGAAAAAAAACAGATTATAGTGCCAGTAAACTGCGATTGCTCCCCATTACTCAGTGATGAGGGTGAATTTGGAGGTTTTTTCATATTTAAAGTGATATGATTGTACTTGTTCGTTGCCTTGGGGGGGTTGGCAGATCCCACACCATTTGTTTGAAGACTGGTTGAATTACAATAAAAAAATAAATACAAAATGCTCCCTCACCTCATTTGCAGATTCCCCCTTGTGAAGAAAAGGAGCAGGCTGTGAGATTGTATTACATGTCAGGAATTGGCAGCGTAGCATTTGAGTTGTGAAAGGGATGACGTGATGGGAGTGGGTGTGCAGTGATTCTCTCAGCTTGCAGCCGCACTGATCATGTGTTAAAAGCTGCTTAGCATGATGATTACGATCATGTCGGCAAGTCAGAGTGCAACATCTGATTCCAGCATTAAGGAACGATCAAACTGCCCTACAAGATTTAGTTGCTAAGACAGATGATGAACATATGGTCATTGTGTGTGTGTGTGTGTGTGTGTGTGTGTGTGTGTGTGTGTGTGTGTGTGTGTGTGTGTGTGTGTGTGTGTGTGTGTGTGTTTATGTGTGTGTGGGTGTGTGTGTTAGAGTGTATGTGTCCACGTTTTTCACTTATTGTGCAGTTTCGCTCTAAAATCAAACTCTGCCATTAGCAAAAATAATACAATACCTAGTCTGACAAATTGATTGCTGACATGACAGTGAGACCCTATTATGAGGCATCATTAAATCTAATTAGCTGAAGCAGCTTAAGACCTTTGCTTGCAAAATAATGACACTTTGATGAAACAGTTTGACTACTTGAAATGACACTTAATGAATTTTACCTCACAATTAATTAATTACACGTCTTGAAACCTCCCTGGTCGAAAAATTTTGCCGTGGATAAAACCAACATCATATGTGCATACTGAAAGAAATAGGAGAAACTGAGACTATATAGCAATTTATACTTTTACATATATGTGGGAGATCTCAGCTGGGGTAACTTTTATTCACTTGCCTTTGCAGTGCATACATAAATCATTAGATGTTCTGTGAATTACACTTCTTTGCTTTCTTGTTTGGATTTAGATGAGCAGGTTAGTCCCATGTCTGTATATTAAATATTAAGGAACAGCCATTAGGCTGTTAGTGTAGTAAAGCATAAAGACTCACAACAAGAAGGTGAAATAGGCTGGAGCTTAATATTTACTGTGCAGGAATCTCAGCAACAGAGCTAATCCATGCATTTTCCAAAATATTTCAATGTTCATTCAGCATTTACAGTATACAATATTCCGTATAAGCTGGATGTGTATTGTAGGTGAAACAGCTGACGGTAGGAGAAGTACTATCAAGTTCGGAAAGCAACACTTCCTTCTGATGAATTCCTGGAAGCTCTGACTGACAAAGACAGGAAGGTAAGGAGTGACGGATGGTAGGGGAAGGGAGGGAGGCTGTGAATAAGGAAGGGAGGGAGAAGGACTATGGAAGCATGAAGGAAAAGAGAGGGGTAAAGAAGGATAGAAAAAGTGATGAGACGATTCTGAGAACAATATCAGAATGAAAAGGATGGATGGCTGAGCAATGCTTGGGTGTGTTAAGACTATAGAGAGAGTTTTGGGTAAGAGCGAGGGGATCAGGGTAAAGGGTGAACGACAGGAAGTGCAGGGAAAGTCAGCAGGGACACAGAACAATAGATGAGGTAAAGATGGAAAAAAGTCGCAGAGGGATGGAGGGAAAGCGGAAAGAGGGAAAAGAGTCACAGACGGAAGGAAGCGACGGAATAGGTCATGGTGAACCAGCCAATCAGAAGATTTGTGCTGACGAACCCTGTAGGATCCAAAGGTGAAGTTCAACCATTACACCCAAAACCCAATCTTTGGCTGCCTACTTATTTCCTACATGCAGGGAAACTTCTGATCTGGAGTATCTATTTTCTGGTGAAAATAACTGAGATTCATGCAGCGCAGCAGTGTGAGATATTTATATTCGTTCAATAAGCGTTATCAACAGGAATGGAAGATGGATGCCTGCAAGCTACCTGGTCTTTCTGCTTCCACAGTTTCACAGCAAAGGCTGTGCTGCCAGGACCTGGTGTCCCTGGTGGAATCGCAAAGGTCACAGTCAGACACAAGCAAATATTCTCTCTCTCTCACACACACTCTCACACACACTCTCACTCTCACACACACACACACACACACACACACACACACACACACACACACACACACACCTTGCACTCCGACAGGCACACTTTTATATACAAAAATGCATTCAAATACACACTCAGACTGACAGATAGAATTTATAGCTTGCAGGATTCACACAATAATACCTGAATTAGACACGTTTGAGGAGGTTTCGATTCAATTCATTCATTCCAGAAATACTGAGCAAGCAAACCTCTAACTTGGTGCATTATTAAAAATATTATAGGCCTGTCATGATAAAGATTGTGTTTGATGATATTTTGTCCTAATTGTGATAAATGATGATTATTGTCATGTAAAGCCTTTCAAAGAGCAATGAACTTTTAATTCTTAAGAAAATTCGGTTCTATTCAAGACATTTGAATTAGAATAAAGGATTTTTATAATATCCTCAATAAATAAAATAAACCACACACCCAACCAACACAATAAATAAAATGGACTCTCTGGCTCCATTAATAAAAATGGCTGTTGAATAAATATTGCTTAGAGCAACCTATGACGTCCTTCCCTCACCGTATCCTCACTGGTTGTAAAATAAGTCTCTCCCAAGGTAGGTATACGTGGAGACACAACCAGGTACTTGCAGCAACAATATATATAAAGAGAACTGCTACCAATGCCTTGCCATCAAAAATACCAAAAGCAGTCCAAAGGACAACTTTTGTTCCTGAGGGGGAACAGGGACAGAAAGGGCCTCCTCCACTGACCAGGAGTGGTCAGTTGGAGAACGCCAGAGACTGGGACATGTTGGTGGAAGTGGGCCAGCGTCTTACAGTCCCATCACACATTGTCACTACCACCCTAAGATTGATACTCTGGTCCAACACCCTGTGCTTCGTCTACTTTGTAGAATTGACAGTACCCTGGGAGGATCCTGTTGATGAAGCGATTGAGAGGAACAGGCTGCGGTATTCAGACATGGCATTTGAGGCAGAACACCATGGCTGAAAAGCAATAGTTTGCCCTGTGGTGGTTGGTTGCAGGGGTTTCATTGCAGCATTCACAGCCAGGTTGCTCAAAGATCTGGGGATCAACAGACAAGCCCTGCACCAGACCATAACAGAAACATCACACACTGCAGAACGCTGCAGCCAATGGCTCTGAATCAGGAGGAAAGATCCCAACTGGGCCCCAAGACGCTAGGGACATGCACCCAGGTCTGATAACCTGTGGTGGGCCTGCCGTAGAAGAGGGTGTCTTGTGATTAAAAGGCCGAAAAACCTGATGACGCTAAGGTACACAACTGGAGATATGTCCCTAACATCTGCTGGTGGTCGCTAACATCCGACTACATCAACTGGTGGTAGGCATTAATATATATTAAATATTCAACATTTCGTCCTATATTCTCAATAAACATTTGCCACAGGGTATATGTAACCAGATCGGATGGGATGGTTATGATTTAGAGAACAAACTTACGGTCCTGTATTTAGTTATTAATCGATGGTGTCGGATCGCCCCAGTCACTTTAACATTGATTCCTGGCTGTGTGCGTCACATCTTGTGTTGTACTCAGCGCGCACAAAATGTTAAAGCCTAATTTTTCATTATTATGTACTGATCAGGTCGTAATAACTTGTGATGACTGGTGGTGTTTATGAGTTAAAGTCAGTGCAGGTCAGCAGGACTGTGGAGGGAGGACACAGAAAACTCCAGCATGGTAAAAACCAATTATTCTAATCATGAAGCAGCAGCGCTGATCATTGTGCCGTCGTGAAACCCTGTATTTTCACAGTTCGTAAACAAAGTGGACTTACCGGCTGCTTCGCGTTAACAGGCTCTGCTCCTCTTATCTCTGCCTCTCCACCTCGCTCCCAGTCTGAGGAGTATGGGAGCACACACACACACCCATATTCTCGCTTGCTCCTAATATTTCACGTAATGGCCTATACGATGATGATTTAAAAAAATAAATAAAATGCAAGTCACACTGGTGCCCATAGAAAATTTTGTTGCACTGTTTCCAAAAATAGCTGCAAAATGCGACTAAATGGTCGCAGTCTGGAGCCCAGCAATGTAAGGCTGACTGGGTCTTATTTAGATTTTTGTAACCCTGGAAAGTAACGCTACTCAATACTTCAATCTTAATGCAGAAGTGGCAGATTTGACATTAATTAAAGCATCTCAGCGTGATGCATATTTTCTTCTAGGGCTTATGGTTGATTGACACGGACATTATCCAACATTAACTATCTGCCATGTTTAATTAGTGATTTTATCACCATCTCATCCCAAATCACAAGCTTCCAAAAGTAACCAACCTGTGAGCACAGGAGACTGACTTTGCTTTGTATGAAAAAAAAATAATTCATTCAGGCCCAGTCAAACATGTTTTCAGGGGAAAGCTATTCAGTTGTTATTCTGTCCGTAACAACATTGTCAGTGACTTTCCCCTTCAACCTGAGTGGGGCCCAATTATGCAGCAATTTTCATCACGCGTGTAGTCTGGTAATTCTAGTGGTGTCCACAGAGACTCTGTGTGTCATTTTGGAGATGAATTGGGAGCCACACAATAGATTGTGCAGTTTCATTTACTACTGAGAGACACACCCTGCGAAGAGCCAGTTTCCAAATTTAAAAATGCTTCCTGTTGTAGTTGTAGCCTTATTTTCTTTGTTCATTTGCCATTGGTGTCCTTTTTGCAATGTGTCTCATCATCTGACTGCCTTGTCAGACCTTGTGGTAGCGATCCCAGCAACTGACCATTTGCTAAACAATCTACCAAAACAGGAAGTGTCTAATCATAGCTCAGAAACCAAAGAGGACTGGAACGCATGTCAAAATTAGATTTCTCTACATGGCTATGTGGTCTGTATTGGGCTGTAATAAGGGAGATTTTATACACATTTCCCCTTCCAAAATAAAATAAAATACTATAATATAATTGTAGGTAATCTGTTTATCTCCTCTGCTCTAATGTTAGATGCAATTGCTTGCATGTTGTTTTTAATTACAAAAACGTCCTAATTGCTAGAAGAGTGTAGGGTAATGTCAGCAACTCTGTTCTCCTTTTTATTTAATTTGCAGATTTTAAGGTTAAGAGTTTTTACGCTGAAAGTTAATGTCTTTTTTACATTGTATACATTTGATGTGGTTTGATTTGGTTTTACGTTGGAATTTAGGGAGCGCACTCGAGAATTCTGTATGACATCCTGTCGTTGAGACAGGCGTGCATCTGACGTCAGAGTGTTGTAAATTTGGTTACTGTATCAACTAACTTTTGTGAATAAAGCGCATAGCTGTCTTTCTGTTTGAATGTAGAAAATTAATTAACCTTTTTAGTTAATTTTATTGCCAGTGTAATATCATTATGATGATACTACCGGCATCACAAATGTCAGATGCAGTACTCAACACTAATTAGAATGTGCCTAATGAACATTCTTGTCATTTTAACATTATGTGGTCAGAGGTGAAACATTCCTGTAAGCCGCTAGTGCTTATTTTTCCTCTTCTATTGTTTAATGCTGTCTCAAATTCCTGCAAATGGTCCATAAGTCTGAACTATCCAAAAACGTTTTCACGCTAGGTTTAAACCAACCTGACCATGGTTGAGTTTAGTCCAAACCGAGAGCACCTCTTATGATCGGATTAAACTTTGGATCATTTTTGCGGACTGTGGCCCTAGGCATTTTTTACACCTGTTATTTTGGTTTGGACTAAACTGAAATGTCTTACAGTACAAGAATGGTGTGACAGTCTTAATTCTCTGCCCTTTAGACCAATGACCTGTGTGAAATCATCAAATGAAGACATTCAAGAAATCACATAATAAAAAAGGTCAGCTGGAGACAATGTTAACTCAATAAGCTACAGCTGATTCAATATACCTGTCACAGTTGGAATTTCCAACAAAGCCCATGATAACCAGTAAGAAATGTCAACCTCTGTCAGAAGTTAGGAACCAATTTGCCATTGTATGTCATACAGTAAATTTTTATGGCACATTTATGGCAGTCGTACTGTTGTATGGTTTGATTTCATGGTTTACGGTCCCTTTAACTGACAGTAAACTCAATTTAATATTCACAATACACTTTTTATGTGGGTTACTTTTACAGTCTTATTGTGACCTATTTAGGTTCTTCTTCTAAACGTAACCCAAGTTTTAAAAAAGCGACGTTTTCATTGTGGAATAAGTTACTGTCCAAGTGTAATTGGGGAAAGACAAAGAGCTGTAAGTAAATTAACAGAGGAGTGTGGCTATTAGCCTCAGCGTCCTGCTTTTATAATCCCAGTAAAAAGGGATTTATATTTTCTTGCCTTCACCTTGTTGAGTCAGATGGAAAGGATCGGTCAACTAAGTGCCCAAAAGACCAAGAGTAGGAACTGCCTTTCCCCCTGTGCACTGCTAATGACAAGAAAATAAACACAGGAAACGGACAGTCCCAGCTCCCTGCAATTAGGTCACAATCACACAAACACACACTCACGCACACACAAACACAAGCACGACATTGTGCTGCTGACTACATCATGTCGTGTATTTGTACAGTAGAAGCTGCAGCTGTTATAAGACGGGATGTCTGGAGAGAGAGGGAGCGAGAGAGAGTGCGAGACAGACAGAAAGTCAGAGGCCTCTGGTTTCATGGTGTGGTCTGTGGTGAAGGCTGGGCGTAAAGAGCAGTGACTGTACTGTGTGTGTAAAGCTGGAAGTAATAAGACTGAAAAGGTGGGGTTGTTGTCCCTGCACCAGTAAAATCAGCTTCTTGTATCAAAAACCTCATCATAGTTCAACACTCGAGATCCATCAGATCCATCAGATCCATCAGCCTCCAGACAACCAGTAACCACAACATCTGACTGAAATCTGACAAAGAACAACGAGTCCACGTCTTAGAGGGTTTTCTCTGTAACTAACTGTTCTCGACTAAATATGCCACAAAGGTAATGTTTGAAAAGAAAAACAGTGTGAAAGCACAGATACAAACAACACAGCTGGAAATCAAGATGACAACAAAACAAGATGGAAATCTCTCATGTCTATTCAATGAAACTGTTAAACATAAAAAAATATATATTATTTTGATTAAGTGGCTTATTTTTGTTCTTTTTATGTATAACCTACAAAATAACAACAAATCCAAACATTCTTATACAGAAAATATGTATATGTGTATATATCTGATGAAAAAGACAAACTGTCATATATATAGAAAATGTAGGCAGTCCTGTTATATGACAAATGTGCCAGTATAGTTCTCATCGCCCTATATGATAATCCTGTAGTATCAACTACAGTGTGGTTAGCACTCCCCATACAACAGGCCGGGTTTGTACAAATGATATTCAGGTTTGGGGCTATTTGTTTTATTTGCTACACAAGCCTGTAATCAGGGAACACACTGTGCACTCGATACAAAACAAGGACTGCTTGTTGGGTTCAGGTAAGGCTGGGTTAGTTTTCTCTCAGGAGCTCGAATGGAAAATTGAGACTCGAGTTACACTTTAGTATCAGCATTATAGGCTAATTAATTACCATTTTATACCAGGATTGATGAATGATTAAATATTTTGAGTCGTTTAAACTGCAAATGTTCTTCTAAAATGAGGACTTGTTACCTGTTACCTTTTTATAATAATGTAAACTCACTATCTTTGGGTTTTGTACTGTTGGTCAGACAATAAAGGACTTTGGGCTAAGAAAATGTATCAAATGACCTTAATCTTAGTTTTAATAGTTCAAACTCAATAAAGTTTTATATAATTGACATACATATGTATGTTCCTTTGCATGATATATTTAAAGCCCCCAAAAAGCTGGTCTGATATATTCAATGATGGTGATAACAGATTACCAGAAATATTCTCTTAAATAATTGTTTAAGACTTGATTGATTGGCAGTGCTGGCAGCATTAACATGTAAACCACTGTCACTGCTTTTTGGACTGAAATGTTACAAGACTGGTTGTTGGATGAAAGTGAGTCCCCCCCACTTCAGTGAAACTGTGAGGTTTTAATTTCATGACACTGATCCGGCATGAAACCATAGAGGCCACAGAGAGCGTGACTTAGAGAGAAAGAAAGAGCGACAACAGCTGGCACCAGGTGCTGCTCCTACCGGGGCCTTTATCTCTAAAGCCCATGTTTAGATTTTGCTGTCACTCAGACCATGACTGAGCCCATTTCCCACCAACACACACACACACACACACACACACACACACACACACACACATGTCCTCAGTGCTTCGAAGGACATCACACTGTTGTACAATACTTTCATGGACACTAGCCTAACCCTAATGTTAAAAAAGGTTGTGACATTACATTTGAATGATTTACATTATGGGGACTCGCTTTTTGTCCCGACAATCGAGATAAGTCTGTAGTGTGACTGGGTAAACAGATTTATGTCCCTTCAACATGAGTCAAACCAAGACCACACACACTGACACACACACGTACACACTGACAAACACACACAGCGGGCAAGCCAGATCAGAACAGTGCGGCCAGAGCAGCGGTCTGATAAGCTGTGATAGCAATTAGTCTTGTCTAAGGCCAAATGGCCATGTCAGAAATCCAGAGAAGGGGAAAAAAGAGGGATAAAGGAAGGAGAGAAAAGGATAAATCTGGATAGAGGAAAAAGACAGGAAGGATTGATCAGAGAGACAGAACTGTGGCATGAGAAAGATAATGAGTGTGCCACAGAGGATGAAATAAAAGAGAAAGAGAGTGGGGGGCCTAAAGGGAGCCTGGAGGAGATGGAGGATAAGCGATAGAGTTTGGATGGAGAAATAAAGTCAGCTTGATGTGTGTGTGTGTGTGTGTGTGTGTGTGTGTGTGTGTGTGTGTGTGTGTGTGTGAGCCTGTCAGTTTAATTGATGCTGTGACAGCCTGACTATTTATTTTAATGGTGTTGTTTTGTAGTGTTCCATCACAGCAGACACTCACCTCTTATGTTGGACAAGTTGCTACATTTTTTTGGCAGAGGGGCGAGGGTGAAAGTCAGGGTTAGTGAGTGTGTGTGTGCGTATGTGTGTATGTGTGTGTGAGTGCACTATCTTGGCGTCTTTCACTCTGGGAAAATAGGAATAAATGTCTTTGTCGACCTCTGTGTGCATGCGTGTGTGCGTGAGAAGCAGAAGGGGTGAGTGTGGATCTGAGCTTTTTCACACACGTAGTATTTTGTGTAATTAAACCTGTGTATTTTATTTGTGTGTATGTTTGCAGCCTGTGTGTTACATCCAGCAGGATGGATCGTTTCCTCGTCCCTTTCCTGCTTCGTCTTATTTTAACCCCAAAGCAAGCCCGGTCAAAGGAAATACACACTCACACAGCTGTCCACTTCTCTCTCTCTCTCATACACACAATCACACTTACACAAAAATACACACATCTACAATTCACCTTGACATGCCCACACAGACCTTCCGTACCACACACTGACAAACCACAACCTTTCTTTAGCTACACGCACACACATCAGTGGGCAGCTGGCATATGACCAGGTTGTGTGTGTGTGTGTGTGTGTGTGTGTGTGTGTGTGTGAGGGTCTGTGTGTGTGTGTGTGTGTGTCTGTGTGTGTGTGTGTGTGTGTCTGTGTGTGAGTGTGTGTGAGAGATGAGTCAGAGGACCACACAGGGACAGCAGGGTGGTTCTGGCAGCAGGGAGTTGCTGTAACTGTATTATTCTAAGCAAACCATTGTGGTCTTTCCCCAATGACAGAACAGTTTTTTTTACACACTCATAAACACACGGACACTTGTGTACACGCACAGGCACGCGCGCACAATCACAATCACACACACACACAAACAAACACGCACACACACATACACACAGTGGAAAATGCCAGGCCAGCTGTCCAGGGACCAACCTCCGACTGCTTCTACCTGTTTTATTAATGGAGCGCCAGGGCTCTGTCGGCTCGTAATAGATACAGTGCCCACCGATCTGTCTGTCTCAACAAACACACACATATTCACAGTGATGCACACAGATACAGATAGAGCCACAGAAACACACAAAAGTGCATAATAAAAGGATAGATGCTATCTTGTATAGAGGCTTAATACTTTTTAAATATATATTTTAATTATATATATTTAATTTTAAAGTACACACTCTATTCCAACGTATAAACTTTATCAAAAAAGAAACTTTTAAACTACTTTTATTAATCCCTGCACAAATAAACCATACCCATATGCATGATACAAGAGCATAAATAGCATCTGCAAGTAGAAAACTATTCTTGAGAAGAAACATTCCATCTCTGCATGCACAAAAGTAATCTGGTGAAAATGGAGTTGAGATGAGCAAGAGCTCGACCCTACCTTTGCGCTTGTGACTTTTCAAAACTTGCTCGCCCATTAAATTGACTTTTGAGACTTTGGAGGCAGGGACAGTGGCAGAAATACTCTCGCAAGGATGGTGTTCCACTCACAGATCCACCTTTGTGTGCTCGTATCACCTGCATAAATGTTGTGCTTATGTCCGAAAGTTTTGAGACTAATTAGAAAAGCCAATATCAACCAACTTTTAAACTTGGAGAGGGTCAGTGGCGTTGTTAAGTTTTCAATGTAGTGAGTCCTCGGGACCCACAGGTGGTGATTTGAGTAGGTCCATTGATAATTCAATGGGTCCACAATAACATTTGTATTTCTCGAGAAATTGTAGTGTTAAACTATAATTAATGAATATATTAATGTATGTTCAAAATGTATCTGATATTAAACAAATTCAATTTCAAATCTGAAAGGTTTATTAGAAAACTGTCACATCAGCGTGACATACAAAATTCTAATATAGCATTTCTGTAGCAACATAAATAGCACCAAAATAAATGATCAAAATTCAAATGAAAACAAAGTTAAAACCTAAAGAAAATACAGCTGCAATAATCTGCTGGCCAGCAATAGGTTTCATCTTTTTCTTCGGTGGCATTTTTACATTTTCCTTCTTCTGCTTACTCGAGAAAGAAACGGGATCACATCGGGAGCGGTACAGTATGTTCAAAGTATTTTTTATCACAGCCAACAGAGTATGTCTTCTTATTTCATTAGAGCACGTCCCCTAGATGTTAAAACGTGGAAACGTGAGTTTATTTACTACAATGAAGTTTGTATCCTTAATTATTGAAATGAAATCCATGGCTAGTTGTTGTGGTAGTGTTTAAACTAGCATGTCGCAAGACTGTGCAAGCGGTATCTCGTCTGCCCTGACTAGATGCCAGAGGGTTGAAACAGCGCTTGCCTGGTCTGCTGACTGCAAGGTTTGTTGTTCACAACGTATTGCTCTTCATGGGAAAAATTGGATGTTTTGCAGTGCGGCTGGAGGTAAGGACAATGCCAGGTCTTGTTTAGCTAGCTAAGGTTAGCTGTTCCATAAGAATATTGCCCAAAGGAAGCAGATAAACAGAAGGTGAGTTGAATTGGTCCCAAAACAACACCTGGTCAAACTCCCATTAAAACTTTTTTTGTATGTGGATGATTCATCATCACCATGATATTTATGTTATCAATAGCTTAGAGTGAATCAAATGAATTCAAAGAAACTAAATGTTTCTGACTCTAATAGCATGTGCTGTCTCTGTGCTATGATGCACTTTAAATAACCAGTTGTAGAAAGTCACACAGCTGACTGGGGACTGCTTTCTCGAGGAAAGGGAAGGTGACATACAGGATTTAAGAAGAAGATTTTTCTTCAGTTACTTTAAAAGACTATGGTGCATCTACTGTTAAAGACAGGCCTGTCGTAGAAATGTGAACTAAGCAGCCTGGTTTAGAAGGGGTTAAAGAAAAGAAGACATTGTCCAGAAAGACCAGTGTGTATATACTGTATATAAAGGTTTAACAGCTGTTTCTAAGGATTTTGTGTTTGAGGATAAAATTGTGCCTGTTGAGGCCAGGAGGTGATGAATTCTGTCTCTTATAGTTAGAATTGTATTAGTAAAGAAGCTCATGAAGTCATTACTACTGAGGACTATAGGAATGAATCAATAGAGCTATGACTCTATGTCATGCCTGGCTACGGTACTGAAAAGAGCTGTTGGCTTGCTTTTATTTCCCTCTATTGATGAGGAATAATGGGCTGATCTGGCATCGCAGAGGGCCTTCCTATAGGTTTTAAGACTATCTTGCCAGAAAAAGAAAGATTCTTTCAGTTTGGAGAAAAGATCATTAATTCTTTTCTTTGCAATGTTTGCTTTAATATGTGGTATATATGGAACTATAGGCGATGTTGTAGTGGAAGTTTAACACTGGAATCACAGTTGATCTAAACAATATCCACCATCGAAAAATAAGCTCCAATCAGCAGCCACATTGCCATTCATCTTCCATTAGCTATTCTCCCAGAGGACTTAATTTCGCAATGAGCTGTGATCCATCTGCCCCCCCCCCCCCCAACACAGGGCAACAAATTATCAACAGCACCCTAAAAGATCAAAGCTGCGGAGAGAGACGCAAAAACAGGGAGAAGAGGAGGAGGCGGCCGGGGGCTCATTAAGAGTTAGCCTTCATTAGGAGCAAATTAGAGACTTTCACTCTGCAGACAAAATGTTGAGGGTGGGAAATAAGAATAGAGAAAAAAAAGTGTTTGAAAGAATGTGTGTGTGTGTGTGTGTGTGTGTGTGTGTGTGTGTGTGTGTGTGTGTGTGTGTGTGTGTGTGTGTGAGCGTGTGTGTGAGCATAAGGGTGGGGGATTACAAAAAAGCTCAAAATGGCTTTTTAATCACATCATTAAAAGGACTTTAAATTATGAATTTGTCACAATGAATGTCTTTAGGCGTTGGAGCAATATCAAAGTGGGATATTTTATATTGTATTTTTATGGAGAATGGGGCCAATAGGTCTACATCCACTGTGATTGTGTGTAGTAGTTTGTGTGAAAGTGGGGTTCAGTGTATTAAATCAAGGATTGCAATCAAGGATTGCAACTGGTCATTGATGAAAATAAATGGCAAGACAATCATAATTAACTGTTCAATAAACGCCTCACAGCTAAGAAACCATAACCAGGCCTGTCATTGGGCTTTTCTGCATTCATTTATTGGTTGTGTTTCATGTATTCACGAGAAGAATCCATATGAACACATCGTGAACCTCAGAATTTTACGAAAGCGCTTAGTTCGTGAATTGTGGCATGTTTGTCGATGTTATCAGAAGTTGCAAAGGCCAGGGAAGTTTACCTTTCATAGAATAGTGAGTCAATATATTGCTAATTTATATTTTATACTGTCAAATAGTTTCATTTATATTTTTATAATATGTCTGAGCAGAAGATTGATATTCCCACAGCCTTATCTTTTCCCCATGATGAATATGACTTTTCATTTCCTTCATTATTTCACCTGCCTGTGAGGATGCTAAATTGTTTGACTGTGTCTTCTAGTCACAGTAATATTACCTAATGTACTAATGGGCTTTTGGCGTCCCCATTGCCTACGAGCAGTGATGTCGACATAATCACCTGAACTATAATCATATCATAACACTTCTTTCTATATCGAAACCTCCAGCTCACAAGCTCTATGTGTCCGTTTAGCGAATGGAGCAATGAATTGTCCATTTTTCAGCCCAACCAAAGGTAGGTTTATACATTTTGAGGACTTGAAGCTACTATATATATTTCAGTGCAGGCTGGTGTTCGAAGAACTGTTCTGCTTTTTGGATTTAGGGAAATTAAACTCTAGCCAGCATCGATATCTGGCTTTTTTTCAAGGACAGGCAGCTGCAGCTCTAATCTTTCATCATTGCCAGCAAGAACATATTAAAGACTTCTTATAGTAGTTTTAAATTGCATGTTAGATGTTCAATATTACATTACACAACATTGTCAGCTGGAGACAATGTTTTCAACCAACTCCCAAAACTAATGTTTGCCTAATTAGCTCACTATTTAGATTTGTGGGTAACTTTGCATCTCTAATGTTTGGCTTTTCAGCAAAACATCATGTATATATTGCCTATTCAAGACACCTGGAAATCAACTAATCTGCTATTGCCACTTATAAATGAGAACATAGTGTGGCCTCTATCCAAAATCCATTGTTCCAAAAATACAGTGAATTTCAGGATGTGGATATGCTGTCATTCTTAAAGTAAAATGTATAGTAAAATAGATTCAAAGAGTTGAGTAAGAGAGTTGTAGGGCCTTGTGGATGGTGTAGCTGCTGCTGTTGGACAGCGATACAAGCTGATGGTCATATCTGGTAACAAACTGGTCACATTTGGCAGAGAGACAAGGGGCGTGAGCAAGAGAGAGAGAGAGAGAGATGTTACAGGAGATAAAAAGCAACTGAAGGTTGAAACTGTGGAGGAAGGAGTTAAATAAACACTGTTTTTTGCTTCTTTTGCTTTTTTTAAACTACACTTGCCTCTCTTGTTGCTCTCTGTGCAAAAGACAACTCACTCAGTGGAAATCAAATGTTGATAAAGAGAAAATTGCTTCGGATGGATGGGGGCGAGGAAAACAGGAAAGATACACCCAGAGAAGCCTCACAGGACCAGCTTGGAGGGTGGGGAAGAAAGAGAGAAAAAAAGAGAGAGGCGGAGGGGGGCAGTGGGAGGATGAAGGGAGACAGAAAGAGAGATGGGCAGGAAAGAGATGACAGGGAAAGGAGGCAGAGATGAGAAAATGTGGTTAGATCTCAGAAACTGATGAGAGCTGAATAATCCAAGTAACACACCAGACACATTTGCATGCACACCAACTTTTCTTACACATACGTGCACTCTAAACACACACGCAAACACCAACACACAATCTCTCTAGATATGTTGACACTATTAGGAGCTGACAGAAAGAGGAAAATGGTTGGAGGGAAACACAAACAAATTTAGAGAGAAGAAATTGGCCCTCTTGTTGCACCGCACTACTCCTCCGCAAACACCTCAATTCTCTCATTACACTCCATTACAGCAGCCATCCACAGACAAAAGAGATCCTCCACCACGGGTAATAGGAAATCAAGTCAACACTCCATTGTGCTTTGTCCCCCATCAGTCCCACAGGCCTGAGAGAATGACCGAGGTTTGCCTGTGCTCAAACCAAGGAGACAGACACACACAGCAGAGATGGGAATTGATTTGAAGTAGTAGGAGGTAAATAGAGGTCAATGATGATTTTAACGACGACTGAGAGTTACGAAGAGATAAAACAGAATATTCCCAAATTTCATTTGTGTGATAGTAAAGAGTTTGACCTCTACTCATTTTAATGTTGGGTGTCAATATACTGTCACCTTGGTGAAAGTCATATTTAGTATCAGTTTTCTTTGATCTGTGTTTCTAGTGTTTTTGTACCAGCTGCCTCTCTCTCTCTCTTTCTGGACTATATTATATGACAGGTTTTTGGAAACTGGAACTCTCTCCCTCATCTAGTCGAGCATAAGGGAGCTATTCATTTTATCTACAGCACATTAACTTTGCCAGTGTAAAAGGAAAATGAAGTGTTGAACCGTGGGATAAGTGGAAATCATAAAAGCCTGCAGGACTTAATGCTGGCTTTACAGCACTGCGTCATGTATTAAGTGACTAAAGGAAGAGCGTCTCAAGGTCTACAGGGGAACGTCCTGCATTCACTTTATTCACGTGTGATTTTCAACAGATACAGCAAAGATTACAAACTCTGCACAGAAGCATGTGAAGCAGATGGTAAGATGGTCATTAGCTTTTGAAAAACGTTGAAATATAATTCACGACTTAAATATGAGTTTCCAGATATCTGTAATATTTCAATATCCAATTATGGTTAAAGCAGGATTAATTGTTCTTTTGGCCACTTGGGGGAAGTGTATTAAGTTGTAAACACAACATGTGTAACATTGCTTCACAGAGCACCATCCATTTAAAGTTCCCTAACCCTAACCCTACTTTTAGCTTTGGTTTGGTCTCCTCCAAATCCTGAGGCAAATATCTGTCTCCGCTAAAGCCTCCACTATGTTTATCTGTTACAGAGTCTAACTTTGTCTTCTTGCGGTTTGGTACTGAGCAGGTAGGTTTCTTGATATATTCAAGATTCCCTATGAAAAGGTGCCTGCCGGTGGAAACAGAGTTGATAAGTGCAGGTTGTGT
Source organism: Hippoglossus hippoglossus (assembly GCF_009819705.1). Taxonomy (NCBI): domain Eukaryota; kingdom Metazoa; phylum Chordata; class Actinopteri; order Pleuronectiformes; family Pleuronectidae; genus Hippoglossus; species Hippoglossus hippoglossus. Next base: position 23,025,745 of record NC_047159.1, on the reverse strand, counting down.
AAATATAAACGGCTGATAGGCACTATGCAAAATTGTAAGATAATTACCTTAGGTCTGCTTTCATCAGCCTTTGTCTGTTAGTCAGGGATATTAAGTAAAAATTACTCATGCAATTTCCATGAAATTTTGTGGAGGGGTAGGAGATGATCCAAGAAAGAACCAGGAGTTTATCTAGCAGCCTTGTCCTACACCAGCAATAACTATCAGCCTTATCAAAGGGGAGAGATTTTAGCCCAACGTTAAACGTAGAGAGGGGGTCTGCCTCCCAAACACAAAGTCAGAGCTGGTTCCTTTCATTTGTCAGCAATCTCCATCTTATTATCCTTTAACATGCCTGTGTTTGAACCTCTATGCTGTGAGGTGAAACAAATTTACCGCACATCAGTGCTAAATGTGGGCTGAATGTTTGAAGGATGTTGTATTGAAGCTGTGGTCACTTTTTACAAAGCTTAAAACTCAGCTGGAAATGTCTTCCCCTCCCCGGCTCTATCGCTCTGCCTGTCCTTTTTATTGGTCTTATTCTCTGCATGGCGTGCATTCCCACCGAAAGATAAATTGTGCTCTAGGTGTGTTGCACATAAAATGTGTAACATTAAACATCTACAGTCTAACATACACACAAGAGACGGACAGAATCTAATGCAATAATAGATACACATCACAGCCAAAAAGGGGGGGCTCATTTCAGCCACTCTGTCACCATCTTGGCAGGTGTTTATTTGAGCTGAGCCTGATAATGCAGCAGAGTAGACAGGCAAAGGGAAGGTTCGCAACAAAAGAAACTCACCATGATGACAGAGAGTTATAGTATATTTACGGGGGTTCAGTTCAGAAGGTGCCTGGTGAGAGAGTGGTTACGAAAGTGGTGCTAAAAGCAGAGATTTGGCTCAGTATTACTCAGATTACTGCATCTCCCTAAAATCCTCTTTGAAGACAAAGTCAAACAGCGTTAACCCCCATCATATTATTTTACTGCCAGAGCTTTTGAGACTCCACACAGTCACCCCTGAGATACATAAGGTAAGGTTAAAACAATCCTCAAGAGTTTTGCCCTTGATTTTTGTGCCTAGAATTTTGTTACATCTTTTGGGGGGATATTTTTCCATCTGTCATCAAAGAAATAAATCATTTTTTTAAGAATAAGACAAAGTGTGAGTGCACAAATCTAGATTTGAACTGTTTGTACTAGGTTGGAATTTGAGTAGAGAGTAAGAAGTGTGTGTGTGTGTGTGTGTGTGTGTGTGTGTGTGTGTGTGTGTGAGAGCAAGAGAGAATATACTTGTACAGATATCTTAGTAGGATAAGCAAAGAGGATTTTGAGCCTACAACCTACATAGCGAGGACATTTGAGGAAAGTGAGGACATTTTGGCTTGTCCTCATTTTCTGACCCACTTTTAATGGGCTGTTTCAGGGTTAAGACTTGGTTTTAAGGTTAGGGTTAGAGTTAGGGTTAGGTTAGAGTAAGGTTTAGGCATTTAGCTGTGGTGGTTAAGGTTAGGGTAAGGGGCTAGGGTTTGCATTATGCCAATTAGTGTCCTCACTAAGATAGATGTACAGACATGTGTGTGTGTGTGTAGGAGAGTATTAAATGGGTATTAGCAGGAAGGAAATGGAGAAGCCTGAGATTTGGTTACACGCAACTTGAGAGCATCGAGAGAGAGTGTGCAAGAAAGGAGGTGGGAAGGTAAAAACACAGAGTATGATAGGGAGAGCAGACGAGGTGGCTCTCTTCTAATGCAAGGGGGCAAGCAAGCAAGCAAAGAAAGAAAAAAAAACAGGATGTGTGGCCAGCAGCCATATGAATGAGTCATAACTCAGCTTCATTAGTGAATATGTCTCTTGACCTATTGACATCCACATCACACCATGTAATCCCCGCACATCGATCCACTGACCCCCTGAGCTGCACCACTGTCTTCATTGTTTTAGCATCTGAACTCGTATATATGTTCCAAAAGCTCTCCCATGCTGCCACCGCCCCCCTCCTTTCCATCAATATTGAACTTCCACAAATGAGTACAAAGGTCAGGATTTGTTTATGCTTTTGGCAGAACGGTAGAGTGCAAATATTCAGCGGAACAGCAAAACGTCGATTTGAAAATGTTGAAAGTTTAAAACCAACTTGTACTGTGTCAAACTGGAAAACAGTGTGTTTGACCCCTCTCGCAAAATGTGGTTGTTATGTCATGTTTTGATTACTGGCTGCTGAATTCACAATTGGTTTAAAATTTAGTTATGATGCCGGTTAATGTGTTGAGATCAGTAGTTCAAGTGAGTTGAGTGAGTAGTTCAAGTCGGAATCTCATTATTTGTGTTACACTTTATGTGCTATCAATACTGCAAGGTTTGACTAAATGATGCAAAACAAAAGAGTTGGTTTAGTGAAGAAAGGAATATATTCAATTATGCTTTGTTTCAAATTTATTTAGTTTAAAGCTGCATCTATTTTGCCTTTTGTGGCCACATGATGGCAGAAGAAAAAGCACAACATTGATGTATTTTTACCGAAAGTTGTTATAGCAAATTTGTGTTTGCAAACAGATATCTATTTATAAATCCAGCATAATTAGAGCAACATTAGCATGAAGTTGCAGTTCTATGTGGGTATTTCCTATTATTTAATTTTGCTTTGAACTCCTGGGAAAGAAATCTGGCCCATGTTAGCTGCTGACTTTGCTAGTTGCTAACTATGCCTGTCCACTGTTTGGTGCTGGGTAGGTACAGTGGGTTTTTAGAGCGTTTTGACTGAAAATAGCTATTGTGTGGCTGGAAACAAAGTACATGAGATAATCCATACAATTATTAAAATTGTAAGGCTTAAAATGCTGGACTGTATTAAAAAATTGGCGTAGAATCTGACTAGCAGAGGGCGACCCCAATGGTTAAAAAAACAAGAATTTTGCTGTTGCAGTCCATGATAAAATGAACCAACTTCTCACTTGTGTAGGTGGCCGTGCCTTGTCCTCAAGCTGTCAGTCAGGCTTACCCATGCTCCACCAAATATGGTTGATTCTTATTCAAAAAGAAAAAAAACAGATGGCAGATAAACTCGAGGCCTCAAATCAGAAGTTCATAAACCAATGGGTGATGACACATAAAAACAAAACATTAACGATTAACACTAACAGGTTAAAATCCCTTAAAATAACACATACTAATTTCATCATTGTTAATATAAAGATAATGAGTACCCCAGCATTAATTTGCATAGATTTATGTCTACCAACAACTTTTCGATAAAATAAACAAGAGTAGGTCTTTCAGTGGTCTTTATTGCCACATCCTATACTAACACAAATACCATAGTAGTCATAGTTATTGAACAAACAGTATAATACTGGTATATATACACAGTATATTTTCATTTCAAATGGTTATCTTTTTCGCTTTCAAAGACACCCTTAAATTACATCTTAGAAGTCACTGTCAAATTGTCAGCACTCTATCTGTCCTGAGTCTAAGTAAACAAAGAGCTGGAAATTAACTGTCACCCCGAACTGACAACACAGGTTTGGTGTGTTATGACAAGAGATAGTGTCACAAACAATAAAACGTGAGGTACACAGTTATTTCTGGAGGGGGATGTTTATGAGGCAATACAGACAACATAAAACAAAAATAAAATGATGCAATTTATATAATTTATCCACTTAAAAGACTATCTTTTGGTTTATGACAGAACACAAGTGTATTTGAAATGACAATACAAGATTATATTATATCGATAGACATCTTGAAACATTTATTAGTCTAGCTTGATACATCACTTAAAATGGGTGAGAAACATTAAACAAAATTTGATACTCCTGCTAGTAATCACAACGATTCTGTTTTGAAGTCGAAACGAGGGAAACTTCCTGTTGAAAAGCTGGGTAAGCCTTGTTTGTCTGTAAAGGAGACACATCCCAGCTGTCTTCACAGACGTCCTGCTCCCTGGAGCCTTTCTTATTTCGCCTCTAGTATATTTCCAGCGAGGAACATACAGATTCAGTCCAGCTGTAATGGCACTTGTCTACAACTGAGTGGGAGAAGCGTCCTGCTTCTGAATCAATGACCAATTCAATTTCATGCACCATGCTGACATTTAACCAACGGCGCCAGAAAGGTTAATGGAATTCCATATGTACGCACAGGCGGCGTGTACAGTGGCTGATTGTATCGCAGTGCTACTTAGCAGAAAAGCAAAAACCAAAGGGTGAAAATCCTCCTCCAGCTAAGCCTCATATCAGCACATTCACACACACATTCACACACACATTCACACAGGGCCGACTGGAGGAGAGTGCATTAGATTAGCTTCTTTTGTCTATCAGTCTGTCTGCCACCTAACTTTTCACCTAATACTCTGTCTGGTTTTCAAATCTCGGTGTCCCTGACTTATTTTTCTTCCGATTCTACCACTTTGTCAGTCCAGGTTTATCTTTGTCTCACTGTCTTCTGTCTCTTTTTGTTGTTTTTTCCCCCTTCAGACGATGAGTCTTCCTTGCAGACTTTACGTTTGTCTGTCTGCGTTTGTACATCTGCCCGGCCTTGTATTCAATGTGCCTGCCAGTCCTCCAAGCCTTTTCCATCTTTCACGTGTGTGCAGTAACACAAGAAGACACAGCACCCACCTGATAATGATGTAATCATTCTACCAACCTTTATCTCTCCACTGCTGCTTCACTTCCGTGTTTAAAAGACGAGGCCTGATGAAGCATCAACATTAGGAGAACGTTCCTGATCTCCTTACATGATGTAATTTCAGCTCATGAGAACAGACAGATTCAGCACAGAAAGGTGGAAGCAACGTTTGCTGCCAACTGTGTTGAGCCCCAGTAGCCGTAGTGATGAGAGCAGGGCAGACACTGGGCCCTGGCTACTGTAATGCAGCGGGACAGCTTATACAAAACAAAATTACCCAAACACAAGGAAAGGTTGCTCACACTGCTTCTCTGACCCACTGACTGGCTGGACGACAGACTGGACACTGCCAATGACGGGGTTACACACAACTTTGGTTTGAATAGAAATACTGTGGCCATTAAGAAAAACGTTCACGCAGTAACATTCTTAAGATGAAGAATGTGTAACACAGTGTGCTTCATGCACAGAATATCAAGCATCAGAGGGCAGAAAAAAGCCCACAAATCAACTGTCCTTATTAGGACTTTGCAATGACCTCCATTCACTGTGGACAGCCTAACCAAAACCTTATCCCTAACCTTAACCTGCGTTTCCCACAGATTTTATATAATCTACGGCAGCAGCCGGGGTACACAAGCACAAATATCGGATGTGGGACAAATTAGAAAATGGTGGGCAAACACAGTCCAGATGATTAATGAAAAACATTGCTAAACTATGACCAATCAATGCCTGACCCTAACCTTAACCTAACCACAACTCACATCGTACCTTTAACCTTAACCAGGACCTTAGAACTAAAGTTTTGCCTCATTATTACCAGACTCTGGTCCCTATGTCTACTGGTCCTAACAAGATCTGTGTTTATGCTACAGAAGGTCCTAAAGGGGTTATGAGTACACACACACACAGGTTACGGAGGTTACAGGCTTACACAGCATGCACCAGAGCATTATAACTTGATTTACAAGTTGAAACTACAGATTTACTGTTTGAACAAAAACAACAGAACGCCCAGAGGCCTGTGTTACTGAAACATAAAACTGTTTGAACTTGGTTCAACCTGCAACACAACAATAAATCCTACTGCCTAATAATCCTACTTTGAATATATAAAGTGTTTTTTGTTTGAAATTCTTTTGTACCTTATCTTAAATGAAATGATGAACGTTCCTTTACTAGTTACTAGTAACATTGTAATTCAAAGATCTACATAATTCCTCTATTTATGTTGCATCTACATAAGTGGACACTATTTCTTGCACACGTGTTAAAGGTGCATTGGTTATAGATTACTATACATGATCGACTTGCACTGAACTCATTTTATTATCATTTCTTATTCCAGGATAATTGTTGTTATTGTGACCTGAGACATCAATCTGACACCTCTGCTGAACCACAGAATTACAAATAAATTAAATTTTGTAATTACCAAATAAAGTTTCAGATTTACTTCTCTCCTATTCTCGCTGGTAATAGCTTACTTGCCCACACATGACCTTTCTGTTGCTCCCTTATGTTTACTCTCTCTCTTAGTCTCTCTCTCTAAAAGTTTCAGTCAAATGATGTTAAAATGGCAGTATTGTTAAATTAAGTTTTAATCCTCGTTTGGAAACTCCTGTGGAGTGGGGTTGCAGACCCGGTCCAGTTGACCTAGACTGACTGTTTCCAATCAACTGCCAACGTCCGTTTAATTACGTCTGAATGGGGCATCAGTGTTCACTAACCAGCTCCTTTCCTTTTCCTTTAACTCAATTGGAAACTCTTGGAAAGCATTCAAAGAGGAGGCTTAGAGGCCTATCACTGCCTCATGGTTGTAGAGTCCTGTTGAATTTACTGTTTTAAATAGGCTCCAGATCGATGTGTACTCTCTGCGTCAGAAGTTAATTTGATTGCTTCATTAAGGGCAGTGGCCTTTAAGCATCTGACTAGTATAACAAATGTCTGTGAAGCACCAGCTTGACATGGCATTCTCTCCACTACACATTTAGAGAACATGATGTCACAAAGCCTCAGATAGAATCCACAGCCAATCGTCAAATGTGTAACATATTCATGCGAACAAACACTTTAGAAGTTACAGCCATGCTTCATGTGTCATTTGCTTTCTACTTGAATAAGCAGACCAGTCAGGCAATGGGGATATTAATCCCCATTGCACATCTCAAACAAACATTGTCACAATCCTGCATTATGCCCCTTAATGTATTATTCTGCTTTACTGATCATACTACCACGGCCTCTTTACAATCCATCTTAAAGACAGAAAACTTACTGTACCTGTTTAAATGTGTGACATGAATACTCAGATGAGATAAGAGCTACCGTTGTTAGTTGTTAGCAGTGCTATGGTCCTCATCTGAGTTAAATGCCACCACGAATTAGACTCCTTTCCATAATGTGAATTTTCAAGAGTGTGCCCTGGCTATTTATCATTTCCTGCAAATGGATGGTATATATCTACCTTGAATTAGTTTGACCAAATACTTTGAGTAATTGGAATAGAGTAAAAATCTATTCAAGTATTCTGAGAAGATAGTTGTGTATGCATTTTGTGTCAAAGCAATGAAAAATGTATTCATTCATTGAAAATATCACAAAATGTCTGATTTTCTAAAGCTGAGATGTGAAGTGAAGTATGTGAAGGACTGAAAACTCTTGTTTTCTTCTGTAAAACACCAAATACTGCTTATTTTGATGCCTGAGACATAAGTGTGCACACAGCAACCAAGAAAAGTTGTGAGACACACTATACGGGGACGAGTCGACCTCACATACACAAAAAATGACTCGCTCTCTGGTCACTGATTCAACCCAAAGGGAACAAAGCAGCTGAAACAAAAACCTGGTTGTTCAAGAAGAAAGGGTGAAGAGAGGGCGCAGTAAGGCAAGAACATCGAGATGGGGGGAGGATGGGGATCGGTGGGCCTTTCTCTTTCGGGGGCAGCTTTTCTGTTTATGCTATATTCCATCTGTATCGCGTTACTGCTTGGTGCCGGTGTCAGCCGAGAGAGGCTTAACTGAATGAGTCAAATAGAGAGAGGGAGAGGCCCAGCAGGGAATACCAGGTCACAAAAGATTTACTTCACCCCTGTCCAGAAACCAGTTTTTCAAACAAGAACAATACAGCCAGTAGAAAAAGAAATGGAGCAAGATAGGCAGGGCCAGGTGGGGGCGGAGTGGAGGAAGAGAAAAAGAGAGAGAGGCAGAGGATTGATGGCACAGTAAGGAGAAATATAGAGTGGAGGAAAAAAAGAAAAAGGTAAGGAGTCCCAGAGTTCAGTCTCGGGGGGGTTCCCGCGGCTGGCAATGGCTTCAAAGCGTTTCGAAATTGAAAAAGCGAATTGAGAGCAGGACGGGATGAGATGGAAAGACGAGGAGGAGTGAAGGAGGGAAGCTAGGAGGAGAAGATAAGAAAGAGAGAGACAAAGAGAGAGGGAGAAAGGAGAGGTTCCCGAAGAATAAGTCCTGCATTTAGATTTGAATATGGACACAGAGTGGCAGGTCACTGCTCGGCATTGCAGCTAGTGCCAATATCTCTCTATTAGAGGTCTCTCTCTCTCTCTCTCTCTCTCTCTCTCTCTCTCTCTCTCTCTCTCTCTCTCTCTCTCTCTCTCTCTGCCCCTACTCCCATCCTCCTCCTCTGTGTTCTGAGCAGTGCAGATGGTGCAGTGTTCGCCCGCAGATATTAACAAGCCCAGGAGACTGGGCGCGTGAGAATGTACTCTATTCTCCGCTAACTTCACGGTCCTTGAGAGCTGTGCATGCAGGCTGCAAGTATCACTCAAATAGCTGTGGGGATGAATCCCATGATCTCTTACTGTTTTACACACATAATGAACATATGCTGCTATTTGAACACAAATTCACATTCACAAGAGTGCACCAACGTTGCTTTACACACAGGCATGCACAAAGGCGCTGGGGTCTCGTGCCTCTGCTGGTAACATGCAATTATGTGGCTATGATGTCATTGATTTCCTGCATTGGTTGGAAGCTGTGCAATGCCGAACGATTAGAGAGCGCTGGAAAGTGCCTCGCTGTGTGGAATACTAATACACTCATTTGTGAGCAGTGGCTAAAAGGGAAATGTTTTTCCATGCACCCCCCCTGCTAATGTTTACCTCTGCAGAGTTGAGACTGAAGGGAAGAGTGACTGACTGATAGGCAGGCTGACTCATCCCTGACGGATATGTCAGATCCCAGTTGCCTGACAGGCCGACAGACTGGCCCTGAGTGGACGGGAGAGGAAGAGGAGGAAGAGGAGGAAGAGACGATAAACAAGAAGGAGTAAGGAAGAAAGGGAATGATCAGCCCTGTCTGAAGTAAAAATCAATGATGGGTCTCGTTCCAAATAAGATATCCACTGGAAAAGAAATGTGACAGCTATTCTCACAAAATGATTGATAGTGCAAAAGAAAAACAAATAATTGGATTTCCTGAAGAGTAGCAAGTAAACAATAATCTTGGAGAGTAACGCCTGAGTGTATATATGCATCATGGTGAATGGCATAGTGTTAATATTGAAGTTTTTCTTACATTGTTTCATCTTCCTGTCAAACTACACCAAATTCCAGTCAATAAATAGAAAAACCCTGCACTTGACCTATAGGGGCATTTTGTATTCTTATTTAGTGAGACAGATATCGTGCTGTATCGTTTTATGATTGTCTGGCAATATAGCGATTATTGCATAGTCGCTGTGTCTTGATATTATTGTTATCGCGAGCTATGTGTCACGTATCGGATCTTATCGTGAGTTACACCTCTTCCAAATAGAAAGTGACTTATGAGAGTCAAGATAGATGCTGCGGGATCCGAGATATGCTGGCTTTTGGTCAATGTGTGAAATTGAGGCAGTAGTTTAAAACTATTGTGGGACTGCTGTCTAACTGGTTTTAGTGGAAAGTAGAAAAAGTCTGCTCAAAAAGTTTCTAAATGTCACTAGATGATGCAATACGCTAATTAGCATATATATGTCTTCATGGAATGATTTTCCATTCTGACTAGTGACATTCGGTTTAGTCCCTTTATCTGTTGGCTTCTCTCCCACTCTCCGTGCTCATATACACAAAATTAATGACAATAATAATCAATACAATAATTAGCCACGGCAAGGAGGTACTGTTTTCTGTTTTCAATTTTTTTTATGTCTGTCTGTTAGTTAGCAGCATCTCACAAAAACTACTGATCCATTTACCTCAAAACTTGTTGTAAGGATGCAGTATGGGTCATGAAAGAAGTCATTTAAAGGAATAGTTGAGTAATTGATCAGGGGTGGTTTTTTTTAACATTTTCTTTAATGTTGTAAGATAGGGTGTTTTTCCAAATGTCCGTTGATTTCTCAGAGAATAATTCATGGAAGGCATTTTTAGGGGACTAATATTTATGAGTGTGTGCAATTTAGTGCAGAACCAAATAAAATGTTGAATGTGGCTTGACATGACCCATCGAGACATAACCATAGAGCGGTCACTTCCAAGCCATTTCCAAGCTGCTGCTTTGTTCTACTAAAATCCAATTTTATAACCAAAACATTAATCTGAAAAAATCTGCATAAACGTTAGTTAAAGACAAAGGCTGTGCAGTGATTTCAAAGTTGGAAGATCATTTATGTCTAATTCCGTTTCTGTGCTGCTAGTTGAATGAGAAACATAGACAGATGTGCCGGCGGAGGAAAAGCCAGGCCGTGCACTCGGTAGGTCTGTGCTGCTGCCTCTCTTCTATCGAAAGCAGGAAAGGTTTGTGCAAAAAGTTCCAAGATTTGTCATTTGGTGCCATTTTGGAAAATATTTTTTTAATATTTTGAATATTCTGTCAATATAGTGACAAAGGCATTATGTTTGAAAAACTGGCGGTAAATGACGAAGGACAGACATATCAGTGGAGAAACTCCAACACTTCAGCTGCTGTAATCTCTCTGTCAGTCAGTTACGGACAGTTAAGGCTTTTCTACCCGAGCACTCACATGTACACACCCTACTTTAATGCCTCACATTGGGCGAGTGTGGGTAAGAAGCAGAAAGTCCTCTTACTCAGCAACACAGTGTCGGCCTACCTTTTACTTTTCATTAGATACATGCATATCAAGTTCAAAAGAAATTAAAGATGCAGGCAACACAGGATTGACCTGTGATGTGAGAAAAGATTTTATTCAAATTGGGGTGAAACTGGCCTGGAGGTTCTGCAGTGATGTGTCCCGACCTCATTCGGTGTCTGGTGTAAATTACTAAAACTCTCAGGTAGACCAAACTTTCCAAAGTCTACAGAAATTACTGCATCCTCCATTGAGTTTTTTCAGTCTACACATTCCAGTCGCACAGCGTAAAAGCAGACTCTACGTTTGTTTGTATGTATGTTAGTGATTATAGTAAGGCATCTTCATAGCTGAATGAGAAGTCTTTGCCTGCTGTTGATAAATAAAGAGAGAAGAACATTGCTATACTTTAGTTTCTGGGACACTTTGGAGTTTGTCTCGCTTTCAAGTCCAAATGCAACGAAATGTTATATGAATTGAAAGATTGAGTAATAGGGTTTAAATATTATAGGTAATAGGCACGTCACTCACTAGCTTTGCACTGACATGCACAATGGAGGTTGTATATCGGTTCAAATTTTCGCGAGCCCAGAAAAGTGAGTATTTATCATCACAATGTCAGGTCAATATTGGGCTGAGAGCGCGATACAGGGAAGTAAAAACCAGGCAAGCAATTTTTAATCAAATGAGTGGATGCCATCTTTAAGGTCTGGCATCCAGTTCCTATAACCAGCCATGGACAACCATCGATGAATTAACACAAACAGATTTAAACATTTGAGCCTCTGTGCTCCTAAATTTGTAGTCTTCAAGTCCAACCACAGATTGCAGTGAGAGTTTGGGAGAAATGTTTGAGGTTTTATGCTAAACTACTGGCTGATGACACTATGTACCATACAGATAAGCAGTATTTATCCTCTCATCGAACTCTTGGCAAGAAAAAAATACGCAAACTTCTCTAAATGTCAAACTTTTCCAATGTGCCCAGAGAAATTTTTGCTCAGAAAATTACTTCAATTATTGTGAGAACTATTGCTAAGGAGCTTTCTATCACAGGCTGTGCAAAACATGCATTGTTAAGTTAGTGGACTTAAACTGGGCAGGTCATTGGAGTGTCTCTTGGCAAACCTGTACAACTTTGTCTTGCAAAAAACAGTGCACTTACTCAACCTTACAAAATAAAACACTATGAATAAAAATAGAGGACCTACACCGTAACACGAGCATGAGGCCACAGATGGCAGGAAAAGGAAAGGATTACTACGGAAGAGGCGATGAAAACAGTCAGGAAATAATTAAATGAAAGAGATTAACTCAGAGGTAAAGAGAGAACAGTTGTGGGTTTAATGGAGAGATGATGGGAAGGTGAAAAAGACAATGATGCTGAAGTGTGAGAGAAGAGAGGTTTTTTAAGACCAAATGCTTGCATCCTGTTTATGGAATAAAAGGAGGTGGTAAAAACAAAAAAAAGGAGGAGCAGTTTTCAGAAGGACTCAGAAAGTGAAAGAAAAATAGATGCAATGAGATAGAGAGAAAATCCCAGAGGACAGAAACCAAATGCCCAGTCCTGCCGACATGGTGTCAACCCCAGCAAAGTCTCTCCGTTTCAGCAGTTATTTGATGAGGTAGAAGGAAAGAGGGAGAGAAATATGGAAATGAAGAGAGAGAAGGATATCAGGTAGAGAAAGGGAAGCAGCAGTGCTTTCAGTGAGAACAAGGCCAGAAGAGACCGGCAGAGATGTTAAGAGACAATAGAAAGGTTAAGTGAGGGACTCTGCGAGAGAGAGACAAGAGCGTGCGGCAGGTTAAGAGACGACGAGGATCAGAGACAGATAGAAGGTAAGTGGTGTCTCTCTATTACAGAGGAGCTCTTTGTGCCTGAAGGAGCCGGAGAGGAGCGTCCTGTCACTAGAGCCAATGTACCGGAGGACTCTGAGCCGTCTACCTTTCTCTAATGCAGCAGCAGATCAATTGCTGTAGTGCATGTGAGTGTGATCAGCAAATTTTTTAAAGAGCAGAGACAAAGCGGCAGCACAATCCTGGCACGGCAATGTGGAGAAAGAGATGAATTCATTATAAAGAGCTGGAACTCTGTGACAGTACATGGAGCCACGGTGAGTTGCAGTTAGCATCTGGCATCACCGTTAAAAGCAGAGGATAGTGAAACAGGAGAAAAGTCCAAAGCTGCTTTCAAACATGCACTGCCCTCCAGGGATTTCCCAGAGCTTCACCTGAAGAGGTGAATGTGTCCGAGTGAGGGCCTCCAGAGTTTCTCCGCCTGGCCCCGTAGTACAAAGTCACAGAAAGTCCGGAGGAGCCGATGTGAGAACACAGCAGGAGATTCGTTTTTTGAACACGGGACAAAACTGATGAAAAAGCAGCACCACACTAAAGTCAAGAGAGTCTGTGTTGATATGAGCTGATGCCGAAGTCGACGTGCTGAAAGCAAAAACATCTGATCTCTGCAGCAGAATTTATACATTACATCCAGCCTCTGTTTGCTGCACCACCGCTCACCTGAATCCTGCAGAGAACCTCCTACTGTGTGTTTCATGTGTGAAAGGCAAACTGCAGAGATTGTCTGGACCTCTTTCTCTCGAGTTCCGACACAGGTCATGTCTGAAAACTGCTTAGGTCAACAACTCTTACTCTAACTCTACATTTGAATTTACAGAACCCACGTGTGTGAATGCCAGATGTTCCTGTGGGATTTGAGTTGTGCTTTAGAGAGATTATCTGTGTAATTACGAGTTAATTAATTTTTTGAGATAAGGAAAACTTGTGTGTGTGCTTTCAGTTATCTACATCACAGAGTTTTGCGTAATCTATCCAATAACTGTTCATATAATTCAGACTGGACCGCAGGGAAAAGCAAGGCATTGTTTTCGACCCGTCTCTGTGTTTGTTTTGTGTGTGTGTGTGTGTTTGTGTGTACTTGCGTGCGTGCGTGTGGGTAAAATGATTCAACAATGGTGTAGGAATATTACTTCCGAGGGTATCTCAACATAATTAACTTTTGGAGCTGATCGGTCAAAAGTCAAGGTCACTGAAAATATGGCCGGACAAATACATTATCCAATATATATATATGCAAATAATAATCAACCTTAAGCTTGATCAGAAGTGTATTCCACATCATATGATTTTAAACACCTTCTTTTCAATGTCTTAAATACAGTTTTTCTTTTGATGTCCTCTTTTACACTCGACATCACTATTGCCCTTCTGTCCGTCCTGGAAGAAGGATCCTTCACATGTGTCTCTGAGGGTTATGCATTTTTTACCTTGTTATAAGGAGTTTTTTTGGAAGCTTTTCCTCACTCTAGTCAAGGGATGAGGACAGAGGACATCTCACCTTGTACAGATTGCGAAGCCGTTGTGAAGGCAAGTTGGGATTTGTAAATAGTGGCTATAAAAATTAAATTTGATTGATTGATGTCATATTATAAGTGACGTCATGGTAAAGTCACAAATAATTATCCATGTCATGGAGAGTAAAAAAAAACATTTTCAGGCAACTCTGCATCCTTAAGAACAACAGACATGACCTGAAGCTCATGTAGATCAAAATTAATTCATGAGCATATAGGAAAGACGTTATCATTGCATCACTATAAAGTCAGAAAAGACATTTTACATATAGTAATATATTAACAACCAATAAGACAGAGACACAAAATATGCAGCTTATTTAGACCAACCAATCATTCATCATCACATGGTATCAATTGTGATGATGTCATTAGAGAATGACATTATTACAAAACAGAAAAGTTAGCATTGCCTATATACAGCACGTGGAGGATATGAATCGTCCCTTGGGTGCTTTTCATTACATTTCTTTCTTTAATTTTATAATGTGGCTATTATTTGATTATTGAGATGTGATGGTATTTGGGGAGTTAAGTTAATATGTCTCTATATCTTTCATGTTGCTCAGTGCATCACAAGGATTCCTGATATTCTTCAGATGATTTCACTGCACAAACTTGTAATCTGTACGAAAGCACAAAGTTGTATTGAAAGGCCCATTCCCATTTCACCCCTTGGCCCTACCCCTTGTTTCAGAGGGTCATCTTGCCCCTTGAAACGGAGTCACAAGGTTGTTGAGAAAAAAGTGACCATAATACATTGAAATCATATAAAACTACGATATTACAATCATTATCGTAATTTTTAAATCCTTATTAATGGAGAAAATACTACATTTGTGGGTCTCTCTCCCAGCTTGCCGGTGATTTGCAAGGCATTCTGGGTACCCCTCTGTTTGAAGTGAGGGTCTGAAAAATCCCCGTTTGGAGGGGTATAGAGCCCCACCCCTCGGCCCTACCGACAGGTATTGGGACAGCCTACCCCTACACGTGAATGCGCAAAACGAAGGGGTAGGGCCAAGGGGTGAAATGGGATTGGGCCAAAGACGTCAGTACGATTATGGAAGAATAAACATGGAGGCCTTTATTTAAAGCTGATAAAACATGGGTCACAAGAAGTGCAGAGAAATGTGGACTTGCGACCAACAACATGGCGTCAAGGCTGTGTAAGCACTATCTAATTTAAAAAGTATGGGATCGCAAACCAGCACCAACCCCCATCAACGATAATTCACACCTAATTCAATTCCAAGCAATTAAATGAGTACATGGGATTATTCCACTCAAGGTGTACGGAAGCATCACAAGCTCACAGAAACAACCCCAGTCAAGTGCCTAGAAATGCTGACACAGGCTGCACACCCACAGACAGACTGAAGCTCCCATCAGTACACACACGCACACAAACACGTTTGTACAGCTATCTTAGTGAGGACACTCATTGGCATAATGCATTCCCTAGCCCCTTACCCTAACCATCCAAACTAAATGTCTACCCCTTAACCTAACCTAAACCTAATTCTAACCCTAAAACCAAATCTTAACAGTCCAATAAAGGGAGGTCACAAAGTGAGGACCGGCCAAAAGGTCCTCACTCTCCCAAAATGTCCTCACTCCGTAGGCTGTAGACTCAAACAGGTCCTCACAAAGATAGCTGTACAAGACCAAACACACACACACTTTAGGAAATAAGCCACACAAAAAAACAAACAAAGCACTTTGAAACACATGCACACACTCATTTGATAGACACATACACACATTTGTTCATTCAGCAGTTTAAAGCAAACCATTAGTCGCTCAATCAGGCAGACCCCACAAGGGAGAGAGAGCTAATTAACGGCCGTATCGAAACGCCAAGCCTCGCACTTTATCAAGGTTTCGGGAAACACGATGGGCCTTTAAAATCCCATATTGTTCTCTCTCTCTCTGCCTGCCTGTCAGTCTCGCACTTGCTCTGTGTCTCTCCCTACTGATGCTACCTTATAAAACACTTTCAATTGCAAAAATTTTAATGAATAAATTGGATAATGAAAAAACAAATACCGAGACTGGCTGTCACAAATTGATTCTGGAAGTTAAATAGCTAATTTTAATAAAATTGTAATTATGGAATTGAAGTCATTTTAGAAGGCAGATATGTTTTAAGAATACAAATCATATGTGGGAGTTGGACAAAAACAGCGTAGCAAAGGTAGGTGGTGGAATTCACGTGCAAATGGTGTTACTGCAGTAGACATCTGAGGATCATGTTGCCTGAACACCAGCTATTAGAGAGGCACAGATGAACTGCTTATTAATTAGTTGTTAATCCACTAATAATGCCAGATAATAACAAAATGCATTTTGGTTATATATTTTAAACAGCAAAAACATTTACAGCGAGTATTTGAAGATAAAGAATATCATAAGAAGTATGTGTGGCTGTATATTTATTTTTATTATGATTAGAGAGTTACAGTCTCACCCCATTTCAAGAAATACAGCTCCCATATGCCCCTGTGGTAGCGGATGGATATATACGGTATATTTATCTTAGAAAGAGAACAGAAAATCCCAGAAAGGCCAATTAAAAACCCTCTATGAGAAACAACATTGCTTTGCGGAGGAGGCTGGACTCTACAGTTGCATTTTGAAAGCTTAGAATATTAATCATTTGTAAATTTGTATTGTAATAGATGATGTAGTGCATTCAGCAGGTATAAACAGAGCCAACTGTACGACAGCTTGTAGCTGCTAGATGACGTAACATCCTCATCACTATTATGTGGATGTTTTCACCCCATCATGGATTTAAACTCCTGGCACAGAGCTCCTGTAGAATGAAGCTTATTCCCCAAAGCAATAAGTGTGGCAGGGAGGTAAACTTACAGTGCATTCATAATATCATCTCTCACCTGAGATGGTCAAGTATTCTGCTAAAAGATTACAACACAGGTTAATGTGCTCTTTGTCAGTTTTAATTCACTTTCTTTTGTGGTTATCTATTGATAATGCAATGAACAGTTCCTGTGGACAGACAACACTTTACATGGTGTAAAAATTGTGTTTAAAAGGTGGAGGAGTGATGAAGACTGTTTAGTAAATATGGATGTAACTTGTTCAATTACACTTGTGTAAATGTAAAAAGTTGAGGATGTTTGAGGATGAAGAATTTTTGAAGCTGTCTGTATTTTTAATCTGTATTTGTGATGAGGGGCCAGAGGTCGCAGGACAAAGTGTTCACAATGAAAATGCCATGAAATGTGAACATCTGAAAAAAAAGAGTATATTATTTACCAGGTTTTGGTGATGAATTTGTTTCCTTGTGTTTCAAATTTTTTTCTATGGTATTTTCCAATATTTTTCTTGATTCTAATTTTTTTATGTCACATTTTCATGTTGAGTCAAGACGAGTGGATTATCCTTATAATAACAAAAATGATATTTACATATCTGCAAAACAAGGTAAACTAGAATTTTGGGTCAAAAATGAAGAAAAAAAAACACAACTTTATTTAATTTATAACTTGTTAAGAGATTCTTTACAAAAACGTCTAGTTCATTATAAAACAAATTGTGTTATTATACTCATAATAAATGCTAATTCTCATAAAAGTGTTGCTGTGGCTGACTTTCATTCATCTTTGGTGCATTCATCTTTATTAAAGGTCCAGTGTGTAAGATTTAGGTGAAAGGGATCTATTGGCAGAAAATAATCCTAGTGATGTTTTCAATTATCTAAATTGTATGAATTATTGTTTTCTTTACCCTAGAGTGGACCATTTATTTTTAAATACTTTATATTTACATCGAAAGCAGGTCCTCTCTATGGAGGATGCCATGTTTTACAGTAGCCCAGACTGGGAAAACTAAACACCTTTTGAGTTTTTATACCAACTTTCATGTTCTTTTAAATTTGAAAAAAATGTCAGTTATGTAGATTGATCAAAGCCAAATGGGATCAAAGACATTTGGCTTTGTTGTCAACCACAGACATTGAACCACAGACATTGAACAGACTTCAAAGGAACTTCTAGTGAATTCTACAATTCCTGAACCCTATAAAGGGGTCTGTCACTTAATTTGATCATTTCACTTCTGCTGCAGGAGAGAGTGAGACGTGCTTTCACGACCGCTGTGCTTTTGGAAAAACTTTGGAGAAATGCCTAAACTGATTTCCGTTGGTTGTCTGACTGAGGCAAAGAAGTGGGCCATGGATCGCAGGTCCAGAAAAAGATCCTTCTCTGAAGTCCTGCAGTTGGACATCCGCAAGAGAAGACCAGGAAGCTTCTCCAGAGAGAGAAAGAGGTTCAGAGTCTACAGAGAGGAGGGAAGGCCATGTCCTGAGCCCATCCAGAGGCTACGCTCAAGACACATAAAAAGGCCCTTCACTGAGACTGCTGAGGACATTGAAAGTCCTCAAGAGATCTCTTCCAAAAGGATGAGGATGACCACTGATGAAGAGGCTCCTCGCACCTCTGCAGTGTATCCTGCACCTGTGGTCACTGTCCCCATTGGCATAGTGGTGAGTAGATAATGACAGAATTTTCTTTGAAAAGTCAAAGAAACAAGGGGATTTATATGGAATTTACAGCAGAATTAACAGTCAACACCAGGCAAAATGTTTTTGTTGTATAGTAACTACAGCATTGTTTTTTCTTGTTACGAAGAACAGTGATTGCAACTTATTTAACATAATTTATTTATCTTTATTTCTATTTCATTTATTTATTATTCAACATTATCTTGTTTTCTATTCAAATTCCAGACGTTCCCTGTCACTGAAAAGGCCACAGAGACAGAAAAGGTCTCGCTCAGTAAAACCTGGATCATTGGATCTAACTACATCCGCCGTAACCGTCAGATTACTGAGGACATCGAGGCTCCTCGCACCTCTGCAGTGGATCCTGCACCTGTGGTCAGGGTCCAGAGGAAGAGATGGAACAACTCCTATTCAAAGGTAACTTGTATTTAGATATTTGTTCCTCTTAAGTCAAAGAAAAAAGGTGAATTGTAAAGAATTTACAGCAGAATTAACAGTCAACACCAGGCAAAAGGTTTTTGTTGTATATGAACTACAGCATTGTATTTTCTTGTTACAAAGAAACATTGATTGCAACTTATTTAACATTATTTATTAATCATTTATTTTTATTTTAACATTATCTTGTTTTCTATTCAAATCAAAGATGTTCCCTGTCACTGAAAAGGAGGTCAGAGAGACAGGAAAAGTCTTGCTCAAAAAGATCTGGATCATCGGATCCAGCTACATCCACCGTGGGGAGAAAGCTGCCTTTGACTGTTTCGGCGAGAACTTTGGACTCAAGGCCAAAGTGCAGTGGTTTGGCAAAGGAGGCCTGCGGTGGACTGGTGTCCTTCCTCGCTTTTACAGCGAACTGTCCACGCAGAGTCCCCCAGATATCTTGGTCGTCCACGCCGGGGGCAACGATCTGGGACTCACGCCAGCCAAGCAACTTGCAGCTGCAATGAGAGGGGGCTTGATACAGCTCCACAAAAAGTTCCCCAACATGAAAATCCTGTTCTCCTGCATCAATGAGCGGCAATCGTGGCGCTACGGTGAAGCAAGGATCATCGACGGGGACAGGAGGACTGTCAACCAGCTGATGACCGAGGCTGTTCACCAGTTTGGAGGTGAAGTGATACAGCATCCACTCCTGAGGTTTTTCAAGAAAAAACTCTATCTACCTGACGGAGTGCACTTCACCCCGGAAGGAAACCATGTCTTTCTGTCAGCGATGCATGGAGTCCTGAGGAAGATGCTTCTCCTACAACGACTCAACTGACTCCTCCCTGTGAGAAAGTTGTTGAATGTAAATAAAATGTAAATAAAACAAACTTCCTGATCAATCAGGAAGCAGTGAACTGAAAACACTCTGTCAGAGTCCTAATGTTCATATGACTTGTAAGAAAATGAAGTGATTAGGAGAGATTTCACCCATAAATCACCAGCAATAGTTTTGTAACAAACAACAGTGATGATAATGGCTTATCTCTGTCGGCACTTTAAATCCAGCTGAACTGTGAAAATCCCTACAGTGCACGTTAAAGAGAAAAGTCTAAACTAAAACAGATGCAACAATCAGAGGAACACCTGGACTAAACTGTGAAGAGAATATTAATATGAACAGGATGTTTCCCGATTTTCTGACAAAGCTACGACTCTCAACCTGTCACTCACTCACATACTATGTGAATATTATGTGAATTTCCTCTAGCATGAATAAAAGGTGCATCTTATCTTATCTTAACATCTTAATACTACTTATGCCTATTCTTTGGGAAATCGCTGATCCTACAGAGCACCTGCAATGTGCCAGCAGAGTCAGCTTCAGTTCATCTGCTGGACCAACATGGAAAACAGAATTTAGCACTCAAACCATGTATATTTTACATCACACTGGTTCAGGGGGGAGGAGTGCTTCTAATTATGGTGCAGCAAGTTATTCACAGAGCCCAGAGTGTATTTTTTGGATACAGGAGTTTCTCAGCAGAAGTCAGCTGAGATTTGAGCAGCGCAACACACAACTCCTTGCACTTGTAAAAAAGCTTGTATCGATTTTTCTTTTTTGCATCAGACCTTCGTCAAAAATGTTGAAATTTTGATGTGCTAGTGCAGTGCCTGTTCTAAACCCGCTTAGTATGGGCTGTTTGCCTGGCCTGTGGTAATGCTGGTTGCAGCTTTCTTTCTGAAACTGTAAAAGTGAACTGCCGCAGCAAATAAAGACCTGCTGCTGCAGGACTCTGAAGCTGCTCCATCGCTGCTGCTCGTCTGTGCTGTTCACCTGTTTACTCACAGCTCAGTGAAGCTGGACTTGGTACTCATACAATCACAAACTAGAAAATAATTTGTAGCTGCTGTTGTAATGAATGTGCTGTTGCTGTGATAGACAACGTCACCTCTGTTGAAGAGTCCACCTGCCACTGCTGCAGAGCACTGGTCGTCTGCTTATTAAAACTTTATTAATGTTGAAAATGTCCATATCACACCAAATTCGACAGTGCAGACAGACAGAGACTTCTAGATTTATTAGATAGATAAAAAGTTTGTCTTTAATGCACGTTGATAAGTAAACATGCACCACTGACCAATCGTAAGCTGACTTGCAGACACTTGAGGAAATGGTGAGCTGCAAAGTGAAGGAACTATATAACTACTGTGGCATTGCAGCCATGTTGCACCAATTATATTATTTACCCTCCTCTGTTAGTAAAAATATCAGCAGTGCTTTGCAGACTGGAGTCAAAGATAGAGATACAATATGTCTTTTGATGATAAACTTACCAGGCTGACAAACTTGTGAAATGACCTTCAGAGAGCTTTACTTGCCATCACCAATATTGGATGAAATTGTGTGCAATGGAGAACAGAATGCCAGACGGGAGTAAACATTACGTCACCAAGCTTGCAGCCCTCATGATTTGGTGTGAAGAATGAGGTGTGACGGCTGCTTTGCATTGGCTGTGAATGTGGAAAACAAGTAGAGAACTGAATCACAGTTTCTCGGCTGCAGACGAGTGTAGACATGATCTACATGTTGAATCCAGGACCCAAGCTAAGCACTTTGCTTTGTATCTACTGTGCTTTCAATGCTTACATCAGAATACGCTTCTCCTGTCATCAAAACAAGTCGGAGCTACTCAGCCTAATCAAAGATGGTTCCCCCAGGGGGAAAAACACACCACTCAGAAAATGGCTACTAGTACTAGATCTCACCTATAAATGACAAAACATGGGAGGGGATCAAATCGTGTGCTTTGCTGTTAGACTTAACACAAGTGGGTTGTGTGCTCAGAAAGGGCAAAGATTAAGAGCATAGTTAAGAAATTATCATGTGAATTGACACATTAATATCTTAATTATAAGACGGTTTATAAAATCTATTGCTGGTTAAATGAAATGCATCTCCTAATGTCAGCTCACTGTGACACATTTATTGTCTGACTGAGAAATGAATGTGATTATTTGTACGACGAAATCTCCATAGATTTCAGCAGGAGCTGACTGAATGGATCTTTAATTCGTTGAACTGGCATGGCCCCTCGTCTCCCACCTTTTTTTCCCCGATGGACTCCTTAATTATATGTGACAGCACAGACAAGATCTCTCTGTATGCTTCAGAGTTCATTTGGCTGCCATTATCAGTAACATCAGTAGAATCCACTGAGCCAGGTCCGGAGGCAGCCATGCATGCTGCAATCATGACGCTGTTCACAGATGCTTCACAGGTGAAGAGATGTGCTCTGCTGCTTCTCTCTCCCTCTGTATTTGCCTCTGTTCCTGGTGCAGATGAAAGACTTGCATCCTGTGGTGTATCTTTGTTCTTCTGCCGAATTAATCCTCCTCCAATGGTGAATTATGGCCGTTTCACCCTTACAATCTGGAGATTGTCTGCTATTTGTCTGCCTTATTCTATGTTTTGTTTTTTATTCACAGCAGCGTTTTTTTCTTTTATCCATTGCCACTGTCTTTCTTGGATTCCCTGGATGTTGCTGATTGCACCTCTAGCAGGTCTTTCATTTCCATGACAGTCAGTACAAGTGATCTATTTAGCAGTCCAACTTTTTCTAAAACTCTAATTGGAATTTTTAAACCTGCTCTTCAAAATCTCCTGTTTACCGATCAAAGACGGTTCTTTTGTTGTTATCCCAGTGTGCGCCGTCTAACTCAAAAAGCAGACTCCAAAGACTCAACACAAACCGAGGCCTTCACAGCGTGTTTGTGCATGCATAATAACTGCGATGTGGAGAACCTGAGCTGCTCAGAACACTTGTCTCTTATTTATCCCAACATTTATGATCCTCTGAGACTGATGGGCCGGGCACAGCAAATAAACACCAGCATGTTCCAGTGTTATTGTCAGCGTGGCAACATGAATGAAATACTATGAACTGTTGTGAAAAGAAACAGGGGAACAGAAAAAGATTGAGGGAAATTGGGTGTGTATGCATACATACACACGCACCCAACTTCCCTGCACAACATGACGGACGGATGCTTGGAAGTGGGAGGAAGCTCATAATGAATGCTCTTGATGAGAGTGATTTGTCACTGACAAGAGAAACACAATCTGTCGAGATGATGATGACAGGGCAGGATGGGAGGGAGAAGCAATGGAAGGAAGAGGACGAGAGGGAGGAAGTGGGGCCATACAGTGTGTGTTTGCACGTGTGTATTGTCTCATGGATAGTCTGGTTGTCTACCAGACGAGATCTTAAGATTCCAGTCACGTTATTAAAAAATAATGTGTGAAATAACGTGTCAAGTTGATCTTTATACTCGAGATACTACTGAAGTTTTGACCTCTTCACACTTTTTCCTCTCTTCTCTGAGCACCGTGGAAGTGGGTGAGGTTGTCCCAGGAGTCTCTGCAGTGCCTCACACATGATCAAATGAACACAGGTTTTAAAAAACGTTGCCGCTGTCCAGCACTGCATTTAGTTAGCAGAAAGGAAATCTTCACCATCTTTGATTTTACCTGGTTTGGTCAGATGCAATGAATACTTGTTATTGCTATTAATTTCTGTGCTGTAAGCAGAGCACTCAGTTTTATTTCACTTTCGAAAGTATTGTAAAGTACAGAAGCAGATCTACAATCAGATTTTCAATCCAGGGCTGCATTAAAGAAACAACACGCAAGAAAATCAACTGATCCTCAACCTGTGGCTCTGACATTATTGGTCCAATAGCCAACCTATCAGTTGCTTGGAGGCTGAATTAATACCACACTTATAAAATACAATGTTTTCTGCAAGTAAAAGTTAAAGCAACACAGCAAACATAGTCAGGAAAATATACCTGAAGTATTAAATGTAAAAATACTTAATTATGCTGAAAAATTCCCCCTGACATTTATACTATTAAATCTATACTTCAGTATTAGTAATGCAATCTTAACCTTTTAGAGCTGGAGCTTGATTTTAGCTATTTTGTACATGACTGCCACCAATGATTATTTTAATATTTAAATTATGGGTAAATCTGCTGACTAAGAGTCTAAGGTGAGACCATCTCAATGCTTGCTATAGCCAACCAATAGTACAAAGAATTATTATCCATTTTCTCTTCCTTTATATAGACTGGTCTGGCCACTTTGTACATCTATTCCTTGTATTAGGCCTGGTGCACACTAAAGGATTTTCAACTCTTATCCGATTTAAAAAAATGTTGTAGACCACACACATAGTGACAGGATTAGCCGTTTTTCAATAATATAATCGAGATAACACACACACACACACAATGTTTTTGCCAGAACGTTAGACCACACACTTGTAGTTTGTAGGAAACGATTTCGCAGTGCCGACTACAGAGACTTGAGATCTCACAGAAACGTGTGTTCTGTTTTGCAGCTAAAAACAAAAAAACAAAAAAATATGAATGAATTGATCGCTGAAAGGCAGGATAAGGTTTTGCAGGGCAAGCTGGAGGTGAGTGGGAAATGCATTGTTGGTTCTATACAAGTACTTCACATCCGGTTGGTGACGCCTTCCGGTCAGCTCACTCATTAGCAATAACGGGTTTGCTCAGTATTCCGTCGTGTCCGATTATCAGGGATCAGGGAGGCACCAACACAATCGGTAACATTGAGAATATTTTGTAAACCCCTCACACTTCAGGATTAGTTGGGCAGAACTGGGAACGCCCTTGCGATAGTCGGATGGGGTGAATCGGTTCTATATTCTGCCAGATTATCCTCTAGTGTGCACTAGACACTAGAGGATACATTTCTTCAAAGTTAAGTATTACATAAACATAGCAGGACCTTTTATTCTTTTTATCATAATATCAAATGTTTTCGAATATCATTTTTTTAATACTTATATCCTATCAAAGTCAAAACCTTTGTTATCATGACAACCCTAGTTGTAAGTCACTAATGCCAAGATCAGGCCCAGCACGACAGATATAGACCACTGTTAACCAAACATGTTGGGCACGACAGTTGCTTTATTATCCCCTGCAGTGCATCATAATGAAAGAGAACCAACAGATTTACTGTCCTTTCTCACGCCTAAATCAACTTCTTTCCCATAGAAACACATAATATTCTCCTAGGACATCTGGTGGAGCAGCACAGTTGTTCATGGCACCTCCTTCCTAATTATCAATGCATCTCATGCAGGTTGTTGAAGATGGAGAGCTCTGATAGTTACGGCTCCAGCATGAAGCCAGAAATATGTCTCACTACAATAATTCATAACTTTATGATCACATAATCCGGCACAGTGACTGTCTCAGTTCATCACGGTGGCAGGGCTTGGTCAGATAAAGCCGAGAGGAAAGTCAAGCCTACCCTATTTAAATAAAAAAATCCAGCTGTGTAAGCAGTATATATATATTTTTTAAGTAAAATTACCAATGAAACAAAGTCTCTGTCGCTCCTCACACACAAACTGATAATCACATGTATTTAGTAATTAATCGATGATGTCGGATCATGACTCCGGATCGTTCCGCTCACTTAAACCCTGATGTCCTGACTGTGCGCGTCACATTACATCTCGTGTTGTGTAGCAGGTTTAAACATGTGTCTCATAAACTCTAGAGCGACTCAAACAAGCACAAAGTAAACGTCTTTCCTGTACGTGCCCTAATAACTTCTGATCAGTGATGGTGTTTATTGTCAAAGTGTAAAGTGAGTGCAGGTCAGCGGGGGGAGTGAGGAGGAAGCAGACTCTGACACATACAGGAAGCAAGACTTTTAATGTGCGTCTGTCCTGGTCCTGAAGCAGTGGTGGTTATAATTATTCAGTGGTGGAAACCCTCTAAAACAATGAATGTAGCGGAAAACATGAATCGATTATGTTCAGTCACTGCATCGATAGAGAGTCGTCCTCCTCTGTGCAGGAGCCCAAACATTAACACATGTGTGCGTCAACCTAACATAATGTGGCTGTAACTCTATTCCAGCCACATGATTGGTTCGGGGCGGCGCTATTCTTATTATCATTGGCTGTTTGTTTTGTCTATCAAAACATGGATGGAATGAGTTCTATCGACGTTTTTCAATATCGTTTAATCGCCCAGCCCTATACAGAAGAAATTTTGGCTCATCTCTATCAATAGCTATCTGCATATGAATGCAGATTAATTAAAAAGATTATAGTCGACGCATATTCACATGAAGAATCTGTTTAGAGGGATTACTATACTGCAAATTGGAGCAATACAAAAAAAAAGGTGTCCTGTCACTGCCTTTTCGGTCAAGACACTTCAGTCAAATATGTTTCTTTATCAAAAGGCAACATAAAATATTGCTAGTTCTAGTATATCAAATGTGTGTTTAATAATTTATTTCACCTTGCACAACCTTATTTAACTTATGCCCTGCTGTAAATTTAGTTTGCAGAACTTATCCTCCAATACATTTTTGATGAAGAATCTGAGACACTAAAAGAGGTGAAGTACAGAAAAAGGCTGATTCTGTACCACACATAGTTCACAGAGTAGAGGTCAAAGTTCCACTTAATTTTGTCTCACCATTACAGCAGCAGAATGAGCTTACAGACACCCTGCAGGTCTCGCTCCCTCTGACAATGAACTCCGATGTTAAGAGCTCCTCATTTAGACCAACGTAGCGACAGTTTAGCTGAATCAAAAAGTGCCGGCTTCTCTCGCAGACAGGCGGCCTAATTGGGCTGCCGCTGAAACCAGGCCAGTGCTGCAGCTGCTGCCAAAGCTGCCAGTAGAGAAAAACATGGAGCACAGTAAGAAACATGAAAAGACAGAGCGAGAGACAAATGGAGAAGGTCAGCCACTAATAAACAGGCGACTTGCAAAGCAGCATGTACGTCTTGAGAGAAGTTTGTACGAGAGGCTCTTAATATGGGCATTAAAGAGAGAGTCACTCAGGGGGAAAGAGAGTGACATACAAAGACTGGGAATGTGAGACAAAGGGAGAAGTGGCAGAGGAGAAAATCTTCATGACATAAAACAGAAAGCTTGATCAATGGATCCCTCAGTCACCTCGTTAATAAAGACCAGTACTTTTATTAGACGCAGAGAGGTTTGCAATATTTATTGCATGAATATTTCAGAGTCCCCAGCAGGGGCCGAGACACAGACTCTTCTCTTTCTGCAGAGAAGACACAGTCGCAGCTTCCCTCCCCACCCAGACAGCTGGAGGAAAAGGAGTTAGGGCCCTTCATCGCACTTTCTTATTTCAGCATAGTGAAATAAGAAAATGAAAAAGTCTGAGAGTTTCTTCTGAGTCTAACTATTGTGGACTAACACAGTTAAGGTTTGCAGGAAAATGGGACCCAACTGCAGACAGATGTGGAGGCAAGTAGGATACGTGAAGTAGCTTTTTAATAAGCAAGAAAAACTAAGGAACTATATCAGGAACAAAACAGGAAAGCCAACGCAAGCGGCAAAAACAAAACACAGAAGGGAACTTACAAGGAGTGAAGGGAACACACAGAGTTAAATAAGAGAGGCAGTGATAACTGGGAACAAGTGCAACAGACGATCACAGAAGCAGGACAACAAACAAAGACAGGAAGAGAGCACAACCAACAGACGCACTAGGTGGTAACTTCAAAGTGAGACAGGAAAGAATCCAAAGAGTCCTGTAGAGAGGGAAAGGACTGTCACCATGCAGTGAGGAGGGAATAAAAGGAAATGTGAAATACATGAGATACAGATCAACAATAACACATACAAAATTAATACAAAGTGAAAATTTACAAGAAGATGTTTCTGTTCTTTTTCTGTCAGTACAAGACAGAAATCCCTATAGGTTTCTTAACATGTCCTCCAACTTGTCCAGCATTTCCCATCATCCCCATCCTGTGCACTGATCTTTTTGAGATGCATCAGCAGCTCCTCTAGACTTTTCTCTGGTGACCACATGAGCTTCCAGGCTACTGACAGTGTCCTTGGGATCAACAGCTTCTGATATAGCTAGTGCTCATACAGTGTTCACCACAGAATCAGATGAACCAGTGGCAGTTGCTGTACGCAGCACACAGTTCACTCTCGTGCACAACAGGGACAGATAGGACTGGAGTGTCCCTGCCTCCAGAGAACTGCATGAGAACACACAACCCTACAGCCAAAACAAGGGCTGCCTGCAAGGTTTGTAAAAACTATATGGATGTTTTGACGGCACATCAACATGGGATTTCTCTCAATGCTGCAGATGGAGAGAGGGAGGGAGAGAGACTGAGCAATTGAGCTGGAGCGAGCAAGAGCGCTGCACACAGTTCAACAATGAAGCAAAAATGCAGAACACAAAGGTGGAGGTGTTTTCTGTTATTATGAGTGAAAAAAAATTGGTTCATTATTTAACTGTGGCAGAACAAATTAGAATATGGAGGGCTGCTATTATGGGAGCTATTTTTCCTTTTGTATGGCGTTATATTTGTGCCTCATTCCGGACTTAGCAATTTGACATTTGGAGCTCAGATAAAATATTCTGCAAGCCCATAAATTATACTTTGAGGAGAAAATATATGCAAGCAAAAAATAATTGCATTAGCGCAAACAAATTATCAAACCATTCTCTATTTTATAATACAATAATATCCTCTCTCACAAAGCTTTACCCATATACACTCACACACAACTTTATGCGCGGTCAGACCACACAGTTGACTTTTACTTTAAATGTTATATCAAGTTCTTTGATTTGTATCTTTTTTTGGTTTCACATATGTAAACACTGTAAATGGACAATGGTAGGGATGAAACAGATTTAGTTGCCTTATTGTGGAAGGTTGGTCAGTGAATTTGTGTTTCCTGTCATCATAAGCCGTGCATCTGTTTGGGACTTTTATTGTGAAGGGTCACCAATGCAAGTCCTTTTGGAGTGATGTGTTGACTAGTTATGAAAAACTAAACGTGTCCTGGTTCAAGCACAGATTCTTCATGTCCTTATTATACTATTACCTCTCGGTATAGGTGAATTACACTCTCAGCTACATATATAATGGTTCATAGGAAGAGAGAGAGACAGCGTAGTTAGATATCGTAGTTATTACAATTCTCACTGTAATGAAACCATGACGGTTAATCCCGACATCACTACTGATGGCAATACTGGGAGGTTTTTTAAGAGACTGCAGTGGAGGCGAAGATATTCCTGAGTAAACATCCCCCGTCGACTCCCTCTACTTTTCTTAAGAGTGAAGTCCAAGGCCATCTGTCAGTGCAGCGGATAAAACCTTTCATTGAGGATTAGCCTGATGTGACAATATCAGGTTTTGTGCTGTATTTCCCAGCTCTTTGTCAAAGCTGCAGTATGATGTTTACACTGAACAAAACAGTCAAACCAGACAATCAGGTTATTTATGGTTGTATCATTCAATTACACGTAAGCCTTGGGACCTCCATTGGGATGCAAAATAAAGTGTTGTCTGTTCAAACAATGCTGGGCTGAATCATATGCAACTGAGAAAGGTTAGGAAAGAAATGCTAGAAGAAGTTAAGAGTGATGGTTTTATAAAGACCTGTGTCTTTGAAGAAGTGTCTCTTCAAAACTTTCTGCCACTGGTATTGTCTTTGTCTTTGCTCTACATTACTCAGAGTCCACGTCTAACCTTTCTCTATGCTGTAATGTACTATTTAATAATTAATAATATCAGCATTAGCCAAACAAAATAAAATACACAACGCCTTTAAATTTTAGCTGATGAATGCCGATTTTGATGAGCCCTGCCTTGCTTTATGGCAAACAGATGCTGTGTAAAGTATATAAAACAGCAGCGTAGTAGTACAATTCTTTATTGTGTCGTTGCATACAATCTCCAGCACCATGGCAGCAGTAGTTGTAGTTGTGCATTGGTTTATTGTGCCATATTTTTTAAAGAGGTCTTGTTTCTCCTTCATCTGGAAACGTTGCCGCCTTAAGCTACGTACGCTCACAAAAGGCGGCATTAACAGACCACAGGGCTGAGCAGGGGAATGGAACAGAGACAATACATGTGACATTTACACATAACTCACAAACAATAGATCACATTTTATGTACACAATAAAGCTTGTTGCACATTGTACTTCCTGAAACACCTTCTATGTATCTCACCTCACCTGCTTGAGCTTGAGTATGAGAGTGGTGAAGGGCTTTACTGTACACAGGCTGATGCTGGTATTTAATAACCAGCTATCACCAAATCAGTGTCATCCAGCATTATATGTATATTGAAAGGAACATTAACTTTATATTGGTTTTGAAATAAATTAAGTTCTATATCGAGCTTTCACTCATTGACCTGCTGTAACTGACAGTCTAATGTTTATTGGCTTTCCTCTCAGAGAAATAGAATAATGAGGATACACGTTATATGTTTTTAATGACATGCAACCTGAAAATGTCTAAAAATAAACAATTTATATTAACTTTTGAAAATAAACATGGGAGGCTGAAGTGGCATCTGTATCAGATTTGAACAACTACCAACGTCAATAACTTAATATAGCAAGTAGAGATTCAACTCCTGAGTGACCGTGTGTGAATGCCACATAATTCAACCATAATAAAACAAAAAGTATCACTGTTCCCTTTAGCCTTTTTTTCAAAATGAAATATTCAGCACTCCCTGTTTCATTCAAGTTTTATCAAGCTTTCGGTAAATATTCTGTATTCGCCTTGTTAAATGGAACATGACCTTTGCAGCTCAAATATACCTTACACATGGTGCAGGTGGCACTGAATGAATGAATGTATGAAAAATAGCCATTTGATATGTAAACATTAACCAGTGCGTATCGAAAAAACCAATTAGAGTGAGAGATGTCACCATCATATGGAGCCAGATTCTATTAAAATTTATGTCTGCGAGAAATGCCTTTGGCTATTAAAAACTAAATTTGCAGGTAACTCTCTCTCAACGTGATAGTGTGTGTGTGTGTGTGTGTGTGTGTGTGTGTGTGTGTGTGAGAATGTAACCCTCCTCTTTCCTGCTGGCTCACCACGATCTCATCTTACACACCTGCCTGAAGTTATCAACCATGTTCCCACACTCAAGGATATGGGAAACACGGGAGCTGATTTGGCACATTCACACACACACACACACACACACACACACACACACACACACACACACACACACACACACACACACACACACACACACACACACACACACACACACACACACACACACACACACACACACACACACACACACACACACGAAAGCAGGGTAAAACAAAAGAGGAAGCTCCTGCTTGTTTGTGTGCGTGTGTCTGATAAGATGAAATACTTAAAGGGACAGTTCACAGAAAAATGAAAATTCCCTCATCTACCCACCTCTATGCCGATGTAGGGGTGTGTGAGGTGTTTGAATCCACAAAACACTTCTGGAGTCTCAGGGTAAACTTTGTTAGAGCAGAATCCGATACAATAGAAGTAAATGGTGACCAATTCTTCTTCATAAGTAATAAAACAAAAGAAAAAACATGACATGCCTCCATACTGCTTATGTAGTGTCCTCAAGCCCCTACATTCATATTCGACTTGAAACAAGTACATTTACACTGTGTTTTTAGCCTAAAAGGCCACAGGAAGTGGCTTAGCTAGCGGACGTTGGCTAGTCCGACGGTCCATGAACGCACCTCGTAGGAAGTTATCAGAGGACATTTAGACTTAAAACTTGGTGTAAATGATCTCGTTTCGAGTCGAATATGAATGTCGGTCACAGAGACACTTATAACTAAAACAACACTCACATAATATGAAATATTATTGTTGGCAGCATGTCACATGTTGTTATCGAGAACTGAGCCCAGATTCTTTTTCATCCAAAAATAATAATGACAGAAAACTTTTAAAAAGGCACTTCCCATGCATTTTCTTCTTGGATGTGAGGGTGACACATTTCTGAAAAATGTGAAGATTGGAGAAGGAGGGAAGTGTTTGGATTTCATATAATCTACACATGCATATTCCAACCACTCAAATGCCTCAAACCAAAATCATGAGCCTCATATCAAATACCTACTATTACTGGGTCGACGCGAGGAAAATCCTTGATGCCCATAACACCTAGGGAGTTTCTAGAATGAGAGTTGAAAACAACTACTCAGAGAAACTAAGTAAACTTTCATGAGTTGGTTACAAAATCATGGCTGATAGACCACAATTCCCCAAAAGCATTTAGCCTGATTCACACCTTGTTTTTCTGAGATTGAGAGGATGTTTAATCAGCTTTGACCCTTGGTTTTTGCTGCCTAAAAAAGATCTGCGACCTGTCAACCAAGTAGACAGTAGTATTTCCACTTACTTTCATGTTAACACTTTCCGATTGATCTGCCCTTTGTTCGTTGAAGACAAACTGCAACATTTAATTCACTGATTATACAAAAAAATCAACTCTGCCATAATTTATTTTCTACTTTTTAGATGATAACAAACTGCTAAAAGTGGAGAATTATATGGGGCTAATGCAGAAATCTTCAGGGACACAGCCCTGAATACCAAGGACAGGAGACACTCATGTTTCAGAGTTAGTCCGTGGTGAGAATAAAAAGTTCGAAATCTTTTTCTCATCTCTTTTAGTATGTTAGTATTTTATCTTTATCTTTTCCTCATCTCTGGTATTTGGATTTGGATCTTTATCTTTCATTGTTTACCTGCCTTTGGTGTTTCCTCATCTCAAATTGATGAGATTTGCGAAAGCCTTTGCTTGGTGCCTGCTAATATTGTTTTGCTCTGTGCATGGATGGGGGTGGGGTTGTATTGTTTTTATTCTGTAAAATACTTTGTGTTACATTGTTTGTACAAAGTGTGATCGATTGTCTCTCTTTGGGTTACTTGTTTCACTGAACAGACCAACGAACTCTGGTGATCCTGGATAACAAGATGTCATAAAGCTGGTTATCACCTGTCTCACTGCGTTAACACTGTGGTTCCAGCTACGAGCAGAAGGAGCAGGTTGTTAACCACTCTGTTACAGGGCAAAAGGTAACAGCCTGGAAACCAGACCGATGAGTCAGTTCATATTTATTCGATCTTGCAGAGAAATTTCCATTTGTCCCGAAACTGGTCGGCCCAATAACAACCATTTACCTGAAAGGGGGCGGGGTATGATTCAATGACTAATGCCGCGTTTCCTACCTCGGAGTGCAGAATTACCGACCCCACGAGTCAGAAGTTGCAACTGGAACTCTCCGTCAAGTCGGAATTTCAACTCGGAAGGTCGTAGGGACCTCACCAACCCCTGACTTCGAAATCCAAGATGGCTGGTCCGTTTATCAACAGTAAAGTGAAAGCTGCACTTTTTTTTATTAGCACTTCTGTTATTAAATTTGTCGTACACATAGTACTGTCCAATTACTGTCTGTGGATGTGTTACTATGGTGTTACATACGTAATTATAGGTAATTAGGGCTGTGGAGGTAAAAACATCACCGCAGTCATTTGATGCCTACCACAGTTTTGAGCTCATCACTGTCATCACAGCACTGAGCATTCAGACCGGGGGGGGGGGGGGTTAGGGACCGGCTCTGTCTGTATCTTACTGTTTCTCTGTGTGTCTATCATTCACGCTGCACAATGCCAACCAAGTCGAGCCAAACGGAGCACGACCCGCCAACTGCCAAGCTGCGGTAATATGTTGCTTTATTACTACGGTGAGAAAAAATCCATACACACACAGCCCTATGTGTAATGCGTTATTATGAACTGTTTTTTCTAACAAGGCGAACAATGTTCTATTTTTGTTCTGCGACCTCCGACTAAATATGCAACTGGAACAATTTCAACTCTGGTATTGGGCGTGACGTCTTCTGAGGGCCGAGCTCCGAGGACTAATGGAACAGGGCATAAGTTGCCGGTGAGGCATTTTTAGCGGCTAGTGGAAAGCAGCCTTCGACGGAAAGATGTCATCTGCATATTAGTGAAAAAATGTATTCTGAGGGACTGACCAAAAGTCAGTTTGGAACAACCTACAGTATGTTTACTGCTCTTAGCAGCTGTAAGATATTGTGTTTTCTTCTGTTTGTTTGTTTGTTTGTTTACACAGAAATCCAGGTGGATCCAGGAATACATTTTACTTGAACAGTGTGAGATGGGATGTTTTTTTACTTTTTGGTTGACTTCTCAGAGATTAATTGATGGATTTGATGAAAACAATCTGGAAATTTGGTGCAGACCCAAATGGAAATCCAGACCCAGTGAATTCAAATGTGGTTTATAAGGGGACTGGAGGTTTGCGCTCTACTGAGTGCCATGCTAGTTATCAATATTTAACACTTACCCTTAAAAAGTCGACAGTTTTTGAAGACAATCTAAAGAAAAATAGGCTGAGACAAAGTTTTCTATCTCACTTTTTATACAGAGTAACATTTAGCTCTTCGAAGCCTTGTGGTAAATGAACTGTGGCAAGGGCGAGAGCGCTTACAGGTCCCACGGACAATCTCTGGCCGCTCCTTCACCTCCTCCTCATCTGTATTCACCTCCACTCCCTTCTTTTGTTCACTCCCCTCATTCACTGAGGACCCAGGAATGACCTGCAAGGCTGACCGCTTCTCTTACAGTGCTGTCCTCACAGGAGCTATTACTGTTCTAGGCTCAAATGGACGGTTGTAACAGTCTCTCCAACTTAATTCCTACTTTATCTCCCTCATTCCCAATTTCTCTTCATTAATCTCATCTCTCACTTTCCCTACACCCCCCCCCCCCCCAATTCCCCTTTCTTCTCATTCACCCTTTTCGTTCCCCTCCCCTCTCCCTGTGGACCATTTCCGGCCTGTTTATGTATGCATCATCAAGTGCACATTTAGAGATGTCAGAGAATTGATTGTTCCTCCCTCGCCTTCATCTCAACCTTCTCTACTTTTTGGCATGTACTTACATCTCTCTCTCTCTCTCTCTCTCTCTCTCTCTCTCTCTCTCTCTCTCTCTCTCTCTCTCTCTCTCTGCAAAAGGCACATTTTTTCCCTCTTCCCAGAATCCCCCGGGGCGTGACAGTCACTGCTGACATCTGTGACACCCTCCACGGTCGTCATTCCCTGAGAAATATGCGTCTGTGTACTTATGTATGACTGTATGATTTTCAGCTCGTGTCTACGGGTGTGAGACAGAGAGTTCATTTGAAAGAAACGAGCTGTTGCCTGCTTGTGTGTGTGCCACTTGAATTTGATGTGTATGCATGACTGGATACCCTTTTAACTGTTTCTGTGTGCAAAATGCATGTGCATTAATATGTCCACGTGTATTTATTCAGAAATATGCATGGGTGCTTATGAGTGAGTCTAATCCCTGTGTATGTGTGTTGCTTCATGTATATTATATGTATATATTTCTGTCTGTGCCTTTTTCACCATTCTTTAAGGTTTGAGGAAAATAATAAATCAGAGCAATGTGCCGTTGCAGAAGACAGACAAGGAGTTTGCAATGTGTCGACTGATGTTCGAACAGGTTACAACACAGGACCAAGTTGACAGTCCGGGCATTAGCAGTAGATCAGTAGAGCATGAGATCCAAACCGTCAAGTAATTGTGCACTCACTTCCAAAATGCCGATGTCCACTTTTATTTCATCACGTTTGAGCATAGCAGACTTTCTTGTAATACTCAATTTACTGGGTGGAATAAATTTCCATTATCTCCAACTCTCAGCCTCTTCTTCATTTAATTGCTGTGTCCAGGAGATGAAGGCAAAATTAGATGAAAGCGGCAAAAAAAGGAAACAAATTGAAATTGTACATTTTAGTGATTAGCAGCTTCATAAGAATTTTGAAATGTTTGTGTTATTATTACAAAAGTAATATTTCAATTGGTTTTAGCATTTATTTCGGCCTGTCACAATGACATCTAGTTCACTAAAGTGATGGAACCTGGGAACACATTGACATTTCTGCAAAAAGTCAGATTAGGTGACCGTCATCTAATCAGCCTTATTTGGAAGAAAAGTTGAAAGTGAACCCACCAGAAATGTTTGCCTCAAACCTATCAACAGTGGGGATCACAGGTCAGAGTTAAACAGTGGAGCTGGTGTATAAACTGTCATGGATGGTTTTAATGTACAGTTTGGGATTTTTTCACCCATTTTTCAGACCTGCCAGTTCCAACGTTTCAGATCCTGCCATGAAACATCTGGGGGTTACAGTTAGAAAGAAGTGAGCTAACCAGACCTCTATAGTCTGCTTTAGGGCACATTAGTGGTGAGCCAAGTCAAATTGTATGAATGCGTGTGTTTCTTTCTACAACTGACTTTTAATATTCCCACATCTCAACAATAAATGTAGTCGAGTATGTTATCAGATCCCCCCCCCCCCCTACAAACACACACACACACACACTCATAATAAAGTACATTTATCTTTCAAAGGGGGCTGATTACAGATAAAATATCTTTCATTGTTATTTTATCTTATTTCGTTCTGCCACTTGTTTAACATTGAAAAGCAGAGATTTAGCTGAAGGGTTTTGATTAATTTTTAACAATTGTTGGCGAGGTCAAGGGAAGCTTTAAACCATAATAAACTATTAAGTGTTTGCTGTTTGCAAAATAATGGTTTTAACGCAGAGATGAAGAGAAAAGAGAGAAATTGTTGTTGTGGCCAACATCTGATTGAGGCTTGGGTGGGAGTTTGGAGGGAGGTGATTTGGTCAGAAAGGAAAGAGGAATATTTGCCAAGCAAGAGTTGGAATCATTTAAAGGTTGTTACAAGTTTAATGAAAGATTATTAATTCGTATTATGAAATTAAATAATCAATTTGTACATGTTTTTTGAAATGTTAATCAGATAAAAACAACTTCCATCAAGATGTCATTTTGAAACAATTATTGGTGGTACTGGAAATAGGTTTTAAGGCCTAAATCTCATTCATATTCACTTCCCAGTTAACAGTAAGCATTTAAGCCTGATAAACTTGCCAATAGCCCCAACACACAAGGGATTCAGGCTTGAAGGACATGTTCTTTTGTTCCTAAAAGCTTCTTTTATCTGTCGATTCTAAAAAAGATATTTTGTATTTTGCAATGAAATGTGATGGAAATCTCTTTTGACTCTCATTCAGATAAAGAAGTATAAGCATATAAAATGAAAAGTCATATACAAAGAAATTCTAATGTACAGAAAATGTTAACGAAATAGAAAATGTCAAATATTCACTGTTCATTGCTGAGGCATATTTTTCAAGTTGGCTGATGCAATAAAAGGATTACAGATGGACAGACATACAGATGCATGGACATTATCCCAATCACTATTTCCCCCTGCATTATATGTTCAGTATAATTTATACTGGTACAGCACACTATTTTCCAGCAAGAGCTATTTCAGTATATTTTACTCTAAAGCTGCTTTCAAGTAAAAGCTAATTACTACCACGAACAAAACATTACTGCAGCACGGGAATTGATTACTGCAATTCATTGTTTACATCCTGTCGTGATCAGCGTAAAAGGTTGCTTAGAAAGTCACTCTCTGAAAATCAGTAGACAGTCACGTAGACAGTATGCACACTGAAAATCCACAGTTATGCAGAATCAGAAAATATTCTGAATTTGATACAGCACATGTAAAACGGCAGGTAAACCTATAAACTTGACCACTTAGTGGAATATTTAAAAACCACAGGGATCAACCATAGACTATATAGGCACCAGCCTGAGGATGAGAAAAGACACATCCATTTTTATTAACAATTGTAAAACAATAATAACTATTTCCCTCAGAAAGTCCTGCTTACCAGAAAGTGTGGTCCACTTTAGCCTGTAGGAAAATCGAATGTCATCACTTCTTGTTGTTTTCCCTGGCAGCCATAACTGGAATGTGTGTCCCTTCTAATAAAAACTCGTCAAACTACTGGCAATGGGAAATGAGTCAAAAATCTGCATATATTGATTTTGGTGCAAAAATGGTATTAGTTTTTTATATTAGTGCCCAACTTTGGCAATTGCATTCTCATGGGAGCATGTAAGAACTTGGGTAAAGAAATTATTGGAAAGAATAGTGATGAATATTAGTATATCAGCCTCTTTGGTTAATGCTCAGAATATTGATTATTAATATGAGCTACTCAAAAACAGTTTTTTCTCAGTTTCTTGTTCCTGAGTACTAAGGAGAAAAAAAATGAATAGAGTTTGAAAGAAAAGGACTCATTTGTGTTAATGAGAAATTCAGTGTAATTTTGGCAGTGGCTGCCGGACAGGGAAGTGTGACAGACATACGCCTCCTCTGGAAGGCAGGCTGCCATGGGTGACTGCGTGCCTCCTACCCACTTAGCAGGACTTATCACAAACAACACTTACTCACAGATACATACATACACAAACCAATGTGTAAACAGCTACACACACACACTCTGTATCTCTTCTGCTCTTCTGCTCAGATATAAACACAAAACATGTAATACATATTTTCTCAACCCAGCAGATACTGTTTATGCGTTCATTTAGTCTGGTAATAAAGTGCACTATTTGAAAATATATACATTGTACAAATCTGAGCAGAAACACAAATTGAATTAGTAGTGTTTTCAAATCACTTTTCATTTTAATGCTGATGACACACAGCTTTATATGAATATCTGTGTACAACTAAGTGTGTTGGCATGCAGGGAAACTGATGAACAAAAGTTATTAGTTAGTAACTTAGCCAGTAGTTTCCTTGAAACAAATTCAAAACCAGTTGTAGTAATTAGCCTAAATAATTGTCAGCCACTCTGCAATGCTACGTTTTGCAAACCCCAAAAGGCAGCAATACTACCATAGGCTAATAAGCCCTAACTTGTGTCAGTATACACTTTTATATAAATGAATCTAATAAGTCCTGAAGCCCACAAGTCAAAGCTTCAGTGTTCCTGAGCCTACTGGTACCAGATCTGTGTATGCAGGAAATGTTGTGTAGCAGGGAGCTGCACAGTACCTTTCACAATCGCCGGCTTTCAGCGCCAACTAATCATTAAAGTGCAGCCAGTTACGTTACCAAGGCTTGTTGTGGCCTTCAATTCTAATTCCCTGTTTGATGTGTATAATTGGCCATATTTTTGTATGAAGCCTTGTTTTGATCCGCTGTCATTTGCTCTCAATCTCTGTCCAGTCGTCCAAGTTCGGGGCTGCATATGCGCGGTCGCACACGGCTCATTCAGATCCGTTGCAATGGACACAGTAAACCAGGTGAAGTGACGTCAACTCGAGTTGACTACTCCGCTCATCAATTAAGAACTTAATCAGAGAGTGCATGCATGTGCAGGGCCGCACGCCAGTATGCAATTCTGGAAGAGCTGTGACCACTTGTGATGGGGTCTCACTGCACCGCCCAAAGTGCAACACTACATTTGTGTTCATTAAGACTGAATTATGTTGTTGTTTTTACTACGTCTGAGTTTACCCTCATGCCTCTGGGTGTTTGTCTGCGAGATGGCGTGAGAGAGAGAGAGAGAGAGAGAGAGAGAGAGCGGAGTCAGGAGGGGCTGAATAAAATAATGAATGCGCGCAGGTATGAAGAAAGTGTTAGTCGGTGTTGATATTGTAGCGAGGGTTTCAAAGAAAGCAACATTTAACATTTTGTGATATTTTCACCTTCAACCCAGGCTGTTTACTTTGTATTGCACAAAGTAGGTGGGAGATGGTGGGAATTTTGGTTAGTGTGGCTAAGCTGAACTATTTCCCAGAAGCAGCATTTACCATTTACTGCCATATGCATTTAAGTTATATCGTGATATAATTAAGTTGGACAATAAGTTCTAAGGTTTTACAAAATATAATTTAAAGTTAGTTAGGTCTAAAGGACTATGTATAACGCATGTTATAACTTAAAGAGTTTTGTTAAAAGAAAAACAAGTTTTATAGGTTTATTATTATTATTAGTCTGAAACCAAGGTCAGAAACAAATACGCAGAAAATGTGATTATCAGCAGCACATTTATTGGAGAGCCACAAAAAACAATTTTCAAATATATATGCAGATCAGGCCGTGCGGAGGACTAGTCTAACAGAATATGACACTTCACACCCACTTCACTCTGAATTTGAATGCTGCCTTCAGGCAGGTGCTACAGAGCCCTCTGACCCACCAAGAACTTGTTCAGAAGGTGTTTATTATATTTTGTGTTGAACTCAGACTCTTGACTTATGTCTTTCTACGTCAACGAGTGTCTCCCTTATTCCCAATTATTTTCTTTCCATATGTTTTTATATCCTTTACTGATATTAGACCACCTCACATTTCAGTGAACAATTCAGTTGGAAGTTCTCCTGAAAGTGATCTGTGAAACCCACAGATATGTGCCTGAATTAAGCACATTGTTTTAGGTCCTGTGTCGTTCAGTTGAGAAATGCTTAAATTGTTGAAAACAAATGTACCAATGTAATATATCCATGTAGTAATGCTTTCATTCTTTATCATCTCCTATTGCAGCATCTTATTTTCTTTCCAGTCAAAACACTGCAGTCGGTCCAGAGTTCAGCTCAAACTAATTATGGATGACATACTCATAACCCCTGTTTTAGTAGCTTTACTGCACAGGATTCCCTTTGAATTCAGGATACAT
Organism: Hippoglossus hippoglossus; assembly: GCF_009819705.1. Lineage (NCBI taxonomy): Eukaryota > Metazoa > Chordata > Actinopteri > Pleuronectiformes > Pleuronectidae > Hippoglossus > Hippoglossus hippoglossus. Next base: position 22,985,255 of record NC_047159.1, on the reverse strand, counting down.
TTTAAGACTCCTTTAATCACCTACAAACTCTTAATGTGACATGGCACATTCGGTCTGACGCCTTACACCAAGACTGTGTAGCTTAGATCTCCCAGCCATCATCATTTCAAACTAAAAACTCCAGTGATGTTCGAGCTCAGCCCATACTGCTGCGTTATAAATGGGTCTTAAAACACATCTGTCATTTCTAAGTTAAACGGAATTACAATTTCCTTTTATGATTCAGATGGTGTGTTTTCCACCCATTTCTTTTAACCGTTTTTTAAGATGTGGTATTTTAATTGCTTTATATATTGCTATCTTGTTGTTGTGGATATGTTTGATATCTTTTTTTGAATCCTTTGCTTTCGGACTCTCACAGAAACCCCACCAGCACACGCCGCAGGCAGTTTGTCAGCGACACAGTGAGAAAACACACATCACAGACTTTACACTGAAGTTCCAACCTGATGATGGTGTCAGAGGAAAAGACAAAGTATGACCAAAGTCATCCAGATTCATCATCTCAGGACCTTCACTGTTCCACATGTTGTGGCAATCCATTAAGTACATGTTATAAACACACAACCTCAGTCAACCGATCACCAGGAAAATTGGAGCTGATCCTTGGATGTACATTTAGATTTTTTAAACGGTTTTCGTTCACTGACCATTAATTGTTAACTTACAAGATTAAAGTTCATTTAATTTGATTGGGAGAGTGTGACCCTAAAAAATGCCCGAAAAGAATCTATGATAAGAATGAACTGTTAAGTGCAAACAGCAGCATAAACAATAGAAAATGAGGATTCACACATCTGCAGCTGCTGTGAACGGAGTCAAACAGGATAAAACAGACCAATAGTTTCAACAGTTCCATGAACAGAAAGCATTTTTACACTTCTCATGACTACATAAAAAAAATCCTCTAACTTAGTGTTATGCACTGTTCTTTTATTATAGAGCTGTATGCCCTGCTGTCGCTCTCCCTTTCTCGCCACTTGCTCCCTCTCCCTATCTCACACACACAAACAAACACATCGACCCGTCTGTTGTAGTCGGACTGGGCATTGGCAGCACAGACAAATCCTGCCACGTCTGCAGCCTGGTCGACCATTGAAACATTAATACATCGTCAGACCACTGTCAGCAGAAATAAGCATTTTCACTTGCGCTCTCTTGTTACCCCAGTGTGCATGAGAGTGTACTGAGTGCCTGTTCAGAGGGAAATCACAATAATCAATTGTATTAAATAGCAATATGTCTACATGCTGTAGGGTTAGTGTTGCGCACGTTTCCGGTTGGTAAAGATGTCCCAGGAATGCAGAGATGGCACCAATATATACCAGAAGGTCGGTCTCCCCAAGTCTCTCCTTGACACTGAACCCCTAATTGACCCAGACGACGGTGCAGACAGCGTGTGACTGATGTCTGATAGAGAACATGCTGCACATAGATGCCCTGTATGATGCACTGTACTGTAAAGCACTTTGAAATCAGACCATCCCTGGCTCATCTTGTTAGAAACATAAAAAGGTCTGTACGCAATGACAACGCAACCAATGGCTGTTGAGATTTTTGAACCATGCGGCAAACCGTGCCATACATCAAGCCATGATTCATTACTTCATATCATTAACATTATTCTCTCTATGTGTTATTCATATATAAAACTGATCAAAGTGAGACCAAATTTTTTCCAGAGTCAGAAAATGATGCTTTTAAAACTACAAGATCACACCGACCTTTTTGTCTCTCAGGTATTTATTTGTCATCTCTTTTCTTCTCATCCCTCAATCTTTTTTCTTAATCTGGCCTACACTGGAATTACTTGATTATTTGTCCAAACAGACCAACGAATCTGTATTTTCTTAGAATCGGTGCAGCTTCATTACACACGCCTCCAGAGGGGAGCACAGAGACCTCGCACACATATAATAATGGCTGAAGATAATACCAGCGGGGATTTGAGAGAGACATTCTGTTTGTTCCGCTGTTATTAAGCTCTCAAAATAAGGTGATGGTGTATTTTTTCATCTTGGAGAGAAGAGGGTGAATATAATGGCAAGGGGAGGGAGGGGATGCTGGATCAGTGAGCAACTGATGAAGAGAAATTTGAAAAAAAGTGATTGAATAATCTGGCTTGTGGTCTTTCTCTTGCTCATCTTCCCACTCATGGCTGCCACCACTGCAGGGACAGAACATTGTGTGCTGAGAGGTGACATTTCAAATCTCATTTTGACTGAAGCAACACAACATAGTTAACGTAACTATGCACATTGGGACAACTCTGGAAATGTCTAGGGCTATATTGTTATTACTACCAAGAAAATAACTCTTTTTCTCTTTTTTTTCTACTTTTCCTCCTCTCCATCTTCATCACGAGGAGTTATCATTTTCTCCTCAAGCGTTCCTTTTCCACTCCATCTTCATCGTCAATCTACCCTGGTCTTATGTTATTCCCTCACCTTATTACTTCCTCCATCACAGTTTTTCATCCTGCCCTTCCCTATCATCACCTTCACTCCTGCCATCACAGAAATCACTTTTCGTCTCCACTCTACACTACTCATTTCTATTCCTCTTAAATTGTCTCTTTGTCCTCCCCGTCTCTTCATCTCCCGTCACCGCCATCAACCCCTGGCTGCATTCCTCATCATCTTCACCCTCATCATCTCCCTCCAAGTCCCTGCGGTGCACTATTTGTATGTGTTGGACGTACTGTACCCTATAAAAGCAGTATGCTAATGCGGCAGAAGACTGCTGAGCATTATGGCAGTTGGACCAATTTCAGGAGTGCTTGGCCACGTTTTATTACAGCTCATAAGCCCAAGGTCAGCTGCGTAAGATGAAGAGGCAAGAGCGTCCCGTGCAGCACTCGAATCATTTATCACGCCACTCTGGTCTATTCTGCCTCTCTTTCCCGCTCCCTCGCTCTCATTCTCTGGCACCTTCTCCCCCTATACTGTAATTTATGTCTCCCCCTTTTTATCTTGTCACATTTTTCGCCCACAGCTTGTCTCCACATTTCTCTTTATCTTTGTATATCTTTCTCCCGTGTTTTTGGTTTCAGTTATCATTTTCACCCTTTTACGCACCATCTCTCTTTTCTCTCTTATTCCATCCTTCTTTCTCACTGTGCTGCAAAACATATTCAGTGCCCTCACAGTTTCCCCCTTCAGGAACTTTTTCATTACTTCTTGAATTTATTGCCATCAATTATTATTATTTTTTTTAAATCAGAAAATGCAACTGTAAATCATTATGCAAAATGACAATTTTCAGATGTCAAAAGATGTTTTGAAACTTTAAATTACATATGCTATACAATACACACACTGTAAGCTGAACAACTGAATCCGACTGTATTAGGCTCAGTAAACCATTTGTACAGATTAGGTAAAGTGCGTTTTTGGTCAAATATGAATATGCCATTCATCCAGTATCTGTACCACAGATACTAGAGGGTTGGGCCAATCTTGAGTCAATCTGAAATTGGGCAAGAGGGGCGGGGAACACCCTGGACCCCAGCATATCACAGGACTGACATATATAGAGTGAAATAACTGGTCTCACTTATATTCCTACCTACGGTTGACTCTTCAATTCTCCTTTGGACTGTGTAAGGAAGCCAGAGTATGAAGAGAAAACCCACGCAGACACAGGGAGAACATGCAAACTCCACACAGAACAGGATCACTTATGTATTTAAATATTTGCTTTTATTTGCTTTCTCTGTATTTTTAACCTGTGTAGAAAGTGTATCTGTGTGTATCCATTTATCTTTGTTAAAAGTGCTACATAGATAAAATGTATAAATAGTAAAAGTCTTATTATTTTACATTTGAAGATACATATACTTAGGGTATTTCCATTTTCTGCAACTTTAACTCCAAAACACTTAAGTTGGAAACATTACTTTGCTACTTTGCATAAATGTCCCAGTGAGAGCCTCCAGATTATCGGATTCTCCCGACTTTCTGCTGACTTTATACAAGGGGGGCCAGGCAGAAAAAGTCAGCCGAAAGTCGGGAGAATCCAATGTGAGAAGACAGCATGGATCCCACGTTGGATTCACACGAGCGAGTGGGGGGGGGGTGATGACAGATGAAAACATGAAAAAAAACTAAAAGAAGTCTGCACCCGGCTGCTCCACTTCGCGCCTGAATAATTGTCAACGCGTCTGTGCAGACAACTTTCCTGCTGAATTGTGTCTGTGTAAAAGCAAACTGCAGATAAAGTTCAGACCCAATTCGAAGGACCTTATCGGCACATATCTGAAAACGGCTTTAGTTAGGCTTCTTTATCAGTTCAGAAAGAAATAGATATTTGAAATAAAACCAACAAGTGGTAAGAGGGATTCCAACCACGAACCTTCTTGCTTTGAGGTGATAGTGTTTTACACTTCACAGTGTCTTTGCTGATGGTTATTAATATTAATAAAAGTTATTAAGTCAATGGTTAAGATTAAAATAAATGCAAACACAAATGCTAATTTCTAACCTCATATCAGCGCTTATCTACCATTATAACTAAGTTAGTAAATGTAATTTGTAGGAGACATGGCTGCTATAGGAACTATAATATATGAATCATAAGTTAACTTTTGCCTCTTCGACATTAGACCATGTTTTACCATTTCAAAATGAAGATGATACAGACGCTTAAATAAGGCAGTATTTTTCTGGTTAAAGTTAGCTGCATCTTTTCTTCTTTCTTTTCCCATTACACTCTTCTTCTCACGCTGACATCAGCTCCACCCTCCCTCCTGCCCTGTAACTCTCTCTGTCATAAATCTATGTAGGGCACACAAACATCTCTTTTTCAGCCAATTTGTTTGTCTCCTCTCCCTAATTTAGGCCCGTTCTTCTTCTCCCCGTCTCTTTCCCTCTCTACCTACCGCTCTCTGCAGGGGGTAGTTGGTGTGATGCTGCGCCTCTGCAGCCACATCAGAGGATGAAGCAACACACAGCGCGGTTTTACACCAGGGAGAAGGGCATGTGGGTGTGTTTTTTGTGTGTGTGGGGGAGTGTGAAACTTTTTTCTTTCCTTCTCTTTTCTTGGTAGAATCAGAGGCTCTGCGTGTCCTCAGAAGTGAGAATGGACATGTGCATACAGACTCTGCAAAAAATCCTTTCTTATGACTGCTGTAGTTTAAAGAATATGTGGTGTATGTATGTTTGTGAGCTCATGCATGTTATTTCATTGGTCTACCACTTTTCAAAAGTGACACTGAGACATCTTGACACTGAATGTGCAACATTCAGGGTGAGAAAAACAAAGAAAGACATGCGGCAGAGTGAGAGAGGGGGAGAGGAGGGGAGACAGAGAGTGCTGACACGTTCGTTGGCCAGGTGCCATTTCTTCTTTTCAGGAGGTCGTTTGGAAGCTCATCTGCTAAATGGAGCCTTGATTCTGCAGCTCCAGCCGTCTCGTAATTATTATTATTGTCACGGCTAAAGCTCAGGCATAATAGCTTGTAGCCTCTGCTGCTAAATGACTTAACACTGGTGAGAACATTTCCTGGTTCACCCCGTCATCCTGTTCACCTCCATTTTGGTTTGTCCATTTGGTCCCATTCTTATACTATAGCCACACTAAATTCAATCTGTAAACACTGCTCATATCTGAAATGACACTTGGCATGTGCATTGTCAATTGCCAGCGAAGGTTCAGTGCCAAGTTTGGTGCGATTTGGACAAGCGACACGTACAATATCAATGAAAATTTTACATACAGTGCTCTGTAGTGTTCAGTGGGGGCGGGGCAGAATGCCTTCCTTCAAAGTTTAACATATCTACTTCTACATACTCTGATACTCTGATAAACACTCACTTACTTTAGCAAATGGTCTTAATCGTAAAAGCACAATGTTTGTTTTGAACTGCAATGCTTCAGAGTGTATGACAGTGCATTCATTTTGTTTTGAACTTGGGTCTGAAGATTGTGTCAATGCAGAACAGTTAAATAGTGGACACACAATGTATATAAAAGAATAACACCAATTAAATAGATCATTCAAATTTATATGCAAACCACAAACATTAACATTAATAAAGCAAATTCAGTTTCATTATATGGACAGAATTGACAACAAAATCTTCCAACCAGGTAAGATGAATGCTAAGAATTCTACTTACAGTCTGCACCATAGACTATCAATAAAAAGCTCTGTACACACAGTATTGTGCCTCAGTATGATGTAGAACTGTTTGAGGAGGAATAATTCTGAAGTAGATCCGGAGCATTAACACAGGACAAGAGAACAGAACATTCCAAACAGGCACTGCACTAGTGCACTGTTCAAATAATGTACTTGTGTAATTATGATGTCTATATTTTATTTGAAGTCATTTGCTTTCTCTGTTTTGTAACCTATGTAAAGTTCCTTTAAGCATTGTATAAAATACACTATACACAATGTTGCATTTTTGCAACTTCTATTCCACAAAACAAAGGGAAATATTTTACTTTTTACTAACTTTGATTACTTCAGTTACTCATCACTTTATTATTTCAGATAGTAATAGATATTTGATACAAATAATTACCAACAAAAAGGTGATATATTAATACAGATTCAGGTAAAATAATACCATTGATCCCCAGGGGGACATTTACTATTGACAAGGATGCCGTTAATATTATGCCAATACTTTACCTGCATGGAAAATGCAAGTCTTTTTAAGGAGAGCTGATAGTACAGTGGTTATATTTCAAGATGGGATTCATTGGTTTGTTCATTTTACCTGAGCTCTGCCTGAGGTCCAAAGTAGTCTCTACATTTGACAATAAAGAAACCAGAAAGCATACAACTGACTCCTCATATTTTCCACTTGATTTCTTGGCCAAAGCAGCACTTTGTCAAATTACATTTTCTGTGAGTGGGAGTTTTTTAAAGACAGGTGTGAAAGCAGCCTCAGAGTGTACAGAGGAGAGATGCATGGTCATACATAGCTCTTAGTGAAGATGCACTCAGTCAAGACGTCAAAAGAGGCCTGGCCACACAAGCCAAGAGTACCCAATGTATAGCTGAGGTGAAGGTTTCTGTGGAGAGTCACCCACTCACTGTGAGACTGGAGCGGCGTGCTGCTCTGATCTGCCCTCAAACCACAGCTGGTGTCCTCACTATCTCCTACTCTGTACACACAACCTCACACAGTCCACTGCATATTTGTACACACATGGCTTTTTCACAAATACACACACACCCACTTCAAACACATGCAGCCTTACTAATGTACCTCTCAGATCTAGACTCCCCCTCCCCCTGTGTCAGCACCCCTGGCAATGCCCCGTCTTGTTATCTCTCTGTGTACCTCACTCCGTCTTCTCCCTCCGCCACCCCCCTCCCGTTTTTCCAGCTCCCCTCAGGAGACTGGAGCTCTCGTTTGATGGCTCAGCTGGGGACGAACCACACCGGAGCACCAGGGCTCATACCGATGAAGCTGGCCTATCTAGGCCAAAAGAAGCACACACTCCAATCAAGTGCTCTCTAATTAGAATTCACTGATAGTGTAGGTTTCCAGGCGAGGGGGAGAGGAGCTCGAAGAAAAGCCTTCTAAACATAGAATGAGAAGAATGTATCATTAAGGTCTCATTCTTCTCTGAGTCTGATTGCATTACATCCTCCTCTCCCCCTCATTCTCTCTAATTATGAAACACGCGCTGGCCTGTCTTTGGGTCTCGAGGGCTAGGGGTTTTATCTCGGCAGCATTGGGGTGTGAGGAGACTGACAACAACACTGGTGGAAGATCTACAAGGCCAAATAATGCGTGGGCAGTTGAGGAGTGTGTGTGTGTGTGTGTGTGTGTGTGTGTGTGTGTGTGTGTGTGTGTGTGCGAATCAGAGAAATAAAGAAACGAGCTGGATGTCCTCTGATTGTCCTTTAAGAATATTTGAGGATGTGTTTAACTGAGTTTAAGTTCTTACACACACACACACACACACACACACACACACACACACACACACACACACAGCTTTGTGTGAGAATGTGTTATGGTTTGATGAGACCAAGGTTGAGCTTTTTGGCGCATGACAACAATGAACATCACCAAAGGAATATCACGGTGAAGCGTGGTGATGGCAGCATCATGCTTTGGGGCTGTTTTCCTTCAGCTGGAACTGGGGCTTTAGTCAAGGTGGATGGAATTATGTACAGTTCCAAATACCAGTATATTTATATAAAAAACTGACAATGAAGAGGAATTTCACGTTTCAGCAGAACAATGACCCAAAGAGTATCCGAATCAACAAAAGAATGGCCTCAACAGAAAAAGATTAAATATTTGAAAGAGCAAAGACCTGAGTCCAATTGAGAATCTGTGGGGTGACCTGAAGAGGGCTGTGCAGAGGAGATGCCCTCACAATCTGACAGATTTGGAGTCGAGATGTGACATGCTGACAGAGTACTTCCTAAATAGATTGAATGTTGTCATAAACTCAAAAGCTGTCTCAACAAAGTATTGATTTAAGGGTGGGAACACTTATGTACCCACATTATTATAGTTTGTTAATTTCATTTTTTCCCACCTAAAAGATTTCAGTTTGTTTTTCAGTTGAACTGTACAGGTCATAGGTCACATTAAAAGTGGACAATTTATATTGGGCTCTCTTATTTGAATTTTTTTTAGAATTTACACTGGTTATATTTATTATGATATTAGTTTTTTTTTATATGTATTATATAATCTCTTTCTTCTTCATATTATTTATTTCTTAACTGTTTTATTAACATTGTATTGTTCTATTATTTGCTTTGTAATTTTTTACAATGTATGAGTGCATTGGTCTCTTAACTTTAAACATTTGTCAATGTCTTGTAAATCACTTCGAACTACAATTGATTTGTTCGAAAGGTGCTATATTAATAAAGTTTTGATTGATTTGACAACAAAAACCTGGCATTTTAACAGGGGTGTGTAGACTTTTTACATCCACTTCACACTGAAGAGATATAACTTTTACCACAGAGCTATAAACAAACAATAATCTGAATAGGAGAACATGGTTCAACCTAGTTGCTCATCCATCCATTATCTCTACCAATCCCAGATGAACAACCGTTAAAAATCCCAACTATGGACAATTTAGAGTCTGTAATCAACCAAACCGGAATTTGTTTTGACTTTGAAGCCGGAGTAGCAGCACAACCCACGCAGACACAAGGAGAACTTGCAAACCCTGCACAGTTAGGCCCTGGCTGGCCGTCAGTTTGAAACCCAAAACCTTACTGCCTTGAGGCATCACTGCTTAACACGACCTCACCCTGCTGCCCTCAACCTAGTTGGAATAAACTGAACATTTTTTTTTGTGTTGATGGTTATCAGTTAACAATCACTACTTGTCAAATTGTACATACTGACTCATTAATCTGTTGATACTAATCAAACTAATGAGAGGCGAAGGAGCCAATTTATTGGCATATACTTTTGGGTGTAGTTTTTGGTGAAACCTAAATGCAAAGTATCATAACCCCGGAAACAATTTTGTAACTGCACAATAACATTTTAAAAAGCACAATATTCCCCAAGTGAACGTGGGGACCTGCATTCACAGATCATCTGTACAGGGGTTTATAGAGTCTGAGGAGCTGCAGAGTTCTGTGTAGATCCTGTTGCTGCCAGATAAAACCCAGAGAGCTTGTGGTTCTGCTGCCAATTTTCAGTCAATTAATTAAAGTTATTGTTTTTAAATCTAAAATCTCACCTTTGACGCCTTACCAAGAAGCTCAGTCAAGGAGAGCTGACATTGTTTCCCTTCTTAGGGATTTAGGTTCTGCATTGTAGCTTTTTCTTTTTGTTATTTTTTAAAGTACAGTGTTTTTTTTTCAAGCTGGGAGTCATTGGTTTGATACTTTGGCCTGAGCTCTCCCTGAGGTTCAAATTAAGCTTCCACATTTGACAATAAAAGAATCGGAAAAAGTATAAACTGACTGCTCATATTCCTCATTTGATTTTAATGTTGTTGCAGTTGAAATGCCATTGCAGCCCCCATCCAATTATGTTACGCTGCTATGTTGTTATGTGATGGTTGTAAGTCCCCAAAGTCATGAGCGACTGGCATGATGTAGGAGGAAAGACCTTGACCCGCAGCCCCACAGAGCCTGACGAGCAACACACTCAACTAATTTAAATTTCATTCCTAAGTCTGATAAAGCCACACACAAACCATTCAAAATCAAATTCAAAACGTTGATAAGAAAGGCAAAGGCCAGTCCACAACAACCTGATGTCTGAAGACACCTGATGTGTCAAACCTTAATGCAGTTTTAAATAACATAATGAACCATTTTTACATCATCAAACTATTTGTGTTGTTTGACTAGCTTCCTCAATCCTGGCACATATTCCATTTAATGAAGAGTATTAAAACCATACAGGCTGGATTAGGAAGTGAACTGAATGTGACCTTCCTGATTGAACTTGAAATGGCAACTCTCTTCTGGTTTCCAGTCGAGTGGGCCTAAAAAAAAGTCTTTATCTTGCCGTTTCCAGCTCTTCCTCATCCAACCACTGCCAGTATTCGCACTCCATCCAGAATTAATATACATTATTGTAATGTTAAATGTTAATCCCATTAATGAAGATTAGCTAAATGAAACGTAGCTTAATACTACAAGTAATTTGAAGCCATGTATTGTAGTTAGGCGGAGGCCTACTTCCTTTGAGATGTCAGCGGAAACCGGTGATCCACTGCGCTACCCAGCAGCTTAATTCATTCATTTTCCACACTTACTTATTCCTACTTAATGTAATGCTTGAGCTATGCATTTTGTCAGAATCAGGTGAAGACCCTGAATAATCTGACAGTCCATTACATTCAGAATAGGGTACAATCACTAAAATCAAGTTACGTTTGGCGAGAATCTAATCCTTTTACCAAGACTGTTGGAACCTGAGGGGATTTTGGCCAAAGTCATAGTATCACCACAACGATGGTAAATGGCTTTCATCCGCTCAGTGCGTCACTTTGTTTCAGATAAAACTATTCTCAGAAATTTTTTAGGGGATTACATGAATGTTCCCCAGAGGATGAAACTCACTGACTTGATGATCCCAAGTGTTTTTTTTATGTCCATCAGACTGACATTTGCAGTTGGAAATGTCTCTATTAAGTACTGAATATAAAAAAAATTGGTTAAAAAATTCGTAATGCTCAATTTACTTTTCATGTAGCATCATCAGCAGCTTAATCAGTCCAATATTTTGGTTAATGACCAAACTAAAGACCACACTGTGTCTGAGATGGAGCTGGGTGATATACAGTACATTTTTTTCCATATCAGTCGATATCGATATATATATCGCAATATAAATCAAATAACCAGAAAATAAATGTTTTGCACATTTGTGTTTATGTACAATGTTCTACAACCGCATTTTCTCATGAACAAAACAGATTTTACTTGCTCGTACAATCATTCTGTGACAATTTACTTTACTTATAACATTTCATACAAACCACTACAGTGAAAAGGTATATATAATGTACATACTCAGCAGCTCACTCAACTCACTCACTCAGCTGATGATGATCAAATGGGATATTCCCCATCTAGTCCTAAATAGTTATTAATCGATGATGTCTGATCATGACTCCGGATCGTTGCAGTCACTTTGACTAGCAGCCTGAGAATCCTCAAACCAATAGCAGCAGCTATTGCCCAGATAGAAGGTGATGATGCCATCTTGTCAGATGTTCAATGTCTGTTTGCTGAGATCAAAGAAGAAATCCAAACTGCCTTGCCCACTTCCCTGCTGCTCCAAGCAGAGGAAACCGCAGTGGTCAAATCGATGGAGAAGCGTCAAGAGTTCTGCATGAAGCCAATACACGCAGCAGCATACGTGCTGGACCCAAAGAAGTATGAGAAAAGCATACTCTCTGGTGAAGAGATCAACAGAGCTTACACTGTTATTACTACCATGTCTCACCACCTGGGTCTTGATGAAGGCAAAGTTCTCGGCAGTCTGGCAAAGTACCGTACCAAGCAAGGCCTTTGGGAAGGGGATGGGATATGGCAGTCATGCCAGCACATATCTGCATCCACCTGGTGGAAGGGACTTTGTGGATCTGAGGCCCTTGCACCTGTAGCCTCCATCATCCTCCAAATCCCACCAACATCAGCCGCCTCTGAGCGCAACTGGTCACTGTTTGGGCACACGCACACAAAGGTTCGCAACAGGCTCACCAATGCAAGGGTAGAAAAACTGGTGGCCATCCGGGCAAACCTAAGGCTCTTTGATCCTGACACAGAACCATCCTCTACAAGGTTGGACAGTGACACCGAAGATGACGACAAGTCAGGTGTCGAGGAAGTGGACGTTGATGAGGTCCAGGAAGAAAGCATTGAGACCTGAAAGGATTCAGAGGAAAAACGCTAAAACCAGAGGCTTGAGAAGCTTGACTAAATGCTTTCATTTTACATTTAGAATGGGATTTTTTGGGGGGGGATCATAGGGAATACATTTATTTTATTCAACATTCATGTTTTTTGTTGTTCAATGAAAGAATCCATTAAAGTTCTACTCACAAATGGATTAAGTCAAAAATGTCATTTTTAAAATTTGTATTTGAAATGTTTGCATGCATGTCTGCTTATGACAAAACAAAATGTTTATATTTATGTCTGTATATGACAAGGTAAATACAGTTAGTATAAATTACCCACTAAATGTCCAGTTTATTCCCGTTAATTCCCGTATGTTCCCGTTAATTCCCATGGAAAGTTTCCAACTTTGAATATTCCCGGAATTTTGCAACCCTAGTTGTATAGCAGGTTTAAACATGTGTCTCAGAAACTCAAACAAACAGAGAATCAAACAAACAAAGTAAACATCAGTCCTGTACGTGTCTAATAACTTGTGATCAGTGATTGTTTTTGTTAAAGTGTAAAGTGAGCGCAGGTCAGAGGAGTGAGGAGGAAGCAGACTCCGACAGAGACTCATTATCATTGGCTGTTTGTGTTGTCCATCAAAACATGGATGGGATGAGTTCTATCGAGGTTATATCGACACATCTTAAATTTCTATCGAGGAAAGGTTATATCACGATAATTATCGATATCGTTTTATCGCCCAGCCCGATGCCATGGTGTGGAAATGTTCCCACTGGGTAATAAACTTGTGACCACTCCGAGGTTACTGATTACACTGGACATTTCTTCAATGTTTTTTTGTTAAGATTTTGCTGCAGCCAGCCTCAATCTTGTGGTGTACTTTGAGATGTGCCTGGAGATTAGTGTGTGATACTTCCAGATGCTGCCACCTTCATCTGACACAATTTTCAGATTTTCTCAATAATTCATTAGGTTCCCTTTTGGAATCTCGGTTAAATAAGCACGTTTGCTTTTTGCCTTGACACCAAATCCTTTGTCTTGTCGGTGAATTCTCCACTCGTCACATGAGAACACACTCTCCGTTTATGATTGTAGTGTCCAACTAAGGATTAACAACAAGTATTTTACAACGTTTATTTAACCACTGGTATGTAAATATTAAGCAAGTGACTTTCAGATCTATTTAAAAAAAAAATGATAGTGCGGCTGGTTATGTAATCAATGTGTACCCGAATGTAACCATGCAACACAGACTACCAGAAACATTACTTGAAATTGTGCAGAACAGCAGCAACATGTCAGAATTTGAAGTGAAAGACTCTTAGCCGCTACAAAAAGTGTTTACAAGCCGTAATATCTGTCATGGGGGGCTAGTAAATAGTCACTCACATTAATCTTCACTTAAATATGGAATTTCAGCCTGCCCACACTTTTGCTTTCAGCAGTATACACTCTGCTTCTTCAGGGAGCTCTCCTAGAATCTAAGCAGCAACAAGGATTATGCTGAGACAGCTAATATCCCTAAAATAATACCAACTCATAACCTAGGCAAACAAAAAAGGACTGACTGCAGCAGCAAGTGGTGCTGGCATGAGCTTAATCAGCAGAGCAACAGTGATACGTGTCAAGATATAATGCCCAAGCTTAAAGAGCCAATAAATGCAAAACATATTCTGTTGATCAGCCAATCAAATACAAGTGCAACTTTTGCGCTGTGCGTTAGCATGCTAACACTTTAAACCAGAGAATATATATTAAGATGGACGGAATGACAGCTCCTTGAAAGTGAAGCCAAAACATCTTAATCACCCCAGATGGCTGGCTGCAGTAAAGGTAGTTAAGCTCGCCTCCTCTATATTAGTAGATGAGACATGGGCCAAACTAATGACTCAAAATACATATTAAATACATTTTTCTCAAAGATGGTTTCTGTCATTATAGATAAATCTCATCACAGTGATGTATGTATATAAGTGTTATTTTTTTTGATAAAATTGGTCTTAATTAAGGCACACTATATCGAAAATGTATCATCATCGCATCATATCAACATGCACGTTATACGCCTCTCAAAAGACTGCTTGAACTGCAATAAATGGTGTGGATGTGCTATGCATTCACGCTTTGCATGTCATATTTGGCCAATCAGATGGAGCCCTGCTGCCGTAGATAATAAATTCAAGTTCAAATCATTAAGGTTTTTTTTTGACAATGTATGGAGAGCCGGAGGAGATGGCGGGGCACACTCTGTTTGGCTTGATGCTGCAGCACTACCCCACCGATCGCTACTGCTCAAACTCTGGCTCCAAATGGCGTCTCTGGCACAAGATGGCAGTGTTTGTATCTGGAATATTTTGGCTTCATTTCTAGGGGGTCAGAGAAGATGTGTCGTCCATCTAAACAGTCCATGCTCTGAACTATGATGGAGAACATAGTAAACATCAGCACGCTATCATTGCTATCATGCTTTTAGGGTTTTTGTGTAAATGGATGAACATATTGCAAATGAGGCTTTGATTTGCGATCAGATCAAAAGGCAAAACCTGTAATCAGCACTGAAGCCAAATCCACATTTGTGGATTAGTAATCCCTTGCTTCAAGACTCAATTGAGCTTTATGACACTTTGATGGTGAACGTTATGATTATCAAGAAACCCTGAGTCTATCTGACTATCATGGCTGGGATCTAACTCCTTTTGTGGTTTTGGAAAGACATGTCCATGTTCACAAATTTGGAGCTGAGCCAAGATCATAGGAATAACATTTATACAAATTATTTCCAAGGGTGGCTCTGTGCAATAAATTCAGTGGCTCTTATCTGCATAAGGAGCTTTATTTCTTTAGTAATCATTCTATTAATTTGTGATTACACTATATCCCCTGGAGTTTTCATTGTAAAAAGGCTGATAGTCTTTTAATTAGACCTAAAGGGGATTGGAGCTGTGCTTTTACATATTCCACTAGCGCAATGAATTATACAACACTGCCGTATGGACTCATACAGCTCACTTTACGTAACCACGCGCCAATTATTCAGGTCTTTATCTGAGCTGTGAACTCACAGCCTTGGCTTTCTCACATAAAACAGGGACAAAAAGCACAAGAGTGTACATCAAGCCACAGTAGAAAACAGAAGTGCTCTGCACTGACAGGCTCATCACACTCCACCATAGTCAGTAGGACTGGGCCTGGATCCCTGTTAACCAGCGGGTCGTCTGCAGGAGAAAGCTTTCCATCATGAATTCCTGGCCCATATTCATTTTATTTTCATCTATATGTATTCACTTTCTGTTAGTAACACTTCTGCTCACAGCCTTTGGCACAGATAATGTTGGAGCAATGCTGTTGTCCTGGTAACAAAGCCTAATGACAGGATTTGATATGAATCTCTGATTTAGAGAAAAAGCTGCAGTGTGTTGCTGGCACAGTAAGCTTCATGCTCCACTCTAAGCTTCATGTGTGTGTCAGTGTCGGTGTGCATGCTTTTATTGTTATTAATACTCAAGACTTATACAATGATAAAAAACATCCAACATGGTGGTAGTCTAAGGACTTGAGTTAAGTGTTGAGGTTCAAGTTCAAATTAAGGCTGTGGTTGGGTAAATATCATGAGATGAGGTGAAAAGAAGACAATTAATTTAGCAGTACAAGAACACATTGATACAACAGCTAAGATTTTAGCAACAACAGATCTCCCATACCCTTCACCCCACCACTTACCAACACGCCATGTTGGGGACAGGAAGCTAATAAAATGACAAACACTTTTGCAACAAAACTCGCAGCGAGACAAGATTTGTTTAGAAATATTTTATGGCTTGTTTTATTTGATAGCACCAGTACAGAGATGACAGGAAATGTAGGAGAGAAAGACAATGATTCGCAGTCACTGTGGAGGTTGTGGTTCAAGGTTGCCGACTTAACCTCTAAGCCTTAGGGGAGCCACACATTCAAACAACAAACACACCCCGAGTGGGTTATCCAACTTGGAAACAACTCAGTGGACCTACATACATAGAGTCAGGACTGTATCTACGTCAGCAGAGTCTCCCATCAACTTGTTGCATCACTTATGGGGTCAGTAGAATCATCATCATGTGACAGGAAGCCACAGTGAAGTCATTACCGGCAGTGATAGAACAATGAAGGCACAGTTGTCCTGAAAGCACTGCATCTGAAATAGCACACATCCTGTCAGACCACCCTTTTCTCCCCCGCCAAACATTTTCCCAAGCTCTCCACCTCTTCGCTTGGCTCAGCCAGTACTTTGTACCACAATCAGGACCGCAACCACAGTTTTCTTTCTCTACATTTGCTCCTCCAGGGTATCTAAACTAGTTGCCGGAGACAATAACAGGTTGCATGGCAGCAAGCAAATGGAGACAATCTCAGAAAAGCAGCAGGATGAGTGGAAAGGTGAAAGAGAGTCAGTGCTGCAATCACTGAGGCTGCCTTTCACATTGAAGGGGGGTGCATCCAAACAGCACTTTTCCCTCTTCCCCCTTCCCAACCTTTGCCTCCTTGACTCAGCCTGGTACAAAATATAGTGAAGCACACAGAAAACAACACAAATGTAAATGCACACCAAGAAAAACAATGCCTCAATTTAGCTGGCTCTTCCTAGTTAAGGATGTAGAGTGCTAACACATGATGTAAACAAAGTCTTGAAGAACTGCTGGGAGTGGAGACATTCAGTGGACCTTGATGAAGACCCAGAGTGGAAGGTGTGGCCTTCGACAGGGGTTTGTTCTCTGCCAACAAGGCCCTGGAGTTAATACGATCCGGTGGAGGCAGACGGTGCTCGTTCCTCCTTCCTCGCTCCCTCCAGCAACTTAATTTATGCAGCATCTTGCAGTGCCGCTGAACTTGAATAGCAGCCGCGACAAGAATTTGAATTTATTTTAATGGGGAGGGGGGGTCGGGGGTAGAGCTGGGAATCATGGTGTTCTTGGTTGCTTGGGAGAGTGCACAGGGCTTCACGTGTGCCAAAAGCTCTGCTCCAGTAAATACAGACTGAGGACTTCAATTTGCAGCACTGTGACATGTGTCTATTCCCTGATCTCTCCACTGAGAGGGGTCTTAATTTCTGCTGGAAGTTGGGAGGGGGAGCGATGCTGACGTCTCTCACTTTAGATCTCAGAGGCTTTAACCGACACCCCAGAGAAATATGGACAACTTTATACATTTCAACTTCTACTCTCTGTTCACTCCTTTCCATCTTCAGGAGACTACTCACTATGGCCCAATTTCATCCTCCTCGTCCTCTCTCTTTCTGCCTTCTTATCTTATTTCTCCCTCTCCTCAGGAAGCAATTTGAAGTGAAAGATGCTTGGTTAAGGGCTACGATGGCGCACTCTGCTTTGATATGCTGCTTTGCCTTATGAGCTGTCAAGATATATGGACAGCATGGGATAGGATGTGAGGAGGAGAGAAGAAGGGGGGAAGCAAGGGGAAAGGAGCTCAGCCATGATTTGGGAAAGGGATATGGGGAGAGAAAAAGCTGAGCTAAGTGGCATCCTTCCAAGCGAGTCGGTGTTGAGATACACTAATTAACGAAGGCATAATTAGATTTAGGCCTGACACACAGAAAAAGACTCCCATTCCTCTTTTCCCTCCATCCCCCAACATCCAATTTGGGAGAATTGGTGCTCATCCATGTCTGCCCACCATGCACAGTCATGGTCTTTTCATATTTTCAGCAGAAATCCCTGCACTAGTTTTATTTGACTTGAGGTACCAAGAAATGAAAAGAAGAAACTCGAACCTTAACTAGGCCAGAGAATATTCTTCCCAGGCAACCCTTCCCCACTTTCCCATTACTCATCTACATTCTCCGGATTGAGATTGTTTTCATGTAAAGATTCGCCACAATTTCATACTTGACTAATGATAGTGAAGATAACTCTACCAGCGGCGGTGCCTGATGAGGACAAAGCTAAGGTGAATAATGTTATTCCACTGTCACTTCTGCTAGGATCTAATCATCAATCACATCGCCTCATAAACATTGTGTGTTCACACAAAAGATGTGATGCATTTGTCCCAAATTAGATTGTACCTCTGTGTCATTTATCAAGTCTTTCTCATATATTTAAAGGCCACTGTACATAGCGACACCAACAGAAGGGTCTCGAAGCCCGGCGCTGTCAAAATGTCCTGCAGCCATGTACTTCCTTCAATTACATCCTGGAGACGGTGGGGGAGGGAAAACGGCGTTGAGTTTCAAAGGACCAACATTTGTTTAAATGATTTCACAGCTCCTCTCACGTTGAGAGGTGGGTGAGCATCAACGGGTGGTGCCATTGACAGTGAGAACATGTGTGCATTTCTACAGATCAGTGTGTTTTCATGAATGAAAGTGTGTTACAGTATTTGTGCATGCTTCTGACCGGCTGCTTGACGGCAGACCTTGGCTGAAAAGTGCTTGATAGGACGAAAGGCGGTGCCAGAGGGGTGGCCAGCGGTGGTGTAGTTTGTTAGGATCATGGGCAGATTATTGAATGGTTTTCCATGGTACAGGTCCAAGGGCCCATGGACCAGAACCTCTGTATAAAGTTACTGTGAAAATGTCCTTTTAAAAGACAAACAAGGCTCAATGTATTTATCTTTCTAGTCAATGGCATGTCTTTGTGGTTGAGTTGTGTTTCTTTGTAGCTATTTGTGTGTCTCTGTGGTTCTGTTATGCCTCTTTGTGGTTGAGTTGTGTCTCTTTGTATTCATTTGCGTGTTCTTGTGGTTGTTTTATGCCTCTTTGTGGTTGAGCTGTCTCTTTGTATTAATTTGCATTACCTTGTGGTTGTTTTGCATGTCTTTGTGGTTGAGTTGTGTTTCTTTGTAGCTATGTGTGTCTCTTTGTGGTTGTTTTATGCCTCTTTGTAGTAATATGCATGTCTTTTTTTATATTTTGTGTCTCTTTGTAGTCATTTGTGTGTCTTTGTGGTTGTTCTGCATGTCTTTGTGGTTGTTCTGCATGTCTTTGTGGTTGTTCTGCATGTCTTTGTGGTTGTTCTGCATGTCTTTGTGGTTGAGATGTGTTTCTTTGTAGGCATTTGTGTCTCTTTCTGTCTGATTGTCTTGCTCCTGTGTGAGGGAGTGTTTTACAGTCCTGTCTCCAGGGGGGCATTGTCCCATAATTTGTGAGGATTTTAATATATACTAAAATATCAATGTTTATGTGGCATTTATCTTCTACACTGATTGAATAATGTACTGATTAATCACATGCTGTTTATTACTGCCAAAAAACAGGACTAGAAATTAGTCTTTTTCATGCCCCCCTTCCTCAAGATTGAGCACCACTCTGCCCCCCATCCCTTCAAAAGTTTACCGCCCCTGATGGCAGAGAAGCAGCCTCTCTAACAGACCAGGAAATGTATCAAATGAAAAGAGGCCACGTTGATATTTCACATTACAAATTCACCAACGTACTGTGCATAAAGATGCATAATCTGGGGTATAATTTAAATGCGAAGTACAAACATCCATCCCCTCCCTCCCTCCCTCCCTCTTGTATACAACAAACAGAGCACCATGGATAACAAGAATCATTGGTGTGCATGTGCTGCAGCAATAAGACAGAGGGTTACTTTGTTGTTGGCCAGCCCAGTTGCTCCACCTCCTCCTTGTATCAGTACATCTTTCTCTCTAACTGCTTGGGGCATGTGGCATGGGGAAAAGAGTGTGTGTCACCGTGTCTTGTTTCTTTGTGCACCATATCCCAGACCTTGTGTGCCTCAGGAGTGTGTGCTCATGCATTAGGAGTCATGAAAGGCTACACATGTACGTCATAGACCTGGACACTCTGAACCTACAAGCTCAGCACATGGAGAGAGGAAAAAAACAACACAGCTGCTTGCTAAAGTAGGTTAAACCAAAGAATAATAAGAGTTGGCACAGGCAGAGCTGTTTGTTAATGTGAACATACATAATGTGTGTGTGTGTGTATGTTTGGAGGGGAGGGGGTCTGGACTGGAGCGAGAGATGACTATCAGCCATGCAGTTTAGGTAGCTGCTTCCTGAGTGCTGATGTGGCCCCCCTGATTCAATTGGGTGGGCTGCTGAGTGACTGCAGGGCTGCTAACTTACTGGCTGTTTAGCCGGGCTCTGCTGCAGCACAGCAACGCCATCCTGTGGAGAACAAGGCCAATGCAGCAATAAGACAAAAGGACAGCGACCCTGCCGCAGGTCCAGATGCAGCCAGTGAGACCAAACAAAGATGCAGGATTTGTTTTCCAGAGGCAAAACTTATAAAATCTATTGTTAAAGACAGATTCCCTGAGGACCACACTGCTCCAAGTTTACTCAACAAGTTGGGTAAAGGGAACGTACCCTTCCACCTCGTCCTGGGCAAGAACGTAGAGCATCGCAGTGTCGAAGGGAAGGGTCAACTCTTCCCATGGGTTCAGCAGGTTGAACATGAAATATGACAGTGATATCTGCAGTACTATAAATCAGTATTCACACTGTCCAGTTGGTTGGCAACACTGTTTTTCACAGAATAACCTCCACCCATCTGTTTGTATGATGAAGCAAAGCTCCTGGCTCCAGTTCTTCCTTCTTGCAATGAGTTCAGTGTGTGCTCCTTCCACACTGCTCTTGACATTAGTATTCTCAGAGGGGAGTGCTTACCGAAAACCAATTCCCAAAGCTCACGGCTCCCTGCTGAGACGCTCTTACCAGCACTTACTGTAGATGGCGACAGACGGCTGAGCCAGGGGCGATAAGAGCCTCTCAGCAGGGTGGTCTCTTTTTGGAAATGCAGTCAGAACCTGTCATGCCTTCTACTCTCTGAGAAGGAAAAGAGGTCGTTTTTTGATCCCACACTCACAGCTGTAAAATATTTTCACTGAATCCTTCTGAAAGCATGATAGTTTACCATTTCTATTTATGACATAGCAAGTAATTTCTCAAGGATGCTTGACAGACACATGCTTGTTGATGGACATCACACCATCTAATACTAGCAAATGCAGCAGGTTTTTGACTTTATACATAGTAATATAGTAAAGTATTTACATTTCAGACACTTCATGTGGTCCACAGTGATTTAATGTTTAGCTGAGTATTAAAGGTATTTTTGTATTTACACTTTGGGTTAGGGTTAAAAGTGCACTGATCAATATTCTATATTAGCATTGGATAAAGTTACTATGTATAATGAGGAACAGGTCGTTTGTCATATTCTGACAAACCCACATTTTCATCTGATTCTGCAGTTCCCCTCAATTTTAGCATCTTTCACCTCATTGTTTTGGATTTGTGGCCCACTCCTTTTTGATTCTCTCACTCACTATCACATTCACTCTCAATGCTCACATCAATGCAGGCGGATAAAAAGCGAAAGCAAGAAAACCTAGTGTATGAAACCTGCCCTGCACCATAGTGGTAGATTTCAGGAGGTTCTTCGTAGTGTGTTTGTGTGTGCATGCATGCTTGCGTGTGTTGATGTGAGAATGAGAGATAGAGAGGAAGAGAGGGAAGCCAGGATTTTACTCATTTAAAAACATAGAAAATCATTATGTGGGGGTCAGTGTTAATATTGTGGCAGTGGCCACCAAGGAATACAGAGAAGTAGGAAATACTTGTTGCAGTCAGTGCTTTCGTGTGTGCCAGGACATAGTTGCATTCACCCAGTTAAAATAATGTGGCCACATATGTCCCATAGAACCTCCAAATGTGGTCTTACATCTATATGCATCTTGAGTGTGTTCACACCTCAGAGCTGACCACCTGACCCCATCACATTTGAATCGGGTAAAAATGCTTGTGAACACAGCAAAACCTTTGGGAGCTTTAAACTCAAATCTGTTTTGGTGAAGACCAAAACAGAGCCTTAAGGTGAGTAAACACAAAACTTACATTAACCTGATCAGCTTTAAGCATAACTTTAGATGACTGCTAAGTTTGGTCCATGTCTGCTTCATTTATAAATAAACAACAATTGGCTAATTAAGATTAAGCCAAAGAATCAGATGATGCAGGTTCATGTTAGCAAATCCCAATAAATATATCAAACTGTGCTACAAAAGGAAATATTTTCTCCCTGTCTCTGACATTCATACATTTGATATTGCTAGCTTAGGTTTGATGGCCTACAGTGTAAAGATGGTTTCACAAAATAAATGTGGAAATCCAAACCAAGAGAGGATTTTTGTGTTGGGAAATCTATCAGGAAAGTTTTCCTGCAGTATCTAAACTGGCCCATCACATCAAAACAAGTACAGCATTTTCTGCAGTTCCCCTATTTGAAGGCAACTGTGTGTTTGGATGGAATGTGGAGAGACGTTGCTGCATGTAAAGCTGTAAACTTTATGTCTGCATGCATTTTTTTTGTTTTAATTATTCAGAAATGCTTTCACTCGTACAACTGGGCCATTACACCTGCTAGAAATATGTTTTCAGTCCTAAATGTTTAATGAGTTGTTTCTGTCGGATCTATACCCTGTGAGGGATGATTGGTAAAACCTCTGCATCTTGCTTTTGAGAGAGAAGATTTTAAAAGGCTTTCACTCCTAAACATAACAGCTTAATAATTCATTTGCACAACCCTTGTTTGTTCTTATGTACACAGTATTTGCTGTGAATCATCAAGACCTATGCAGTTGCAGGTGGAGGCAGGGTTTACAAAATATTTTCATGCAGAAGTCGAAGTTACAGTCAAACCACAGTGCCCCACTGAGACCTCCCCCTGTCACAGCCCTTCTGATTGTGGTGTTGACACACCAGTTGACACAGGGTTCATTGTTACTTTGTTTATTTGACAATCGGATAGGCTGCTCATGGCTCATTGTTCCCCCCCACAGTGTCATTTGTCTCCCATAACACAATATTATGCTAATTCTTCCCTGCATGGGTAGTGCAATAGCAGACATCAGTGCTGTCATTGTTTGGATTGACAGCTGCACAACATGTGCTCGATGGGTTGTCATCTCCTGCAGAAACACAGGTTCCTTGTAGACATGGTGCTTTGTTTTATTTATATATAATTTTGTACACGTACACACACACACATACAAACACACATACAAACACACACCTGGAGAGCAACTGAGAGAGGTTCTGACCTATAACGCCCAAGTAATCTCAGTTACATATTTAAATTTAAGCAGTAAATGAGACTAAATGGTACAAAGGTAAACTGTCCAAGGTAAAACAAAGAGGAAAGATGATGCAAATTAAGTAATGTCAATTTCCTTTAGACAATCCTTTTTCAGGGGTTAATAAAATTTATGCAAGAATGGAAATAAGTTAATTCTTGAACGATTGCTACAGGTGTTGGTGACCTATGAAAACAACTGTACAAAGACATTTAGGACTAAATTGTACTGCAGGAAGTAGCCCTGATTATTGTTATCAGAATGGAAGAAAGACGAGTAACGAGAGAAAACACACTGGTTGGTCAGGGGTTCGTCCAACAGCAAGATAGTGAGTTAAAACTTTAGAAGGGAAGAACCAGACATAGACTTCAAGTCTCTAGATTTAAAACCCATCCAGCTGCTTTGAGATTACTGGACAGAAAGTGAAAGTAACATCTAAAAGTGCTAAAGCATTTGTGAGAACATTCTGCAACAGAGATTTGAAATGACGTTAAGAGATTGGATCTTTTTCGTTTCCTTTGTCACATTGAAAATGTTTCTTTCAGTTTCTAGTATATTCATTTTGTGAGCATGAAAGTAGACAAACTGTAATACAATTGTTTTAAACCAAGTAATTGTTTTAGGAAAACATCAACAGAAGTGTGAAACACGTCACTCACAGTCTTGTGACGTGCATGTGTGCTGTCCATGCAGAGCACCAGATAATGAACATGGACCAACTCAGCCAAACATTGTGTGAGTGGTGGTCAGAAGCTTCAGACAGTATAGAAGACTTATTGACGTTCTTACTGCAACACTGAGGCAAACTTGCCATAAGTCAAATAAGTTAATAAAAACTTCACCTCTGCTTGAAGGTTTTTTTGTGATGCACATAATTTTCGATCAGACCTCAGAGCAGTGACAGGTAATTTTGCAGCAGCACCTTGACAACTTTTCCTGAGACGTTCTCCTGCTGCCTATGGGCTCATTTTCTGACTGATGCTGGATTCACAGTGTTGTGATCTAGCATCTCTCACAGCCAGGATCACAGCACTAGGGTGAAGTCATTTTTCCAGTGACTGACCCCACTTTCTTTGGGTTAATTATGAATACACATAACGTGGGAGTAGCCATCAAACAAGTTCAGTTGCAGTTTGGATGTGATTGTGTTTAAACTCAATTGCTCTTAATGAAATAAATAGTAATAAATAGTAATTTATATATTTACCAAACATAAATCGGCCCATGTCCTCCATCTGAGGTTAAAGTAGCACAAGGCGTCAGTGTGATTATTGTTTGGCCTTGAGCTTGTATCAGCCTGTACATGGGTCATAGCCAAAACACCCGCTTACCCCCCTTTCCCAAAAATCTGTCACCACCAGCTGGAGTCATTACCCCTGGATAGGCGAGGGCCACTCCTCCCTCGTATCCCGTCGGCCAACAGGGACAGCTGCTCATTACAAACCCATTTCCTCCCTCCAACATTATATCTATTAGCTAGGCACAGCTAGTCGAGTACATAGCAGCCTATTGTCTCTTATGACATTATTTCATTTAGTAACTATTGAAGGGATGAATGTGTTTAGTGGACACCTGCTGGCAGACCCTGGGTCAGAACAATATGTTGGATGTAACTGTGAGATGATGGCTGACTGTGAAATGATGAGGCTCATTAGTGGCTGATGGCCATGGGTATTCATTCAGAGCTTTTTTGGGGTCACTGCTAATTTAATACTCACAGAGCCGGGAGGCTGCATGTAAATCACGTAAATGACTCACCAAGCAAGAATCTCTGTAGAAATTTAGGAAACTTACCGAGGGAACACGACATTATATATATTGAAAAGCAACTTGTTAGTTTGTTGAACATGTTGACCTGCACCACATTAATTAATTGACTGCAATTATATAGCGTTAATGATAACTCAAAGCACATATTCACCCATTCACACAGTGCTGCTACATACTGTGCACTGCCAGTATAGCTGTCAGGGGAAGTTTCTGTGTCTTACCCAACATTTCAGAGTGTGGCCTGAGGGAGGCCGAGATCGAACCACTGAGCTTCTAGTTTGTTAATGACAAACATTTTACTTTGTTACATCAACCAATTCAATATAAACGCTAATTTAGCAACTGAAAGCAAAAAAAGTCGGGAGCGTGTAGAGGCGATGCATCAATACCATTGCTCCATTCCATCACTATTGCACAGATACTGCACAAAATGGCAGCACTCATATCCTGGATATTTTGGCTTCATTTTTGTACAGTGACATGAATTCAGTCAATAAACATAGTCATTGATGTATACGAAAACAGCAGCACAAGGCATCAGTGTTGGAATTTAGGGCAAATGAAACAGAGCCACTAATGTTACTCAATAAGGGGACAAAGTGTTGAGCCAGTCCAGTTCAGCCCTCACCCACATCACTCAACATAGGGATTCAGTGCACCAAAGGATGGGACTTGGGGCTGGGACTGGGGGCTAGTGCTCCTTTCCACCCCAGAGAGAACTGGCCCTAGTTCCAGAGTGGCCAATGAAAGCTATCCTGCTGAAAGAGGGCCCTCCGCTGGAGGAAGATGCTATTGTCTGGGGAAGCTCTACGACACAAAGGAGTACTTCCTCCTGCTAATGTTTCATTCAGAGTTCCCTGCTTTGTCTGACACTACTCTGTCTATATGCAGTAGATCAGATCGGGAAACAGAGCCCATCATGTGCGTCGTAGGTTGTATGTTTTGTCGAGTGCTTCTTTGCACCCATGTGGCACTTATTCAATGTCTTTCTTTATGAGAATGTGTGTTTCTGTGCACATCCGTCTCCAGTTTGTTTTCGAAGCTGCCCTCTGTGTGTTCTTCATCTTCTCGAGTGGGTGTTATCACCCCACAGGGACTATTCGCTCTATGAGCAGTGATTCAACGTGTCTTCACAGATAAACGCTCGGAGTCTCCGCTCTCAAAGTGGGAATATTAAAACTGTCGATGGTGTTGCCTGGAGGAATGTTTTGTGTATGAATGTATGAGCCCTATCTCCCAAAAGTTGAGCGTAGGCAGTTACCAAGGAAGAAGACAGCACAGCAGTGCATTTCCTTTTACACAATGAAAAAGTAGACCATGATAAAAGCTTATGTAATCTTGCATACAGTCACAATGAATGAAAAAAATATGGATGGATATATGGATATCAGGGTGGTATTAAGCTTATGTATTTCATTATGTCAAACTATAAATATAAAATGTGGGGTTCAACAGGATGCTTAATTCATTATTTACCAGTTTGGACGTGCAAGTTTTATGGCTTGCATCATTGATAATTCCCTGCTTCAATTTCACAATCTGAATGAAGATATTTTGACTTTTGTTAGGGAAAAAGAATGTCAGACCACAGATGACATGTTCGAATGAGTTTTTTTTCAGAAGAGTATATTAAATATGTTAAAACCTGGAAACCCTATCCTACGTGAACAGCAGGCAATGGATTATTGGTGGGAATTGCTGGTTTTCTGGCATTTTATCAGCCCATCTGCTGCTGAAGATTGGGGCATGTGGTCTAATATTATCCAAACACATGCATGCACACACTCACGCACACAACTATACGCATGCAAGTATTACTCACAACACTAGTGCATGCCAATAGATACAAATACACACAGCTTTAGTTTACATCCACTTTACTGCACAAACCCGGACAGGTAGACAAACACAAACATGCACACACATCTGTCGTCAGTGCAAACGTGCCAACGCACACGCACGCACACACTACACCTGAACGTTTTTACGAAACATTTTATATTAATCCACATATAATTTAACACATGCACACATCCTGCATCAGCAACCTGAGCACACCAGGGCTGTTTTTGTAGTTAGCACTGTAGCAAAGGCTATACTTTATATTAAAAGTTTCACTTGTAAAAAGCTGATTACACATGACACAGTAGCACAACGTCACTACAGTATGAAGCTTACAGTTGTCAACGATCCCCCAGTCAACCAAACAAACTGAAGCCAGACTCAACAAAAACAACACAACACACAATATAATGACTTTCCTGCCTTTTGCCTTTGTCAGAGAGATGTTTTAGGTCTCGCAAAACAGCAAACAGGTGAAGCAATAAAATGCATTACTTACATCACATCCAGTCCCCTCTGTTTCTCGTAAGAAGAGCTGGAGAAGTCCCAGGTGTATGCTCGTCCTCATCACTTGCTGCTGAATCTGTAAAACGGGTTGATCCGAACCAAGCTCCCTTATCCTAGTTTTTTCATGTTGGGGTGTTTTTGTAAAGAACTCTCGGGATTTTCGGTGCAGTTCCTCTGAAGCCGGTCAGCTCACAGCGGACTTAACTCAGTGACGGCCGACGTACCTGAGACACAGTAAATGTAAAAAAAATCAAAATCAAAAACTATTGGCTGTAAATATAAGGGGGAATGCGACAACCAATTAAAGAGCAGCCTCAGGTCCTGTGGTTGCCAAAACTTTCAGGACCCACATTCACATCCATTTGGCTGGCGCCCCGCCACCCGAAGTATTATGTATTTAGACAGAAATTAACCAAATACAATTTGAAAACAACTTATATTAAATGCTCACAAGCACTTGAGGTACATAGTTCAATTATGTTATACAGGCTTTTTTGGGTCAGGATTCTTGAGGGGGCTGCGCCCTAGCAACCAGTATTAACCAGCCACCACTGCCCTGAAGGCTTTAATATAAAGTTTTCTCATACAATTGACAACTAGGATTGTTAAAAAAAATCAAAATCAATGACGTGGCTGTATTTGTCTTCGTCATTTTTAAATGTTTACTCCAGAGAAGTGTGATCTACACAAGGCACTGGATTGGCTGGTTTACTGGCCCTATATATTTTCACAATTGATTGTAATCTATTAAATTGATTGGGTGTTGCAGCCCTAGTGTGTATGTATCACAGATCTGAAATGTCTGCTGGCCATGTTTTAATATTCAGCCCTTCTTTACTTTCTCTGTATCGTCTCTGATCTCTCTGGCTAGCTCAACCACGCTGAGGCAACACATTGTTGTGATGTAGGAATTGTGGGATTAGGTGTTTGATGTATGGTGTCTACTCATATGGGGACATCGTTTTTATGCACACGACAGACTACAACTACCCAGTAGAATAGCATTGTGTTATCTATTCAACTTACACAAATAAGTACACAAACCATCACATCACAATATACTAGGGGTGTGCGATATATATCGTCTATATTTGGCCGCTTTAGATGATAAATGAAAGACATTCAGATTATTGACGGGTTTTTTCCGACAGAGAATCATTGTCAGAAGAAGACAATAAGAAGACAGAGAAAACAGAATTTGAAAAAAGAGATTGGACGGAGCTGCGTCGCTACGTCAAATCTCGCTCCGCCTCCTCCGACTAAATTCTACTGTGGAAACTTCTAGTGATCACGTTTGTCCCGGGTCAGATTCATCAGTATGAGCGGTTGAATATATAAAAGAATTATGAAACTTATTTATGATCTTAGAACCTGAGGGAAGTAGCAGCTCCTGTGACCGGGCTGTGCGCCTTCTCCCGGCTGTTGAGCTGTCTGTGGTCTCTGTGTCCATAGCCAGGGACTGTTCATGTTTATTTATCACAAGTCATATCGTCATCACGATATTAAACAATGTTATCGATATCGCATGTTTTCCTAATATCGCACACCCCTACAATATACACAAACAAGCAGCTCTGTTTCAAACACAAACGTAATGCACAGGAGCAGCATTAAATTTGTTCATCACAGACAGTCGTTTTTTTAATGGCAAATGCCACATATATGTCACACTGCACAGCCCTGTTCACACATGCACACTTCATCCATTCGGTTACATGCCAGCTCACTGACGGAGCGATATTTTATTACAGATCACATGGACATACTCAAAGGAACTGCCCTATACATATACAAAACACATGTACATTCACGCAGACACTAACACACACCCACAGTGGTGCAATAAAAGCCTGTTTTATGACATTGATGAATGGATTTTGGATATTGTATCCTTTTAAGTGGGTGCAGACTTGGGGCACTGTTGGGCACTGGGGAATGACATGCACAAAGAAAACACATACTGCTTACATATAAACTAAGCAGTACAGATATGTATCAACACTGTAGCATACATGTACTGTAGATGCATGCATGCATGCAGAGATGTAAAAATACACATCCAGGGATCCTGTCCCTCTTCTTGGGGAAGCCCAGTCTCTGCTATGATTAATGGTGGTTGTGTGGCTCCCACTCTTTACCTCATGCTATCTTTGTGCTGAAGCTGACAAAATAAGAAAGCGGTCAGCTTACATGACGCAGACAATAATAATAATAACTTTATTTATATAGCACTTATCTAAACAAGGTTACACAGTGCTTCCCAAAAATGAATGAATAAAACTAAAAAGGTATCAATTGAGTTCAATTTTAAGTGCAAAATCATAACATATTAAGGTCGAGACCTTAAAATTTATAGAGGAACCCAACAGTTCCCACAATGAGCAAGTTCTTAAGCGACTGAGTAGAAACTCCCTCATTAACTGGAAGAAACCTCTAGAAGAACCAGACTCAGTGTGGTCGGCCATCTGCCTCAACCGGTTGGGGTGAGCAGAGAAAAATGGGGAGGAGAGGAGAGATGGGTGGCAAAGACGGGAGAGAGGAACACCAGGAACATTTGTTTAACCATCATATTTTAGCTCGTTCAGACTGGTTGTTGAAATGAAAATAATAATAATAATCTTCAATTGTACCTTGGTGTCATCAGATATTTGAGCCTTTTAATTGCAATAATGTTAAAAGCCGAACTTGAGGAAACACTGAGGCTAAAGGTAAACTGACTGGCTACTGGCTTGTATGGCAGTACTATGAAAGCCATGTGGCCCACTCAGTAGATCAGACACCATTACCTCTACGCCTTTTTAAGCTAAACACCTACTGTGATCAGAGTTAAAAGCTCTCCCATTTAAGAAACTACATCAAATATATTTGCAATAAAAGTAAGATAAAGGAATAAAAGGAATTCAAACAACACTGCAGTATCGGAGTTACAAATCACATGTAAAAAACGCTTTCCGATAAAAGTATGTTTTGAGCAGTGATTTAAAGACAGGCAGTGAGTTGGCGAGCCTAATCTCATCAGGCAGGGAGTTCCAGAGCCTCGGGGGCCCTGACGGAGAAAGCCCTGTCTAACAAGGACAGGCTGGCCGATCTCAAATTGCAACTGGGATTGTAGGGAGTCAAGAGCTGCGAAATGTAATTAGGGGCCAGCCCACGTTGAGCTTTGAAAGTTATTAAAAGAATGTTAAAATCAATCCTGAATTTAACTGGCAACCAGTGAAGGGATTCAAAGATTGGCGTGATATGAAGTTTGTTTTAGTTAAAATAGGATCAGCAACATTTTGAATAAGCTGCAAATGAGTTACTGAGGTTTGACTAAGGCAGGTATTGAGTGCGTAGCAATAGTCCAGATGGGGAAAAAAACAAAGTCATTTATGAGCTTTTCTATGTCAGTTAGGCACTCTGTTAAGATGCTGTACAGCAATGGCATTGATTTAATGCTATTGCCTCTGCTTTGTAATGTAATGCTAATAATAAAATAAAAGTCAGACATACTGCTTTTTTCTACATTATAAAAATTAAGCCTTCTATCCATGTAATAAAGCTCACTTTTAACTTTCTTAAGCCAAATACTATGCTGAAAATCAAATTGTGAAGATGCAAAAAAGCCAAGTAACATCACCTCTGACACTCATTGTTGTTGGTCCACCAATGCTTGTCAGTTGCTTGTCAGTTGCTTGTTTGCTATTATATATTGTTCAAAGCTTTTTTTGTCTGTATCTGTAATCTTGGTGGCAAGGGACACACAGAAGAGGGATCCAGTAATCTACATTCATGATGTTAACAGAAGATTACTGCTTACTGCTGGCACTTTGCAATATGGTAAGATCCAACAAGCGAGTCTTCATATAAGCTACATCTAAAATTATAAAATTGGACAGTGTACACCAAGTCAATTGACAGACATTCAGTGAGATCTAAGTGAACAGCAAGACAGGCTTCATATCTGTGGTTCTGTTCTGTCTTATTAAATGTGACATGGTATTAAAGACACAAAAAAGGACAGAGCTGGATCAAAGAAATTGGTTTGATGTAATAATGAAACATTTAAAGCCGTGTTGCCACAGCTGCTGACCTCAGGCTGAGGACGTCAAACTGACAAAAATCAGTGGTTCAGCAGAAATAAAAAATAAATAAAAGAAGGTTTATTCTTTGATTAATTCCCAAGCCTAACACACCGGGAGAGCTCTGTGGATAAAGTCTCTACCAGCTTCAAGTCACTGACTCACAGCCAGACCTAAGCAGAAAACATGGCTGCACTCGTGTTTGTTCTCTGACATTTCCAAACCAAACTGTCAAAGGAACCTAGTGAACCTTGCACTGACCACGGAGTGAGATCATACACATGCATTCACAAGCGCAAGCATTTCCAATTGCTGTGACATTAAATTCAACTGTCACAGTTGCTTTTAAGGGCCCACAGAGTATTTTCTTATTGGTACTTCTTGGTTGTCTGCCCCACTTGTGCGATTCCATGGTTCCATTTTTGGTATTTATACTGGGTGTGCTCACGACATATTTTTACTAAAGTCCAGGTGTTTGGCCGCTTAACCTCAACTGTAAGTCCAGGCTTTCACAAAAACATGACAGGCCTCTGAAATGTTTGTTTAACACCGGATTAACTGGCACCAGGCTTTAGAGGTCAGGGAGGAGATGTGGGAAGGTAAGGTCAGAAGTGGTAAGTGTAGATGTCTACTTTACATCCTTTATTATATAATTAGTTAACTGTGCATATTAGTTTGATAATAAACTACTGTAACAAGATCAATATATGCATGTGATAGATATCACACATTTCGGAGGCACTTGCCATGAGAAAGTTACTTTTGGATATTCACAACGAACAAGACATTTTGCTGTAAAACCAACGTGAAATACATAAAGTTAACCTTTTTACATTAAGATCCACATTGGTGAACTTGCATCATTGACCAAATAACAATCTTATCAGTGCCGACCTATAAGTGAATGAACAGCTCCAAAATAAACAATGTACTGACTGTGTTGCACTATCTTAATACCGTACCTAATTTTTTGCACCGTGATAAATAAAGCTTTTCATACAAGAATGGTTTGCAGACAGTTATGTGACTGTATCAGATGGCAAAATAAGTCTTTTGAATAAAATGTGACAAATTATTTTAACAACCAAGCTGAGCTACCAAGTTTGAAAACTGAAAGCGAGCTGGAGACTTCTGAGGAAGTCAAGATGTCAGAGAGGACAATAACTCTACAAAACTCCAAATTGCTTCGTCCAGTTCAGCCTGCTATAGCTCTGTGTACCATTTTCTTTGGAAATTGGAGATTACGCACATTTTGGCTGCACTCACTATCCGTTTTACCTCCAAATAAAGTTGTTTGAATCTTGTTGGCTTGTTAACAAACTGCCTGATTATCGGACTGATCAGGTTTCCCAGATATCAGGTGGGTACAACATAACCAATGCAAATGATGGACAAGTCTGCAACAATTAACAGTAATAAATTCAAATGCTCTTTAAATATCTATAAATTTGAGCAATCTAATACCAAGATATATCTGCTCTTTGTTAAGCTACTTTTATTTGTAGAATACGAGCAAAACCATAAACTCATTATATAAGACTCATCTATTAGAGAAGGGGTCGCCAATAATGTGCTACAGTTATATAGTCGGCAGGTACTCATTTCAACCAGAACCTCTATCCACTGACTAACACTCCTTCAAGTAGAGAGGAAAAACTTCTTTGTGAGATTGCATTGATTGATTGAAATAAAAGGTCAATACGATACCAGAGTGAAATTCTAAGTAGATTTAAAGGACTTCAGTTTATCTTTGTAATTAAACGACAAGCAATATTGGACGAGAGGGGGGAGTTGACTGGATTGAGGAAAACAGTGTGGTCTGCATTTATATTGTGCTTTCCTAGTCTTGATGACCACTCAAAGCGCTTTACAGCACTGTTTTACACTCACCCAATCACATATGTGCAGCACTTTCTCTATAAGAAGGGGCAATTTGGGGTTCAGTATCTTGCCCAAGGGCATGCGGAACGGGGAAGAGTGGGATTGAACAGCCGACCTTCTGGCTAGAGGACGACCACTCTAACCCCTGAGCCACAGCCGCCAATGTTGTTGAAAAGATAACAGCATTACACTAAACATCCCTGACCAAGCTGATCACCTGGTTGACCGACTTGTTGGCAAGATTTGACCCAGGGGGTCTTTTTGTGTGTGTGAGGGGTTTGGTGACATGGCCAAAACAGTGCACACTGCACAATGACATGAGTCTTTGTCCTTCCAACTGATGGATGGGTTCATGGCCCGAGTTTTAGAGTGGACACACACTCTCGGCTAACTCCTGTTTATCACCTCTAGGCAATTGCAACAGACATCTGCACTTCTGTTTGATAAAACTTCACCAGCCAAAAGAGATGCATGCTCACACAAATACAAGCTCCTGCTGTGACCTCCGAAATGTGTAGCTTAGGGTAGTGGAGCACCGGCGTCAGCTCGGTCTCTCCCTCCAGTCGCTGTCAGGCCTCTGTCAGCTGCTATCCATCAGAGACCAGTTATTTGGGTTCACCTGCAGCCAACTGGGCTAAGACAAGAGGTCTTGTCAGTCTGTCAGTCACTGAGTAATGACACCAAGCCTGGTCACCTCCAACACTCACTAACACAGCACAAGCCGCTTGCAGTGAAGTAAAATAGACTGGACTACACCAGTATTAAAAGGCATGAACATGCAGATCTCCAGTCTAATGTGTGCAGCAGAGGAAAAGGAAATTGTTTATTGCAATACAAAAATGTCAAGAGGGTGAAAGGAAAAAGTTTGGAAGCTTATTTTTGAGTGCCCCAGTGTGGAGGAACACAGCAGACACGATGAATAAAAAATGTCTGACAGGCCCAGGTAATTATTCTAATCCCACTTGAGATAGAGACAGGGAGGCAGCAAAGGGAAATTAAAATTTCATCATTGGGCTTTACTGGGATCAATAAACTGCGTATAATTAAATAGTGACTCGAGCTGAAATAAGACCCCAGCCCCTTCCTTTTGTATCGGGCTATAAGCCAGAAAACTGAACCCACCCTATCTCTTCTCCTGGTATGTCCGATTGCTGGCAACCACAGACAGGCTCATCCTGCATGGAAAAATGATCAGCCATGGAGCTGAACGCTGCCGGCCTCATAAATAAGACAGAAGCAACGGTTGAGAGGGTGTCCTGACACAAGGTATCTGACTGTCCAGTTCCCTCGCTTCAACTGCCGGGGTGTAAATCAGACGTCTGCTGGTCAGGGGACAACAAGCATGAAGGGTAGAGGAAGGAGAACAGAGGTCCAGCGAGGTCGTATTTTGCGCTTTAGCTTCCATCTCCCCAGGGAAGGATTTACTGAGCGTGCATGGCTCTTTGTTTGCCACCCAATGTCAGATTCACACAGGAACACTCGTTTAGACCAAAGGATTGCTAAATAAAATGACAGCCCTCTGTTGCTGGCAACTGAGAAGCACCAGAGGCAAAGCTGCCGGTGAAGGAGAGGGCAGCCAGCACTTATCTGCAGGGAACAGAAACTGACAAACACAACTTCCAGGGACTAGCCTGTAGAATTCTGGTTCTCTGCTCAACAAACATTTGCAAGCACAAAATCCTATAATTTCTAAAGATTTTCTACACCGTCTGCCTGGCTTGGCTACCATCCTGCCTTCATTTATCTCTCCCCTGGCTATCATCAATAACCACACACTGAGAGTTTATATTGTTCCACTTCAGATCCAGTGAATTTAATCCAAACGACAGGTCCGCTGCAAGTTACACAACTGATTTGACAGTTTGAAGGTCGGTGCAGATATCTTTGGATTGAGTTTAAGAATCAGAGCTGCACAGTGCTCAAATCTGACCATTTCTATGCCAAGAATTTCAAAAGAGTATTTATTCAGTGATTTTCCCATACCTTTATGCACTGAAGTGTGAAAAAGGGGTTGGTTAGCTGAAACTATTTATAGAAATGTTAATTTCTAGTTCTGATACTTCTAAAATTATGTAAGCAGTCCTGTAATTTCTTACCTTTTGACTAATTTGGTGTAGTGGAAAAAGTTCTAAATACAGCACTATTAGATGATGCAACCATGTGAGCAAACAGCTGCCTATTTTCACATGCAGCAACATAAGCATTCACTTTAAATCATATTTCTGGCCACTTGATGTAAACCCAATATTCACTCTGCTTTAGCCCTGTTTCTGATCTCTCAAAGGTCCTGAGAGAAATATGTGGCTCACTAAAATGGTAAAGGGACTGTTCTGGTCTAATCGACCACACAAATTCAGACAGGGCCTCTATACACAGTGATTTGTTATTCATACAATGCCAGCACAATGTGGGGGCTTAGTATCTTGCCCAAGGACACTTCAGCATGTGGACTAGAGGAGGTGGGAATCAAACAACCAACCTTCAGTAGACAACCCGCTCCAGCTCCTGAACGCTAGCTCCACAGCCGCCCTTGGTACTAAATACCCTGCTATGTTGACTGTTTGGTGCTGGGTAGGTAGTGTAGAGTAAAATATTATAACTTTTTTGATGTGGATAAAACTTGTTTTAACAATGGTCAAGGTGTAGGGTATTTAACCTAAATGAATCTTTGACTGTTTTAATTGTTATGAGTGACTCCTTTTATTTACAAGTAGCCACATGATCCATTGTTGATATAAATATATCAGTTTGAGTCACTGTATTGGTGCATCAGTCATTTTATGCATTTATTGTTTGTCAGTGCATCCTATTATATATATTAACATTTACCCTTTACTTGTATTAATAACATGAGCTTTGATCTAATCCCACTTCACATGACAATAACGCAGATTTAAAGGATAAATGTTCCTCCTGTAAGAGAAGGTCCACAGACCAATTCCACACCACAACACACAGAACTGGATCTCCCCTGATTAGGAACCTCAGCTGAAAGAATTTAATAAAATGAAAATGTTACTCTTAACAGCTGCATCGTAGTATATTTAATTTTACAGCTGAGCTTTTAGTTTTAGGTCATTAACAAGGCATCTGGTATGGTGTGCACTGATGATGGTCCTGACAGCTCAGCAAGCATTAAATCAAGATGTATTACTATACAGTTTTAGATGACATTTACACATTCAATTTTAAGAATTTAGCAGACTTTAAATTATTAAATGAACTATGTTACAAGCACAGAAAATGAGGAGTGAAAAAGTCAAAACCCAGGGACACAGGATATGTTTTGTTTTCAGGCCTTTTTACACTTAGTTTCTACAAGTTTTGTCTTTTGCACCTGCATTTTCTACAAATTAGCTTTGCAGACATTTCTTGAGCATTCCAGCTGAAATACTGTGCACCATACATCATTAAGCAGTGCACGATGCTTCACTGTGAATTCGAAGCTGACAGACTAAGAAGAGAGGAACTTGAGAATCCTTAGCCAGTGCCCCATCTATAAGCCAACGCTGAAGTGACCCAGAGAGAGCAAAAGCAACATGATTCCAAAATTTACTAGCTCGAGGATAACAAGGTCTGGTTGTTATAGGCAAACAGCTCGTCCCTGGGATGTAGTAAATAATGGTGAGCTCCACGGTACGAGGCCACAGGGTCTGTGTATGCACAGTATATTTGCATCTGGCCAGAAAGTATTTTTATACATCTGGGTGGGTGAGCGTGTGTGGGCTAAGTCCCTCAGTCAGAACAAGACTGGTATAGAAGATGAACAGAGAAGAGTTTATTTTTCTTTTTGCATATTCTACTTCAGGCCAAACTTTTTGCCTGTTTTTATAAAAGTTTACACCAGGTTAGTTTATCTCTGTGATCTGTTTTCAAAGTCTGATTTTACATTTTACAGTATAAAGATACAGCAGTTATCTTGGGGATTTGAATGATAGGTTAATTAACTGGCATAACGGATCCTGCCTATGAATTTAATGCTCAAGGATGAAGTGATTGATTGACAGCATCTTTTAAATGAAAATACAATTCATGAAATTAGTTTGAAAATCTTATCTCCGAGGATGTTCGTAGTTTGCTCAAATTTGTCGACATCATGAGTCCAAACACTTTAGTATCATTATTGTAAAAAAAAAAAAACATTCTAGATCGAAACATCATTTTAGCCCACACTGTCATACAAGGGCTGTTTGTGTGTGGTTTTGATGACGGCCACTGTGAAAATTGAACAATCTATTTATCACTCCGCTCTCTTTGTCCTTGTGTCAATGTTGCAATCAGACAACCACTCGGAGGGGGGGTTGGAGTGGAGTTGTCAAACAACAGAGACAAATGGAAATGCAGAATGACAGACTCTCATCTAAGTAACCAGCTTATTATCTGATAGGAATCTGTATGAGCACATTCAATTGCGTTGCCCTCGCAGCGTCTCGAGCTTAATCACAGCGTCCAACCCCCTCCCTCCCAGAGATTATCCCCTCCTATCGCGGAATCAATTTGGCTGTCACTGAAACATGGCCCATTCCTTGACAAAGCTCTTTGATGCAGGCAACTGGAATTCAATTATGTTCCAGAAAAGAAATCACAACTGGATACATGGGTGTCGACGTGCCCGCCAGCTTAATGATATTGATTTGCCTTTGTAGTTAAAGCCACAAGCGCCACCATGAGGCTGACATGTGTTTTTTTGTGAAAAAGCTTCTGCAACTATTCAATCGAATGGCATGAAATCTGTACTGATGTTCATCATATATGGACCCGGATAATAAAAATTGGCTGTTATTACCAAGTGTGGATCTATGCAGAACTCTCAGAGATACCAATGCAACAAGATGCAAAACTCCATTTATAGGAAGCAGTCATGCCTGGATTGTGATCGAATAAGGGAGATAAAAGGTCACCTAACTCCACCTCTTCCTGTCAGCCTGGCAAACACAAAAAAAACAGCAGCTGAAGCCAGGAAGCAAAAAGTGATAAAGAAATGATTAACGCAGATTCTTGGTATTGCTTTTCTTCACCTGGGAAACGTCACATTAACAAAGGCTTGTGATCGAATCACAGTCCAAGCTTAATCTTGGAAACCAGCACTCTTATTAATACCAGTGTAAAAATAATAAAAATAAAAATAATAATAATAATAAGTGTATACATGTTTTTAATCCTTAGAATGGAGAAAACTAAATCTTACTGAAATCCGTATCCCTCTCTCATACCTATAATAATTAATCACAGTGCCTCTTTATTCCCAAAAAATACTTTATCACCATCACTCTGTGTTTTGTCAGTTATTGTCAATTGAGACACAAAAGTCTCTACATAGTGACCCACTGTCCATCCTTGTAACCTCTAGTTGACCTGTTACTGACCACTACTGATCAATTACCATTTTCTTGAGTCACACACACACACGTACACACACACACAGACCCCTCCACCACCTCCGCCCCGGCCCATCACCTGGCCCACTCAAGCATGAGACAGTTGGGGTCGACTGCCAGTCCAATAAATCTGACCAGAAAGAGGAGACCAGCTCACCCCTGTTTACTTTAAAGAGCCTTCTCTGACTTCAAGTCCCTCTCTCTCCTTCCAATTGATTCATAGCCCAGGGCGTGAAGGTTGATAGCAGCCAACAGTGAACAATGAGCACCTGTGTGGGAGTTTGTGTGCGTGCATGTGCCTAACCATGCAGTAAGAATGACCTTCCAACAGTTGTTCTGCTGCTGGGGCATCCATACGAGTCAGTTCTGGTTTAAAGAGAAACCACAAAACTCCTCTCTGCTTGCATTAACACAACCCCTGTGTGTGTGCGGACATCAAAAGTAAATACACTGCAAGTTTACATTCCCTTAAGTTTTAGTGAAGATCGAAAGGTCATCAGAGATGCTTTGGGCATATTATTAATAACCAGGTGTATGCTGGGCCCACTGTGCAAAGTTGATTATCAAAGCACTTGTGGATAGACTTTCCTTGATCAAAAAATCCATGTGCATCTGTTGCAAAAGAAATTGTGAAAATGCTACAGGGCGCAAAAACTAAAACCAGGCTTTCAGAGACATCATTCTTTTAAACCAAATCCCAGTCCGATTAAAATTTTTACCATTTTCTCAATTTTATTTTAAGATGCATTTTAATGTCAGATGTCCGAGAGACATCAGTTTCAAATGCTACCCACACACTCCTTTGCATTCTTTATGTTGGCATAATTGTTAAGCAATACATCCATTAGAAGGCAGCGCAAAGTCAAGAGTTTTTGACAACAATCTTGGCGATGGCAGAGGAGGTTGTCATAATGCATCTCTTTAGAAAGTTGCATAAGTAGCTGTGTCCATTAACCAGAGTGAAATAACATCAAATAAATGCCTGTAGTTTCTTACCAACAAAACCTCTCCTCAAAAAGTTTCACCATTGTTGAAATTTCTTCCTTTTGTCCAACGGTCATCTCGTTTAAACTATTGACTAATTAAATAATCGATTAGTCGGGTCTGTTATAATACACGGCAAACCCAGTGGCAACGTCTCCTGAGGTGGGGGCAGTAAAGCAGCCAATCCCCTGCCTTGTGTAGCTCATGTGACAACTCCATCTCTACTGTGGAGTAGTTTTGCACGGTATACTGAAACTAGAAAAGGTATTGCGATACCCAGCTGTTTAAAACGTTACGATACCTAATTTTATTAGTATCGACTCCATGCAGGTGTGCCTGCAGTGCCTCCCTGTCGATGGGCGTTCTTTTTCTCCTCTTGCTGCAGCTGCGGCATGTCACGTGACGGCTGCTGTCATGTAACTATACGTCCCAAGCCACGCATGGCTGAGAGTGCAATTACGAGTGCTCTCGCCGACCCTCCACGGCTTGTAGACAAAACTGATACAAGAAGCGAAATATGGAAATATTTCGGTTACATCGCAGACAGTGAGGACAAGCCTACAGACACCATAAGGCCTGTCTGCAAAAAATTTAAATTAAAATGTAAAAGCCATGCAAACCAAGGAAGGCAACATGTCGAACTTTGCAAAAAACCTCGCAGAAAAACCTCGCAGTGAATGTGATGGATAACATAAGTACATCATACCCAGAACCATGCCAAATATAAGTCAAACAAGTGTTATTTATTTTGTGACAAGCCAACATTTTCATCATCGGAGCTAACTTACTCATGTGGCTAAAATGCTAACGCAACGTTTAAACTAATATTAGCAACATTAACTTTACTACAACTTGGTAGCTGCTAAAATCAGGCTAACAAGTATGCAGATTAACGACACCAGTAACCTTAAATTAAACTAAGTCAGTATTAGTAATGGTAATCATCATGGCATGTCGATTTTTGTCAATAATTATTTCTATTACTAGAATGCGCTCCATAGAACACATACCAGGAAGGGGCATAAAAGCTGTTTAATAAGTACTAAGATCAATGTAAAAGTAAAAGATTCAATAACACGTTATGTTAATAAAGTTAACAAGTTATGAACTTGATCTTTAAAATAATCCAAATTATATATAGCCTAATCATTTAAAGTAAAGGCTACTTATCCATTGTCAAAAACCCACCTACATGCATGAAAACTGATAAACAAGAAAACACTTAACAGATAAACTACAATTCCATTGAGCATCATTATCACCATCATTTTTTTAAACTACAGAAGTCTGGTGCTACTGGCTCAGATAGAGCGACTCTCTTTTTTAAGAAAAATTTGAAAAATTTGAAAAAGTATGGGTATCGAAATTCATGACTTGGTATCAGTATCGAAACAAAAATCTTGGTATCGTGACAACACTAAATCCCACATTTGTTTTCTTTCTCGTTGATTTGTTTGTTACCACCGATATATATATATCAACACTGATCACCACATAATGATCAATGATTGGTCAAATCTTTATTCACAGCTGCACAAGATTCATCTTGGTTGGTCGCTTGTGCAACACACAAACACACAAAGTGACATCAGACACACTTGTGTACTCAGACCGGGTAAAAACAACATAACTTGGTCTTCGTGAACAGAAATGACGTACATGTTTGTTTGTATAGGACGGGGAAGTGAGCTCTGATCTGAGATAAGATCACAAGAAACATGTGGGGCCACATTTTTATGCCAGGTGTGAACGCACGCACTCAGAGCTGTCCACTTTTGATCGGATCACAAAAACCATATGGTTCCAGGGTTCTACAGGGCCAGAGAGGCGCATTCAGCTGGCCGAGCCATTTTAAACCTGAATTATGACTCCTCAGAACTGAATTGTAGAGAGTTTAAACTGTAATTACAGTCATAATTACGTTGCAGATATCTGTAATACATATAGCATTGAATAGTAAGTGTATATATATATATATATAAAATTATCACAAGTCGTCTATAACAAGGCCTGTTTCATCTGTTTTGTAGTGGATCAATGTAACTGGGCCACTGATAAAGCTATTTCAAGCAAATACTTGTTACAACTAATGACTGTGTGAATCAGGTAACTTGCTTATCAGTGCATGGCTGCCTATCCAATGTCAATTTCTTCAATTTGTGGTGTTGTGGTGGCCTGGTATTTACTTTCCTTTTACATAAGCAATTATTAAATAAAACAACAAGGTATATTTATATTTGAATTGTGCTGCTATTCATACTCATTATATTGATTCTCTCACTTCAGAAAGAAACAACACAACATTAGTGACTTTGTTCTGAAGAAGATCTGCAAACCACAGCGAGTAGCTACTGTGACTAATGGTATCCTGGTAACTGACAAGAGGCCACTATCAACGGTGAAGGATGAAGGATTTTAGAAAAATGATTCACCTCCTCAACCCTGGTTACAATCCTCCCTCAAGGACCCATTTTACCAAACGGATGGAGAGGATGTACGATGAGACATTCCAATGAGTGAAAAGTGCCATAAAAGACACCAAAAGTAAAATTACTCTCACCACTGATGTATGAACAAGTGTAGCCACTGAAGCCTATCTTTGCATTAAATGCAATCACATTGGAGATGATTGGAACATGAACTCCCATCAAAATAATTGCTATTGTGCAGGATAATGTTGCCAATATTGTGGCTGCAGCAAAAACACTGGGGGGAAAAAGCATTGGTGGTACTGCATCTGCTCGACTGGCCAAACCTTCCAACTGGTGATCAATTATGCATTGAAACACTAAAGCATTGAAAAAGATGTTGGGGCTCCAAGATGTCTTGTGTAAGTAACACTGGTGAGTTAGCCTGTAAAGAGCTGAGACAAAAACAGCAACGAATGGGAACAACTCAGCCGATACTTGTTTATGATGTAACCACCAGATGGAACAGCACAATGCTGTCTGACTCAACTGTTACACAGACAGGCAAACAGTACCTTGGCTTAAAAGCCAACATGTGGATCCTGCTTTCCACAGCCCTGAAACCCTTTGAATTTGCCACTGTGTTAATTAGTGGGGGGAAATATACCACAGTCTCTGCAGTACCTCCACTTGTGAGGAGGCTGGTGAAGCCTTTGAGACAGTGGCAGTGCAGGCTTTCACTGCAACAAAGCAGCTTCAACAGTGATGGAAGATAGAGTCTACTTTCTCACACACAGCGCTGACGAAAGTGATCCTTTCCTCTGCCCTAGACCCAAGGTTCAGGAAACTGAAGTTTCTAAAACCTGAACAAATCTTTAATGTGCCAACCAAAGTTCAAACAGAGGCACTCGAAGTTAGGTGGATCAACACCAGATCATTGTAATGCCCCCAATTGAGTCGGAGGCTCCCCAATCCCGAATCCTAAATATCATGTTTGCCAATGAGAGCGAACTGACCGGGAAGACTCACCCACCAGATGTTGCGTACTACAGCTGCAACTAAAAACATCAATATCCAACCTACCTCAAGCTCGCGCTGCAAAATGTATAAGCCAATTTCGCCTTCTCAGCCATAACTACATCCATAGTTTTCATTCTCTTTTTAGTTTTTCGCTGCAAAACAGAACACATGACGTCATGTCTGAATTTCTTCTGAAGTCCTGTTTAATGATGAGTTTACCAC
This sequence comes from Hippoglossus hippoglossus, assembly GCF_009819705.1. Classification (NCBI taxonomy): domain Eukaryota; kingdom Metazoa; phylum Chordata; class Actinopteri; order Pleuronectiformes; family Pleuronectidae; genus Hippoglossus; species Hippoglossus hippoglossus. The sequence goes on along the minus strand of NC_047159.1, from coordinate 22,941,767 downwards.
ACTCCAGTTGAGAAGGTGGAGGTAATGCACCTAGAGGTTGTTTTCCAACAGTCATTATTTTTAGAATATAGGACAAGATGGTAAATATCCCTTGTGCATTTGAAGGTCTTCTGCACAATTTAAGTTACCAACTACCATTAGATTTTAGCAAGTGTTAGCAGCCACCAGCAGATGTTAGGGACATCATTTCAGTTGTGCACCTTTGCGTCATCAAGTGTTTTGTTTAGGATATCACTTACTTCTTCAACCTGATCTAAAGCCATTGGCTGCAGCGTTCTGCAGAAACTGAAGAAGAAACACATACATTTCTGAGAGATTCAATGTCTCTGGAATTGCCACTGTGAAATCATTTCCTTCAAACAGCAAGTGTGTGGTCTTACATTCTGTGTGCATTCTGACGATAAAAGGATTACAAATCTGTTAAATCTGTCATTATGTCTGTGGTCTCCCACATTTTTTAAATCAGTTAAGAGTTGAAAATCCTCTAGTGTGCACTAGGTTAAACAAGCATGGATAACCCATCTTGGAACCAGAACCTTGAACCTGATCATAAGCCATATGGGGAACTATTGGAAAACAGCAGTATATAAAAACATTTTTGCTCAGACTTTTTCACAGCAGAAACTTTAAAAAGTGACAGCAAAAGCATTGGACTGAATAAAAAATAAATAAATAAATTTAAAAAAAATTCAATTACCTTTTGTATTTTCCTTACCACACATCATATCATCGGTGTTACGTCCAGTCCTGCTTACTAGTTAAGTTGGCCTGATATTTATCGTTTATTCTTCTGTTCTGTGTTGTGATTGTTTACTCATCTCTCCTCTCGTTTCAGACTCCTCACTCCCTGCCTTGTGTGTGCTCCACCTTGTTGATTGTCTGCTCCTCCCCGATTGTTTGCACCTGTTCCTCATCACCTAGTGTATTTAGTCTGTGTGTTCCTGTGTCGCGTTGCCAGTTCGTCTTTGTTTCCCCGTGTCTCAAGCGTCCCAGCGATTTCTATGATAATTAAGTTTCTAGTGATTCCGACCCCCGACTCTGCTTTTGCTTCTTCCCTGTCGGTACCTCTGCCTGTTCAACAATTGTCTACCCGTGTACCGAACCTGGACTGGATCTTCACCGAACCCTGCTACTGCCTGACACTCATTGGAATTGTGTGTTTGTTATTGGACTGCCTCACCTGTGTACCGAACCTGGACTGGATCTCCTTCGACTTCTGCTGCTGCCCGACACTTATTGGAATATTGTGTTTGTTACTGGACTGCCACTCCGTGTACCGAAACCATTCAGTAAAAGTTATTCTTTATCATCTCTGTCTCCGAGTCGAGCATTTGAGTCCAACACATCTCAGTACATTACAATCGGCTTAAATATAAGACAATCGTTATGTCAGGGAATCTGAATGATTTTCTGTTGGTGTGAGCCCTTTTAGACTCTTTTCATGCCTAAGCTCCTCATTACATACAAGTATAACACCTTTTTGAAGAGTCAGATCTTATGGCTCTGTTGCTCTGTTGCTTTCCAAGAGCCGTTCAAAATAATGGCTTCTTGTTTTGACAATGTCTGTCCCTAACTCACTGACTGACTGAGTGATGATGTTATGCCATTGCTGAGTTTGTAAGTGGAAAAGAAGATGGCTTTGTCATTGCATTTTTTTTCTGAGATGCACCTAAATGCATCTGTGTTTTGGGGTTTGGCTCTGTTTTTACCAGACACTATTTTGACTGGCCAGTTGGATTACATTGCAGCAAGTTAACAGTTCATTTAATCATTTAGAGCAAAAGACAAATTAACATAGGGCCAACATTTAAAAATACCAGTATTATCCTTTAATAGCCTGCAATCAACTCACTTTCCATAAAAGTGAACTTTGACAGCCTCTATTCTAACAAAATCATTTTCTATTCTTTTTCTCAGTTTTTTTACTTGTTTATATTTTATACCAAATTAGGTTCAGAAACCTGTCAGTTTAAAGTTCAACTTTGGAACGTAAACACCCAACTATGTCTTTAGGTATGAGGATGAGCTGGTTACCATAGTGATAATAACATGTAATATGTTATCCATATTATTGGTTCAAGAGATTGTGTGTAAACCATTTTTACTTTAAAAGTAGCTTTTAAAATTCATTCAGCTCTTCTTCCTTCTCCTAGTCTTGTGCGTGTTGAAGTGCAGCAGACCCTTCTAACTGTTACTGTCATCACCCTCTCTAATGTCAGGGCCTTCGCTGTGCTAAACGAGGCATTTCACCACCACATCAGGGGCCCCACACCACGGACATGGACGGTCGATGCTTTCAACTTTCGACACACCTGTGCGACCCACAACACCACAGCCATTTCCCCTGTCCACTGACAAATACCGACAAATGGGACTTTTCTTTTTCACTGGGAGGGGATGTTGTTGTTGATGAAGGATGGAGCATGTCTCATCAATACGGTCAGACGTATACATGCTTTGGTTTTTGGTGGTCAGTTGTTGTTCAGCAGATGTTGTAACTGATAAAACTCAAGGTAAATTCATCACTTGAATTAACACAATTTTTAGGAAGAAGCTTTTAAATCCCATTGGATTTCCATTTGCATGCCCCTCGCCCAATGTCAGCAGGCACCACCTTTACAAAATAAGCGGTATAGAATATGAATGGCTGATATGACACATGGAATTCAGAATTGTTTTGTTTTTTATTCCCATACAAATCACGTCAAAATTATACCTTTTCAATCCAATGCCCTCGGTTTGTAAATGAAATAACTTCCCCTCCTTTGCTGCTCTATAAAAGGTGACGACTTAACCTACATTAAAATGAATGATGCTGCAAGTGCACGGTCTGAACTATAACCAGCTGAAAGTCGAATGTTCTCACTTCATTTTAACTCCCTCTGCATGTCTAATACATATTTCAACATCCTTAATTCAGGCCACGGAATAAAACCACTCTGGATTTATACATGAAAGAAGTTCAACAACAAAATGGTTAATTTGACATTTAATTTAATAAAAAATAAAAAAAGAGAACATGCGTACACACACTCACTCACAGACACACACACAGTAACCTTGGCAGTCTTTGAGTCTTTTTGCTTGGTATCAATGTAACTTCAGAAAGGCCAGGGTGAGCAGGCCTTCCACTCTTCAGCACAGCCCACATCATTCTCCATGCATCATTACCACTGAAGAAACCTTGAGCCAACAAACAGCTCAGTGGCACTGCTCTTATTTAAAAGCAAGAGGGGAAATGGAAAAATACACAGGCATGCACACACGCACGCATACACGCACACACAAATGCTCAGACTTTCAGTCTAGACTACACACACACACACACACACACGTTAAAACGTTCTGCATCAAAATCAGTCTTGAGCGTGGACAAGCATCCTTAAACACACCGTAAACACACATAACACACACACACACACACACACACACACACTCTTGATTCAATTCAAAATTTAGATCTGAGAGCTGTAATTAATAGTTGGACTAGACTCTCAATTCTATTAAAGCCAGCCCTCAGGACTTTTCACTGCAGAGGAAATAATTAAATCCAGTAATCAGATACATGTACAAGTGGCCAGTGTGTGTCTTAAGATAGATGCGTGCTCCTTGTTTTCCAATATCCCAAGACAATATTCGTCCCTGCATAGCGAAGGAAACGAAGAATAAATAAAAGAAGACATTGGCAGTGCTGGAATAATTATACACCACTCCTTCCAATCTACATAAATAAACACTCACTAGGCAAGAGAGAGAGAGCATGCTCACGGTTATGGTTAAAATCATTTTTCAGGCCGTGGCCCACCACGTTTTGAAGCGTGTTTATGGCTGCGAGCGTGTTTTACATTGTAGATGAAATATTTGGTTTAGTTTGGCCGGGCCACGGCCAGTGACTCACTATGCAGGATTGATGCAGAGTGTGTGTCCTGGTGTGACATTAACCATTCATCTCTGACCAACAGCACATGCGACTCAACAAAACTCTCCCCTAAGCATTATTGGATGATCTGTTTTTCTGTGTTTTCTGATGTACCGTGTGATCATTGTGATTAAAGATACGACTGGCCCTGAGGGTTCGATACAAGCCAGAGTTTTCAAGTAGGCCTTCTCAGTGGAAACGCATCAACAAGCTGTGAAACAGACGTAGTACAAGGACAATGCATCATCATTCAATTATTTGCTTTTCAAAATATCAGTGGTGCATACACATACTGGTGCAATCAGCAAGTGAAAGATTCTTGATTTATGAAAATAATTATGAGCATGAGGTGGATCAGGGGTTACTTCCCTAAATTTGATATATGGCTTTGCATCATAGCAAAGGAGCTTCCGCATGTAGCTTCTGTAGCTACAGTTTTCAAATTATAAAAAAAGGAGCCAGGATGGGGGGTTAGCTCCCATTTTCTAATTTTTAATGCAGCAATAAATGATAGCCTTCAAGAAATAATTAAAGTCAAATTAAACCAATGTCCCATCATTGATTGTTTAACACTGGTCTATGCCATAGGCAAAGCTTAATTTGGTCAATTAGATCTGCTTGTGTTGCCCGATGGCAACACAGACCTTCAACACTAACAAGATTGTGGAATACAACATTAAGAAGACATAAACCTTCTTCACTGTTGTAGCTCACATCCAGCAAATACCTCTCCACTGCAGAGCCATTGCTCACTGTGATCACCATTTTCTATCACAATGAATGAAAGAACGAATAGAAATTCAACTTCACTGCACAACAACTTGAATCTGCTTCAGGTTCTGTTTGGAGGTGTTTTTGTTCTGCAGATATTTCTTCCAAGGTTAAAAAAACATTCAAGTCAGAATAGGAGTTAGAGTGCCTGTGGGTGTGTGAGCATGTGATTGTCTGTCAGCTCCGTTTGAGACGGGTAAATAAAACCCTAAAGAGGGTTTTTAACTGTGTAAATAGGATCAAACGGCATTAAAGCAAAGCAGCAACAGCTTTAAAGACACAATCCACACATTCCTTTTTTTTTAAGTATTTCCATGCATTTTAAAGACTTATGCATGAAAAATTAGCTATACAAAAGCTCAGTTAAAAGTAAACATATGCAAACAAGTTTAACTCAGGTTTAGGTCTCAACAGGCAAATTGTATAAACTAAATTATTTTTGCAATAAATATGCCTTAAACTAATAGCTTGATATCTATTACTAAGAACACTCACAACACCAATTTCTGTCTTAGTCTAGTGGCTCTGCTCCATAAATACTTAGTATGCAGAGAGTGAAGCGGCTCCGTGTTGCTCCATGCATGCACCACATGGCCAGTTTATCTGATAGGATGCAATGAGTCAGAGTCCTTGTTCACAGCTGCTATCTGTTCGCCTGATCGAGACACTTGTTGCCCTTAGCTGTTTACACTGCAAAGACCTCCCCTCCAGCTCCAAGCCTTCGTGGGGATGCTGGGCTCCCCTTGGGCTTAAAGGGGTCTTTATCAGATCAATAAATGTCTACAAACACACATTCATTCACACACACAAGCAGGCCAGCAGCCCTACATACAGGTATGTGCAAATGCAAATGCACGTCGTTCAGTTTATTTGACACAAGCAGGCAAGTACAGAATCTGGCACATACTGATGCATGTGCACGCACAAATTCAAATGCAAATGTTCAGACTGACTGTTCAGACACAAATCTACATTCACAAAGAGAATCAGACACAAGCTTGCAGGAGTCCAGATCAGCACCAGCATGCATGGGTTGACTTTAAAAGGTGGATTCGTTTGGCTTGATGGTTCATTGGCCACCGCGCTCCATCAACCCCTCCATCAGCCCGTCCATCCGTCCGCTCGTCCGTCTGTCAGTGTCGAGATGAAACGCTCTGGCTTCCCGACCTGAGCTCAGCTGACAGACTGAACAGGCTTCACTCCACTGCAGCACAACTATATTGAAGCACTACTACATGTAATACAGCTGTTCCACAACACAACTCAGGGTCACACTGAAGTGTCTAATCATTTCTAATGTGTTTGTGTTGGAAATTGTGTGTGGAGTTCAACACGGAAAAAGCATAAAATATAAATTGGTACTAATTCAAATGGAGTCAGCAAAATTTTGGGGAAAATGGTATTGATAGATTGATTTTGGTTGACAGTCGCTACTGCATGTCATAGTCATAACAAATGGAAAAAATATAAAATTTTGTTCCATTGCAACAATAAGAAGCAGCAAAGACAGATTTTGTAATTTTACGTAAAAGTATCAGCTTCTGAGTGTTTAAGTCGGAGCGTTAAACGCATGATGGGCTGCAAGAAAATTCTTAGGAGGTGAGCAAAAGAGAATCATGATAATGGCTTTTAATTAGAATTTCTAATAATAATGCATGCATGTAATAATGAGATATGAGAGACATCTTTTTATATTTATCTTCTATTCATAAACCACTTTTAATTATGCCCATTTGAGATTAATTAACTGCAATTATGCGAAAACCACGTACATCTAAAAAAAAGACTACGGTTGACATTTTTTAGCATTAATGAGCTTCACATTGATGGCAAACAATATTTCTGCTGCATAAAATGTATTATTTTGCACAATTATTTAATTTATGTATATTTTTTGCTGTACAGCTATTTGTTTCCTCACGAATTAAAGGATAATCTCATGTATTAGTCATCTGAAGAATATTTAAGTTAAAAAAGGGGCCACAAGCCAAAAAAAGGGACACAACTGCTTTAAATGATTCAAGTGTGAAGATGGTAGAGTGCAGTGCAGTATAAAGGGGCATAATCAAAAGTACAATTATGCAACCAGACATCACAACAGATCACTGTGTGAATTTCTGGGCACTAAAAAGGCGATTTAATGTATGGACTGAAATAAAAAAGAATGCAAAGCAAAAACTTAATTACCTAAAATGTGTTTACAAAAAATTCATCATTGGTAAAAAGATAAGAAATGCCTTGAAAATACATAAGGGTCTGTCCCTGGCCAGTAGGGGGTGTAAGAGCCCCATGTGTGTGTTCTCTCTCTCCCCTGACCCTTCATCTGTGAGGGCTCCACAATGCCTATGGTTAATGAGGAACACCCTCACCCATGACTATAAAAGTATTAGTGGTGATGGAGGCAGGTAGACTGGAGATGCCCTGCGGGTGAACCTCGACTTTTGATTGACACCAGCAGCCTGTCCGGCCAGTCTGAATTCCAGGCGGCTGTTCACTCGACTTCAAATTGCTGCCCTACTCATTACCGCAGCAAACAGACAGATATTTGTTAATGAATCCATATGCTCCAGTAACCCTAGCTACCTCCAAGGCACTGGGAAATCACCCACTTCTTCTCAGTGGCCTCTTGTTGGGCCGAGTGAGGGGTAAGGTGGAAGGGGTCGGGGCAAAGGTCAAGGACGGGGTCACAGGGTTTTAAACTGCTAGGGTTCATCAAGCAGAGGTTATCTGGGACTAATGGACTGGTTAAAAGCTAAGAAATGCAACAATACTCCGTGTCACTGTAGTACCCAACTCCTCTAAGTTATACAGCAGAAAAGAGAGATCACACACAAATTCTGCATGTGTGTGTGCACATATAACCATATACCAGGGTTTTTCCTGCGTAGAGAATTGCGAGGCTGCCAAATTCCCTGCCTCCCGACAAAATTGTAGTAGAGTGAAAACGGCTTATAGTGATCACGTTTGTCCCGGGGGCCAAATTCATTACTATAAGCGGCTCATTACTATAGCCGAATTGCGTAGCTTCTGTATTATAGTCCCAGAATTTGAGGGAAAGGTAACGGTGCACACACACACATACAGACTCCACTGTTCGCTGCTCACTTCTCTCTCTCTCTCTCTCTCTCTCTCTCTCTCTCTCTCTCTCTCTCTCTCTCTCTCTCTCTCTCGGTTTGGCTCGATTCGGTTGGCAGTGCATAGACAGCGCCGGTAAAAACTGTAAAAAGTATCTTTTTTACAGTCCAAACATTTATGAGAAGACCCAAAATGAAGACTGTAAACAGACTTAGTGGAGCTGTGCATGGCTCCCTAGGTGTCTGACCAGGGCTTGTGGCACTGTGGCCGGGCTGTGCGCACTCTGGCCTGGTTAGAGGAGCTGTCCAGGGCCCTGGCCTTGTACAACCACCACCCACTTGTCTGACAGCTTAGTAGCAACCCCGCCTAATTTCTGGCCAGGAAAAACCCTGTCTACGACTATACATACAATTTATAACTAGGTTGAGAAAGCCTTTGAGTTTGATACTTTCCTTTGTTTTAGTAATGATAGTTATTCTCCAGTCCAGTCTACATCCAGGACATGGTCAAACGTTACCCCCCAGCCCGTTCACTCCGCTCTGCTTCTGCCAAATCGGCTTGTTGTTCCCTCACTGCGAGCTAACCACTCAACAAAATCACGACTGTTTGCTGTCCTGGCTCCTAAATGGTGGAATGAGCTCCCCATTGACATCAGTCTAGATATCTTTTTTACAGACTTTTTTAAAGTCTACATATCCTCCGCCACAAACTAAAAACACACCTCTTCTGACTATAACTTGAATAAAATGTTAAACTAACAATTTAGTAGCACTTAAATGGCACTTACTTATAGCACTTTGTAGTTTTGCTTTTTTGAAGAAATTGTACTTTCTTGATTCTTGTTGTTCTGGGTTTGTACCCTCATGGTTGAATGCACTTATTGTAAGTCGCTTTGGATAAAAGCGTCAGCTGAATGAAATGTAATGTAATGTAATATTCTAAGTTTTTATCTTACTTTAAGTGATGCTACTCTGGCAGCAGATGTTTCCTGACATTCAAATAAATTGAAAATGAACTGAGAGACAGCAGGAGAGAAGCAGAACAGATGCCATTCACACTAAGCTTCATGTTGCTGTAATACGACTGTAATGAGTTTCCTAATGACATGCTTGTGTACTCCTGAGTAGATGAGACTATGGATCCTGATACTGCCTTTTGGTGGAAGATTAGGCCAACTCCTGATACCATCTTAAAGCACACAATACAGAGCACATCACATCACATCAAAACAAACTGCTTGTGTAGCACTGACTTATGTAAAGTGATCCTCAAAGACAAGTGCCACTGATTCCAGCCTGAAGCAGAACTGAAGCGAGACTGTTGTCTAATAACAATTATTACATACATTTCAATCAACGGGTGTCAGGTGAGTTTTTGTGGTGGTTCAATGTCATGGGATTACACTACTGGAATGAAAGTAAGCACACTAATTTGATTAATGTGACAACTGTGAATAACGTTCAGCACCATGGTTTGGTCGGTCGTCCTGTTAATGATGTAAAGATCTTCATGTTCTCCAGAGGATAAATCCTAATGTCTTTGATGAGCTACACAAGAATTTTCAAACATTCTTAGAAGAATTAGTAATGTTATCGGACTGGAATAACATTTTGTACGAGCATTATTGTTGCAATGATTTATCTTACAGACTATGGTGATCCCTGACTTTCCCTTCGAGGGTCACAATTTGTTGGGTATTTGTAGTTATGAATGAAACATCTCTACAGCCATTGGATAGAGCCGTTTTCAGACATGACCTCTGGGTAAAATCCGGAGAATTGGATCCGAAGGTTACCCAGAGTCGGCCTTTCACACATGCACAACACAGCGGGAGACCAACGCGTTCACAACAGCATCCAATCCTCCACATTATTCAGGCAAGAGGTGGAGCAGCCGGATACAGCAGACAGAGGCAGGAAGTGACGCATTAACTCCACTGCATAGATCACTTGATCATGTTTACCTCACCCCGACACCGCTGTCAGGTCTTATCACCACAAACTCTATTTACATCTTCGTCAGTGTCTCCTTCGAGTATGACACCGCTTTTTCACCGGGAGATATTTGTTTTCTTTTAGTTTTTATCATCTTCTCCTGGATTTGTACTTCTTTTTATATGCTATACATATTAAAACAAAGACTTGTTATGAAGTCTCAAGCAAGCCTTCCATTGAAAACTGTTGAACACTTCAGAGGTACTAGCACGACTGTAAATTAAGTCTTGGTAAAGACAGTTAAGTGTTGTCTTGTTATAAATCAAAACAACATTACGTGAAATAAAAGCACAATTTATGTTAAATGCTGATTCATTGCTGTGATACATCTGTCTAATGAGAGACAGATAATAACTAAAACACACTAGAGAATCTGTAGTGTAAAAAATGCCTTTTCAAAGTTGTTTTTCATTTATAGTAAAAGAAAAAAAAAAAAAAGAACAAATGCCTCCACCAACAGAAACCCATTAGGACCATTCTTCGGTTTCTTCTCTCTCTTTTGAACTCCAGTATTCAGTGTTAAATCATGTTAACAAAACATCCGCACACAGAGGAATAGGTTATTTCAGATCCCTTGTCCTGCAGAATAAAAGTACTCTTTCCAACACTGGCACACAGCTTGGGAGAAGTGGGCCGGAAAGGGCTTTGGTGGTGGATAAGGCCAGACATAAATGGGTACTGTGTGGGTGATGAGAGACGAATCAAAGCCTTGTGTCACCTACAGGCCAACTATAAAACAATGGGGTTTTTTTTGTTCTGCTCAGGCTTTTCCTTGCTGTAAATCATGCTCACATTGACACTGTGTCCCCAAAACACACTGTGTTTTTAATCTTTTGATCATTGTGCCAAATAAATCCATGTTTCACTGCTGGTCCACAGGGTAAAAAAAATAATATGAAACAGCCCAGATGCACAGTGGGCCACAGCTCACCGATTACAGATATGGTGTATTTATTTGCTGTGCATTTATGTGTACTCATTGTGTTTCGCTGTTTGTGTGAACCACTAAAAGATACCTACCAGAGCTTACAGGCAGATTCATTTCAGAACACTTCTTAAATTACGTTTGCATGAAGCCCAACACTTGTGTGTCACTTGAAAAATTTTAAATGTTTTTTTTGTTTTTTAAATGCCTGGCAGCAAAATACGCAGTGCTATCATTGTGTAACGGCTCCCAAACAACACAATTTCTCAGTTCAGTGACTTAAAACCCACACGGGCAAAACTGAGGCTGTTAGAGCAGATTAATGCTGCTTTAGGCTTCATACACAAGCAGATCCAGAAGCTGCATTGAAATAAAAATCTATTTAAGTGCAGAAAGCATACAATATATTAAGATATAGTGATATGCCACAATACAATATGACAGGGCAACAGACACTGAAATGATCGTTGTGTCATATGACAACTATGGCTACAATCATACACTTCAAAACATAGACAGCACATTACCATGTTCCATTATAACTTTGAAGAAGTCTCAATACAACCACAATGATCATTTGAAAAGTGCCATCAGACTCAAAATCTCTAGTTCCAAGTTTTTACCATCATCCTTAGCAGCAGGATGGGAATTGATTCACCAGCCTATTGAAGGGATCGCTGTGTTATTCCCATTCTCATCAGATAAAAGCAACAGACTATGGATTTCCAACATGTGAGGTTAACATTTGGACACATACGTTTTGTTGCAGATTTCCATGTTCCCCTCAAGATGGCCTGTAATATCTTTGGTGAACCCATAGACTGTATATAAAGATGGACAACGAGTCTCCACTTCCTCCCATGAGGCAGTAATGAAGCCAAAATATCCTGGAGACGAATTGGTTCATGATCAATTTTCTGCAAAGCTAATAATACTTTTGAATTATAACTCATTTCTGTAATGGGCAAATTTGCAAATGTGAGTAAGCTAGCATGCTAACTCAAGGTGATTAACAATTTAATTTGCCCATGCTGATATTAGCACTGAGCTCATACCACTGTTGTGCCTGAAAAAACAGCTTCACAGAGCTGAAAACAGATGTCTCGAACATTTTAGATCAAAAATTTCAGCTGTTTTAGAACTAAAGCATAAAACAATAATAATAATAATAATAATAATAATAATAATAATAATAATAATAATAATATGAAAATGGACAAAGACAAAGAATAGAAGCTTTATCTAATAATATGGGATATATTTTAACTTTGAATGTAATTTTCTGTCGTTAAAATTTTAATAAAGTTAACTTCTTTGATGATTATAAAATAAATGTCAACATAATTCTAATCAGAGATTAATAATATTGATCCGCTGTTAAATTATAATTAAAAAAGAACACCAGTTTGGTATATAAGTCTAAATGTACTGCTATCAGCTGATCTCTGGCCTTCCCTCTCTGAGTGTCACTCTCTTGGCAGAGCCGATTTGTCTTGGACGTGAGCAGAGGCTGCTGTGGCCTGCATGAGAGAAGTTGGCCAGTTTGTCTTCGGTGCTGAGGGAAGGTGAGCCGGAGCTCTGAGGAGCCAGGCTCATCCATCCAGGTGGCTGCTGACAGGGCCAGATAAGCATCTCACCCTGGGCAAAAATAACACAGCGTCCCATTGAGACCTGATAATTACACGGGCTCACTGCCACACCGGGCCTGATGTATGGCCTCAGATAGCCATCTCACACCAGCTAAGCTGCTGCGCACACACAGACACACACACTCAAACACTTGCACTTAACACACAAGTTGAATGAGCGCATTCTCACACGCGGTGAGACAACATATCACTTCTATAATAGATCTGGAAAATGCATCTATAGCCAAGTTTAGCTGTAACAGAAGAGAGACGTATGATGTTTCACTTTACTGTGACCACTAGTACAAGTGGTGAAAAATAAAGTCTCAGAAGTCTTGAATCGTGCCGTGAGACCGCAGGTGCACAAGACTCTTTCAACACAGACTTTCACAAGATAAGAAATATCACTGACACCTAGCGTGACGGGAAGATGTTGGCGAGCTTTTTTTTCTTGTCACCAAACATGCCACTTGCTAACGCTATACACTCAACAAGCTGTTCAGAGCCTTGTCCCAACAAATAATAATTTTTTGCTGTGGCAAGCATTACCTAGCATTGAGATGAAGCATGAATCAAAACCCCCTCTTCCTACTGAGACTTTAACTGCTGCCTTGAGTTAAAAAAAAAATGGACTGAGTTTTAAATGTAGTTTCTTAAATCTTATAAAAGAAGTTTAGAGAACACTTTAACCTGGATTGTCATAGTGTAAAACTCGTGCATTTTGAAAGGAACCTGAATTTGCTCTGGTTTCTTGTCTACTTGGGGGCATCAGTAACAAACTTAAATAACACTAACATATTATTTAACTCTTAAGTTAATCAGGTAAATGTGCTAACTTTTGCCCACCCAGCAGACGCAGAGCAACACTGGCAGCAAGTTGGGTTTCTGGACACATCAATGACTGCTAACCTTTTATCAACCATCCACTCCTGAGGGAGTATGACTCTTTAGCTGCTAAATGGTCCACCCTCCTCTCCATGTCGCTAACTCTGTCAATACTGTTTAGAGCTAAGAGGCTAACGAACAGTGGAATCAGAGATTTTTCCCTAAAAACTGCTGCTTGTAAATGATGTGAAGTGCTCAACGCTGCACCCAGCAAATATTGTATATTTAGTCATTTGAGCATTTATTAATGTAAACATATTTATTACATCAGCTTGAAGCCTTGGGCTAGAATCAGACAGAGAGAGAGTCAGTCCATAATCTGTTTCTCATGCTGTTGATGTGTTCAGAGATCTGGCCAGTGATCTTGTGGGTTTAGCCAGGCTGAGTGAATTGAATAAACATAGCTGTCATCTGAGCATCAATACTGTCATTTTTTTCCTCCCTCTGCTTTGGCAATTTTCATTCACAGGCAGTTGTTTACATCATTAAGAAAATATGGACGGTTATAAAAGTATATACATATGTTTTCAGTTTACATCACAACATTGATGAACTTCCAAGAAGCAATTAACTGTAGGTTTTTATTGTCTGGGGAGCTAATGTCAGCTAGCCTAGTGAGCTGATTGGCAGCCTTCACAGGATTAGGTCAATACCAATGTGAGTGCATTAACGGTTCCCTCCCCTGTAGTACTTTACATAATCCCCTGAGTGTGAACTACAAGGTCGGACTATTGTACAAACTTGCAGGTGATCCATTCTTTTCTAAAGTTGCCATCCTTCATCTGATGAGCTGACGTGCTGACAGCAATGGCTAACATGGACCATTGTGTGTCCCATGGGACTGACAACACCTGATATGACCACCTGGAGGCAAGTTCACAGAGAGGGGGGAGAGTTCACGGCATGTCTGGCATTGTGTGGTCGTCCCCTGGGCGCAAGCACCTATGATTTATGGGAGCGTACTGTACTGAGATCATGTAGCTGGTCACTTCCTGATGTTGACGACAGTCAGGACAACGACCTATAGACTGTACGTCTAAAGGTGTATAGAGGAGGGTAAAATTATTACATTCCAGCAGCACTGACTCGTCTTTGATGAATCCACCTGATATGATATCAGTAGACAGTAGGCAGTGCACCATAGATCTTTTTATTTGTGCTGCATTGGAGCTACATATTCCCTTTCTTTTCTTTCTTAATATTGCTACACACATTCCTAAGACATTAAATGCTTTTTTGGAATAATGAACTGAGTGGTTCATTTGAATTGCGAAAAAAAAGGACCGTTAACAGAAGCTCCAGAGACTCAAATTGTATTAGCTTTGTTAAAATACAGAGAAAACAATATCAAAGTTGTGCAATACTGACACAGTATTGTACAAAAAGTTACACTTATTTTAACCTAAATATGCTTTTATTGTGAAACTGACAAGATATACTAAAGTCAAGCCTGACATACACTCTACTGGTTTCATTGCATGTAGCCTAGGGTCAACAGCAGGCTACATAAGGCTATGGAAACATATGCAGCAGTAGAGGTGAGCCATCAAAGCCTCCAAGCCACAAAACCCAGCTTCATTAATCTTAGCTACCCTGACAAGACCATTGTAACCTCATAACTAGTCCAGGCCCATCTGATACTCCACAGTGACGGGTGGGGAGATGGAGGCAAGATGTACAATACTGGGGTTGTACATATATGTGATATTCATCTATACAACTATGTAAGCACACACAGAGAGAAAGTAATATCCCCCCAGCTTCCTTACAAAACAAACCTCTTACCACTTGCCACCCAGTGTCGATCACAAAAGAAGAGTGGATGAGATTACTGCAGTTGAACCTGAACCTACAGGTTTGGTTTCTCAGCACATGTTCTTTCTTTAGCATAAAACTCAACCCTTCAGGAAACAGGAAACAATAGTTGTGTCAATGGTATGTTCAGACAAGACACATCAACCACAGACTAATACACTCACAAATTGCTTCACTGTATGAACGATCCATTGAGGTGAATCAGTGTGACAGGAATTTGATTTAACCAAACAAAAAGTTTATTCATCAGAACATTATGATAATGACTCACTTTTAGGCTTCCTGCAAGCAAGACAAACTGGTTGCATAAGATGTCAATCATATTGATTTGATGTACATTTTGTATCAGCCTCTAGCGCTATAGGATGAGCTTGTCCCACCCTTACCAGTGTCGCCTGGCAACAGAGCTGCAGATAGATAGGACAAGAAAGTTGTGATAGAACTGGTCTTCAAATGCAGCCTCCTCGGTTGTTAATGCCTACCAGTCAGAGAGTAACAGCTTATATACTTAAGATTGTATCAAATGTCACAATGTTTTTTTGGACCATTTATCAAAAATGTACCAATTATTTTATTAATGTTTGCGGCCGTATGCGTTTCCTAGGTCCTGAACTGAATCACAGCTTCCATTTTCCTGGCGACAGCCTCCGATGCTACTGTTTGCTTTATCTCCTGCTGTTATCATCTTGCAGTTTAACTGAGTGTAACAGCCCTTCCTCCATTAAGAGACCCTCTCCCGCTGTGTCCTCTCCACTCTCTCTCAGCTAACCGTTTCTGGCTGACACACTTCAGCACATGGCGGCCAGCAGGGGAGGACATCCACACCACTGACCCATGAACCTGTCAAACTAACCAATGCTGCACCACCTACCACTGCCTTAATTGTAAACAGGGAATGGATGCAGTGAGGTAGCATTTAGCTGTCAGGAAGAACAGTACAGGTATCAGCCCAGAACAAGAGGTCAAACACTCCAGTTCATCCTACCTCTAACAAACCATTAGAACAGGGATTCAGAACCTTTTTCACACTGACCTCTGATGCAGTTTGGTGAGGCGTCTGATGTCAGATGGTAGTGATGATGATCATGATGATGATGATGATGCAAATCCTCAAATTTGGTCAAACCATGCATGGTTTGCAAAGTCACTAATTCCTCCATCAAACTTCTTTCTTAGTCACACTCGGCAACAATGTCTTGCAGTGACCTTCAAAGTTTCTTCAGTAGCTTGTCCCACATCAATAATCCAGTCTGTGGTGGGTTTCTTGGGACAAACTGGCATTTGTGAGCAAATGAGAAAATAATCAGCTTTTGGCTTCTTAGCCCAGAGCTCACTCAACACAAAACCTGGCTCCCTGTGTCACATTGTCTCCGTCAGGATGTGGAAGCTGCTTGTTGGACACCAAACTCCATGAAGAACGTTAACTTTATCAGCAAACATTCGAACTCACCCAGTTTAGCATGTCTCCAGCTGTATGGATGCTCTAAAGTGGCCTTTTTCAACACTATGACCACATCCATTAACTTTATCTACACATAATTATTTGTCGTTTAAACTTGAAAAACGTGACATTCAGCATCTACCTCTCCTTCCCTGACGCCCGCCACGATGCTAGGTAGCAACGACATGATGCAGCCTCACCTGGGTTTTCTTCACCCTGACCGTGACCTGACAGGCACACAGGCGGAAGAGACCATTCTGAAGGACATGCTGGTCAACCATTTGAAGTTATGTTCTCTCATCGCAGAGAAATTTATTTACTGTCCTGGGGAAATTTTGTATTTCTGAGTTAGCTTTGTTTGTAATTATGAATTGGTTTAACTGGGTCAAACTGCCTTCCTCCCAGGATGCTGCTCACCCCCGCTTCAGCAAAGTGGGGGTGCTGCAAACTTGACTTGGTACAGTCACTTGTGGTGATGACATTAACAAACCTTTGGCAGATATTTCTGTGAAGTTGATTTTCCAGTCACATTTTTATACTTTATGACTCTTATGATACTTTAAGTTGCATTAGCCTTTATCTTGTAACGGTCACCGGCCACAGTTGCAACTGTTAAGAAAATATGTATCTCAAAGGTCCCATGTTTTTTAACCTTAAAATTACAACAAAAAAATTATTTAATGCAGCTTTGGCCCTTTTTAATTGTTTTTGTCATCATTTCTATCAGTTATTATTGAAACATTACACACATCTAATTAATTGCTGAGATTTGGAAACATGGGAATATCACTACAGGGAAGTCTTCATGGGCAAGAAACACAAGAAGTCAGATGTTTAAACAAGTAAAAAACCAAAAACTAGTGCAATTGAAAAAAATAATAACTCAGGATGTTGGTTTACAGTCCTCATCGGTTGTCTGTTCCAAGACTTTGGCCAACCTCTATGATTGTCTGGCTGCTGGTATTTTTTCACCTTGTTTAACCCATTTTTGCACAAGCCTAATTTTTTCTACACAAAATCCTGCTTTAATCAGCTGTTTCTTTGGTTCCCACCAGGAGTCAGAATTCACAGGCCTATAGTTAGCTACAACTGAGGCAGTGTTGGCTTCCCAGGGACCTCCATCCCGCTTTCATTTGATCTTTACCAAACATCTGCAGAAAGCTGCTGAAGTTCACTCTGTGTTTTTAATGGCAGAAGTCTGAGCCCCATGCAGAGAGGGGTCAGCTCTGATGGAGAGCCGTGCTGCTTGAGGATAGGCGGGACTGAAGAGGCCTGACTGGACCCTGATGGGTCTTTGGCCCGCAACAGCTCCAATCAGTCACCCCACTGTGCACACCCCCCACTCTAAGTCCAGGAGCAGCATGTCGGGAGCTGTTGATGAACTTGTTTTCCAGACAGCCGTGCTACCTTGGCCTGTGGTTTAGAATGAGGGAATGCACCCAGTGGGACGTGAAACTGAACCACCTGCTGCGCTCGCCCACTCCCCTCCCTGACTCCCAGCCTTCTCCGTTTACCAAACAACAGTTTCTAGGAACTCTCAGCCACCGCTATTTGCCATTTGGCATTGTAGGGGAGTGTTTGACAGGGGGGCGGAGGTAGCGGTTGTATTTGTGTTTGTGTATTGTATGTGTGTGTTTGTGTGTGCATGTGTGACTGTCCATCTGTCCATCCGGAGCAGAGGTAATATGTGTATAAATGTGTGTGTGAGCATGTTATGAGGGTGAGGAGACAAGCAGCTGAGGGCTAATGAGCTATAATGAGGTCTAATAGTGGAAAAGCCATCTAGAAGCCATGACCTTGGCATTATGAATGATTCCCACAACCATAACACATCTAAATACAGCCTGGGAAACCAGCTTAAACACGCTGTCGTCTCACATGGTGGTAAGTCATCGTCCATATTTCACTGGAGGTGTTGAATTACCTCAGAGTAAGCAGCGATTACAGATTTTGTTATATATCCGCAAATGAGACTTACTTAAATGAGAATACCATTTCCACTAGAGAGTTTATGAGAATAACAAAGATAGTTTAGCATGTTAATCATGCTCATGTTGTCACAGGAGAAAGCGTCTTGCTTATAACACCTATAATGCCATGGTGAGTGCTTTTATCCAAAGCTCTGACTGCATTTATATTTAGTGTGGATGGCCACAGTGGGAAATGAGCACTGAGTATGGCTGCGGTCATTGTTGGCTCAATATTCTGCCTGTCAAACTACAGGACGCCTTAAGAGACTGTGTTAGATATTCCAGAGTAAATGCTGTTAAACCAAACGCATTTGCAGACTTAAATCTGAATGTTGTGTTTATCATCAGCTAAAATCAGCTTGAAATTTTATCCCAGGCCTTTGAAATAAAAGACAAACCTTCCCTCGTAGTGCACTTATTCACATTTTCCTGAGTTTGTGATTGTATCTAATGGTATTCATCAGCCTCATCAAGTATACTTGCTTGTCATAAAGGTAGATCTATTAACATGCAACCTGAGTAGTTGCTTCAGTTTAATCTGCAGCTCTATTTTAAATTTAAATTAATTATGAATTGCATTCTGGAGTTTTGATAATAATTGTCTTCAACTGTTTTTTTTTCTGGAGCTGTCAACTGTTTCCAAAAAAGACAGAGAAGTATGTCAATATTGAACAATTCAGCAAAACTGCAGATTGACATCCCTGTTTTCGGCATCCAATGCTAAGGTGCTTCCTACGATATCTTTGCATTGCTCAAAACTCAACCATGTATACACAATATTCTTTCCGTAATCCTGCTAAATGATTGACAAACAGCAAAACAAAAAATAACCTCCTTGGTGGAGGTAAAAACACAAATGTTCATTGCTCGTCTGATGGGAGATGAACTTTCAAACCCAGATCAAACCTTATTAACAATGAAATAAAGACATGAAAAACAATATGCCAGATCTATAATATTTTGCAGCCTTTTTCGCTCCTTGTGTTTCTCTGTCTTGACACAGCTCACCATCTTACAGTTTTCTGTCTGTCCAGCAGCAGGTCAGAGATGAGGTAAGGGGTGAGCTATAAGGCCATCTGGACTGCAGCTGATTTTCCATTTACAACGCTCGCGCACGCAGGCACGCAGGCAGGCACGCACGCACGCACACACACACACACACACATGTTTGACAGACGACTTGAACCACAGTTAATGAGTTAAAACGTCTGATTGTTCTTTGTTTGAACTGGAGCTTTCAAGATGTGCATATACACATTAGAGCAACATTTTTTTTTGGAACTTATTTTTTATTCAACACAAATGACATCTTTGGGGCCTCTGGCGGCAAAGATGGCTTCGGGGCCTCTGGTGGCAAATGTCGCTTTGGGGCCTTTGGTGGGTCTTCCATCAGCAGTGGTACGAGATATTCCTGAAACATATTCTCATGAATTAAACTTTAAATTTTTCCTTTATTAATAATAGATATTTTAGCTTTACATTATTTGGTGTATTTTCCATTAGTTGCAGAGGGATTCTAAACATGTCAGACCCCACTATCTCTCCATACACAATACCCTCATGAACACATATGGTGACAGAAAGAACTTACCTAAAAGTGGTCATTGGTAAGTATTTTGTGTTGCTGAGTGAATGGTAGGGGTTTCTCTTTGTTGTGGTTGAGACGATAGTCTTATAGCAGCTTGGAGGGAGGAACTTCTCTCTGTACTCTGTGGTCATGCTGGGCCCTCTCTTGGCCTTTGGCGGCAAACATGGCTTTGGGGCCTTTGGCGGCAAATATGGCTTTGGGGGATTTGGCGGCAAACATGGCTTTGGGGCCTTTGGCGGCAAACATGGCTTTGGGATCTTTGGCGGCAAACATGGCTTTGGGGCCTTTGGCAGCAAATGTGGCTTTGGGACCTTTGGCGGCAAACATGGCTTTGGGGTCTTTTGCAGCAAACATGGCTTTGGGGCCTCTGGCGGCAAACGTCGCTTTGGGGCCTTTGGTGGGTCTTTTATCTGTTTGCAGGGGATATAGTAATTCCTGCAACATATGTATTCTCATGAATTAAACTTTTAATTTTTGCTTCAGAAATCATAGACATCTTAGCTTTACATTATCTGATTTATTTTCCATTAGTTACACAGGGATTCATAACATGTCATACCCCATTATCTCCCCATACACAATACCTTCATGAACATATATAGTGAGAGAAAAATAACTTACTTAAAACTGGTCATTGATAAGTTTGATGTCCCCTTCAGTTGATGCTTGTCTGGTTGTATTACGGTTGAGACGATAGTCTTATAGCAGCTTGGAGGGAGGAACTTCTCTCTGTACTCTGTGGTCATAGGGGGCCCTCTCGGGGCTCTCTGAGAGCCGGACTGCCTCCTAGATATCAGGTGCACAGAGTGGATACTATAGTTCAAACTGAATTTTAGCAACAAGGCCATTCAGAATGTTTTGCACAAGACATACAAAGCTCATGTTGAAAATGTATAATGCAACATGTGTATTTAAGTCTGTATAACTTTTTATCAACATTCATATCATTGGATAACCTAATGTTTAAGCATCATGCAGGAGTAAGTCTGATCACACCTTTTTGCAGACTCATTACAACAAACACTTACTTCCTGTAACTGCAGCTCAAAGAACTCCATTGAAAATAATGTCAAATTTTGCAAAATATAAGCAGGTTTGTAACTATTGTTTTGTCCATACACAATCCCATGAAGAAGAATATGGAGATAAGGATCATCTCACCACATTGATGGGCTTTGTGGAACGTCTGCCAGAAAGTGATTGCAGCCCACAGGAGTGTGCGCAGTCTGTTAAAGTTGTATCGTCCGTTTATCTGCGTCTACAGCTGCTTTTTTCTGAATCAAACTGTCATAACGTACAAAGTATACACATTAGTTAATTTCCACGGTGAAAACGAAGGTATGTATTTGTGAAACATTTAAAGGTTCAGTTTGCAGAGTTTAGTGACATCTAGTGGTAAAGTTGCATGTTGCAGCTGAATACCACTCATCTCAGCCCCCCCTTCCAAACATGAAAGAGAACCTGTGGTAGCCTTCAGTTGTCATAAAAACTCAAAAGATGTTTAGATTGTCCAGTTTGGGCTACTGTAAAAAACATGGCGACTTCCGTAGAGAAGACCCGCTGCCAATGCAAATATAAAGTATTTAAAGGGCCCATTCTAGGGTAAAAAAAACCAATTATATTAATAATACAATTTAGATCATTTCAAAATAGTGAAAATATCACAAAGGTTATTTTATATTCAATTCCTGCTAATAGATCCATTTCAAATAAATCTCATACACTGAACCTTTAACAAAATCACAATTTATGCCATCAGAGTTAATTGCACAGACGGTGATAGACAGTATGGTGATAAATGGCAATACTATAGTATTGTCACCGATTTTCATTTCTATTTATTATGTCTATTATTCATGTTTAAGTAATATTTGGAAACTAGACTGTAACTAACAGGATTTATGGATGGGTTACATATAAGATAAAGAAATTAATATATTATTCTTACCTGCTCTGGGTCTGTAGGAGCAAATGGATTGTTATAGATGTTTGATATACCTTTTCCTCTTGCCAACAAGTGAATGCAGCTCCTGTTTAGTCAAGTGTTTTTCTGCTTCAAAATGCCTTTGGTACAGTTCATAGGGAGTGGAAAGGTGCAAGGTGTAGTTAAGATTTAGATCAAAGGCGTTCCTTTACCTTCCCTTTTTCCTTTACTTGGGAGCCACCTTGATGTCATAGATTTCTGACTGTTATACTGATTGATGCAGTATATAATTGATAATTGATTCTTTTTTGGGAGAAGATGGCGGTCATCCTTACCACCATGTTTTCTCTTTCCAGTAGAGGTCAAACATGAACACAGCACATCTTCTATGATATATCTTCCTCCTCCTTTGCGATTCTTCAGAATTTATTAACTCCCCTCTGTACTCCACAACAAATTCTCCTTTTTGGAATGGGGCCTTGGCAAACACCCCTCGACCTAGTGAACAAATACATATACCATTGAGCTGTTGAAAAGCTTTACTGTCAGATTATTTAATATCCCTAGAAGCTATATAAGTGGGAGCTATTCCTTTCATAACACATCAACATAAGAGGATATCAATAATAAAAATTGAACACCACAGTAATGCGTACTCAAATTGGCTTAAAGTAATATATACAATACGGCAAAGGATTCATAAACTGTCTCAAGGTCATGGCAAATAATCAGTCAGGGTACCACAACAGAACTGCTGCCTTATTTTATGTGATGGTCCTTTTTTTCTTTACTAAACCTGAGTAGTAGTCAGAGGTAAGCTCAGAGAGAACTACAAAATATCAAACCAAAGTATAATAAAACACACACACCATACCTTTAAAAGAGTTGATGAACTTCACCTCCAACTTTGCCGTCTTGTCGAGGGACTTGGCTGCATACTCAATTGCATCCCTTTGAGGAGGTTTCCTAGGTCTAATTGTAGCCATTGATAATCCTATAATCAAATATAGTGCACTTTTAATACAAACAGATATTAATCTTGATCTTTAAAGCAATCTTACACATATACAAAAATGTATATGTTAAGACAATCACATCTAGACCACTGCAGGGTAACAGGATGCTGCTGCTGGTTAAAAAAAATCTACCCATTCCCAATCACTGAAGCCTAACTTGGAAAAAACAGCAGGATGACAAAGATGCAACTTGATGTGCCACACCCTACCCCATCATCACGTGTCATTAAGTAAAATGTCTGCCTCGCGTCTGAATTCAACATGAACTTTAAACACAACCCTCAGCAAAATGCTGTTTTTGGATAGATAGCATGTTAAACTTGAAACAGAGTTTCCTTGTGTCACATTCATCACACTGTTTCCGTGTCTTATTGATTCAAGTAACTAGTAGCTAATGATAAAACAAACCAGACTACCCACCATGTTTAATCAGCCAGGTGCCGGCTGATTAATGTTAGCAGGTGGCTAACGACCTAGCTAGTATACGTAGCTGTCCCTCCTGGCTATTCCTTTTTAACGTGCAAAGCATTGTGATAATTCACATTTAATTTAATGTTAACTTAAGTTAAGCTACCAGGCTCATGTTTAATGTGGCTCATGTAAATGTGTGTTTTTACCAGTTTAAAAAACGTTTCTTTGACCACATGCTGCATCTAAATCAAATTGGCTCAGCTCACTAATAATAAATCACAATTTAATGTCAGCATAACTTACCTTTTTATTAGCACCTTCTTCATCCACCTGCACACACAGAAGTGAACTTTTCTCCGATCTGTTCTGTTTAGTGAGCACGTCCTGTAAGGGTGGTGATACTATCATACCCAGGACTCCCGTGTCCGCCCGCCAGGCATGTCACTATACATCTATCTAGGCGACCATTCGCTCATATAATCCTGGCTATTTATTCACAAATTGACTAAGTAACTTAATTAGTTTGTTGATTTGACTGCTGAGAAATTAAATCCCGTGGCTAAGAAAATCCAATAAATCGACACGTTACTGTTAATGTGGTTCAACATAAAGATATAAACATTGTCCCCTCAGCAGCTAAAGGGGAGTAGACTAGCTAACTTAAGTGAAAACATTTGCATGCATGCATGCCTGCAAAATGCTAACACCAAGTAACAACAAGCAGTAGTTTTGACTTTGTTAGGCTTAAGTCATTTCAGCAAAAAACAAACTGTCAATACAATGTAAATTCAACTCAAATGACATAATAGGGCAACGATGAATTTGATAATATCACAATTACCTTGTTAAGTTAACCACAGGAGCAGAATGGATTACGATGCGTGTTCGCAGGAGGAAAGCAGCAGGTGGTAGTAGATGCTCTTTCCACTTCAGTGCTGGCAGGGTCAGACTCGGGGTGAAAATCGTCTTCAATTCTTCATCTTATTATTATACTTCCTTCAATCTTGAAGTAAATCACTGATCTACAATATTTTACACCAATATTTTGAATTCTTTGCGTTAACTGTGTGCTAAATGAGCCGGTCGGACTTGATGGAACATGATTTCTTTCAGATGTGTTATGGGCGGTCTCAAGCAACAAAATTAAACTCAAGTCTGACTTAACTAAAAAAGAAAAATACTGTATTATACGGAAAATTGTACAGTAGCTTGCTGTGAATATTTAAAGTATTCAACTGTATTTACGAAGAAAGATATTTTACTGTAGCAAATTTCCTGTATTTTTAAGGAAATTTATTACAGTGTCAATATGTATGCATTCTTACAAAAAATGACATACAACAATATTTTTGGTGTGAATATTATGGATATAGTTACTGCATTTAAATTAAACCTACATTTAGCCATTATTCCTGATACTTATTAGCCTGTCTTTGCAGTGAATTTGTTCAATCACCTTAAAATTAATGTTAGTTTAACTTTATGTTAGCAGATAAACATACAGTTACAGAAAAAAAAAACTTGCACATATGCATTTTAGCCAAAATGCATGGTCTTGACTGGTGTCCTCACAATATCCCAAAGACAAGGATGTGTTTGTGTATGAGTGTGTGTTGAGGTAGTACCATCCCCTGCCACTAGGGGCCGGTACTGAGTTACCTCGCCTAAGCACACCTAAGCACAAAATGTTTGTTTTTGTTGATTGTGGGGTTAACCCTGAAAATCATACAGGGCATTATCCTGACCTTCTTTTCACTGAATTTGAAGTAATTTTCCTGGGGTCCAGGTTTTTGGTCCCCACAAAAATTTTGGACCCCACCCTGTGACTGTGCTATCGGGTTCCAGACCCCACAATGTAATAAAGACAAACACACACACGCACACGCACACACACACACACACACACACACACACACACACACACACACAGCCTTATTCACTTTTTAGTTCGCACACTGCTAAAGCTGTCGAGGTGATGCCTTTTATGGGGCAGCTAACACAAACAATTCACAGGCCATAAGTCCTTGTCTCAACTGTTTCTGTTTGACCATAAATTACATAGTAGAGCACCCGAGGGAGCCTATTCATTTAACCAGGAATATAGAGGAGATCTAGCAACAGAGCAGTTTGAGTGGAAGGTTATTTTTGTGCCGGGAGGTTACATTTCACTTAAATATACATTACAAATACTCACTGTTTGTGTATTTACATGTATATAATTGCATGTAGCTTATCATTATTACACAAATACTGCCTATATCCAATGCTGATATTCAACATACAGTGAAACTAATCATGTCTGTGCTGGTTCTCTACATTTGTTTCCTTTCAGGGTCTTCCTGAGACTTTAAGATACAAATAATTGGATCACAAGCATAAAATGTAGAAGCATATTGTTTTACTGATATTCCTATCATGTTTTTTCCTATCTTTATTCAGAGTATTGTCTTCCAGTTTGAGAACAGGCCTAATTAATTTCATATTTTATTATTACATTATCGCCCCTTAACTCATACTTATACTCAGTTTGAGTTTACTCAGAAGTTTAGATTTTGCTTCCAGCAACATTTTTATCTTTTTAATCAAAATTACAAATTTTGAAGCACAAAAACCCATGTTCTCCAGGAATGGCTGCCATCCCATACCCCACCAAACTATTAATATTTGTGTAATTGTGCGTGTTGTGTGTTATTGGGCTGTGTTGGTATGCACTGTGGCCTGCTGGTTAGAGAAGAGAAGCCCTGTCTGTGTGGACTGAACGCTGCAGGAAGAATAACAGCAGTCGCAGGTTTAGCTGCACACTGGGACATATTAAGACTGGGAAGGGGTGTAGTTCATTGCGGTGAACACTAAACAGCCCGCATCACACTCTCACACATGGGCTGTGTGTATCTATCCCTCTCTGCTGTTTCATAGCTCTGTCAGGGGCCAGTGAGGCCTCAGCAGTTCACTTTATTTCAATCAGTGCTGGACAGGTATGCTGAGCACTGGGAGCGCCCCCTGCTTGAGGCGAGAGAGGCTCCTCCACTAAATTAAGTTTGACTGGCAGATGGTTGTGTTCGGTGCGCTCCTGAACGCTCAAACAGAGGAAGCTAGCTGGTGCATCATCTTTAGCATCAAAGGTCGTCTTTGCAACAGATCAGTCAGTCAGACTAACAGGAGGAATGTAGCCTCGGGACAGACGTATTTTCCCTTCCTCCACCTGTAAACATGCCTCCGGTGGTGGAGGCAGTTACACTGTGACTTGAAGGCAGCAAATTCAAACCACTCAGCAGTCCCCATCTCATCTGCCCGCGTCAGCTATCAAGATGCTCTTAAACCTTCACTACCCAACAGGAGCACCTCAGTCTACTGCTTGAACAATTAGACATGAAAAAAAAAAAGTATTGGGGGGTTATTCATTCTATGCATACTATAGACTGCAATCAGGCAATGCTAACTTTTTTATATTGTAGCATAATCATGCCATTTCACAATAAGATCATCATGATGTAATTTTTACAATATGATGATGAATGATTGGTCAATAAGCTGTAGATTGTATCTCTAATGTTATTGGTTGCATAATGTAATGCATTACTGTATATGATGTAATTATCTGACTTCATGGTGATGTCTTAATGATATCCATCCAATCATATGATAGATTAAAATAAATAAATAAATTATAAGCACTGTGCATGTTGTCATTTTCTGAATTTAAGATGACACACACACACACACTAAAACTCATTCTTCAAGTTTTATTTTTTTGTCGAGTTGAGGTTAGTTGCAGATTTTGGTCAAGTTTAACAGAAACCAACACTGACTGTTGATAGGAGACGGGATGTGAGTCGCCGTCATACGCAGCACAGCCTGGCTTTGTGGTGCTCTGTGGTGCACTTCAACAACATCGTAGTACTCCCACCCTCGCTTCTGAGAGAGGATCGTCGTTTTTTTCTGTGACCATAACTGGTCACTTGTCAGTAAATCATAATCATAGGTTGTCTTGAGTGTTTGAACAAGCAGCCAATGTTATGTGTTTAGTCATGTGATTTTAACCCAAATCTAGATACCACGTACCCAGTTTGTCCATCAGCCCATTAAACCACCGAAATGCTCAGAATGAGGAATGTCTGACTGCAGACCGGTCACACATTTCTCAAAGCTTTTCCGTTTTTTTTACCCCGACTAAATGATAGAGCAGTCACTCTTACACTCCATATAAAATGACATATAGCCCCCTGCTTGCTCAGAATACTGCCTTAAGGGGAAATCTCAGAGGGGCCTTAAATATTTCTGCCTGCTTGTGTAAGACTGTGTGTTTGGCCCAAAACAAAAGATGCCTTGGGCTTAATGTTTTGGAAAAGAGGGGGGGGGGCTTTCTGGAGCTGACCCTCTGAGTTGAAGACTATTGCTCATTAATCCTCCTGACTCACAGTGTTTTTTTATCCTCTGGAAGTATCTATACGTGCCACAGTACTGGTCCTGTTATGGACTCAGGATTTGGGTGCGTGCCTCATCCATGGATTATTGAACGCCACAAGGCTGCTGTTCATTATCATAGGAACAGAGGGCGAATGGGCCTTGTTAGGCCACTGTACCGCAATCTCTGTGGGGTAGACGGCAGTACCTGAGGGGTACCTCCTCTGGGCCTGCTGGTGCTGGGGACAGACAGTGATTGAGATCCATATATGACTGTGCTCATTCTCTTATGGATGCAGCGTGTTTGATCTGCAGGCTTTGATCTTAAAGAGATTCTTCAGCGTCGTCCTTCAGATACCAGAGAAAAACCAGAGATCCTTCACATCTTTAGATGTGACTGTGAACCCTAAAATAACCTCTGAGCTCAGCGTATCCCCTTACAATGAGATAGCACGATGACTGAAACCAGTGACTGGCACTTCATAACAATGTCGACCCTTTCCTTCAGGCTGTCACACCCTCCTGCGACTGAGCTGTTTTGCAAAGTGGTTCATCAAAAGAGAAAAGTTATTCGTCCTTTCTTTTCCTCTGTGATGTTTGGGCGAGTAGAGGACAAGACGACTGAATGAAGTAGATGAATCAGATGTGATTCACTTAATATTTTTATATTTTTTAAAGATTCTATCACAAAATCAAGTTTTATGCAGATGTGTTTTATAAATAGGGGGATCTGTTTTACATTCTGACAGTTTAGTGTGTTTTATTAAGGCAGAGTGAGCATAAAAATACTGTACTTTTGTCATAGTCATATCAGTACAATGCTGCAAAGGTTGTTTCTTGGCCCATACCCCACCCCACGAGTTTCAATAAATTCTATTGTGTAGTTTTTACGTCATTCTACTAAAAGTCAGAGAAAAAACAAACTAGGAAACCTCGGAAGTGGTAAAAAAGTCTAAAACAAAAGTATAGTTCACTCCATCCATTATTGAAAAATTAAAAATCCATGACAAAGCAAAATCTTAAACCTTCAACGACTGCATACAAAAGATGCAGAAGTGCATGTTGTAGTTCTCGCACACAGGCAGGGAGCTGGCCAAAGTCTGCCAGTGATGAACAAATGATCATCTGGCAGACTTTTAGCAACAAAAGATCAAGTATATCTCAGTCCAGGCATCATAGTGGGAAATTAAACATTGTGTATCTTTATATACTTTTAATATTGTAATTACACAAAGCCGGTTCTGCAAAGTTCAATGATTGGCCTTCAATCCATAATGCAAATTTACACTTGTACATACAAATCTTAAACTAGTACAGAGGGACTTTCCTCATTCATTAGAACACACACAGTACAGTAATCTTCACAGTGAAGTTCAAACATCCAGATGAAGTAACAATGAGCTTTTATTGAGTGGAAGGTCCTGAATGAAGTGATCCTGATAGACATATACTGGAGTAATAGCAGGCTTTAACCATAACTTACAGTAGTGTGGGCAGAAGCCTGAGATGTTGTCTCTTCTCTTGTGAAAACTGATCTCCTGTGTCTTTGCAGAGATCGTTGTCAGTATGAGTGGAATGGTGTCCCCTTTTTTCCATAGATCTCTGTAGATTGAACCCAATTGCCTTTCGTAGAGCCTATTGTTACTCATGCTTACTTTACAGTTTCATTGCTTTGCTGCCTCGGCAGGAAACTTATAATCTATAATTTTCTAAGAAGATTTTCCAGGCATTGCTTTACCAACAGATCAGGCATTTGGATCACTGTTGTCTTATCCAAGCAATACAGGCTAGAAAAAGTTTGAGATACTTCAACCAAACCAAACTGCACAACACTACGGAAAAACATGCCACACTGTGGTCGTCAGTATGTGTCATGCTACACTTGTGCAGTGGAAAAAACATATCTGAGGAATCCAAGATCAGGCCATGGGAGGCTGGCATCTGTCTGCTCCTCGGGCCATTCACAACAGCACGCTCCAATAGGACGCCTGTCATAATATTAGTGGGAGCTTTTTTTAAGGGCACAGACAGCACCAGAATAATATAATTTTCTTTCGAAAATGATACATGTCGTCTAAACCCTATCTACACAATTTCCTCTTTATCTACAACAAGAACTACGAAACGAAACCTGAAGGAGAGGTCATCATAGGAGACGACATTTCATTAGATGCCTCTAAAAATTTGATTTGATTCGTTTAAGGACTACTTCGGTATACGTGGGAATGTACACTATATTGGATTTTTTAATGATCAGACACTAACCAGATTCAATTACAGGGCAGTGACAGGTCCGGAGAAAGAAGAGATCCTCGCTCTTCCTTCTCAGTTACCTGTCCATCCTCACCTCTGCCGCCCCTGGTATCAGGACTCCTCTGATATTCTGACCATGAATCAGACCTTCAGTGCCCCGCCATCTAAATGACTTCCTCAGGTCAGGGGTCAATGTCCCATCACTCGCTAAACCCTGGTTGATGAGTTAGTTAGGTCAATGTCCCAAGATGGTTATTTGCTTAATGGAATCCTAATTCATATTCAATTTCCAGTTCTTTAATTATGTGAATACATTTTCTGTCGTCGACGTTCATCATGATGAAATAGATATTTCTTTTTTCAAGCTCCTCAAAGTGCTGCATATCCTAACAAGTATTGTCACATATTAATTATCCTACTCGTTTTATGTATTTAATAATGCAAAGAAAGTAATCAACACTGTTATAACACCTATAAATTATAGGCTTTTTTTTAAATGAGACTTTTCAGCCATCACCATCTGTTTTCTGCAGTTATTCAGAAGCTTTTTTGTTCCATAATTTAATTTTCTAAATGTGACTCAGCATTTGTCCTCTGCTCTGCCCCGTCTCTATTTTTCCCTGATGAATAAGTTTTCATGTGAACTGCAGCATGGATTGTGGCTGTGTTTGTGCTCGATCTGAAAGGCTCCCGATGACACATTTGTGGCAGGAAGTACCACTGAGTACTATTCACAAACACAATAGCACGTACGAGGCAATATTTACATCAACAGCAACATTTGAGGCTGCAACAATGTAGCCCCCATACGGCAGCATGTGTCAACAAAGTGATGATACAAGGAGTCTAAATCCTGGGTTAATTTGCCCCCATTGAGTCTGCTATGGCCCGGTGGGGTGGGAAGAAAGAACCAGCGACTGTTTTGTTTTTGCCTCCAGCTTCACAAACAGTGGCGCTCACAAAGTATCCTTTCTGTGCCATTTCCTTCCACTCTGATTGGACTAATTGGGACCTGTTGACAGCGAATCCCATCCGTGCAGGAACAGGCCAATCACGTCTCGGCATCTGTCATCCCCAGCACACAGGGCTTCCACCCCCCCTCATAAAGGCCTTTGTCTCTGTGACCTCAGTGACCTTTAGCATTTTTTAATATGGAGGGGCTGATTAAGTCTCCCAAAACAGGACATGAAACAGTTTGGTGAAGAGAATTTGGTACAAAGGATTAAGGTTGTACCCTTCATGAAGTACAGCTCACATGCTCTGTAAAAAAAATGTTAAGAGATCTCAATATTTTAAGATGATAAACATATATATTAACTAATATAGTATAATAAACCAAATATAAATTGTATCAACATGAAAAGTTTACTTTTTACTTACTGTAATTTCCAATCAGTATTACTTGGTTGTTGAAGTATGACTTCAGGGATTTGCACAGAAGTGGGGCGGAGCTGAAGTGAATCGTCATCATGGATGAAGACCATGTGACTCATCTGAGAAACATATAAACAGATAAACAACACAACTACAATGCATGCTAAGCTAAAACAGTTTTGAAACAACTTAACTAAATTATCACAACTCATGAACATAAGTTATGAAACTGGGCAGATTAAGTTGACTCACTATAACCTGACTTGGTATACCTTATTACCTTAAATTACATTTTATTATAAAAGAAGTGAATATGAGTTGTTTAAGTGTAGCTGATTAAGACATTTTACAGCATCCAGAAGTCTTGAAGGACACAAGTTAATAGAACTTTAATATAGATGCTTAGGTTGTGTTCAGACAGAAAACATTGTGAATTTCTGCCTTACATCATTTGCATTAATATCACATTTATTACTACTGTTTGTGCTGTCTGTGTGTATTTACTCGAAACAGCCAATGCAACAACTGTACAAATCTGATGTTCTCAGAAAGTTTGTTCTGCTATTTTCTTTTCTAGCTTATTTTCTTTTTATTTATATATATATATAGAGAGAGAGAGAGAGAGAGAGAGAGAATTAGAGAAATTAAATCAGGGGAATCTCATTTTAAATGGAAAATCAATAGGGAATAATATCTGATATGGGCTGGATGTTTCTTTGACACACATTTCATTTAGGCCCTGCTAAAAGTCTTGGATACAGCTTAACGTTAACGAGGAGCTTTTTTCCCCCTATGAGACTAAACTGGAGAAGGTTTTTTCTTCCTCTGCTTTGAACATGTGTAAAGTGACAAGGCACAACAGCACCTTTGCTCCAGAAGTTACAGCCCGAGACAAATGAGCAGAGGAAGAGTGGGACTGGAGAGGCTGAGGAAGCAACAGAGCTCCCTCCAAAGTCTCTGAGAGCAACTTATCTGTCAGCACCATTATGAGCCTCTCATATCTTGGCCTGCACCTGTCTTTGGCGGTCCAGGAGCTTGGTGAGGCCCTCCTCCCCCACTCCAGACTCCCCACTACCCTCTCTCCTGCAGGAGCTGAGGTGAGGCCTGGGGATCCCCATTCATCCAGAGTGATAGACAGAGCGACAGCCAGAAGAAAAAGGCAGCTGTGATGAGAGAGAGAAAGAAAAGAGTGTGTACCATGTCCCCTTTGTGCTTTTAACCACCTCCTCTCTTGTCTTCCATGGCCATGTCGACACAATAGAGTCTTAACAGGAGCTGTCAGCAGACGACACTCGTGCGACCACTGTGGGCACCGGGGTTAGCTGGGATCACATTAGCTCTGTGTTTGTACGGCACTGAAAGCCGGCTAGCTACAGTTAAAGCAGGTTTTGTAGTGTTTTCTAAAGGAGCCCACGGCAGCTTTCAGCCTCGTGTTTACCGACACTGAACTCCAAAGAGGCAGGAGTGTCACATCACTGAAGTTACAGGGACAGAGGGAAAAAAAGTTAGGTAAGGTGTCTAGTGCGCGGCTCTACTTTGCACCTGAGGTTTGATCAATATAGTCAAGTGATGACATGTCAATTTGCTCTGGCAGAGAAGAGATGGTGGGGGTTGTGAATGGCCGCGCTGAGAGATGGCGGCAGGTGAATTGTTCCGACAGCGGATACAGTGTATCAACGTGCTGCTTTTAAGTGTGTGTTTATCTCCCCGCCGCCACTCAGTGTGTATTTCCTTACATTTGGAGCGGTGTTTAACCGGTGCTTGTGAAACTGATACACTTCGCTGTCCCCTTTGTGCTTTTGGCTTTTGTGATAATGCAATGTTTGTGAGCTAGTGCACTGTACACACAGCCACGAGCCAGCTGCAGCCTTTATTTGATGTTTGATACATGTAATTAAGTCACAAAGGCTCATAAGAGCCGTAAACCGCAGATACACAAGGAGGTGGGCTGCTGTGATCAGATAAGGTTGAATCAGCTCATGATTTTAGTTGTCACTAAACAATGATCGGGCAGGTGTTTTAGCGGAACACAAAAATACACACGTAAAAGAAAATGTTGTCAGTAAGAGGCTACTGCTGCTGCATTATGTGGAGCTATGAGTTCAGGACTGTACTCATTATTTCTTTAAACGGCAAATAATCTTTCTGCTAATTCCACAGACGTCTTTCTGTCTGTATGTGGAGCGTATACCTTCACACTAGGCATGTATATTACTGATGGCGTGGGGAAGTTTAGTGTTTAGTTTGGTTTGATTTGGACATGCGATATGTTTAATTTGAACACATTTAATAAACAACCAGAGCTCTGCTGTCAGTGGGGGGCGGGCAGTGTGCCTTCTTCTTCTTCTTCGTCCTCCTACAGCAGCAGTCGACGGTTGGGTCAAACTAAGGGTCAAAATCGCAGACAATTTTGATGATTTTATAATTTTTATTTCACCATATCGTCCTGAGACAGATATTCTCCAGTGTCGCTAGTGCAGATCTCGGTGCATTAACATTCATAGAATCCCTTCCTGCTTGGCAATTGGACTTCATAGTAAACATGTTTGTTATGTTGCTGCAATGCTTTGTATTGAGCAGAATTACAGAGATGCTTTTTAAAAAGTTGTAAACTTGGGTCTTAAGATTTTTTTTTAGCTTAACACTCTTACGCCGACATGCAATGTATGAAAAAATAACTTCAGTTAAGTTAATCAATATAATAATAATAATATTATATACAAACCACAGACATGACCAGTAATAAAACAAATTCAGTTCCATTCGATGAAAAACATTGAAAATAAAATCTTCATTGCAGATAAACCAGGTAGGAGTAACACAAAGTTTTTAAACTTCGCCCTGCTCCATTGACTGTTTATAAATAGCTCTGCACACAAACAATTAAAAGTGACAATATATTTAGCACTAATGACAAGGAACAATTCTGAAGTAGCTCTTGAACATTGACACAGGACAAGAGAACAGGCTATTCCAAACAGACAGGTTTAGAACAGTGCCACACTAGTTTCTTTAAAGGCCAAACAACAATTATAATTAAAACAAATGTGGACATGTGGACCCTTGTGCATCCCATATTTATTCACCGGACTAGGGCTTATGTAACAGCTGTTTCAGTGAACAATATACTGAGTTGAGTGTGTGATGTCAGTGTTTTATTGCTCCCTGACCATTAGATGGCAGTAATGCATAGCTGAGCCTGCTAGTCTACTGTGGCGGGGGCTGTAATTTTCTGCTTTCGTGGAAAGACAGAAGATGTTTGGCTGATGATTTGTGTGTTTTAGAGCCGTGAGTCAGCACAGCTCAGTTTGGGTCCAGTTTACATTCAAAGAATATGAAAGACAGACTGTTTCAAACCCTCTGCCTGCTCCCACACTGTTAATCTGGACATGAGCACTTAGGAAAAGTGAAATATTTCTGAGTAGAATTAGTCAAAATCAAATAAAAGTTAAGACGTCTGCCACCAGTGCATCTAAACTACATGCACAAAGAATTCAAAGTTTGGAAACACTTCAGATGCACAGATACACAACCTGACTTCACATGTTAATTATCCACAACAAGAGCATATTTCTTCCCTTGATCTTTACCTGTGATTTCCAGACAAAGAATCAAACAGGCGAAACCTGAGC
The DNA here is from genome assembly GCF_009819705.1 of Hippoglossus hippoglossus. Lineage (NCBI taxonomy): Eukaryota > Metazoa > Chordata > Actinopteri > Pleuronectiformes > Pleuronectidae > Hippoglossus > Hippoglossus hippoglossus. Next base: position 22,906,742 of record NC_047159.1, on the reverse strand, counting down.
ACTTCTCCCACTTTGTTGCAGGGTTTACTGTAAGCATTGGATCAGCTCTCAGATTCCAAACGGGACAAGCCACCAATAAACAAACAAGCAAGTCCACAGCAAACATGTTTGACAGAGAGAATAACTCACCGTGGTAGTCGACAGCAGCGGCTCTTTTTCTCTGTCTGGCTTTTATCTGTAAGACAACACAGAGACAGCATCAGAGCTCCTTTGGTCTGCAGCACACACAGTGGATCAAACCTGCCTTATCTGCAGCTGTTTGCGTTCCCTTAGCTTCCCGTAGTTAGTCCACCTTATCCCTGCTGAGGATTTAACCTCATACCCCTATTTATTTAAGATTAAGATTATTTGTATACTCACAGGAGTTTACAGTTTGACTCAGTGCTCATTGTCAACACATGCACATAACTTTAAACTATCATTTTCAACCATTTCGCCAAGCAACACCTAAGAGACCACTGTGGTTTCTTGGGTTTTGCATGGTAAAATTATATGGGGATGGTCTTTTCTGTGTAAGTATGAATATTTAAGTTAAGGACATGTGATCTACTACAACACAACTGTTTTCAGATGGTCTGGACACTTTTTAGGGTTCGTCTTTCACATATGAAGAAGGAGATTGTTCAGGTCAGACAAGTTGATATCAGGAGGAAAATGTCCTAAGTGTTCAGGCGAGGTTTTGCGTCTGAGGACATGCAGGAGGCAGGAAATGATGTAGAAACGCTGCTTCAGAAATCATAGTGTCACATCAGCACCAGCGTCAGACCTTATCACCAAAACCTCTCGAATCTTGACATCTTCGTCTGCCTCTTCCACATGTTTGGCTCCTCTTTTTTCGTTTTGTGTTTGTCGCCTGTTAAAAACTTCCTTCCTTCACAGTGAGCAATCACTGTGAATTTTCCTGACATTTTTCTGCTGTAGGCGGGCTGGAAGGAAAACGTTCAGGAGAATGTAGGAAGCGATTGGAAATATACGTTCTCACATACAGCCCCTCTGGATAATTTCAGGAAAATGTCTTGACTCCAGTGTTTGTCAGCATTGCTGTAAACACCATAACAACCAGAACTGAAATGTTAAGGATGTGAAGGTGCTAAACTTGTAACTTTAAAAAACAAATTCATTTTAAATGATGAAGTGGTAAAGAGTATTCATGTAACACTACTACAAATAAAAAATGCCATACAGTGTCCATTGACACACAAATAAAGATATATAAAAAGTGGAAAGTCTCAGATTTCCCTTTGAAAAACCTTATCATCATATCTCATCTAAAGTAATAAAGTGCTATTATCATGAGATTGATTGTGCATGTGTATTGCGCTCATAAAAATTTGTGTCAGACTAAACTCTATCCTGCCAATAAAAACACGAGTGTAACTTTATATGTCAGTAAGGTTTTATCCTCTACCACATCTCTGACTGTCTGTCGTGCTCAGGGGCAATCTGCTGCCTCAACCTGCCACACTTTTTATGACTATTATATGCACATGCTATCAGGGGGGGTATTTATCCAGACTTCTTTATAGCCGTATGAATGCATGCAGCAGGCCCAGTGCTTTGCTCTGTCATTACTACATTTTATTTGGAAGTTTGTTGATTGCATCACGTGAATAATGCTGTAGAAAGTGCAAATTTAAGCCTGCAGATAGAAGACAAGCTTTGCAATTGATGGGATGCAACTTACCCTGACCTGATTAGGCTACATCCATACCACTACAATTTCAATTGAAATCAGCTCTGCTATGGATACGCCTGGCGCCCACACTATTTTGAGTCGCTAAAACGTAGAAGTTTGGAAACACTGCTGGCCCCGTTTTAGCTTGAAAACTCTATTTTTAGTCTGAACGGGCAGAATGAGCGACGTAGACACTCACAACCGCTTGCTGATTGGGTCTTTCAGGTCATGACGTAGCCTTTGCTGATTCGTCAGGCTCCTATCACATGACCCCATTCTGAACGAAAACAACCAGCATTAGCCTCAACTACCAGTGTAGAACAACATACTGTAGATAATCAATTACAAGCGTAGCTGACCCTGTTGTCTTTGCTAACAGCTGTTGTGCAGTTAAACTCTGCATTTCACAGTGATACAACTGCTTGCACATGCAGGAGACGACATTTCTGCAACTAACAACCAAAGTCTTGCACGAGAGTTGTCATGTGATATGCATTTTCAGGCTTTCCAGTATATGGACAGGTAATGAAACTGATATGGAGCCAAAACGCTTGTGTGGACAGATATAGTTTTATTTTGAATATGCCATTTTTCAGACGAAAAGATAATGTTGTGGTTGGACAAGTGTTGCATTGGAGCGAAGACGTTTGAAGGGCTGTAAGTATGAGGGATAAGGTGGGTCTGTGTTTCTGTCACATCACAGCTCCACACATTTCAGTTTTTCTAGAGTGCAAAAGGGAGACCAGAAAATAAAATGTATTATTTCTCACATTATTCACTGGAGGCTGCCAGGTAGCAGACAGACAGAATGACAGGCAGACAGACAAACGGTCAGATGAGCAGCAGTGACTGACATCCATCCAGCGCCACGAGAGCCACATGTCACTCCCTCCCATCTCAGCCGGACAGAAAAGCACCACTCTTGTCTCCGCAGGCTTGAGCTGCCAAACGCTGCAGCGTTCCTCCTCATGGACAAAGCTCTGAACCCAAACCCTTCGGCCAAGTGCAAGAGAGGTATTAGTGCCCGTGTCAAAACAGCTTACAGCCACCCGGTGGGCTATGTAAGGGCCGCGGCCTATTCATGGAGTCATTCAAAGTGACAGCACCCTGAACCTCCTGCTGTCTGACAACTCTGCAGCGAGGAGGGCCGGTGCCTGGCTATAATATCAGGAGACATGGTGTAAGCGTTTTGTTAACGTTGGCAGCTGAGGCCTGGTTCTTGAGCACAGGAGTTTTCCTTTAAGAGCAAAGCTTGTCACACGTTGCTGGCAGCATTCACAGGCATGGAGGCAGCTTGGCATTGACTTCTCTGGTTGAGGTCTTTGCTTGGACACCCTGTTGGTGAGTCTCCCTGCTGTCCTGAACAGACCAGAGACCAACCGCATCCGCACGTGAGCAGCAGTGGGTTGATCCACACAAAGGAAAGAAATAACCACTGTAGTCATGCGTGCAGGCTCGCTGTTTGTTGAAAACAAGTTGTGCACAAAACCTTTTGAAACCGAACACAAAGCCTGACCGACAACAGCCCTTTTACTTGGATGTGAATCACGTGTTCTCATTAACAGAGCACGTGTCTTACCTGGTTAACCACGTTATGATGTGCACACATGTTGGCTCAAATTCAAGCTATTAGATTTAGAAAGTGTGTGTGTGTGTATTTATAAGTCATGCTGGCAGTTCTCTCCTGCTGCGAGGTATTTTTGCAGGTGCTCTACCTGCACTTATGTATTATTGAATTATGCAATTTTACAGTAATCATAGGGTGCCCTCATGTCAAGGGTTGACAGCACTGACAATGAAACTCAACATGTGTGGTGTGATTACAGATATGTACTTTTGTTATGTCATTTACCATCTCTCTCTCCTTCTCTCTCTCTCTATCTATCTGGTTGTTTCCTGTCATCTTTCTCTTGTTTCTAGAATAAAGACAGAAAAAAACGATAATCGTCACTTATCCAAAAACCACAAATTTGATAAAGATTTCATGTCAAACATTTCACTGTTTTTTTCTGGGTTGAAAAAAAGCTGGTGGGTGGTTACCGAAGGTAATTTCAATAGTTTATTATTGCACTGGAAATACATTTGTGGCAAATATGGTCAAAATAAAAGCAGCAGAGGTCACACTTCTGATGACAGCAACTTTCATTTAGAAAGCCTTTTAGAATAAATTGATCTAAATGTGTAAATTTGGTGTATTGGCCCTTTAATTGTCTTAAGAGATAATCTGCTAATGATACAAAATATGGAAGCCATGATATTTGGGCTAAAACTACAAAAAAAACAACTTAATCTAACGTATTATATTTAGTGACTTCATTATTTGATGAAAGTTTAAACCAACCTTTATCAAAAAGTGATCAACTGTATTATCCTGATAACACGATGTTGAAGCGATACTGTTCCATCCTGTTCAAGAATATTTTCATCCTTTTCCATTCGTCGGGCTCCTGTTTCTCTGACCCTCGACCCTTCAGGCTTCTTGTACAGTTGCTAAACAAGATGTTGCGGCTTCTCCTCCTCGTCACTCTGGTCTCTCTGAGTGAATGAGACGGGACACAAAGGCACCTGACAAGTAAGTTTCAGTGTGACATTACTGGTATGTGCGGCAGAGAGGATCCAATATCACTCTCTGCTGAGCTCGAGGCAGATTGTCCGGGCAAGCTAAATAAACAGTAGATTAATCTGTCTCCATGCTGCGAGCTGACAAACTCAGTCATGGATGAAATCGAGGCTTTTGACAGGTAGACTTTCGAGATGAGGCGCTGATAGTGAGAACCTGAGAAGGAAACTCTGAAATGTGAGACTTTCTGTCAGACAGATAGGAACAAATGACACTCGGGGAGTCACTTCTGACATCGCTATTGTTCTGTGGTGGCAAATAACAGAGGGCATGAGTTCCAGGTGGTAATTTTGATTTAATAGTTGATTTTATTTTGAGAGTCGTTATTTTTAAGGTCACAGTGACTATAAATCAGCCACCAGTGATTGGTACCTTTACACACGTTTAGTAAGAGTAATCGGTGCAGCTCAGGAGGGTACATTCCAGTCCACACGTTTGCATTTCCAGCAGGAAATGTTGGTCAGATAATATCTCTGAGAGCCTTGAGCTGCAGCAGGTGTCGGTGAAGCAGTGCAGGGCCGGCCAGGCGAACAGCAGGCCGCTCTTATCAGACAAGGCCTCGTGTTGTCAGCACAGCAAGTGTTGAGTCTGCTGCTAAACACTGAAATCCTCCAGACACACACAGACTCTCAGAGGGAAAGGACTGGAAACTGTCCCCCAAGAACCCTTTCTGTTATGAAACGGTCTCCGCCATGCTTTACTGCCTGAGTGCACGCTCTTACTGAACAACACATTTACACAGGACAACATGCACAGACTATGTTTTTAAGAGATCATATGAATGTGTTGGGGATGGGCAGGGGAGATCTCCACTTTCACCCTCTAAAGCAATCACAACATTCATATTATTGGTTTGGAACTATCTCCTTAACTCCTAAAACTGCGATAAATTTAAAAATAAGAATTTGATCTGATATCCAACTTTAAACTTTCAGTATTATAAGAGATGATTTTGATATAAATATTACTGAAATTACAAATTTGCTAAATAATGGCAAACATAAAAAGCCATTAGAAGTTTCTATCTTTGAAATAATAAATGATATATTATAGCTAATGAACAAGAGTTGTACGAGCTCTGGTTTCTCAGTGACTTGAGCGTTTTAACATGTTTTCTTTGTTCCCTGATTCCAAATCCAAATAAAGGTTTCCATGGCAGCACCACAAGAGATTATAATACATCTCACACGGGAGGGTTGAACTGAAATTAATGAAATAAACAAATTAATTAATTCATATTGAAAATAGAGAAGTTATTATGAGACCATCTTCCACAGCTTCAAAATATGTGCTGAAACATTACTCAATTAATCGACTGACAGAAAATTAATTCAAATCAATTCTGACAATTGACTTTGTAGTTCTTCCACTAATTAATAAAATATTCACTGATGTTAGGCTGCCTTCCACTGCTCTACAGTCTTATAAAGAAACATGTTTGCTTGTTTTGTGCAACCAAAACTAAAATTCACCTTGGGAGGGAGAGAAATTGTTGTGGGCGTTGTTCACAATGTAGGTTTTATTTTTAAAGCCAGAATAATTATACAGATCATTTAATCCCCACTTCCAGCCTATTACTGGGATTGGGCCAACATGACTCAAACTCCAACTTCCTGCACCTCTAAAATTCAGAAATTAAAATGTAATATTATGTCTGTTAAATTTGCACATGAACCAAGTGGAAGAAAGACAAGTTGTGGTTTTTACACGCTTTACACGTTATATCCATGGTTTGGATAAACCAATCTAACCAGCTTCATCAGTGGTGGTAATAATCCTCTTATCTCAATGTTATTCTGAAAGAATCAACTACTACTTATACTACCAAACAATTGTCTTACATGTTAGCCTTTACTTTACATTTGGTTAAATAACAAACTTCTGTCCATAAAACTTAACAGGGAAATTATGGACATGAGAAATGACGTGGAAAATACACATAATGAAAGTAATCACGAGTTGCAGCTGCAGAATTTTGAGGTTATGTTGGGAACTTTATTGTCCACATTGTGTGAAATTATTTTGAATTCAACGCAGCATTAGTAAACCATATTAAACAGGGGAACTCTCCGTACAGGGTGATGGTGTGGGCAGGAGACACAGATGCAGGATCGACAAACAACATAACATCAGTTATTCTTTTGTTGTTATTCAGTATTCAGTTTGTAGTGTCAGATGGTTTTTTACCACACCAGCATCACACTCCTAGAAAATAGCTAATATCAATTATGATAACAATAAAACACAAACTATTATTGCACACACTCACACCCTGTACACCACAAACATTAGAAGACACACACAGTCAGAACAACACATACACAGCTGATCTCCAAACCTCATTCTTATAATTATTTAGTCGTGTTAAGCAACACACCAACACACAGCAGACACATGTTGTGCCTCAGTGCTACTCTATGAGACACTGTCATTTGGAGGCTTAGCGGAAGGGAAAAGCACATGTTACAGTGCGAGCTAAATTCCACTGCAGAGGATGAGAGAAAATACCGAGCGGACTCAGTGCAACATGTGTGCCTTCCATCTGGTATGCATGTTCACTGTAATCAGCACAGGAGAGTACACTGTGTTTCCACGGCTCAGCCTCTTATTTGCACGGTTACCTGAGGAAGTGGTGTTCAGCTGTACATCCTAGTTCCTCTGCTTCCTGCAGCAACTGTTCCTGCCTGTAGACCTACTTTAGACCTGATGGCCTCAGGCTACAGCAGCAGCAGCAGCCAGGGGCCGGGAGGGTACAGCCTCTGAAGCTGTAGCTGAGGCTTTGGTAATAGAGGAATATTTGATATGATACATGGACAAAGGATTTGTTTGGTGATTGTCTGTACATTTCTGAACCAAGACCAAAATCAAGAATTAATTGGTCTTAAAGGTTTTGTCTGTGTAGTTCTGATTCTGCAAAAAGTCAGTGGTGCACCAAATGTGTATTTAAGCGCAGCTGAAAATAGTCCCCAACAAATGCATTATTTCTTCCTGTTATTACCATGTTTGCTGCATTGCACAGGCGTTACAGTATATATTTGCGAATTGAATCTCACCAGTTGTACCCTTTAAATAATAATTGTACATATATGTACAAATATTTTTACCCTGCCAATGAGGTTATGTTTTCATCTGTGTTTGTTTGTTAGTTACAAGGATTACGCAATACGTACAGACCTACATGACCTACAGAAGAACCCATAAAAGTTTGGTGAGGATCCAGTTATTATTCTTTCCATTTTCTTTAACATTGTGATATTGGGCTTTTTTAGATCCAAATAGAAATCTGGATCTAAATGTGGTTACAGGTGAGGACTGGCCTTGGTGTACTCTACTGAGAAAAGTTTAAAATGTAAACAAACAATGTAAAGTGTGAAGTATAAGTGTAAATAAATAACAGCGTAATATGATAATAATTTGACTTTCATTAGACTGCGGGTTTCATTTGAAAATTAAAATGTCCTTTTTTCGAAAAATGTCTAAAACAATTTTATGAATATTGATTAACACCTTTTTTGGTTAACTGTAAATATGATTGCAGTTGAACAAAATACAGAAATGTTCCTAGAATCCTAGGAGAATCCTCACCTACCTGTCTTCTCTATTTCTTTCTCTTTGGTGGAAATCAACTCAATACATTTAATCTGTCACTGTATTTAAGTAAATGATTCATTCACTGTCAGGATCAAACTACAGCTAAGAAGGTACAATTTGGTTCTGGCACAGAGAGCAACAGCACAGTTTCACTTTTGTGGCCCATCAATCATCTTATGATGCCTTAGACAGATCTTGTGACTCTTTAAAAAATCACCATGCTGAGAACCACTAGAACATAAAACTAATTTAATTTACTACAACCAGCTGCAACAGGGAAATGCTGCTTTCAGTATTAACATACTTATTTTCATATATATATGATACAACAGGAGCCATAATTTGGATACATTATTTACATTTATTACATTACACTCATGTACTTTGACTTAAGCAGGGTTTTGAATGTAGAACTTTTACTTTTAATGAACTGTGTTTACATATTGATGTAAACACACTTTACTAAAGTACTTTCACTTTAGTAAAGGATTGGGGTACTACTATCACTACTCACTCTCTCATTCTCTACGCTCAGTCTTAAGCCGCTTGGCCTATAAACCACCTGACAGACATGCACTAAGTCAATGCACTGACCTCATCTTTAGATTTCATGCTGTGTAAAAGATTTGGACAAACCCCCCAAACCTAACACGAGCCTCCAGAGTATGTAGCGACCGCTGTCATTGTTCACGCGTCCTGACAAATCAGGACAGGTGGAGACATTTCTCTGTCTTTGTCCCCTCCTGCTGCTCCGCCCTGCACCGTCCTGAAACCAGATCTGAGAAGTTGAGTCATGCACCACTTTTCTTCATAACTCACTACTACTGTTGCTTGAAGCCCAGTTGCCCAGCAACCTAATGTTTTGCCGCTGTGCTTGTATTTTGGCTTTAACCACACATACACACACACACACACACATACACGCAAACACACATTCATACACACTCAGAGATTGGATCACTGAACTCCCATCACAAGGCACACAGTCCCTCCCCTTCTCTCTTTCTTTGCTTCCCTCCATCTGTAGGATAGATTATCATTGAGTCGTTGAAACCAACTCACATTCTCACCATCTTTCAATCCTCTGTTTCTTTCTCCATCTTCTTTTTCCTCTGTTCCCTCTCTCTTGGTTTGCACCTCAGGATACTGTTCACCAGATTTGCCCAACCCGCCACACTTGTTGAGTGACAGGTCTGAGAGCTGTGGCTAACCAATAGGGAGTGATTCATTGGAGCCGCTCGGTAATGAACGCAGAAGCTTTGCGATAAAAGAGTAATTCCTCAGTCGGCATCTCGGCAAGGCTGAGATGAGTTGAGAGCAGACATGATGGGATGAGAGAAGATGAGCAAGGAGAAAAAGGCCTCCCAGCCTATAAATACTCTGAGGCTGCCGCTCAGACAGCACTTCAAACAGAGCGGCCCTGAGCTAATGATAAAGACAAATATCTTGGGTAGACCGAGGCATTATTGATTCTATCCATCACGCCTGGAGAACAGCCTCGATGGGAGGTTGTGTTGATAGCTCGCTTTGCCTTCTGCAGAGGAATCAAAAGAGCCGAGAGAAGTTGAAATTCAACTCCAAAGCGCAAACCGCAAGCTGTCTTCCGCTGGTAACGGCTCCTGTTTACTCAGCAGCAAAACACAGGTGGCAAGCTCTGTGAGAACCCTTTTTCTTCTTTAGCCTTTTCTTTCTTTCAATTGACCAGACAGGACAGATAAATGATGCACACTGATGCTCTCTCTCTGTTACACACACACACACACACACACACACAGCCACTAACATGATAACAATGCATAACAAGAAAAAATACTGAAAAATCCTATAGATCAAGAGCGTAAAAACCTGCAGAAGAGAAAAGAGAGAGCCGTCTTCATTGAAGACGTCGTTTGGAGCTATAGTCTGAGCAATAGCGACCGGGGATGGAGCCGCAGTATCAAAGTCTCACGGATTCAAGTACTCAACCAAGTGCGAGTCACTGTCAGCTGTCAGTCATGATGTTTCACGCCGTTTTTATAGAATCTAATAACTAAATAAGATGGAGGAGGCAGGGTTTATGATCTATACTGCAGCGAGCCACCAGGGGGTGATAAAGATGCTTTCGCTTCACTTTTGGGAAGGCTTCATGTGATCAATCTTTATATACAGTCTATGATACAGTATGTAGGCTGAAAGGAGGAATTACATTAAATAATGGGATAGGGTGAACAGTGAAGGACTTGGAACTGAACTTCGATGCTAGTTCTCTTTGTCCTTTCACAATATGTCATGAAGAAGCGCTTCACCCTTTGTGACAATTTCATTTGTGAAAATGGACCGAAACGTTTACCTACTTCCTGGGCTGTAATCTGAGGCATTACCTTAGTTTCCACTGCAGGCCTGAGCTGTGCCTGCTCAGTGCTTCAGACGGGGGGTCTGTGCAAGGGTGAAGGGGTATCAGGATGGAGTGATGGGGGAGAGGGAGGATGAGGTCAGCGGGAAACGGATCCATCCATTAGGGCATATAATGAGAGGGAGCAGCTGCCTGCTGCTGGTTCAGACAACACGCAGATGTGAGGGAGCCTCGGGGCCACGACAGAGCTGAGGGAGACTGGTGGAGTCCCAGTGCCATGACCTCACTCTCAGAGCCAGTGCTCCCAACAACACCAGCACGCCTGCCCTGCAATGCCAGGCCCTTCACTGGCTGAAAAAAAAGAGATTATCCATGCCTTAAACTCACCTGAGAAAAACCCTGCAGAACCCACAACATTCAGGGTTGTTCTGCTCCTGTGTTCCTTGGCTAAACTCTGGCTGACCTGGAGGTACACGGCGTGCCAAAGACTGATCTCAGCATCACCTCCACTGCCACTAGCTGCTGAATCAAATATTCTCATGGGTGGCTGATTTTTTTAAGCTTCAGTAGTGTTAAATGGGCTGTGGTACACATTAAATATTCCGTAAAGCCTATTTTTTTCTTTTATGTGAAGAGGTCAACAGAAGTGTCAGCTGGTGTCATTTTCATTTCTGGACACCGTGTCCTAAAAAGGGATCAAATCTACCATTAGAAAAGGAGAGTTAAATCTGAAAGTCAAATCTTATTGCTTCATTATTGTAGTGTTTTACAAATCCACTCTTTTCTTTAGTAATATACAGATCCTACAGATATATTTTATTCCATGTACTGTGAGTCTTCCTGCTTGCAGGAACAACAGCACAACAGCTTTTTATGATAGCTTTCAAGTTATGGAATCCATTTAAACATATTTGCATGTAAAATATTTACATAAATTTATCATATCGTGAGTGGTGAGTTTTAGAGCCAGATTATAGTGTGGGAGTAGCAGCAGGAAGAGCCCTTTACTATCCTGATGAGAGCAAAGTTCCCTTGGCAAAACCAGGAGACGCTCCCCATGGTTAAAATGATGAAGCAGTAAGAGAAACACAGAGAGAGCCGGTGTGTGAAACTCATGTCTGCAGTGAAAGGGGAAACAAGGAGGGGAACTCAAAGCAATCCAACCTTTCAAACCCATGATCTTTTTTTTCAAAAGACACTGTTGCCAAGAGATAATTAACTTACGTTATGCTATAGGTGATTTGTATACCATTGGATGGAGCCAAAATTGATTTTCCACCCTGCCACCAGTCTTTATGCCAAACTAAGATAGTAATCAGACACCTGAGTGTAGCTTCACATTTGATGGGAAGCTATGGGAGTGTTATCAATTAATCCCTCAGAAAAAAAGCTAATAATCTTTCCCTGCCAGTATACTAGTGAAAACTGTAGGAGAACCACAAGGCTCCATACTAGGGCCATTGTTGTATAGCTCTTAAATCGCTCATCTCCCAACTATGCTGTATAAATCCCAGTGTAAGCAGATGGTACAGTCATATATACTCATTGGGCAGATGCTTAACAACTGTTAACGACTGTTAAGTTTTCCAACGATGGAGAAAAACAAACTGGTAAAATTTGTACATCTTACACTGAAAATTGGGGGAAAAGGAACTGTAAGTATAAACAAAAGATGTCGAGAAATATTTATGTAAAGGGTCAAAATGCAAATAGTGGATTAGGTTTAGGACTTGATCACACTCACACCCAGAAAACACAGTATGTACTTCAGTATAATATTGCTATCTTTAGACACATCAGAAAGTTACTCTGTGTCACCTAGTTACTTCGGCTAAAGGTACATGTGAATTCAATGATATTTTGTCTTTTCAAGTGCTGGTGGTTGACAAGCACAGCATTAAAACTTGTTAGGTTGTAAGTATTACCCAGGTATCATTATCGTTAAGATTTAGTAGTAGCATTATTAGTCGTCCTATTTTTATCATTAGCCTATTTTTACATTCTATTATACCAATTAAAATCATAATCACACACTGCTAATAACTTATGCGCAAATACACACAACCACGACACAATTACACATCTGACTTTTACACACACAAACAATAATAGATGATGTACATGCACACACATACAAATACAGTTATGCAAAACATACAGATTTATGCTCTTCCGGTGACTCATAGGTGTTAGTGCTGTCATACACACACACACACACACACACTCTCTCTCTCTCTCTCTCTCTCTCTCTCTTACGTAGGAACAGCGATTCTGGGAGGTGTTGACAAATGCAAACATTTCAGATGACTGTGCGGCTGACAGTCGCTGGTGAGCTGAGTGCTGTTCTCTCTGTTGTTACATGTCCCTGCAGTCTCTCTTTCTCTCCCTCAGACGATGACATCCAGCTTAGTCACTCAAGAGCTGCTGCTTTGTAATGCATGTTCGCTCGTAGCCGCAGTGCTCCCCAAACACTGTCTTGAAGGAGCGGGCCACTGTTGTGATGCTTGATCTCACAGACATTGTAGGATGGAGGCCTTTGTAAATCCTTAGTATATTTTCTATGCATATGTGTCACCTGCTTTTGATCTGGTCAATAAAATCTAACTCTGGTTCTACCCACATTTAATATTGTATGTATAGTGAGTTTTTATGTATAAATGCATGTGACAAATACTTTTCAGTCAGTCATTGTGGTTTAAAGTGATTTTGGCCGATGGTTTTATGTTCCAGTTTTGTATATTCTTAAGTTTTATGATTTCTCTCATTATTATTATTATATTAATTATTGCTACTAGCTTCAAAATTCTCATCCTATTATACACATATGCATTAGGAATGAGATCTCCAGAGAGCTTTAAGACATTTAAAGTAAGTAAGTAAGTTTTGCAGCTTAGTCACAGTTAACCATGGGTGCAAAAGAATATGATCCACTGGCTTTTATGTCAAGAAAAATATTCAGGTATGTTGTTGCTGCGAGGGCTGGATATGTATGAGGTTGCGTGGCAACGTTACAATTCAGAGTGACACAAGCAAGAAACACAAGCAGGGCTAAAAGACTCCCAGAGAGCTCTGTTTGGGTCATTGAATACCTGTGTGTTTACCCTGAGCCGAGTGTGGGATTGACGCTTCGATCCCCGCCTCCTCCTGGGAGTTTTTCCACCCTGACATGTGCGATGGGGAAACTTTAGCCTCAGCAGATCTCCCAAACAGGAATTTTCACTTCTCCTCTTTATAATCCTATAACCCCCACAGCCTTAAAAACCGCAGTGTGTATGTGTGTGTGTGTGCATGTGTGACAGGTCTAAATCTTCTCCAAATAGCAAATCAGTACAACCCACTGCTCGGTATAAGCACCTCGACAATGAAGAGCAGGCAGCCGGCCAATCAGCGCGGGGCTGAGCGATGATCGGACATGTTGCTTTATGACCTTTCAGGTGAATCACACAAAGACGAGTGAATATTTACTGAATACCAGTGGAAACTGCCTGCATTGCTGCTCTTGGCTGGCTGCTAAGAAATGCTAATGCAGTGTAAACATGTCAACGATGCCACGTTTTAATGTAAGAACTTTATCATCTTCTTTTGATGAAGAGTCCACACACGGTTCTTTCATCTGGGATCATTTGAGTTGGACTATGCTAACAGAGTGGCACGATAGAATAAAAAAAAAAATCAGTTTTGGCATTAATATATATATTTATTTATTTTTACGTAAGAAAACCTTTTAAACTTAAGTTTCATTTTAACTTAGAGGAAATAAAATTGTCCATTTAATTTATTTATCAGGAGAATTCCCAAAACCCTTTTCCAAACATGCCGTGATTTTTCTTTTTGCAGTAGATCTCTCACGTTGGTATGCACTCAATCTTGCAGGTTTATTTTTAGAGTGCAAGTAGTAATGTTGCCCTGTAATAAAATTCAAAGGAGTTACATTTGCAGTGCATGGTCATTTTTCAGAGACCTTGAAAAGACAACTGTGATTTGGCAGCGGTGCGAGAAAATCCATCCTTCACATCTGCCCGGACTGGCCAGAGCTTACACAGCTCGAGTATAAAAACACACATCACAAACTCTCACTAAGCCAGAGTGGACGCCAGAGGAAAACTCAGCTTTCCCTCATTTACAAAACATTATCAGGCATGGAGGCCAGCAGCTCAATAATGTTTCTCAGAGGGTGCAGTGGGTTTAATCTCACTGGTACTGTAGATCTATTTATTTCCTTCCAGGGTGCAACTAAAGGCTTTACAGTGAAATGTAGGTAGAAGATGGCTGAGAGGAAATGAGGTGGAAAACAGAGCTGCTTTTTTCACACACACAAACACACACACACGCACATACACACACCTTTACGTAGCTATCTTTGCTAAGACTTTAATTGACTTACAGTCATTGTGGATAGCCTAACCAAACCTTAATGTTAATAATGAAGTGTCATATTAACAAGTCTCATCTGGTTTAATGTAACACCTGGAGGAGTGGCCTGGGAGGTCGGGAGTATTTTTACAAGAAGTAGTTTTTAAGAACTAAAGCTCCTGCTGCCTCACCTGTGTCTGAGGTCCTTTAAACCTACTCTTACTAATCGTATTTAATTATTTTATTTACTTACTCACTCATTTATTCCTACTAGAGTGGGACTGTAATAGTGGTTTTAAGGGACTTTTAAAATGTTTTGTAACATTCATGGTCCCTGCGTGCATGTGACACATTGCTGCATTTTAACCCCAACCTATCTCGGACCATAATTTAACCCTAACGTTAACCCATCCACCATTCCCATTTTACCACTAACCTTAACCAGGACCTCAGAAATTACGATTTGCATCATGAGCTTTGGTCCCCATGAGGTCTACTGGTCCTGGCAAGTTCAATGTTTATGCTGGAAAAGGTCCTTAAGTACTCACACGCACACACACACCCACACGCATTTATACTGTGAAACCACCTTATCCTCCCCCATTGTAATAAACCAGTATACCTCTGAATTACCAAAGCCGAAAAAATGTGTTATTGCTCCAGTCTTTCTAGCAATATGCCATTTAAATTTAAATCACTACATTGGACTTTAAAAACATGTCACCCACCTGTTGCAGGAACTGGAAATTACACAGCACAGCAAGGAAATTGGTTGTTTCACAGGAATGGCTGCTGACAAGAGAACGTCTGTGCTTAATGTCATGAAGTTTAACGTGCAACATTTTTTAAAAACATTATCATCGTGAATTAAACAGTGATTCTTCATAAACCAATGAGACCATGCCAGTGGTAATTTGTTCTTACAGCAGTAAAGAGATCCAGGAGTTGTTTTTTCCACTTTGAATTCACATTTGAAAATCAATTTGCATTGATAAAGTTGACAGGAAAGCATTGCACATAAAAACAGAATAGTTTTATAGGCTAATTTAAACATTGAAGTGTGTTTACAAGTGTAGGGAAGTGCTACTGCATAAGTATAAAGCTTTTTGAGGATGAAGAGGAAGCTGTGTGAAATCTGATAGATTGCCTCAAGTGATGTCACTCAAGTTGCGTTGTAGTTTTGACAAGGAAGAAGAATGTGTGTTGCAATGCTATATTGATTTGGATATTTCTTTTCAAAATGTGTCACATTCACCGCTTTCTTACATATGAAACTCAAAATTCACAAGCTGTCCAGACTAGTTGAACACCTTATATGCACATATTGCACATACCCATAATTTTAGTTTAATGTGACACAAAAATTAAATATAACCTAATGTACAATCAATATAATTCCCTGCACCAGTGTTATTACTTATTTACTAAGTAGTTTGACAGGGAATATTTTACAGTTGAGTTACAAGAAACAGTGTGGAAACACCAATGGAAACGGAGAAGCCAGCGCCTTCGTCTGTGGGTCCACAGGCCCAACCAGAGTTTCCAGTGCTTCCTGAGTAGCCA
Organism: Hippoglossus hippoglossus; assembly: GCF_009819705.1. Taxonomy (NCBI): domain Eukaryota; kingdom Metazoa; phylum Chordata; class Actinopteri; order Pleuronectiformes; family Pleuronectidae; genus Hippoglossus; species Hippoglossus hippoglossus. The sequence continues at coordinate 22,890,608 of NC_047159.1, read as the reverse complement.
CTTTGATGATCTGCTCGCTTGGGTGGGTGCTAGGGCCTCTCTCCAGTGATTTTTATTCTCGATGCTGATTAACTTTCGCAACATCCCACCATGCAAATGTTTAGATCATTTCCAATATTCAACCTCCATCGAATGGTACAAAATGTGTCTCTTGTAACTATTGCATTGCGTCATTCGTGTCTAAATCACATCTTCGCACTGACTTTGTATGTAATCTCAAAATTTGTTTTTCGTGTTTGGTCTGAATGCACCGTTATACAGGCAAGCCACATGGAAAAGGAAAAAAAGGTAAATGTACCTCTACACAGAAACACTGATCTCGTCGATGATTTCAAATACAATCTATCTTCAGTTTGGCGAATAATTTTGAAATAAAACTACAATTCCCATGACCCTGGTTGCAGATGCTTTATGTACCATTTGTCCACATGCTTTCAGGTAGATGCATATCTCTGCAAACAAATCCACATGCCCAAAACATATCTTTACGTGAAATAAAATAAAAACACACAGATGCCAGAGCAACACAACCTTGTTGAGTTGATAAAGATCCTTTTCTGCGCTCATCAATGAACCAATTGATGTGTTGAGAAAGGATTACGATGGCTTTCAGGTGAAAAACAACGTCTCCCACAGTGCCTCAGAAGCACTGCTGTAGAGGAATGCCACCTGCCATTACCAGGAGATTACCTGCAATCTCTTATTACTTAAGACAGGGTGGAGAGGCTTTCATTGCAAGGCATCTTAAAAAATCAAACTGTGCTGTCAGCCGGGATTAGGACTCAAGTTTATACACCGACTCATATTAGCACAGAAACATGCCTGCATTTGTAGCCGCTCACTACTTAGCAGCACAGAGCCTGGAACAACCGCACAGACACGGTTTCCAGCTCAGACTTTAGTGTCAACAGAACTCAAAATGAACCCCCGTTGTCTTTGGGGATAATAGCAGTCTCTCACTGATGGATCAGTTCATAAAGACCTTATGATCATCAAAGTGTTAAACTATATTTATGCAAACACGGCAAACTGCCCGGAGTTTACGGCGCAAATCTGGGCACATTTACCAGCAGTGGAAACAGTCGCAGCAAACATGTAAAGACAGAAACAGTGGTGAACATGAAAATAGTGGTGTGTGAATGACATTAGCTCTCTCTCTCTCTCTCTCTCTCTCTCTCTCTTTCTCTCTCTCCTGGATAATTGCTGTTTTGTCTTGACTGCATGCGCTGTTATTTATTTGCACAGGAACTGAGACAGTTTCCCTCGGGGCAAGATGTGTTTTTCGGCGAGGAGTGTTCCCGGCGCTGTCCAAAAAACTGGAAGAAGAAAGGTGTTGATATGATTTCCAGCTTTGTTGTAAAAGCACACACACAAACAGCTATAAAAAAGATTAACCAAAATATTACATGTTGTACCATCTGTTAACCTGATACCATATAGTCTGATTAAACAACTTGTAGCTGCAAAATGACTCTTCCAAAGTCAAGCCACAAACATTAAAAGTTGCTGAATGGACAATGGTTTCTTTACAACTTGAAGCTTGGTATTTTGAGCCTGACACGCCGGTTGGAGAGGTCGCATCTAACTTTCACTCTGCTTGATCCCCATAAAACCGGACTGGAAAGAGGAGGCAGGGGGAGGTTGAAAGAAGAAGAGAAGCTGTTGGCAAGTAATCCAACAAGCATTTTAATAAAGGTCCATAAGACAGGATAAAACAACAAAGAAAACCTGTGTAACAACAAATAGAAAGATGAGCTGATTTCGGTATTGTTTTACAGCTGCGACCTTGACTGTTGTGTAATCTGATAAATTTTACTCCAGCAGAAAGAAGAACTACATTAGATTGAACTATTGTCTATATATATATATATATATCTATGTCTTGTCGCATCACTTTCTGTCATAATAAATCGTAACGTAACAATTTAATTATATTCTTTAGAGGAGAATGTGAAAGGGTCAGATGGGTTACATTGATTTATAGTAAATTTATTGCACGTCTTAACATTTAAAACGTTTGTCTAAAATTTATTGTGATTTTGATTTTGTTTGTTTAAATGCAACATTTAGTGCTAGGGTTGGGTACTTTTCACATTTGAATCGATTCCAATTACACTTTACTCTCTCTATAATACCATAAATTGTAATTTCAACTCCCAGAGTAAAAAGCGTATTGATAAAACAGTTATACTAAATGGCGGCATGCACCTTAAATTTGTTTGCGATTTATACAAGCTAACCAACACTGAACAAGAAAGCTTATCCAATTGTCGATGTCTATGTAGCTGTCAATGCTTGACGTAAAGTTTTGTCAACCATGTACGGTTCAAAGCAAAGTCTTTGGCACTGGGTGCTGGCGTGCTGCTAACGCGTGCTGAGCCTTTGCTTTCAGGATATCAAATACTGTCCACTGTTCAGCTTTTAGATCTAGTTTGTGTTTGACCAGGTGTCTCATCAGGTCAGATGTGTTGCTACGGGCAGCTTTCATTTCACTTTACAAATACTGCCGCGTTTTCTCTGTAAACTTTTGAAAAGTGTAACCACACTTGAGACCGCTTTTGTAGCCTGATGCACACCTTCCCAGAAATGTAGCCCCGCTTGCTACACGGATAGCTCACAAGTATTAATGGGAAAGCCACTTGTGTAGACACACTAGATTCTACTTGCTCTGGATTACAGATGATTTAATTTACCGATTCATTTCATGTAAATCAGTGCTTGTTTGAACCAATGTAATGTGGTCGGTACCCTTAAAAGTACAGAGTTCAGAACCCAACCCCATGTAGCACTGCCCCTTTAACATGAAGTAATGTACATGAAATAACACACAGAACAATCCACAGAGAAACCTGACCCATGTTTTAATACAGTATATTCAACATTTCACAGAGAGTACCTCTTATGATTACCAAACAGTGCATAAATCACACAGGGATGGAATTGGGTAATATTCATTCACAGTGACCCAGTGAGCCGGGCTTGTTTAGGTTTCCTGGATGATTTATCATAATAACAGCTGCTTGGGTTAATGGTCTCAACCGAATAATCACTTATATCATTTGCCACGCCTTGGCTGACACTTGCGTCTTAGTGGAGCCATTTTTCAATTGGGTGATTAATTTCATTGAGCTGACAAATTAGTACCTCCTGTGAAGAGCTTCCCTGAATTTGTAAAGCTTATTGAGAAAGACTACGCTTTATTGCACAATTAATCCGATCTTGATGAATGTATTGCTGCGGCCATTTGTTATCCGGCAAGGGAGAGAGTGAGAAAAAATGAGAGGCTTGACTGTTCCACTGTAAATATGGATTGCGGTTCTTATTTTTCACGATGGTGGTTAAGCACTGGAGTCTGAGAGGGACCACCTGGGCCAGAGGTTTGTAACCAGAGTACGTTTTCAACTCTGCACACAACCAGTGTTTCAAATCTCATAACTCTCACATGCACAAAGCCAAGATATCAAAGCGGTAATAGCTCATATGTAAAATGTGAGGTGAGAACTTCCACATGGCCTCAGGTAGAGTAACTTTTCCCTCATTGTCAACAAACTGCTTGTTCACTTCTTACTTCTTCGATCTCACCAAACTGCACTTTTAATGATTCCAAAGATTAAAGCTCTACAGAGGAAAGCTAGAATGTTAAATACGCAATAAGAACAGAAACAATGTACTGAACAAACAGGGGTAATGCCCTCAAGTAAACCCAGGTCTCAGGTTGTTAAAAGAAGTCAGCACAACCATACATGAGGGTGTTTTATGACTCCAGTCCACGTCCATCACAACTAGGACTTTAGTATAAAACCCCTCTGGCCTTTTTTCTCTCAGCCATGTAGTGTGTAAGATAGTTCATCACTCAGACAAGTGAAAACACAGGGAAGTGTGTGTTTCTTCACAACGCCTGAAGCTTTTAGTCTGACCTTCTCCCCTCTCCATCTCCCTCTCACCTTTTTCCTCTCTCTCCTCTGCCCCGAGGGGGTCAGTGGGCGGGCCTTTAGGAGAAGCGTGTGAGGAGGGGCCCCCTTGGCAGCACCAATACCTAGACTTGAAAAAAAATGATGGCTGGCCTCTACGTTGTTGAGACAGTGGTTGGATGTGGAGAAACAAGGTAAATATCAATGGTGGTGGTCTCGCATAGCTCATTAGTCAATGTCTGTTGCTCTCTGGCCGAGCATCAGCAGAGAGCAGCCCCAGGGTTAGCACCACCACCACCACCACTGTCCTCCTGGAGAATCAAACCCAGGCAAAAATAAAGCAACCTGAGCCGGGCATAAATCATAAGGAACATTTGTTACCTTGGGTAATTGTGCTTCATTTATCTTCAGGCCTTTTTCCATTTGTCAACCCCCAGAGGCTGCTGGGTAACAGCTACACAGGTCGATGCTGTAGGTTGGACTGACTGTGTCTAACCAGAACTGCAGGAGAGGAGGCCAGCAGGAAACAGCAAACACAACACAGTAGAGTTAGACTGATACCACACTGGGCTGATAAGCAGATTCTCTTACACAGCAGCAGGTCAGTCAATTGACTGTGATGCATTTGACTTTAGAGGATCAGCCCAATGACACATTATAGTTTGGACATGTGATCATATTTATTTAAACTATATATTTATTTATATTGCAAGACTTGATTATAGTATGGTATAACGTAGCAAGCTAAAGGAGAAGTTGAAGCAGGAGAAATACTGTATCTTACAGCACGGACCCACTTTTGCAAAACTACACCTGCAAAGACCCACAGTGGTCCCGACCCGTTAACCAAAATTATTCCCAAGTCAATTCCGGACGTGTTAACATGTGTTAATCACCCGTGATCCAACACACATGCTACTTACACAGTCACTCATATCAAATGGGTTATGGCATCCTTGTCCTCTTGTTTTAGTCGTTGAGTTGTGTTCTATGAATTGTCAGAGGACCTGTGCTCCTGCAGCTGTAGTTAGCTTGTAGCTATCAAAGCTAATACATTGTGGCACTTTTTACAAGCAGCAAAGCCACTAAGACCATATTTACCCCTGGCTATATCTGTCATTGCAGGATCCATTGTGATGTTCTAGCTAGTTTGATGGTGACTGATGCTTATCTGAGTGGAGGGTAGTATTGTTCCCTCAATAAAACAAACCCTTATGTCCACATATGTATTCTCCAGAATTAAAAAAATGTTGTTTCCCCCCCACTGCTCGTCCATATTTAGTTAATTTTTACCTGCCTGAATCTGAATTCAAATAAATATGTTTTTTACCCATTACACTTCAATTACTTTACCCATGGGTACCCGGCCAGTTTTAGGACTCTGGTACAGACTGCACTTATGGTTAAAATTACTTTTTGCCCACATGTTAATCTGTATTAATTCAGGAGACTTCCTCATATGATGCAAGCATCGTCTCTGCTTCTCCCAACGTTTAGAGCTGAAAACACATACTCCACATTCTACCACACACAGCAGGTGAGTGCTCCGGAGCCTCATGCTAGCTGCAGAATCAATCAAATAATTTGTGGCTGACACACGTAAACACACCCTGAAAACGCAGCTAAACTCAGGCAGAGAAAAAGCTGAATGAGCTCAGGCTGGGGATGTGTTTTAATGTGTATTGTGATCCGCTCTTTAGGCAGACGTCTATTAACACCAATTGTAACCTCACTGCCTTGGAACCTGTCTCTAGCTGTCAGCACCCTGCCACCTACATTCACCTTAGTGACACACACGTCTTTAACACACTGTCATTTCACGCACACACACACATGCACGCACACGCAGCATAACACCACTCTACTTGACAAAAGGCAATCTAAGATCTGATGACGTCTCTCAGCCGCCTGCATCTATTATTGAGAGTAAGACACACAACAGGAGGATGTGACGCCACATGAAGAAAAGGAAAGAGGAGGTAAAGAGAGGTTGAGAAATCATGAATGGTGGAGTCCCTTTGACATTCTCACACTGAAAGTCTGCAATCAACTGGCTACATTTCTGGTGTCTGGGGTCTGGAGGGCACAACAGCTCCCAGATTAAAGAACAGGCCAGAGATCCTGAGAGAAAAAAGATTTCATGTGGCGGTTGTCACTTCTTTGCCATGAAGCATTGCATCATGCTACAACACCCATAGCCCAAAACCAGATGCACCATACAGACAGGTAAGGTTAAGTATTCAGGATTTGTAGTATTTGTTGCTGTAGTGGAAAGATAACGCGTTAAGATTTGATATAGAAACCGAGGCAGGTTCCCAACATTCATCCCACACTGTGTTGTTGAGTCAAACAAGTTCACTTTGACTGTGTACAATATCAGCAACTCTACTAACAGCAACATTTCAAGTCATACCATTGAAAAACAAATGGACTTACTTCAGTTTGCATTACAGACACGCTGCCAAACAGGCTCCTGCTTCAAGTGCAGGTGTGTTTTTGGTTTGCCCAGAGTTAAAGCCCCTGTGTGGGTCTAAAAAAAAAACAATTGTCAAAACTGATTCAGCTGAAGTGGAGATACCCTGAAATTTAATCCCCAGTAAAGGTAAAGCATTTTACCCTTAAAGCAACATTATCCATAATGCAGCTCAATAGTGTCTATTTGTTCGACCCTCTCTGCCAAGTAAATGTCCACATCTTTCAGGCTCCAGGGACCTGCAGCATGAAATGAGTTCAACGCAGCCAGGCTCTCTATGGGTTACCTGGCTTCACTGAGTCCAACTCTGACCATCATGGAGAGGGGAGGAGAAAAGTAGTTTACGACTGATAAGGTCAATCTGATTAGCATGATGCATTTGATGCTCTGCAGCAGGTCTCTGTGTGGCACAGCTTACCATGGTGACCCATACTGGTTAAAAGGGAGCCAGCTTTGTGATCACAAAACCTGAGTTAATCCCAAAGATTACTGGATAATCCATTTATCTTGCATTTTGGTACAGGCCCCAGGACCCTGTATGTAATACAGCTTTTCTTTTCAAATGTGTCGTTGCCAAACCCCAGCTGAGATAACCCCATGACATCATCAGGGTTGTTTTCTTGACCTCGGCAAAGCTCCTACGCAGCCATAGAAGATTTACACAGCTGTTTTCACAGGCTGAGGAGTTTCCCCCCATGACAAGAGAATTAAATGTTATGTGTAAAGTTAGTGTCATGTACTTTCACAGCAGAGTGTAATGAAAAGATACGTCTTGGCCACAAAGCTATTAATATGAATCATGCGTGGTGATTAATTAAGTAAATAGAGTTATCTGAAGAGAGTTGGTCGAGTCATGTTCATTTATAAAGCACATTTAAAGCAGCCAGAGTTAACCAAAGGGCTGTATAAGAAAAGACATGAAGATAAATACAACAATAAAATAATATAGAGTATAATAAATTGTTAAAAGCCGGTAAAAAGAACTTGATTCACTCAGTTTACCCTTAACTGTGGCAATGGAAGACAAACACTTTGTCGTCAATTGTAAACTGAGCCAAAGCTTTGAGACAATTTATGACCAGAATATAAAAGATGTGGGATTTAGAGGAGAGGAGAGGAGACGATAAACAGAGAGACACATTCATCGCGTGCTTTCAGCTCTTCTAAGGATTGGGCCCTCGAGTATCTGGGTGGCTGCTGCTGACAGGTGAGGATGTCTTTTATCAACAGGTGTGAGGAAGCCAATGAAGATATGAGGACAGATAGCGCAGGCGGGCAGGAGCTACACACAGCCCAGGAAGAGAGTCGGGACAAGGAGGATGGAGAGAAACCACAGACAAGGTGTGTGCACAACCACAGACACATTCTCTGCCTGCAAACTACACACACTTATCTCACCCAAATCTGAAAAAGGCGGATGTATTAAGCATCTACACATTGCCGGCTCCAGTAGAAGACATGCAGCCTGAGCTCACTAACACACGTTCGGTCTCCAAACAATGAAGCAGCGATGGAGAACAAACAGTGCTGATGGCCTCAAGTCAACGCAGCCAATCATCAGCAACATCTCACACTACAAAGCACCGTGTGTTGGATTGCATCATTATAATGTTACATCACATAGCTACACAAACACACAAAGGAAACAGAGGAGCAAGTGTTTATGAGTTCTTCCTATTGTGGGACTGTTTTGAAATCAGGTCAGGTTTCACTCAGTCATTTATAATAGATAATAATAACTTTATATATACAGAACCTTTCAAAACAGCTGTTGCAAAGTGCTTCACAAAGAGAACAAATAAAAACAATACAAAACATCAAAGGCAACAATCAATCAAATAAAATATCATTTAAAATCAAATACAGAAAATGATATAGTACAAAATCTAAAATAAAAGACAATAGGTACAATATTACATTACTTAAAATGAATGGAGAAGGAAAGGAACACATAAATAATATCAACAATAAAACAATCAAGTAAAAGCCATTAGTTTAGAGAGAGGATTTTATTGGGTATTCACATCTAAGAAATGATTATTTAATATCTAATGCATTAGGGACAAAGCAAAGTTACATCTGTGATGAGGGGATCCATCCAAAAAATAAAAACATGTGCTATTGATGAAATTAAAGAACGTGGTGTAATATAAAGGACCGGATGGATCAAACTGCAGGGAACAAGGCTTCCTGTCTGCCCTGCCAGATGGGCAACGTCGCCACTGTCAGAAGTCCAAGCTGGCTTTAGTCCAGACAACAGGCGCAACCGCAGTATCTGTCCCCGGGGAAACAGGGCTATCTCTTAGTGTTCAGGTAGCGGGGGGACGCTGAGGGTCAGCATCCTGCTTCTAAACCTGGAAAAGGAAACTAATCCGGGTCAAAGAGGGCCACAGTGTTGAGTGAGACTTCACATGGGGACGGTTATTCAAAGTGTATTCCTCCACCATCTTCATTAAAACCCTGCACCTGGGCCTAAAACTGATCCATGGGGAACCCCCTCATGGCCACCGCCGGTCAGACCCCTTAAATCTGTCCCCAGCCCTTTATTCACTCCCCACTTATCCCCCCCTTCTCCCTATGCTGTGCTCTCTGCCACTTTGGGTCAAGCTCAGAGCAACAACACTGAGCTGATGTGGACAGGAAATGGATGAGATGGGATTAGAGAGATAACAGAAGGCAAAAGCTGTGTTTGTCGCTCAGAAAACTGATCGCTTCAGTCTCTGCTTGTTGCTCTCACAATTAATAATGGCTTGTAATCAGAGACGTTTTTCAGCAGCTCTCCTGGGTTTCAGGATTTCGGTTGCCAGTTGTCATCCGGTGTTGAGAGGGCGTCACAGGTCCGGACCCGGCTAACACCTGATGAAAAGTCTCTGTTGGCATCGATCTTATGTGCACACGCGTACATGCACACACACACACATTCTTGTACTTGTACTTAGTGAGGACACTCTATAGCTATAATGCATTCCCTAGCCTCTTACCCTTACCCTAAGCTAAACCTAATTCTAACCTTAACTTTAAAAGCAAGTCTTAACCTTCAAACAAGCCTTTGAAAAACTGAGGACCGGCCAATATTTTCTCACTTTCCAAAATTGTCCTCACTCTGTAAGCACTGATGGTCCTCCTAGTACAAGTACACACACACACACACACACACACACACACACAGAGAAATCCACTTTCAAGCCATTACTTGTCATATGTAACATTGCTGGCTTCAAATATCTGTTAAACAATGGCTTTTGGTCATTCAGACCGACCGTTTGGATATACAGAGGTTCTTAGTGATTCAGACATGATAGGACCTTTATGGAGAGAGCGGCAATGCTTGCATTATAAATGTGTTATTCTCTCCCAGGCTCCACGAATTGGAACGCACCTGTGACACACACATATGTGCATGTGCATGGTTAGGAAGTGGCTCATTCTGACGGTTATGTAACCACTGCTCCTACAGTGGCAGGTTTACATGCATTAGTCAACTATAAGTGATTATCTAACACATGATCAAATCACAAAAATCTAAATGCATTCCAACTGGATTACACAAGCTGAAAATAGTTTCCAAACTAGTTTTCCACACTTGAAGGAATAAATTGGCGGGTCATCTGCAGCATTAAGTCTAGTCTTGCCTCAGCGTTTGATCATGGACTCCTGAACCTAATTACGTCATGATTTCCAACAACCCTCTTTTTACTAGATAGAGATATATGCCACATTGTTGGGACTAACATGTTGTATATAGTGTTTCTTTTTCTGTTTTTTTTGTACTTTTACAAAGTGATACATTTAGATAACATTAACAAAATGTGCATTCAATTTCTCTCTGTGCACGTTTTATTCTTGGGCTGTTGTAGCCCTGACATGTGCAGCAATGAAGGTGTTACATAAAAGTGTGTGTATCAGGTGCATATTCAGACACATGACACATTTAATTAGCATCATGTTTAATCAATGAGGTGGAGCCTTCACTCCTTGATCAAAATACCTTTGTGTGATTACATGAATATTAGTAAAATTGTTGTGTGTGTGCCATCGCTTACTTTTACAGTAATTGCTGTGAATACAGTGGTGTTACCCAACACTGCCAATGTTCTTTGTATCTGCTAATCTGAAAATGACAAGTGTTATAGGTGTGTATGTTTATTGTGAAGCATTATGTAAAGTTATGTGTGCTATGAGGTGAATGTTATTTAACTGCCATTCCAGCAGGTTTGTTTGCAGGCTCATGTCCTGCCAAGAGTGTGTTTACACCAGAAACCATTCCCACTGAGTGGCTTTGTGCAGCAGACCAGGCCAGGGGTGGCGTCACACAGCTGCTCCAGCCGCGGCCCGCTCTGTATCTGTGTTATTGTTACCGGTAGCATTACCACGCTTAAGTGCAACAACTTCATTTGTAACAATAAGGACAAATTTCCCCGATGCCATGTGTGTACAACGTGCACATATAGCTCTGTGACTGGAGAGACGAACCACACAAACACAGAGGTAGGAGCACACACATAAAACATGTGAGCACAGACTCTACAGTTTGTCCCTCAAACGCAAGCGGGCTCAGATTTCAGGTCTTGTGGTCTCCTACAGATATATCGAAGTACACATCAGGCTGTGTGTCACTACTGTTTACAGGAAAGTGATTTATGGGGCTTTTTGGGAAGAAGAGGGAGGCTGATATGGTTTGAATGAGTTTCAGAAAGAAACTGAGAAGAGGTCAAGCTACCTTTTCAATAATCAAGCTGGCCTTTCAATAAGCGCCAGAAAATTAATGTGGATTATTTATCAAAGAAACGCATTTGAGTGAAATTAGAGTATTCCATGTCCATTTAGGATGAACAAGCACATCAAAGAGCCATTAGTGAATTAATCTACAAAGTTATGTTTTTTTTGTCTTGTGGTTTGTTGGATGTGGAAACCTGGCATAATGCTCGTGCTAATGCCAGGCATAACTGCAGGGGAGTAAGATAAACATAGTTTGCATGTTGTCAAATAAAGCAACTGCACCAGACATGTGGAAGATCTTTGTTCCTCGAAGCCGTCTTCATGTGACAGGCTCTTTGTGTTGGATGTCACAGACAGCAACTAGTCCGACGGGTACGGTTCCATTCTATTTAGACTACATGTGTCTCTTCATGCGAAATAATTTTTGTGTGTGTGTGTGTGTGTGTGTGGTAAGTCTGCATCCGTACATGTCGAGCCATAGCACACATGCACATTTCAAAGGTCCCTAAGTGTGTACTCTCATAACACTGACGTCTTGGGCAAATATGCCATTATGGAGGCATAGTGGTGTATTGTGTGCAGAGATACAGAGAGAGATAAAAACCTCTTGCACAGGAAAAAGAAAAGAAAAACTCCTCTCACAGTTCAACAGACGTGAGAGCATCCAGCTTGTCACATGCAGGGTGACACATTTAAAAAGCATACCTTTGTCTGAAGAGAAATAGAGATAGATTAATATGGTGAGAATTTATCTGCTCTGCTACAAAGGAGCGGAATAGAATCATAGCAATACAAACCAGCCTGCAGTATCCAAAATTAAATGTGTGTTCTCTTTGCCTGAATAAGTAAATATTACTTATAATGACACAGTAGCTATCAATCGTCCATCCATCCTTTATCTTTGACCACTTTGAGGATCACATGGGAGCTAGAGCGAAGACCCGCTGACATTAGGCGAGAGGCGGGGTACAGTCTGGACAGGTCGCCGATATATCACAGGGCCAAGAGACCAACATCCATACACCCTAACATCTCCACTTAACCTAAGCCCAATTTGCAGGTCTTTGGTCTGTATGAGGAAGCTGGAGTACCCGGGGGAAACTCAAGCAGACATCGAGAGAACATGACCCACCGAAACCTTCTTGCTATGAGGCTAATCACTGCACCACCGTGTCGCCTGCTATCGGTCATGTTTTCCCATTTTTAAAGGGGATAAAACCGAACCCATTTTTGGACACACGTGCAAAGCGTGCCTGTTGAGAGCTCTATGATGGCAGAAAAATTAATAAAGCATAAATTCCCTCCTTTCATTACATATACATTTTGACAGAGGATGTATATTATACAAATTTCTTCTCTATATAAATTCTAATTTCCCATTGACTTCAATGCTTTAATTGTTTTGCAATTTCAACAATATCAACACCATTTTGTATGACAACTAAATTAGCCTCCATGATTGCCTACGTGTAGCTTTAATGAAAAGCGCTCTGTTTATTTTATATCAAAACCAGTAACATGTGTTTGTTACTAAAGGAAACATGAGGGCATGTCGTCAATTTAACTGTTTGATTTACTGCATTCAACGGTTGAAGCACCTTTAATTCTGATGATGGTTTAAATGTTAGTCGAACTGTGAGCTGAACAATATGTGCTTAAAAACCACATGAAACAAACAGAGGTGGGGGGTGAGAGGGGGAGCGGGCCGACAATTAAGTCCAGATATATCCAGATTGGAACAGGCTCAAACACTGGGAGACCACCCCCACAGTCACCCTGCGGTCTGACCAAAGACAAATGGGCCGGTGAGGCTCCGTGGCATCGCAGAAAAATGATACTGTGAAAATACAGCAAAACTTGTTCTTACTCTACCTGCTGTTTTGATTTTAATTGTTGTGTTGCACGTTGCCAGGAATGCAAGGAATTACAACAAAGAAGAAACAGAACTGGAGGAGGAAAAAAAAAATCAAATAGACCCATAATGCCTTGTATGCTTTGGCAGAGCAAGAATGGCATTTTTTATTTCTTCTGAGAGGGTGAGACTAGGAAGGAGGGTGGGAGGACGGTGTTTATTGGTTTCTGCCAAGCCAGTCCGAGAAGCAAACACAACCAGGCTGAAATCGGATCGACTGGCACCATGCCTGGACCGGTGGTGGCCCAGTGCAGCGTCAGGGGGGAAAAACACTGACAAACAAACACAAGCACAGGACCCAGGTCTCCACACAATCACATGATGAGCAGGTCAGATATACGACCGAAAGCCCCAAAACTGTCTCAGCAAGCTTCACGGAGCAGACAGGAGTGCTGAGGATGACCTTAAAGTGTCTCCTCGAATGCGGGGAAGTTTTCCAATTGAAGTTTACTAATTCCATCCCCTTGATCCCATCCCACTCTGCTCTCCCAACACCCCCCATACACACACACACACACTCACACACACTCATACTCTGACCCAGCAGGAAAATCCCTCTGTGGCCAGGCATTTCTTTTTAACTTGATATGCTTGTGAATCACCCCCAGAGCTGCAGTGCTGCTCCACTAATGAACACAGGGCCCACAGACAGAGCTGTCCATGCCCTGCTACGCTCCCCGATTGCACTGGAAAACAGGATCCAGCTGCCCGGCACCCTGTCATTACAGAAAAAACCCCTCTCAGAACACCCTCTGCCTGCCCCTAGACCCCTCTCATCCCCTGACCACAAGTCATACTCACCAATCACGCCTCCTGCAGTTAACCTTGGTCTGGACTTCAGGAACCTGCCTTCATTTTCAGCTTTGCCCCGTTTGTGGCAATAACAAAGATCTCACATTCGTGGTTTCTTGTTCTGAACACTTTAATCAAATAGTCCCGTGTACTTCTAAATAATCACAAACAATTCACAACACAACTCCTGAGATTCAGTCAAGAATAATCTTGGCAGTGTAGGAATTCAAGTTTGCCGCTATCTTCCTTTTCACGCGAGATGCACACAGATGCTGATAGGTGTCCTTATTTTTGTTTATGCAATATACATACAATAGTGAAAGCGATAAATCTGCAGCGACAGTCTTGGATCTGTATCTGTACCAGACACCAATATAACTATGAGAAGTAGAGGGGTTCAGGGGGTTGGCATGAAATCCTCATCTGATAAACTCGTGTGTATCTGAGGTGTGAGTCTTGGCAGCAGGATGACACACACACACACACTCACACACACAAAAGGACGTTCGCATATGTGCACACAAGAACGCAGACAAAGGCACACACATACCCACACACACAGGCCCAGCTGATACCAGCATAAGGGTCGAGTGAAGCCATATCTAATATGCTGAGTGAAAAGTAAACACAGGCCTGTGGCATCAGGGCTTCCCGCTTACTGACAAACCATCTGACTCAAAACAAGCCCGGGGCCGAATGCTTCCAGGAGTCCAGGGTGTGGCCGGGGGGAGGAGTAGGCGGCCCGGCTATAAAACACACACAAGTACACAATCGCACAAAACAGGAGCAGGAGTCAACCAGATATAATTGCTCTGTTGTTTTTCTGTCAATAGCAATTAGAGCAGAGTTGCGCCAAAATTATTTGCAAGGGAGGACTGGGGATTTGCAGAAAGTGTGTTTGTGTTTGCACATTTAATCACCACTCAGCCAGAGTTACTGGTTGTTAATAAATGTGTAAATTGTGGTGATGCATATACACTGTGTTCTCTATTACACTGTGTGCAGAATGTTCCTGTTGATAATGTCTGCAACCGCTGTGGCAAGGGATGCTTTTTGCTAATGTAGATGACGAGAATAATACACTTTATTGGAAAGAAAGAAAAGAAATCAAATAAAGTACAATCCTGAACTTCAAACTAAAAGCAAAGATCTAAAACAAGCATACACACAGTTTCTCCACACTTCCGACTTCCCACCCATAGTAGCTTTAAAGCCAGAGTTGATTAGCCTCAATAAGTTAGCATGACTAGGCTACAATATGCCTACTCTCATCAGTCCTCTCGTCAAAGCTCCGCCCCCAATACACATGAGCGTGCACTGACAACTGCTAGAGGCCGAGTTTACCCTGACACGCTGGTTAACTTCAGGCTATCGTTGTGTTTCAAAAACAAATACTGACCCTAACTTTAAGTTAAGCATTAAGAGTTAAAGCTACATCATTAAGTGGAGCTTGAGTTGAGAATGTACTATTTCCAAGGTCAATAGTTACTTTAATGCATGAATGGTGATGCAGAACTATGCTGTTGTTGCTGTTCCTTATCTGTTTAATAAACTTAGATTTATCTCGATCTCTTGGCAGTTCTGACCTAAAGGATGTGAACCAATGATGCAGAACAAAACTCTGCTCCACAATAAAGACTGACCCCAAGACGCACATCATACAGTTCGATTTATTAACGTAGAAGTGTTTATTTCTGTAAACATTATTAATAATATCATTGAGGCTTGTAATTCTTTAATTGGTCGACCAGGGAATCTGCCCTGCACTGGGAGCACTGGTCTCAGTCTGAGCAGTGATATCTCCTCAGCTCTGTTTGTTGATGTGTCAAGAGCAAACACCTTGCTGCTCGGCGTTATTTTGACAATGAGCCTGTGTGTGTGGCTGACTGGCATTTAACAGACTCCCCTGCTGGCTGTGTTGTAGACACAATAAAGGAACCATCAGACGTGGCAGAGGGGGATCTGACTTCTCCTCCACCCACACACCGTGCAGCCCTCCGCTGCAGTCTGTCTTGTGGTCAGAAAAGTTTCACAAATCATGTTAACAAATATCCCCGGCTGAGTATCCTGTGGTTTTTCCCTCCAGAGTACAAGGAGCTGTGAGCGTTTGTTGTGGCCGTGGAGATTGAAGATGATCCTGGAGAATGCCGGGAGCATGTGAAAAATATTTGTAGCCATAAAGAAAGGCCAATTGGTATTAATGGGGTGGCATGGCAGTCGAGGCCACGGGAAGTGTGTGTGTGTGTGTGTGTTTGGTCTGGGTCAGTCAGACACACTTGTTTCCCAGTAGGATGGATCTGATGGGGGCCACAGGGCAAGGAGCAGACAGATTCATCAGAGTCGTCAGCTCAGGGTGTCCGGTATCCCAGAGTGCAGTGCTGCAGCTGCTCGGCCTGCACTGGCAGCCATGATGGGCTCCAGGTGGAGAGAAAGGCGGCTTCACATGCAGAACCTTCAATTCGGCTGATCGGCTTTAACGTGATGCAGAACAGTAAAGGCAGCTAAACTTCAGCATATGGCAATACAGGGGGGGGGGGGGGGGGGGGGCTAAAACTTATTTCATACAAGGGGCTAATATTTTATTTATATTATGTTTTTTTATATAAATTATTCCAATGTATGGTAAGTTTATATTGCACTATTGTACATCATTTTATACACATCGTCTCCACAACATAACCTGACATATTCTGTGTTGTTGTTTTTTGGAGTTTTGAGTGTGTATACAGGGCTGTGACATATTCTATGAATAAATATTATTCTTATATATTTATTTAAACTAAATTCATATTTGGTGTGACCACCCATTGCCTTTAAAACTGCACCGATTCCACACCTGCACACCATTTTTCAAGGTACTTGGCAGGTAGGTGGTTCCAACCATCTGGGAGAAGTTGCTAGCATTGGATGTGGATTTAGTCTGTCTCAGTGTCTTCTCTCTTCAGGTAATCCCACACTGAATCCATGATGTTGAAATTAGGGCACTGCGGGGGCCGTAACCATCTGTGACAAGACTCCTAATTCTTGTAGTCGCAGAAGAAGGTTCTTTAAGACTGTGACTGTATGGGTCGGGAAACAGGTTGTTGGCCCGCTGTAGAATTCAAGATTCAAGTTGTTGCAGATTCTCCTCAAGATGAGGAGGACGTACCTTGGGCAGTCAGAGCAGCTCACCCTTGGAACAGTCTGCCAACATCCATCAGAGATTGTTGGACATTTGGTTAATTTAAAATTTGTTTAAAATCATGGTTGATGATAATCAAACATAATGTTAAACATTTGATGTGTTCTTATGAAGTGCTAATGTCTTGTACTGTCCTCTGTCACTGTTTTCACACCTGCCCAGGGACTACAGTTAAAAATTAGCCAAGATGGCTAAACTGGCTCATAAACAGAAATGTGTTGTCTCTGTAATTTTAAACCTAATAAATAAATAAATTCATTGAATAATGAAAAATTCCTTTATGCTCATTGCAAAGAGCCACAGCGTCTTCATGTGCTACCACCTTGATTTGTATGATGAATAAGAATCTAAAGTTTGTTGAATTTTTTATTTGTTTTTCATTTCATGTATTTTTACAGATCTTTTGGTCTTATTCTTGCAGCTCCAGCACATATCCTCTGCCATTATAATGCAACAATGAAATGCACTGTGGCCTCAAGTGTTAACTGTTAAAGTAAAGTAAAAAAGAGAAAGAAAAATGAATCCCTCAGCAATCACCAAACTGGTTTATTCTAAAATATGAAGTCCTGATTATCAGTAGTGAAAATCGAATTGTGTTTTGAACAGCGTGAACCTAAAGCCCCAGTAGAATAGTAAATCCACTAAAGGAGACTCGACTTGACCTGTGTGAACCTGTGACAGAAAACACATTGGTCATTTCTAACCATTCATATCCACTCTACGCCCTGCTGGGTTTCTAACAGGAAATATGTACACAAGAGACAAAATGTCTTCCTTGAAAAAAGGTCTGTGATCATCAAAATGTGCAGATTAAAGTATTTGGAGGAGTTAACATAACAACACAAATGAGTGGGTTAGTTTAAATGGTTTCTTGTGTAAAACTACAAGATGTTTTTGGAAAGCCGTCTGCGTCCATTTGTTATTCTCACACTGTGTCTTTATCAGCTGAAGTCAAATGTATCCATAAACACTCAAGCAGCTTGTTAGTTTGTCTGCAGCACCAGGGTTTTTTTCTAAGATCCTTATCACAGATGTGAAAAATAGCCCGCTGCAGAGTTTGCTCATAATAGATTTTTGTCTCTCTTCTCCTTCAGTCCGGGATGCCTTGTTAAATCCGGAAACTTGTGACAAGTTTGATTTAGGGCTGTTTGGACTGAAACAGCAGAAGCTCCTCTTTGCAATCAATCAAATCAAACTGAAAGCAGTTATTTTTCTAGCCTGACGTGCATCGCAAAGGTATGAAGGGAAACCTATAAATATACCACTTCATTCAGCTCCGAGACAACTTACACTGACTCATAGAGTGATTTGTCTTTCTCACAGTTCATCCATGATTCTGCACAGTACAGTCATCCACGCCACCACCACCTGTAAAGGAAGATAATAGCTTAGTGTTAATTTGCACGTGTGTAACGAAAGTGTAAATATAGATACAACTGACAGGTTATAAATTTGACTTTTAAAGCTGATATTTACTCTAAGGAGTAAAACAAACAGAAAAGTGGCGGCCTTTGCTTACTTTGAATTCTTAATTGGTATAATTTGTGCACATATGCAACATAATGTATGCCCTTAATTCTTACTCTTTTGTGTAGCACACAATCACAAACGCATGAAATAGCTGTGCTTTCCAACAGATGTACTGCAGAGTTGTATGCACTTTTATTACTTTATTAATCACTACGTATTTCATATTTAGAACGTACCAAATGTGGGACAAAGTTCTGACTTTACTGCTATAGCCACACAGAAAACAGACTCAGGCTACCAGAACCTCACTATGCCGACTTTGCGAAAGGATAATTGATTTCATATTGCAAACTTGTTAACCATAGCCTGTTTCTTTAATGTGAACAAAGTTGTACTTGATTTTTCTTTCTGCTAGTTTTGACCCGTCTCGAATTCTGACACCCACGTATTTATTTCTTATTTTATTTATATTCATTTATTTACTGGCCAGGAAAAGAAGGGAGGGGTAGGAGAAACTGCATTAAAATACAGTTTGCTATATGTCTTAGGCATTCAACCCCCGTACTGTTCATATATAAGTAAATTCATTAAAGGTGGGTGGATTTTCTCCATTCATACTTCTGAAATACAGGTAGCCTGTAGACTGACGGATCACAAAAACCATATAGGGTGTTTGCTGTGTTATATTGTTGTACTAGAAGAATAGCACTGGAGATAAATGAGAAATACTATGGCAAACAGCATGTCCCATCATCTCATCACTGCTTTTGAATTTCACATTGTTCACCTATTTGGATGTGCAGGTGTCACATTTTATATTTTGTCAAAAGTGAAGTTTTAGGGTCTTTTTAGCTCCTGCTCGCTCGTGTGTGTGGAAGAGGATCCACTAAGAAACACTTGTCTTGTGAAGAGAAAGAGAATCAGCGAGATTCAACAATCAACAATGCAGCAATTAATAGCTCAGTCACTTTGACAAAGATCAAGAGAAAAGATCCTGGCTTGAACAAACAACTGTGACATTTACAGTGTGGATTCTCTAGGATATCCTGCAGAGTGACTGAGCTGGATCAAGGACGTGTTCTGTGTAAGTGTGTTGATTTTCACTGTGTGCTTTTAAGCGCGATATATGGCTGAAGAGTGTGACACAGTGCTTGCATGGCACGGCATAGCACATGCCCAAGGCCAGGCGGTGTGCGATGCCCGTGTGCAGGATGCTCTGCTTCCTGCCCCTCCCTGAACAGGTGCTGAGAGATGTCTTGTAGGTATAAATGTGATCATTGTGCTCTTAAGCTCACAGAGCTGATGCCAAAGCTTTGGAGAGCAGCAGCAAGTGAGGGCAGCTTGTAATATACAGTCTGGTGTAGTCAGAAATGTGAAATAACCGAAACGTTACACGTCAAATACAGGAAAAAAACAATAAAACTATAAAAGTTACTGTATTTCCACCAGAACAAGCCCATACAACAGGCAAGTTGTAGTTCCCGTTTTTTTAGAACATGACTTTGTCTCATTGCTGCCTCACTGTAATCGGATCCACAGTCACAAACCACTTCGATCCAGATGGGACAGATGTGCTTCGGGAGGCCGACAGTGAAATGATCCACAACGACTGAAGCTGAGATGAGAGCAAGGCGTCTTCGAACAAATGATTAAAGCCTCAAGATCTCAAATCCTTTAAAAGCATTTTTGGTTTCAGGGTAATCCAAATATTTGTCAATTAAAGATGGCATTTTTATTCAAACATACTGCCGAAGACATTTTTTTTTATTTAAAAAAATTAACTGGGAATAGTTTGTGTAGTCTCCATAACAAAAAAATAATGGAATTGTTTATTTTTATTTTTGAGTAAAGTAGAGAGTTTTCATATATCATATGATATATTTACTTATACATATTTATATATTTATACACACTGTAACACACTCTTGACTCTTGTAAGCACAATGTTCAGTTTGTTTTAGTTCCATATTTGGTCTCCACCAACTCATGGAAATATCTTTCTCTTCTGAGTCTCTTCATTTTCACCTGCTAGACTCTAAATTATGGTTTTGAGTTGAAAACAGCTAGTGTACTTCATCTACAATAAGTTAAAAGAAGAATCATTTGCACCATTGCCACCTATGCACATATTTAAAGCAGTATTTTAATCTTTATCTTTTTGATGCATGAATCTTCCTGCTACTTTATTTTTTTGAATTATGATTTTCAACACGTGGTTATAACTGTTACTAAATGAATGACGCGGGCACTAATGACTCGAGCATCAACAATCAGGTTCAAAGTTTTAAAGATAATACAAATAAAATGAAAAAAAATACCAGCCTGCATCGAGATGAATAATAATACTTTCCCTTCAGCAAAAATAAAAACACAATTACTTTACTGAGTCCTCACTGTTCTGACTTTCATTCGTTATCAAGATTTCCAAATGTTTCCCTGTGCCATAAATGACTCCTGTCGCTGCAGGGCTGAAGTTCAAGAAAAGTTATGACATACAGCAAAGCATTAAACATGTCCGTTAAGGTGCACTGCCGGCGTTTTTCTCTGACAAGACTATGGCTGTTAAACATCTACACCTCATCACCTTCAGGGCGATTTGACAGAAATTCAATCAAAAACAAAATGTGTGATACATCAAGATAATATATTACATTTTGTGGCATTTCTCACTATGAAGAATATTTTCAGACCTGTGCTTATCTCCTCGGCAGCTGCGGTGCCAGCAGTTTTACTCAGCGGAGGAAAACATGCGCTGACATGCCATCGTGATACAAACACAACTGCAGTGCCAATGCAACAGCAGCTTGTGTTTCTTCTCCTAACAGGCTGGATTTGTATCTTTTCTGAGTGCGAGCAGTGTGTGGGAGCAAGGCCTGAAAAGGGGGAAGGCATACGCATGTGTTTGTGTGAGTGCGAGACAGAGTGGGGGAAAAAAAGAGAGAGGATCCTGATCTCTCTGGGACTTACTCAATCCCAAATGTAATGTAAAACCTATGGGACAATGAGGGGCTACATAGTGCTGAGCTTTACCCGGGCCAGAAAGTCCACCCAACATGTTGTCAAACCATGAGGAATTTATTACTAATGTTGGTCAGCTGTAGCCACAGGGGGGGCGGGGGGCATTTTTTTTTCCACAGAGGAAAATGAGAAATCATTAATTATCTCCACCGCCACCCTTGATCATCGGCTGAGTTTATCTCCAAAGCGTGCATTTCCATCCTGACAGAGTCTCTTCAGCTAGCGTGTCCATTTATAAAGCTGGTGGCTTAACAGCGGGGTCATACACTAACCTTACAGTTGCCAGCTGATGGTGTGAAGGATTGGAGGTAGAGGAGGCAGAACAAAGCAGACATGGCAGCAGTGAGTGTGCTGGGATCCAGACCTTGGCCTTCAGCCTCTTTCCCAGGGGCAACCAAATCAACAGACTACGGAAGAATGTGCTGCAAGTACAAGAACAGCAGAATAACAACTACTCCAGTAAAAAGTCTCACGTTTAAAAAAATAATTTGCAAAGGGAAAATAAAATCTTTATATGTGTGTATGTTAAAACAAAACTAAAAAAACAGATAGATGTGAAGTAGCTGATGGGTACAGTATGTGAGCTGCCATTCTAACTCAGTGGTGAGACTCAATAAAGAGAACAGCGTGCATGCTAGTGGGTGTTTTGGGATCTATTTAATAATCCTGCATGCATCCAGTGTAGGGGCCAACGAAATATAGTCCAGAGGTTATATTTGAGTAATACCGTGGAAAACAGCTTATCACTTCTATCCGGGTCAATTCAAACACTATATGTGTCTCTCTCTCTTGATCCAAGTGTGATAATAGGCCAGAGGGAAAGTGTTAGCATCCACTAACATCCATGCTGCTGGGAGAGAGCGGGGATGGTAGCTATGCACTGTAAATGTACTAAACCCAGAGCCGAGCAGCAACCGGAGGGCAAAATAACTCACCGAGCCCCGGTCGTGTAAGTAGAGGAAAATATTACATATACATACATAAACACACACATAGTTACCATATGTTGGGAGAGCAGGCACAAAACCCTTGAACAAATAATTTAGAGGACATTCTAAGCATAGGACGACGTTCAGTAGTAGACGTCAAGAGTTTTACATTTTTGTTCCACATGTCGTCATGCATAAAAAGACCCCGACTGAACACTGTAAGTGGACAGCTTCAGTTCTACAAGTGAATGAGTTAATCCCCATTTGTATTTGGGAGATTCTGTCCAACACTGTTTGATCCTCATAAGCAGTATAGTTGATCACTGTGACAGTATTGGCACACTATTAGAGAATTCCACTGCAGATCTATTTCATTTGAAGGTTTGGATTTTAAAAACTCACGAGACTCATCACATTATGAGAATTTATCAACTCTCTACTAGTGCCAACAAATTAAAGTTTAGTGTAAAAAGAAGAAATATACTCACATTGCATAGTAATGTACCAGGAATATGCTTTGCCAACATGTAGCATCACTGGAAGTCATCATTATACATAACAACAGAAGTTAAAGCATTTTCTACTAATTAACAGGACAATGTGATGTAGTTTTTTTCCCCAGCAGCAGCACATCCCCTTTGCAGCATCACTCTAATAACACAGTGGCCCCATTCAATTCATTCAAAAGATTGAGGGAGCTGTAGATTTAGCAGTGTTGTTCTCTGCTCTTTTTTTATTGAAGAAAATGGGATTTAGGGATCAATGGCCACTTTCAGAAGAATATACTTACATACTTACTAAGTCTTCTTTGTTTCTTGAAGTGCATAAAGTATCGACATCACAGTTGGCCACCATGTTGTTTTGGGCCGACCTTGTTTGCATTTTCCAGGTGGTGTCCATCTTAGGGCAATCTTTCTGGTCCATTTTGAGAACGTACCCAAACCGACGTCTGATCTCAGCTCAGCAGGATTTCTGATTCATCTCAAATCCCATCTTGAGACACCCTCTGGACGTCCAATGGTCCCTGTCAACAGCATCATAGGAGAAGTAATAAGAAGTCAACTCTGCAGTTCTGACACTGACGTGCTCCAGTAAGCCATTATATCAAGAAAGTATCATAAAACAAATACACCAGCAGCCGTGCTACAAACAGTGTGCCGGCGAGCATGCAGCAGGCAACTTAAAGCTAACAACCCAAGATATACAAAGTAAACATCAGCCTTACAAGCAACTCACTTATTTAACCATGATTTCTGAGTCAACACCATTTTGATAATCATATTGTGGGTGGGACAGTACTCCTCTCATGTTGCCTGTACTTCTGCCAACATCATTTCACAGGTTGTTAGATACACAGATAGACTTTGAAAAGCCAGACTAACTTGCGATTAGTTAAGTATTAGATAAAATAGAAAGATTAGGCTATTTCTTGTATTTAAAAAAGGGTTAAACCAGGATTTAACAAGTGACCTCTCTGGTGTACTCGAAAATCTATTGTTGTAAATCAAAAATCATTCTGCAGTTGTTATTCACAGTTTTACGGTTCATTGTCGTCACCGTCTTGTCATCTTTCACATTTACACCCAGATGATCAAACATTGCCCTTAAGCTGCTGTGTTACACTGTCAGTAAACCTGGCCCAGCTTTTTATGGGCTGCTGCTGAACCTGGCCGGGCTTGTTTAACTACATCCAACGCTAATTTGTGCTCATGTTGGAGCAACACTGTTTACTATCATGATGTGAGTTTCCAGGTTATTGGAGGCTGTTAAAAGAAGAGGAAGAAGGGAGTGAAACTGTCTTTAAGAAATGTCATTCAATTCACCCTTTGTATGGGACTTTAATACTGTGCATATACTATAATGAATATATTTGCTCTATATTCCTGTGGAAGTGCTCTTCATGTATATTGGCTACAAAGAGGACTATGAGGCTCTGGCACTATTTTGTTAAACACATACAGACAGTAACCACATTTTGCAGGCTTCTCTCAACTTTTATTAATGGAATTTTTCCATGGAGAATACCTTATTCCGATTGGCTGGAGGGTGCACATCTATTTCAAATACCCACAAGACTCTGATATAGTGTCCTTGACACAGGGGCAGCAGTTCTATAACACTATTTATGACTCTGGAGGAGCTTGGGCTTGGAGACTACAGCCTGCATGAGCATTCACTGGGGGAAGTATCGTCCAATGAAAAAACGCCATTGACTTACATTAGAAGTGTAGGATCTAGTGACCCAGAGGGAAGGATAAGGATGTAAGGATACCTCGGCGTCCACTGAACTACCCTCTGATTAGACATATATATATATTTAACTTTAATTTCATTCAAATGTACTCGTTCTCATTTGTTTCTATATGAATCTCTCCTGGTTGAAACAATGATAGAGATGACAGGGACAGTAGATGTTGAAGTGGAACTTCAGAGTGCATTGGTAAGGTCAGTATTTTGATAAGGCCTTGTGGATACTTGAGCTGAGTATAGATGTCATGTAGTATGTTCAAAGTCTCTCAAACTGTCACCCTGCTGAAGTGATACTGTTAATTAACTTCTCCTGCACAAACAATAAGTTGCAGCCCCAAATGTGTTGACTCAGGTAGGACCATCGCCAGCCAAGTGGGCAAACAGGTAAGTCTGTGGCTGCTGTCCAAAAGTCTCAGATCCCAGACAGCAGAATGTGTGACAGCACGGCTCCTTGTTAACTTTGGCAGAGAAGCACTGGGCTCCTCGCTGGAACCCGATGCTACACACAACGCCACCAACTGCACATCATAAAAACACAGTCATAAATCACAAGGAGCCTGAATAAAGTCAAACAGGAAGAAAAAAAAGAAACAGTGTGAGAATAAAAGTTACGTTTGGACTCCAGAGAGGGGACAAAGAAGAAGAGAAGAGAGTGATCATACAGAGGAGAGATAATATTTTCTTAGCAAGTGTACATGGCCTGTGTGTTTAGATCTTAATTTGTTATTGTTGCACATTGCAGTATAATCTTTGTGCAATCACAAAGACTTTGACAAATGTGTCTGCCGCGCACTGCCAAGCTCACTGCTCACTTGCATAACGCTCACTGTTCAGATTCATTAATAGCCACGTAATGGAAAAGCAGGGAGCAGCAGCGGCAGCAGCATTACACTCCAGTGACGGAGAAATTAAGCTTTTTTTTCCTCACTTGACATCTTTGAAAAGTCTCGAGACAAATACAGTGCGTAAATAACCATTGTGCTTCGGGCCGACACATTCCAGATCCGACGACAAATAGCCATTAACTGCCACGTTATCAATCACACAGGTACAGTGCACTGTCACTGGGTCTTTTCACGCATTCCAAACGACAGGCATAACTCTGACCTGACAAACCCAGTCAGCTTGAGCAACTTCCCCAATCTATCACAGCTGTCAGGAGGCATAGCACGGCTTTGTTCTGATTAATTACACCTTAGCTGCTAGGGAGCTGTCATTCATCCTAGCAGGTGATATATATACACAGTATCGAGATGTTGTGAATGAACTTGAACGACTGTGAGTGTCATGAGTCAGCCGCCAAACATTCAAATGAACATTATAAGACGGAGGCAGAGGGAGAAACTAAACAAGGAAACCATTTGGCCGCCCTCAGGCAAAACTATCCAGTCTTCACTGTCCCACAAAGCAGAAGACGTGCTACCAGTGTCAGAGGATCAGAGTTCCTGCATTAGAGTGACGAGTGAATGCAATTTCCCCTGAGAGAGATTGTATCATAATGATGTCAGTGTCTCTCTGTACACATAATATGTTTGAATAAACCTGTGGGGATCTCGAGGGAACTCCAGCATGCAGCAGAGTTACAGTAATGTGTTTAAACTGGCAAAACACACATCCAGCCATGAGTTTCCCAGAGACACATTTCAAAGAAACATAAACATAAACATTACTTTACATACATTTCCTGCAGATCATGGTAGATTGTTCCAAATTGGACACATTAGCACAATAAATGTCCATTCTGCTTGTGCATGCATGTGTTCACAGATGAAGTAGTAACATTGTACAGTGTGTGTGTGTGTGTGTTGGGGGGGGGGGTAAGCATGTGTGGGTGTAAGTATTTGAGTATTTGATTCAAGAGCTTTTGGAAGCAATCTCTGAAGCAGAGGAACCATTCTACAGCACATTGACAGGATAAAATAAATGATAAATGATGGATTGTCAACAAAACAAGACAGTTTGAGCTAAATTCAGCGAGCTAATGTGATCACAGTGAACAAGCTCGATTTTTACAGTTATAATGTTTTCCATGTTTAACATCTTATCTCCACTGGTGAGGTTATGTTTTCAGTGGTATGTTTGCCTGTTTGTTTGTTAGTTAGCACGATCACCCAAAATCTACTCAACCGGTTTCATGAAGGGGGATGTGGAGGGATGGCTCATGATCCAAAAAAGAACCCATTCAATTTTGGATCAGATCTGGATAAATAGTCGGATCCAGTAATGTTTTTTTATTTTCTTAAGCATTGCATAGAATCTGTAGACGAGGTAAATATTTTGAGGCAGGAATCCTTCGGATTTCTGTTTCTAGTTTGACCAATCACGTTGGAGCAGTCAGTGTGGTAGGTGGTAGGGAACCGCTACTTCGGCTTGGTACCGAAGTATTAACTTTAAAAACGCCACAGTACTTAGTACAGTACAGTAGGTATTTGAAGACGACAACCATTGTTGTTTATTATATGTTCAAATGTGTGTGTTGAAGTAAATGGGATTTATTGTTTTGCTTTTGTTTTTTTGCCATGTTATCGAATCCTGGAAGTATCATGGTATCATGACACCCCTAGTATGAACCAATGCTACATGAGTCTGAGCTTCCACCAGTGTCAGTGTCTGTATGTCTGAACACTTGCTGCAGTGAAACATGATCGTGAATCAATAACTCAGCTTGTACTAATGCTGAAGAGCTCTATGTGAATCCAACACACCTTTCCATGAATCAACAAGAACTCCCAAGGGTAATTACACCTGTTATGTGTGTCCGTGTGTGTGTGTGTTTAGGTGCCAAAGGTTTGCACATCTCACTTTATAACTGCATCGTGGAAAACATGATGTATGGGCGTGGAATTTGTATTTACAGCAGCTCACGCTCACCCTCATCTCCTCGTCAATTATCCACAACATCCCAAATGTCGACTTCAGCCTCCACTGACACAGACGATACAGGACGGCTCAGTGGCGGCTTGCACAAGGAGCAGCTGCACACGCGCTTAGTCTTTTACTCTCTACTGCACTTTCCACAACACCAGCATTCCTACAATAACCATATTCTCATGCCAACACCCTTCACCCTGTTAATGTTTCATGGCTTGCAATCCTACGAGGAAGGGTTTCAGTGAGGCAGCTGCTGAGGGAACGTGACGCGAAGACTTCTGTCCAAGGACAATGTGTCTCAGTTGACCATTACACATAAGCACAGTGGTCTCCAGAGGCTAAATGTAGACCACCATGATACAGCCCCAGAGAGTTCCAAGTGTTAAAACATGTCTGGGAGCAAACTGAGACACTTTACTCTGTGTGCTCAGGTTGACTCGAGGGCCAGTAGGTCGTCTGCAAGCTAACGCTGCAAAGCTCACAGTACAATCATGCCTCCTGATCGTTATCTGCGCAACAGTGATGCAGACCTGCTCTAAGGAGCTTTCCTGTGCTCCGCTCCACAAGCAAAAGCTTTTTAAAGATTGACTTCTTTGTGCAGGGGAAAATCTCTGCAGCTCAAAGGAACAGCTCCGGCCGGTGTTTTATTACATTGTGTTTCTTCAACGGCCTCGCGCTTGAAAACAACTTTCCAGCTGAGCAGTTCTAGCATTAACAAGCCGTTCATCTTTGATGAGCTCCATATGCAAAAAAACAAGAGGAGGGAAGTAAAGAGCCTGTGATCAGAGAAATAAAATCATATGTATAT
The DNA here is from genome assembly GCF_009819705.1 of Hippoglossus hippoglossus. NCBI lineage: Eukaryota > Metazoa > Chordata > Actinopteri > Pleuronectiformes > Pleuronectidae > Hippoglossus > Hippoglossus hippoglossus. Next base: position 22,862,274 of record NC_047159.1, on the reverse strand, counting down.
TCTGTCACGCCTCACATCCTGTGGAGCGCTGCAAAATGTGGTGTGCTTGAAGGAAAACAAATAGCATGTCCCAGTACAAGGCTGTGTTTGTTTCTGCTGCTTTCCTTGGAATCGCAGGAGCGAACGTGAGCCTTGAAAAACGCATGTGCCGCTTTAAAACTGTTTTTACATGATTTATTTCTTTTATGGCAGATTTCAGGAATACTTTGTCTTATCTTCAGGAAGTATTCCAGCCTGCTGCAGGGACATGTCAGGAGCCAAGATCTCTCTTGCTCACAAGCAGTGTTGTTCCCTGCAGCTATATTTCTCAACCTTGGGTGGTCACTTTACATTTCCTTGTTCCATTTTTTCCACTCCCACTATTTCAAACATTGCAACAGAGGGATGATCAGCAGCGTTTCTTTTCTGAGTTTGACAGGCTCTGTTGTATCTTTGTCTCAACTGAGAACACCCCAATTTTCCACACACACTTTGACACACACATGCACACTGTCTGCAATGACGACAAACACATTCATGTCATACTGTATCTGCAAGACAAAAAGCCTCCCATCGCCCCACCCCACCCAGAGTTTCACAGTTGACAGTCAAGTTCTGGGTCAGTCAAGCTCGTGGGAGCTCACATCCGTCTTGCCTCTTGACATGACATCACCAATGAAAAACAAGACGAACGAGATTACTATTATAAAGGGTTGGAGGGCTTATCTCCGATTACTGAGGTGGATTGTAGCCCTAAGTTCACCAGAGTACACATGCACCAAGAGACGCACGTACAAAACTGACTTTATAACGATTTCATTTGCTGCATTTTCCACCAGCGCCTATTCTGTGTCAGATCGTATTATTCCTTTCCACCACTATTTAAGCAACTAATCTGCATACACTACACACTGTGTGTGTGTATGAGCCCAGTGAGAGTAGCAGAGCCCAGGTCACAACAGCTCTGCTCCGTTTAGCTCAGCGATGTTAAAAGTACATCAGCAGCCTGCGGTGAGGTTTATGCTTTAGTATTGTATACAATGTGCCAGTGAAAGGGGAACCGGCGATGGAGTCATCAGGATTGTGGGATGACCCTGAGTTCATGGCGTACCCCCCCGCTGCTCGTCCCTTTCATCAAACAGCCCAGTTGTTGGTTTAGCTCAGGCCCTTCTCAGCAGGCCTTGGCAAGGGGGAGAGCCCGTGGCCAAAGAGGATTTGGTCAGAGGAGGGGGGCAAGTCTGCTCGCACTCAGCAGCAGCGTTTCCACCATCAAGCACCACCTACTTCCAATCATGCGTTACCCCCAAAATCCTCCCTGTGCCTGCAGAACCGGCAGGGCCAGATCGAGCAGAGAAGAGCGCTGGTCTAAATATACCCTTAAGTTAGCACAGGGAAACAAAGGACCAAACGCTCACAAACGCACCATCACACCTTTCAAAACACTTGTGTTGGTATCCCACAAAGATAGCAACATCAATCACGTTTCCTTGGAGACGACTTATATGTTATTAGAGCATTTATCTTTTAGTGGTGTAGTGGCACATCAGAGGCGAGGAGATAATGACACGCTTTATTGAAATGGAGACAAATGCACCCTCTCCTCACCATGGGTGGTCTAGTCAGGAGAACTGCATGGAGAAGAGCCCCACAGGCAATTAACATGCAAGCCAGACGGAAGATCTATGGTTTACACATTACACACAGCTGGGCTCAAGATATCAACCATGTACATCATGCTACACAGTGTGTGCATGTTTTTAAGCTGTAACAGCAACAGTGCATGTTTGTGAGAGCTCTATGTGTCTGACAGTGTAGAAGCAGTGATGGTGAACGTAAATCAAAAATCATTCTCCAGTTACAGCAGCAAGTCTCAACCAGCAGAATCAGTGAGCCCTGTGGGTAGATGCAAAGTGGAAGACAACACCAAGCACAGAGAGACAGAAACTAACAGTAAAGGCTTTGTTTTCATAAAGATCCATGAATAGGGAAACTGGTCAAATGTGAAAAAGTGCCTCACAATGTTAAAGGGCCAATCCAAAGCTAGTCTTTGCATAATCCTGCTGATTGACCAAACATCCAAACAATGGTGAAAACATGACCTCCTTGGTGGATGCAAAAGGATTCCCCACATGAACTCATCCGTGTGTTGCAGTTTAAGTCAGTTTGAAAAGCTTTTCAACCGGAAAAATCTCAGTTTCACATTTAAAGTGGTGCTTTGATGAAGCTGGGGTAGCAGCCAGAGACTGATTAAAACAAGGTCAAATTATGTGGGTCTGAGGTAAGTGTAGCATGTAGGTGACATTTGCTAATTTCACAAAGTAAAGCAGAGATAGTACAGGATCATTTCCAATGTAGTTGATGATGGCACTAGATGAAGAGCTATGATAATCGCCAAACTCATTACAATTTTCATGACAATCTAGTCAAACTTGTTGAGGTATCTCAGTCTGGACTAAGGTGATGAAGCAATGGATGAGCTGCACAACCAACCGTAGAGCCATGCCACGTGAGTGGCTCAAAAGAATTCCAAGAAAACCCGATATGAGATTATTCAAGTGATGTCACTTGACTTGACAAAGCTCCTCCAGAGCCACAGACATTATGCAAGTGTTTTCATACAGGCTGTGTCGTACACCCTGTTACCATGAATGACACTGACATGTAAAATCTGTTGAGTGGACCTCATAAGTGCAGCATGACATATGATTTGAGAAAGAAACAGAAATTTAAAGACTTTCATCGTGTCTGAAGTGTACTTCCACCAACTGCAGAAAAGTAAAAATGTGGCTAAATGAACAGAAAAAAACTATAGTGTGCTATTAAAGCTGTATCAAAAGGTCTCCATTTTAAATATCCATTATATATATAACTCAATCACTGCCAGAAAGAGGAGTAATATAACTTAAGATCTCATTATTGTCCAGATTACCTGATTTTGTCTTTTTCTCTCATAATTCTTATATTAACAAACAAGAAAATCAACTCTTCTCTCCTAATTCTAATACACTTATCTTTATTTCTGTCCCCCATAATGTGCTGCACAGTCTCTTGTTGGTTTTTGAGATATGTTTAGGATCCAAAATAAGATCAGAATATCACATATTTGTCTGAGTGATCAAATTCGAGTTTTACCAGCTGCAGAGTCTCCATGATACAGCTCAAACAAATATAATCCAAAGAGGGAGCTCCCTGTTTCATTTTAAAACACTTGACACAGTTGGACACAAAAAGAAAACTCTAGTTAAACTGCAGTACAACAGACAAATGGCCTGCACAACTGCCTGTGACTTCATAAATCCAAAGTAGTAGGTTTGTGTGTGTGGCCATCCTGCTGGGAGATACCACATCATTCATCATCTCATTAAAGAGGCTTACAAAGAGGAAGAAAAAAGGATGATTGGAGAGTTATCATCATTGGATGAGAGGGCCAAGTGGGAGGGACGTTCTGAGAATACACTCATCTTCATTGGTAGTCTGCTGGTGACGGGAACTGATCCTGGGGATTGTGCACAGTCAGGTGCAGGAGTCAGTCAAAGCTCTGGGTCCCACTCGGCAAGTTGGCGAGTTGCCCTGAAAATGTTCACCCAAAGCCACAAGAGATACCTGCAATTTGTCACCCCTATAAAATAACCTTCTCCATCTCAATTGTCATTTAAAGGCAGTTTATGCTCCTACGGGGAATGGCTCTTAGCACCGGATCTGTGTTTCTTGCAAAGCATTTTATTATCAAGAAGCCCCCACCCTCCGCCTTGTGTTTTTGTGGCAGTTGGCAGAGTCAGAGGAGGGTTTTAAAAGAAGACATTTAATCTTTCCTGGCTGCAAAGCTTTCATACAAGTCAGAGTAAAGACAGGCAGGAAAAGCCTAGAGGGCAGTGCATCAGTTCTTTGTTTGACGACTGGCTTGGCAGATGGCCAGGGCCTGATTTCTCACACCATGCATGCCACAGCACACCTCGGGCTTAGGAGACAGAGAGACTGATGGAAAGATTGAAGAATGAACCAAGTTCTCCAAATTTCACTGTTCCATTAACAAACGCTGTGGATCCTCACAGACATCGTGTAATCCGACTTAACATATTTATGTAATATCCTCACATTTTACAGTTGTGTTCACTGTCTCAATGGAAAGAGGCACGTGGATGAGAATGTTGTCACCAGTGCTGGGACGTTGTTATGTCACCCCAGTACAAACTGGGTCAAACCTTTCAACAGATCAATCCTTTGAGTTTTCTAAGGATTTAGGTTTAGATTTATGAGTATTAGTGAAAGAAAAACTATTTGTTTCATCATCCTTCCACATTTAATTGTAGATGACATTTAGCCTCAACAAAAACAAACCATGTTTTACTTTACTCAACATTGTGTTTATTTTACACTAAATACAGATATATAAGTTGGAAAGTGGTCTCAGTCTTGTGGACACCACTGTATGTATTATGGTAGAAAAATAAGAAATAAATAGAGACAATATTTAAGCAAATATGCAATCTAATAAGTAAAACTAAGACCACAAATATTCAAACTACCAACCAAACAGCAGCACACTGAAGGCTGAGAAGCACAGATCAGAAGTCTTAAAAGATGTGACACAGGGGGCCAGTGGATCAACTGTATGTGTTTCGTCAATGCAAAAGCCTGCTGGATGACATTGTTTCTCATTGTGGCAAAGGTTGAGCCAGGCCCAGTCTTTATTCAGAGGGTATTTATTTAGATCCTTCTGAAAGCAAACTGGAGCTGAAATGCTTCCATCACGATCAAAATATGAAACTATAGACAGTGAGAGTTTTTGTCAATATCTGACAAACTTTGTCTCATTAGAAAAGTCTAGTTTGTTGTTTTTTTACTTGTCAGTACCAGAAGTATGTTAGTTCCTGCAAAAAAAGATGCTTATCTCGATCCAGACCAGTAGTCGACCAGTTGCACAATTTCAAACAAGGAAGGCATTGAGAGAGCGTTGTTGTGCCACTGTTGATAAGAGTAAGAGCTATTTCCTGAACACATGATTGGATGAGACAGCTCTGTGTGGTGACATCATTGTAGTAAAAGACTACCAACAAAAGACAACCAGTGTTTAGCAACCTATGATGTCACTGACAATGAAAGGCTGATAATAGAATCTAAAACCATTTTCAAAATAAACACTGAGGCACTTGAGGCACTTGAGGCACTACTGAGCTTGCAGAATTCGCTGGACTGCACTGTCCTCTGGAAGGCAGAGGAGCTGGTCGAATTTTTGAGAGATCTGCATATTTTTCCCTCTTTTGTCCTCGACCTCTACAGTCATCAGCCTCCGCTGGTTTCCACCGGGGATCAGTTACCATCCTGTCACTGTGAGTGAGGTTGCACGTGCTGCCATTCATCTCCTCGAGTGTTACCTCACACATCTGTCACAAAACATGCCGAGCCATCGGGCAGTCAGACAGGTGTCACTGTATATGACATCCCTCACTCAGTGGATACTTACCTGAGGGTAATCTTACCTCTCAGCTTATGTTTCATAAACTGCTTTACTTGTGGTTTCAGAAGCACAGACATTATCCTGTGGATTGTTCTATATGCTTTCCTCAAAGCACACCTTGCTTTACACTGCGGCCGTGCTGTTATTTTCCTGAGCGGTGGCGATCTCCTATGCGGGTATCATATCTGATGTGTGCTTGTAAATGCATTTGTGTGAGAGCACTCAGGTGTGACGCCTCTCTGCTTCTGGCTTTCATCCTTGCTGTCAGCTGAATTCTGCATGATCAACATTTACACAGTTTATTATCTGTTCATAAACATTTGGCTGCACACTCTATTGTCCCAGACAGATTCAATGTGAACAATCCTGTGAACTGTGTGACTACAATGAGCTTCTATTTAATACTAATCAAACAGCCGTTTCATGCTCCCAACTGTCACACCAAAGCACACACAGGGTCGAGTCAGTGCAAACAGACAGGCGGACAGGCGGGTTTTCAGATAGGCGGACTCTGGGTAATGGTGACAATGCAGGAATAGTGTTTAGCTAAGTCTCCATGTGCTGGAGGCAGCAACTTCTTCAGTTCATCAGAGCATTCCTCTCTGAATAATGTTCTTACAAATCCTGGCATCTGCATTTACTGTGATTATTTCATATGCAAATGTTGGATTGTGCATGTTTCTATTTATCTGACAATGGCTGCTTTCCATTACATTTTACATTTCATTTAGCTGACGCTTTTATCCAAAGCGACTTACAATAAGTGCATTCAACCATAAGGGTACAAATCCAGAACAACAACAATCAAGAAAGTACAATTTCTTCAAGAAAGCCAAACTACAAAGTGCTATAAGTAAGTGCCATTTAAGTGCTACTAAATTGTAAGTTTAAACTTTTATTCAAGGTATAGTCGGAAGAGATGTGTTTTTAGTTTGTGGCAGAAGATGTGTAGACTTTCTGCTGTCCTGACGTCATTGGGGAGCTCATTCCACCATTTAGGAGCCAGGACAGCAAACAGTCGTGATTTTGTTGAGTGTTTAGCTCGCAGTGAGGGAGCAACAAGCCGATTGGCAGATGCAGAGCGGAGTGAACGGGCTGGGGGGTAACGTTTGACCATGTCCTGGATGTATACTGGACCCGATCCGTTCGCAGCACGGTACACAAGTACTAGTGTTTTAAGAGATGAATTAAGTTAATTAAGTTAATTATGAATCCACCCGTCCTCATCCTCATTTTTCCTCCTGTCTGTAATCCAGAAATCAAAGTTTCCAATAGTCGAGGATGTTCCATTTATTAAAATGTGTGTCAGAAGAGATGAGGCCTGTAACAGAGCCTGGAGCAAGCAAAAAAACTTTGTGTCTGTTGGAATCTGTTGGAACTGATGGAACAGTAGACGGAACAGCTGGGCAGCTGTAGAGGCTGTAATGTCATTTACTACTGTAGGCTTAGACTAGGCAACCTATGGTGTTGAGAAAACAAGAACAAATACAGCTAGTTATTTTCATAAACTTGAATTAATAATTACTGGATGTGTGTATAATCTGGAGGAAAATTAAGAATAAATAAGAACAGCAACTTTGCTTTTTAACCTTGCTCATGTCTGTTTATTTGCCAGATGGCAATTCTTTTGTTCATCTTTTACTTTTCCTTCCATGTGTGTTGGGCTCATTTGAGAAAAATTCAGTAGGTACCTGATTTCATAGATGCTTGTACGCTGATGAATATTGAATTGTTTATTGTTGTCACATTGATTTTGTTATATTCCATGAAGCCTACAACCATATATCTGTATGTTGTCTGTAACTTTTATCGTAATCTGGATTGAAAGGGATGATGGATGCTGTGCATTAGTGTAAATTCCTCTGCATGCCTTGCACCTGTCCCTGGCACAGAGCTGTAGCTGTAAAGGACACGGGGGTCATGTCTTGTCACGTCAAGGGGAAGATATTTTACATTCCACAATTACACACAAATTACATTTGTTGAGTTTTTAAGATTGATGGTACCGACTCTTTAGAGTCAGTATTTTTTTATATTACTGTTTCTAGACAGAGCACTATTTGAAATTAAAAGTGAAGTGAGCAATTCTGGAGAAAAACATGATAGTTAAACTAAACAGCAAAACAAAATTACCCCTCCCTTCAGAAGCTCCGCCCCCCAGATTCATTGGACATGCATTGCCAAGGCAGCGTCACAACACAGAGTCTTATGGAAGTGGAAGTCTCTTATTGCTGAAGCAAAACAAACCTTATAATATAAAATGTCATTAAACAAACAACACATACACAAACACAACATTCACAACACAACGGGGTAAAAACTAAGTCGTTAAGATTTTCACAACATAACTACAATGACAGAAGCGAGGACTGTATAGCCTAGCATTTTGAATTATTCATCCAACCAAAGGTCCACTGGGCTAGCTTTTTTGGGCTAACTTTTTGTTTTGTGTCTTTTTCTTTTTTTAATTTTCATTTCCATAAAACCAGGATGTACAAATAAATGCTATGTTATAGCATACTCAAAGTTCTTCTGCTGCTCTAGCTAACATTAAGCTAATATCTTGAAAACTAGATATTAAATCAAATATCTGTCCACCGAACACAAACATTACACTGGTACCTGCTTACTTACTAATGATTAACTACCACAAACATCAGCAAAAGGATAAAAACAATATTGACTTTTTTAGCTCTGTGAGTCATAGCAAAGTTAACATTACCCACCTTAGAAGCAGAAACGGAGCATCCTTGGCATTGGTTTTAAATTCTCTGAGGTCAGGGACTACTGGGAGAAGACCCGGTGGGCTGTAATGGGGGCCGCTGCACCTGTAGGGTAGTTGACTGTTAAAACATCTGTAAAGTTTTTAATAGCCTCATCGGCCTGCAGGAATGCCCCACTGTGTCGTGCACTCTGTCACACACATGTAGAGGTAGGTAGTGTGTCCCAGACATAAATGTTGAAAGCAGTAGCAAGTGCAACCTCTAATGAGAAGCTTGCTAATGTGTTTTTAGCATTAGATAAAAGATAGAGATACAAGGTTCAAGAAGAAATCTGTCTGAAAGAGTGTTTTTCCAACGCAGAACCAGATCTAAAATGGAATTGGCCATCAGACTCCAACCCCAGGTTTTTATATTTGTACTGTTTCAGAGTAATTTATTCAGTGTGGTAGACAGACTTAATTTAGTTTTTTACAAGTATAATAAGAGAGTCTCCGTCTTGAGACTCCTTTTCCATTTCTTAAATTTCCCTCAGTGTTTCTGTTGAGTTTGGCTGCATGACAGTGGAAATGCCAAAATGTGGAACTGAGTCCTGCAGCCTCTTGGTAAAATCAAGATGTTATCACACATAACTTTGTTGACACAGCAGTGACAGCTGCAGACATGAATAAGTGTCACACACAATTCTTTGGAAAAAGCAGGGTAGAGAATCTGTGATATTCTCCCCTCGCTTGGCAATATTCATGTGTGAAGATTATTAAACAGGACATTGTCAAATAGGAGAATGTGAACTCAAACCTTCCTTTTAAAGTAAAATCATATACGGACAGAAGAAAAATAGAGATAGAATTAATACAATGAATGTGTGAACATAACTGCCGCAGACAGGCGGCTGGCTGGAATTTGTTTTGGTGTGCTCAACAACTGCAAACATATAATCACACACGAGAAGTGCCCACAAAAGACAGTTACAATACAATAAATACAGTTCGTGCAATAATATGACCCATGCCTGTGAAGTACCACATTAAAGTGCATGTGCTTAAATATACAAACAGTGATGTATTAGGGTTTTTTCAGGTTTGAGAAGTCCTGTGGTACAGTTCAGAGAAGGTGGCAAGTTTCCAGGCAATTCTTTTTGAAGCTGTGAGCATGACTCTTTCTAACATTTTTTTTACCCTGTTGGCTGTAAAATTGCCAAAGCAAACATTTACAGTGTCAGAGTGAGAGATGCTGTCATTGGTGTACAATGAGTAGAGCAGAGGCAAGAGGACACACCCCTGGGTAACACCTGTAGATCTAAAATCTATTGTTGACTTTGACAACCTGTGTTCTACCCAGGAAGAACTTCAAAACTCAGACACTGATGGAAATCTACCTGCAGAGGTTGGTTATGCAGCCTCTTGAATATGATTATGTTCAAAGCTCAGCTACAGTCTATGAGCGGCAGCAGTAAACATAATAGTTTTACTGACCCTTGTATATTTTCACTGACCTGACAGCTAAAAAATGACAATAACTTAAATAAATATTAAAATGTATAGGTGCTCTATATGTTCCATACACTTACAGCTATGAATTTCAATCATCTCCTTCCACTATGAGACATTAGGTGAATGTTTATTTAATTTTAAATGAATAAAATAAAATGATGATGATGATGGCATCCCTACAATGTACCTAACATTGTAGGGATGCCATCATCATCATCATTTTTATTGTCATTATTGCTTTTATTATCCATCCCTGTCGGATGCAATAAACATCATAAATAGTGAGGCGGTCCACAAAGTTGGCAAGGATGGAAACAATAAATCAAGCACACCCTTCCAGACGCATGTTTGTGAAGTAGCGCACAACACAAGTCACATGGCTCCTTTCAACTGCTGCATGAGTCATCTGATCAAAACTTCACTATAAAACATTTTGATTTATTTAACTTCAATTTGGGAAATCTGTGCTAGAAACAACTGCCTGCTATAAACGTGCAGTACTCCACATTAGAGCAGCAACAGTAGAAGTTGGCACAGTCCGTAATTTTGGTACGAAAGTATCACAAAGCAACAACGGGTCAGAGAACAAGTGTATGATCAGCATTTCAGATATTTCTATCCACATTAGTACTCGACACTAACCTTTATATAACCTCAGAAGTTACTGTAGCTCAACGCAGCTGGTTACGTTGTTAGTTAAGTCACAAGTACCTTAGTAAAGTGCCTCATTACCTGGCTACTATTAGTCTCCTATATGAGATGATACCCTCAACGTTTTAAGTCTATACACATTTGCAGTTGTTTTTGAATTGAATTTAACTTCGATATACCACATAGGTGATATCCTTGAATTCCACGTCCACTCCTCCTTAGAGAAGAGCAATCCTCGTTTCATACCCAGACCTGTCACTGACTGGTCAAAGAACTTACCCTTAACAAACTTAACAAACTGGTCCCTGTTTTTTTGCACCCCAATTTAGGTGGTAGGGTCCCCCGGATGCTACAAGAGGGAATTAAGATAGAGTGACTTGGTTAAATATGCCTAAAACCCATCATATCTAAGAATATTTAGCTGGAAGCAGCACAAAAATTCACATTTAACACATTGTAAATTTATTATTCACAAAGATTATGCAAATAATGGTGCAAGTAATAGTTAAGTGAAGAATTTTTCCGTCCGGATTTTTAAACATTTCAGATGGTAGTCCACCTTGTTTGTGTTTGTTTGAAGTTAAACTAGATTTGTCAAATACTTATTCAAAGTGAAACTTACTTTCTTTATTGATGCTTACAATCAGTGATATGTATTTCTGTATTTACTTCTGGAAACGGTTTGTGCCTTCAAACACGTGACTTGTTTAATCCCAGCAGGTAGATCGTGTAATGGAAAGACTCCGGCAGAACAGCATGAGAAGAAGCAGATGATGATTGGCAGGGCCCTCTGCAGAGCAGACTGGCCGACTGACTGGCTGACGGGCTCGCTGGCCAACTGGTTAGGGGTTTTCCTTGCCTGCAACTGAAAGGAGAGAGACATGGGGTGAGGAGAATGTAGCAGGGTAAGTTAGGAAGAGAGAGACAGAGTAGGAGAGATGCGGAAGGAGCACGGAGCCAGCAATTTGCTCTGCTGTTGCCTCGGGACCCTTAATAAACACATCCATAAACTTGGTGTGGCTCCCTTGTTCTTCTCTCTTTTTTCCAGGCTGACAAGTTTAAGCCCAAAGTGAAGGTTAAGTCAATCAAACTCTTACTTGTGCACCTTTTTATATCTACAATATCACTCCCTCAGCTAGTGTCCAATATCTATTATGCTGTGCAGACAAAGTGTTCAATGCTTTGTGTAAACTCCATTAGATATGAGTGAAAATTAAGTGACACTGATCCATAAAAAGAGTCATTGGTGCAAGCAGCTTATTAGATTGACGTCAGTCTTCTCAGCCAATGCTCGAAAATGAAAGGTTCACGAGGAAGGAAATTATGGTCGTATTTACAACAAGGTCAAAGGACGAAGTTGTGAAGTTGTTATAGAGCTATAACGAAGTCTGCCTCGGTAAGGTGTTGGACTTGACCATGAGACAGCTGTTCATTTCCCATTTCAGAACAAAAGTCAGTGATGTCTTTTAACCAATACTTTCTTATTGCAATCATGATGAAGAAGGTCGTCGATCTTTCCCTTAAAATAACCTTTTCAAACCTTATGGTGTTTTGCTGTAGATAGGAGCGCAGTGATGCAGAGGGGTGGAATCAGAATGTAGGGACAAACAATCTACCGTTTAGGTTGAAGGACTTGTGTTGGTTATGATAATGTTTTAATCAGGCATTCAGAGCTTTGAGACTAAATGTTAAAACAAAGGCGGGTTTTTGGACTGCTGTGAATCAGTGAGTCTCTCATAATCCTAGTAGCTTGTTCATGTCACCTCTGCTATAGGCATTTGTGATGAAGTGCTAAGGATATTACCGTACTAATTAACTAAGTTAATCTTCATGTATGCTTCTTCAGAATTTCATGTTTGATGGTCAAATAGCTTCGTAAAAACCCACTCCCCCCGAAGCTTTCCAATGCTGACCTGTTTCCAGTATCTGTTCCTTTCTAAAACCAGCAAGTCAACATTCACACCAACTTCCCACTGTGATTGGCCAGTTAACAGGAGCCAGGGTTTGGAGTTCTCTCAACCCAGTGCAATACAATCGCTGACTTCCAGCAGCGATTGTATAGAAACGTGCGTCATCATCCCCACATTTACGCAATATCCCCTAACCCCCACTTTTTTTTATGAACAACTGTGTTCCCTCCCTCACAACTTTTATTCTGGCCATTCGGAATAACAATGAAATCTTTTGATTTTATCATCGCTCAGACAACACATCATACAGGCTGTTCTGTCCAAGTGCAACCCCGATCTGGAAAACAACTCAAAAGCTCAGTGCCACAGAATTCTTGGTCACTTTTGTGCAGTTTTATGGAAGATGCTCCCCCTTTTTTTACTTTATTAGAGCTCAGTTTCCTGGACTTAATGTCTTCTTATGATCAGATCCAGTTAACGTATCCTGCAACTGACAGTGTCAATATGATTTAAAGCTTTATGAAACCCATGTACAGGACTACTTATGCGACTATTTGTGTCTACAAAGGAGAGTGACACCATGAATGGTTTTAAGCAGAGACTCGCCACATGTGTGCTTCATTATTCAGAGTTGAACAATTAATTTGCAACATGCGAATACAGTATAGATGTACGTTTCTATCTATCTATCTATATATCTGTGTTTGACGTGTCTTTGGCCTTGACCTGGAAACAGCGTGTCTATAACCTAGTGAACTTCTGTCAATACTTTAATTCCTCACCCCGTCCCCCACACCCAGACACTGCAGCTGTCCAATCTCCCTCTGGGGTCAAAAGGAACATCCTAATGCACGTCCCACTTGAGACTGGCACCTGTTGGCCCTGACTTAGCCTGGCCTTCATAAAGACAACAGAGAATTCAATAAAGCAGGCTTAGAGCCACGAGGCCTGATGGTGCCTCTGTTCACCCCACAGTCGCTGCTTTGCCTCCCCCTCATTTTCCATGCAATAGTGAAGTGAATCTCAAGCAAATGCTTGATACGTCATTTGGAAGATTGAGGCAGTCTGACTCTTAGCAGTATAACAAGAACGATCACAGATACATCGGTCGAACCACAGCGGATTAATTAATGGGAGAGTGAGGCTGCGGGGCCTGTCTGTGCTGGGACTTGTGCTGTGAAAAATTGGCGGGCGACTTGTCTTGCTGAGTTTAATATTCATCAAAATCTGTCTTTAGGGCTTAACTGAAGATAAGATCATAATAAACAAATGTAAAACCATCAAATTATACACCTGCTTGTCAATGTAGATTTTTATGGCTTGGATTTCTAAGAACAGGCAAAGTTGATGTGTTTCCAATAAACATGTCTGCAGCAGTTTCCTATCCAAAGAAACTGGTTGTTATGTACATACAGTACATAACAACCATGGCAGCAGGGGCAGGGCCAGGGGGCATTGGCCCCAGCTGAAGTGCCCCTGTCCTGTCAGACGTCTTATAAAAGGTCACTTACTAAGAATTAATATGACAATTTGTTAGGAATTTTTATTTTCTCAGCTTTTTTTAAGTCCACAATGTACGGTGGCCCTGAGAGCTCAACGCACTGCAACTTAAGACAACACATGCAAGTGGACAAAACACAAGCAAAGTAAGAAAACATCTTCATCAATTTGACAACACAACACCACACATTACGCACAACACCACACATTACGCATACCACAACACATTACAAAAACGCGCTGCAAATACAGAAAACGACAACGTAAGTGTTTCCAGGGGACACCTAAAAGTGATGGACACTGCTGCCACAGGAGCCACAAAAACGTCCAATACGTCCAACAAATTCGGTTCCACAATATGGACAATACATTGCCTGGAGAAAAGGAAGAATGTGAATGCTTAGTGCTGTAAATTACTCACAAATAGCGGCTTGCTTGTTAGCGGCATGTCTCTAGCTCAGACCATTGAGGAGTCATGACGCTCTAAAGACAACATGATATTTGAGATTGTATACGGCCCAGTGGGTCTCAGAGGGTTAACAGGATACACCTGCAGTAATAAAGTTGATTATTTATTAAAATAAGCCAAAAACGATTACAGTTTAGCTAATTTTCCAAGATCACTGACGGACACCGACTTTAACAACTCCAAACTGCGGCAGGAACAACAACCGAATGTGTCCATCACTTTTAGCTGTCCTCTGGAAACACTTACATTGTCGTTTTCTGTATTTGCAGCGTGTTTCTGTAATGTGTGGTGTTGTGTTGTCAAATTGATGAAGATGTTTTCTTACTTTGCTTGTGTTTTGTCCACTTGCATGTGTTTTCTTAAGTTGCAGTGCGTTGAGCTCTCAGGGCCACCGTAACAATGTGGTTGAACAAGGTAAACTTTTCAATGATGTGCGGCTTTGCTCAAATCTGTAGAGCTAACAGTAAACAAGGAGTGACCTAAATGTGCACCTCACTGAATCAGGGATTGTTCATGGATGTGGACATATGATTGACCCCTCTTTGTTGTGGCCACTTTCTTTCCCCTGGATTTAGAGAAATCCTGGATCTGCCTCTCCTGCAGTCTTCTGCACAGCTTCTACCAGGAAGAGTAATAACCACCACACCATCCTGTCAGCTTTTGCCCATTGAACCTGATTTTGCCACAGTTGATGGCTCACTTCCTTTTACCAGTCTTATTATTAGCTTACTGTGCGCTCAGCTGTCCAAGAGTGTAATTAGAGGGCAGATAGATCCCACTGTCAAGCTGACACGTTGAAGCTGCGGGAAAATCGGTCGAATTGTGACTTTGACAATGTGTGAGTCACTGCTCTGATCCGCTCCTTCATTAGAGCAAATCCCTGCCCTAAAGACCAATGAAGAAGAGATTTAGTGAAGTCTGGGAGGTCTGCCTAAAAAGGCTAATGGGCCTGTGTGCATACATGAGTGTGTGTGTGTGTGTGTGTGTGTGTGTGTGTGTGTGTGTGGGTGTGTGTGTGTGGGTGGGTGTGTGTGTGTGTGTGTGTGTGTGGGTGTGTGTGTGTGTGTGGGTGTATTGTATCTGTGATATAACTTGAAATGTTTCCAGTTTCTTTTTTTCCGGCTTTCCGCTGGGTTCCTACATCGCCCCTTCTCGCTGTCACTCACACACCGTCAAACACCCCTCTGCTTGACTTATAATTAACTGCAGTTGTTAATGGGCTCAAGAAGAATTTAGCTTGTAAGCCGATCCTACAATTAGGGCTTGTTGACTTTTTGCATAAATGTTGGGGGGGCTGCCCTCCCGAGGGGTGCAGGGCAAAAGAAGGGCGTCTTTGAGCGGCTGCCAGGCCCGGCTGGACCTCCTGAGATGTTGGAGGGGGAAGTGGGGTGTAAAGCACACAGAGAGGAACCCCTTCCAACAGTGTTCCTGTCGGGGTCACACAGGACATCAGGTTAACCTCTGGAAACTGAGATGAGACCCTATGGACCAGTGAGCCTCACATGTGCATCCTCAGGAGGATAAACATGCATGAATTATTTAAAAGAGGAAATCGTCTCAGAGCAAGTTGGATATACTTGAGCTCTGGTTGTAGATATTCAATTTCAAATTAAAAAAACATTATACTATATGTAATTTTAACGTTGGCACATATACAAAAAATAATTAACATTTTATTCTCATTGTTTTTGTCTCTGTTTGAACTTGGCTGCTGATTATTTGTTGCATTCTCAGGTGCTGCTGCTGTTCTCGGGTGGCAGAGTCAAACTAAGCTTATTTGCACTGTGGAAGCACAGACGTATCAAAGTTAGTGGACGACAAAGTTACTGTCTCAAAGTGCTCGTCTGAAACTGGTTATGACAACAACAAAAAATGTAATATCACTGACGTGCAGACTCCACATTCTGAATATGACAACAAGAGTTTACTGGAGTTACTTGTTTATGATGTTAATCATCAAATCAAGGAATTTTATGATTTGAATCAGGAGAATTGCAACATTGGATAAAAACCAGGAACAGAATTTTTTTATAAACTGTAGATTTTAAGTTTTTATAGATATTTTTGGACATGTTGGCTGTTATTAATAGGACGGAATTTAAATGTGAATGGAGGACAGGGAGCAAGGAAGACGTGCAGCAAAACAAGTAGTCCGAACCAAACCTGTGTCCGCTGCAGAGGACTGATAAATCACCTGCTCAAGCATATAAATGGCATTATTTTTAGTAAAATATCTATAAGAACACCTGGACAAACTTATTGGCAAAAACATTGCACAGTGTTATAGGGGGGTTCACAATTGAGGTGCCACTGCTGTTAGTAAGCAGCTATTCTACTTCTGCCTACAACCTTGATTCATCCTTAGTGAAATCTGTAAACCTCTAAATGTTTGTTCAAGTGGAACCACATCTTTTATGCCTCCTGGGAGATTAGAGGTCAGGGTCAACTGGACAACAGGCACATTGAGGCTGGTCAGGCAACAGATTATGTTATTGTTTCATGAGCACAGCTTTGATTGCAAAAGCATCCTGAGGATTTGGTGAATATAAGAAAACTGACTGGAAAGGCATAACTCACTTTCACAATGTTGTGTGCACACAGACTTTGGCCTTTAAATGATGGGTAATTTATGGGGAGGTCCTGCTGTGTTCTCAGATCAGAGTTCAGAGTTAAACGGCAGCAAAGTATGGTGTCTTGTGTGTGTGTGTGTGTGTCTGTGTGTGTGTCTGAATAAATCAAACTCTCTGAACACACACTCTGGAACCTCCACTGATCAGCCTGTTGAAGTCCACCCCCACCATTCTCACACACCACCTCTGCAGACTGTAAATCAGTTCACTCAGCCAAATGAAAAGGGTGTGTGTGAGTGTGTGCGTGTGTGTGTGAGGCAGAGGAGACGTGGTAATAAATCAATACAAATAACTTATACAGATGGGTCAAAAGACTTTTAGATGTGCCAACACCACTGACTATTGTTACTCTAGTAATTTCAGAAGGCATGCTGCAGCCCAGGGCATGTTAATCTGGTTCTTGGCCTGTTTGTATCTGTTTTGACCGTGTTGCCATGTGTTTCATGTGCCAGATTTCCTGCTTTTGTGTGCTACATTGTATTGATTGTACAGTATCCTTTTAACTTATCATAGTTTATTATCATAAATATAACCCAGTTGAATAGATCTTCTATGTCCTTGTATAAACTACAGCAGTGGTCAACAACTGAGTCAAACCGTGGGCCAAAATCGCTGCCAGATCATTTCGATAATCTGATTCTTTTAATTTTGTCATATTGTATTGAGACAGAGACATTCAATGGCGTCGTGGGTGCTGATGCCCGTCATTGCAGCAGTATTCATAGAATCTCTTTCTGTATGGCAATTAGTCTTCAAAGTAAAAGCATAATGTACATTTTTTGCTGCAATGCTTTATATTGAGCTGCGTTACAGAGCTTTTATTTTGAAAAGTTGTTAACTTGGGTCTGAAGATTGTATTGGTTGCTTATCAGACCTCTGAGATAGCTATCATGCAATGTGAGAAAAAATAACACCAGTCACATAAGTCATTTTTAACTTACATGTGGACCGTAATGAAGGAAAATTCATTTTCTGAGAAACATTGACTATAAAATCTTCATCGCAGATAAACCAGGTAGGATGAACTCTAACTTCACTGTGCACAATAGACTGTTTATAAAAAGCTCTGCACACAACGTGCAGCATACAAACATTAAAAAGTGACAATATACTCTAGAACTGTTTGAGGAGGAATCACTAACGACAAGGAATAATTATGAAGTCGCTCCGGAGCAATAACACACGACAAGAGAACCGACCATTCCAACAGACAGGTTTGGAACGGGTACTGCACTAGTTACCGTAAATATATATATGAAGAAATCATCAAAAAAGTGTGCAAAATATTGCAAGTTTAAGGAACTCTTGTGATTATTTCAGGTTTTAGTCATGTGATCTTGAGGATTAGAATAACCTGACAAGAAGCAGAAATCACCTGCTGCAGGTTGTTGGCCAGGGTGAACCCCTGCAGGCTGTCAGCTCTGTACTACATGACTGTTCATCCCTGTAGAGCACTCACCAGACCTGCTGAGGCCCAGTGGACAGCTGCCACATCTTCACGGATCATCAGTGTTTAATGATTGGCAACAGGTATTACACTTTGAAAGTTTCCTTTGGGTTCCTCTAAAGATAAACCGGTCTGAATATATTTTCCAGAGCTGCAGGGTTAGTGCTCCGCCTCACTGATTATGCTTCTGTGTGGCCTTGGATGGAATCTGTTTTGAACGTGAGTGACGAACATATTGTCTCAGAGGTGTTAATTAAATTTTATGGTTATTCTCTAGACCGTACTAGAAAAGGGAAACAATTTGGCTCTTGTTCTTGGAGTTTTTGCCACGATTTCTATTTATAATAATAAGCTACTCACCAAAGTAACTGCTGAGATCTGGGAACATGGCAACAACACCACAACAAAGTCTGATGGAGCAAAATACACAAGCAGTCTTACGATCAGATGGGCAGGAAGGAGGAGTTTGAGACAGATGATCTAAGCCACTTTATTTGGGGGTAATATAATACTAATATAGAGCACATCCACACTGTCAGTCAACATAGTCACAAGATGCATGGATAACCAATACATTATCAATGATGGGAAATGACCAATTAAAACTAAACAAGGACAGCACACATTCAATCAAATGAAGAAATCAGTCTTACCAAATTAGTCCTGTCTGTGCTTTTGAAGCGCCCTTTATTCCTCCGTGACTCCATATGTTACTCCTGCTATTTGTGATTGGAATCACTACATAATATACAGGTTATTGAAGTTACAGTTGTACTTCTTAGTTGTTCACTACTGAGTCTGTAAAGGCTGCCAGTGACCGAGCAGGTGTTTAAAAACCACAGTGACTTGTGGGAAAAGGTGCTAACATTAGTAATTCAGGCTCGATAGCTTTCCCAAATTAGTTGGCCTAACTTGCTTGATTTTCCAAGTGAAACTACAGAGCATGACCGGTCAACGCTGAATGTTGTCATGGGACATGGGAAAGTGTATGAGTGTTGATGGGCTACAACATAGACTGTATATAAAGATGGACGACATGACAGCTCCCCACAAGTGAAGCCAAAGCTTCTCAATCCTCCCATGGTGACTGGCTGCAGAATAGGTCATAAACCCTGCCTCCTCCATGTTAGCAGATAGGAAATTGGCCAGGCTAAAAAGTCAAAATACGCCAACTTAAAATACACGTCTTTTCAAAGATGGTTTCTTGAATTATCATAAAGTGATTGTCCAATTACAAATTTCTTCAGTTGGTTTCTGACATTTTGTCCATCCCCTTGTTTCCTTTAGGGGTGTTGTGCTTTACCACATGTATGGAAGACATATGAGCAGTTATTCCAGTCATTATATCATATCTCCCTGTGAGACACATGTTTACAGGACACCAAATCGAGCTCTAATGAAGTCATCGCCGAGAGAAATGCTGGGATAGGCCCGCAGCGAGCGAGTGTGTCTGATGCCAAGTGCCTCTGTACAGTGATGAACGACTGCGGCCGAACTTTGCTAATGATCATTTTGGAAAAGCAAATAGATGTATCCAGCATCAATATTTCTTAATTACCGTCGTTTCCTGTGGAATTCTCTGTTGACGAAAACAGGGCGAAACAATCAATCAGGCGAGAGAAAGAAAGAGACTCCGGGAAGCACGAAAGTAAACCTCAAAGGATGGATTTCATCATTTGCAATGGATTTCACCTTTTTAAAGCGTCTCAGTGTGTGTGCGCACATGTCTGAGAACAGTAAAGGGAGTGACACCCACATTAAAGAAAGAAAGTGTGTGTGGGGCAACCGAGGGGAAAAACATAGTGACTTTGTCTGCCCTCTAAATCCCCTGCAGGCTACATGCCAGTGGCTACATGCTGCTCCGAGTGCTTTAATGCCGTGTCAGCTGTGCCAGTGGGAAAGAAAACACACACACACACACACACACACACACACACACACACACACACACACACACACACACACACACAGACAGACACACGTATATATACAGTGAATCATGAACTGCTAACCCCACAGTATAAAGGGCTGCAGCTGCTGCCAAGAAGCACATATGAATCCAGAAAGGGAGTGTGTGCTTGAGGGTTTGGGGAAAGTGGCACGACATGTGTGAGTGTGTGTGCATGCGTGTATAGATATTTTTTTGAGGGGTCTGTGTGTTACGGGAACCATTGTTAGTACTGTGGTTGCATGTGCATAAAATAGTGTAAAGTTACAGTTACAGTTACACACACATGCACAATGACCATCTACCATCCGTCCAATTCTCTTCACACCTACTTACCCTATTTTAGTTCAGCGGAGTTGCAACAGGAGGACGTGTTCCGGGTGTAGGAGGATCCAGAGGTAAAATCTGTGTTAATCTCTGGCATAGACAGTGTTAGATGACTGACTGCTGAAGCAATTCTGAGGCTTAGGTAAAGAATGACACATAAAAAAAACAAAAAAAAACGTTGTCACTACAAGGCACTTTATTACACGGCAGATCTTTTCTGTCCATTTCAGTTTTAGTGGCATTCAGGTGATGGTTTTTGCTTTTTAGTTCACAGATATAGTGTTTTCTGTCTCACTGCTCTCATCCACCTTTGTACAAATACCAAACAAGCATAAAAGAGCAGAGAGAAAAAGTCTGCAACTAACTAGCTGGTGAAGAAACAGGAGAGGGAATATCTTGATGTTAAAGAGCCACACATTTTTCTCTGCCAGGGAGGTTATGCCCCCCCCCCCCCCCCCCCTGTCTGTCTGTCTGTCTGTCTGTCTGTCTGTCTGTTGGCCGGTTGGTGGGGTTTGCAGCAGGATTACACAAAAACTACTGAATGTAAAATGTTGGGGCAGAGCCAGACAAAGAGGTGGATTCAGAATTGTATCCCTTTTTCTAAGATTGCGAGATCGGGTGTTTTGTTTGTTTGTTAGATTTTCATAAGTCATGGATCTTTATTAAAAATATCAAGCATATTTAGGGGACTGATGGTCCATATAGGAGTTATGTGCTCCACTGAGTGCCATTGTAGTTGTGTAACAAATGAAAAAAACAGAGCTGGAAAGATAAGTTGAAAACTGTGGCTTTCTCATACTTTCTCACCTCCATACATCTGGCCAGTCGCTCAGCTTGGTTTCAGAAAGTTACACAGATGGACAGATGCAGCCTCCCTAATTCCAATGTCAGGAAGGGTGTGTGCTGAGAGGTTTTCTGACGCTATACAACAATGTGACAAGCAGTTCTCATGGAGAAGCAACACATTTGTCATATTAACTTAATAACAATACATCTTTATTGTATTAACAGTTTGTTGTGCCGTCCCCACGTGGCCAAAACAATGATAAATGCAGGTTTAAGGAAAAGAGTGAAGTGTTAAGTAAAATGTTTAAATCTGAACACATTTATACTCTGACAGTGTTTTGTTCCTATGTGCAACAACAAAAAAAAATGATTTCCCATATATGAAGCTGAAGCTGAAATATTATCTCTTGAATTAATAGATTATCAATTAGAAGCTGTGGAGCAGAATAGCATTAGAAGGAAACTTTCAATTGAGAATTCACCTTTCAAAATAAATGCGGCTTATCATATTTCCCATCGTTTTATAGGCTTGAAGCCAGTTTTGTTTATAAAATGCAGATTTTCAAACACCAAAAGTTTATATTGTCAAACCTTTCGCATGTTTTCAAACATATACCATCCAATCGTACCTTAGCCTTCCGTCACCTCATTCCCACCCACCACGCTCTGTGAACTACACTCACCAGTGTGAAAGGCCAGGATTAACCTTGGATTTGAAACGGGCAGCAGGCCCATACACTCACCAATCCCTCTGTCGGACCCACCCTCATGAGCTCATCTCTGCCGAATGAATAGCCCCAGTCACAGGTGAACACACACACAGATAGACAGGGACACTCACACAACAAATAAGGGCAAACAGGTGATTATGTGGGCCTTCACACACACTACAGCGACATATTAGCTCTCTTTCTCTCTTTGTGTGTGACACTTTCTTCAGTCAGATTTGATGCTATTGTTGCTCTGTCAAAGGCAGCTCTTAAAAGCAGTGCTGAGAGGGAACATGTCTTAACGTCAGACGCTGCTCACACATGTGCACACACACACATATACATAGAGCCAGAATATGAAAGCATTTTAGCTGTTTCTTTATCATGGCTGTTTCTCTGTGAGTAAGTGTCCGGGCTCAGGGCAGAAATGTGGGATCTGTCAAAAGACCTTAGGGAAGGCTTATGAAGTCTCTGGAGAAGAACTGTGTGTGGTGAGTGTGTACATGTCTCCCTACTTTCTGCTCTCACATATAATCCCATATTCTCTCTTATACAATCCAAATATTGACTGTTGTATCTGTGGTTTCAGAGGCAAGTACACCCACATTAAGTAATTATTTAATCAAAATATTAACGTTTCATCTAACAGTCAGTTATTTGCCTACTGTCATCTAATATAGAAACATTATGTTTCAACAGTGAACGTACATATTTACCATTTAGATCAATTCAGGATATCTACAGATGAGGAACTTTTGGAGCCGATTGGTCATCATCATGTGACATCATTGTGACAGCGCTATGAAGTCAGAAAATGACGTGACAGTGATGCATCAACTTAAAAAATAGAGACACAATTTACTTATGTGGATTTACCAATTATCCGTCATCATATGGTATGAATGAAGTCATTTTTACAATATAAAAAACATACATACATCATTGGCTGATTGGGGTCTATGCAGCCTGAGCAGGGTATCACCCCTGCTTTTTATTCTTTGTTGCTTTCACACTACACACCATCATAATACAGTTATATTTTTTCTGTGTTATTCATTTATTTGTTGTCGAGGCATTTGGGTTATTACATCACCCATAGTCCATATAACACTTTTTCTTTGTGTATGTTTTCATTTTACTCTTACACATTCCAGTCTCCTCAAATGAAATCCTTAAAGTTTCATATTATTATTTTAAACCATACACCGTGTGTCTGTAAGTGTGCACATGTCTTCGTTCATCTCTCTCACACACACACAAACAGTGTCATGCAGTGAGATCTGCTGAGGAGATAGTGCTTATTAGTGGCCCATAAATCTTTTCTACCTCCCAGTGGGGCCCTAGGTCGTAATTTACAGCAACACGTGCTGCTGATGTTCAGGCTTCAGCCAGTGTGAGTGTCTGAGGGCCGATAGCCAGCTTTACCTTCATGCCAGAACTGAGGAGACCATCATGGGACATTAAAACATGTTTAGAGGTCACAGTTGTTCCACTTCCAGTTGTTCCACTTCCAGTTAATAACAGTAACTGAATCAGATAGAGGTTTTAATAAATAAAAATAAGATATAGAAACGGTGCTGCCCATAGATGGACTGCATGAATGTGTGTGTGAGTGGGTGAATGTAAAACGGTACTGTAAAACACTATATAAATACAGTCCCTTTAAATACAGACCATTGGCCTCAACAGGTATATTAGTTTGAACTTTGCTGCAGTTTCCCAAGGGAAGAAGAGCAGAGTGCACCGCACGGGCAAAATTACTATAATCAACACATGCCACCACCTCCGTGAGCTGATGCAGGGAAAGGAGAAAAAACAAAGGTGGGGTGAGGTAGAGAGGAGTTACAAGAAGAGGAAATATAAGGTGAAAAAGGGAGGAGAAGAGGATGGAGAGGAGATAAATCTTGTCTCTTGTGTTCACTGCCGGCCTGTCAAGGTTGAAACCTGAC
This sequence comes from Hippoglossus hippoglossus, assembly GCF_009819705.1. Lineage (NCBI taxonomy): Eukaryota > Metazoa > Chordata > Actinopteri > Pleuronectiformes > Pleuronectidae > Hippoglossus > Hippoglossus hippoglossus. The sequence goes on along the minus strand of NC_047159.1, from coordinate 22,838,297 downwards.
ATTTATGTGCACTAGTATTGGCCATAACTCCAGTAATAGCTCTAGAGCATTTCTAAAACGCTGTTTGGAGGGAGCTATTGTTGAGAGTGAGTGACAGTCGAGCAGCTCACGGTGCCTGGGAATAAGCGTGTAATCTGGGGTATCGGATTCAACGTACTGGTAAAACAGCACGCCGGGAGTGAATGGAGGCTTTGTGGATACGTGCAGCTTACAGGCTCATTTGCATGAAGTGATAAACGTTGTTTACACTGGACATACAGCTCTGTGAAGTGGTAGGTAAACGCAGCGGGAATGATAGATTTACTGCCTCACATGGGAGCCAGACGGTGATGTAGAGTGGGCGCGCACACACACACACACACACACACACACACACGCACACACACACACACACACACACACACACACACACACACACACACACACACACACACACACAGCTGCATGCATACACACAGAGATCAGTTCATGCAGCAGGTATGCAAACATGAACTACACAGAAACAGACATGCAAACACACACACACACACACAAAACAGTATCCTTTCTCCTGGTGATAAATGCCCACTTCTTTCCTCTATGGCTGACGTTCATATTTCCAGCCAAATCTGTCAACATCACGCTCAAACATTGTTTATTTTCTCCATGTAGATTTGATAAACACATAGATATAAGCTGGAGCTCTCGTGGGTGGAGGGGGGTGGGGGGTAGTATGGGGCTGCCCAGGTCTACTGCCTCATTCCAGGGTGAGGAATCTCCTCTCTAAGCAGACTAGGCAGGCTGTGGAGGGGGGGTGACCAGGGGCCACACGGGGTCTCAGTCCCATTTAAGGAGAAGGGGCTGATTAGTCATCCTGTGGAGGTGACAGACAGGAGGGTGGCAGTGTGGCTTTGGAGGGAGGCGGAGGCGAGGGGGTGGAGGACAGGGGCAGCGATTTAAGGCAGTAAACGGGTTTCGGGTCACTGGCATCGCACAGTGGGCCAGTCACTCAGCTCCATAACTGGACAAGGTAGAGGGAACAGGATGGAGTCAGGGAGTGTGGAGTGTGGAGACGGGGGTGATAGATGGTCACCCAGCCGCCACTCCCCTCCAGAACCTGGAGGCCGGTGGCAATGGTAGCTCACCCTTCTTAAAAATGCAGTTCCTTTGGTTCAAAGCCAAGCCGGGTATGTTTGTTTTACAGTGCCAGGTTATGTTGTTTGTGCCGTGGTGCATGAAGGGCAGGCTCAGCTCAGTGCAACACATTGGTAGATGACGCTGGAGGAGGTGCGTGGGAGCACTTTGACGCTTCGATGTGCTCAATTTTCCTCCGACTCTGCTGCTGCAGCTGTGGTGTGAAATGAACAAACCACATAAAGCTGCCACCCTCCCATGTGTTAAGCGCATCCCTCTGTTGGTGGGAGAAATAATATTGAGTTTCCCCGTTTCCCACAGAGACTTGTAGCGGCTGGACGGTCCAGGGGTCAGACATTTTTCTCATGTGCTGCCAGGCTGCTACTGCAGTTAAGGCCGATAAATCAGCAGAAGGTAAACACACAGATTGTGACTGAGTGAAAAAGAACAACAGAGACGGCAGAGATCACCCTCTGTAAAGTGGTTTATGGATTGGATAATAAGGTCAAACTTAAAGTGACGATAACGGTTTTAAGTGAGTAGATAATTACTTCCGCCAAAGAGGTTGTGTTTTCATCTGTGTTTGTTTGTTTGTTTGTTTGTTTGTTTGTTTGCAGGATTTCACAAAAACTACTGGAAGGATTATCACGAAACTTGGTGGAGGGATGCGGTATGGGTTAGGAAAGAACCTATTTATCTAATATTCTTTTCCACAGTCTTTTACAATGTGAGAATGGGCGTATTTTGACATTTGATTTCCCAGGGAATAATTCATAGATCTTGATGTGAGAATTCTGACACATTTATGGGGTTGGTGATGTATGTACATTTTGGTGCAGATCCAAGATAAAATCCAGATCTAGATTGTTTTTTTGTCTTCCTGTTGGCAGGATTACACAAAAAGTAATGATTTTTTTTTACTGGAACTGTGTGGAACTGTGTGGAATGCATCAAAGAAGAACCCATTAACTTTTGGAGCAGATTTAATTAAGGGGGAGGCTGCAACGATCCCCCCCTTCCCCCTTTCTTTAACATTGCAAGGGGTTTGTTAAACATTTTAATTTAGATTTTGATGAAAGAAAACAGATTTACAGGACAGACATCTTGATATAGTGTTTGTAACTAAACTGTGATTATAAGAGAATTCTGTTCTTTTGTTATCTTTTGTTTTTATAGTAAAGAGCACAGTACATAACAGGCAGCTGGATTCTCAGCAGTCATCGTCGTCGTCCCCGTCCCCCCCCCCGTTTTCACTTGGTCCAATAAAAATGAAAAATCCCACCATCATTGCGTAATATCAGTTGTAGCTAATGACCTTTTATTGCGTAAGGAAAAGACTCAACTTTTTGGCCACCCTTTGTTTAATCTGCTCTCTGCAGGCAGGTGTCCGTATTCTGCCAAAAATATCAGTTATTAGAGAAGAAACTCTACGATTGTGAGTGTTTTTGTGGTTCAGCAGGACCAACATCATGCAATATGTTCTCCAGTGGGACGACCTAGAGAGTGGCCACGTGTCTGCTCTCATGGAGAGACGATCATATTGTCAAACAAACAAGAAAACATTTCTGAGAGTGTATAATTGGAAGTTACATAACCAGTCGTGAGCCATGTTTAAGTTTTAATCCAGGAGAAAAACAATGGAACTGGAATAACAAGTCGAAGCTGCAGTTTAATGGTCCAGTTCCTCCTTTCTGCTCTTTAATGGGAAGATGACTCACCACAAACATTTACCACTTGTGTGTTTGCATCCACACAAACACTAAGCAGCACTTTATTTCTAATTTATTTGTCTGTCAACATTTTCCAGGTTTCACCATTTCATTTGTTCATGCGTTCATTCAGTTTTTTTGATTTTTTAGAAACCAGTTGAGACTCAAAGGAGAGGCTGTGTGATGATGAGTGTGGTGGTGATTATAAATCCAGGCTTGTAGACGAGTTAGCTGGAGTCACTTACATACATTCTTCGGCACACGTGTAGATACACATGTGCACATATGCACACACGAGCGCACTTGACTTGACTAGATGTAGCCAGGTCTGACAGAGGCCAGATTGGTGTCTCTGTCGCTGGGTGGGCTGATTTAAAGTGTCCCTGAGGTCTCGTTCCAGGTAGAAAGACAGACAGGGGCCTGGAATCCCCCACCCACTCCCCCTCTCCCCTCACCCTCACCCTCACGCACACTTTCACAACCCATCCACACAGCATCCACGCTTTCTCACACTGACCCCCAACCACCCAGGCCCACCATCCCGAAACCCGTCCTGTCCCCAACATTCCAGCAGCAACCCCGCTTATTATTGGAGGAAATTTATAGGGCCATTTATTTAACTGGATCTGAATGACATCAGTTCTGGATGAGTGGGGCTGGGGCAAACTGCCGGACCATGTGGTCCAGGGAAAACAGAGCAGGGGATAAATCAACTGACGGGGGAGAGAGCGAGTGAGAGTAAGAGTAAGAGTGAGAGTGGGAGAGAGACAGAGACAGAGAGAGAGGTGGTGGGTGGGAAGGTGGGAGACATATAAAGAGACAAGGAAATGGAGAAAAGGTGAGATGGAAGCCAAAGACAGCAGAGAGAAGAAAGTGAAATGAGAGCATTATAATAAGTTGTACAGTTGTATCATCTGAAAGCAGAACTTAGGCCATGACCATTGGTGAAGTAAGTGATCATGAGTAAATGGAGCACAGTTTAATTGACTCCCACACACATATTTATTCAGACTATTGCACCATGTGTGCACAATGTTAACTTGAATAATGTTGTAATGTTGCAATATCCTTGCTAGGTTCACAAAAAACAGTGACACACAAGAACCTGAGAATCGGATCAAAATGTCGCAATACAGACAATCCTGTTGTCAACTGGTGAACTGTGTCAATTAGACAAATAAAGAACCAATCAGAGTGTTTATCATACATCTTGGGTTTCATGTGTAGTAATTGTATTGCTGTAGTTGAATCCAGAAACTGAAGGTTATGATAAACAGCATTAGGTCTTTAAACAGTTGATCTTTGGCTTCCTACCTTACACATCACTCACACAGACACAAACCCAGTGACTCCGGCTGCAACAGTGAACGTTCAGGAATGTCTCAACATACAGAGAGGAAGCACATTACATAGCCAGGGGGATCTCACATGCTCTTAATGTGTGTGTGTGTGTGTGTGTGTGTGTGTGTGTGTGTGTGTGTGTGTGTGTGTGTGTGTGTGTGTGTGTGTGTGTGTGTGTGTGTGTGTCTCACAGGTGTCTTGGTGATAATCACAGAGCTGACAGGGTCCAGACATCTAAGACACCATGGAAAAATGTGATGCTGTACAAACTGTTGTGATGTTATTCTCATGGGCGGCTGTGGCTGAGAGGTTCGGCGGCTCGAATCCCAGCCCATGCCGAAGTGTCCTTGGGCAAGATGCTGAACCCTGAATGGCCCCTCGTAGATGTTGAATGCACGAACTGGAAGTCGCTTTGGATAAAAGCGTCACCTAAATGACATGACATGTAAGGAAATGTGTTCAGTCAGTTTTGAAATGGAATAAAATCAAATGGCTTGAAAGAATTCAGTAGCACAATAACTAAAGCGTTACTAAATGTTTTGATTTTCACTCAACCAAAAGTTCTTAACTCCACTTAATAAATATACAAAAAATATGAGAACGAGTTTGAGTTTAGGTAGGTTTTGAAATTAATCAAAGCTTTCTCACTCACTCTCTCACACACACACACACACACGTGCAGAGGGCCACTTCCAAAAACCAATTGGGTGGATGAAATCAGTTCATGTCAGTAAACTGCAGCTTATCAAATAATAAATTAGAATAGCAGTAGAGTGTTTACTTCCACCAAGGCCCAACAGTCTCCTTATGAAACCATATTTATATTCACTTGGTCCTGATATTTATTTGGATCTGATCCAAATTGCACACATTCATAAATATCAGTCCCCCAAACATTTATAATCAAAATTTAAGGGAAAATCATGAAAAGATAGACAATTTCCCAATGTTTAGGAAGGTGAAAAAAAAGATCCTGGATCCACCCCAAAATTCAATGGCTTCTTTTTGACCGACACCCTTTTACCAAGTTTTAAGGTAATCCATTTGGTCGTTTTTGCGTAATCCTGCTAATGAACAAACAAACACAGGGGAAATGATTATCTACTAGATGGAGTAACTTTCTGTTGTGGAAAACGTCCGAGTCTCAGTGTTGCCTCTCAGGATTTACCATCACCACCACTTAGCAGGTATCATGTATGAGTCCTCTTCAAAACAATATTTAAATTGCATCAAAACAGAAACACAGGGAGATGACCTAACTCATCTAAGACACTACTACCAAATAATAATAAACAAAAGTAACAGTTCAAGTTTTTGTCAAATATAAGGAACATGATTAACATCTTCCTGAATAGATGAGTGTGGACAGAAGACATTTTCTGTGTCTTTGATTCAATGTGGGTAAAAAGGGTCAAATACAAGTAGCAGTCTCACATTCATTGGATCATTAAAGCTCATATGAAAACTCATCAAAAGACCCACACAGCAGATTGACCTTCATCCACGGATGTAATACGAGTTTCATCAAATGCCAACATGTGATCTGACCCCTCGTTGTGCTTGAAAGCAAATGTGACCGGGTGTTACCATGTAATGTACTCCCCATGGGACATTTTTCTATTTGAAATGGAATGAATGATATGATAAAAGTCTTCAGAGGTAACCTGAGCCCTGTTTACTCAGCCCAACCTAATGCAAACAATCCTACAGGCACACACACACACACTGCACTAAGTGACTGACACTGACGGCTGTCACAAGCCACTGGGGTGAGGGGGGGTGGGGGGGGTGGGGGGGTGGATGTGTGCAGATAATCCCCGTCCACAGTAATGAGCTGCCTTCAAAGCAAAGTCTCCTCCATCCATACACACACACACGCACGCACACACACATCCTGGATCCATAGCACACACATGTCAGTGACGGTTTGATATCAGAAAACCTGACCGTCACTTCCTGCAAGTTGCTAATTGGAGTTTGACACAACCCGAGGAGCGATGTGCTGCACATTTCAACTTTTTCCAATTCTACACCAACTGACCTAAAGGGGGGGCTACGATATTTGTTTAAGTCACACACTGTAAAATCTATGCCATGGACTGTGCATAAGCAAAATGTGATAGAATGACACATCTCATTATTCACTGGTTACGATTTTTTGTTTGTTTTGGCTGTGGAGACATTTCTACAGATCATTTGTCACCATCATCGTCATTATCTTTTCTACACAAGATAGCTGCACACACACAAACCCATACATACATAATTTCATTAGAAATTATTTTTCTGCAGAACTATAATGCACTTCAGCATTCAGCATTCTCACACACACAAGCTGTACATGGCATTGCAGTGTGTCTGAGTAAGGAACTGGGAAGAGGTGGAGTGTGGCGTTCTCACCATTGAACGCAGCAGCAGCAGGGATCCCAGCGGACTCACTGACGTTTACTCTTCTTATTTGGTGAAGCTGACGTCTCTTTGTTCCAGTGTTAAGGCCTTTCCCACTTCCTGTTTCGGCTCGGCACAACCACCAAACCACAGTACCTGAAATACGATATGTTTAATATGTGTAATTGCATCTGATGATGTGGTAACTCCAGTGTAATAACATGAAGAATACAATTGGCCATGATTTAACTCCTTTTTACCTCTATAATATTTGTGTTCTGCATTGTCTCAAGTGCAAAATAATGTTTTTTTTAGAAATGTATGGAAATAAAATTATTTCTTTCACTCTTATTAGGATGATACTCATTTGAACAGTGAATTTGAGGTGTAAAATGGATAAATCATAAAGGTGAATATACCTCAAATTTGAATGTATTCTTAATAGAGCCTCTAAATGACATTGCATAGTATAGCAGCAATAGGAAGTTAATTGCAAGCAAAAAGGATGGATTAGTATAAAAGTATCTTTCATTGAAGCCCTATGAAATCAATGTATCTCCTCAATTTTTGGAGAAAACAGGGTTCATCAACAACAGTTGGATGTTTTAGGTCCTTTTAACCCCGTTGCAACACATTTTCAGAGGATCCTCTGATGCCCAGTCCCTTCCACCAGGTGAGTCCAGCTGAAAGCATTCCTCCACTAAGAAGAGGAGTAGAGGTGTAGTGGGGGGAGTGGATGGATGAAGATGAGTTGGGGTGAGGTGATAGAAGAAGGACCCACCACCCACGAAGGCGGCCACGCTCTCTGCTCCTCTGAAGGCCGCCTGCCGGCTAATTTGCATCAGTAAACAAGCATCCCACGACATCAAAGTGGTGACACCAATGAGGCCTGACACGGGAATGCACTCGCCGTTTAGGCATGTGTGCAGGTATGCACGTGTGTGTGTGTGTGTGTGTGTGCGTGTGTGTGTGGGTGTGTGTGTGTATTCGGTTTAAATGAGGGAATACCTATCTGAGACATTATATCATCAGCACAACACAGGTTGCCAGTGGAGGATTTGTTTTGTTTAATTTTCTCGATATTATCAGAAAAAACTGGTCGAGCCCAAACAGCATCTATATCGGCTTTCATAACACGAACCCTGGTGTGTATATCTGTATGCTTAAAAACATCCATCAATGTGAATGTGTGTATACATGTTTCTTTAGATGGGCCGCCATCCATGGAGACATGTCAGGTAAATATTTGGAGCGTAGGGGAGGGGGCGGCGATGAAGAGTCCAGCGTCCAGAGAGGGCACATGCCATCTGAAGCTATCCATCCACTCCAAGCAGGCATCCGATACGGACGGAGACACCTGATCCTGCTTCAGGCCGCCTCTGAAGCTGAGCAACATCGTGGCTCACCCCAAACAAGGGCCTCCAGCCAGATGACCTGAGTGACTTTATATATATATGAGCAAGCAGCTGAATTTGCATGTGCATATTATACACGTACATCATGTTAGCTAACATAAAAAATAGGATTTTGCCAGCCGGTGGGGGCTTTTCAGCAACCAGAAGTTGAGTAATTGTTTTTCAGCTCTTTTATTTCCTGTATGCATGCAGGCATGTGTGCATGTGTGCGTACTGTGGAGGCTGGTTGTCATATGTCACTTGACGGAGTGATGGAGTGATGACAGAGGCTTTTCATGGTTTGTTTTCCACAACAGGCCGAGGGTGAAACACAGTGGAGGAAGTTGTGTGTACTATCTTGATGCCAACTCATTGCAGCCGACTGGATTACGATTTACCTCCAATTAAGTGGCTGCTTCTGTTCAGGCACAACACAGTAGAGTTATCGTATTTAATATTGTATCAGGAGCCAAAGACCTACCTGCTGCTGTGCCCAGTGGAGCTGTGCACGTTATGTCCACGTACCCAAATGCCCACCACCTCTCCCCCTGTGGTGCCAGGTGCTCTTACACCGGCAAACCACACAGGGGAGCTACTGCTTTTTCCAAGGTCTGCAACAGAGACACACAAAGACACACACACACACACACACACACACACACACACACACACACACACACACACACACACACACACACACACACACACACACGCACACACATGCACAGAAAGAGAGAGAAGGGGGGGGCAGTCACTCAAACATTCCCTTCAGTCAACCTGCAGCACAGTGTTCATCCCAGATGAGCAGCTGAGAGGCTGAGATTTTTCTTTGCAGCCAGTACAAGAGAACATTTTTCATATAGTATAACATCTCTTGTTTAATGTCTTTTTTTTTTTCTTTTTCGGATTGCCGTCTTCTGGTTATAATAAGTTAACCTGTGACAGGAATGGATGTTGGGTCTCAAAACAGCAAATGAACTGTCTGCAACTGAACTATCAATAAACTATATTATAAACTTATACTATCTTGCCTAAACCCCATTTGTATCCCATAAATATAACATATAAGTCCTCATATATTTTGAATATATCCTAACCAATAATGTAACTTTGGAAATATGAATTTTAAATTTACTTACGAGGAAAGCTACAATTTAAAAAGCTACTTAAAAAAATGATCTCATGTTTTCATAGGTTGGTCTGCAACAAAGATTTTCATCAGAAATAAATTGTTTCATTATATTTTCTAAAGTGTAGTTCAGTATTCCGTGTGAAAAAGATAAAGCTTAATCACATCATTAATTTAGATTTAGTTTTGGTCTTAGTTGTTTTTTTTACTTTAAACAAGTCTGATTATGTTGTTTTTGGGGGCATGTTGGTAAAAAGATTTAAGGTTTCAACCAAAAAAAGGTTGAATTATAATAAAATTATTTTCAAAGGGAGATAAAAATAAAAAGAGGGTTAGGGTTAGTCCAACCCTCTTCCTCTTAGTCATATGTAAACACAGCTCGGTATCTAGGACAATGATGTCAGATACGGTAAGAGACGAACAGCAAGCGAGGACATGTTCTTATAAATATCATTACATTCAGCCTGGCTGAAAATATGCCAGTAGGACTACAGTCAAGATTAATGAGCTGAGAAATCAGACCCAAACACAAGGGCTGTTTCTTTCCACATCCAGCTTGCTCCAGTGTTTAGGCCGTCTCAGTACGAGCCGCATGGGAGGTTGCTACAACACCAAGCTTTTCTGCTCGCCTGTGTTGCTTAGCTCATCTGTCAGAGGGTCCATCTATATTTTACAGTGTGGTCAGGACGATAGGGGCCTGAGGAATACCTATAGGAAAGTGTGAATACAGCAGTGGAATATCAGTGTAAATAAAGGTATTCAAACCCAATGTAAATATGGGCATGTAAATCAAACTCAAGGGATTAAGATGATCCAAATGGTACTTACTAAATGTTATATTGGGACACAAGAGACCCCTAGAAAGACATTTTCATAATAAAATATACAATGTTTTTTGCTCATTGTAATTTCCATGGATCTATGGCTCCTTTCCAGTGCTAAATTATCAACATTATGCCTTTTTTTTTTATGTACCAGCTCCATAAATAAAACGTTTATTTTAAAATATTATTTTAAAGTAATGTTTTGTGATTTAGTTAGATGTAATAACCTATTATTTACACATCTTCTACAAAGTAGTTTATAACAACCAGTTTTATAAAATAAAACAGATAACTACAAATAATTCCGTACAATTTAAGTTATTAATGTGAACTGAATTTTCCCTCTAAAAGACACATTATAATAACAAACTTTGAAAGTGCAATATTTTTTTATCATTTTGATGGAAAAATGTATTTAAAATTTGCTTTACTGTAAAGTTTAAAAGGTTACATTTACTGTACTACTCTATATAAAGTTTTATACATTTTTATTTTTATTAAAGTAAATGTGACAAATTCCCATTAAACAATGTGGGTGTATAATTGTGTTTTAAATACAGCCAACAATGTTTATCTGATTAAAATAAACTCTCCTGAATGATGTTTAATAAATTATAATTACAACATAATCAAATAATCTAATTTCAAACAATGAAAAAACACTACAAAGAGACAATCCTATCAATGTGTCCAAAATAAATGGATTCCTGGAGTAGGTCTAGTTCCTGCCTCAGTACAATAGGTGAGGGAACCTTTTCATTACACCAGGGCCACGTAATCTCTGGACCCTTTGTTTTTCTTTGGCTCTCAAATGTTCCTCGCCACCTCCAGAGCCGGCTAATGGATGCAGATGGAGGAAGTGTTTGACATTATGGACACAGCAGTGCTTGTTTTAGAGGAGCTGGTCATGTGGTCTGCCCGAGCAAGCCACACAGTACCCCCTTAATGTGACCCAGACCCCCCAGCCAACTCCAGTGGGTTTCGAGAACTGTCCGCTCTGGGGGAGCCGAGTGTCAGTTTAGCCCCCTAGTGAACACAAGTCAACATGCCTTAACCCCCCCATCACCTAGAGTTACACTTTTGGGTCTGCAATCAGCCGGCGGGCCAAATCCTCCCTACGCCCCATTGAGCTGCCTCTTTCCGAGCCGTGACATGGAGCTCCGAGCTGGGGCCGCAGCCAGTGCGCAGAGCTCCGTGCAGGGGCCTGGAGCTTCTGCTTTGTGCCTCTGGTTTCCGTGGCACGGTGCGGCTCGGCCACATGGTCCCTCATCTTTCACTGTCACCGTGCTGCCCAGGAAGAGATCATAACAAACATGTGGTGGCAGGGAGCGGCCGACATGATGAATCGCTGTAATCAACATCAGACGGCCCAGCGCTCGCTCTGATTGGTGAAGACCACTTTCTCTGAGTGACTCAGTGACAAGACTCACAAAGCCAAGATCTGTGACCTGAGATGTGACTGATCCGAGCAGAACCACATCAAGAGAAGTCCGCAGGTCAATTTCACACCGAGCTACGGCAAATTTGACGTTTTTGAGTTGAAGAAATATTTGAAACATGGAGGCCGGTCGAGTGCTCGCTGGGCGCCATGTCCATTATCAACTGGCTCGGAGCCATGCCAACAGGGATGATGGGGGTGTAAATTCCAGGCCTTGGTATCGGCTCCATTCTGCACATTGTTTACCTTCTGTGCGACTTCCTGCTTCTTCATCTTGGAAGAGGAGCACAGGAAGGCCCAATATGCCCCCCCCCCCAACTCAGATCTCCATGTTTGCCCAAACAAAAAGCCACATTGTAGCTCATTTTCCTGTCTCCTCCGCTGTGTATTTCCAACCGGGGGTTGTGGTGTTGGCATTCCTCAAGGTCAAATCTCTGCACGCCTCTGATCCCCTAATTTCACTGTCTAGAGTTAGTGTAATGTGGGGGGGGTCTCTCTAATGGACATGTTATCCACTTCCTGCTGCCGGTAAGAGGCCATCTTGATCCCGCTGTCACAGAACGAATTTCCACGTTAAAATCGCACTAAACACCATCAGCGTTTCGAATCGGAGACGGACCAGGAGTCATCGTCTTACCGACCCCTGGGGTTTGGAGACTTCCAGTGTTCATTTACTGTCTGCAGTGACTCGAAAGGTAACACTCACTCAGCTGAGTTTTGGGAGGAAAAGAAACCGAGTCTGCTCACCCCACTGTGCCAAAACAGTTATTAATTTCACCAAGGGACGGAGAGTAGTTAATGGGACATGCACAAATGAACTCCAACATGAACAGTGGACCTGTTTGTAAGCTTTTAACTACAGGCCTGTGGTTGAAGTTAAAGAAAGTAGCAGAGGAGTGAACAGTCCACGGTGGCTGTAGAGGGGCAGACAGGGAGAGCAGACTGGGGATAGAGGGATGGAAGAAGTTGGGGGTTTGAGGGGCATGAGATGCTGGTGGTGGGACGGGGGTCTTGAGCCCCCTCTGCCAGAAACAACAAGCAGCCCCTCTCATATTCAAATAAATACCAAGCCAGTGGGGAGCAGGGAGGGGCGGCAGATAAGGAGGAGGCAAGGGGCAAGAGCCAGACTGGAGCAGGATGGCTTCTCTGCTACACTGAGGCCTATTTAGGATCACGGGCCGGGCCGAGAGGAGCAAAGCAGGCAGTGACAGATTTATAATGAGCGTAGACTCTGCCCTTGCATTTAATACCAGGCTTAAGACGTATTAGAGAGACAAAGGCTGCAGATCCTGCTCGGTTAGAAGAAAGGCCTTAATTAATTTGGGGAGATCACGGAGGCCCCGGGCCCACATCATCGGTTCTTTGTGGCAGGAATGCCAGCTATTTACCGGCGCTCCAATAGGGCGGCAGGGAGAGGCGAGGTGATGACGACTGGGGCGGCCGCGCAACAGATAGGAAAAGGATACTTTTCAAAAGCTAAAAGCTTCCCAGTTTTAAAACAAAGACGGGAGGGAAAGAGAAGAAGTGATTTTGAAAAGGGATCTGACTCCAAGTAACCCCCCCCCACACACACACAGACACACACACACGCCCCCAAACGTCCTATATGTCCTACACGGACATTCCAAACTGTTTTTGCTCTCTTTTAGTCTCTCCATGAGAAATCCAACTGATCACTCCTCTGAGCATAACAGTCCATTCAAACACATGAAAACAGTAATGAAATAAACTTTTCTGCCACATTAGACTGTTTCTTACAGTAATCTCCTAGTTGGATTCACTGACTGTTCGCCTGTTTCTCGCTCACAGTGTTGCTTCAGGTGTGGTGGGGCTGCAGAGAGCAGAGAGTCGAGGCCGGCCTGCGTCCACCAGGCTGCTAAAGGGCACAGTTGGCAGCTGTCGGGCCTGTCTGTTGACTCCAATGAGACATGCAGAGAAGAGGACCTTCCTATTCCCAAAATAAACAAACAGTGGTGGCACACATCTTCCCAGACAACTGCAAAGGAGGAGGGAGAAAGTGAAGATTGTGCTTTTCGTCCTCTGTCTCGTTTTTACTTAGGCATGGCCACTCGACAAATCGAAAGCCTCAGAAGCCATAAATATTCGGACGCAGCAAGTGTCTGCACAAATCAGATGTTTTACTTTAATGGATAAACCAACTGAAAGAAACAAAAATAAATACATTTCCAAGAAAATGTATCTCTCAAGTCTTGGTATAATGTGACTTAAAAACACGACATTACATTATAGGGATAAAGCAGGGTTGTTTCTGAAACATTAACCTGCATCCTGTTAGGTTTTTATATGAATAATTATTTTAAGCTATATACACGCTATTTTTTTTCTGTGTTTTATGAATGTGGGAATATATGTTGGAATTTGCCTGAGACGGACACCAGGGAACCATGATTTTCACCTTTGCTCAGCCATTGTGTTCATGTCCATTGTGCTTTTATGCACATGTCCTTTTATGATGACCCCCAAAATACAAAGAGAACAGGGCTGAACAGGAAAACAGCATTTATATGCCAACAAGGAAATGTGTTTGGACTCATTTGAGCCCTTTTTTTCTTTGAGAAAAGGAGGAATTCCCTGTAATAAAATAAAATAAGTTTAAACACCCTTAAAGCTGCACACTAACGCAGAAGTCAAACAATTATACCTGTCGTACAAAATTATGTATAATCCTATATTTGTTAACAGTGATATTTGTATTATTAGTCCACTGAATCTAGTGGAATTGACTGAGGGATTAGAGCAGTGTGGTCACCTTTACGCATGACTGGAGGCCTATTGAAGGACGACGTAGATCTGCAAACACCTGCAACACAATGTGAGCACAAACTCTCGTCGGTATTTACAACCGACGCTGCTTCAAACACGAACACGCAGACACACACACACTGTAATGAAATAATATACAAGGAATATTTGTATACATAATAAAAAGTTTATACAACATCAACGCGGCCTTTTAAATTGTTTTGATTCAAAGCAACCAATCAAGGCCACGGGGCCCAATGACAGATGTTAGAAATGAAATGACAAATATCGAATAATAAATAATGAAAGACTTCGGATAAATATCCATCACACGGTGGAAATGTTTGGAAGTTTTCAATGAAAAGGATCAATTCGTGTTTGCGCTGATGAGGACTTCTCATTCCGGGAAAATGTTTTTATTTTCTAATTTCTAACTGGCGCAGTGCTACAGACTGCGTCTTAGTGTTCCTGAGAGACTGCACATTTTAGTTTTAACCGTCAGAAGATCTATAAACACAGCTGAATTCTCTTCTGACGATTAACTTGTTAAGAAATGGAATTCAGAAAAATGTTAATACTTCAGAGACAGTATAATAATAATAATAATAATAATAATAATAATCTTATCTATTTCTTCTTCTTTTTATTATTATTATTATTTCTTATCTTTATTTCAATGGTCTATTGAGTTCACAGCTGACCACCAGAACTCCATGTTTATTATAGACAAATTAGGCTCTAATACTTTTTCATTTAGTCGTTAAACACATAAATAAATAATGCACAAATTATTAAATTAAAATCGCTTAAAATGCGCTTTCTTTTATTTGTTAATAAAGGTTATTCATGAGGTGTACATTCTGACCTAATTTGTAACTAGAGGACAGTGTTTTTTATAGGCGCTTCAACTATATTAGATAGTTGAAGCGCCTATTTCTGTGGGGTTTTCTTTCATTTTCTCCTCATGATGGGGACCTGCCGCAGGACCTGATACAACTGAGGCTCCTCCGAATTTTTCCTCCTGCATACCTTCATCTGTCCGTGCGTTTCCTATAAAGCCCCGCGGAGAGAGGGGACACCCCGGGGCAGGGCCCCGTGCTGTCAGCGGTCAACTGCTCACTTCCTCTCCCTCATACACTCAGAGATTTAGACCAATATTTAGACAGGATAAGGTTTTATACTCGCTGTGCGCCTCCGCCTCCTCCTCCTCCTCCTCCTCCTCCTCCTCCTCCTCACTGCAGCCTCCGAGGTCCAACGCGGACGTGAAAGATAATTGTTTTTTTTACTAGTTGTAATTTATTATCTGTTAAATGATGTTATGTCATTCAGATTTTTATGAAGCAGATTGTGGCGCATGGCAACCTCGTTAAATTAAAGACGCAACGCATGCGTAAAAACATCAAGGAAGGTTTATTTATGTGTCTGTGTGTGTGTGTGTGGGGGGGGGGGGCTTCCTGATAAACCGATGATAATCACATCTCTATTTAATAACAACAAAATAACAGTTTAGTAGATCTGTGCGTGGATGCTGGTGTATTGTTTTTTTTAGAGGGGTAGGGGGTGTTCGGTGATTTGTCATGTAACCACAACAAGACACCCGGGACCCCACAGGCCTCTGCTGCGGTGCCCGAGGAGCAGAGGCCTCCGATCCTCCTGTAAAAGACAACAGGAAGGCAGCCTACAACACCAGGGAGTGTTTGCGTGCGTGTGTATGAGTGTGTGCGTGTATTTGGGTTTGCGTGCGTGTCAAACCACTGTTACTGACACAGAACTATACATTCAGGCCGATGTGTCTACTGTACTCCTAAGCTTTCGTTGTCTTTTTATTATTTTCATCATTGTTCCTATTATTCCAGTGCGTAAAGGTGCGCGCCAAGTGGCACGGGCGTTGGCCAGGTTTGTTTCTGTTGACTCTGGTCACATGTGTGCGGCTACCTGTTAGTCACATGCACTGTCTCACTGTGCAGAGGCAAAAGATAAACAACAACAAAACTGAAATTATGCGATAAGAATTTCCTGAGTAAAATAAATAAAATGAGAAAAGTTATAAAAATGTTTAAATCATTAATTAAGATATATGCACTGTATATCTTTCTATAAACTCGGCTAAAAAATGTAAAGCTGCGGGAGAAAGTTCCATCTTGTTTTTGTAGATGTAATATTACAGGTAAAGTGTAGCCTACTTTCAGCGCACTCCACAAACACTGAAATATGATTTTGCGGATGCCGTTTTGAATAAATAAATTAAATGAATCCACGTCCACAGGAAACGCAGTCATTGGCGCCATAAAGACAATTCAAGTATCCTGAAAGTTACCTTTCTTTAAATTAAGGTTGTTCTCTTAACTTTTACCGAATTGCTGAATTTAATCAGAGTCACACTTGACAAACTAGTCCCAAAGAACTTCATCCAACTGCTGTCTCATATGCACTTTTCTCATTATTAAATAGCAGCGGCTGCGGATAGTCCACTCCTCTGTATCCATCCTCTGCTTAGTGAGGCCTGCTCACACACTTCACTCACTTTGTCTGATTGTTGTCAGGCCCTGAACTCTTTAAGATAATGTTCACACGTTCTTTATTTCAAAGGAAGTCAAAGATGTGCGATGACAAATCCATAAAGAAAATGTTTTACCTCATTGAAAATCCTCCTGTTAAAGCTGCTTGAATAACGCACATGGCACCGTGGTGTTAACTTAGCTATTCGTTTAAACTGTGCGTTCAAATGTCTTTTACACTTAAACAATTATTCCATGTGAAGCTATAATCAATACGTCTACACATTACTTTTATTTATTGCAAGCTTTCTATTTAAATTATGCTCTGCCACTTAGTCGAGCAACACTGTTTAAAAAAATATATAGTTTATTTATCGTGAATCATTTTCAAACGGCTTTTTCCTGCTGAAATTCCACCTGTACATTTCCCGTCTTTCTGTTCATGAGAGCAGTGGTGAGTGCTCTGTCCGCTCCTGAGGCCTTCGAGTGAATTCCAACACACTCTCTTCCTATTTTCATCCTCTCCTGTATTTTGTCTGTTATCACCTGAGTATTTACAAAGGAGGCTTCCGACTTGGAGATGATGAAGTGATTCTGAATCGATGGCATCATATCAGATAAAAAAGAGCGGAGGAATACATCATGAGGGCGACGGCTGGCTCTTACTGTGCCATGTTTGATTTCCTTTACCTGTTTATCTACCTGCCTATCTATATCTAAATATTTGTCCGATACACCACCCGTTGCAGAGGTTTATTTATGCACCCTCCCTCCCATGGAGGAACATCCAAAACAAACAGGACTAATCCTCTAAATGCGTTATCCCATTAGAACCCTGCTGCTGCCTTCACACGTACTCCACTGACTCCGGTGTAAATTAAGTCTCGATCCGGTCGCTATCGCTGCGGCTGCACAACAACACGCATCCATTCGGTTGTTGCACATTAAAAGCTGAACCTCGATAAGCTGCAGAGGCAACGAGGCGATGCTGGAGGCGCGAGGCGGGGAGGTCAAGTCCAGCTCCGGCCTCGGGTGCCACGTGTGTTTATTCGCCTTGGGAGACAGTGGACAGGGTAATTCCACTGAGTCGACTAGTCCACAGCAACTAGTCTAAAACTACTAGTTCACAAAAGCAAAACAACTAGTCCACAACAACTAGGTGAATGGGATGGCTGGTGCATTGAATGCGTAAAACAACTCTTTCTCTAGTGGCACACATATGAGTCGAAAAACGAGACAGTGTCCTAGATGAAGTGAAATATCTGCCACCCTTCAATTAAAGCCATGTTTTTCTATCAAACCTTTTCACCTGGAACTGAAATAAATATTCATATTTCTGTGTGTACTTAGAAACCTGTTGCAACCTTGTGTAAGGAAAGTGTATTTCCACACTGAGCTGGTGCGTAAAAGTCTCATGAATGTCAATATATTTGCATTGCGTCCCCTTGATGTTCCAGACTCAACTTCCAAGACTGAGCTGCTCTATATGAGATCCAATGGCAGCTTAAATATACACACGCATATATATATAGTCCCGCAATTTACTGGAAAAGTGGAGCACTCTTAAGTGACATTAAGACATTGCAGTGACGTTGGTGTTGAATTCAAATGACTGACGAGGTCTTATAGAAATAAAACATCCAGTGCAGCGCGCAGACACTTTTTTCCTGCTGGTGCAGGGGGAGGCGTGGATCTTGCTCACTTTGACATTCTCGTAGCAGCAGTAGCTTCTCCTCAAGGCAGGACTCAGATGACACCACCCCGCCACCGACCGGCGGAGAAACAAGGGAAGCTCATTCTCTCTCTGTCTTCGCGGCGGATGAACTATGTTTTGACACCGGGACGTGTTCGGGGCTTCACCAGATGAGTTAGAGCACCGCGGAAACCTCTCGAGTGTTCACAGTAGCAGTGGGAATACTTTGAGAACAGCCCGCCGCCTCAGACTCTGACACCCACCGAGCGCCGGTGGCGGAATGTGAAAACCTCATTTTGGCGCATGTTCCTCTCCATTGTGCGCTGCCTTCTCCTGCTTTCTGGAAAGCGGGGGAGGAGGAGGGACGTCTTTTCCCCCGACTCGATCCCTTGCCTATGGACGACGGCGGTCCCCTCTCTCCAAAGGCAAATGCTTTCAGTATTGCCTCTCTGATTTCGGCTGCAGAGCAAGCAGGAAACGCAGCGTTCGACAAACAGAGAACCGGCCTAGACAAGCCAGACCTGCATAACCACAGTTCCTTTAAAATGCACTACAGCACAGTGACCCGGGAAATGGAAGGTAAAGCTGTTTGTTGATGCCCATAGAGCCGCTGTAGCATGTTTACATCACACCCGAAACTACACTGTACACTCGTGCATGTGCTCGGTTAACCGACATTTTCCAAAACGCGCTGCGGAGACCGATGCGCAAGGCTGCATATGGGTGCGTTGCTTTGAATGCATGAGTGAAATTAGCGTAAAACATGAATTCGGACACTGTTTGCATGATATCAAAAATAATGCAGTTCCAGTGCAAGTAATAAGCATTTGGGAGAAGTGTGCATACAAAGCGGCGAGTGTGTGTGTGTGGGGGGGAATCGCTATTCCAAAATCCCGAAGCGTTGCACAAAGAGTCAAGTTTAATTCGCGGACAGGATCACATACATTGACAACGAAGCCAGGAGGAGCGCTAACACGGGCACCCTGTGCGTAATGGTAAAAACAGACCATAAAAAGCGTATCCAGCGCGGAGGAGGGTATACATCCACTCCACGGGCCTCTGCGTCCATTTGTCCAATAACGAGAAAGCAACAGTCACCTGCTGCCTGTTTGTTTGTTCATGCAAATCAACGTGTGTTTACCTTGTAAACCGTCGGTCACGTCCCCTATTGTTTGTTAACGGGGCTGATGTGGGCGACACCCTTATCCACACAGTTGAATGGGTGCCGGAAAGCCCATTAAAAAGGGGCGCACTCCTCTGTCAATCAGTCTCGTCCCAAGGCGAGGAAAAGGCACATTACCTGCAGCTCCTTATCTAAATAGAAATAAGAACCAGTTTTATCGCAAAGGGGAGGCCCTCTGCGACAGATAAGAGCGGAGACGGGGTTGCGCTGTGACACACACACACACTCACACACACACACACACACGCACACAAGCAGCCGCAGGAGCAGGAGCAGGAGCAACAGGAGCGCACAGCAGAGCGCAATCAATCCACGGCTAAAACTATAATACACGCGCGCTCGAGTTTCGCTGGTGCCATTAGTTGAGAGAGTCCGCGGGTTTTGGAGACATTTCGGACGCTTTGCGCGCTAGCTGAGGCAGACTGTAGCATGCTGGCAGTGGATGCAACCTCAGGGATTAACGCGCAGCCGAGACGGAAACTTTTAAACCGAGCTGGGCTGCGTTTGCGCCTCACATCCCCATTTGGAGCTCACTGACTCCTGCGTGTGTTTTTCACTCTGTGTTCTAACCGAGGCACGTCTGTGAGGCATATTGAGTAAATCCAGTCTTTTTTGGGATGATTTCAGCCATATCCAGTCCGTGGCTGACGCAGCTGTCCCATTTTTGCGATGTTGCAGCCTTCACGACGAGCAGCCTGAGCAGCCTCAACACGCCGGGGGGCTACCACCTCTCCCCGTCCCCCGGGGACCCCTACATCCAGCATGAGGCCCACTTCGAGCCCTGCCCGGCCGCCCAGCACAACTACAACTACCCGGGCTCTAACCCGGGCCAGGCCCCGCCGAGCGACAGCGGGACTCCCAACTGCTCTTCGTCTTCCTCCAGCTCCACACCGAACAGCAAAGCTATGGTGAAGAAGAACCCGAAGGTGGCCAACATTAACGTGCAGCTGGAGATGAAGGCTTTATGGGACGAGTTTAATCAGCTGGGCACGGAGATGATCGTCACCAAGGCCGGCAGGTGAGCAGGACGCACAGCGGAGTGGGCTTTCATCACATCTGATAATATATACACACACCACCTTTAGGGAAACACAACTTTCACATTTCTATTCCCAGTTTATTATATAAAGCTTTGATGTTGAATCAAAAAAAATCTCACATGCGGTATAAAGCTGTGATCGATTTAATTAATCAGTATTTGAAGAAAAAATACATGATTGCTAATATTATCAAATCAAATGAGGATAAATTAGTTTAATCAAGAAAATAAGATTTTTTTTTTTCCTCTCGAGTTTATAATGACTCTGACTCTGTTTCACCAGTTGAGCGCATGTGGTTTCTCTTTCTTCGTTTATGGCTCCAGACATGATTTTAATAAGTTCGGCATGATAGTAACATTTAATAGGAAAATCTTTTGCGTCCTGCATATTAAGGCCCGACATGTTTGTATAGCTAAAAGCGAACTGATTAAATGTACCAACATTGACATAAGCTTATAAAATATATTTTATGTAAAGTTGTGCAGGGGAGAAGTTGAGGCCTGAGGCTGGAGGGATTATAAAAAGTCACGTAAAAGAGAAGGTCAAACGCATGGAGGCTTTGTGCGTGCGTGTGTGTGTGTGTGTGATGTGCTCCTGCTTTTATAGATCCAATAAGGATGATGTTTATTCAGCCCCGTTACAATGCAACATTACAACATTACGGCCTCTAACCTGAGAGTCTTTACACGTGTGAGTGAAGATGAGCTCGTGTAGAAGCTGTCGCACGATCTGGTTTAACTCGGGCCTCAGCACATAGTTCACTTTCCTTTATTTCCTATTTGCAGGAGTACTCTCTCCTCAGTCAAACAAAAATTGTTGTTTGAACACATTCAAAGCTGGTTTTGATTTAGTTATTAATAATTAAAACGAAAACAGATTAGGGAAATATAAAAATAGCTAATTTGTTGATTTTATTAATAATAATAATTTCTACCTTATCCTACATGCGTTCTGACCAAAGTTGACCTCTGACCCTTGTGAAGAGCCCACCAACACTCAGCATATTTTTTCCCCACACACTACACACTAAATATTGAAGTGTCTGAGTTTCCCCCCGTAATATAAAGAGACGTGAGATAATTGATTTAATTGCGAGGGTCCGTGCTGAGCCTCCCCGCGCTGCGCAGGCTGACAGGAGAAAGCAGATCTGCAGCAGAGCACTTTAAAAGCTCCTTCAGCCTCACCTAGCCACAACACTGACGTTAATTGAGCGTTGATTTTTAGGATCCCTTTCACTGACTCCGCGGATTACTCAACTTTCAGCTGATGTTGTTGGGGGGGATATGGATCTGTAACCTAACCTAAACGAGCTGGAGGTGGAGGGGGGGGGGGGGGGGAGAAAACTAATGTTTGTGTGCGTGGCCACTGACTGGGCCACTGCGTCCCAAAACCTCTCAAAGCGACGTATACATGAGGAAAATTATATTAATTGTTAATACATTTCAAGAGGTCTACAAAATATCAGCACGCACAGGCAACACCTCTTTATTTCATACTAAGAACATTCTGGACGTTTCCCTCCTATCAAACCTGCTTTTAGTGTCTTTACGCATACGCAAAATGTGCGCAAAAAGTCAATGCACGCGTGTGTTCTGTCCACTTCATGTGTGTTGGCCTTCATGGGTCTGGAATTTATCAGAGAAGCAGAGGAAGGAGACGACGTTAAAGCGCTTTGCCAGAAGTTACAAGCGCGGAGTCACAAAAGACAACACTGCAGAAGCTCAATTCAGATCAGCGGGAGTTTTAGCCGGTTACGCACGGGCTCAATCACGTCATTTCCAATAGTTTGAAGTCTGTGTCTTCTTGTAGCCGGAGCCCTGTTGGCCTGGGAGCAGCTGTACAGTGCAAACACGCATGGCCTAAAATAATAATAAAAATAACAATAGGAAATACTTTAGCAAAACCATTTGCTGGCTCCTCGGACGAATTCCAAATCATTTGAACACCACCGTCCACGACTCCACACATGGTCCAGTATTTTCTTTGTTTAATAGGACAAAATGTGCAGCAGCAGTAGTAACATTTTAAAGACTGGAGTTAACAGTTATGTTGTTTTTTTACTTTGCCAGGAGAATGTTTCCAACTTTCCAAGTGAAAATATTTGGGATGGATCCGATGTCGGACTACATGCTCCTGATGGACTTCCTGCCTGTGGACGACAAACGTTACAGGTACTAGTTTGTGGACATCTCTGGACCGTAAACCATTGCGCAAATTCGTTGGTTTTAACTGTTGCGCGCAATCCACATTTTGAATGAGTATTGGCATTCCAAAAGAAAAAAAGTGCATCACAAATGCACGAGTCAAAGAAAAATATACATAGTTTATTTAACGTATTCATTTTAGTCTATACCTAAATTCAGACTAACATTTATAAATATTTCCGCAATGAACCAAATTGTGCCAGAAGTGTGTTGGTGACTATGCTGAACATCTAACTTACATTCAGTGTTACCTTTCTCTTACCAAGGAGATTATTGTATTTTCTTTATATCCCCATGTCTCCCCACATGTCTGACTTATATTTTTTTGTGACTATTTGTGGCACTTTTAAAACCTCGTGTCTTACTTACTTTGTGGTTTTCGCTCTTGCAGGTATGCTTTCCACAGCTCCTCGTGGTTAGTGGCGGGCAAAGCTGACCCCGCCACGCCGGGCAGGGTGCACTACCACCCGGACTCTCCGGCCAAAGGCGCACAGTGGATGAAGCAGATCGTCTCTTTCGACAAACTCAAGCTCACCAACAACCTGCTGGATGACAACGGACATGTGAGTAACCTGCTCCACGGGGAGCTGGGGGCACGTACAACAGACTGCAGTTCGACCACAATACGCATTTTGATGTGTATAGACCCAAAGTTTCTTTCTACCGCAGTGCAACAAGCATCGGCTTCAGGGATCACTATGTAAACTCATTAGTACAAAATATGCTGCAGTGATTTAGCTGATAGTCCCGATAAGAAGATTATTTAGCGACAAAATTATTAAATATGATAAACTACTGGTAACAGTAAACTCACCACGTCCACGAAGGAAGATTATTATAAGGAGAAGGAGTATTTTCTATTCGCCTCCTGCTGATTGATACAAGTAATTAAACCTCAGTGTTTTTGATTTATAGTCCGAGAACAGATTTTCACAGAAATGACAGATACGCATCAGGCTTTAACTCCGCAAGGATGTGGGATATTTCACCGCTGGAATCCAGTCTTTCCCGCGTGTTTCCGTGCGTCATCTCATTAGTTGTGATTGAAATCAGCGAAGGAAAAGAGAGCAGTATTCTAGAAAATAGTGACGGTAAAGGAGTGAGATAGACACAGGACTGCAGTGTGGGAATGAGGACACATAATATTCAGAAATCAGTTATCGAGCATGATTCCTGCTCCATGTTTGGACTTTTTAAATTAGAATTATTCTGATAAATATTCTCAGCCAGCCTTTATATAATCAGATGCGTGCACAGATTGAAATGGCTCAGTTAAATGAACAGGAGCTTCAGGTTTTTTCTGCGTTTAATGACATTTAATAACATGAACGTTTATTTATTCCATCTAAACGATATTTTTTATATTTATTATTTCATTTCGCTATATTCAACTTTATAAACCTGCCTCGAACATAGAAAACACTCTGACCTGCGGAGTTAACCTTTATTACAGGGTTGGGTAATAATTGTGCATGAGTGCTGATCCATCCTTTGTCTTTCACAGATCATTCTGAACTCTATGCATCGCTACCAGCCCAGGTTTCATGTTGTGTACGTGGATCCCCGCAAGGACAGCGAGAAATACGCAGAGGAGAATTTCAAGACCTTTGTGTTCGAGGAAACGCGCTTCACGGCGGTCACAGCTTATCAGAACCACCGGGTAAGACGCTTCTCCCCCCTAAACCTGCGTGAGACTGTGATGTGCAGGAATGTACATTTTTGTGACTCAATTCTCATATATAATTATTCAAGTAAGCATAAAGTGGATTTTTTTATTGAATATTATCGCAAAAAAACAACCTAAAATGTTTCCATGGGTTAGTTTAGAGCCCACTGCAAGTTCATTTTAACTAATTGTCGATAATGACACAGGGTATGGAAAAAATAAGTAGATATTTGTCATTATTATTTAATATTTGGTAGCATATAAGCGAGTTTTCATGGCGCGTTCTCTGTGCGTAAATTGTGGGTATTTGCTCTTTACGCACAACAGTGGCCCCCCTTTCTGCGTCCTCCCTGCTCTGGTTTCTATCAGTCTCTGCTGCGTCTGTTTAGATTCACACACCAGCACATTCATGACTTCTTCAGAGCGAAACGTGGCGAGTGAAACATAAGAATGAAGTTCAGCTCCTATCAGCAGTGAACGAGTGATGGTGAAATGTGTGAGATTCAGGGGAACTGCGGCGAGCGCAATGTTCCCGTGAACAGGCGATATATCGAATAAAATAACAGTTCTGTTTCAGATTAAATGTCACAGAAAGGGTTCATGCTTTTTACAATCACAGTTGCAGGGGGTAAATTATCGTTTTTATGATGTGACTCATGATAAAATGATACAGACGAGCAGAATTCAATTTTAATCATCATTAAATAATGATGATGAGAAACGTATTCGTGTCTTACGATGGGACTGCTGTGTCTGATATACGAACGAGAAGCTATGCAGCTGTTATCAGTTCAAACATCAACATAGTCAATAACAAGATAAGTTCTGTAGTTGTATGATTAGCTCTGTATTGACAACTCTGAAGTCAGTTCGACAAATTAACTTTGTTTTAAATAAAACTGAAGGGACACGATTCTGCAGCCCTGAACAACAGACGCTTATTTACATGTTTTATTAAAGACAGCAGTGCCATTTCTTCTTCAATGACAGAGCTGATCTTTTACCGGAAATTCTAGGTCTGGTTCTTTCTTTCTAACAGAAATGCAATCAGTATTAGAAAATAAAAAAAAAGTATTGTGTATAATACCATGTGTGCAGCACTGAGGTTTATTTGATGTGCTCTGGATTTCAGATCACACAGCTGAAGATAGCCAGCAACCCGTTTGCAAAGGGCTTCAGAGACTGTGACCCAGAGGACTGGTGAGTGTTTATGACAGAGAAGAACTAATTCATTTCCACATGAGGTAGAAATTTACATCAGAGCTGTCCACGCTAGAGAGCATTTGTAAAACAGTTTTTCCTGTTTGCTTTATTCCACAAAGGTGACAGATGGGTGTAGTTTTCCACAAAAGGGAAGATAATGACTGGCCTGATGTTTCGTAATCACTGGATATTGTTTGAAAGTCAATCATCTGAGCTTTTCTGTCATTGACAAATGACCAAACGCTCCTTAATTGTCACAATGGAGTAAACTGCACCCACTAAGGATAAACAGGCAGTTGAAACAAACAAAAACTCGTTTTTCAAATGCTCCTTGTCTAGCACTTCAAATGTCTTTTTTATAGCATTTACTGATGCATTTTATGGGGATTTTTGATTGTTTTATATAAAGCAGACTAATCTGATACTTGTAAAAATGTCTCTTCACATTTCAGTCACTGTAAATTAGCGGCATGTCAATGTGCAAATGATCATTACATGCATCAGTGTAAACTCTTAAAATGTGCATTCATCATTTTAATATATAATTAAGAAAATGTGCCCTTGACATTCATTAAATGAGTATGAAACTGAATCCATTCTCCCCGCTCCAGGCCCAGGAATCACAGGCCAGGCTCTCTGCCAATAATGAGTGCCTTTGCCAGAACAAGAAACCCAATGTCATCTCCACCTCAGCAGAACGGCATAGAGAAAGGTCTGCAGCCCGCTCCGTGTTTCATCAAAAATAAATAAATAAAAACCTCATGTCTGCTATCAAACATTCAACACAGTCATCTTTGCATATCAAGCTTTCAGAAGAACATTTTGTCTTTCAGTTGCTGGCAAATTTAGCTCATTCTCTAAGCACAGTGCATTTGCAGAATCAGGTCAATATTGGCTTTTTAATTAAACATCAAATATCAGCCAGTCAATGTCAGTCACTGCTGATAAAATACATGTCCTGTGATATTGTATAATTGGCGTCACTGTCAAGAAAAACCTGCATCGAAAACTATCCTGACATAATGAGGATATTATTTATCAGTTCAATAAAAACAATTTGATCAGTTGATGTTAAATTGAG
Source organism: Hippoglossus hippoglossus (assembly GCF_009819705.1). Classification (NCBI taxonomy): domain Eukaryota; kingdom Metazoa; phylum Chordata; class Actinopteri; order Pleuronectiformes; family Pleuronectidae; genus Hippoglossus; species Hippoglossus hippoglossus. The sequence continues at coordinate 22,811,630 of NC_047159.1, read as the reverse complement.
GGTTACACCTGTTAAAAGCTTCTAATCCGTCTGAAATAATTCTATAATGATGATTTATATTTATTCCAATGGAACAATTTTCTGGTTCTAACAGATAGTAAGTATTTTAAGTTCAGCCTTCTACTGTATAGTGATCTCAACACAGCTTTTGCCATGTGAATAATAATAAGTGAAATGAGGTTTTATTACATATCAGGACACAATGTAAACTGTTCCTGGCTTCCACCCAAACACACTAGTGTCAGTACAAGTCTTAAACCCTGTACATGTCAAAACACACTGCAGCTCAGGGTGTATCACTGAACACACTCATTGTGTAAGACAATATACACACCCTGCTGGTACTGAGTATTCATATGTCATCTGTCTCTGGCTGTGTCTGACTGTCCTCACGTCTCTCCCTCCACAGAAGACAGTAGACGGGAATATGATCGAGACCCCAGCGGCACGCCCATACACGCTGACCCGGCTCACCAACTGATGTCCCGGGTCCTAAGCCCTGCCCTGCCCGTCCCAGGAGGCCTCCACGCCGTCCCGCTCACCAGTGGCCGGCCCAGCCCTCCCCATGACCTTCGGTCAGACCCCCACTCCTTACCCCCGGACACCCTGCACCACCACCCTTACAAGTACCCCACCACCTATGAACACTACCTGGGCGCCAAGACCCGGCCGTCGCCCTACCCTTTACCCGGCATCAGAGGACACACATACCATCACCACATGAACCCAGCTACAGCTAATATGTACTCAGCCACAAGTGGCCCCTCTAACTACGACTACGGGCCCAGATAATGACTGCTGCCCACTGGGGCTAACAGCACGCAGCACTGTGGGGATGGAAAAGGCAGGAAAGGTGACACAGTTCTGTCTATTAGTGGCTTACGCAACCTGTGGGTGCGTTTCCAGGCTGAAACTCCTCTCTGCTGGATAAAACCCTGCCGTATTTATTTAAAGGAAATGCATCTTTGGGGTAAACATGGGCACCTGCTCTGAGCCCTTGAAGGGGTCTGATTTGACCTTTGAACCCCAAAGACAACAGCTCCACACCAGGTAAGGTCTTACCTGAGCGGTGCGGACATTGAGCCAGCAAACAGAGGAGACAGGAGGGACCTCTCCTTATCCCAGACAATACTTTTCATCACAGACTGGAACTGATTTTTTTCTTTGTGTTGGATGCACTTTTTGATTTGCCTTGTTTTTATTGCTTTCAAAAAAGCCATATGTTATATAGTCCATCAACCTTGTAGGTAGACGAGATGTTTGCATGTTGAGCTCATCAGAGACGGTGTCGAAACACATCAAATGTTTTTGTTTGAGGAAAAAAAAAATTGATTTAGAAACATCTTGAACCTTTTTGAGCCGCTCTGAGAAGCTTGCACCATGGCACTGACTTGCAGCAATACAAAGTAAATAAATGAAGCAGAATGACTGTTCTGTATCTGTAAAATAAACATTTAATTCTTGTAATTCATAAAGAGGTTTGTTCTTTGTGCCAGTCTTCGAGTCAAAGTCCCATCTGCTGCTGCAGCGCTACAGGGGAGAGAGATGCAAAGAAAAGAAAGCTTACCTCACTGACCTTATTGTTCAGGTTTCTCCGTCGGGATTTGCCCTGTTGAATCAGGTTGAGGTGTCCGCTGCTCCTGCAGTCATTTGGAATCAGGAGCTGGAAGCTGTCAAAACATTACGCTGCACTGTAGTTCCAATGTGGAAATCGGCATCTGAATTTAGGAAAGAAAAAGCACACACACCCGCACAATGAGTCACTGACTACACTTCCTACTTCTACACACACCTCTTAGTTTTGATACAAAATGTGGGCAGCTATACTGAGTTCTGTGGCATTACAGACTGTAGTTTAATGTTCGAAACTGACTAAAGAAAATAATTTATTGTAAGAGGATGTTCAAAACTGTATTATTGTAGTAAAGACTTCTAAGATAATTGTCTTTTAAAAACTTAAAAGTGATCATAATAATTTAAAATTTAAAATCATTTCAAATAAAGTAAATATAAATTATTTTGTACATTATAATATTCAACAAAAATCATATTGTTCTAATAATTTGTTTTAAAAAAGTATGTAAATTCAGAGATGTGTGTTTTCAAGCACTGATTTCACAGAAACATTTCATGACAAAGTGGAAAAGACACAGCACTTACATTTCCCCTCTCTCCCCCCAAAAGGACATCATTGCTCATATTTAATGGGACAGTTGGCTGATATTTTAAGAATGCCTGCCCCCTTCTATCTGTGCAGCCATTTCCATCTCCTATTTGAAGTCCTATGAGGAATGCTTTGCTGTCAAGGTTAATCTAGTTTGGGGCTGGGGGTGTGGGGGGGGTCCTACTTTGGGATTTGTGCCTGTCACGATACAAAGGGAAACTTTACCTAATGATTCATTTCAATAATGTAGTATTTTTCTCCTTGAACCAGCTGCCATTGGGCGCAGAGCAGAGGGGGAAGAGGAAGCCTCAGGGCTCCTGACCTCTGACTGTTTAATGGCTTGTAAAGGTGTCAGAGGTTAAATAATGTTTCCACGCATTTAAACGCAGACTAATTGGTCATGTAATTGTTTCTTTGTTTGTTTGCATGGTGACTAAAGCTCTGGTAGACACACTATGTACCTGACAATGGGACTTTATCATGAAGCCAATATGGACAATGTGATTTTATCCAAGGCTGAACGATCTTTGTTGGCTCAGTTAGCTGATAGTTTGACAATAAAAATGTCAAATTCAATTGATTTTGGCCAAATAATCAATAACCTTATGTCTAATAGGTTTAATAATTAATATATAATTCAGATGGAGGCCTAGTTAAAAAAATATATATATATATATCATTATCTCTATTAACCTTGTTCAGTCATAATGAAGCATAATATCAAAACTTACAGAAAGATATTCGCTCCCGTGTGTTGTGGACCGGAGGCGGAGGAGTGGACACTGAAGCCGCTTGGAGTGAGCCGGCGGCGGCCTCAGGTGCTCCGGTCAGCCGCTGTGTTCGGAGGAAGCACCGCCGTGGCTCGTGCACGTGGAGAGAGTAACCAGGGGCAACCAGGTTCAAAACATGACTCGGACTAATTATAGGTTTCATTACGCACGAAACACGAACAGGTCGGATTCAATGGAGTCAGTCTGAATAAGGAGTGAGACATTTATATGTGCACACAAGGTGACAGCAGGTTTATCTCCGGGGGGGGGGGGGGGGGGGGGGTGAGGTGAGGTGGGGAAAATGTGAGCTAACCTGATGCAGAGGTCAAATAAGCCTCAATGAGTTCAAACACTATTACTGTGTCTGCCAGTGTCCAAGAAGCTGAAGGTCCACTGTTGTTAAAGGGTTTTAATTGAGTGGTTAATCAACAGTTAGGACACAAAGCAAAGATGGAGGCCGTAACGGTTATATTAAATTCAGATAAAAATCCTGCATTGAAAATTTCCCTAAATATAAAATCAAATTTTCATTTTTATTTTGTTATGACAACAGGTAAAGTATCAACTAAAGTTGTCTCATGGAATCAGGTACAATATTTGCCTCCGAGTTATCTATGTAAATACTCAAGTAAAGTACGGGTATCTCAGAATCAATATTTCAGTACATTACTTAGATAATGCACATAGTTACTTTACACCACTGTAACAGCTAACGCGTTGTTTAAAACCCAAATATCCAGAGAGGTAATGCTGGTCACACTCTGAGAATCCCTGATGTTTGAGTAGACCTGACCCTGATCTCATTTTCTAACCCTGACCTGCATTCTGAAGGAGCCTGCAAAAGTTTATAAAAATTGGAAACACAGGAGATTATTCTTTCCCTATTATTAGTCTAAAGTACTGTCGCGAGGTTTAATTGTACTGACCTGAGATCCTATTTGACAGACTGACATTATTGATATCTTTGATCTTTGCAATACCAAATAAATTAGTTTTCATGCAAGCAGAGACAAATCAGAGAAATTGCGCCTACTGGAGGAATTAGAATGCATTGCACCTCAATACCAATCAATCTCATCAGCATGGAGCCTGGGCTGGAAAACATTCTCTGCATTAGATTTCTACCCAAGCGCTTAAATGGGCTCTGGCCTGCTTTCAACAGGTTCAGGCCATTTTCAAGCCCAATATTTTGATGTATCGTTCATTTTGCACGGAGGATAACAGCAACTTTCTCAGACCCACTTACACTGCATTAAGGTTTGTGTGCCCAGATCTCAGGCTCCAGGAGACTCTGTGCCAAGGACTCGCCACTGAGGCATGCAGAGGATGGATGATAATGGGACCTGAGGCATCATCTGACACTCAGCTGCATCTGGAACATCTGTTATGACAGGCCTATCAGGGTCTCGATGCGTCCCCTTCACCGTGTACATTTCTGCTGAAAAGCCTCACTTGGACAGTTACTAAAAACAAGACAGGTAAGGCAACCAGACATCCACCTAAACAACAGAACACATGTTTCACATTTCCCCCACTCGGGCCTCGCAGCTAATACAAAAGGTGCTACGGTTTATGGTGCGCATGAGGCTGCTGACAGACATTTTATGCGGCCCATCAAAACACATCACCGTCACAAGGCAAGAGTCTCGATACGTTTGTATTAATTCACATTTGGAAAAATAAATAAAAGCAACTTGGTGAAACTTTGGCCGCGGCTTCAACGGAGAGGAATTATTTTCTTATAATCACTCTTTTTTACCATTTATATTTCCTAAATAATCAGGCTCAGTGTGACGTCTTAGCAGGTAATATTATCCATGAATACACCGAGAGGTCAGCCAGTGCCAATATTAAACCCACACACACACACACTGCCACACCAACACAATCCAACGGATTATGTCCCATCCCAAAGCCAGGCTGACCTCTGACCTTAAAGACCAAGGAAGACACACATTTGTTGATAAGTGAAGCACAGGGCCCGTTGTGCTGACAGCTTCCCTGTCCATTTATTGACTTCCTTAATGATCCATTATGAAGTGATTTACGACGTCCACCAGCCACTTCTAAGGCCGGTGGGTGGCTGTCTGCTCCATTCAGCAGACATCTGCACCAATGGACGTAGCATTTGATTTATCAGAGAATGGACGGAAGCTGGCCCACGCCACCTCTAGTGTTTGTTCAAAGCCAACAGGAGAGTTAGGAAGCTATTATGAAGGCGAGATGTCACCATCGGGGTCAGACACAAAAGGTATAGACGAGGAAACAAGGAAAACATGTCATTAAAACCAGGCAGATAAGGGAGAAAAAAAAAAAAGAGTTTTCAGTCCAAGTATTTTTAAAATGATAAAGGGTTTTCAACAAAATACAAAAAAAAAAAAATGGTTTTAGAACTTTACACTGAACACAAGCAAGAAAACCCAGAGCTGCAGTTACACACTGTTTTCCATGACAGCGAGGCGGCTTGTCGAGCAGATGACCTCGTCTTTCCTCTGTTCGCTAATGATTCGTGGCCATTATGTCGGGCCCGGCTCTTTGATTTCTCAGGCCTTTCCTGTACAGCATGATGAGCTTATCAATTTTGGGGTTATCCCAGGAGAAAAAGCCTTTATGAAGCAGAACGTTGGGCGTTTGAAGCCCCGGCCCCCTCGGCCTCCCGGCCCCGTGTTGTAACACATGGGCTCCCATGCTGATCTTCGACTCACAGAGATATTATCAGAGACAGTGGACAGAAAAACATCACCTCTATATTTCTCTGGGACTTTCATAACAAGACCCCTGGCCTCTTTCTTGACAAACGTCCGTTTCTTAAAAAGACATCTGTATTTGGCATAACATGTATAGTAAATGCATCATTATCCAGCATATTGATAGAGTCCGACCAGTCTACAATAAAATATGTTAAAATACAGATTCTTCCACATGTCACTTGTGGAAAGTTAGGAGTACATTCTTCTCTGTTTTTCAAATTTTTTAAAAGATTTATAAAGTAAATAAAAAAAACAAATCAGCTCATAAACAGATAACACCAACTGCAGATGAGCACCTTTACTAAAACAACATCCCTCTATTCTCTACCCCTGCTGTGATTAACCTTGTTAAACAAATACAGCTCAGGTCAGGCTGCAGCGCCTGTGTGTTAAACTAAGACCTGCTAGAATAACAACACGGGATTACATAGCCGCTCAGGTGCGTTGTACACCTCAAATTCAAGTCCACTGGAGCAAATCTCCCATCAGATAAGTCAACACAATCACTTTAGCTGCACAGGGCATCGCATCAGCCTTTAGAAAACAGTCGGCTTAACAACTTTGCAGGAGCCTAATTAACTATTTGAAAAGACCGCAGCCGTTTCAACAGGATTAACAACACAAGAATGGATGTGCAGCTGTAAAAGGCTAAATTTAAATGTAAAATACTGGATTATGACACGATACAGCCTTGATATAGAATGCAGTCTTCATTTTTACAACTTCATGTTTACTGCCTAATCACAATGCATCTTTCAAAGACAGTTACCAGTTTATATGATCTCTATAAACAGATTCTGCTTATATGAACAAACTGTAGGTGATTTATGGTCCAGAAGCCTTCTGGTTTCTGTGTCTAGTTTGACCAATCACATTTGAGCAGGCTTTGGTTGCCCAAAGGTAAAAGAGGCGAAACACATCGACTGAAATGCATCAGCTTTTTAATTTATCTGCATTCATATGCAGGTAGTTGTTAATTGAGATTTGCCAAAAGGTTGTCTGGTTCTTTAAAACATCTACAAAAAGTTATTTAATTTGGTTTGGTGTGGAGAAACGTTCAACTCCTGTGGACTCATCAGACTGTAAACAGTGTACAGCCGTCTTGGACCGGATATCCACTCTCTACACCGGACACCTCAAAATGTTGTCCGTTGCTCCCAGAAGTTATTTATCAGTTGATTAGATGACCGTGAAAAAATCTAACGCAGTATAATATAGATCTGCTTTAAATCCTAACTTCATGAAGGGTTTAATGTTCAGATTGAATTTTATAAAGCAGTATTAAAGAGATGTGGTGTTGTTGCATTGAACTCCACCCCTTTTCTATCAATGAGGGTGAATAACAGAAAAGTCCTCTTTGTGGTGCAAGTTGGGAAACAGGTTTTTACCATGAAGCAGAAAGAGTTTTGACTACAAGAATGTCGAAAATATGGAGCAGCCGTTGCATCACATTGCATCAGGGCAGACGCCAGATAAGAAGGTTTGAGAGAAAGTCTGTGTGTCCTCCCAGGTGTCAGAGGTTCAGCTGTTGTCAGCTCCTTCGTTGTATATTGACCACAGGCTGATCCTCTGGTCCTTGGATCCAGCAGCCAGCAGTCTCTGTCTGGGGTCCTGGTGGTTTGAGAAGGCCACGCTCAACACCATGTCAGTGTGGTATTGAAGCACTGCCAGCGGCCGCAGCTTCTTCCAGCCAAAGACCCGCACTCTGTGGTCCCAGCCCGCTGACGCCAGAAGCTTGCCGTCGTCCCTGATGCACAGGTGGGAAACCCCAGGGTTCACCAGCGTCACACAGTCCTGGAGCTGTAAATGGTTATGGAGAAGAAGATACATGCAGGTGTTAGAACCATGTATCAAACATGCATCTGAGGTACTTTGCAGGTATTACAAGCACTGCCACAGCTTTTACTCTGCAAAGTCCAAGGACGGTGTGTAGTAGATTCTTAGTGGCATTTGTTGGAGAAATTTAAAAACCAAAGAGAAATGATCAGACATACTAAATAGGTCAGTAAGTCGATTAATCACTGCCACGTAAGAAACTGAGGCCAACAAAAACACTGACTGGGGGAGACTATCAGCTGATCTGATGACTGAGGTCCGAGTGTGGGGCTGGATGTGTGTTGAACCTGGCCGTAGACTAGTGGGACTCAATCATCGGCCGCAAAACATTACGGCACGAGGGCCACAAGCAAATCTCTCTGCGTCCCTCTATTTGGATTGGAGTTAGGGAGGCCTGATCTGGAAGCACGACGGGGCTTTGAGTTACCTTTGTCTTAGTTTTGCGAGAAAAGAGAGATAGACCATCTCGCTGAAACACTTGTTTGCAGAGGCCTTGTTACTTTAAGCACCTCTGATGAATTACATCGGCAATGAAAGGTCCGGTCAGCGGGAGAAAAGACCCGATAAATACACTGTTGTAACATCTGCCTGCTAAAGATTAGGCACGGCCTGCTCTCCCCGTGATCTACAGTGTCCCAAGGACTGTATCAATCTCTCTAAAGGGGCAACTTTCAGACATATTATAATGAATGGCGGCTCAGATCACCATCTAAAGGGCCTGCTGTGGTGGGCATTCCTGCGGAGCGAACGTGCTCTTCCCGCAGCGTAGGGATCCCTGCTGGACGGCTAGATGGGACACAAACATCTGGATATGGGAGCCAAAATCAAACTGGACAGCGTAAAATTGACTTCATAAGTCGTGTCTAGAGAGACGAATGGCCTTGGATGGGAGGAGACGGAGGGGAATTTATCTGTGTGCTCCTGTTCCGGGCAGGAACCATCCACGGGCTGCATGTGGAAAATATAAGCCAGGTACTCGCAGCCCAAGTGGGAGAGAGAGAGAGAGAGCAGGGAGGAATGTCATTGATCAAAACAGAGCAACAAAGTCCACAAAAAGCAATGATGGGATTTCTTTCTCCCTTTCTTTTTTTAAAACCAAGATCCCTACAGAACCACTGGTATGAAACAGTGACTGGTCATACCAAACAAACCAGATACACTGATACAAAGAAACCCGGGGGGGTGACAGATTGTTTGGAACTTTGTTATTACCTCAAGAATCTGGTATGCCCCTACCTCGCTGCATCTGGTTTGCATTAGAGGCCTGATAATGATGGGTTTAAGTGTCTGTTTTTGTTTGTTTTGCTTCCCATAGTTTGTGTCAGGAAAAGGCATTTGTTTCATTAAAGGGTCAAATGTAAGCAGTAACTGGCTAATGATGTAGTAATGCTCATTCAGCAGGACGACCCGTACAATTGTTTTTACTTTCCACAGTCTGAGAAAGCAGAAGGGAAAAGTGGTGAGAAAAAGGGTCGTTCTGTCCTGAGATTTAAAATGAATGATGCTCGGGTGAAGCTACGCTGGTTCCTGAGCGATCAGTGGTGAGATTTCATGAGATTTCATGTGGCTGTGGTGCTCCATAGTAACAGTGCTTAAACAAGTTGATTGTTTAATAATTTGATCATAGATAATCAGAAATTCTGAAATTAAATCATTGCTTTTGATGAAGCCTTTTGTAATTTCTTGAACAAAACCTCAACCAAATATTACTATAGCACCTTCAGAATATATATATATATATACAGAGCTGATCTTTGACACTTGCTGATTCAGGACCGCCTCAATCCTATTCTCATAGTTCCGGAAATCTGTAGGAGTCTTTAAGTTTTGGTCAGCTTTGGATATAGTGCAATGACAGAGTTGGAATTATCAGACAAATCAATTAGCTGATTAAAAAAAGTTTTTAAAAAATTTGGACAAAGCCAGGGCTGCCCGTTTTCTGTTTTCCAGTCTTGATGCTAAGCTCCTTCATAGACCGACGAAAGAGGGGTGAGAAGGTCAAGAGAGCAAAGCACAAGCAGACATGTAAAAATATATTGGTTCCAGGTTTCCAAATGGGAATAGTCGCTTGTTGAAGTGTTCTATGATAGTAAATTGATTATTTCGAATTTGTGACTAGTAATTCAGAAAATAATCACAGGATTAATGGATGGTAATAAAAATTGGTTGTAGTGTAATATTAATTCGCTTTCTTAAAAGGGGAAAAAATTATTATATTAACCAGGTCTGGTTCTGAACAGAGAGTCTATATTTCTTCTTATTGCTTCCTTACTATCTCATCGGAGACAGGATCCCTCTCAGGGCTTCATCATTCATGTTTTTGTTGTCTGAACACTCCTTTCTCAGCACACACACACACACACACACACACACACACACACACACACACACACACACACACACACACACACACACACACACACACACACACACACACACACACACACACACACACACACACACACACACACACACACACACACACACACACACAGGCTACCAGCTCTGCTCAGCAGCTGGGTCCACAAGACTCGCTGTGGGTCTGTGATGGATCCAACACAAACTCACACTTCAAGATCCTCTTTTGTAGCATGTCACCGACAGAGGAGACGTTCAAAAGGAGCGGCCCACTTGGCAGACCTCACTCAAGCCCCGCTTCACTTTTCCTCCCTCGTCTTTCGCGCCAGTCTTGGCAAAGATCTCGGCGTTCACGCTGATCTACTGAAACGTCCCATCATCGCTCACTCACTGGAGCCGAGCAGCTGGGAGGCTTTTCGCAGGTATTTCTGACACGCCCTGTCCCAGAATCACACTCGGCAGCAGGGAGATTACAGCCTTTTGTCACCTTGCCTGTCAGAGCCTGGCTCTGGCTGACAGGAGATGGACGTGTCAAACAGGTGAGCGGTCCCATTCAGAAAAGAGGGGCTTGGGATCACTCAGTAGAAAGAGCCATCATTTTTATGACAGCCAGCTTGGACATACATCAGTCCAATAGCAGGACTGGGTCTGGGCCTGATGTGACCTGACGCATAAGTCGGGTCACATCAGAACTGGTCGACAGAAGATGCCATGCAGGTGAATACATAGGGAGACGAGTGTGGATATTTTTACATTGTAGTGAACATGAAGATCAGGAGTTTCACCTGCAGTAAACTGTCATCAGTCTCAGAAATAGCTCGCTGTCAGCTATGCTTGATTTGCACTGCTCATCTTCCTCTGTCTTTACTTGTTTTCTCTTCTTCCAGCCCGTGACCTCTCGTCTTTTTCTTTCTCCTGGAGCAGCCTGTCACTGCACATGTCAATACATTTGAGTGGCCGCCTAAATACATGTCCATCTGGCTTAACAGCTTGTAAACCCCAACACCTGCGCCCTCATAGTCGCACTCTGACACGTTTCCAAAGACGCGCGCTAAAAGGAAAGTGGAATAAAGGGCTGAGGATGATGCCTCGCTTCTCTGGAACGATATCAGGCCAGCCGGTTCAAACAGCAGATAAAGGCCTCTGGGAGCCATGTGTATTACATTAACCTCCATTCCTGAGGCTATCTGTCTTTATCTGGCCTTGATAAGCTCACTTCACAGCCCTTCTGCTTCACTAAATCATAACTGCACTGTGTTGTGTCACATTCAGTTTCCCCTCCATTTCTCAAAAAGCATCTATCTGCCTTGCCAGCCAGTTCCACTGCACTGGACTGTATCGCAGCGGTAATTTGTGGGAAGTGGGATGCTGTGGCACTTACAGCCTCCTCAGCCTTTATTGCAGCCTCCCACTGTGAACTACTGTTCCCTTTACTGCAGATGTGTTTTTTGTTTGGTTAAGGGGCCTCCGAGGTTTTGATATTTTTATTACCTCTCACGGGTCATCCGTCAGGACCCAGGGCCTGGGTCTGCCACCCGGCTCTCTCCCCCGCCCCCCCTTACTGCTGCCACACAAAAATACTTTTGTGGGAAGAACTGAGGATAGCTGTCTGGACGTCACACTGAGCTGCACTTCAGGATAATTTAAAAGCCCCTGTTGGATCCTTTCCCTCTCCTTGTGCTTTTTTCCTGTCGTCCTCATCCTGGATTACATGCTGAATCAATATTTTGTTGCTTGAGCAAAATAAACCAAATAACCACCTTCCTTCTGCTTTTGGTATTTTGAATCAAATCCTTCTCAGTGTTTTTCTAGACGCGTTTTCAGGGTGGAAAAAAATGGCTTTGCAAATATTTCTAATTCAAGCATTCATTTGTAAAAAGCCCTGGAAAGAATAATACAGGTTTGTCCTATATCAGCTTGAGGTTCCCCTCGGCTCTGATTCATGAGGGTTGGATGAAAAATAGGAGCATTCCCTTTTGCTCATGAAATCAAGAGAAAATATAGGCTGAAATGAGGCGTTGAGTCTCTGAAGCATTGGCTGTTATGTAAAATGAATTATGGTTCAAAGCTGATCCCCTTTGCTGTGGTAGAAGACTGTTTAGACCACTTCCAAGAACTTATGTGTGTGAGAGAACATGTTGTGCATTTTATCAGTGTCAAGAGGAAAGTTGCATTAGTTGCTTTTTTAAAACTGCTGAATGAGATACACAGTGTATAAATACACCAATCCTATTTATTACCATGTAATAATAGGTAAAATGTTTTTAATCCGGAACTACAGATATCACCCTGACCTAATGTGTGACTATGTGTCTGTTTGAACATGGGTGGCGAGACTCTGGAGTGACAGGCCCTGCCCAGCCCTTGGCCCCTGGCCCTGCCAACACTGTGTAACCAGCAGCTGATTTATGGCCCCTGGAGCCCCGCTGAGCCTCTTCCTCTTTGGCCCCTGATGTTTTCCAAAAGAGCCCAGAGAAACGCAACACTCCTCTCCTTCCATCTCCTCCATTACCTTTTTTAAAGTAAAAGTTGATGGCATTTTGCAGAATTTGGGGTTTAGGCCTTTAACCAGAGACACTTCAGTCGGCCATATTAACATCATCATCAGTAGCCCAACCAGAGCACTTGTTACCCCCCCAGCGTACTTTTGCAACCATCCAGCTGTACAAATATTAATCAAATTACCCTGTCATCATAGCTATTATGATTTGATAAAAACAATACAAATCAGTTAAAACAGATTTTGATGTAATTTTCTTTTCCCAGAAATCACTTCTTCTTTGGCGCACCAAAACACCAGTTGCGCTATACTGCCACTAGTAAGAACGTCAAAGAAGTGTTTTCAGTTAGTGTAACGTTAGCCATTGCTATTTATTTATTAAATGGCAGCAATTTGGTAATACTTCATGCTGGAAAGTCCCACAAGGAAAAATGGTAACCTGTACTGTAGGCAGGACTTCAGTTTTGAGGGGTGGCACTAGTGCTACTAATCACAACACTAGTGAACCATCACATGAAAGAGCACATGGAGATCTTGGAGGTTAAGCAGAAAAAAGGAGGAACTGCAGCAGGAAACTTTGCAAACCGCATCAAAAACGTCACAATACGTTTGCCAAAGGCAGCCCTACAGCAAGAAAGATAACTGACAAATTTGTCGAGATCATTGTTGTGTATTCCTGGATTTATTTAATTATTTGTGTTCTTTTTCAGTGATGACTGTCAAACTATATATTAAAAGAAGTTCTATGATATTCTTTCCCTGTATGCAATGTTTTTTTCAACTGGTTTAACCTGAGCCAGGCCTTACGACTGTAAGCAATCATCACTTCCATGCAGGGTTAGTAGCATACAGCTATAAGTACGTTATATACGTTTTTTAAATGCACTGGTATCAGATCGGTACTCATTATCAGCTGGAAAAATGGTATTGGAACATCTCTAGAAATAACTAATTGAAATCCAGATAAAACTGTTCAAAACTTATCTTGTAGTAATACTTCAAATAAATTATAATAATGGACAAATGATTGAAAAGAAACTCAAAGTAATTTATAAATGTTTGAAATTTCCAACTTCAGCCACTTCAAACAACCTAAACACTCATATTTCTATTATTTAAAATTATTATTGTAACACTATCTACTATTATTATGCATGCATAGAAATTCTCACTACTGTGTCTTAATGACTGTCATATTTATGTTTTGTTTGAGTTAAGCAACACCCAATTTAATGTGAATTCAAGTGTTTGGAAGGTGATGGGTGGTGCAGATAAAGAGGTACTTCAGTTCGTCTGACAGGGGTGTAGGCGTTCATCAGACAAAAAGGTAGGGGACCACTACACACTACGTCCCTCTATAAGCTCGTCCTCTGACCTGCAGGTTGGTCTGTGTGTCCAGCGTCCAGGAAGTGAGCTTCTTCTCAGAGGAGCCTGATATGCCTCTCAGACGCTTGGTGTCAAAGGTCAGGCACATGACGGGTTCAGGGTGGGCTTTGGCTTGGCTCAGCTTAGACCTCTGGGTTACGTCCCACAGCAACAGGGAGCCGTCCTCGTATCCAGCCAACAGGAGAGGTCCGGGACCCGAGTCTGGCTGCAGGAAAAAGGAGAATGATAAGGGAGAGGAGGAGGGACCACAAAATGGGAAGTAAGAGCACAAAGAGCAGAGTGAGGTAAGACGTGAGATGAGAGCTGTGTAGTCAAAACCACAGAAACCGCTGTGTGATGCTGGAAGCTGAGCAGAGCAGAGGTTATCGTCCTGGAAGCTCCCGCTGACACTCGGAGAGACTCTGTGGGCTCCATTCGTCAGCCTGCTGCTCTGTCTTTCCAGCACTCCATTACACCACTCCTCACTTTGCTCCTCATCTGTATTACTGAGCCACAGAGATCGCTGCCGGCAACGATAAATATAGTGAATTGAAATACTGCAAAACACTGTTTCTACTCAAGTGGAGTTTTGATTCAGATTTTTTTTCCATGCTTCATATATTCGTTTTTTTAACCCATTCTTCTTTAACATTTCAATGTTCTACCTCTATTATTTTACAGACCTGTTTCATTTCTTAATTTCTGAAAAGGCAAATTATCCTTAATTTTATCTTAATGTAAATTTGACAAAAACAAAATAAAAACACAAAGAATGTTTTGAAATATATCATCTCCCATTTACTGACATTATGAGGGCTACAGCAACATAAACACTTTATTTTCATCGATTATTATATTATTTTGTATTTATATTATTACATTAGATTATTCAATTCTTAATAGAGTCATAATAGTGTCCATAATAATCAATTATTCCTAGATTAATAATCCCCCCCCCCCACGAAAATAATTGATTGACAATCACATAAAACAAAGTAAAGCAGAAGATCCTCACACTGTAGAAGGCTTGAAACACAATTGAAACAATTGATAAATAAACCAATTGTTTCAGCTCTACACACTTTATAAATGCTCAGACACTCACAAACTAACATACAAAAACAGACTTCAGTCTTGATTCATCTACATTTAAGCCCAGAACACTGAAGGTCAAGTGTTTATTATAGGTGAGTCCATTCGAGTAAATAACTAACTTGAAATTAAAGCAGGTGCACAGTAGGGCATAAGACACATAAGACACAAAATCTAAACCATATTTCCACCGTTACCTTTACAAAAAACCAGTATAAAGCTATGTAGATGTAGATATATGAATATAGAAAAGAATGAACAAGCTGCACCTCACTGTTCAAAGATAACCTCTCAGTGCCTGTCAGCTTCCTCTACATGAGTGTGTGCAATCAGATTGTGTGGAGATCACTTCAGCGAACAAGAACATAAGTGAAGTGATAAAAACTGGAGGCTTCATATATCTTTACACAGCTGGAGGGAAGAAAGGAAGGAGTGAAGGAGGTAAGGAAGAGGGAGAGAAGGACAACTTGTTGATGTACAATTCATCCATTCCTCTGCGTACCTGCCTTTTGCTTTGAAGGACCTATGAATTCAGAGCAAAGCAACACGGTGCACTTTGTGCCGATCCGTGCTTTAAAGCAAAAGCACGGTGCCATGCAGACGCAAAGGAGTCAGAGAAATTTTTTCCATATGTGCGCGGGGGCCACGTCTGCCAGAATTTCATCCATCTTTAAGTCCTCTTCTCACTTAACGCTCCATACTTCTCTTCTTTCAGCTTTAAATAAATTATAGACAGAGTTGTGTATTCCTTCCAAACACATCAGTGAGGACGAACACTAAGGGATTATGAAAACAAATAAAAACAACTGAAAATCAGTGGCCCCTGCTTGCCGGCAGGGCCCGAGCAAAGCGTTCCAGGCTTGGGGCCCACCGTTTCACTTAAGTGAAGGACCTCCTTGATTGATGATGTCATGGGTCGGAGGTCAGGGAACCCTGGGTAGACACCTAATTCATTATATCCTCCACAGGCCTTTCTACAAGAGGGCTCTCTGCTGGAGTGGGGCCGGGGCCCTGGGAGGAGATTCATCACCACACAACAGCTGGAAAGACAGATGGAGCTGGTTGTCGAGGCAGGAGCAGCCGAGAGAGCAGTGAAGCTAGGTCTTCTCTAGCATGGCTGTTAGCAGTCATGTGACCGCTGCCATTTTTTCACAGTTGTATTGATGGAACACACTGAAGTGCAACCAGGACAATGTGCACAGAATGTGTGTTCAAATGTCTTGTGAAGAATTACAGGCAAAGTACTTTATCCTGTAAACATCAGTATCATTAACTGGAATGACACTCATACAGGAGCACATACAGGCCAAGGCCACACAGTCCCCTTAAATTCAAGATCCATGAATTCTTCTCGGGTTCTTTCCTGATCCATACCACATCCTTACTCCAATTTTCATTATAATCCATCCAGTAATCCTGCTAACTAACAAACAAAGACACATGAAAACATAACCTCTTTGGCAGAGGTAATAATTCAATCATTTCAGTCCTGTGGTGTTTTTTTTTTTAAATGTGTCCAGTCTGCTGGTAACTCAGGAAGCTACTTCAGACCACACAGTCCAATTAAAGGATCAACATGTTCTTTAGAGGAGTCAAGACTCTTCTATAGAGTCTATATTGTCTTTTGTTAAATCCTTTTCTTCTACAACAACCACATTCAGTTGGGATGCTTGGCATCTCCCTGCTTTTGCTGTGGTAAGAAAAATGCAAAGAGATAGCCTACCTAACAAATAGACACAGCATAATAATAACTGGTGAAACATTAGATCCAAATTGTGATCCAACTTGTAAACACATATCTAGAGCACAGCCACTGTCACTACAATTGTTACTAACAACTATTGTCAATTATTTTATTAATTGTTTGGTCTTTAAAATGTCAGATCAAGGTGTTTTCTACAAATTGCTTTCTCTATCTGTACAATAGTTTAAATCCTTAAGATGTTCAGTATCATGCAAGACAAAGAACATTCAGAAGTTAGAACTAGCATTTTTTAAAGCAATTTCCCTTTACTTAATAAATCATATTATTACAAATTAATAATAATTTACTTACATTTTTAGATTAAAGCTAGTGTTGTTATCCTGGAGAAGCAAGCAAGAGCAGGCTACACTTGCAACTGATGTATCCTAGAAAACTTTATTCTTTGATGGATATCAGGACGTGAAGAGGATTTCAACAAATAAGATGTTTCAGAAACAACTTATCAGCCCCACCTTTAACACAAATCCATGTTTCTTTACTATTTCTAATTCCATGAACTGATCAGCCCCTAAGTATAATAATTTTCTAACTTTGAGACTGACTTGATACATATAAAGTGGGTATTTTCCAACTTGACCGACCCCAGTCTTATTACTATCTTTCTGATGACATGCACCTTGACTCTGGGTTAGGGGGTTATTATGAAATTAAATGTGTCACTATGATTTTATCATGAGCAACCTCTAAACAAGTTGAGGGAAGCAACTAAAAGTGAAGTCCGGTAAAAGTTATTTGTCATGTTCTGTATGACAAAGATTTTTTTTCTATGGCTCAAATCATTTTATTATTATTTTTGTTATAGCAGCCCTGTATTTATTTAGAGCAGATAAATAAATAAATTAAATGCTCAAAAATGCCACAAAACTAGACAAACTTAAGTCAAGTACCAGTCATCACAACTGACTGCTGTGACATTATATATATATAGGTGTGTTGTGCTATTTTATGTATATTATATTGTAGATGTTAATCTAAAATATGTAATTTATTCTATTTCTAGGATGCATTCTAAGATCTGCCTAAGAACAGCAGCTGAATACTTGGCTTCAGTGACATCCTGACTGACTTACAGTTTTATTTTTTCATTTGATCGATAAACACTGTGCAGGTCAAATAAACTATCACAAAGAAGAGTAAATACATAAATACATACAATCGAAATATAATTACAGAGAAATGTGTGTGGGACATCCTTCCTCAAAAATTCCTCTGCCAATGTGGCCGCCAAAGGCCCCAGGCAGGCACTGCCTCAACATAAGGAACCAATCGTTCCTTTCGTTTTTTGTCCCGGCCCGCCATGATGTCATGGCCACGAGGCAGCAAGGTGATGAGCTGAGAGTGATGGATATCTGTATAGGAACATTTCCTTTTCCCCGCCAGCCTCTGTTCACATTAAAAGCCTTGCACATCATACATCAATACTGTCCCCCTCCATCCATACACGAGTCAAACCCACATGTGGAGCTACTTTCTGCCTCCATGTCTGCTGTGTTGTACCCTGCTTCCATCCAGAGAAATCAGACAGCGAGCCCCGTCACCTTTTAGACAGAGCAAGAGCTCAGCATTAGAACTAAAGACTGTGAGGGATTTTCCTGAAGGGAAGTGGCATTGAGAAGAAAGTGAAGTTAAACACTGCATTTAATCCTCTCCATAAAATCCATCAGAGAGGGCTTACAGGCCGACAATAAATCTGTTGGTGAGTCCGTCTTGGAAAATAATCTCCTCTCGTCTCAAAGGTGGGAAGAAAAGAGGGAGGGATGGTGAGAAGAAAAACGGCGAGAGGAGTTAACTGTCAGAAGCTTCTTCCTGGAGTGTGTGTGACAGAGAGTCAGGCTGGCTGGAGAGAGGGGATGACAGTGTCGGCTGTTGCCTCCTGCTGTGTTTGGTGAGGGAAACAGTAGGTAGCATGTGGGCATTTCATGAAAGATGCGTCTTTTATTTTATTTTTTTACATCTGACTGACATGAAGTGTTCCCGAACTGCACTAACAGTATATATAGCTACTTTCAGACATGCACTGAACTCTGGATACAGTTCTGTAATTATTCGAAGGTGCTGTATGTGAGAACATAACGTCCGAGTCAGAGGCTCCAAGTTTTTACTAGGGAGCTGGCAGGAAAAACTCTACATATTGTCCAAATGAGCCCATGTGTGAGTAGAGCAGGGAAATGTCCAGAGGATTCACCTCAGTGATTGGGTGCGTGGATGATGTTCTCACACATGACAGAGGCAAAACTTAAAAATACAAAAACAATACAAATGTCTCAGACGCAGACGCAGTTGTCAACCTGGAAAGACAACGAGATTCAACAGTTTTTGTTGATGAGGGTCGGTGTCGATGTGCTGTAGACAAAAACATGTGAGCTCCTGCAGCAGAATAAATACGTTGCGTCCTGCACCATTCTACACATGAACGCTCCGGAGATTTCTGCGTTGTTGAGAACGCGTTTGACCCAAAAAACGTTCCTGCTGTGTTCTTCATACGTGAAACGCAAACTCCAGAGTAAGTCCAGCTTTTGTGTATTGATGTATGTGTGCATGTGTATGTGTATGTGCATGTGTACGTGTGTACGTGTGTGTGTGTGTGTGTGTGTGGGGGGGGGAATTCAGTCTAACCCCTGCTTCGTTGTCTCTCAAGCAGCTCAGTGAGTGTAACAGATGAACAAGCCTCAGGAATCAGCCTGAAATGATTTAGAATCACCTGGGCCCTTCGGCTTTGAAGTCAGACAGCTGCCTGTGCTGTATTACATTGATATTATATAATTTATAATGATATAATTGATCATTATGTTTCCTGGCACTCAACACTGAAGCAGCATTGGTTCATAAATCAGATGATGAAAGGTGGTTGTAACAGTGAAATCAAAGGGAAAGGAAGAAAAACACAAACAGCGTGTCAGCAGGCATAGGGAGACTCTCGAGCTTGTCTGCATGTCTCTATAATAATATCACAAACACTACATCATCTTTATGGCCCTTAAATTTGACTTATTAAAGCAACTCTAATTGGTAGAAAAGGGATACAGGACCGAATGTGTCCAGGCCAGTAACTTGCCTCACTCTGGTTTTCAAATGATAAGTTGTGTTTTGATTTCCGTTGCCCGTAAACTGCACAGCCCATAAAATTTAGCTGAACCATCCACAGTCTTGCATAAGTCTAAAAACCCTCATCTGCCTCTTCCCTCCTAAACCCCAAACCCAAAGAGTTAATAATTAGCCAAGAAAATAATTACAGGCTCTCGTTAATGGCTGGAAAATAAAACTTTCGACAGCGTTTACAAACAGAACGCAAACTTTTTTTTACTGGGAATCAGATTGGATGTACAGCTGCAGGCTGATATATGGCTGTGAACCCCCGGCCCTTCCAAATGCTCTAATTACAGTGTTGGGACTTGCTGCCAGCTAAGAAGAAACGTTTGGAAAGATGGATCTGGACAAGTTGTTGGGCTGTAAATCATGTGCCACGTCTCAAATGTGCATTGTTGTTGACTTTTCCGTTATTACGTCTTTTTATGGGCTGCCGGCCAATCAGAATAAGGCAGGTAAGTTTATAAAACGTACAATAAAACAAACAGTCAAGAAAAGATAGAGAACTGCTTTTGACAATGACTGCCAGAGTAAAATCATTGAACTTGACATGTAGTTACAGACAGATGCAAGGCTGCTGTTCAGGGTTAAAAATAACAGTGCAACAGTGTCTTTTAAAATGACAGGTGAGGGTGTCTGGTGCTTACCTGCCACAGTTTGATACACATGACCATCCCCAGCTTAGCGTCTGGGACCAGGGTGCAGACTGGAGTCTTACTGGGCAGCTCAATAATCTTTATCTGCAGAGAACACATGACAATTAAAACTCTGAAAACTCACTAGAGACAACAGAACCTGTTCTTTCTCTACAGCTACGCTAGCTGATCTGTGTAACAAGGCACAGCAGTGCTTTCAGCCAGCTGGACGTAAGTGTGCTAACATGCTCACAATGACGAGGCTAACATGCTAATAATAAACAGGTACAATGTTCACCTTGATCAATAGTTTGGTGTTTCAGCATGCTAATATATTAGCAGGATCCTGTGCTTTAAAAAAAAAAACATTTTCACTGATATCGCAGGAAACAACATATGGATCTTAATGCGAATTCAAGAGGATTGTTGGGTCAAGGCAGATGTATGTGCTCTCCTGAGAGTCATTCTTACCAAAGCAGTTTTTATTTCTTCTTCTTTTTTATTTCACAAAATGAACAATGGCTTCACGAGCCACAGATTTCTGTATTAAATTGCATGGCAGTCTATCTAGGTCGTTGAGATATATATTGTAGCTAAACTGCTTTTCAGAGTTTCAGTTTCTGTGACTTATCATGGTTCCGTGTTTAAGACGTGTTTGATTGATCCTATGCCCCCCCAACTCTCTCACCTTGAGTGGTCTACCTAGACATAAACTGGAACGCTGTAATAAAGACCATTTTTCCACTTTAACCCGTTATATATCAGAGTATTTCTGTTCCAATGTATGTTTTCATTATTGAGACCCAGTTACAACCACACACATATTGCAGTTGTCCGTATAAACAGTCTGTCTTCAAACTTATCATTTGCTTGTCCTCTGAATATTCAGGACTGCTGCAGATTGCAGCGCCTCCAACCCACAGTACAAAACCATCCATTAGTGCCGTGCAGCCGCCCCCCTGTCTATAATAAATCCTGCTAAAGTCTGACCCAGCGACATGAATGGTGTTTTCCTGTACACACTGGCACTGATTCTGATAAAATACACAGCCTAATGAAGCCAGAGAAGAGTGTGTGTATGTATGTGTGTGTGTACCCACATCACTACCAAAACTCATTACTTTGACTTCCTCTGTGCTGATGATCCACATATTCATCCTCATTAGACTTCAGATTAAACAGCCCTTTAAGGGAGTGATCTGTATTTTAGCACGAGGCCACATCTGTCCTGCATGTTTACCTCTGCGTGCCTGACAAAGCGGGCCATCAAGGACTTCCCTGTGCCTCAGGTGATCGCTGTTCTTGTGTGGCATCACACTGCCCATAAATAAAACACCCACACTATTAATTAATGTTCCTGCCATGCCAGCATGGCAGGAATCTGACTATGAGCAGTAAACAGCAAAACCACCTGAAAAGGCTCAGAAGGAAACTGTTGTCTGTTTTCTTCATTACATGTCTAAATATTGACCTACCTGCTCACTGCTTGTACCATTGTGGGGGTTTTGTGGCAAGTGCCTATGTATTGTCTCTTGGGGGAATTCAATTATGTGGGCGTTTGATTTGCAGACACATGATAAGCATCTGTCTTGGCCAGTTATGCCTGTGGAATGGGGTGGGGAGACAAAATGACAAAATCGGCTGTGGCCTGTTTTGGTCTAGCTTTTATGGGTGTGTGTGTGTGTGTTTCTGTCTGCCTGTGTCTGTTGGGACAATGGCATTATTGAGGTGCTGGGAGTCACAGGCGCCCTGATGCCTGGCTTGCTGGTCTGGGGTTAGCAAAGGCACGTTTGGCTGGATCAGGTGACAGCTCTGTCCCTTTCAAGTGTGGCTCCTCCGCGGTGGAACAAGTAACATGAATCTGGAGGCAATAAAAGATGGCTGAATCGCTGGCTACCCTCTCCCCATCCTGCTGCACCGTTCACACACTGGCTCCACACAAAGCTATATAGACTTTGTGGGTGTTGAACATTAACTACGAGACGGACCGAACGTGATGTCATTCCAGTGCATAATCTGATCAAGCCTGGGAATTCTCTCTCTAAATCTACAGTTAAAGTAGTAACAAGTCACTCAAAGTATTTTATCAGTTAATAGTTTTCAAAGCGAATTACTCTCTAAAATGCACTATTCCACTTGCTCTCTCAAGCCGTCACAGCACTGATTTAGACAAAAGCATTCAGTGAACGGTATTTTACTAGCCACAGTCAAAATGAAGCAACACTTAGCTGGTAGCTGGTATTAAAATCTGATCCTTGCAATGAGCACACTAGTTTGTTAATGATGCTGCTTCGATTGCGGTTTTTGACAGCTTTTGGCTGCAAGCTGAATACTCACATGTAGGGTTGCAAAGGGGCGGAAACTTTCCGGTAAATTTCCGGAAGCTTTCCGGAAACTTTCCATGGGAAGTTAAGCTGGGGAATTTTGGGAATTTTGAAAAATTTTTTTTACCGCAAATGAAACGCTGAGCAATAAAAAAATAATTCAAAACTCTATTTTAAAGATGTATGGAATGCAGCACACGCTGCACGTTGAATTTCAACCCTGCACTGTGCATTTCTCCATCACATGCACAGATAATTCCCAGCATCCTGCACACTACAGCAGGGCTATTGAGGCCACACTACTGCATTAGCCCAAGGACTAGTCAGGTAAGTTTTGATGATATTACTGGGGAAAATATATAAACATGCTGATTGAGGATTGTTCATCTGTTCATCTAACCTATTTCTATTCATTTATCCATCAATTGTAAAATATTTTTAAAGACGATTCCAATTGTTTAGCTAACTATTTATATCTCTGGCATTGCATTAGTGTTTTTTACAAGCTTTTTTCTCATCTTATTCTACAGAACAATGCCACGTGCACTATCTCGTGTGTGGAGACATTTCACCCCAGCCAATGTAGAAGGAAAGGCTGTGTACATTTGCAAATACTGTGCAAAGACCTATGTTAAGAATGCCACAAAGATGCAGAAGCATATAGTCAAGTGCCCAAAGTTTCCTCAGGGCTCAAATCAGCTTATGACAAAACAAAATGTTTATATTTATGTCTGTATATGACAAGGTAAATACAGTTAGTATAAATTACCCACACAATTTCCAGTTTATTCCCGTTAATTCCCATGGAAAGTTTCCAACTTTGAATATTCCCGGAATTTTGCAACCCTACTCACATGTCACATTGACTCATGACACATTCACTGATGATTGGCTAAAGATATCATCCTCAACACATTCAAACTATATCACATTTATGGATCAGATTTCATGCAAAAGGTCACAGCATTGAGACAATGGGAAAAGATGACATGGCAATAAATAACAACTCTTTCTGTGGGACTAACTAATTAACTAAATTAAAATGGCACTCAGAGCATGTACCTCCACCAAGGATGAACAATCCTGAATATGAAATATCAAAGATCCTGGATATGACCCTTGATTTGCATCCGCACCAAAATTGAATGTGTTCTTCTAGCGCCCAGGCATCCTCCCTCCGCAGAGTTTGGTGGAAATTGCCAGTAATTTTTGTGTAATCCTCCTGATAAATAAACCAACAAACTAAAGAACAAGCAAACTGACAGACACAGGGAATGGATTAATCATTCCACAGACACTCACTCAAATTCATACTCTTTAGACAGATTTCAGTGCCCCCATGTCTAACCTCTTCTGTCTGTTTTCCAGCAAACGCCAGCAGGTAGTTTCCAGGGCTCGACTCCAACAGGGAGCACTGACAGAATCCAACGCTGTCGGTCCACACCGAGTCCACTAGCTCACTGCGACCTTCTCCCAGGTCCCACAAACACACCTGCATGTCCCGTCCCTGACTGCCAACAGAAACAAAGGAACAGGAACTTTATATAACAATAAGTACATGTGCTTGCTGAGAATCTACATTAAGTTAGGAACCTTAACAGAAGCTACAACCAAGGCATTGTTTATCCGGACCTGATGAGGGCATCTTTCGACTGCAGAGAGTTGACCCAAATGACCGAGCTACCAGAATGACCTTCTACAATCTTCTCAGCCCTCCTGCTGTTCAGGTTCCAGATATGGATGGCACCACTCCCTGACCTGCAGAACCCAACAGGATGCTTTATGTAGTCTGTTTATATCACTCACACACTATATGCAACACGTCATTATATTACTCACACAGTATATACAACATATTATTATATTATTCACACAGTGTATTCATAGTATATACAGAATTGTATTATATTATTCACACAGTATATACAGAATTGTATTATATTATTCACACAGTATATACAACATATTATTATATTATTCACACAGTATATACAACATATCTGATCTCACAGATACAAAGAAAATACCAAAGAGGTCAGATTCCCTCTTGTCCAAACCATAGACTGTATGTAAAGATGGACGACATGACAACTCCCTAAAAGTAAAGCCAAAAGTGCCTTGATCGCTACCTGGTGGCGAGCTGCAGGTCATAAACCCTGCCTCCTCCGTGTTAGTGGTTTAGATGGTTTCTGTCATTTTAGCTACTTCTTTTCACAGTGATGTGACAAAGTGTTCATTTTCTGTAAAGTTTGGTTTTAAATTGTTTTTTGATGTTTTAAAAATAGAGCCAAGCATCATTATTGACAGCTGAGACTGAATCGGGATTGGTCGATTGAGTGTTTCACTAGAACCTCAATACCTTGGCTCCATCCCCTGATCACTACTGCGCAGAATTTGGCTCCAAATGACATCATCGGTGTTAAATGTCAGCCTTTGTAGTCATGATATTTTAGCTACATTTCTGAATAGTGGGAGGAAGTGGAGACATGTCATTCATCTTTATATACAGTCTATGGTCCAAACAAATACCAGAACATCAAGACCTTTGATGTGTGGATCTTTAAAACATGTCACTGTGCTTCATCCACACCCTGCACCTGAAGTGAATGTTGGCTGGCATCTTCTTATCACTCGCAATTAAACAAGCCCCTCGACGTGTATATGTTTCTTATGATGGACTTTATGAAGCACGAAATTAGTAACATTTCTTAAAAGAGGAGGAGATTTAAGTAATTCTTTAGTGTTTGAGGAAGATGAAGAGTCAAATTAACAGATATTGAGAAACATGACTCACCCAGAAAATAGAAGGGGAGTGTCCCCTCCAAGGCAGCTAAAGTGCAGGGTGTTGAGTGGCCCACCAGCCCCCCTCAGGGTGTAGATGGGGGACGGAGCGGGACGAGACATCCCTGGTTCATGTGATCAATGTGTGGATAATAGGAGACCCCAACCTTACAGCTACTGGAAACAGACAAGAAAATTCGTGAAGGTATGACTTATTTTGGTGACTGATTCCAAGAGTTGGAAATGCGGGTAACAATGATTGAGGTCAACTCAGACTCATCCCAACAAAAACCTGCCTGCATTACAATTGGGTTAGTTTGGCTTTTTCAGAAGAATAGAGCAAAGTAGAATAAGTATAAATCTGACAAATAATATCTGCATAAAAAGTCTTGATTTGTTTTCGCACAAACATTGAGCACATTCAGAGAGATGCTCCACTTAGCCTTGAAGCCTTTCTCCACACAGACATTACATTTCATTTAGCTGACACTTTTATCCAAAGCGACTTACAATAAGTGCATTCAACCATGAGGGTACAAACCCAGAACAACAAGAATAGAGAAAGTACAGGCCGAAGCAGAGCGGAGTGAACGGGCTGTGGGGTAACGTTTGACCATGTCCTGAATGTAGACTGGACCCGATCCGTTCGCAGCACGGTATGCAAGTACTAATGTTTTGAAACGGACGCGGGCAGCCACTGGTAACCAGTGAAGGGAGCAGAGGAGCAGAGTAGTGTGAGTGAATTTAGGTTAAAGACGAGTTGAGCTGCTGCATTCTGAATGAGCTGCAGAGGTCGGATGGCACTAGCAGGTAGACCTGCCAGGAGGGAGTTACAATAGTCTAGGCCTGAGATGACCAGGGCCTGGACCAGAACCTGCACCGCCTTCTGAGTGAGAAGGTGGCGACACAGCAGACAGTTGTGTTTAATGCACTGTCTGTTTTCTCTGTTGTTAGTAGCTAAAAACCCTGTGGCTCTCTGCCTCTCTCTCTCTCTCAGTCTCTCCGTCCTCCTCTTTCCAGTCTTCATGATAACACCTCTCTTACTCAATACATCATAAATCACAAACTCTGACAGCCTAATTAAAGTAAACAGACGGAGATCCAAACTTCTCACTCCTCTTGCGATCAACAGCCATTGTCTCAAAGGCAGAGTTTAGAGCTCAGGTCTTTTATGTCGTTTGTAGGCCGGGGAGCTGAGGAAACTCAACCGACCGCAGGTGTGTTCCAAGGAAATAATCCGTCAACATTAAATTGCAGTTTAATTAAATGCAAGTGTTTGGCTCGAGATAACTAATATCCATCTCTTTATACACTTTCTAAACTTCTTATCCTGCTCAACACCACAAGAGGTTTGATAAATATTAATTAAGTTGAAGTTAGAACATATAAATCGAGAAAAGGAGAATTCAGGATAACGCAGCCCACCTACTAACAGTGTTATCAGAAACAACAATACTTTGAAAATAACAACCCATTCAAACAAAAGTGAATAATTAAGATAAATATTCAAATAAAAAGGCTTGTGGATTTCACTGACTGTCTGACGCCCTTGAGGCTCGTGAGTAACTTCCTCTCTTGGCACACTGAAAACATTTCTTTACCCAGTTATCTGCAATGACATGTTCACCATGCCAACACAAGAACAAATCCTACACAGAACGTCACCCCAGCCACAACTCTCAAGAACTTAAGTGGAACACAACACTGAGGTTATGAGGCCAGCTTTACCTTAAATGTCTCTGACCATTTGTAGTCATATGGAGCAAAGTTTTTAAAGACGTCAATGTCTGTTGATCCACCACTTTGGTCCCAACTGAAATATCTTACATCTTGTACTGTAGTGATCCCCTGGGCATAGAGGCATGCAGAGGCAAGAAGAATATAAAACTATCAAAAACCTGCTTTTTTAAATGTTTTTTGCTGTCCATGTGATTTTCAGGCCTTGAAGATCAACAGTGAATTCTAGGGCGAAACTCTGACTTTAAACAAGAAAATTCAATCATAAAGACTCTAGCATGTTATAGATCTATTTGCAGCAGATACTAAGCACATCTTCACCCCTGACCCCCCACCCCACCCATCCAACTCTACTTTTACTTATTATAACCTCTGCTCCCTGCAATCAGCAGAAACTGAAACTGGAGCCTGAGGCATTCAGGGGCAGCTCATTTCAGGAGGTTAGTGGTTAAATTGTCCATGTGAACCTGCGAAGCGGAGAGACGGACCTCTGACCAGCCTGCCTAATTAAGGACACCTCATCGGAGTCTATGGGACTCAGCTAACCCATCAGCTTCACTATGGGGAGACACATTGTGTGTTTGCAGGAGACAAATTAAGCTTTTTCATGCTCACCATAGAAAGATTGTACTAATAATTTACATAATACATAAAATGACAAAAAAGGCTTATAATTGGTACAATGGTACAAGCATACGGTTCTTTGCATAGGACGTTGACCAACACACATCACACAGATCTCTGAACCAAACCAACAGGAAGCCCTTCGGCCAACAACTGAGCAAACTTGTTTATCTGTGGTATGAAGAAAATGGCAACAAACCATCAACAGAGTTTTTGTGAGGGTCCATCAGTTAAGCTTCTCCTCCTGTGACTGGGTGGGTATGGCTGCATTCCTGAGCCACAGTCCTGCGCCTGTGTGAGTGTGTGACAGGAGGAAGCTCACCCTGATAACAGGTGGATTAAGCGTTCCTTATTGTCCTCGAGCAGCAGGCCCTGCATGACACTGTGAGTCACGGACACAGCAGCCTGAGACTGGCTGTTTTCACTGCCTCAATAACAGGGGCAGTAAAACTTTCCACTGCTAATCACACCTCGCTGTCAATCAAAGACAATTCTCGGGGACAGTGACGGAGATGTCTCTTCACAGGACTCGGGGACTTCCAAACCAAACCTGCATCTGAAAGATGAGAATAAGGGCCACTCTACCTCGGCTATCGCTTCCTCAGCAAACCATTCCTTCTGTTTTCTCTGCGTCAGAATTTCCAGGCGCTGAACTGCCCCCGACAATGGCTCTGTTGTGGTGGCTACAAGTGAGTCACCCACAAACCCAAATACAAACATGCAGGCAGCTCAGGAAGGGAGAGACAGATACTGTAAACAAACAACACGGTGGCAGGATGTCACTCAAACCAGTTTGCAAGGGCCCTCAAATTGTTCCCTGCTAACAGAGAGGCGGCCGAACAAACAATCAAGCCTGTCACATGTCAAGCTTGTATGTTTGACACAATAACACATCTCTAGCCAGATGGAGAAGCAACAGCAGGAAGCTGGATACATCGAAGCTGGTGATCCTCAGGTTAAACATCCCCCTGTATTGATCTCAGCAACCTGCAGTTTAATGAACTATTCATAAGCCATTTTCAGACATGAACTCTTGAGGTTGTCCGCACAATTGAGTCTGGACTTTCTCCGGAGTTTGCCTTTCACGCATGAACAACGCAGCAGGAGATTCTCTGCTCAGACGTGTTCACAACAACACAGAATCTGTGTGTCCTGGAAACGTCTTCAACACACCCACTCCCTCACTGTGAATCTAGCACGTGACAGAGCAATAGATAGCAAATACCCTATAGGTCAGCCAACTTTCTCATTAATCATATTCACAGGAAAAATCTCAGATTTGACACCATGATGGTAACAAGCTAGGCCTAATTAAACCTGTGAGTCGTGGTCAGGGTATAATAAATCACTGTGACTGATTAATATACCTGAGCTGGACATGGGAGCCAGTGGGAAGAGGCAGGAGAGGAGGATGGAGGCTCCTGCTGGCCCTGCAACAGATAAGACAGCTCTGGGTAATCTGACTCTAAGTCCGTGGATAAAGGCAGTTTGTCTCTTCTTGGGCCGTCTGTCCACACCTACTGGGTAATTAGGCCTAATTATGAGAGAAAGGTCCGCTTCCCCTTCATGTTATTAAATAAGAGCCAGCCTCGTCCGCCAAGGATCTCTCAACACCAGCAAGGGGCTGGCGACCTTCAGATCAAACGCAGCCACTATCTGTGCCCCCCCCAGCCTCTTCCACTGCAGCACCCGTTCCCCTCCTCGGCATCGCTGCACATATGAGGGCTTGAGGAGGGAGGGGGCAGATAGGGTATTCGTTATGATATGGGGCATCAAAGTTTTTTTCCCCCCGAGTTGTGAGTGAGTGAGAGGGAGTCCTGCCCACATTCCTCTCTTAGCTCTTTGGTATCATGTGATCGGCAGCTACCCACCTGAGCTGTCCCCTTGTCAAATTCTGCCATTCATAAATAAGAGCAGGGAGGGAGGGATATACAGATCACAGGGGTTTATTATAGAAGCTTTATAAAGCCCCAGCTTCACAGGAGCCATTATGGAGGCATGGGATCCCAAGATCCCCTGCTGATACCAGCCTCGTCAAATATGAGATCTGAGCTGCATGATGAAAACTGAAAGTAGATTACACATAGCTCAAAAGCTGCATTCTAAATAGCTCCCACACTGAAAAGCCAACTTTATTACCTATTGGGCCAATAGAAGTTTTTTCTCAAACATCTTTTACAGCAGACTTTAACTATGAGTGTTTCAGAGAAAGATGCTAAATCCGTCCATTTCTTTCCGTCCATACATAATACTTCAGCTATTAGTCATTCTGCTGTTTATCACAGGCTGTGGTCTTATCTGCTGTTTCCCTGCTTTTCACAGTCTCGCCAAGGAGGCAACTTCCAACGTGCTGGCTGGCCGGAGGGTGGGTGGTGAGCTGGCCCTGCAACCATTAGTCAGCCCTTCTGCCCAAACCTCCGATCCCTCCTGAGGAGGAAGCCAACGTGCCAAATAGAGAGCGAGGTCCATTATAAAAGTCCAGTTAGACAAACAACATAGGAAGTGGCGAGGAAGACACACACCCTTTATTGTGTCTTGGAGGGGGTATCTGGACTGCATAAACAGTTCAGTGTCAGATAGAGGCTGAAGTCAGACACAAGTGCACCAACACCCACTGTCAGTCACAGATCCAGTGAGCGGGAAGAGGTGGCATTGTTCGCGTGAATGGCGTGAATGCTAAGCAGGGGCCACTGCAGATAAGAGCTCAATGCCTTGTGGCTGTCATTGAGGCAGGCACTGATGGAGCACTGTGTAGGAGGGTCCTGATTTAGGAGGTCCTGACTGTGGTCAACAGGTACCAGGAGCCTTATCTGTTTGCATTATCAGCCATTTCCTCTGTGAGGTCATTTGCCTGGACACTAGAGGATAAAGGAACACAAGAGGGTCGACAGCTCGAGTGCCATCATGCATCTCCACACATTTTGGCTGTGATGGGCTTTTGGACCTGTCCATACAGCAAAGACATGACAACAAGTTGCTGTGACCCTAAAAGGACATCATGCAACAGGGGATATAGAACAAGGAAAACAATAAGAGGTTACACTTTGTCAAAACAACACAGGCCCCAGTGTTAAAGCTGTCAGCCTTCTGCAGGGGTGTGATGAGTGACAGCACGAGTACTGATCAATAAACAGTACAAAAGTTGACAGAGTGATAACTATTTCTACATGGTGAACAGCTTCCAGAGATGTCAACTCTCCTAACAAATATAAAAATGCTCCTATGAGCATGCAAACTGAACAAAACCAAACCAAAATCCAAGTTGTGCATTTGTGCAATATTGGTAAAGGCGCAGTGAGCTGGATACAGGAAGTCAATGTACAATTTTAGTGTGTGCAGAAAGTCGAGATGTGTTTAAGCTTAATCTTGCTTCATTTAATGTGGGGAAATTAATTAAATTGTTTTGTATATGCTGTCAGTTCTTCCACACACCATTTTATGAGCTCATCCTTGAACAGTCACACCTGACTTCATTCAAAGTTTGTGTGTAAAGGTTTGGGCACTCTGAACTTCATTCTGTCATTAGGCCTTATTTTCCTGCATTAAGAATTGACATATGATGCTAATGATAAATCATCTTAGTCCTCCTACCTTGTGGTAAACATTTTGATTTTATGTAAAGCACTTTGAATTGCTTTGTTGAAATGTTCTACACAAATTAACTATTGGGATAAATCTAAGGTAAAGATTGAGGATCTGAAAATGAAGGTAAATTACACATATACAGCAGTTTCCTGACTGACTGTAATGTCCTGCAGCAGAAAGCAAAAAGGATGCATTCATCACAGGACCCTTATCCTGAGCAGACGTCAATATCCATCATAAACTACTCCAAGAAACACTGACGCCTAAATACTGGTTATAGCACCTGCCAAAAGTGCCGTTTTATATAAAATATTATTAATCCATGAAATAATATGTTACAGTGAAATAACATTTGAAGGCTTCTTTTGGCTGCAGGTACTATTTCCTTCTTTGCACTTCCAAAATCAACAATATATTTGCACAAGGATGTCCACACCTTTGTACCCAACTGCACATCATGTACTGTATCTTCTATTACAAAGCACAGAAAGAGAACAGACTGTATTATGAACTTTGGTGTGACGGTTCATAGATAAGTTCATACAAGTCCGGGAACTACCTGTAGGACAAGTTTATTTGATATGAAAAACTCAATCACAAAAAATCTTCATTCATATGATCCATTTGAAGTTTTAAGCTTTCATTCTAATGAAATTTGAAATACCTTCTCATGTAGAGTACTTTCAAGAGTATGAGACGACAATTCATAAAACTATCGTAACATTACTTTTTAATTTTGGTTGTAAGTCGGATATGATAACTGATGCTACCGTTCTATAAACAAACTGGACACGGAACACAAGGGGTCAGAAAGAACACAGTAGAAGCGGGACTGAGAACGACCAGGACGGTGGACCGTTAAATAACACGGACTTTGAATGGAGTTTGGTTTGCTCGCCCCTCCATGACACTGGATGTTATCAGGGACAGTTTGTGTTTCACTTTGAAACCAAAGCGTTCATTAAAACGTTGGGTTGAAAAGAGAAGGGATATGAAGCTCACACTGTCAGCTTCATGCTGTCATTTACAAGAAGAGGGTTAGCAACGAGCTAGCAACTACCTCAAATAGAACCACACAGAGCGGCCTCTGTACCACAACACGGTCAGGTTGCTCCCGCAGAGTCAAATAAAGTCACTACAGTCACGTTGGCTGGAACAAGACTTGACAAAATACCAGTTCAGTGAAACACGGAGCGATGACAGTGTCAGGAAGAGCAGCTCAGCAGAGGAGGAGACCAGGCGTGCGCCGGGCTGCAAGGACCTCTGTTTACTACTGAGGAGCTGCCCAACCAAGTGCCTGTACAGAAACATCTCACTCTCTCTTTCTCTCTCTCTCTCTAGATTCATTATTCAAAAATTAAGAAAATAATAAAAGAACATTAAGATTAATATATCAATTATATAATGAAAAATAATAATAATAATAATCATTCGAAATTCAATAGGGCCTCCCACCATTGGTGCTCGGGCCCTAATTACAGTATACCACATGCGTGTGTTTGTGTGTGTGTGTGTGTGTGTGTGTGTGTGTGTGTGTGTGTGTGCGCACGTGGACGTCTGTCAATAGTTATGAGGGCCAATTTTGGTTCAATACCATCATTGCGAGGACATTGTGGCTGGTCCTCACGATTTCAAAGGCTTGTTTGAGGGTTAAGACTTCGTTTTAGGTTAGAAGTAGGTTTTGGTTAGGGTTAGGTATTTGGTTGTGATGGTTAAGGTTAGGGTAAGGGGCTTGGCATTATGTCAATGAGTGTCCTCACAACTATAGAGAGACGTGCATGTGTGTGTGTGTGTGTGTGTGTTGAATGTCCACGTATCATAAGATGTGATGTGGGGTCTCACAGGCTCAAGTTGTCCTTGTGTATCTGAGCAGGGGTGAATGGAGAGATGTCAGGTGGGGCGAGGAGTGACAGGATTGCTTGTCACTACACATAAGGCAGCATGATTCTGACATTTTCCCCTGTCCTACAAGTATTTAAAATTTTTAGATGTCATTGAAATACAGAACAACAGAATTTCAATGGTTTAAGTAAAGGTTTCTTATTTTATTGAGTGATGTACATTTAGGAGGAAGTCCATCCCTGTCTCACCCTCACCTGTCGAACACATGTTCTGTCTTCCTTCAGCTGCCATGAGTTTTTTGTTTCCTCTTTCCTCAGCTTGTAGTCTAAATGTCTGTTTTCTATTTAATACAACAGAAGAGAATTCCTATACGTCTACAGCGGGCTACAAAACATTCTAACTTCATTAAAAAATATCATCAGTACAAAACTTGCAGAGCCTTGTGATACGGCATGAACAGAAGTGTCTTTATTTTTTCAGCCTTTTCAGTCTAATTGAGAAAAAGAGACAGAGAAAACACAGGGTCCTAATCCACAGAGCACACAGAGCCCTTTCATGCCAGTGCTGGGAGAAACCTTTATTTGTCCATTCCTATCATGGAGAAAGCGGGTTTCAAGCTCGGCTGGGTCTGAGCTGAGAGATTAGATGAAACCAGAGTGTTTTAAACCTCTTCTGTGACCGTGGATTAGATTCAGACAGTCCCCCTGCACTGTGAAATGAAACAATAAGGCGTACAGGTGGATCAACGGGAGAGGGTGCAGAGCATGTAGAGCACAGTGGGTTTGAAACCTAAATTATGGATTTGTCCGAGCAAGAAAGCCCCCAAATTTTGAAAACAACATTCACGTCACTTAAAAAAATAGGGAGGGAAAACATCTCTATGCCTCACCTTTTTTTTTTTTTTGCGCAACTCCATAAAAATATTTGGGGAGACAGCCCAGTCATTTATGTGAAACCTCTCAAAAACATTCTCACCTCCCATGCATATGGTACTCAAATTATAATAAATGACACACAATATTTTGGACTGAGAGTGGCAGAGGATTACCGGTGTATTTATTCCACTAATGAGATATATCAAATATATAAGCACTTAATGACATGCATAAAAAGGGTAAGTCAGCAGTGGGTTCAAACCAATTAGTGCAAATGGAGATGGCACGACGTTACCCTCAGCGGGAGGTGGGGGAGAGTGTGTGCAGATATCATGGCCAGATACCATGGCCTACATTGTCATCAATTATTCCTGGCATCTCAGTTTACCCAGGGGCACAGTGGGTGTGGGGACAATGCCGGGGTGCACTTGAGAGCTATAGTACCTTAGTCTCACCATGGGTCCCAGGAGGAAAGGGTGGAGGTGTGTGACATGGCTGGGGTGTGTATACAGTAACGTCCGTCCAACCCGAGAGACCGCCGGGTAAGGAAATCCCTGGAATCCCACTCTCACTGCGGCCGCCCGGCTGCGGGGGCAGGCAGGTCACTTTACAGCTCATCACCAAATTAGAAAGGCTGCGGGTCAGTCTAGCAGCAGCCAGACCACAGAGAGATAGAAATAGATGGGAGTGCTACGACTCAGTCTGCTGGCACTTATTCACCAAGCTGCTCTTCCATCATGGAGAGGCAGAGGAATGTATTGAACACAGTGGAGGCAAAACTCCAGGGAGGAACTACAGACTGCTTTAAGTCCCCACAGACAAGTTTTAGATACATAATGTGGACACAGAGAGTAGAGTTAGGGTTATTACCAAGAGACTGATGAGCAGGAGGAAGAATCAAGTGCAAGCATCTAGCCTATTTGTTCTAAGTAATAAAACATTTCTACTAATAACTTTAAATCTTACTGAGTATTCATTAATTAGATATGTACATAAAAAAAACATGTGAAAACGACAAACTGAGTCGAGTCAACACTGTGACGTTTCCAGGCCACCGTCAGAGACAAAGTATCAGAAAACGTTATCTGTTGAGACTCCCTGTAGACGGAGCCATGATGGCTGAAGTTCATGTTGACTGGACAGGCATAAGAGTGGTAACAGTCTAAACAGCTCACGCTCAGCAACAAAGACAATTGTAGCAATACAGGCTAACTACAGTAACATTGAACTGCATGACATCACAGCAAGTTCCTGTTAATGATGAACTGTTTTTAAGGTTTATTCATCGACTCACTGTCACAACAGGAGTCCAAAGTTTATATAATGAAATGAAGGATGGCTGAATTCAGTTGATCTGCTTTGGTTTCAGGGGACTGCTGTTGTGCATGATGGCTCACTTTCACCAGCCAACATCATTTAAACAGTGTGCCCAGTCAGCCAAGCTGGGAATACTGGTCATGCCAGGCTCCTAGTTGTAATTCTGAGTCGGAGGTATTAGAATTCTTACAGCGACTTCACCACCAAGAGAAAAGAGCTTCTGACAAGTCAACAAACTGTTGGTAGAATGTCTAAAAATAATATATCTAATTACATCTTTAATTCTTTTGTGGATCGAGAGCAAAAATCTGAAAGTTACTGTTTCTAATAAAGTGAAAACATATCTTAAACAAGTCACCTTTGAAACATTTCAGATGTGAGGCAATTTTCCATGTTTTTTTTTCCAAGTTATCAGCAGGAATCAGAAAATACACCAGCAATAAGCGAAATTGGATTAACTACCATTTGTGTGTGTGTGTGTGTGTGTGTGTGTGTGTGTGTGTGTGTGTGTGTGTGTGTGTGTGTGTGTGTGTGTGTGCTCCACATGTCAGGGTATGATGAGTCTGCATTAAGTTATCAGAACAGAGGGAGAAGATACAGCACATGGGAGTGTGTGCTGGACGTGCAGGTATCATAAGATGCGATGGCGAGGCCTCCCTGCCTCATGTTTTTGTTGGGCATCTGAGCAGGTGTGAATGGAGAGATCTCAGGGAGGGCGAGGAGTGACTGGACTGCCTGTCACTTTGAGGAATAGAACAAAACACAGCTTTAATGAACCAGTATGTAGCAGGAAGGAGAGAGCTGATGCACGGGCACTATCTGCACCGCTGAGCCATCCTCCCTTGGAATGGTGGAGAAGAAGGGGGAGGAACCCAGTCTCTAAATTCAATATTCTTATCTGTTCTTTTTGAAACTCCTCTTTCATGATGGAGCTGTTTCTCATGGTCACATCCAGAGCAGCATGTAAGGCAAAGTGTGATTTCTGACCCTCAATGTTGCACTAAGGACAATGGATCCTAATGTTGGTCCTCCTTTAACACACTGTCTTTTATTCTAAAGCTTACAGCTGCCTATTCACTGGATAGAGCCATATGCACCTGTATACTCTATTGTAAAGTGGGTCCATGGTGATTGTAGAATTTGATTCAGTTTTGATAGTGGTACTGAGCTGTGGTTAAAGGAAATCTATAGACAATTGGATGTCACAAAATAATTACCTATTTCCCAAAATATTGAATACGCAAAAATAATTCAGTAGTTTAAAAGGTTTTAGAATCAAGTTTCGATGTAATTCTTGATTGATGATTCATTTTTTAGAATTGAAACTTTGACATATTCTTTAGACGGAGTGAGTAGAATTTGACATCTCTTAAAGTTCAAGAAGATTATTATAGTTTTGGCCTGTTACAGCAGTTTGTTATTATCGTCCGAAGACATCTTTTTTCCATTGGAAAGCAAAAAGAACAAAGATAACGATGGTCTTAAAATGCCTCTGGGTGGACAGAACCCAGATCAGTGAGCCGAGCCGAGACGCATGCCATGTCTCCTCCTCCAGGAGACGCCTCAACACAGTAATGACCACTCTTCATGTTGCTGCTGCTGCTACTTCATTTGTCATACAGGATGACATTAAGGCTAAAGGTTACTCTGCGAGGGCTAATTACTGAGCAGGTTATATATACACGGGGCTCATGGTGCGTGTGTGTGTACCATAGTTTGGCTGTGACAGTGACACTCCTGTTATAGAAGCGTCTGAAAATGTTGATCTTGTTTTGGAAACACAGAGCAGAGGTACACTGTAGCTCCCCACAGCTTTATATTTAGAGGACGTTCACGTGTACTGAATGCAGGCTCTTACAGTAGACCCACATCATGCCATGCACGCAGTTAAGTGTGGACGCACAAATACAGGTCACACACAAGAGAGATCACGTTACTGACACACCACGTCCAAATTTCCCCCCTTACCCCCGACATCACACACACACGCACACGCACACACACACACACAAAACATACCACGCAAGCCTTCTCTCGTCAGACCACTGACCAACAAATAAACACACACAGGCATAACTGTGAGCTCCAGAGGGGAAGCGAACAGATTCCCACTACATGCAGAATGTGGGTGAATGTGTGAACTTGTGGCTATACGTAGTAAGGTCCAGTTTGGGTTTCAGACCAGTGGACATTTTGGGAACGTTGGAAAGTTGGAAAGTTAGAAAGTTGTACCTCACTTTCTGGCACACGTTCAAATGGCTAGTTTAGGTTCGGATTAGATTTAGGTTTAGGTTGAGGTTCAGGTTAAATTTAGTTTTAGTTTTAGGAAAGTGTTAGGTTGAGGGTATATTTAGGTTTATGTTAGTGTTAGGTTTAGGTTAAATTTAGGGTTAGAGCTCTGGAAGGACACGGTAGGTGCAGTGTCCTCCCCAGGAGGTGCCCCTTGTTCCTGCTCCCAGGCTCTGCACTGATGGGGACGGCCACGTCTCCTGCAGTAGCGCACAGTGGTCCACCCCCTCATCAGGGTTAGGGACGGAGTTTACTATATTTATTTGTGTGTTTTTAATCTGTCTGGTTTTGCCTTTTGTTATTTATCAATAGCACTAAAAATGAAAAAGAAAATTTGTTTTAAATGATTTGAAAATAAAAAAATGTGTTATATAAGTTGTTAATGAAATAAAACAAAGTAAAACAAAAACAGATTCAAATAAAATGAGTAGGTCAAACACACAGAAAAGAGAAACCTTCGCTGTGAGTCTGAACAGAGCTGGTCTTGCCTATTTGCTGGTCAGAGCAGAAGTAAAACCCTGTACCCCCTAAAGTAGGTTAAAGTAAGGTACTGATTGAGTGCTATGAGCGGCACACGGGGACCATAAGTGTTAAAAACATATAAAAAGTACCTCATTAAAAAACATTATTGATTGGATAAAAAGGTTTAGGTTCGGGGTAGTTAGGGTTAGAGTAAGGGGCTAGGGAATGACTTGGGTTTAGTGTTCAATGAGTGTCCTCACAAAGGTAGAAGTACAATCATGCGTGTATGATTCATTCACAAGTAGCTCATCCCACCACACAGAACTTTTATTGGCTAAACAGGAAAGACAGAATCAATCACAGAGGCACTGACAGCAGCTGGAGGGTGAAGCCCTGCACGCCGTCCCTCTGCATCTCGGAACAAGCATCTCTGCAGCTCGGCCTCTGTGTGTTACATGTTTATGGACATCAGCAGGAATAATGATCGGTGTCTGATTCAGTATATTCTCTGGCTCAAGAGCTTCCTCAGATCTCCAGCCAGACGTGCAGGCTGCAGAGTGGGAAAGCCGTCATGGCCCTGAGAGGAACTTGGATTAATGTGATGTGACTCAGACTGATAGAGGCCCAAAGCAGATTCAGAGAGGAAGCTGTCAGGTTGATTTTTGATACTGAGGCTCTGTCTGGTCCTGCAACTGTTTAAATATAATGTCTCAGCTTCTTATATTCTGTGCAGAGGGAAGTTGATTATCTCCATGGATACCGGTGTTTGATCAAAGCAAGATTTGAAGGTTTTCTTTTTTACTTCTACTGAAAAAGGCTCCCTGCAGTTTCATCATAAATGCTTTTATTCTGCAGCACCAAGCGGAATTTGACTCGTCTCAATTTGACACACTGTTGTTTATGCACTCTATTTCTGTCATTAGCAAATGCGAGGCCACATTTAATGACAATTATATATTTCAAAATGAACCACTAAACACTGAAATTAATTCACAGTGAAGTGGAATTTTGATCTTCACTCAAGATTTTCCTGCTGCCAATCCGCATGTGATCATCTATACTGAGCATGGGGAGTTTTGAACAAGTACTGCAGCCAAGCAGCTCTGCCAGGCTGGACTTATGAACAGTGGGACAACAAAAAAAGCTCTGACAGCATGCTCACAATGCTCAGATGCTGATGTTAGCATGTTTACTATCTGTGTGTCAGCATTGGCTCATGTTTTACTAAACATAGAATACAGCCACAGCTCAGTGTGATAAAGATGCCATTAAGTATTTAAATGAGTTGTCTAATATTGGACAAATTTAAATTTATTTAATGATAAAAATTGATTTTGAGCAACATGAATGTCATGTATGAACTTCATGATATTCCATCACATTTCACCAAGAACCACAGATCTCAACTTCCTGGTGGTGCCATAAGAAGAGAGGATGACCTGTAAGTCATTAGGATTCATCTTCTGTGGATAATGGATGCCTGTACAAAATGTCATGCCAACACGTCACTGGGATGTTTCTAGTCTGTGAATTGACTGACAATGCCCTCACTGCAGCCCTGCTGTTAGAATGGCTTAAACTACATAGAGGAGTCTGCAAGTTTATTACAAGTCCACTCATACTCCCGTATGAGTCAAAAGGAATTTGTTCCAAATTGTGTAGCAACATATCTGTGAAGATTCCCAGTCATCCAGGTATCTTCAGTAGTTGTAACTAACAGTTGTAAATGAAGCAGTTAGAACTGAAGAAGCCTCTTGGATGAGAAGTGAAATGTCACAAGCAAGTCCAGTTGCCTCCATACATTTGTACAACTCCTGAAGATGACTGAGAGTCTTTACACAGAGGTGGAGGAGAAAGAACCAATCTAAAGACATTTAGACCGTGTTCACACCTTATAGAAGCTGTTACAGCTCTTTTACAAACCAAACAGCAAAATCATACAGAAATATAATTCCTCATTTTCATGCTATAAAATGTTATGACCCATCTCAGGCATAAGGCTTTATGAAATCGCTTGATACTGCTATTTCAAAACACGATTTTCACAAAGCTCTGCTGCAATCTTGCTCCATCCCTCTGTGCCTGTTTATAACTACAGAGCAGTAAAATGATTAACTATTTTGAAATTAATTGAGCAATTAAATCATTGTCATCGGCTTAGAATAAATAAAGTGACTAAGAACTTGTTGGAGGTGCAACATCCTCAGACTCCCTTCAAGTTGTACCAGAGTGCCAGACATGTCTTGTGTGTATCAAAACACGAGATGTGTTGCTCTCTGCATGCAGACTGCTTGTGTCCTAATTGATGTGGTTTTGGCATGTACACACACACACACACAAACATTGTTCCTTTGTTGTGCTCCGTCATCAAACAGCAGCTCAGTAAATCTCAGCTCCCAGAGGTAATGAGACGACTTCCTTTGTGGCAACAGACCTGACTAAATGATTTAAGAGTTGAGGCTGCACATGATAATTGCTCTCTTAGTGATGTCTAGTGATCCGAACCACAAACTGACACTGAAGCACCCGTTTTTTTTTTTAACTGTTGCCCACAGGCACTAGTATTCTGCGTGAGGCTGTGGTCTGCTGGATCGGCCATAGATAGGACAAACCCGACCGCAGTGCAACATCTAGCTCCTTTTCAAACAGCCACATCCTGTCAGATAAAGGCGGCTGAAGCAGCCATGTGTATTGAATTTAGAGCGTTCCTGGGGGTACCCTGCTCTTATCAGGGGGTCAGATAAGCTCATTTCACAGGCCCTCACCTCTGCTGGGCTACCAACAGGACCCCAGTCTGACAAGAGCTGACCTCATCGACTTTTTCTCAGTGTCTCCGGTTGAATGAGAAGTCAAGGACAGAGGCGACTCCACACTCTCTCCACGAGTTACAGTTGTTGCAAAATCAAACACGCAGCCCTTAGATGTGTGAAACAAACCGACCTTGACATTGCTGATGGGGGAGTGCTCCGACTGAGCTCACTCACAATCCTGAGTGAACGTCTTTGTTCTGATGAGACCCTGCAGAGGGAAGCAGCGTCTGAGCTGCTTTAAGTTGGACAGCGGATGACGGTGAAAGGACACAGCCTCGTCTCAACACCTTAGTGTTTCTGAGCCTACTAAGAGGTTTGGTGCATGGCTTCAGTGGGCGCTTTGACCTTATTGTCTTGAACTTGGGAGGCCAGATGAGGGAGAAAGCACCAAAATCTCCAAAACCAGTTTAGAAAACTCACCTTGGCTTATCAGTCTGAGGGCCCCTACTACATCCAGCCTCCAGAGGATCTCTTCCCCAGCCACCGCGCCCCATCCAGACCCTGCAGGCATCTCAGGCTGACAGTTTTGAGCCAGATACTGGCAGTACAACAGAGCAGTCATAATTGGCCCCATTCATTTCTCAGGGATAATCCTCACCGAGGCTGAGCCTTTTCTATTCCTAGTGTCATTTTTTCACCAATGTTTACACAAGGTATGTATTGGTTTCTCCTCCTCCTAAGGCAGAGGGGCTGTGTACCCTGCATATGTGTTTTAACGTGTGTCTGAAGGTTCTGCTCTTCCTTTTCTGCACGGCTGCTAGAGCTCAAGACCTGAAGTGACAAAGGCCCTGTGAATGTCTGACTCACAGACAACTGTCAGCGTTCAATAGGGCTGGATTAAGACTGAACATAGAACCGAGCGCACCCTGACATGTTGACATGTTCTACTAAGTGCATTTCAAGGTGGATTATGCCTGTTTGCTCCATTGTGGAGGGACAGAAGAAACACAATTGCTAAATGGGGCTAGGTATTCTTGAGGCGGCGGGTGAACTTTACTCCCACTGTCTGGGTTCGGACTGACACCAGCTTCACTCTCCTCTCAGGGTGAGTGAGGCTGCTGTGGATCCCGAGGAGGTTCAGGGGTTTCAGAGAGCTCTGTCCTTAACCAAACAAACACAGTGGAATTTCTGCCATTGTTGGTGCAGAGGGTTGAGTGACAGGGCTGCATAGCAGAGCTGCCTGTCAGCAGAGACGACTCAGGGTCAACATGTGACCACCCCGTGTGACACTGCTTAATATTAAGACGGAGCCTTATAGCAAAGTTTAGGATAGCCGCGTCCAGATCCACACAGGAACATATATACATGTACTCCATCAGGGGTTCTCTGGATTTTTCTTTTGGACCACATGTACTGACTGAACCTGTGAAAAAAGTGCTTCTGCACATAACCAAAGTCTAGCCGTTTCCTTCTGTTCCAAGTCTTTATGTTAAACTAACTGGCTGCGGGCTGTAACCTCATATTTAGCGAATAGACATGAGCGTGATATCAATCTTCCCTTTCAAACTCAGCAAGAAAGAAAAGATGCTGTATTTCCAAAATAATCTGTGAACCGCTTTTTCTTCTCTCTGTTACAAAGCTCTTTGTTTCATCCCAGTGAAAAAGAACTCATTATATACACACATGCACTCTATTGCAATGTATACACGTGCACATTCATGCACATGAATCCACAATACAGATGAGTAATATAGAACAGTGATCAGTCAATCAATGGGCATCATTACTTTAATGGTGACACTTTGCATTCCAATGACTTATTAATTTACATATAAATTATGTATTACAAAGCTTTAATGGAAAATTACACTTCTCTATTTACATCTACTAAAGTTGTCAGCCAGGTGACATCAGGCCTGCACTCCCCAGCTCTGGGTTTTAGTGCAGGTCATCATTATCTGGCCGACCTGAAAGATGACCCCGCTCAGCAGGACACAGGTGAGGTGAACTGGTGTGGAAGTTTGGGCCCGGAGTAAACGATCACCAACAAATAAAGAAATCATTTGTGTTTTAAAGTTCTGTCTTGAAAAATGAAAAAAATATACAATTTCCTTTAATGCTGGTGAGGAGTTGGACTGTGTATAAAATAACAGAGCAGATGAGACAAAGCAGAGGGGAAGTGGAGGGTAAAAAGCAAACAGACATTACAGTTCCACCAACGGCCTCAATGACTTCCCTCACGCAGCCTTGGGCCCACCCTGGGGTCTCTGAAGTGGCTCGTTAAGCTCAGGAACATAGACTCAATTACCCTGGGCAAACACGCCGCTACCGCTCGGTGTTGTGTGGGTTGGCTGGTTGGTTGGTTCCGTCCGTCCCCAGGCCATCCAAACGTCCCTTCAACCCGAGACCCCCCCCCCCCCCAGGCCCCTGCTGCGTGGCACCGCAGTATGTGAGCCCTCTGTGCTCCGAGTGATAGAGTCAAGCTGTTCCTGCTGAGCGGAGGTCAGGGTCCTTCAGTCAGCACCTCGGCCCTGAATAGAGCACACAGGAATCCCCCTTCCCTCCCTAACCAGGGCTGAAACTCAGCTCTCTCCTCCAGCCCCGGTCCAAATAAACCTGGTAGCCCTCTCTCTCTTTTTCCTCTCTCCATCTCCTGGCACGCTGTCACTCCCCTCATCGAAATCATTAATCAGACTGGGCAGATTAGACTTCAAATAAAAATAAACTACAACCACCAACCTACTCTTAGCTGCCCCGATTCCTGCAGCAGACATCCTTATTGACAGTTCTCCCCCTCCTCTGCTTAATAGACCCAAGATGTCCAGTACAGGCAGCTGGAGGAACATTTAAACACTTTGGCAAACTCTGGGGGTCTATCACTGCTTTATTGACATAAACAACTCCCCTTATCTTTGATAGTGAGGACTCTTGAGGCCTAACCTGTCACCCATGTAAATACACAACAGAT
This sequence comes from Hippoglossus hippoglossus, assembly GCF_009819705.1. Lineage (NCBI taxonomy): Eukaryota > Metazoa > Chordata > Actinopteri > Pleuronectiformes > Pleuronectidae > Hippoglossus > Hippoglossus hippoglossus. Next base: position 22,767,754 of record NC_047159.1, on the reverse strand, counting down.
AACCCTTATCAGTTTGGCACCAATAAAGCCAACCTGCTTCCCAGCTTCACCCAAAACACACATCTTTTTAAGGGATTAAGGGGATTAAATGTGCAACTTGAATGTATTCAGACTTATATTTTATCCACTGACTACTTTATCCCTCCTTCCTCTTTTGGCTCAGAAATATAGGGGAGAACTGGAGGGCAATAGTGCCACCTTTGGGCGGGGCTGAGTAGTGCAGCTGTAATAGAGCTCTCACAGTTCTGTTATCAATAGATAGGGTTGCACTGGGCCTGGGCTGTGGCATCCACACAGCTTTTGACAGCACATGCTTGTGGTTCATCTACATTCCTGCATGACTTGGGAGGAAGGAGGGCATGGGAGGAAGAGAAAGAGTCCCGGGGTCTGCTGTTGGACTCTGCTGGGCCCTAAACAAGCTGGGGCTCCCTAGGCCAGGCTCTCTGCTGGCTGACGGACAGGCGGCCTGCCAACTGTTTGTGTGTGTCCATGGGAAATGGGGCGGTGTCGCTGCAGCGACGGCTCTGGGGCCATCCATCAGTGTCACGGGGGATGAGGAGGGGGTGGGGGGGTGTGGTATGTGTCACCTCTAAGACTAATGGACAGGAAGTACAGCCAGAGAAACAACAATATTTGCAGAATATATATTCAGAAAAACGTTAGGGCTCAGTCCAGGTTTCTCCTATGGTTTCAACACAACCCTGAGCACGGGCCTTAATCCTGATTGATGAGCCTGTTTATTTAAAAGAAGCTCACTCTGTGGCCTCGATAACCTGATCTATAACCAATGCATTTCTACAGCATACATATAACATGCATGTATATGGGATAAGCATAGTCTTGGTTAAGGCATGACATGTCAATGACACTAACCTGTGCAGCCAGGGATTACATCCATGCCTGTCCTAAACTGAGATCCTACTGCACAGGAGGGACGTCATAAATCTGACAAAGCACTGTGAAAATTGGGGCCATTTTGGGGCCATATTACAGCCAGAGAGGGACAAAGAGAGAGAGCGCGATAAACCCAGGCTAAGTTCTTTCTACTGTCACTGAGGGACCCTGTGTGCTCACCAGTGGTCAGAGACCGAGGGGCTTAACCTCAGCAGCCCGTGACAGTGGCGTCCAGGCCGGAGCGCTTGGTGATGTTGACCTTGACCACCTCCTCTGCACAGGTTGGGTGGATGCCTACTGTCTGCAACAGGTGGGAATATGTTGCCCCGCACCTGAGACACACACAGACACACACACAGAGTTAATTCAAGCTGCTGTTACTCACACTGTATCATGACTGACAACTGTGTAAGTGATCTATGCTTTAATGAGTCCTGTAATTTTGTGCCATCAGTCATTTTGTAAGAGCGTGCGTGTCCTCCACATGGTGTGTAACTTATTTTGAAACAAAGCTTGTGTCTGCTGAAGCGCTCGGAGAGGAGCCAGCTATAAACTGTATCAGTGATGTGTTGTAGAGATTCACTGAGGCAGTCTGTTGTTTATACCTCTTTAAAGTAAATGAGTAGCAATGATCCACCAAACTCTTACTTTACCTGCCCTTTGTAATATTAGTACAATTTCAAATAAAAATTACAGAAGTAACAATTTTTTCACTTCTATATCTTCTGAAAAATGTATAACATATATACAGTAAATACAAGTTGTAGTCTGACATGTATCACTACCTAGGTTCAAGAGTGGTGACTGTGGAAAAATGTCAGATCAATTCATATTCCGTCCTGATCATCAAGTTGACTCTAAAGCTAAAACACATAAACTCAAAACCATAACTGATAGTTGATCCATCGGACACAAAATGCAGCAAAAACACGGAATGTACCCACAAATGTAATCTAGACTTACTGGAAGCCGAGAGCAAAGCCCTGTGTGACTTCTCCTGCATTGGGACCAGTAAAGTGCAGACCCAGGATCTTCTGATCTCCACCTCGCTCACACACCACCTGAGGAAGTAAAAACACAAAGTTTAGGCAAGGGGGTGAAGCCAGCAAGGTGTTAGTGGTTGTCCTCCTGTCTAATGAACCATATTTGCATGTTGTACATTATTTTCATCTTTGTAGTAGGTAGACCAGGAAAAGTGGATCCTAAATCTGATTCACTAGGCCACAGATGTACTCAGAGGTTTGAATTGATCCCTCGTACAATGTGAGCAGTCTGAATCCCACTACCCTGCTGCAGGAGGCAACACTTTGTACTGCTCCTGTCCTCCAATAAATGCATTCACACTGGAGTGTGTCTCACACAAACATATAGCAAAACAACTAATTACATAGTATATAAAATACAAAATAAAAAAATCTGCTTCAAAATATCGCACAGAACAACGTCATAATGTGTCTGCAGGTCAACCTTACCTTTATGTAACACTGGCTGGCATCACGCTCGGCGACAGTGAATTCCAGAGGCTTGTAGAAAGCATGGTAGACCTACACAGACAAACAGAGAGGACAAGTAATATAAACAGAAATTAAATGATATAGCATGTATTATTGTTATATTTTGTGTTCTGCCTTCAGCTAATCAGTATTTACAGTGATTAAAATAACCTCTTGCAGACTTTTATTTAAACCAGCAAAGCTCACTAGCTAAAACAAAAACACTGAGGGAGTCTTGTGTGTTTTGTACAGTGACAGAGTAAAATAAGAGTAAAAACATACGGTTACTGAGATAACTGAAGTGTGAAAAAGGAGGCACTTGAGTTAATTGCACTGTGATGCATTACAAGTCAGTTAATATCTCACTACTATTTGAAAGTTCTATTTTACAATAGAATCAGAAAAAAGTATTCATTGAATTTCATATCAGGTCATAGCTTCATTCCTTACATCCTGTGTATTATATTTCATCACTACATGCTGATTAAGACGACTATGATTAAAATACAGCTGATCCTTGTACGCACTGATTCTTGCACCCTGATACAATCTGTGTAAACGCTAAATCAAAATCTCGGTGCTTGCTCACGATGCCGAGAGATTTCAAAAGTCCTGACTATGACGTACGTCGAGTGCGTTTTATTCTACGGGGCAAAACGTGCCGACACAGGTTGTGAGGGCCGTGCAGCTGTCGGGGGCCTGGTGCTGCAGCTCCTCCTCAGATCTCAGCGCGCCTGTCATCACCCCATACACACCTCAATCAGGCCTCCTGCTCGCCTGTCAGTCACAGCCGGGAGCCCCACCTCGCCCGCTAAACCGTTTATCTACAGCCTCCTGCAGGTGTTAGCTAGTATCTGGCACAGCATGTGCGTACACAAGCAGGTAAAACACAGAGCTGCTTATTTTTGCATTGTATGTGTGTGTGTGTGTCTGGGTTTATGGCTGGCTTATGGTACATGTATTTTTTATACAGGTTGTTACCAGTTGAAGCATGACTTTGTACTTTTGTGCATGTGTAGCATGTGGCCGATCATTTATTGGTAAAGATACAAATCTCATAAGGCAACAAAGTTACAGTTACAATGGTGTTGTAATAAAAAGCTATTTCTGCGTCAGAAACACAAATTTAATTGTAAAAGTATTTTGAAATTCCATTTTCAATTCTTCAGCAAAGCACTGCTGTTCACATTATTAACATAAAAACATGTGTATATGATAAATGATAATGTTTTATATTAGGTGGCATTTCAATACATTGTGGCCACTTGTACTGCTACATTAAAGACTGTTAGTTAAGGGTTCAGGTCTCACCTCCTCTAATCCTCATGTGTAATTAAGTCTTGCACATAATTCTTTTAGTATATATAGTGGTAAAACGTATTTTTTCAAATTTGAATAAGTCATTATGAAAAACAGATTTATTTATCGTAATTTAAGTTGAAATGTGGACATATAGTGGGTTTTATTTAAAATTAAATACATTTTAGAATTATTTACAGTTGTAAATTCAATGCTCATAAAGTATTATAAAGACACATCTATGTTACCTCAATGCCGTCTTTTCCATGTCTCCTCTCTGCGTCCTCCTCAGACAGACCTACACAGCCGTACTCCAGAGGGGTGAATACTGTGGTGGGCACCTGTACCACAAACACACAGGAATATTAACTCCAGTTGTCCTCTCAGGAATACTTTCACTTTTATGAATACTAACATATCCAAAATACTGACATATTTTAACTTATTTATTTTAATCCGAAGCTACATCAAACAGATCATCAGTATATCAGTCTTAGAAATTCCCATTATATGTAGGTAGGGAAACTCAACACTATATTCAAACATCCATTAAGACTTGGTGAATGATGAATTTCTGTGTATATAAGATGATGAAGAATGATGATATATTGAAAAATGTTGTATGTTTATTCTAAACTTATCCTGCAGAAAAGTTGGGGGTTTAGTCAGATGGGGGTTTGGGTGCATATGATACTCAAACTAAAAAGTTCCAGAACGTATTATATTGTTATTTACGTCTAGTGTAACATAAAACAAGGAGCTCAAAAGGCCACAAAGACACAAACCCGGGAGAAATTGGAGGAAAAATAGCTGCTTGTCAGTGTGTGTGTGTGTGTGTGTGTGTGTGTGTGTGTGTGTGTGTGTGTGTGTGTGTGTGTCTTACATTGTCGTAGTTCATGAGCTCCGTGCTCTGACCGACCAGTCTGTGGGCAAGAAGTTTTCCTGCTTTAATTGCTGTCGGTGTCAATTCAGGACGACCCTAAAACAGGAGAAATGCTCATTTATTCATCTGTAAACATGTAATCACAAATTATTTGAAATGAAATATTCCTTTTTATTTCAGAAATATCTGCCTTAGCTTGTTCCTTTTTAAAAGCATACAGCCCAGAAATAGTGTAAATACAAACACTTGGTGAAGCGTGAGTGACTGACTGACACAAGTGGTGAGAGTTAAAACATTCAAACTATCTGACACAAATCTCTGCTTCTATGTTTTTGACTTTATTGTCCTGGATGTCTGCCAAAACACACACACACGCACACACACACACTGAATGGTACAGGAAACAGTAGGGCTGCGGGGCAATTCTAAAGGCATGACTTAAACCTGTTAAATTACCATCGCACATCCTGTTGTCCAAAACACCTCCTGCACCTCTGCATGTATGTGGATGTGCGCTCTGGTATTCCAGTAACTGTTTACACACCACACAGCATTCGTCATTATAATGCATTTGTTGGCACTCTTTCCTGAAATCAGGAATAACAGCGATGGACAATTTGAGAGATATATAAACCATCTTGGTTTTAAAAAAAAAGAAGAAAATAAATCCTCCCCGCTGCCGTGAAAAGTTGACAGACAGATTGGGGTGAATCACGACTCATCAAAGCCAGCTGTCAATCAAAAAGACGCTCAGCGATTCTGTGTGTGTGTCACGAGGCCTGGGAGGCAGGAAGGAAGCGCACAGCTGGTGGTGATGAAAACACAACACTGACGTTACATTGAGCAGGTAGAACTAGTATTAACATGGCTGGAGCCGCTCTGAACACACAGTGCCACTGGCTTCACTTTGTATTCAGTCTTCTGCCAAGTGCCCACTGCTGGAAAATCTTTCTTTTATATATGTGCACAAAATAATGTTCTACCTGTGAGATCATAATCATGAATTTTGAATTTTTGTCTCATCTCACTGTAACTCTGATTGATTGTATTTTGTTATTGATTTTAGCTCTTAACTAGAGGTTATCCATTTTTATATCAGACATCCTAGAAACCTAATTGATTTATAGTATGGACAAATACATGTGTATGTATGTAAATATACATACACACATACATACACATGTATATAAATGAAATAAAATAAAATAAAGTTTCAGGAAACGAGTAGTGGAAACCAAATGAGAGATTTTAAACTTAGGGGAAATAAAATACAAGTCAGAGTTGCCCTGAACCATCCTGCACAATCTTTGTCTGATAGCTGGAGGTTGTGTGTAATAAGAGGAGGCTCATATGCATGTAAAGTAAAGTTGGACTGAAACTGCCAAAAATATAAAATGAGAAAGCAATAGAATAAAAACAGGCCCTAAAAGCTAATATGAGTTTTACTGAATAATTTAAAATGGATGGGCCTGCAACTGGCTAGAAAATAGAGTTGTTCTATAGTGTTGATGAAAACACTTGACAAAAATCTGACCCTGCCCAACAAATTCGTTATTAAAGACGAGGCTTAAATTAAAATGATCTACATCTGAGTTTCAGCTAATTTTTAAATAACATTTGAATTAATCTGCATCTTAAGACCTAATGCTGCAGCAGTTCCTGTTCCTGTTGTACAAACAACTATGGACAAGAACAACGTGGTTGACTGAAGAAAACGTTTGAATCTGATAATTATATGCCAAGATCTGAAGTTTTAATGAATACGATTTGTCTTGATTTATCAACATTCGTGGACACTGGAGATTGTGTCAGAGTCTTGCTACATGTAACATCTTTTCTTTAATTTGACTCATGCATTACTCAGTGTGAACAAGCAGTAGGATGTTTCAGGTAAAGCAACAAAAAATTTTCAGAGTGGACTTTCTGTTCACATTTGAATAATGTAATAGTATTAGTTTATAACCAGTATTAATTAGGTATTGATGTGAAAATAACTTAGAGGGATGATTCTGTATTTACTGTAATGATAGAAATTTTCCAGAGCTGTTATCTGTAGGTGATTGATTCCACATTTCGCTTAGTGATGACAGACTTTTGGACGAGCCATAACTGACGTGGGTGTGGACTTCCAGTAACTTTGAACAGTGTGGATTTCCATTTAAGACTGCAGACTTGCGCTGTGTTTTACTATTGCCGAATATTATCGGCGTCGTTTCTTCCGTCAGTGTGGCAAGTGCTGACAAAACCTACCTCACCAATGTCACCGAAAGCATAGATGTTTGGCACCGAGGTCGACTCGTCAGCACCCAAAACTATTTTCCCCGTCTCCTTGTTGAGGCGCACGCCGAGCTTGTCGAGGCCCAGTGCCTTGGTTTCAGGGGCTCTACCTGAGGAAACAACACAAGAAGAGTATATTACATTACAATTATAAAGGGAGGTGTGGAAGAGGAGACAGGCGCTCTATAGTGATCATAACATTCTATGTTCAGGTTTTCAGGCACGACCTTAAGCCCCATCCTACACAGAAATTTGTGAATATTACTAATCAAAAACCTTAAGATAGCTTATACAGAGGGAGGCTATCTGCAGCTCAAACACTAATGAGAGAGGGCTTTCTAAAACTATAAGGTTGTGTAAAACAAACAGGATTGTGGTTTTCCTCTGATTCACCTTCAGGGGGCAACGATGTGCAATATTTTGTATTATGAAGCTCTACCTTTAGAAATTAGTTATATGATGTCTTCTAATGATATAAGAGAAAATCAACTGCTGAAATAAATAGTTAATCATAATCATTAACTATCAACTTCTTAATAATTCCAATAATAGCTCATTTATAAACCAACAAGACTAAGAGTCTACAACCATGCTAGCATCTCTACAAACTGTATTTTGGCACAATGTTGCTTTGAGCTAAACGCTGACATCAGCATGCTAACATAGCCTCAATGAAAATGCTAACATGCTGATGCTTAACATTAATAACACACATATGTTTACCATGATCATCATCTTAGTTTGACCGGTTAGCATTCTAACATTTTCCTATTAGCACTCAGCACAAATCTGAGAGCAGACTGATAGAAGTACTGGGCAAGTTAAAAAATAATTGACCTGATGAAAGGACTAGATGAAAAGTCGTGGGATCACCAAAGCTATTAGACTACATCGTCTGAAAACCATAACTATACATACAAAGTGCCTATCCATATAGGAAAGTTCAAGCTATTCAAACTTTGAACTGAACGTGCAGGAAATGACAGAAGATAAAACTTATTAGGGTTCATCCTACGAGTAGAGACATTTGTGGTTGACTGTCACAACCCTAGAGCCATTGCTGCCATGATGATGCTGACAAACACTGGCTGGTACAAAGTGTGATTTCCTGCTTTTTCTCAGTTTTGTATCATTGCAAATTGAATATCTCTGGGGTTTGGACAAGTAGTTGGACAAAACATGCAATTAACTAAAACATCTGGACAGCTAAAAGCTCCAGAGGAGGAGAAATGATGAGCAGCTGGGAATCGCTTATCCCATCGATCCCATGGGACACACAGAGGTGCGATTTCTGACACTTCCTGGGAGACGGTTGACTGATGCTGTCGACACGGAGTCTCCATGGTGATGGAGCATGAACCACTGCCTCCTCGGCCTTCTCCATAGCTCCTCATAACCTGCCTGGGTAGCATAATAAACACCCGGCCCCGAGGTACCCATGTAGATTCTATCGGACGGCAAAAACAACAAACCGCCGAGACCCTTTTTCCTGACTGGAGCCGGAGAACAACGCGCTCCCCCTCTTCTCAGACCAGTGGGCTACAGGGACCTGTCTAGTGCTCCGCAGCATGGGTGGTTGAATGGAATAGAGAGCACAGACGAGGAGGACGGACAGGAAGTGGGCCAGTCATGACCATTTCCCAAAAGCAGCACTTGTAAATATTTTCTTGTCGTCTATTGCCACAACACTGGAATAGTCCATGTTATTCTCTAGTTGGTGTAAAGTTTAGTATCATACGTATAGCTTCCTAAGGAAAGTATGTTCTCACAATCCAATCAGATTTTCTTATTTCCATTTTTACGTTTCTGGCAAAAGACTCAATACTCATACCAAGCATTTTCATTTAGGAGAAGTATAAAAATATTTAAAATGTTATAATTTATTTACAACAGTTTCAGTTTTTTTGTAAACAGATTCCATCATTCCAACCATCCATCCATCAGTATTTGTCATCAATTGTAACTTAAAAACACATCTGTAACTGGTGTATAAACAATGTAAATCAGTAAATGATTGATGACATAACGTCTGTAGCCATATAGCATATTATTTGTTTATATATTAATACTTTCCTCACTTTCCTCATCAAGTAATCAAACTATCTGTTGAAGGCCATGAGAAACAGCTGAAAACAGAAACTTAGTAAGTAGATCTTGAGTCTTTGGGAATTTTAGATTGAACTGATAGATGTATGGTCAACAGTACTCCAGCAATTAATATAATTACTGTGGACAGCTACTGTACATTTATTTAAAAATCTGGAACCTAATATAAGTCCCAAAATATAACTGCTGACAGCCTGGTTAAGAAGTTCAGGTGTGTTACACTCAACAGCACAGATGAGGAGCAGCCTCAAGCGGAGATGAGGAGCAGGCTACAGAGATCTGGTCAGCGCACTTCTTTCTAACTCACAACTCCAATGTGGACTCAAGTGACATCATTTGGGGCAGTTTATCTAACTACGTGCAACTACCCTCTAGTGCCCCTAGTGTGACAGTTGGTGAGGTTTCCCTTCAAACTCTAGTTTAACATGTCATCGTAAACTATTTTAAACCTATTCGTAAATGATTTGTAAATGTGTATAAACACACTAATGAATGCTTTATATGACACAAAAGATCTGGTAATCATATATCATTATATATGATTAATGTGTTTGATTACATTGAGTCATCAATCATTCGTTACCTGTTTCTACATCAGTTACAGTTGCCAGTTTATAACAGATACAGTTCTTTCATAGAAGATATGATTCTATATGAAGCAACAAACATAATGATGAATATTTGTTCTTGTGTCTGCTGTTAACAACATTAGAGTGTAACTAGATCTTACTGTATGTATTTTTATATAACCTATAGATGCTCAAAGGGTGTGGGGGATTTGTGTCCATTAAGGTCTACATCCTGTGGAGGGCTTACCTCTCTGACAGCTGCCGCAGCTGAAACACTTTATACTTGAGATTTTTCTGTTTTGAAAATATTACATTTCAGCTTCAGTTACAGTGAGATTAACAGTATGGGCCTACAAAGATCTTTATCAGTAGAATCTGACTGCTGTGTTCAAATTTTCTCTGTCCATATGAGGCGTTCCTGTCTGTAATTCCACTCAGTGCTGAACTGTGGCACTGAAAACATCTCCATTGTACGGCGACAACACAACAACAGTGAGGTGGCTGATAAGGGACTTGGTATGAGCTGGGACACACACAGACTGTGGTCAGACACATGGGCCGACCTGAACAAAGCCTGTTTGGACATTAAGAGGAAGCCTACAGACCGCTACGCTAAATAGCCACAACAAAGCTGAAATGAGAGCTGGACGCTTATCTGATCAATCAAATGAACAAAGACAAAAGGGAGAGCAAAGTGAAGGGGAGGTGTTGTTCTTGGGAGAAGAGATTGCACAGGCTGCCCAAAATCCATTTAAGACCAAAACAGTTTTATTTCATAATGCAAATAGATTAAGATCTAACTGGCTGAAGAAATAGTTGTTGTCTGTGGATAATAATAAAATCAAGCGAAAGGAAAATGAAACAAAAAAATCCGTTGGGGTGAGTGTTAATTACCAGTGTCCAGAAATGAGATGTGTGATTCCATACTATGGTCTGTGAATCACAGTAATCACGCTCTTGCCCAGAAACCATCTATGTAATATGATTGAGTAATGAACAATATACACAGTCCCCTCTTGGTCTGATTCATTTGTATGATTATCTATATTTTTGATAATACAGAAAGATGTAGACAGAGGAGCAACATTAGATCAGGAACTTGATCGTCAAGAGGCAAATGTGCTTTAAAAACTGTTTGTAAATGACATCCTCGAGTACTGTAGAGCAAAGTGAGGAGGATGACGAATGTGTCCACTATCTGCAACCAGACAGGAAGAATGGAAATGTTCTGTTTCCTGATGTGTTTCTGTGGGCACACCTGGACAGGGGAGCGGCCATGAGGCCAGGAAGGAGCAGGGGAAAGGTGGAGGCAGGCAGGGCCGTGGAGAAGGATGTAGCAGACGCTGGTGATACTGTCCCCCTCTCCCCTCTGGCCTTTAATAACTCCGCAGAGGCCTGGGACACTGCCTGGCCCTAGTGTAAGGTCAGCGTAAAGGGAAGTGGCCTTGTACTCATAACTCCTGCTTGCACACATCAAAGAGCAGAGACCAGGCTCTTACTGGTTCTCACTGAACTGTATGGGAACTAAAGCCGTCATGGATATACAGTGAATGTAGTAAAGGTATAAAAACAGAGGAAACTGCTACTGGTATTTTCACAATTTCTGGACAAACTTTTGATGAGTAGAAAGGTTTGATTTAATGTGATGGAAATTTAAGTTGTGGTGATTAAGATTTAGCAGCAGATGATAAAAAATACGATGTGAAAGAGGCTTCAAACAAAACTAAAAGGCTTGAAGAGTTTCTGTGAATTAGGACAAAAATATTTTTGGAGGGGGTTTCAAAATGTCAAGTTCTTGGCAGAGTTTTGGTGTGAACTCTCACTCACTGCAGCATCTCACGCATTTAATGACAAACACCAACCCAACATGCACTCACTGCATATAGCATTTTCACCAGCAGCCTCATGGCGAGACCATGTGGGAATTCCGCCGTGGGCGAGAAGAACGAACGTCATTTCAGCTGAGGGGTCACGCACATCCTTGTCACTGTCACACGCATGGAGCAAAAGGATGCTGTTTCCCTCACACTCACACACACGCTCATAAAGCAAGAAACCTGGAAGTCAGATTTTCGGAAGCACGGCGTCGTCTTTGAAAGCGCTCAACACAAATAAACTGACGGCTGCGGCTCTGATGGAAGTCCCCTCCATTGTTACTCACACTGCTTGTGGAATGGCACAAGTGAAATGATGGAACAGAGAATGTATAGGCGAGAGAGGGGAGGCATAGAGCTGGTGGTAATGGCAGGCAGAGGGCCGTGGGCAGGGATGGCAGTGACAGATGCAGGGTTGGTTTCCGCAGGGCTGGCACGGGCAGGAAGGCGCAGAGAGGGAGAACAAAGAGGGGAATGTGGTGACCCTGTGCCTGGGTGCATCCTGCCCCGTCCTGCCCCTCTCCTACCCGAGAGCCAGCTTTGGGTGATTAACACTTCCCCTGGCCATTCCCATCGCTCAGGCTTTATTACTTTGTTTTCAGCCTTGATTCTTCTTCTATCTGCTGACACTGCACTCTATTGAGGATGACAATGAAATTGATGGTGGCGGGGGAACACAGTCATAGCCTGGTTTTATGTCAGGGATCTATTATTACATTGCAGGGAAACAATACAGGTGTAGATTAACATGCCGTCCCTAGATAAGTTTGGAAAATAGGGGATAAGGGGTTAATCACTGTACTATGAACTGCACTCACTAATGATTTAACTCATTTCATAGCAAAGGTGTTTTAATATCTGATCACTTTGTTGCAAGTTGACTTCATAAACAAATCACTTGAGACAAGACATGTTTCGAGTTCATCTAAACCAGGTGTATTTTGTCATTTTCATTTCTCAATAATTCATGGGTCTTGATGAAAAAAAAAAACAGGGACATCAGGGACTGATATTTATGAGTGTGTGGAATTTGGTGTGGATCCCGATAACAATCTGTATCTAGTGAATCTAAATTGGGTTTCATAAGGGGACTGTTAGGCCTCTACTGAGGGCCATTCTAGTTTTTGATTTTGATGAACTGTCGTTAAGAAGTGACACACACACGCACAATCAAGATGACACACAGACTCACCCACTGCCCACAACACGGAGTCGTAGGAGTCCTTGTGCTCATTGCCTGTCTGGGTGTCGGTCCAGGTTACCTGCAAGGCTCCTGAGGACAGTTTGTCCACTCTCTTTGGGACACACTTCCATGCAAATTTGGTCCCATACGTCTCCATATAGTCTGTCACTAGACCTGCTATTTGCTGCATAAGAAAGAGAGAATACTCACATTCACACATGATGAAATCATCATCATGATAATCAGATGGTGATGCTGTAGGGCAGAGAGCAATACCTGATCAAACCCCCGGAGGGCGATACTGCGAACCATCACTGTGGTGTCCAAGCCGATGCCTGTGAGGAACCCTGCGCACTCCAGGGCCACATCTGAGCAACACCAGGTTAAGGATTGAAGTGCTTGATTTACATTTACAGAGAGCACCATTAAGAATGAAGCTTAAAAAGTCACAGTCATTTCACAAAGTTGCTTTTACTGTTTTAAAAAAAATGTCGTAATGTTTATTTTATCATGGTTTACTAAATGAAGTGTAAATACAGTAATGTAAAAACTTTTTGGGACCAGTCTCAAGGTAGTAATGGAATTTGAAACTGATATTTTATCGAATCAATAACTTAACACTCTCTCAACTGATCACCGGGGGATTTCTGCGCTGGCTCCATTCACCAGCTCTCTGGCAGACAAAGGATACAACTGGCTCCAACCACAAGTCTGCAAAAAACAAATAAAGAGAAGCTCTCAGCTAAACTAATAATACAATAAAAATACATTTCATCATTTGCGCAGCACACTTTTGGCCAAATAAAACAAAGCAGGTCCAAAGTTGAAAATGTTTACTTTAAATCCTGGAATTAGAGAGGCGATGAATTACAGAACTTTACCACCTGAGAGGGAAGTCAAGAGGTGTGAAGAAAATGTACAAGAAGGGGACAGAAAAGCAATGTGTGTGTGTGTGTGTGTGTGTGTCTGTGAAGGTGTGCGTGTGTGTGGTCCAGGTGAATCACAAGTCTAATCCAGCACTGACATCTGTTGGTTGAGGAGGGCTAATTTCTAGCATTTAGGCTAATCCCTGCGGATGGGGTGTGCCATGTTCATGGCTCAAGTCCGCACATCAGTCCGCTGAGTGAAGCCAGTCACCAGCATGGATGAGGCCTCTCTCCCCCTTGTTTTAACCCACTTCGGCTCAGACCTGCTTCCCTTTAGGTCTGCTCCACCTGACAGCTCTGGGTGCCTGCAGCACTTCCTGCCCTCGTCCATGCTCACACTAACCACTAAAAGCCCCAGTGCCCATTTCCCCCACGTCTGTGTAACGCACCGCTGCGCTTAGCACGTATTGTGAAGTGGCTTAAAGAAGATTAGGCAAAGAGCTTTAGCTTGATTCTACACTTTCATCACTGAGAAACTGTGTCCTTTCTCCTAACCCTGCTTCTCACCTACTGCGTCTGGTTGTATTTTAATACTGGTCTGTACAGATCTGATACACATCTAAGAGATGATGCTGATTAGAATCTTTACAACCATTTTCTACAATGGGGTCATTTGGGAAATGGACTCAGTGAATGCTCACCGTCCCAAATTATATTTCTATAGCCCATATTCACAAATCACAATTTGCCTAATTAGGCTTAACAAAAACCCTTTTAACATGGGAGAACCCCCCCCCCCTCCCCAGAAACCTCAAGGAGAGTTACAAGTGAGGGATTATCTGAATACAAAGAAACTTAAGCTGCTTTCAGACATGTGCTGAACATTTCCCTCAAATTTTCTGGAGGGGCTGTATGTGAGAACGCAAAATGTCTGAGTCAGTTGCTCTGGACATTTTCCAGAACTTTTCCTGCTAGTCCCACTAGTAAAATGGCAAGTAGATGTCCAGACAGTGAGTTAGGGTTAGCCCCCTAACCCTAATCCTAACTCTTCCAAAACTGGAAGGAAACAAATAACCCGGGATAAAAAAGAGGTGCCATACACGTAGAGGACTCTGACAGAGATGTGTGTACTTGGAAAGACAAAGAGATTCAAGAGCGAGTAGAAACATAGTGTCTTTGTATTTTTTAATGAATTGACTAAATGAGTATTTAAAAAATATTTCCATCTAATGAACCACAAATGCATAGGGTATGAAAGCATTGACTCTTGGCCGCGGCTTATGGGAAATTTAATCTCTGACAGTCCCTAACAGTTTCATTTAAAAGTTTTACAGTGAAAGTCTGTTCGGCGTATCGACGTGTGGCCAGCTGCACAAAAGTTTAGTAACATGAATCTGTTTCCCGCTCCCCACTTAGATTGTTATCGATGTTTGAGACAAAACCGCCATGCTAGATTACTGAAAACAGTCAAAACAGTTAATATGTTTAATATAATGAAATGCTGCCAAAGTGAGAAAGGGCGAGGCCGTCTCGTCCACACATGGTTCATTTCTCATTTTACACTGGACTTTCGCCTGAGGTAACAAACTGGACAAGGAGCCACACAACAAACTATATAAACATACTGAGGCTTGGCTCTGTTGCAGCACTGGTGGGGGGGAGACTTGTAGCCACAAGACTTGTGGCTTCAACTGAACCCACAAGTCTTGAGAAAGGAGGTTTTCTGCTGATCGTGTGTCTGTTTGTTAACCTTAGACAGTTCCTCGGCAATGATAATAGAAACACAGATTTGGATACTCCTCTGAGTGTCTGTGTCTTGCTGCAAATGAAGCGTTTGTTACAAGACCAGTTTGGACATTTTCATTCACTGTTCCTTTCATATCCTGAAAGCATTTCTCATTTTGTCAGGATTGATAAACTGTGGAGAAAATCTGAAACTTCAAGATAAATTTGAATAGGTTCCATTTTTGTTGGAAAAGTGAAATGAGGCAATATTACAGATTTTTAAAAGAACTTCTGATAGGCTAACATTATTTTTCATTGATAATCACTTATACAAAACATGTTGCAATTTGCAACATATGATATCATCTATCTGATGCAAATAACTTAACTGTTCAGTTTATATTTGTTCCTTTCTGATTCATTGTAAGTCTATGTAACATCCTATGTGGTTTTAGCATAGGGATGGATATGATCAGGTGCACTGAAACAATGGTGTTATATTTTCCTGCTTTTATTTCCCTACTCTTCCGCAAGTCTAGTTAATATATTTTTATGAGAATAAATATGTTGCATTGTAAATTTAAATAGCATCATCCCCAACACAACTCAACACACGGCTCTAACTGGTCTATCTCGACCAGTATCAGAGTCCTGCTGGCACGTGCTTAGTGCATTCTCCCAGTAGCGTGATGATGGCAGCCGGCTCTGGGATTCGGCCCTGGGGCCAAATCTGTCATTTAGCTGTGTGTGTGCTCCAAGGCCCATTAGACACCCATCACTCGCTTGGACCCCCCCACTCCCACACCAGCCCTACCAGCAGAAACATCCACTTGGACCTCACCTGCACAGCTGACAGCTCTGCAGCACAACATCTCCAGCTCATGGAGCTAATGCTAACCCACATCTCACCCCTTGAAGCCTGCAGGGACGTAGAGGACCGCACTAACTGTCACACACACCTACATGAAAGGACTTCCTGAACTCAAGTGTTCTCTCTGAGAGGATAATTCTGCTTCCTATACACAGGTGTTTTGTTGAATGGGTGAATGCTACAGTGGTAATTGTTAAAGGACAGTTCACACTGATTTGTTGACTGTAAATGATTTTGTGTTGCCACCAAGTGGTTAAAAAGCAGAATAGCACACTTTTTTGGCACCTCTCACATTTGAGAATAACATCATACAGGAACTGTTGAACCTGAACAATAGAAAAAGGGAATAAAATGGAGCATTTCAACTACAAAAAATGTACGAGCCCTACTCATCAGACAAACCAAATAAAATCTAGATAACATTTTTTTAAATAAAAAACAATTAAAATCTCCAGGCCCCAGATGAACAGCCAAGGCACACATGAAGCTTGTACATCGAAAAATATAATTTCTGCTTATCCGTCTCCACGAGACAAACAATCGACACAACCCATGTAATACCACAACCACAACCACCAATCACCGTCTGCATGTGGTGCCAAGAGGAAACGTCAGGGAAGGACCAATTAACCAGGTGATGACAGGAGCTAAATGGTTGGATTAAAGGGCTTGTTCTGTAAAGGTCAGGATGCACGCCGCTAATCTGAATCATGAGGCGAGGACAGGCTGACAGGAAGGGAGAAAAACAAACTGCATGTCACCGATGAGTGATTACAGTGCGTGACAGTAGGACATGGTGTGTCAGCGAGCAATGCATCGCCTGGGTAGAGCGAGACATTAACATTACAGAGGTTAGAGGCTGTTTCCCTTGTTCCTCTATGTATAGAGAAAGATGCCAACAAGCTTTATATAAAATATTATAATGCTGCTGGAATAATGAAAAATGTCTGCAATTTGACCACCATCACACGGCACCGACTTGTTAATATCTCCTCAGTACGAGAGTTTAATACAAGCGTGTAGCCAGGTGGGAGTGGGTGGGTGTTTTGAGACAAAGCTTCCTCACGTTTTTCCGGGCGATTTTTTCAGCCAGAATATGTCATCACTGGTGATGCCATGCTCCATTGCTCCAGGGATCTGTAATAAGAGTTAAAGCAGTGAACATAACCATCAACCTATCAGTCACCTATCAACATATCTATCAATAATAGATGGCTCCCAAAAACCTACGATCTACGGTGTGTTGAGACTTGTGCACTCTATGTGCCATCATGGAATGCTACCAAACCTCACTCCGGTTGTTTTGTCTGCTTCTCTCTCCCTCTCTGTCTCACTCGTCTACCTGGTATCCAACCAACCAAACAACAACGTACTGGCAGAGAAATCATAATAAAGATGATACTTACACTTGTGGGGTACTTAGGCCGTCCACCTGTGGCGATCACGACGTTCTTGGCAGTGAGGATGGTCTGTAGGACAGAGGAGGGAAATGACATGAAAAAGTCTCTGTTCATATCCTTTAGAAAACAAGGAAATGTCCAATGACAGAAAGTGGTCTCCACAGTATTGTACATTCAGGTGACGATGGAAACACTCTGAAATCACTGAGACAAGCAGCACTGTCAGTCAGTATGAAGTTGTACATATATATAGAAAGTTAGAATCACAAAGTTGGTTTGGATTTAGATTTTGCACTTCATTTTTATTAAGAAGCTAAAAGAGCATTAAATTCATCTAGATGCAAATTTATAAGAAAAGGATAAAAATACAAGTGGTGGCTAAACTGAAACTGTGTAAAGAAATTGAGAAATTGAAAGAAATGTGAATGAGTAGCTGACCTCTTTTCCTGCTTTAGTTAATCCTTTAACAGTGTGTTCATCCACCAGACTCCCTTTCATGTTCAGATACTTCACCTTCCTGCAAAACAGAAAACAAACAGGTTTCTCACAGTGGTGCATTTATCTACAGTAATAAAGACCAGTAACTAACTGTTGCAAATTTACTCATAACCATCCCATTATCACTCCCAACTTATTTCCTATGTATTCCCACTACTTCTTCTCTACAATAATCATTTACCAAGAAAATTTAAACTTACAAAGATATTAAAAACAAGATTTAGTTGTACAGAAAGATAATTCATTATTTGTTGCCTGTTGTGTTTTGTTTGTGTTGCAAGATTTAGCCTCAGTTTTGTTTTTAGAAGAAAACCAAAAACAATATCACAGCAAATGTTCTAGTTTGCAGGAGTTGACAGTGAGAGATAAGAGCCAGAAGAATTTCTAAAATTAAATTATAATATTTTTGTATCTGTTTGTCCTGTTTTTTTTAAATCATAAATCAAGCTGTGCTGCTGCTATGTGGACAAAGTAATTTGAAAACACTGAACTGTAATGTATAGTTGGAATAGTGGGAACATCTGTTTGCCTTCCAGGCAGTAACTCAATCAACATGTAGTTGCTGACTAAGAGTCATTCAGCTGTGCACACGCAATACATCATATCCGTTGTACGGCTGTGAGACTGTTTTAGTTTTAAAACATTAAAACTATGATGGGAGACAAAAACTGGGAATTATTATTTATTATCTCCTGTTCATCCAATATCACCAAATTTAAATGAATCAATCAATTAAATAAAACATCATTGCTGAAAGAACCAAATAAAACTACAGTGAGCACTTACTTGTCCTGTAACTGAACTCTGTGACCCCAGTTCAGAGACCTGACATGGTTTTGGATAGCCTCTGCCATGGTGGCCCTGAAAAAACATCACAGGTGATAAATACACTAGAAACATGCATTCATAGACAAACTAACAGTGCACACAAGAAGCTCTTTATATGCCTGCGTTTGTGTGTGTGTGTCCTCAGAGGAACAGTTAATAAAGTTATCTTTATTTATGGGAAAAAAAACAACTCACTAAATCTTTAACACACTTCAAATGTTATTCTCAACTTTGGCTTTTGTTCTTTTTTTCAATTGATTTAAGACTTTGAAAGTATTTTCTGCGACTGTTTTTATTCTTAGAAAAGAACATCCAATCCAATGTATGTTGTTTTCCAACAGAACGTAAAAGACTGTGTGTAGCTGCAGCATAATGTAATCTCAATCATTTTCTACCCTGGACGCTGTCTTACTGTAATGCGATCACTAGATGGTGCTGTTCAGCTACTAATTCTCAGAAATTAGAATTAGAAAACATTGAATATCAGAATGACGATGACTTCTCCCTTGAGCCTGAGAAACATTAAGATACATCACATTGAACTTGAGTTGGACTCACCAGTCATGGCACACCGGCCCTGTGATCTGCCAGCCGAACTTCTTAGCATCTTTTACTGCAGTGCCAAGTAGAGCGGCCTGGTGCATCAGCTTCTTAGGAATGCAGCCAACGTTAACACACGTACCACCAAGACCCCACTTGGTACCTATTTCAAAAATTATTTCCAGAGGACTTAATGACCTGTTTAAATTGTCAAACAACAAACTTTAATTTTGTAATTAACTGCAACAACAAATTCAATTTTACCTTTTGCAGATGGCTCCACATAATCTAAAACGGCAACTCTCTGTCCCAACTGTGCCGCTGTAAACAGAGGATATGTCATAATAAATTAGATAGAAATTTCTGTTCATAGTGCATCAGGAGGCACAGATACCTGAACATTAAGAAATAATGGGAATGAGCGATATTACCTTCTTTGGAGCAGGCCAGCCCTCCAGAACCACCACCAATAACCACCAGGTCATAGTCAGACCTCTCTGTAAGGGAATAATGGATGATTAATAACAAAGTAGCAATTATGTAAATAATAAATAATTAACCAATTTTTTTTACTATCGAATATTGGTTGCAGTGACCAAAAATCCATATTGGTTGGGCTCTTCATATAACACCATGCAAACATGTGGCAATTTAATATGATCTAACTACAGAGGGATATTACACAATAACCTAGCTAGACTAACACTTTCAGAAGTGCTCTTATATACATCTATATCTTATATATTATAACTCACCTTATGTACACTAACACTTGTCTTATACAATCGATTATTCCCATCATATTCCCACCAGTAGATGCTTTGTTTGAGCTGGGGCAGTTTGTTGGTCTGCTGGTCATATGTAAGTATGACCTCTACACACACAGCGATTTATTAGGAACACCTAAGTACCTGCTGATTGGTGCAGTTATCCAATCAGCCAATCATATAACACTGATGCAAGGTATCAAATCATATCAAGCAAGCAGCAACACCAGTGATCTGAGGGCCATGATGGTTGGAGCCAGACAGGCTGGTTACTGGTCTGAAACTGATGATCTCTGGGACTTTCACACACGACAGTGTCTAGAGTTTAAAAACACTCAATGAGCAGCAGGTGTAGAGACAAACATCAGGAAGCAGCATCCACATGCTGTTTAGTTTGAATGACTTTAGCAGAGGTTCATGTCAGCTGATACTGACTCGGACAGAGCCAAACAGGACAGTTACACCACACAGTGCAGAGAGATGCGTTTTCTAATGTGGTCGTTTATCACATCAGTGGTGTTTACATGAACGGACATGATAACAGACAGTTAGCAGGAGCTGTTCTTTTGAGTTAGCTTCATGCTAACAGCAACACCTCCGCTCATTTAACCTGAGCCCGGTGTGTTCTCTGCATCTACAGATAATATAAGAACTGCGCAGCCTGTTGCTTTACCTGTCAGTGTCCTTGTTAGGACATGAAACCACTTGGTCCTTTTCCACCGGTGTCTGCCTCTGCACAAGGCAGCCATGTTGTTATTGTGAAAGGACCCCAGACTGCTGAGGTGGTGGTTACATATTTGCCTGAACAAAAATGGCTCACAAAGTCACACAGGGTCATATGTAATCGTCTAAACACTAAAAAATTTCAATTAGGTTGTTTGATACAATTTAAATTAATATCTTGGAAAAAACCTGATATTTAATACACATCTATTTGCATATAATCTATATAGAACATATATGAAAATGTTCACTTGTGTTATTATAATCCATTTATTTTTCCATTTAGTGCCTGAAGGTAAAGCAAATATCTAATATGGACAGTTTACTATGAAAATCACAAATAAACACATTTTCACTTTTGTAATTTGGGGGGACTGACCCTCCTGTAGCGGCTTGTTATTAAAATTGTAGACTCTAAGGGGCGCTATAATGACCTTACACCTTGAGTCTCAATAGAAACTTCATCAAAAAAGACACAGGGGCAGGCAACAGTTTCTTTCCAGGCATGATTTATTGAAAACACACCAAATTTATACTCTACAAACCAGTATTTTTCCGTTATGTTTAACAAGCGTAATATTTGCCTCTGGGTATTAGTAAAATGAACATAATACATTCTGTCACTGTGGCATAGCTTCTGCTCGCTACCAAAGCATTAACAACTTCACTCCTCTAGGAAATCAAAACCATTTTTTTTGAATGACTCTATCTCTTTTAAAAGTTTATAATACAATGTCATACAAGGCAGAAACCCACCAACAGTCTAAACTACTCAGGTCTTGGGGAAGGGGGGGTGGGGGGGTTGCAGAACAAACAATGAATGAGTGAGTTGAGTGGAGGGAAAAAGGGGAGGCCGGGTTTGACACAGGTGGAGAAAGGGGGCGAGGTGATGGAGAGATGACAGCCGAGAGGGAGGAAAAAAGTTATATAAAACACACTTATCTTTATATACCATGGAAAAGGTTAAGGCACATGATAGGTACAAACACATCTGCTACTGAGTAGTACAGTTACTTTGTTTTGATCGGTCTTGAATCAGTTATCTACACAGGTAGATTTCTTTGATTCCATGTGTGTCCATGTCCTGCTTTTATTTTACAGCACAGTGGCCTAGATTTTTAAATTTTGCAAATGTACAATGTGCTGCACATCCACAAAACCAATTTTTTTCTATTTTGAATGCATGCAAATACACCTCCGGATCCTTTGGTTGTGGTACCGCTTAGTGCAGTCAGGAATAGACAGTCATGTGGGTCTATAATGTTGTGAGGGTTCAGCATCGTCCAATGAGAGCACACACTTCTGAGGACACACGAAAGGGACGCTGGGTATCATAACTATTTGTAACCTTTGAAATTAAAATTTATACAGTAAGATTTTTTTGTAGTTTATTGATATTTACCACAACGTACATCTTTGTAAACACTGTGTAAAATATGCAAGCTTTATAAAGTCACATACGTCACAAAGAAAAATCAGACTTCAATGCAGGCACATGCCGTTCAACTCGATGACGCGTGAGTGATACCAACTTGGATTGGACTCTCGTTTTCCTGTCTCCTGTTCGAGCTGGAGAGGACAGCGTACACGTAAACCACTGGAGTGTGAGTGCAGGCTCATCAAGCGAGAGGAAGAAATGGCAATAAGTTTCTGTATCTCTCTGCTTTTCTGCATCTCAACTGCTCACCCTATAGCGTTGTAAAAATATATACTATATGACCAAACTCGATGTTTTAATTTATACAGTGTGATGCAACTTTTTTTTTTAAAATTTTGCCTAGAATATCCAGATCCACTCGTCCGTCTGTACTCTCTTCCTGCACACAAATGAATTAGTTAATATCCAAATGACACCACAAAAAAACTGGCACTTGGAAAGAACATAATATAAACATCTGTACAGATTTTCTTCATGCTCACGACTGAATATTTCTCTTTAAGATGCACGTGTGAAGAAGGAGGGCCGGTGGTAACTCGGTCTGAATGCATCGGAAAGAAAATGAAGGGACTTTTATTAACACTGTCACCTCTTGTCTTATTCCCTCTGTCTGACCCCTCAATAGCACTGTCTGCTTTGACATATGTATTCATTGCCTTTAGAAAGAACACTGCAGATAAACTTATTTTCTCTGTAACCTTTTTTTTGACAAATACAAAATATAAATAGGTGATCGTCAGCATAACTCGACAATATTTGACACACATTTAAGTTACGTGGTTATTTCTTGCTTACAAACATGGTGAGCCTTTATCAAATGAGATGTGCTTTCCAAACAATGTGATATTAACATACAACTAAGAAGTCCACCATTTTTTGTTTGTTTTTTTCCTTCATTTTACCATTTTTTTTGTTTTGACCCTAATATACATTTACATAAAACCAACAAAAAACAAAAAAAAAGAATCTTTTAGATCTATCCTTTCAACAAGAGAACAATCCTCTGTCTCCCTTTTCAGAAACACAAATCATTTATAAACAAAAATGCCTTATATCCTCTTTAATACACATCATGGACAAAGAGCAGGCGACCAGGAAACTCGACGTACCACGTTGCTTCAGGACGTGCGCGGTTACACGTGTAACCGCAGCTCTGTGAGTGAAGGTCAACATGTCCCTTGGCTCATACATGTTGACCACAATGAAACAGAAGGTCTCTCCATTTTAGCTCATGTTTGCAGTGTTAACAAAAACTGTTTCTCCGTCAGCTGCACACACGTTGTCACTTTCCTTTCTCCGAACCACAACTTCTCTCCAGACTCTTCATTATATAAAATCAATCCCCTGTTAACCATGTTTGATTTCAAAGCATCTCAGTGCACTTCTTTTTTTTTTTCTCTTTTTAGTTTTTTGAAAAAACACAGTGAACCAAATGGATTGTAAATCTATGAGAGCAGGCTGCTGGGAGCACATGTTTATCCACTATGCTACATCTCTTCTCAGGCTCGCTCTCTCTCTTTACTTTTACTTTCTCGTGTCCATCCCGCCGTTCTGAAAACAAACATTCAGTGACCTTCAAACAAACCAATCCAAACCTGTCTCCCATCAAAATACCAATGCTCGACGACAAACTGAAAATTCTTCAAAACCCACAAAATTCAGGACACAATCTTCTCAGATGTGAAAACTGAAATTAAAAAACATCCTTTTTCCTTCTCTTCTCCTACCGAATTCCGTCCCTCTCACATTCGTTTCACAATTCATTTTTTTCATTTCACTTCGTCGACCTGCTACATTTCCATTCCTTCAGCACCGGCCTCTGTCTGTTTCTTGTCGCCAGTAGAGCTCAACAAGAGTCAACACTGTAAAAATCACACGATATCCAGTGGGAATGTAGATATGAGAAAGTAGTAGGAGTAGTCACTTTTTCTTCTTTTAAAAATGTTCTCTGAAAAGCATGAGAATGCTGGCTGCTGCTGGGTAGTCGCTGTTGTGATCATTATTATTTTTTGTTTTCTAATCCTCTTTTCTGTACAAAGTCCAACTTCAAAGGTAAGCTCCATGTGAAATGGCAGTGGTGATATGAGAGATCCTCCTCGAGCTGGGGCGTCGCTCCCTTCTCATTTTAAGCCTGAAGCACACGGACAAGATAGAAACATATTAGAGGAAGCATCTCTTGAATTTACAATAACAATAACGGAAGAGTTTCAGTCCAATATATTAAATTCACTTAAAATGACAAATAAAAACACAAACACTGTGTAGCAAGTTAGATGATTAAGAAGGACATTTCTTTTACAAATTCCATGAAAAGACCAACATCAGAACAAGAAACAACACTTATTAACCTTCAAAATGTCCCTACCCTTACTGTGGCATTCATCCCCAGCCCCACTTATTTCCTCTGAATGCATAAAGCTTTAAAGCCGAAACATTTTCATGTGAATAGTGGAGAAATAAAACTAAATGTATTGTGAAAGCAATGCCTGCATGAACAAACCCACAGATAATTAACAACCAACTGCAGCTCAGCTCGGCTCTAAGGAGCATTTAATCACCCTTCAGCTCTTTGTTTTGGTTTCTGACAACTTTGTTTCCATGCACTGCTCAAACCATTGTATGCTACCTGGAGCAGAGCACTTAGCAGCTAAAGAACCAGCTATTCCCCCATAACAGAGCTAAGAGAAGAGTGAATGGTTTGGTTTGAGTTTACATTTACCAGTTGGTCAGAAGCAGGACTTCAAATGACTGTCACTCTGTATGTGGTGGATCTATTAATAGAAAATAGTTTCTTTACAGTTTCTTTGTTGTGTCAACTAAGTTCTTATGTGTCTAAATGCTTCAGTGTTGTTGTAACAGCTTGTTGTGCTGCCCCCACGTGGCCTGAGGAGGTACAACACAGGCAGGCAATATTATATTTCTTTCTCTTACATGCAACACTTTACCTGTCTCCTGCAACATATTAATAAGAAATATTTTTCTCCAGCAGTGGTCAGTAATGTATTAGTTTGACTCTATTTTAACTGCACATCAACACAAAACTGGTATGTTTCTAGGTAAAGCTGTTTGTTGATTACACAGACAATACTTGTGGGTTTTGGTCTTTTCATGGGATTTGTTGACAAGAAGTAAAACGAGCTTTATCCCTTGAAATGTCATAAAAACTGTCGTTTTTCAGGCTTGGCATCACATTTTTCCATCAGTGGATTTGGAATGAAACTCTCCAGTTTAATTCTGCTTATGTAACACAGCTAGACAATCACTCGACATTATCACAGCACTTGACAAATCTCGTCAGTGTCAACAAACACTTCAATC
Organism: Hippoglossus hippoglossus; assembly: GCF_009819705.1. NCBI lineage: Eukaryota > Metazoa > Chordata > Actinopteri > Pleuronectiformes > Pleuronectidae > Hippoglossus > Hippoglossus hippoglossus. The sequence goes on along the minus strand of NC_047159.1, from coordinate 22,742,202 downwards.
ATGACAGTACAGATGGCAAATGGAGGCAAGAGACGGTGAAACAGATGCCGCTGAGTGTGCTAGATGAAATCCTGCATGTGCTGAGTGAGAATGACTTACCTGATGCTTCATTCTCACTATTACCTGTACCTGGCTGTTTACTGAAGTGACAAAATCACAATGAATACCAAAAAGTCATCTAATCTCTCAAGAGTCATCCTGTGATGAATTTCCTGTGACAATGTAATAGATGGAGATGAAAGAATGGAACAGATGGCCCCTGACAAAGATGACTGAGAGAGGAAGATGACAGGAGGCCTCTGGCACAGGAGGAGAGGACACGAGTGGTGAGGAGGAGGCAGGAAGAGAGAGAGAAATGCTGCTGATACAACAATGACAAATACTGAAGCTCACCCAGATCATTTGGCAGTCCTGCACAAGTCATTTAGTTGGACAGTAAATAGTGGGGCAGGTTTGGGAATTCATTCAAGCACCAACAACAGTCAGTAATGCACTGTACAGAAAAAATGTGCAGGTATGAGGACATTAGTATTATTTTAGATGAGTTTTAATTTCTTGTGACAGAATATGATAAATTGAGGAAAACTACAGTTTTTAGACGTTTACTCTTGAGAATGTTCGCACAATTAGGTCCAGCCTTTCTCTGGAGTTTGTTTTTCACATGTGAACGTGGCAGGAGGTTCTCTGCTCAGTCGCATGCACAAAAAGACAGAAATGTCCGGAGGGTTCAGGTGAGGGGTGGTGCAGCAGGCACAATGTAACGTATTAATTCTGCTGCAGTGTTGACAGTGTTGCCCCTGTCTTCTACATGTACGGCACCGCTTTCTCATCCTGAGATATTTGTGCCTTTTTCATTTTTGCCTCTATCGTGTGATGGAGACGTCATCAACACACCCACTCGCTCTCTGTGAATTCTCTGGAGGATCTCGTGCTGTGTTCTCACATGAGCCTATTCGGACATTATCCATAGTTTTCACTTGGGGGCTGGAGACTCAGTAGAATGTCCAGAGTTTCTCCTAGACGATATTTGTGCTCTCACATACAGCCCCTTCGGAGAATGTCAGGAGGTTATCTGGAGTTCAGTGCATGTCTGAAAGCAGCTTAAGAAATATTCACCTGGTCTGGGTGGTGGAGAGATTCTCTAACAAAATGTTATCTTTACTGGAGAAAAACTGTTTCTACAGAAAGTTTTTCATTATAGATTTTAGTCTTTTAATTTGAGCTCTATTCGCTGAAACTGATTAAAATCTTTCTGCAGAAATGCACTTGATTCTCTCTATAACTAAAAAAAGACACAGAGAAGATAGATTTCTTTCTTTCCATGACATAACTGGAGCATCTAAGTTACATAAGAATCCACTTGGTGATTTTATAGCATGAATTTAAATAGAACCCATTTAAATCGACTGCTTCAGAATCAAAATGTATGTAAATTGAATTCATGTCAGCTCAACCTCACATGATTTCACATTACAGTGTGTGAGTGGATAATGTGAGTGTGTGTGTGCTCCTGCTATAGAGTATACGGCAGCTACCATCATCTTATATGAATTATTAATCTGAGATTGTCTTGGTTTGACCCAGGAAATGAAGGACTGGTGTCTACAACAATCTAGAGGAGAATGTGTATATGTACCTACAGTGTGTGAGTGTGTGTGTGTGTGTGTGTGTGTGTGTGTGTGTGTGTGTGTGTGTGTGTGTGTGTGTGTGTGTGTGTGTGTGTGTGTGTGTGTGTGTGTGTGTGTGTCATTTTCTGTCTCCCTCCTACTTTTCATTAGGGGAACAGAGTCTCTGCAGCATCCATGTTGAGAGCAGAGGATTGATTCTCCTTCATCATTTGCCACCAGTTTCAGTAAAGGCTGTCAGGGAAGGCAGCGGGTGAATCTACGTGCACATTTTAATCAGACAGGTGGAGCTGAATTGTAAACACAGACCAAGGCCTGTCTGCTGGTTTCATGTATTACAGAGGAGAGAAGTCTCTTTGGGGTTTTGTTCTCTCACAATGGCTTGTTGATGAGTTTGGATGCTGCAGTGACAAAAGCTTGGAGCATAAACTGACTCTTCACTAACCCCAGCCTCCCTTAGTTACTGTTGCTATGCCTTCGTAGCTCACTGACTATAATAATAACATCACGGCCATATCTATCACTTGTGACCATTTGACAAAACAACTGTTTGATTTAAGGCTTCACATTTTTAAGACAGCTACCACCGCTAAAATTAAATTGACCTCTGCTTGATTTGTTTTTTCAGCTGTAGCTAGCTAAGTAAGCTACTGTTTGATTCCAGGTGTCATTTAAAAGTTATGGGGAGAACTTTTATTGTATTTTCAGCTGACTCGTTTTAATCATAAAAAGGGGTCAAAACGATAAAAAACAGTTTAAAGATGCATGTGCCAGGATATATTGCCAGGAAATAGTCAGCACCCTTGGGGGTGATCCATGGCTAGACATAAATAAATAAAAATCTTTCCTTGCAGTCTAGAGCTAGTAAGTTTAAGTATTATGAGAAAAAAAACCTAATCCTGATTAACTGCTATGGCTTGCTAACAAATCAAATGTTTTCATGTGTAATGGAAATTTACAGATCTAACTGTTTGACCTGAATATGCTTAGTGAGTTCAGTTAAAATGGCCTGAATCAGCATCAAGCTCTGCTAGGAATGTTTGCTTGGGTGTAATACCGGGGAAGCGTTAGTGTGCTGTGAGTTGGATGAACCGGTGAACTGTCAAATACGCAGAGTCTGTACATTTAGGAAAGAGAGATCAATGACCACCTCTTCCACCATGCAGCAGGTTGCAGGACGCGTGAGCACGGATCGATGGTGACGTGACTGAGAACAGCTGTGTGTCCCTGACTTTGTGAAGCCAGCTCATCTTCAGATTCTTGATGCCTTCAGTGGCTTTGAGAACTCTGTCCCTATTTGGCCAAATAGGGACACTCTAACTTTGTTTGTGTTCAATATACTCAAATTTTGCTTTGATTAGTATTAAATACCTTGATTTCAATGATTCAGTGTAAATGTTTATTTCCTCAGCAGGGAATTAAATGCAAATTCCCACCACAACAAGCTTTTGGGAGTCTGAGTGTTTGTGAAGAGAGTAGATGATGTCGTGTTTGTCGTGATTTGGAAGAAGGGTCCATATGAGTGCCCCTCTCTTGTGGTATTCACAGAATTTTCTCAAAACTCATAGTTCATCAATATCAACTTCTCAATATAAATACCACTACTGTCTATACGTACAATAAATTCATCTATCCAACATATGCATATTTATCCAGTATTTACTATTTACTACTTATTTGTTCAGTTATTGTTGTCCACGTTCCTAGCTGTATATCAATATGTGTAAGTACACGGAGAGCACCACTAAACCGGAGTCTAATTCCTCGTATGTGGAAAAAGGTTTGGCCAACATAGTTGATTCAGATTTTGAGTCTGAAATTGTAATTTTAGTCCCATATAGAGTTTGTCTTTGTAATTTAAATGACATCTGATGAAAATATTGATATTCCCAACGGCCTCGTCTTTTCCCTCTGACATCTCGCCTTTGTATTTCCTACATTACGTAACCTGCCTGCTAGCTTGCTAAATTGTAAGCCTCTGCAGCCTCCATGGTGCCACTTGTTCATGACTTTTAATGTTGTAACCACAAGCTCACAAGTTGCAGATGAAGGCAGCAACAATGGATGTGCACGTCATTGATCGCAGCTTAAGCTTGAGCAGGTACTCACGCTGTGAACACACGCTGTGAACGCCTGGTTACTGTTGCTAAGCTACGCCTGAAATCCCCCTTTGAGGGAAAAGTTATGTAAACTGTCAATTAGATTTGAACAAATGAGTTATGTTTTAATGAAAAACCACCCTGGCATTCTGTTACACTGCGACAACATCAGGTTGTATTTACTCGTGCATTTCAGACATTTTCTTTTCTGTGAACAATCCTGTTATTTAATTTGTTTGGAACATAACATTTCCTTCAATCTAGACAGGCAAGTGTGTGCAAATATAAAGAGCTCAATTACAGTGTGAATATGAAATTCTACATAAGATCACAATAGATTTTCTATTGCACTGTGTGCAAACTGACTGCTCTGGGTGCCGGGTGACAGCGGGTCTACATGATACAGTGTGAGGATGAGAGGAGAACAGGAGGAAACCATGAACAAACACGGGTGATAAAGGGTGCTATGATCCAACTCAATGGGTGAAGGGTGTTATTCTTTTGATGTGCTTTTATTTTTCAGACCTACCATGCATGCATTTAGACCCAGGAGTCAACAGGCTGGGGCTTAACATCACAAGCGTCCACCAGACTGACCGCAGGCCTGTTACTCCTGATATAGTGTTTCCTATTTGTGTCATTCTGTGGCCACAGGAGGACGGGTTACAAAAAACACAAAGCAAAACAAAAAGAGGTCAATACATTTCAGAAATACACTCACACACCCACTCACACATACACATGCAGATCAGTCCAGGATCAGAGAAGCCAGTGTTAGTTCCCTGTCTTGAGGTGAGCTGGGAAAGAAGTCATAGTGATTACATACAGCATACCAACACATGCAAATGAAAGAGAAGGAGAGCAGATTCACAGGCTGGTTGCATTCAAAGCGGGCAGAACACCTCTGGGAAGTACAGACGGCAGATTTAGAGGACAGCTCTGGAGTAACACTACAGACAGAACTGTACAATCTGAAGACAAACATGCTGTGATTACTCCGGTCAGTGGCTTCAGCGCTGGTAAAAGTGTCTGCCCTTGAGAGGTGACCGTTTAGCTTCAGCTCTGACTGGTAAAACAGATGAGGTGAATACTGACGCTGCTACTTTTCTAATGGTAGCTGCTTTATTTTATCTTTAGTTTGTCTAAACTCTGGTGTAAAAACCTTTTGAACAGCTATAAGTCATTATGTGAAACTGAAACTTTTAACAAAAAATTCACAAATCAAAATGTTGAAGTTGCGTCAATGAGTGGGTTACTGTACATTGCAGGTTTTTTACAAATGAACACCTCTGAGTAGAATCCTCTTGATTTCTCTAAATTAGTCAATAAGATGCCTCCAATCCAGATCTTTAACACCTAGATTATGTATAAATGTTATCATTAATGGATGAAAGGAGCTAATTGATAATTCCATTGAACTTTCTTGCTAAACACAAACAGCTATTATGACAAAATGTCAAAATAGTAAAGACATCCATTCAAATGTAAATCAACAATGAAATAAGTTGTTTCCTCTATACATTTAAATCAACACTGTGACACTACTTCTTTAATAAACCTAATCTATCAAATCAAACTACACCAGAGTTTTAATAAAACATGAATAACTGCCTACCAATGGCAATTTCTTTTACTGACGGAAATTTGAAAAGATAACAAACACTGCAGATCCATTATATTACTCCCCAAATTTTGCCTGGGAAAGATTTTTAAGTCAGTTTTAACCTGCAAGGAGAAACAGATACTGTTTATGACCATGTACCTTGACATATTCTAACTTTAGTGACTCTTTTTGTGGTTATTTTAAAATCCCATCATGTCCTCTGACACATATGACATCCTCCTGTTGAGGGTGGATTTCCAATCAGCTCCACAATAAACAATCTTTGGCTGCCGTGCGAGTCGGCCGTGTAATCGGAAGACAACCACCTGATAATGCAGCAGTCTGTCCATTGCCAAGGCAAAGGTCATCTCCACGAGGAGCCCTTGTTGGCGTTTCTTTAATCAGTCTCAGATTAATTACTTTAGAGATGCCAAAAGCTTACACTCAATTAACTGATGGCCCGCGATCTGAGGCTGGCCACAGTGCTGAGCTGTGGCAGGCGACATTACAGAATGACAACTTCCTGCCTTTATAAAGAATCTATAGGATTAACACCCTCTAATAAGGACCACTACAGGAACAGAGAGATACAGTACATCAGGGTAGGATGTGATAATATTTCAAATGAGACATCATTATTTCAGCCCCGGGTCCTCCCAGGAGACCAGGAGAGGTGTGAGTGTACCTTTAATGGCTCCTGTTCTGTCAGGTCCACTGAGCCATCAACTGCCTTGTATTTGCAGTCCTTGTCCCTCTGGTCAATGGTGGAGTAGCCATCTAATGAGGTTAGAGAACAATGGTCAGTTAATTCTTCTGCACCCTTGATAATTCATAGACTGCTCGGACCTGGTATTAGCATCCTTCCTGAGTGATTCGGTCACAAGTGGTCAGCACAGTGGTCAAGTTCGTCTATTCCCACCTTAAAATGTGTCCTGACTGTGTCTCCTGAGACCAGTTGTGATCGTACTTCCTGACTCGATGTGCACATAAACATACATGTCATTTCTGTTCGTAAAGACCAAATAATATATGGCTAGCTTAGTAGGTGGTGTGGCCCAGGATGCTTTTGCGTTGATACAGCAAAAAAAAATGTTGCCCCATGCGTCCCAGACAAAGACTGGTCCCAGACCACCTCTGAATGTGGCTATTGTGATGGGATCTCTAAAGACGACGTTAATATCCGGGCTAAACGGAGTCTCAGAGGTGGTGGGATGCATGTGGCCACATTCTTTTAGCAGCGTGAACACAGTCCACAATGAAAGACCACATTCTCAACTGACATCCACTGGCCCACGACAATTCCATAATGAATCAAAGGTATTTTTTACACTTTGAAGTGTTTCCCACCTGTATTGAATGGCAGAATGGTTTTCTGCACCTGATTAGTCACCACAGAGCCAGATAAGTTGTTGGGCACAGGAAAATAGACTAAAGATGCCTCCACATTCGTACTAATGCTCATTTTCTCTCTCTGGCACTCACATGCTATTTACCACTTCCCTGCAAGTGGAATTTGACCCTGCCCTCATAACTGTCTAAAAAAATGAGCTCTCCCATATTCTGGCTCAGGGCCACTATTTATCAAGCATTTCAGAGACGGAAATCTGTGGAAATCGAGGGATGTATAATGTATTTATGCGAGTTCAGCCGAGAACATTTCTCCTATCGCAGCCAATATTTACAAACGATCATGACTGGTGATGTCATAAATCACTTCTGCACCACTCAGCATAAAGTACATTCATACAAATCACAAGGTTATCTATTCATTCATTCATTCATTTATTCATTAAAACTGCTCATAGCGGAGCAATGCATATATGCTGAAGTAAACAGTGCACTTAAACAATGTGATTGGATAGGGATGTCGAGTATACTGAAGGTCTTATCTTTATATAACTTTATATACATTTATTAAGCTGCACAATTGGCTTCCAGTATCTACGCTGCATCCACAGTTATATCATTTAAGAATTTTCTTAATATTATTTTTTCATACAAAACCTAGAAGAAGACTTTTTCTGCATTTTTTAAAATTTGATCACCAGCTGTCAGGAAACTGCCCTTCATCATCATAGTCTTTACTTTGTGTCACACCGTCCTCGGAGTTATGCTTGTCCTTGTTAAAAGTAGCTGTACAAAAATAAAGTAGAATGGCACAAACTTCCGTCAAGGCCCAACATTCCCCTTAAACTCAATCAAGCTGCAACACATGTCACACTCATAGATATCAGTTCCCTAAATATCAGTGTTGTTTTCATCATGATCCTTGAATTGTTCCCTGGGAAAACAGAGACAAGGTTTAAAAATACTACAAATGTTAAATCCTGTAAATCGGCAGCAACATTTAAATATTCTTCACCAACCCAAACCACATCGGTTTTCTGTAAAACAGTTTGGTTGTGTTTGTGTTATCTTACAAACAAACCAACCAACAAACAAGGAGAGGAATTAAAACATGACTTTCTTGGCGGAGGTAAAACGTCTAAATGTTTTTAGTTTTAGATTCATTCTGTTGGATGCTCTATTAATATCCTAATGGATAAATAAAACATACCTCTAAATGGTTAATTCTTCATGGCAAAAACTCTTCTTCAGTCTTATTCTATCTTTCCAAATGATTCACAAGAGGATTGAGTTTGTTCACATAAGAAAAGGCAGAGCTTCAGAGTTGCAGAATAATTGACTCTGAAGTGGGTACAGCAGAGGAAATCTGTCCTCTGACATATTGAGCATGTATTCATTATGTATTAAGCGGATAACCACCCACATCTTTTGGTGTCAAGCTTCTAATGAAGGCCCAGATTTGTACAAACATCTTGTCGAGAGAGAGGTCTTGCACGCAGCATCAAAGAGCGACTTGTCTGAAGCTCAGTCCAAAGCCATCATACCAAGATTAGAGAGTTCAGAGGTTTGAATTTTCACTTTTAAGGAAAAAAAAACATATTGGCCACGGTTGAAGGTCTAGTGGAAGAGATGTGGAATTTATGGGACACTGGAGACAGATTAGAGGAGAGCGAGCTCGTCTTTGGCTGAGGACAATCATGCAGTCTGGCTCTTACCTGGACCCAGCTCATCCATAGGTATCATATCACCACTGCCACATTTCCTGGTGCCTGAAAAGCATTCATATGCCATTTGTTCAAAAGCGGCACACACACACACACACACTCATACACCGAGTCACTGAGCCAAAACTGCCGCTACTTTTCAGGGTAATGGTTCTCAGCCAGTGATTGAATAATGCAAACTGAGAGTGGGCAGGCATGAGCGCCGCATGCGTATGGATGCAAAAAAAAAAAGTCAGGACAGAAATGTGCTGCTATGCTACAGACTCCTCTGTCGAAGAGATGTTTGTTGTTGGGCCAATGTTCTGCACACGTCTCCCTCCCTCCCTTCCTCCCTTCCTCCCTCCCTCTCTCCCCCACACATACTGCTGCTATTCTAGAAACCTCTTTTCTTACCTTCTGTGTTTGATTGGATACGGCTATAGAGTCTTTCAGTGCATGCGGGAGGAGAAATTCTCATCATCCCTGACCTTATTACATCAATGTAAAACCCAAGATTAAAAAAAAACATTCAACAACATTTCTTTGTGCTTGTTAACTTTTCTGAGAGTGACAGGTTTTCAGTTTAACAGCAGCAATAATGACGCTCAAAACTCCATCTCCCATGTAATGAGCTTTGTTTTTAACTCCTTTGAATGTGGCTCTGGGGGGGGGGGGCCACACCCCCCCCCCCCCCCCCCCCACACACACACAGGGGATGAGTAATAATGTGGTAAGCATGATGCTTCAATGTAAAAACATTGATGTCCTCAACAACTGGACCCACACTGAGCTAAATGCTGTTTTATAGTATCTGATAGTATTTTGTTTAAAAAGGACAATACAGGTGGGATACTACATGTCAGGAAACTGGCAGGAAAATACAGGTAGTTTATATTTTGTGTTAACCTGCATACACAGGTCAAGTATAGTCACATTTTTTACCATTGTCAATAAATAAATATTGCTACATCACGTTTCATTGCTCTGATTGTCTATCCAAAACCAAAACTCTGTGTAGTCTGATATTTATTTATATCTTCTGTTGAGCTCAATTGTTGTATAAAAACAAAGAAAAGACAATATTGATGTGAACACGAGGACTGTTCTTCATTTTTAATTAGCTCCACATAAACATAAACCACACTGCTTTTGAAAATACACCAATTTGTCTTCATCCACTACTGAAAATTGTCCTGCCAAAACATTCAGTTTGAGTGACATTTGCAAAAATGTCTTTTAATGTTCATGATTCAGAAATGTGTTTGGTAGGAAATGTAACGTTTCGGACTATTTGGTACAAGAGACAGGGCAGTGAAGTTGAAAAGTACCAAAAGACAAAAAAGTTGGTTTTCGTATTTTCATGGGATTTGTTGACAATAACATAAATTACCAGCCTTGTACTTTAAATTACCACATTTTGAAATAGTCCATTTGTGCATTTAATTGTTCCTCATTCTGTTGAGGGTCTCAGTGGTTTTTCCCTACCTCATCCCACCCATTTGTCCTCTAGACAAACCCCAACACACTTAAACTGACCTTGGTTCTTCTCCATCAGGGGTAGAGTGGTGTCATCATATCCTGGTTTGCCGTTCTTGATTGCTTTAGGAGTGGTTGTCACTGTGGGCTGAGAGAAGCGACAGAGCAAACCGCATGTAAACATCATGGAGCTGTATGTGTTTATCACCTTGTTCCATACACATGCTGTATTTACAAATGTGTGTCAAGGGAGACTGATCTATAATTATCTTACCCAGTGACACAACTAATCATTTTTGTCATATTATCTTATTGGGAACGTCCATTACTGTAATAGAGAAGTGACTCTTCTCAAAAATAATATTTCAGGGGCCTGAAATCACAATAAAAATTCTCTAGACCAACATATATGTCAACAACAATCGTCCACGAGAGCACAGTTCTGTACCTGGAAGTGGCTCTTGTTCCAGCCGTCCTTAGTCAAAGCGTTTCTTAGCTCCTTATAGCTCCACACCGTCTGCAGCACATGGGACGCTGCCTTTGTTTCACGAGCTGATTGGCTTAAAAAAAAAAAGAAGAAGTTAGAAATAAATGAAGGAATAACTAGAGCAATTCAAATCAGATGCCCCATCTACCCCCTGAACTCTGAGGGCTGAGTGAGCGATAGTAGCACGCCGCGGCTCCTGCTATCAATCTCTTTATTCAAAGCCTTTAAGTCCCCTGAGTGGCTCCAGGGTCTAGTTTTTAATTCATAGCCAGATGAGCGTGTATTTCCCTTCATTAGCTACCTCTGAGCCACCAGTATTAATTACAGGGGGGGTGGGGGCTCACTTCAAAGTACGTTGATCTCATAGGGCTGAGAGAAATCACAGCTATTTGGACTGCGGATGAACTATGTATATTCATGCTAGTTAGACCTGACTCTGTATGATCAATACTCCACCACAAAGTGACGAGCCTTTGAAAAGGGCTCTTAATCTTAAATGAGTAGCTTGCTGTTGTGCGACCTCACTTCATTTTGGAATGGCTAACATTATGATAATATAAGACACCTCTCGAAACAGTGTCTGTTAGTTTTCATTATCGGGCTGTTGAGGAGAACTTCGAGGAATGACTAATCACTTACTTGTATAAGCAGCCGCTTCAGAGGCGCCCTGTATAACAATGCCCTCCAGTTCTGAAAGCCTGTTAATTAATGTGTGGTGGGTAGCGGTGTGTGTGGGCTCGGGCTTGTTAGAGTGTAGTGTTGTGGTCGTCGAGCTCGGCCCATTAGAAGCACACTTCATTATCCTTCATGAATACTAATATAAAGGCTCATGATGCAAATTGCTTTCAAGGTCACACTGTAATTATCTGTACTGTATGTGTATAATGTCTCCATCCTACACTTCTGCCACAGTGTACATGAATATGAACTCATTGTTTCTGTTTGGTTCACTGACAGTAACACAGACTGTCTGACCTACGGTACAGTAGGTGATATGAGTGACTACTGTAAAGACACACAAGGGAAGTGGCCTGGCTGGAAACCCGACCAATCAATGAGCTCAGGTTTATTCATCTTCACCCCATCAGACTGAGGGCACGGTCACACATCTGCAAATGTGAAGCAAATATTTGTCAGATTTCCCCAAAGTAGAACTGCCTGCGAAGCCACGCTGCGGATTTGCTTCGCCACAAGAAGCAAATGTTTTATTCGCCCCCTCGCTCACACAGATTGGAAGTGAAATGAGGAAAAGGTTTGTCACGGCTACATTCACGAATGTGTGGCCGTGGCCTGATTCTGAGCCACAATGAAACTGCTGGATCCAATCACTCTATCTAAAGTGGGGCAGGTTACGTATGATGACCAACATAGAAGCAGTTTCGTTAACAATATAACCAATATGTTTGCCGCTTGTGTGGAGAGTTGTGTTGAATCTGCTATTTTGACAGTATTAAATGAACAGATAGCAGTATACTGCACTTACAGTGTTTGTAGATTTGATTTCATTGATCTGATCATCTATCCCATTGTCTATCCAGAGGAATTTTGGCATCGAGCCCCTTGAAATTTAAATGAAATGAGAGTTTCGAGATTCACTGGTGATGCTGGGCTACAAGAAAAAGGGCAATCGACTACAGTTCACTTGACACAGTGAGTATTTGGGTGAAGTAGGCATTTGTTCAGCACCTTATTATAAAAAGGAGTTCTGCCAGTGTTGAGTGTTTAAATGTGTTAACTCATGTGTAAAAATTTAATTTAATCCCCCACAAAATCAATTTACAACCTTATTTTAATTCAAAGACAATGTACCACTCTATAGAAATGGTTGTAAGCGACATTGATTGCATTTTTGGTACAATATGTGATCTACTGAAAACACAGTCTTACCTGGTCCTGTTGATGGCCACCAGCTTCTCTATGGCCTGGGCCTGGATGAGGGAGCGGGCGTTTTCCGAGCTGTCGGTGACGATCTCGTGGATGGTGTTGAGGATGGCGACCACGGTGTCCTCCTCCAGGTTCTTAGCTGGTCGCTGCTGACCGCTGGGCAGGTTGCTCACCAAGTCTCGCATGGCATAGCTTCCTGTAAGGTGAAGTTTTGTAAAGTAGGTGAGAGGGCTGAGATAATATGGTTTTATAGGCTTAATTATTCAATCTGTGTAAATCTGTATATCGTACCATGAGAGTTTTGTTAAAGTCAGACTTAAAGAAGACTGAACCTTTGTGATTTAAGAAGCCATACCCTGGTTTACTCTTTATCTTTACTCTTGTTGGTTTTACAATGGCCAAATAAAAAACAATCGTGATATTCACTATATTTGTGATAGTTTGTGTTGTATTAATGGCTGATGGTTCGTACCGATCAGGTCCTTGTTGCGGCGGTCGATGGACAGGTTGCGCAGGGCGATGGACACAGCTCGGACCACCTTGTCCGAGTCAGAGCGCAGCAGCTCCACCAGGATGGGAAGACCCTTCTCCTTACGCACCGTGGCTCGGATGTAGTTGGACCACTGGAGGGCAGAAGGACTGTTATGTTGTGACTCTTTTTTTTATAACGTCAACCTTAAACCTCATGTGTAGGCTGAGTGAGCGCAGGGCATCCTGTTTGACATTCATGTAGACATACAGACTCCCACCTGGGAGCTGCCCAGTATGACCACACTCCACTGGAGGAGGCAGGTCACCTCTGCAACAGTGCGGGCAGTACATTTTATTTTTGATTCCTTCACTTGGCAACTTCACGATAGCTCAGCTCTGCTCCTTGGTCTTGACTAATTCACAACATTACACAGTGGGGCTCTGAATGGACATGTGACATAATGTGTCTTAATTTAAACATCAGTAGATTTTTACTTCTCATTTTTTTGTAACATGAAACATTAAGTTTTACATAAAAGGGTCTCTCCTCTAAGTACTGATGCCCCAGAGATGTCATTAAGCAGAGGACGGGCACAGCTGAACCACCAGGTGGCAGTGGTAAGCCTTGGAAAACAGTTCAATCCTGTGATAAGAGCCAAAGCAAAGAATGAGGAGGATTAAAACAAGAAGCTCCACTATCCTCCCAAGCAGCAGGGACATGCTTTGTCCAGCCAGCACATGTGACAGTGTGAGGATGGGTTAGTGGTTGTGCAGGTTCCTGAGCTGGGCCAAGAATTCTGATCAGCTTCAACATGGAAAAAAAAAAAAATCACAAAAAAAAGGAAGAGAAGGATTTTTCCTCAAAATGCTCACCTTAGCTGGAAATCACTATTCTTGAATTATTCACAACAGTAAATGTGAGACACGGGGCTGGACGGTAAAAAAAATCTGAAGAGTTCGAGCTAGCGAGGCCTGGTGCTGCTGACGAATTCACACGGCTGAGGGATGTGTTTACAGTCTGACACATGGGTGTTAAGAGAAGCGTTACCGCGATAATGCTGCCGTGGGCTGAATATAGCCAGTCCGCTGAAAAACATAAGTGACCGCTCTTGCCTGAGGTGCTGCGCGTCTGACAACTAACTTTCCCTGTTGATAATTCACTGTTGCCTGCGAGCCAGACAGCCTCTCAGCAACTCCACAGCTTCTCTAATTGGAATAAATGTCTGTACCTGGCTGGAGAGGTTCTCACATCATCCATCATCAGAGGCAAGAGATGAGTTTGGTGTATATTAGTTATCAAGCCCATATCTAGTTATGGAATCCCACACAGATGGAAGGTCCTAACCAAGAAATGTATTATAGATAAACAGACTGTATCTACTATACGTCCATCTAGATATTTCTAATTCTCTTTCCATGATTTAATTTTCAAAGTGCTCAATTACTATCTTTACATGGACACCAATATTCCAATACCAATGTTAACCCATTTAAGTCAATAGTCTGAATAAGACACTGCCATGTAAACAGTATCTTCAAATTAAAGCTAGGGTCGGTAATACTGGTAAAGCTAGCAAGAGCAGGTTACAATATGCAGACGATACATCCCACCCCCTCCCAACGTGTCAAAGCTATGCCGACAGGAACTTGCACTGCCTGACAAGTACTAGAAGCTGAGTTTTCCTTGACCACCTCAGGAACGTCTGGCTATCATCTCTGCATCAGCGGTGTATGTCTCTCCGGCTCAAGACTCCAGGCATGCGCAGTGAGAGCACGGGCAGGCAGGTCAGTTAGAGATGGACACACGTACGACAGTCGATCATTTCATTCCGACTGAATGTTGACTACAGTCCTGCGAGGACACTCGATTTTTTTTCAGGCAAATACATTTTTTGATGGCTATTGGGGTGTGACACAGTTTCATCAAGTAATATAACTAACCAACCCAACCTTTAAGACATATGGATTATTTTGAACCAACTCCTACTTCTTAATTCATCTTAAACAGGAATATGAATGGAATATTTTATTACCAATTAATGTAAACACCAAAATCGAAATAATTTCTTATTCAGAATAAGGTCAATAGTCAGAATATTGCTTTCCTTTGCTGATATCTGGCTGTTATGATCTTTTAATAGTGGCAGAGCATTTTTCATTTTTCAGTCCCCAACCATCCTAGCAATAGGTTTTTGATGGACTTTACTATGTGAGCGAGCTGCTGTCTGGTTCATTTGTGCCTCTGTCTAGAATTGACTTCTCCTTAAACAGTTGCAACATGGTTTGTAGAAACACAGTCGATTTACACCTTGTGGCAATGACTCCAAGAACCTCAGCAGGTAGTTCTTGTTGTTCTAATCCTACTTGAGTCCAGGTACTTTTGTTTCGAATTAATCCAAATATCTGAATGATGAGGATGGAAGCAAACACAATGCAATATATTCATAAAAAATTTACAAAACAGCCCCGTAAGACTCACAGTCCACTGTCCAGCGCTGAGATTTTGCAGAGCCCCGGCAGCGGCCTCCAAGGTGTTGTAGTTCTGGCTCTCCGTCAGCAGAGACAGGTACAGCCTCACCACTTCCGGCTGATACAGCAGCTCAAAGCCTGCAGGGGAATACACAGACACACACACACACACACACACACACACAGCTACTTGTTAGACTCCCTGGCAAGACAGACAGGCCAATTAGGCTGTGTGAACATTCGGACAGTACAGGGCCGAGGTTTCTCAGACCGTGGGGAGAGTTCTTCAGCACGAAGAAACTGTTAAGAAGCTTGGGTCTGATAACTGCGGACGACCATGACTCGCGCCACAAAATTTCTACCAGTTTCAGTGGAATCGCACACAATTTGACTGTATGGAGAGCTGGTGGTGTCCACTGGTTCCACAGTAGTCTGCAACACCTTTAATACAAAATACTGAAGCATTGTCTAGTATGTTTCTGCATAGTAATACTGAAGCATTATGAACGAGGTGAACACAAGAGGGAGACGTGTTGGATCCAACAGCTCTGACCAATCCCAGAGTGTTTTATGAGGAGGTTTATCTCACGAGCACCAAGAACATTCCCCCACAGTCAATCAGTAGGCCTCCCTCTAATGGAAATGTAATTACATTATCAGCCATTAGACAGTGCAGACGCAGGGAGAGATGGAGGCGTCACATCTCAACAGATCATATTCATTCATTTGTGTTTTGTACAGACAGGTGTGTCACTAAGTGCTTTTTTAAGGGATCAACAGGAATTAAATTAAAAAGGTCAGAGCATGGATATTTCTTCTGTTAAGGTCATTTTCTGCTGGTCACATATCTGGAGGGACTTGTACATTTTTTATGGAGGGATGCATCACCCCACAGGAAGCAAGGACGTCTCAGATATCAGTAGCTACCTCACGACTGTGATGATCTACAAAGGCACATTTTGATGGTGTTTTAGTGTTCAGGTTCTCTTTTACATCAATGCTGAGAAATATTATTGAATAGGCACTGACTGAGTTAACATGCGTACTATATTAAACTTATCCACCACTTTGGCTAATGTTGTGCTGTCAAAGCCACGAGTCAGAACCAAGACACAGTGGATGAAGATGCACGGTTCAGTGACACCGAATGGAGAGAAAATGACCGTAAGAAGAGTGCATCCTATTACTGGCTGTGTATCACAGTTGAACCGTTCATGAGACAGGAGGAACCAACATTGTTTGTGTTAATGCTTCATCACATGGCTGAAGCCACTCCTGGGCAGGAAGTCGGCAGAGGTCAGAAACCAGGAAAAGATGTATACATGCATAAGTATCCTGGTTTAAAAAATCTTATTTCTCAAAATGATAAGAATAATATGAATAAGAGCTTATCCAGGATTGTGAAATCGGGATATTTCCATGATGGGACGTTTATGTCATTAAGGAAATGTTATAATTCCAAAACCGCATTGTAACTGGGATACTAGTGCACAC
The DNA here is from genome assembly GCF_009819705.1 of Hippoglossus hippoglossus. Lineage (NCBI taxonomy): Eukaryota > Metazoa > Chordata > Actinopteri > Pleuronectiformes > Pleuronectidae > Hippoglossus > Hippoglossus hippoglossus. Next base: position 22,725,544 of record NC_047159.1, on the reverse strand, counting down.
GTAAAGTTCGACAGCACAACGTAAAGTATGTCTTTAGAGTAAGGCCGACATTACACTTCTAGTTATACTTCTTTGGAGACCTCTTGGAGGAGTGCCTGCACAGTTGGTGGCCTTCTTGTATAGTAGCTGTGTGAACAAATTGACCCTCGTGTACTTGAAAATGTGATAAGTATAACACGAGCTTCAGTTATGGAAACGAAGCCAGAGCTAAGGCTTCAACAGCGGCACAGTTCTCTATTACTCACTTAGGCTTTAAAATTTGTCTGCTGCCTGGATCACAACTTAGCTGATGCTTTGAAACTAGTGGCTAAAACGGTCTTTTACAGAAATACCATTTTACCAACAGCTTCCTCCCTATCCTCTACAAGATCCTTTTTCTATCCATCTAGGCTCAAATTAAAGAAAATATATCCCACTGTTTATTCCCATATCTTCTGAGGCCAGTATTTCCAAGGTTCTATTTGAAAACTCCTGTATTATGTGGGGAAGGATACATGGTAACACTGTTTGATTGATGCACAAGGGCTGACGAGGCCCTAACTGCATTTTTGAGATGTTGAAACAGAGAATCTTTTTTAATATAAGTGTGACTTGGGTCTGAATATAAAAGTGTAAATAAAAACCCCTGAGAGGCAATCCTAAGGGTAAGAGCTGCTTTTTTATCGACTTACTTTTTCCATAAAAGAAAACAGTGGAGGAGGGAACATTTTTGAGGTTGGCAAATACAACTGAAACACACAAATTGACAGTTGTGTCTCCAACTCCACATCTCACGCCCATAATTTACAGAGAGCCAAAGCCTGGGTGCACTCTGCGATTGCCAGATTCAGACACAGCAACATAGTTGTTAACACTCCAAAGGGCCGGTTTACATCCCCGTGGCGTTTACCCTCCAGATCACGCCAAGCCTGCTTTAGAATGCGTGTGGGAGGAACCGCCAGGCCGGGAGGATGTGACTGTGCTGCTTGAGAGATCTTCTGTTTACAAAGAAGCAGCAGAGGCAGGAGTCGTCATGCACAAGCTCCTGGTTGTAACCATATGTAAAAACATGACTCACATCAATAGGTTTTCTCAGGGATGACGCAAGAGGGGAGAGTCTGCAAACCAGACACTCAGCAACATTCTGCACGCTGCTCAGATTTCTGGGCCTACTGGGTGCACACTCTGCAAACTGCAGACCATCCTGCACACAGTCCTGTTGATACACAATTTATCTCCAGGGCAGATTCTGTCTGCACCAAATGTTGAACCTTTGTTTGCCAAGTTTGCCTGCATGCGCTCCAAGACTGAGTCTATTTCGTCTCTATCAGCAAAGCCCAATTTTTCATCTTGTAATTCCTGGGGTTTTAGTTTGACAACCAACTAAAGCAACTTATGAACATTGGCCTTTTACAAATGAGCAACCTAAGACAAAAAAAAGATCTGTTCTGCTCAACTAAGGAGGACGGGAATGGAGGGATATTCACTGGGCCTTTAACCTTATTCCAGTATCCTTACTGATATTTCTCCCTGGTGCCAGAGAATATCTCTACCACAGCTTTCACTCAGCGTCCTTATAACTGAGGCTCTGAATGCCTCAAATCCCCCCTAATAGCACTGGCCAGGTAAAGCAAGCACATGCCCTTGTGTTGTTGATGTCGTTATCTGTTAGAATTTTTGGTCCAGTAGTTTCCTGTTTGTTAGGCAGATTTACAATTCAGAGGAGGAGATGAGCTGTCAGTGTGACATGACCTTTGCTTTGCTCAGGGCAGCCCTATATTCTGTGACAGACTGCAAACAAGCTGAGATTACGTAAATACGGATGTATCAGGCAGTGTGGTACGGAGGGTTTGTGAGTGGGCTTCTTGTTCGGTGAGAATAGAGCACAACAGCTGCCCACTTTTGAACTATCATTGCTAGAGTGCTATATGGTGATGGAATAGTATTTATCTACCAAAGTTGACATAATTATAAGTAAAAGTCCTGTATTTGACATTTTTTGCTTTAGTAAAATTTGCAGCATTGACTTAAAGCTGGTTCACTCTCACTACTCTCATCATCTCCTTTACTGCTTATCCATTGACTTTTGCTTGTGGAGAGGGAGCCCATTCCAGCTGGGATTGGGCGAGAGGTGGGCTACACCCGAAACAGGTTGCCAGCATAACACAGGGCCAACATACAGATACAAACAACCATTTACACTCACATTCACACCTACAGTCAATGTAGAGTCTTCACTTAACCTTACATGTCTTTGGACTGTGTACCCAAAGAAAACCCATGTGAACGTGCAAAATGAATGTTAACTTCACACTAGTTCCCCAATAATGTAAATATTCAAAACACAGCAATTAGTAAAATACAGTAAATGTATTATTTAGTTATGATCCATCACTGTCATAAACTTCTGCATGAATGAGCAAATGGCCTCCAACCACCTCAAACATACACAAACACAATGATAAATATAATCTATGAGTCAATACATTAAAGTGTAAATAAACTCCCACTGAGCTCAGCCCAGCGCGTCTATTTCCCCTGCTCACACTGAATATTGGTGGCAAACATCATACAGCACTGTGGCCTCGTTTAAGGACTCCTGCTGAGCTCTGCTTCATAACTAGTATGGAGGGATAGACAGACACACACACACACACACACACACACACACACACACACACACACACACACACACACACACACACACACACACAAATACAAATACAAATACAAATAGGCACATTCGCTAACATATGCACAAAATGCTCTGGAGATCTAAGCTCATCCCTAAATGAGGTGAGAGGGGAGGGGCAGCGGGTTATTCTTCAAAGCAGAAGACGACGGTGACGACTCCCGCAATTAGCGCCCGCGCGCTGAAGAGACGAGGCTTTGTGGTGCTGCAGTAAATGGAAACTGGGTTAAAAACAAAGTTATGTTGAAGCGATTGAGTGATGCTCAGCACAGAGCTAAAGAATGAATACGCCTCAAGCAGCTTCATTATTGACTGCAATTAAAACCAGTGTGTAGTAATGTAACAGGCTGATAAATGATACAGATTACCTGATGGGTGAGGAAGGGACACACACACACACACACACACACACACACCTCTCAGTCTTACTGGATACACATACATACACACACACACACACACCACCCTGGCCCAAGCATGTCAAAAAGTGATGTTCATCGATCCCGTATGCCTACATCACGTCCAGGGTCTCTTCCTGCCTCTAAACAAGTGTTGCACTTGCTCCATTTAGTCGGTGCTCCCTTTCCAGGACACTTACATCATACAGCACTTCCATGGAATCAAGGGTACATGATGGCGTATCACTTTCTACAACTCATAGGGGACTTTTACAGAAACATAAGAGGACTGGAGAGAGAGATGTAGGAAGATAAAGAGAATGGCATATGTAAAAATAAAAAAACAGCTGAAATAATTACGTAATTTAGAGTTTGATGCTGTAATGTAAAATTTGGATAGTCTTAATTTGAATTTATTCTGAATTTCTAAATTTTTTGACTCAATGTGTAGGATATACTGATGTCATTCAGGAGCATTCTTTGGACATGTTTACAGCACATACGTCTCAGTTTGGACTTTTAAGGAAGACGCTGCCTCTTGCCTCATCTGTGTGCGTCCGGCATAAACCAACTACACAACAGAGATGCATGGTCTTTCTCCACAGGGCATTAACATTAAAAAAGGTGTAGTTGCAGTACATGAGGGGGTCATTTTCTGTTCATCAGGGTGCTGTATGTATGGCTGCATGTAAACAGGAACATTAGTGGAATGTACATTGTCATATTAGAGATGCACAATCAGCTTATTTGGGGAATTATATTTCTTGGAATGAGGGCAAAAAGACTTTGTGCATGATTGTTGAACTTTCCAGGTAAGACAGGTTCATGGAAAGCTAAGTACAAAAAAGAGAATACAAATACTTTTAGAGCAGTGCTGACCAGAGGGTTACATTCTCTTCCAAAAAGAGGCTGCATAAATAAAGTAAATGAGTCCATTCCGTTGGGAAGGTCTGGTGTCGTCAAGTCTTCAGTCTCATTCCACATCTGAAACTCATGCTCATTTAACCCTGCCAGCCCCCTTTTCATGTAGGAGTGTCTTTATGTAAGTACACACAGACACATGGGAAGAGTGCTACAGTGCTAATGAAGACTTTTTGCGGGGCACAGACACAGCAGGGCGATGGCTAAAAAAGCACATCATTAAAAGTAGTGTGCCACTGTTGTAATAATGGTCATGACTCTTTCAGCTTCATTAAAAACCAAAAGGTGAGCGATAGAGCCACACAAACAAAACAAGTAAATTGGCAGGGGTTAGCGGGGGCCCTCTGTGTGTGTGGTATGTATTTGTGTGTGTGCGCTAATGCTGCTTGGAAGAGTACCAGATGGATGGAGTTCAAAAACAGGGCCAGTGCATTCAATTCACTCCGGAGTAGCTCACTGGGTCACATTATGTTTCTAATCAGAAGAGCGACGAGTAAATGCTCAAATGAAAAGCTTCATTTGTCCACGTTTATAAAATAGCAGCAAATTGATCGAGAAATGACACGTTTTTATTACTACTGCTGTGTTATGATTCGTCTCTTCTGGGGGAAACACATTTACATACATTTTGCTGAAGGGTTATTGGATGCATGCAAATATCCACAGGGTTGGATGCAATTGATGTTTGATGTCCATTGCACAGTGTGAGTACAGCTGGGAGAGGATCAACCAGCGAATGAGACGTTTGAATTCCATTTCTATGCTAGAGATGCATTTTAAATCAGGTGTGAATCAGGGTCAGTTATGAGTTGCATGTTAATGCCGAGTATAAATCACAGAAAAGTACACTTAATTGAAATTCTCTTTCCGCCGCTCCACCTGGTGTAATTTCTGTTGTGGCGAATCCATTGTGAAAATCTACTCCTCCTTAAAGGTCACACAGAAAACTAACATGCTTTCCAAATAGAATTTGACCCACGTTTAGTTGATTTAAAACATGCAAGTGTCCTCATTCTCAGTGGGAGAACATGTGATGGAGGCTCACTCCCCATTCTCTGCACAGCCCTCCTGATAGATTTCGACCAGAGCCAAAACAGAGAGCACTGCCAGGCTGCAAAGGCTGTTCACCCTCCATTCACCCCGCCACACTGACAGGGTTCAGGAGTCAGAGCTTCATTCTCTCTTCTCATCCTCAGTTGGCCCATGCCACACATTGGCATCTCTATGAGTAGCCCCGGGGCAGCACACATTAGCATACCCTCACGGTGTATTGGCCTTAGTTTGTTGGATATTGAAAAAGGGAGGCAGAAGGTGGCAACTGGCTGGCCCTTCTCTTGGACAGCATACCATGTGATGGGGTGGATGGAGAGTGGCGAGAGGGAGATGGTGAAAGAAACATGGCACAGATGGCACAAAGGGAATATGCAGCACAGGAGCTTCTGTCCTTCCATCTTTGCCATTTCACGACAGGGGTCCTGCTCCGGCACAAACGAATGTCTGGCCAATGAAAGCTTGTTTCCTACCGTTTAGCACAATAGGAGCCTTTTCAGCGAGCTGCCTCTGCAGTGACAGGGGAGTGCTTCCTCTTTCCTGTGCTGACAAGCCAGCGAAGTCCTGCTGTGGGCTTTTAGTCCAGACAGGACGAATCAACACCGGTAGCAAAAAAACATGCCGTCAAAGTGACACTGAATTGTCTGTCCAAGCGCTCCTTTAACAAAGTCCCCTGAACAACCCCTGAACTTTGGATGGAAAAACAGAGCCAGTGGGTCTCTCAGTGTTGAGCCCCAGTTGTATTAGGTTTTTCTGTGGCTGGCTCAAGAATGTGCCTCGCAGCTATCCAGCCTCTCAGTGGATCAACAGGAATAATGCTCCGGTTGTTTGCTCCTACTGCTAATGTGATAGTGTTCCAGGGCCTGAGGTGGAGGTGTTGGTTTATATTAGAATCTCAGGTGTCAGCTGAAGATATTATTTCCCTTTGGGTGAGAAAACATATTGACAACATATGTCACTTTTCACGTTGTGTGGTGTGTGAAAAAGCCTGTCATCTTTGCTGCTGTTCAACAAATGGCTTTCAAAGTTAATGTCGCCTAATGTTTCGACACAGTTGTCGGATAGAACAGAGCTCCTGTCTGTGCATGCTGCCACACAGGGGACTCGTGATGTACAAGCTCCGTCTCACAGTTTATACTGTGACCACGTGCTGCTATACTTCCAGGTCTATTTTATTTACCACTTTGTTGGACTGTTCATGTGCACTCAAATCTGAATCGCTTTGGTATCTGCTATCAGCGACAGCTCCAGATAAACCTGTGAAATGGTCTCATATGAATCGGCATTAGACGGGCAGGTGTCATCTTCGGCTGCCCGTGATGTGAAATAACTCAAGTTATAAACATGAAAATGTTTCCCATCACACAAGATGTGAATCCAGCTTCAGAATCTACATCAGACTGGTCAACAGTTCACAAACTCAGCCATGAAGCTGCAGGAGAGTCAGAGAGGAGCAGTCAGGCTAAACCTCACAGACCGATTGCAGATACATGTCTGGACCATTAATTTGGCTGCAGATGGAGCCTGCTCCTCTACTGATTACATTTATTTTCTTCTTCCCGTTTCTCTTTCTTGTGTCTCCCCTTTCTTGCTTTCTCGAGCTATCTTTTATTCCTGTGTCCCTCTCATAACCTCCCATATCTCCACCAAAACCGATCTATCTGCCTACTGATGTAGACAATATGTAGAGATGAAAGAGTACATGATGGTAACTCTAGGGGTTGCTATGGAAACCCACTCTCCATCACCTCTAAATCATTCAATGTTCTTATGAGACAGTTGGACCGGCAACAGCCAAACAAGGAAAGGGAACATAATGCTTTCCCATCTGCACAATATATACTATACTATAACTTGTTCATTTAGATGACAATGTGTGTAAATACAGACCTTTCTCATCCTTAAGTACAATTCCCATAATTCCACAGCAGCTGGCCAAAAAGCTGGCCTGGAGGCTGCAATTAGTGGCCAAGCCCTGCTTATGCCCCGTGTAGGTTTGTGTTTAGCAGCAGCTTCCTGAGACACTCAGCGGAGAGACGTGTGTGAGTGAGTGTGTGTGTGAGAGAGAGAGAGCGAGAGGGAGGAGTGTTTCGGCATCACCTTGAGTGCCTGCTCTCTTTACTCAGGCAAGTCACGTCCTCATCCAGACACAAACGAAACTAGAAGCTCAGGCAAGGCAACAGCAAGAAGCTGCCAGAGAAAGAGATAGACGGGCAGAAGTACAGAGAGATAGAGAGAAGGATAAAGAGCGATAGAGAAACAAAGAGAAAGAGAGAGGGGGGAGCTCACAGAGAAAAGCTGTTGTGGGCGGCAGACAGCGTTTCCTATTTCCTGTTTGGCAGTGTAGTTGTTCACCTGAGCCTGAGAGGCTGAAAAACGAGCTTAAGTTGTCAGGATGGTGTCGTACTCCACAAATTCCAACTTACAGTTGATTTCCAAAATGCTACATGTCCTCTTCACAACTGAGAGGAGAGGAGAGGAGAGGAGAGGAGAGGAGAGGAGAGGAGAGGGGTGGTAGGAGGGTGAGGAGAATTAAGAGGAAGACAAGAGGACAAAAACAAAGTGACAGAGATAGAAAAGCTGGTGACCAGGGAGCAGGGAAGTAAAGAATAATACAGTTGGTGAGAGAGAGGGAAAGGATGAAATGGAAGGAGTCAAAGGGAGACAGAAGGAGGGAATCGTGACTGTGACGGAATCGTGACGGAATCGAGTGGATTTGAGCTATGAGGGTTGTACGGTGTGTAGGACAGCTGTCTGGTAAATAGTCCACAGAGATGACTGGATCATGTCAGGGAAACCAGACAGTGAACACGAGGAAAGAAAGAAGAGAAAAGAAACAAAGCCATCTACAGTCTACCCTGAGAAAAACTGATGCAATGCAGCACAAGCTGAATGATACGCTCAGTAGTTTGGGGAGGGGGTAGCGAGGTTGTCCTCAGGTGTGAAGTCTTTGGGAATAAGCTCAGATAATCTCGTGGCCTGATGGCGAGTGTGTGTGTGTGTGTGTGTGTGTGTGTGTGTGTGTGTGTGTGTGTGTGTGTGTGTGTGTGTGTGTGTGTGTGTGTGTGTGTGTGTGTGTGTGTGTGTGTGTGTGTGTGTGATATGGCAATGACTGTAATGAAGACTAGAGATAAAGGCCTTAGACTGAAGACTCTTAGGAGGTGCACGGTGACCTAGCATTAGACAGCATTACCTGATTCTCTTAATCCTAAAAGCCTTTTGTCTCCAAGGTGAAAATGTACATTGTGCAAATGACATAAACTAAGCAATCAAACAGGGTAAAATGAAACTACCTTACTGATATCATAACTGCAGTCATGTTCTTTTTTGTGTGCTCGTCAGCAGTGCTTCTCTTCTTGAGGTTCAACGGCTCGCCTATTTACTCCATGTGCCGCACACGGTTCACAGCTAAATAGATCTTTCACCATAGTTTCAATGTCCATATCTGTTGAATATGTTACAAACAATTATCTGAAACCATTTCTGTACCTGCTTCAAAGTAAAAACACCCTAGTGTTCTGTTGACTGACTTTTATCTCACAGGACTGGAAGATGCACGGCTCATCCCGTAGAGTCCTGGTTTTTAGTTGAGTACATATTTTTATTCAAAGAAATACATTAGTCCTACCAGAAACTTTGTGCAAAAGGAAAGCTGACAGGAAGCAGAGCAATCCCTGACAGGAAGCAGAGCAATCCCCCAACACAACAGATCAGCAACACAGCCGTCATCACTGCGCACACATCTAGTGTGGTTCCATTCTCAAAAGCAAATATTGTGTGCAGGTAAAAGGATGTGGATGGTGGACCAGTTTCCTGCTCGATGGTGATTGGCTGCCAGCTGCCTGGGAGATATAACAAACCAAGATGGCGAAGCTGGGTGACAGACGAATGCACACACCTTTCCATCCTCCTTCAACGACCAACTAGCCACACACCAAACAATTGTTAATCACTGAGTTTGTAACCTTGATAAAAAGAAGGGATGGGCTACTGTTTCTGTTTATTTATTTTCTCGTTGGTAAGATTTAGTTAGAGAGATACGCTGTTGTTGTAAGTTTCTTCATCTTCTGTTGGATTAGCAGTTACTCTCCAGCTAGCTTTCCGACTGCTGCTGCTTAGAAATGAGACGCGTGCTGTAGTCCAGCTCTTTCTGAAATGATGGACCTGTGCTAACTGAAAACACCTGTGTGGCTCTGGCCCGGGTTCCGTCTTTGATTCAGTAACATCAGGAGAATGTGAGTCTGCTTTTAGAGGCAATAACTGTAAACCAGCAGCAATGGTAAAATACATCTATGCCTTTATGTGACAAATTGAGGAAGAGGTGGGGAGCTGCTGATTTAAATGCTGTGAAGCCCAATAAAACAACACGCTATATGAGGCAACATATATGAGTCCTGGTTTTGCTGCTGGTTGTATTTCACCTTAAATTCAGACAAATTAAAAAGGAGGGGGACCAGTCGTCCCGACAGAAAGTGCACACTGTCTCGGGCTCGACTCTTCATCAGGGATGCAGGATGTGGGCTGTGATGGTGTTCGACAGCGGAGGGATTTCCTGTGTCTGTGTCGGTGTCAGCATCCATCTCTCATTTAGCGCTTCCTCCAGCCTCGCCGGCCCTCCCCTCCGCTGAAGTGTGATGGATACTCTGGATTAACTCTCGCCTTGGAGGAGGGCAGTCTATATGCTTTTCTCCCCCGTACACACACACACACACACACACACAGACACACACACACACACACACACACACACACACACACACACACACACACACACACACACACACACACACACACACACTGCTGTGGTCAATTTTCCCAGCTAATATTCTCTCTCTCTCTCAAACACCCTGACAAACAACACCACCTCTAATAGCCACATAATATCACACTCTTGGTCAAGGGCACAGTGCACTGTCCTGTTCACGTGTGTGTGTGTGTGTGTGTGTGTGTGTGTGTGTGTGTGTGTGTGTGTGTGTGTGTGTGTGTGTGTGTGTGTGTGTGTGTGTGTGTGTGTGTGTGTGTGTGTGACAGACAGAGAGAGAGAGAGAGAGACAGCTGTCTGAATTAGAATTTGTGTGTGTGCACGAGTTTGTGTGTATGTGCATGTGGGCTTATTAGAGACACATGAAAGGCAGTGAGGATGAGATGAGCTGCTCCCGCCGGTTTAAATTAACCCATCGTCAAATCAAACGCACATTAAAATCCAAAATACTTCTCATTATGGGCCGATCAAAACGATTGGCTGTGGACACTGAAAAACTAACCACTAAAAAGTGTTTTCATGTCAGCCTCTTCCCACTCACTCCTCTCAATCTCTCACATATACAGACACTTACATCTTTGTCCTTGGACTGTTTATACTTCCCCTTCTTCTATTCATTTCTTTCTCGACTGTTGTGTAGTCACAGGAATATTGCGTGGTACTGCACTGGGACCTTGGTTTTTCATAGCCTCTGCTATCTCGGTTGCGAGCAGTGCACAAACTTGATGTAGCGCAGGATAAAAGCGTCAGTTAAATAGCATAAATGTAATGTAGAGCATCATATACGGTGTGGCTCTAGTTGATTTTATGCTCTGGAGTAAAATCCTTTGATTGGACAACTGCCAGTGCTCGACTCTTTCTCTGCCCCATCTGACCCTCTCCTTCGATTGTATGCAAGGACAGCAGTCCTTACGGTGCACTTAGGTCCTCCTGTTCACAACAGTCTAGACTGTTTACGACCAATATTTCATTTAGTGTTGAGCTAACAGGAGAGTGGTGAATTCTGGAGGGAGGCGTTTTTTTACCCCCACGTTGAGTCTGTTTGTAGCTCCAGTGATGTCAGTCTGCACATCAATAATCTGCTTTTAATTAGATTAAAGCATCTCCCGCAAAAACAGGAAGCAGCGCTCTTGTGCCACGAACGGGGCCAAGCAGAGTCTCCATTTGGCAACTAAATCTCCCTGCACTCCCTCATTCTTGTCTCATAATTATCGCTTTGCTCCAACTGCTCAGGTTTGGGGGAGATGGGGGTGGCGAATGACACGGTTAATCATCTGAAGAGCCTGACTCTGCTGCCGGCTAGCATGGATTCCCAGCACTTTTTTAGAATCCCACAGAGCCCAGCAGGACGGGAAACACTGATCGAGGGCAGTGAGTTTTTGGGGGGGGGTAAAGAAAGTTTAAAGAAGTTGAGAAACAGTTGATCACTGCTGTGTTTGTGTGTGTAAAGTGCTGTAGAGTGTATGCACCGCCACAGAGGAAGTGCTGGGAATTAGAGACGCCCCACTATCCTTTGCCAAACACAGGTGGGTAAATACTGCCATGCATCAAAGCACGCGTACACACAATCCAATCTGCAAGGACTTCATTCTGCTAATGATGTGTAGAACAGTCACTCTCTACACGACCTCCTAGGAATAGCATTATTATGCAAACCTCTTTGTATTTCCAACAAAACACAAGGTGGTCCCACTTCAATAAACCTTGCTCCCCTCATATTTCCTTTACTGATCCTCGCTTTATTATCGCTCCTTTTCATCACTGCCTGTGATAAATTGCTTGAGAGGAGAGGAGTGAAAGGGGCGGTGGGGGGATTTCAGTCACTAAAATGTCAACGGCAAGCCACTGGCTATTCCCATAATTAGTCCTTTTTTCCCTCTTTGTTGTGTTTGTTTTATTATCAACAGAGGAGGAGGTATGTGAGCAGTCTCAGGTTAGCCTTCGCCAGCTGAGCAGGCTAAATGGATGGCGACGGGCGTTCCCAGCAGCTGGTGGAGCAGAGTGGGATTCAGTTTTAATCCCAGGTGAGGTGGGGAGGGGTGAGCGGAACATTTCACATCTGGAGTGAGCTTTTAACTTGTTGGCAGTACATACAGCACTAACACATGACGTCATACTTTTCAGACAAATACATATCTACAGAGTGTTGTTGCCCTGCCGTGTCCCTGCGTTATCTTAGTTTCATAAACTTGTCTGTTGTTCTCCATCTGGTCAAAGTAAAAGATGATCTTCTACCATCAACACATCCAACCTGGAACTAAGAAGGAAAGTTAGGTCCAGTTACTTCATACTTAGTAAAAGGCCCAAATTACACCTGACTTTTCAACTATCCAGGCGATAATTAGATATAAATTAATACAGTTCACACTTATTTACGTGTGTCTCCGTTAACCAGATTTCATGTCTCAAACTTGGTCCTGGCACCACTGTGTTGGCTCAGAGGGTGGTGGCACCTGAAGCAGCCAAAAAATGTCAGCTGCCAAATAAATGTCTGAAACAGAATAATACAGTTCAGCCTATAATGCATGGATGGCACTGGTTCAATGGTTGCATCACAGGGGGAAGGATGATCAATTTCTGTTGAATTTTTTTTTAGCAGTCATTATTACTGCAGCCAGGTCCTTAAAATGCAGACGACTTACTGCCACAGTTAAGAGTTACGATTGCCAATTCGCCCCCCCAAAAAAGACTGAATTGCATCTGAAAATGCTTCTTGGCTGCATTTCCAATTGCTTTATTCAATATCAGAAAAACATCCAACCCACCAAGGATCAATGATGGGATGTATGTAACAACGTGCATTTATCTTGTTACAGTACTTAAGTACATTATTCATGTACCTGTACTTTAGTAGATTTACTGTACTACACCAGGGTGCTCCAAGGTACACAACTAATAATATGTCCCTAATATCTGCCGGTGCTCGCTAATATCTGGTTGGCAACTTAACATCAAACTAGTTCTAAACCACCACATACATCAGCAAATATTTGTACTTCCTATTCCACTACATGTTAAGTTAACAGTACATTGTGTTACATGTTCAAATTTTTTTAATATATATATATTTATTTAAAAGTAATATATAACAAATGGGGACATGGTCCACTTATCCAATCAGTGCGGACAGGTAACATCAGTTAACATCGTACCACCTCCTGCAACGAGAGCCAAATGCACCTGCAGCAGCATCAATCACAATTTGCCTCATAAGTGTTAACAAGGTGTGACAGACTTTGTTCTTAACCCTCGACAAGGATGAGGAGAAAACTACCAGAAAAACATTTCTTCCAGGGGAAAAATAAGGTGTGGACCTCAGGGAGAGTCGATGGTGACGGATCCCTCTCCCAGGATGGACAGAAGTGCAATAGATGACAGAGGCTGTACTAATCCTGTATCAAACAGGCACAGTTAAAGATGCAATTCATTTTGCATTGAGCAAAAGGCTACACTCGGAAGAGAAGTTCATTTATTACTTTTTTATAAATTGAGTAAAATTTGGTCTATTTATTTATACTTTTACTTAAGTAAAACTTATACTACCAAAGATGAATTTAGTGCTAAATGTGTAAATGTGATGATACAGCATCAATTATCTCCTGCAGCCACCTTGCGTAGTTTAGAGCCACAAACTGTTAATGAGAAGAATATTAAATAAAATTTGGATGGAAAACCCAGTAAAGCGAGATTATATCGGATGTTTTTGGTTCAAGGTTGTTGTTAATATCTATTTATCCTTTATTTTACTAGGAACTCTCCTGAGATACATGACTTTGGTGTTGTTTGTACCCCATTTAGCTTTATCTCCCCATTAGACGGCTACAGCTGAAAGAGAACAAAACTATAAAACTATTAAGTCACTCATCACACCTCGTGATACACTGGCCTCCTTTTCTTATTGGAGCATCCACTTCCTCTGGACGTGACAGAATCCAGTATAAAAAAGCTTCAGAGGCAAAGTAACCCTCTGAATATTTGGCATTCGCTAGGTGTATTGCCGAGGGAAATGTAATGAGGCCACAAAGACTGAGAGAGTGATATAAGGTGCCAGACGGTCAGGATCCAACCCTGTGTGGAGTGGACCCTATGTGTCAAGATAGCAGAGAAGCTGAGGGTGAGAAAGTATGTGTGAATTTGTCTGAGCAAGTGTTATGTGTTTATTTTTGTTGCTATGTAAATGTTACAGGGACTTGCACATTTTGAAGGGCTGAAAAAAGGGGTTATATATATATGTGAAATTCAAACCCTGTAGAAAAGCTCTATCTTTAACATTATGTTGTATGTAACAATTTCCCCCCTCAATAAAGTATAAAGCAATATAACAGATATACATCAATATATTGCTTATGTATTGTGTAAGAACTGTGAGGCTGTATAACCCATAATTGATTAACTTAAGATTTGTAAAATGTTTTGCTGTTTACCAAATGTCATTGTCTGTCCACAAAGAAGAGTTTAAAACCACAACCTTCACTCAGAAACAAAACTCAGTCTTTAACTTTACAAAATATAAACAAATAATAATGTGACATTTATTGTGATAATTATCAATATCAACTGAATTTTTAATTCGGCCATATTGCTAAGTTCAAGGTCTTCATAGCGTCTCTGCCCTTATCTACCTCCCTCAGCTGTTTCTCTATATTGAAGTGTCGTACTTTTGGAACGAAGCTAAACAGCTTTCATACATCTACCTATCTTAGCCGGCTAGCTATCTAGCAATGAGTGTTTCATGATAATATAAGACAATACTATAAAATGTGATACAAACAAATCATAACATCTGTCGTTATTACAGCAACTTCAAAAGACTCCCCCACAGTCCTCACACAACATCACCAATACCAAGTTTAGTATTTTAACCGCTCTCTGTTATGGGCGACTTGTATATACAGCCTGAGCAAAAACATAAAAACTTTTCTCCAGTGCAGCGAGCTCAGCCAAACATGGCAACTTCAGCCCCAGCCTTGTGCACGCCCTTGATATGTGACATTCAGTCTGTGTGCGTCTGTCGGTTCATGAGGTCGTTATCCGTCATCATTTGGGGTCTCACTTTGCTGTGAAATATGACAGCAGGAAGTCAGGAGGAGGAGGTGGAGGAGAGGGAAACTGAGCGGTGTGTTTATTCTGAACAAAAAGGACTGACTCACCCCAGTGGTTGCCTGACTGTGTGCTAGCAAGAGGTCAGCAAGGCGAGGATTCAGCGTTCACTACCCGGGTGTTAAATATCTCAGCAATAAAGACGGAGAGCACCCACATGAGACCGCAGCTCGGAATTTGCAATATAGAACAAATTATTCATGATATTCCGCTTTAAGTTTGGGTGTAAAGTAGACACAGAACAGGCCAGAACTTTCCCTCCCATCAGAGTCGTGCTCCTCTGAAGCAGCAGTTAATGACACAAAAGAAGCTTTATCTTGAAAAATCGTATTTGCTCAGTGTGGCAGGACGTTTATTGTGCCTTTGGGAAAAACGTAATATTTTCTTGCCGCAGCTTCTAAGGCATGAAGATATAACAGTGAGGATTAAAAGAATGTGATATGTGCCACAGACCCATTAAGTGAAATATTTCTCCTGCATGTGTAGCAACGACAGCAGAGACAAACACCAAAAGTGTAGCTCTGTTCTCCTTAATTCAATTGAGCCCGTGACTTTCCAAGAGCTCAGACGCATCAGAGAAAGAGACGACTCCGATAGCGAAACAGTCGGTGTTCATTATAGTACAAATAGAGATCTCCAGTGGGAAGATATCAAAGAGGGTAACACAATGCAATACAAAACAGCTTGCACCATTGTTGTTTGTCAACACTAAGTTCCTTCCACAAATTAAACGCTCGGCTTGCAAGACAAAGCGGCGAGACATGTGACACAGATGTCGTCTTGGTAAACGCTGCTGTTTTCTCTATATCTCAATGTGTGTTTGTGCAGCGAGGGAAGCACAATAAAATCTCCCAGGGCTGGAGAGAGCACTGAAGTGGCAGAGAGCGAGAGAAAAAGAGAATCAGCAAGTGAGGCAGAAAGAGAAATAAAGAGGGCGAGCTCGTGGAAAGCACTGAGGCTCCTCAAGGTCTTAACTGCTTAGTCAGATTGCTCTCTGTGCCAGATGTGACTAATCGGCACTACCTGATGAAGCTGTGATCAATCAGCCTCACTGTAAACTACAAGCAGTTTGACACAAAGATTCATTGGCTGCGAATAAGCTCTGCCAACAGAAACAGGGGTTTCCAGTTATTTCCTATAATAAGAATATACGACTGCGGTGCACACTGTAGCCTAGAGGGAAAATGCAATCAGGGTTAGCTGATATGGATTTTTCAAATTAACAATGTATAAATACTTTAGATTCACCATAATGCCACCGAAAAGTTCCTTTAGTCAGAGCGAAATATTTATTACAACTCACATTTGATACTTTATTATAATGTCTCATAGTTTATAATCTCAACAACGTATATGTTAATATCTCAATGACAGATGCATGCTCCCCAGAGGATATATCCTACTGAGTTTAGGGATCTTATGACATCACATTGATGCCACTACTGCAGCTGAAACTTTGAGGTTTTCACTGTCTGCACGGACTGTAAAAACATTATGGGCCACGGCGCCAGCACGCGGTAGATTGACAGCGTGAGCGTGCAAGATGCAAAAGAGATGTCTTTTATTATCATTAATTATTATTAAGTATTAATATTTTTGGGGGGTTATTTTGAAACTGTGGAAGGGCAAATTAGAATAGTCTAGATCATTTATGGGAAATACAGCTTGACACAAAAGTGTATGTTTCCTTCAGCATGAATTGTAATCTGACTTTTGACATTTGACTTTTCATCTAGTGTGAGGTGAAATGTGACAAAAATAAAATATAAAAATAAAATAATATTTTTCTTCCAGCTTTAGCGATACTTTGTCTCTATTGATATTGAGCTAATGTTTTGTAACACGACAAACTGAGATTGTAGACATGACAAACATTGTAAAAATGAGCATGTTTGGTTGCAGACTCTTCTGGCTTATTCATGGTTTCTGCATCCATGTAGCGTGTGTCCGTGTGACATTAATATTTATCTGCTCAAGTCCACAAAGGCCGAACTGTACCCACTACAAGAGAACTAACTTGCATGTACTGTATTTTGTTCAATTTTTATTTTTATTTTTTCTTCTTGTTGCTATGGAAGCAACGAAGGAAGGGTTGCCATCTAAGTGGAATATGTCCCAGATTGTAGCATGAAGCATGTCTGCAGCTTTGTGCATCAGTACTGAAGTATGTCCAAAGCTTCAGTCAACAAATAACTAATCTGAAACAGCTTTTATAAGCCGAGCGGTCACATGTACCACAGCCAGAGCAGAGCCCATCTTCCTCATCTGTCAAGGTCAAATCACTGGCGTCTTAGTTCTGCTGGGAAGTGAGCACTTGTACTCATTAGCTTTGGTGCTCAGAAAGGCCCTTTCCCGCATCGCGACAGTACAGCAGAAAGAGAGTAAGACAAAGCAGATGAATGGTGACAGAGGCTGCATAAAAAGTAAGGAATAATTAATTTGGGCTTCCATGATGTTCTCGGGGCAGCCAACACACTCGCCTCTTCCAACTCAGGTTAGAGGAAACCTCAGCAAAAACAAAACCTCCTAACTTTCAGTTTTTAATGATGCTATTTTTTTTTATTCCAACCAAACAACCGTCTCACCCTCCCTCCTCCCGTCACCTGACCTTCCTCAAATCTAAAGGTTTATGTTGTGGTTTCAATTATCTGCTGGAAATGTTAAATTTTTCCAAGGTTTCACAGACTCTTTAATAAAAGGTGTCTTTTCACACATTGAAATTACTTTTCATCCGGCCACCCCTCTCTTCTCTCTGCTTATGAATAACGTACCATCACTAACTCTGGACTTCTCATTGTCATTGACATGGATATTATTCACTAGCTGTGAATTCTATTAGACAATGAGCTACATGGGTTATTGTGTGATGATATATAAACTGTTGATTTTACAATTATATTTTTGTGTAAATTAATTAAACAACATATGACATGTTATTATTTGTTAATGTTAATTAGTCAGCTTTAGAGTTGCTGGTTTAGTAGCATATTTAACAAGACACAGGACTGATGAGGATTATTTTTGCTAACTTTTGAAAAAGTGAATCGCTGTATTTCCAAAACTGTTGAAATATATGTTTGCTGTAAACATCAGGAAAATGTCATTGATCTCGGTTTTAAATAAAGTTTTAGTGTTTTATCAAGAAAATAAATGCTTTTTGAAGAACCCACAGATACTTTTAGAATAACAACTTATATGACCATGTGTGGAGTGAAATCTTTTTCACAAACATACGGAAATTGATCATCCCACCCTGCAGTTGTCCTTAGCTCTACAGACAAAGTTAAGGACTATAGCTGTTGAACATTCTGGAGCATTTAGCAGCTGAACAGGTGCATATTCCTCTAAGGGGATGTTGGAGACTAAGAACTTAAGATAACTTTTTTAATTGGCCAGAAACAAGAAGTTCTCTCAATCTTGTGTTCACAGCTTGTTCCTCTTGTTTGACCCATGTGACACAAAACAAGATAAAGACCGAGAAATTCTAAACTGTAAAAATAATAAATTTCAACCGACAAAAGCATCAATGTACACAAAACTGTTGGGAAACTGAAAATAGCCACAAAGCCTGATTCTCTCTATGTTTCTGCAAACACACATACACACACACAAACAAATACACACACAAGATTAATCACTGCCCACTGTGAGGTCCAGCCTGGTCCTAGTGTTCACCTCGCTCTGTCTGACATCAGATCAGGACCAGGATACACATGTAATCTCCCATATCTCCCTTAGCCATCGCCACCCAATGAGAGCTGCTCTCTCTCTCTCTCTCTCTCTCTGCAAACTCTGCACAGATGACTGAGGGGGCACGGTGGTGGAGGGTGGAGTACGTGCAAGAACCCACACAAACATAAATTTTCATAGACAAACAAACAGCACCCAGATGATTCTGATGTGTCCTGAAGAGGAAACAGTGATAAATGTGCTTTAAAAGTCAATGTGCTCTGATGATTAAGCTTATTATCCGTGCAACCTCACTGTTGTGATTCACCTGCGTGTGGAGCTAATGTAGAATATGATTTGTCAGTCTGCGAGCAGGAAAACGCAGAATGCTCTCTAGACCGTGAACCCACACACATATTTCAATGTGCATGACATTTAGGCCTATAACAATAATTGTTTGCTCTGCATTCTGAACTCCGAAGGGTACTGTTTGCACATTGTGTAACGTAATCGTACCACAGTTGTAACTGCTATAGATCTGCATGCCAGCTTGGCTTTTGTCCATGAAAACCCAGTGAGTGGAAAATATTAATTATCATCCTTGGAGCTTGTCTGCTTCCCTTTAGGAATGAAAGGAAAAAAGCAAAATCGGCTTAACTTGGAAAAGCACAGCAATTAATTGTGATCTAGTTTAATGACAGCCCACTTTGCCATGTTAATGTGGCTAATTAACAGGCAAAGAGGAAGTGATATTGACTTTGAGTGGCTGCCACTAGACACTGATGAAGGTGCTGATGTGTAAATACCACGTAAGAGTGTGTAACAAGTGCAGGCAAATTCCAGAGACACCACGAGAGATGGACAACACACACACACACACACACACACACACACACACACACACACACACACACACACACACACACACACACACACACACACACACACACACACACACACACACACACACACACACCTCAGTGGAAAGTACAAGCAAAGCAAATACACATTCTATTACCATACGGATGCACTTCAGTATGTGCTGCATACTAACTTGCTCTCATTACTGCTACAACTGCCCGTCGGGGCCAAAAAGCAGAAGCAAAGAGAATATGAGTGAGCACACACTGTGGCTGGAAGCGGCTGCTGAGTCTGGTGACACGTTAATACTCTTTAAACCCCCACCAAGAGAGGACAGGAGAGGAGACGATGTAGGAGGCAATGTAGGAGAGGAGACGAGAAGAGAGTAGATGATGCAGGAGAAGAGAAGAGAGGAGAGGGGAGGGGAGGAGACGAAGTAGAAGAGGACAGGAGAGGAGAGGAGACGATGTAGGTGACGATGTAGTAGAGGACAGGAGAAGAGAAGAGAGGAGTGGGGAGGAGACGATGTAGAAGAGGACAGGAGAGGAGAGGATGTATGAGAAGACAGGAGAATAAAAGAGAGGAGAGGACAGGAGAGGAGACGATGTAGGAGAGACAGGAGACGAAACGAGAGGCGACGATGTAGGAGAAGATGGAGGAGAAGACTGGAGAGGAGAGGATGTAGGAGAGGACAGGAGAAGAGAGGAGAGGAGACGATGTAGGAGAAGACAAGAGAATAGAAGAGGGGAGAGGGGAGGAGACGATGTAGGAGACGATGTAGGAGAGGAAAGGAGAAGAGAAGAGAGGAGTGGGGAGGAGACGATGTAGAAGAGGACAGGAGAGGAGAGGATGTATGAGAAGACAGGAGAATAAAAGAGAGGAGAGGACAGGAGAGGAGACGATGTAGGAGAGACAGGAGACGAAACGAGAGGCGACGATGTAGGAGAAGATGGAGGAGAAGACTGGAGAGGAGAGGATGTAGGAGAGGACAGGAGAAGAGAGGAGAGGAGACGATGTAGGAGAAGACAAGAGAATAGAAGAGGGGAGAGGGGAGGAGACGATGTATGAGACGATGTAGGAGAGGAAAGGAGAAGAGAGTAGAGGAGACGATGTAGGGGACGACAGGAGAGGAGAGGAGACGATGTAGGAAAGGACAGGAGAATAGAAGAGAGGAGAGGAGAAGAGAGGAGAGGTTTCTGTGTCTCTGCTACATCATAATGTAACATAATAAAATCAGTGCTGCAGATACAGCCCTATGGATGTTGTGCAATATGACAATAAACCAAATGCTGTGAGATGATGTGCATTTTCAATGTGATTTATTTCTATTTTTTCACACCAAGCTCTCTATGTCTAATCTTTGCAATGTAAAGAACAAAAATCGATAAGCAGTCATTGTGGGATAATTATATTTTAGGATTTTTAAATCAATGTGTTGCGATACATTCATTTGTAATAAGCCAAGTACAAACAGCCCTTTCTAGTTAATCCATACTGAATAAACACTGTCGGAAGATTTTGTCTTCTCCATTTACAGAAACTTCACTCCATCAAGATGTCTATCAATATCCCACCTGGGGCTGTAACTAACTAACTACTATCTATTAAAGGAACAGTTTAACATTCTGGGAAATCACATTCTCGCGGAGATTTAGAGGAGAGAATTTTTACTGAAGAGGCAGCAGCTATATTTTATGTTCAATACACTACAACCTAAATTATTTAAATTTAAAATATGTCAGTTGAGAAAACCCCCAAAATAGAACACGTTTACTAAGAAACAATTTTTTTTAAAGATTTGGGTTTATAAACTTAATAAAATCAATTAAATGTTATATATTATTATACATATATACATATACATTTGGCTCTGAAGTCACATCTGATCACGCATCTTCTGTAGTTTCATGAGATCCAAGTCCCTTGTTTAATATAAACAATAAACACTAAGTGTGTGTTCCTGCATCTTAACTGAATTGTCTGGTGTGTATGCCTCTTAATACAATAGATATGATGAGCTGTAGAGGTGCTCGGAGAATAAGTCTGGTTTGCTGTTTTCTCTTTTTCACAGCATCTGCTATGACACTATAAGACTTTTCCTTTAATGTTTAGTTCATAAAATATCAGAACATCGTGCAAATCTTCTAAATATCACCCAAGCACCCTGAAATATTTTGTTTTGTGCAACCCACAGTCTAAATGAGGAGTAATCAACTCACAATGGCTTAAACAGAAACACTATCATCAAACAAAGCTAAATGAAGAAACCTGTTCTTCTGTCAAAGGCCTCCCACACCAACACAGCTGAGTCTCAATGAAACACATCACACTCCTGTCTCCACCTCCTCTACAGCATGACATCTAAATCACTGGAGTCACTTCCTGACTCACTCTCCTCTATAACATCCTCACCCAGCAGGGAGAGCGTTAACAGAGCGACGTGTTGCCTGCCAGACGAGCGCCTACCTTTTGACGGCTCTGTGCGCTTGGGCAGATCCAACGTGTCGTAGTTTTTGTCGTTCTCACCATTCTTTTTGCCTGGGTAAGAGAGAGAGAGAGCAGGGAAGACGATGTCAGTGTTGTTTTGTGAGACAACTGGATTATAAGGCAGAGTGTGGTAGATACCGGGGGTTAGACCGACATGGATTTAGAAGGCTGATGTCATTGTCTTTGAATCGTAACTGTATTTTCTTTATGCTAAATAAAAAAAATATTGGTATCTCAAATAGCATCAATATCACAAATAAAACTATATATAGATTGATTCCAGCTGATCAAGGTGAGGCAGATTTCAAATGTGGTTGTGGAAAATTATGAATTTTACATATCGGTCTAATCCGGAACTGTACTACACATTAATCAACAATAAAGCATAAACGTTTGTATGTATACACAACATAGCTGTCTGTGTTGTGTACACATACAAATGTTTATGCTGAAACATGGCATGTACAAACACACATAGAAAACACACCATCTTCTGCCCTGGGGATAAAAAAAAAAAAAAGACCATACACATACAGTATAAATACACACACTTTCTCTCCACAATCATACATACACTTTTATAATGTCTATGACGGAACAAATACCTTGAATAATGCAGTGACTGTCTGAGGCTAAATGGAACGGGGGAAGGTGGGTTGACTGGAGCACCAGCAGCTAATGGTCATCTTACATGAACATTCCCACGGGACAGTAAAGAGGTACACAGACATACGGGCCGAGTCCTCAACGAGACAGATGTGAAACTTGTCTCCACTGAAGTTGAGGGAAGAGGAAGTGATGAAGCCCTTTGTTAGCCACCACTTCCCTTCAGGAAACAAACATATACATTTAAGTTGGCTGAATCAAGGTTGGAGAATAATTAGTTCTTTAATGTGAAGTTTGATATCAGTTCATCAGTGCTGTCCTCCTGTGAAAAGATATATAATGGATCAATGTTACATTAATATTATGGGAAGCTCAATCTGAACTAGAAAATTCCTCCTGCCGAGAAATTTCGAATGGGTGCCTTGCTTGCTGCCGGCTCCAGACAGACTCTTTTTTGCAAACTGCATGTGACATGATCAAGGTTGGGAAGAGAGAGAGACAGACAGACTGGCTGCTTTAAGAGAGAGAATCATAGGATTAGGAATCATTCTATTTTGTTTATTTTGCTTTATTTCTTTTTTTGGGGGTTCTCATAGGTTAGATGCTATATGGGCCTCCAAGGATGGTTTTGCCTTCCCATGGTCAGAAAGCAGATACCACTACTCTAACAAGCAGAACAAAACAATAATAATAAACTGTGCAGGAGCTAGTTTTACTGGTAAAACATTTTATTAGGTGTGCTTCCAGTCTCAGTTAGGTACAGGTGCAGGACCAAAAGAAGCAAACAAATGAAGAGGAGGTTTGAGTACAACCTGAACAAGCACAAAGTCTGGAAGCGTTGAGGCAGGAGGGAACAGCTACTCTGACTCTGTCCACAAGTAACATGTGCAAGTCCACAGCTGCCCATTGGGCCTCAGGACAGCTGCTCCTACCCCCTCCAATCTTTAGACTACATCCATACCACTACATTTGGTTTTTAAAACAATCTCTGTCCAGTGTTTTGGCTCTAACCCCATTCATACTAAAACGCCTGAAAACGCTTATCATGTGACCACTAACATACACAGGGATTGTGACCGGTTCCTCAAATATTAGCTTGTTTCCTACTCATGTAAATAGTTGTATTATTGTAAAACAGCTGTCAGCAAAGACAACAATGTCAGCAACACTTGTAATTGATGATCCATGTTGTGTTCTACACTGACACTAATGCTGGTTGTTTTCTTCCTGAAGCGGGTCATGTGAAAGGAGCCTAACGAATCAGCAAAGGCTACGTCATGACCAAAAAGACCCAATCAGCTGAGTGTCTATACGTCCTTGTTTCTAAACATCTCTGTTTCTGTCCATCCAGACTCAAACACTGTACCAGAGTTTTCAAACTAAAATGGGCCAGTGGCGTTTCCAAACTTCTCTGTTTAAGCGACTCTAAAACTGGGAAGCAGTGTGGACGCCGGGCATGTCTGTAACAGAGTGGATGGGTTTTAAAATTAAAATGTAGTATGGATGTAGGCTAAGAGAGGCTAAGCTAATTAGCTTCAGACTTAGATTTATTGGTAATGCACACACTAAGATGAGTGAAAAAAGTGTTCATCCAACTTTCATGAAGAACGAGCACTTCAGAGGATTTCCCAATTCACTAAAGGACCTTTTCAACTAGTGAAGAACTTTATGTTGAGTATAAAACTTAGAAGCTTTGAATGTCTGCAGGGAAAACCATACATTTTGAGGATATTGAGGTGTGACACACACACACACACACACACACGCGCACACACGCACACGCACACGCACACAGGCAGGGCCTGCAGCAGAGCTTGACATTTATGCTTTAATACAACACAAAGGGATCAGAGATGAAGGGGCTCTGGCTGGAAACAGTCAGCAGCAGTTTTTCATCACTGTTTGGGATTAGTTTTATCTTCAGTCTAAAAGTCTCAGTTCAATCACACAGAGTCAGACAAAAACAACTTTTGTGTTCAAGTTTTAATTTCAATTCTATTACTGCATATTTGATTGGTTTGATTAGTCAAGCTCTACTTACATCCTGACAAATGGACTTACCTCTTTTACCAAGCACTCTTTACCCTTCACCTATTTTCAAAGACTGAGGAACAACTAGCACTAATGAACTGTGAAGATTGGAGATGTGGGAGTCTATAATCTCTCAGTGCTACGGTACAGTAGGTGGGTATGGTGAGGGAATGCATGTGGAATGAGTGAAAAACCCCAATTTTCTGAAGTCCTTGCAAGTTTTTCAGGTTTTTGGAGGACACCCAAACCTACTTCTAACTATATTCTACAGCAGGGGTAGAGGAGGAGGAGGCGGAGAGAGGGGAGGAAGGATGAAGAGGAGGAGAACTGAAGTGAGAAGGGTTGAAGGAGGTCCACTCACCTTGATTAAACCATTCCTCTATAGTTAGCCAAGGAAGCAGCAGCAATGCCAAAAAACACAAAGCAGGGAGAAGAGAGAAGAGGCATGGTGAAAAAAGATGTGTGTGCTAAGAAGCTGTGCAATATATGTGAAGAGTTATCCACAAGAGAGTCATATTTTACCGAATATGGAGGGGTGGAAAGGGTGAAGGGAAAGGAGAAAAGGGCCGACAGAGAGAGAAGGAGAGAGCAAAGAAAGGAAAAGAGTACTTTTGAGATGGAGAAGAGACGAGATAGGAAGCCATTAGCAGTCCATAGGTGTTTTCTGAGAGGCATGTTCAAAGAGTTGGCATCAATTGAATGGATTTTTTACGAGAGAACGGAAGAACAGTCCGAAATATGAAGAGAGGCCAGTAAGGGAGAAGGAAGGAGAATAAAAAAAGAGTAGAAATAAGAAATAAGGGAAAGACTGAAAAAGAGTGGTAGAGGGGCAGAACAGTGAGGAACAGTGAAACATTCAAGTAGAAATGACTTGTGTTTATGTAAGTGCTTCATTAAGATTACTGTGTGGGAAGAGATGTGCTCAAAGAGAAAAACAAGCCAAGAGTCAGACTGTTTATTAGGTAAAACATAGCGTGAGCTGCTAAGCGTGTGTTGATCATAATGCTGTGCTTTATACTCAAAGTGACATTAGACTGAGGAGCAGGCCAAACATAGCCTACTTAAGGTAACAAATTACCCAGGCTACTGCCGACAGTGTTGCTTAACTACCCGCCTCCACGCTCCTTTATAGCTGCGTTTAATGTTTCTATACCTGAGCGTCTTTCCTCAGAATACCTTCAGGGTGTGCAGCAGCTAAACACAGCTCCGAGTGTGTATGAGTATTCACGCGGTTAATTGGGTTCTTTATAAATCTGTATACATGTAAGCTCCTGTGTTGTCCCTGACCCCCTGAACCCAAGGATTCTCCAGTGAGACGTTGGAAGTCAAGGGTCAATGGCGGGTAGTCCCACCTCATTGGCTGACTGATTAATAGCAGCCATTATTGTTTTACAGCGGGGCGATAACAGTGTCGTTTAGCGAACAGCCTGGGAGGATGCCGATTAAGACGCAGCTAACGGCACATACGTACACGGCACATCTGTTAAGTAGAGTGGGCCACGACAAACGCGGCAGACGGCGCCTTGATATTCATCAATTATGTAAGTAATTTAACAACATATTGAAGGTGAGAGGTCACAGTTACACAGTGGACTGCCTCATCTTTATTGTCTGCACACGCAAAACAATCTGAGATGAAGCTTCACTGTGCTCTGAAAGAGAGGGAGCTCGTAGATTATAAAGATTATATATCATTAAATCCCCCTTTTTTCAGAGTGTTTTTACACCTATCGAAATTCCAGTGTCTTGATGGCTCTGATTTTGAGTTGGCTTTTTCTCACGATTTTGTGTGTTTTACATCATGTTCACAAACCAAGTGTCAATAAAATAATCGCTCATTAATCGTAAAAGTTTGAAATAATCGTGATATTGATTTGAAGTCATTTCGCCCTGCCCTAATGTCTCTGTAGTCTCGCTGTTTCAATATCGCTCTGCTGTCCGTCAATTTTTTTTTATATTTTACCGTCATCAAAAATATCAACGAGGAAAATGAGAACAATGAAAATAAAACAACCATCAACTTATATTGTGTTTTCTTTCCCGAATTGGTCCGAAGTTGCCTGTTGCACAATTAAAATTCACCATTTAAACATTTCTACTACTGTAAAAGAGAACGTGTTTTATTGGAGAGACAGACATCTCACTTTGGAGTTTTTATAAACGTATGATTCTGAATAGTGGTGATTCTGTTTCTTGTGTCTCCCTCCTCACTCATTCCCACCTTTGGCCTTCTTGCCTCCGAAGCAGCCGGCATCATCCTTCTTCTTCCTCTGGGGTCCCGCTGAGCCGGGGGCCTGCGGTGCTGATGGGTCCAGGAATTTTTCAGCGCCCGGCACCTCTTTGTGGACGTGGTAGGACAAGTTCCTCATAATACAAACACAGTTCTCGACGGACTAGGAGAAAAAAGACGCAGGGAAGTTAAAGTAAAACTGCATGTGTGTAAAATGAGGTCAGTGATTTCTATGTAAAAGACTCAGAACAAAGGCCATGTACTGTACAGCTGTAAGCAGCATTAATATTAACTGTCATCTGTTTTATTGGATGAATCGTACGTTGTCTTACCTTATTGTCCATGTCTTTCTTCCCTACAGCTGATTGGAGAGCGTGCAGCAGGGCGTCCACCAATCCGTCACATTCCCTCAGTCTGCGCCGAGCCTCTGCTCCGTCTGAGCTGACATTTCTAGAGAAGTCACACATGACAAAGTAAAGAAACAAAAAAAAAAGGCAAATAACAACAGGAGCAAATATTACACGATAATACCAAGCAATCAAATTAATACAAAACAAAAGATGCAGCAACATATGTATACAGTAAAATATACTGATGTGTGTTAGTTTATATTAATGTTTTTAACTGCAGTTGTCAAAAGTCAGTATTCGAGACATTACCTTACATTTAAACACTAAAACCTTTTAAAATCTGACAAACTGCTGATAATCTCCATTTGCCACTCATATTACAATGAATCTGAGTAGTATTATTGTTCCTACAACAACCACTGTTACTATTAATTTATGCATAGTGGCAATTTATTTTAAGTTCAAGGTAATTTAGTCATTACAATCATAAAAGTATTGTGATTAAATGTCAGGAACAAGGTATAAAATCAATGAAATGATCATTTGTATGTTACATTAGTATCATCTCAGGTTTAGTGATTCTCAAGAAAAGCAAGAGTAATATGGCAAGTATATAGAACAGATGAAATTGAATGGCAGATAAAAAAAAGTCAGATATCAGTTTAAACCCAACAAGTGATTTTGTGGGTTTGCATGTGACCCATGTCCTGTATCCTCCAGTTTTTTTTACCTTTTAAGTATTATGTAAGAAATCCTGACTACTTTAGAAATAATCTTAAGAGGAAAATGATGAACATAAATTTCATCTTCGGTATGAAGGGAAATGCCATGTGTGTTACATCAGCCAGCGCCCTGAGCACAGCAGAGCTGGTGCAGTCTTAGTGCGGCTGCCTGACTGACTGTGAAAGGCGAGGCTTTAAAGAGGGTTAAGGGAAAGCTGGGGCGGCCCGCTCCTCACCAGGGACTTCATTTATGAGGGCTTCCAACCCACATAATCCCATTAGCCGACCCCCAGTTAGTCCCGTGGAAGAGTGGCAGCCTTGCAGAGGTAAGCATAGTACTGTGTAGCTGTGTGGACTGCAACACATATCACATCTAACACTGTCACACACGTGGATGACTCGCTTCAACAACAAAGCGCACAACTGCACGACCATACTGCACTAAACCAAAATAACATTAGAATAATCCTTCTGTGTGCTCTAATTATTATTTAACAAATTCGAAGGGACATACAAGGCCACCTATTGACGAATAAAACTCTAACTACACACAGAAATACCGTATCTCTCTTACTTAACATCTTGTCATCTTCTTGGTAGAAGTATTTCTGTCTTTTCTCTATGAAGAGACTAGAGCCAGATCAATATCTCGGTTGGCTGATAAAAATCTGCTAAACGACATATCAGTATAAACATTTATATTTGTAGATATGCACAGATAGGAAAATGTATATTTTACCAAAGAAACGATGCAGTAAAGATGTGTATCTATCTATGTTTACATTTTACAGATAAAATATTGATCTTCTTAAGTCAAGTTCAATATATTTTGTTGGATTTGTCCTCCTTTCATTTATAGTTATTTATGAGAAAGTTCACGGTTAAGCTTACATTTCTTTTCCATGATAACATCTTGAGAATCATTGCCAATTTATATATGAGCTTATCAGTTTGACTAGTGGAATATAACCAACCTACAACTCCTGCTAATTAAAACTCATATTCGGTGGAGACCTGGCAGACGGCACAGGCCATCTGCACACACTCATAAACCAAACCCATCCGTCTTCAGCTGTTGGAAAAAACGGTCACCACCTTCCCTTTAAAGTGATCCAGAGGAGCGCCGCCTTGGATTTATTTGACAGGATGTGTTACGGGGGCAGACTGACAGAAGATTTTTATTGTCAGCTGTTTCATTTCAGGGGAGCAGTTGTCTTGGTGGAGGGTTTATGGACGGTGTGTCTGTCAGTGCAGACACTTAGGGAAGCAGCGGTTGTGTTATCTGATGGTGTAATATTCAGCTTCTAGTGTTGGCTGAGGTCTATAGATACTGATGATTACTGATACACCAGCAGTGTACCATCTGTTGTTGTAATACTGCACTTCCTCTCCAGGAGAGTAAACTGCTAATGTTATCAAACATGGAGACCTGAGCTGTTTGCATTCTTATCTTATTACATCAAGGCAAATCATGTGTCTTAAAGCACGTGAAAAAGAAATCTGCAGTATGAGGTTATGTGGATGTGCAGGTGAGCAAGGATAATTGTGCAAATTGGATAAATCAGATTGTTTCTTTTGTAATGATGGTCCAAAGACACACAAACAGCACATCATGCAGTGATTGTGTTACCCACCTAGTGTTTCTTTAAGTATTGTGTTACCAAGTGACTCCTCTGTCATTTATCTGATTCGACCATTCAGGCTCACATCTCCAGTACTTCACTGTCTCCAACTGTTCAATATATTGAGCCATTTCAAAAACAGCAGATAACTTTGCTACCCATGACATTACTGACAAAACTAGAATGTGACTTAGGAGAGCGCACACCTCTGCCAAGGTGGAACAGTCCCTTTATGAGACCAAATTTAAATTCACTAGATAATAGGTAAGTATGTCTACTAATATTTTGATTGGGGAAATAACACAACGACAAAATACCCCCCAAAAGGTACTGCAGTTTTAAGAGAAACAAGGGCATTCTCTTTTCTGTGGTAACCAAGTGCAGAAACAGAAGAGGGACACATTTCCTTGAAAGCACATGTACTTTTATCATTAACCAGCAAATAGTTAGATCTTTGTAAAAGAAAAAGTTTTTAGACAATTGTCACTGTGCTGTGCTTGTGTCCTTATCTCTAATGACAGAAAGAGAAACTAACTAAAACCCATTTTTTTGTGGCTTTACAACATTCCTTGCCTCATTATTTTTGGACTAGCGATGGTTGAGAGGTGCATTTTATTATTCGAAAGAGAATAAGCGCAGTTGCACATTCAGAGGTCCGTCTGTATCTGCACGAACACTAACAGCCTGTCACTGTGATCTGGATGTGTCTATAGTGTGTCTGCTTTATCAGATGAGGTGTGGGTGTGAAGGTCACTCTGAGTCATGTGGCCATCAGAGGACAATAGAGCAGCTGGGTGGAATAGACTGGAGCAGGACTGATGGAGACTGATGGAGATGGATGGAGACGTGGCTGACCTCTGCTATCGCACAGCAAGGTCAACGGCAACTCCGAGAGACCATATGCTTACCCAAGGGGTTGGTATTGATTCTGCCTTCATTTCTTATTCTTGTTCAGATCCTTGTGTGTGAAAAAAGAAAATGTTTTTTTTTTCTCAAACACAAGTGGCTGAATAAAAAAGTGGCCTGCTGGCAGTGCTCTACGAGACGTCAGGGGATCACACAGTAAACTGGATATTTGTACCAAATGTCATCGACAGAAAGATCAACATTGCCTTCCCCTGGGTCACAATTATAATCTATTGCGAACCAACATAATACTACATGAACTCTGGAAAATGCCCGCAAATTTCGGTCTGAACATTTTCCCCATGACCTTTACATTTGACCACCAAAATCAAATCAGTTCATCCTTGAGTCCAGGTGAATATTTGTATCGATTTTGAAGAAATTACCACAAGGCGATCTTGGGATATTGCATTCAAAGGAATGGGACAGACGGACAAACAGAAAACATAATGCCTCTGGCCACTGTCCAGACTTCAGTGCATGTCTGAAAGCAGCTGCTGTGTTTCCATCCACATGTGTTTGCTGTTGGACGTCTTAACATGTGATAATAGGTGATTCTGTAGCATTGAGACTATTAAGGAGGACTTTCCTGTCATGTTGCGATAGATTCCCTCTCCTATTGAATTATATCATCTTTGTGCAGTGACTTAATGTCACTAAATTATTAGTGATGCACATGGAAACCCAGCAGTTAATAATTGAGTCACAGCACATTTATCAAAAATGTAAGCTCCTGATACCCAACCTGGGTGTTCACCTCCATCCCAAAGCACGCACGCACTCACGCACGCACGCACACACGCACACACGCACACACACACAGCTTCCCTTCCACTAAGCCCACAGGGTAAACACTGTAAATAGTGGAGACTTTTATAATGAAACTATCCATGCCTTTATTGAGGTGTAAGCTGTGTCTCTGTTGGCACAAGTAAACAGATTCTCTCTGGCATCAGCGCTTTCTCCCCAGCGCACAAACCAAACTCTGCGTCTAGGCAACAGCGGGCTTGGTTGCAGTTACCATGGAGACGCACTCTCGTCAGCAGTGTCTGCATCAAGGGTTGAGGGGATGAGAGCAATGGGGAGATTTTGTGATGTGCGACAGCACTGAGATGAGTCTCCAGAGGTGATGAGGTTTGGATTCAGTATTTGGGGGGGATATAGGTGAAAAACATCCCGTTGAAGCGCACGAAAGAAAAGATGGAGAATATGACAGATAATGAAAGACAACATGAGAGAAACAAGGAGAAGGAGGCTTCCCACTGTGGCCCTGATGTATAATTCCATGACTTCCCTTTGACTTTCCTCAGTTATATCAGAGCGTTATCAAATATTCCCTCTTGGTTCGTTAATGCTGATCTTCAACTCAGCAGAAAATTTTCTAAAATTACAAGCACATTTCCCCACTTTTGTGGCTGTGGGGACTGTGGGTGTGAATTTGAGTGTGCCTGGTTGTTTGTCTTTGTATGTTGGGCCTGTGATACGCTGGCGACCTGTCCAGACTGAACCCCGCCTCTAGCCCAAAATGTCTTATAATTGGCTCATAAAATTGACCCTAAAAGGATAAGCGGCATAGATAACGAATGGATGGATGAAATTCTGCACATTGCAAACCTATCATCACAAAAGTATTTGTTTTTTGGACATAAACAAAATAAAGTGACCACACAAAGTCTAAATGAAGCCTCATTAACATAGTCACAGATGCTTTGAGAGCTCAGTGGTTCTCATGGGTAAACTCACAGCACGAACATGGGAACATTGAACTGTCCTGATGGTATTGGAAGAAAAGAAACGTCATTTACAGATAAATAGAGGAAAGGACGTTTGATCCTATGCAGCTTCCTTTCATCCAGGCCACACTGCCTGCAAGAGTGGTGCATGACAACTGCACCCCAGATATGCTGCATGTCGTGGTCGTCTGTTGTTAACACAGGGAGCACGTCTGCTGCTGCAGCAGAGCTGCAATGTGAGGATTCTGGTATGATTACTGAATTTCCTTCAATAGAAGTATTTCTATACACGCAGCGTAGTGCCAGGAATCTATGGTATGAAACTATGAATCTTTCGGCCCTGCAACAACCTTGTTTAAACATACAAATGGATTTAGTCAACAGAAATGCAAGATGGCTTTTACTTTGAAAGGGTACCGGAAGTGTTGCAAATATTTTGTGACATATTTGACAGATGGGCATTGAAACTGTTGTGATGGATAGTATATTCAGTATATTACAGAATTCTAATTCCAAAAAACACTTATCTGTATCGGTATCTGTCCTAATTCTAAGTTGGTAACTCAGGGTGACCAGGCTTTTGCAACCAAGACACAGAGGCTCTGGAATCCCTTGCCTAAGCAGAATAGACTTGTGACTACTTTCTTATTTTTTTTTTTAAAACATTGCATAAACATTGTCTTACATTTTTTTTAATGTAAGACAAGTCATCTTTTTGTTTTGTTTTCTTCTGTTATTGCCATATATTTTGCAAAGCACTTTGTAACCTTGTATAGATCAGTGCTATAAAAATAAAGTTTTATTATTTGTATCATTCAGTTAGCCACTCTTCCTTATTTGGAGCTGTTTGTACTGATACGGATGGACCTAATAATATATGCTGATGTCCTCTGTAGGGCAGGATACTGCAGCAGGGCAGGTTCAGGCCGAACAATCATCATGTACGGTTCCTCTCTTATTTCAGCCAAGTGCAGTGTGACTGGTTTGCAAAGAGCATCAGGGCCTGAACAATTGCCGTCTTCTTCCACAGTAAGTGTATGTAAGGGGTTTAGGCGAAGGTCCATTCCAGCTTTTATCTCAGACTACAGCCCTTCAGCAGACCTTCAGTTTTTAAAATAAATGGACCGGAAAGGGTCGGCTGAAGGGCCACGCGAGTCACACCACTTTAACAGCGAGGTATGTCGATGTGGAAATGGAGAGGTTAACACCATTGTGGATGTCTGACCTAAGCACAACTGAAAGTTTTATATACTGTCGTTGAGAACAGAAGAGTGTGACACAGTCATTTGAGGTTCAGTGATGGGATGACTCTAGCTCACACAGAGGTTAATGATTCTCATCCCAGTTAGTGTTTGGATGTTGTCATAGCAACAAGAAGAAGAAGAGTAATTTCCTAAAATACTAAACAAATATACTGACTAGTCATGAGGCAATAATTTGCTCCGTGGACTCAAATTATCTTCACTTGCCCTCAACAAGCCTGAGACTGAATTCATTTGTGTGATTATTTAATTGTAACTCAATTAGTTTGCAGCTAATGTTGCTCATTGGCCCCATGATGGAGTGGTCACAAAGTAACGCAGAGAGACTTTTACGAATTCCCAAACTACAGTAGTAGTATGTCATAAACAGTTTTACGAGTCATCCAGAAAACCCGCCACACATACAGACCATGACAGAAAGAACTCAGCATCTGCCAGAAATCTGACACTGGCTCAGGGTTGACAGAAACAGTCTCATATATGTCACACCTGTCCCAAGCTACAACTGCCATCACAGTGAAAACAATCTTTAAAGACCATGTGTGTGGTTAAGGTCTCAACTTTAAACTCCAGGATGATCTCTGTAAGCTAGAATACACTTTAACCAAAATAAATCTGCCACCTGTCTCCACAATCTAGCCTAATATCTGGGTCCTTCCTGTTTTAAAAGTTGCTTTGTCCAACAGCGTGAGGTCCAGTATACAGGCTTCCATCTATGTAATAAAGGCAGCAAATAATTCCTCATACCTGTTATTTAAAGATATATGTTGAACTTCTTGTGTAAATTTATCATTTATTTGCTTTTTTGTTGAAATTCCTGCTGTAGACTTTCATAATCAGGGCACAGTCTGTGCAGGGCTGAGACTAATGATTATTTTCATGATCATTTATTCTGTCAATTTTACACACATATATTACGATCCAAATCGTAATATTCTTTTCCTCAAGGTACTTTACAGAGTCAGGACAGGACCTTAGAACATCAAAGACAGAAACCCAAGAGTTTTAATCATTCAGTTAATCAATTTGGCTGAATAATAAAAATGTGAAATCTTCAAATAGTTTTAATCCAACAATCAATCCAGAGATGTAGACCTAATTTTTAATTATGCCAAAAAGTAATCAAATCCATTTACTTAATGTAAGACTTGAACCGAAATACAGTTCTAAACTAGACTGGTTGCTTGGAGACAGTATACCTCCACCAAGGCTTACACCATATCTCGCCATGTTAAAAAAAGTGAAAAATAATGTGGGTCTTAACTTTCCACCAAGTTAAGACTCTATTAACAGATTTATAAGATATCTTTTAACTAAACCAACCTGAGGCAGCCAGAGGTGTTCTTGAAGACGGTGGTCCACTCTGCATCGCGCGGCTTCGAGTCCTCGTTTGGCTCGTGCTCCCACCCGGAGTGGGGAATAATGACCTCGTTGGTCACGGTCTGCAGGCCGTGGTTGATGATCACCATCTTCAAGGGTTCATAGGACGACAGATTCCACAGGGTTCCTGTCGGGAAACAGAGGTGGAACAAGAATTATAGTTCAATTCAGACGATCGTGATAAGAAGAAAGAAACCGGCAGTAAACACAAGGAATGGGAAGAGAATGAAAGTGATATTGATAAAATATAATGGCAGCTGTACAGCAGCCAAACATATTGTAGCACAGACTGTAATAAAACCATTTTAGACTGGCACTAAACCAAATTTGAAAAAGAAAATGGAGCAAAATTGGTTGTTGATTTGCCAGACACGATATGAACTAGACATACAGAACATCATTGTAATACTTTTATTATCCTCCCAAGAGAGCGGAACTGAACAGCACTGTGTTGTAATCAATACTGACTTTATATCAGCCATATGACTGTGAGCATAATAATGCCAGAGGGACAGTGAGGTTACATTACTCTTATGATGCTTTGTCTTTTATCAATGGATGCAGTAACATAACATTTAAATTCTGTAGATACACTGTGTGCGTGTATAGGATCAATGCAACTGTAACTATAACAGCTTTTCTGTTAACATAAACAACACAACTCAATTCTCTCCCAAACAATCCAAGCAGAAGAAAGAACATTTTCTCTTTACCTGCACCTCTCTAAAACAGGCAGCCTATTTTATATTTCTGCAAAAAAAACAACAGGTAATCCAAACTGAGCTGCGTGTGTGTATCCTGAGGATTCACAAAGAGAGAGGCAGGGAGACAGACTAAGCAGAGAGGAGGCCATTTCAGGCAGCGTAGCCGACCCAAACAAAAATGAAATGCTGCGTTAAAGCATCAGCATCAGATGATCTGGGACTCAGAGGCTGTGGAGCGAGACTTCCAGTCAGAGGAGAAAGTAAACTGTCACAGCAATAATTACAAAAAAAAGTTTCTGCCTATATTAACACATCCCCCGGGTGTCTGAGACCCAAATGTGTCCTGAATGCATCCAGAGATCTGCTCACAAAAACCACATTCAGAGGTCGTCTGGAACGTATGTGGCCACATTCTTTTCGCTGTGTCGACACAAATGCATCCTGGGGGACATATACAAAGGACTGTCTCCTCAGCTGTCGTCTCCGACCTGCTACAGTTTCACAACCAAATCAATCTACAGTTCTCTGTGGCCATGTGTTTATTTGTTTGTGGTCAGTGCCACAATATAAACACTGGACACCACAGAATGACTTGCATTCATTCATTCAATAGCTCCTGGCTCTGCTCGCTCTCTTTCTACCGGTCTTGGTCGACCCGAAACACACACACACACACACACACACACACACACACACACACACACACACACACACACACACACACACACACACACACACACACACACACACACACACACACACACACACACACACACACACACACACACACACACACACACACACACACACACGGATATTAAAACACCCTGTTAAGGTCATGGTTTGGTTCGGTTTACAAAAAGATCCTGTTTGGGTTAAAACCTACTTCCTAAAGGTTATGGGACCGTCGTTGTCATGGTTACAATAATAAACACGTGGTTAAGAAAACAACATGGAGTATCAGTTTCACAACCAATAACCCCAAACCTCCCGCTAACATGGACTATCGGTTTCACACAGGAAATGAACAGCAGTCACTCGTGCCAAAGTCCTGTGTTTTGTCTCAACCGAACCTCCCGCTGACATGGACTGTTGTGGGTAATAATCAGCTGGCAGGTTTATAGGGTAAGTCAGGATGATACTCTCAGAGTTTATGTTGAAAGACTTGGGACTTAATTTGTCTCTCTTAGTTCTATTTAGTTAATAATTACAGCAGAAGTTCTGGGGGATGCATACAGGAAGTATAATGTTGCTGTGGATTCTTCTGTGAGGTATGCTGAGGGCTACAACTTATATTTTGGTCAAATGGCACCATTCAAATTAATAGTAACCCTGGATGTGAAGAACACATTCACTGGATTACTTTGATGGTGAAAGAAACTTAAAGACATGATGATTCTCACACTGGTTCTGGATTTACAAGAAGCATTCTGTTTCTAATGCCTTTTCAGGCCCTTTCTAGAGGTGTACCCGTCATGAACATCAGAGTTAATTACATCGTGAGAAAGTGTCTCACAGAATTAAAAAAATATGTGCATCATATCTATGTGCTCTGATTTGATTAGGTTTTGACTCAAGGAGTATTTGAGGCAAATTGTGGTAATTGGGTGTTTTTATTTTATATTTCTTATTTAAACTACCATAATTGCCTCCATGAGCTGTGTGTCTGATACACTAGTGCTGTCTGTAGCTGTGGACTGTGTTTGAGTCAGTGGGCCGAACTTCTATAACTCTCCAGTGTCTTTAGACCACCAGCATACTCCCTCACCCCCAACGCATCCCTTCAACTCTCCCATGCTCCCCTTGGTGGAGTGCCTGGTCTAAAGTAAAAACAACCAGCAGCTGGAGCAGATTTTCCACGCACACATTCACATCGGCATGACCACACTTAAGTACTGAGAGACACATGCACTGTGCATATTTAAAAAATGCGCTGGTGCGCACACATGTACAGACACCCACGGTCTGTGATTCCCACTCGCCAGACAATAACAGACCATTAGCGGAGCAGTGAAACTGTCATTCTTCCTCACTCTGTTCTTTAAAACGGTTTCTGTACATTTTCCAGACGGTCAATATTTCCTCTGTTAAATCATGCTCTCTGCACACACACACAAAAGTCTCAGCAGACAGGCCCGCTCTAAAAATAACTCCAGTCCTTCTGGTGTGTTTGTGCCTGGAGAAAACTGGTTTCCTACGCCAAGCATTGGCAAAAAGAAAGAAAAAAAAACTCATTAGACTAATCCGCAAACTGTGTTATATTCTGTCTGGATGCGGTTTATGTCGTCTCTTCATCACATCTCTGCTGTGAGTGAAATATCAAACTAATCACCTCCATTCCCTCTGTGTTGGCGACTCGAGCAGCGTCCTGAGAAAACAAGGCGACCAGCATCTCAGTGGAAGGCTGTTACATGTGTGAGCTGAGCTGCGAGGCCACATGCACACACAAATCCCAGGTGTGATGCAGGATATTGAAGAGACTCTGAAGCCTCAGGGCAAACACATCATATTTATGGGACTTTAAAAGCGCTTGTGCGGGGAGTGATGAAATATTTTAGACAGTGTGGATGTTCTGCTGTAATGTTACTAAATCCTTGTATTTCTTACAGTCTACCGCTCACTGCACCTGATTCTCAGAGCTTGTTTTTTGTCCTGAGAGAAAATGCTGCCTCACAGACTACTTTCCCAGCAAAATGTCCCCAAAGCACAAAGCAACCAATATTCAGGTAATTACATTGTTGAATGAAGGCGGCTTTGATTTTGTGCTTCGGGCGTTTGCTGTAAATTTCTAAATTTAAAATTGATTTCTTTATTTAGAGGCATAAATTGGACAAAAACTCTGACTAAAGACATTACAGCAGTTTTCTGCCTATATTGCATATTGTCCTGTACTTATGGTTTAACCCACGTGTTTCTGTGTATAGATTTTATTTCTGTTTGCGATAAAGCTTGTGTTAGCTTCATGTAGACCTTACAATATCCTGTCTACTTTTTGCACATGTAGTTGCTTTTGGTTGAAAATAAAAGGCAGCTCACACAAGCATTCCACTGAATAAGACTATAAGAATAGTCCAATTATGAAGTTGTGTTAAGCTGTATTGCTCTAACGACAGTTTTCATACAAGTCGTATAATGCGCTATGAAATAAGAAAAAATTACACGAATCATTAATATTGGATTTAAAAACAAGTTCTAGTAGCAATTAAAGACATAATTAAACTTGATGTGTGAAAATGTAGCAGTAGCACATTCAATGTATATTCATTTCAGCAGAAGAGAGACACAGTGTGACACTTTCTAATTTAATGCTAAAGAACTACTCAGCCCAATTATTCTCAAGTAGAAAGTTAATAATATGTGATGGTTTTGTTCAAAGGAGCGAGGGTGGCACAGAGGTACAGTGGTGAGCACTGTTGACTCATTGCAAGAAGGCTCTGGGTTCAAACGGCTGAGGTCTTACTATGTGGAGTTGCATGATCTCCCCACGTCTGTTTGAGTTTTCTCCGAGTACTCCGATGTCCTCCCACAGTCCAAAGACATGCAGATTTGATTGATTGGAAATTGCCCGTTGGTGTAAATGTTACTTAGTTCTGATGCTATGGGCCTGGATTGTCGGGGGATGCATGACACATAGAACTTCTCGCATTTATGTTAAACGCTGGTCTTTTCTCATCAATGTTGTAAATATATACGTGGCTCTCTCTGAAGTTTTCCGAGGTTTTCTGAGGTTTTCTTGTTTTCTTGTGTATTGATACGTCTGCCCTGTGATATGCTGGCGACCTCTCCAGGGTGTGCCCCGCCTCTCATCCAATGTCCGCTGGGATTGGCTCCTGTGCCCCCAAAGTATAAGTGGTATAGATAATGGATTCGTTCATAAGAGCAAAATATCTATTTTAGGAGGAAAAACACATCTTTGGCACTTATCGGCCCCCCATCTGAATTTAATTTACCACAGTGGTTTTTCAAAAATCTTTTATGAGATTCAGCTCTCACAAATTGTATCTCTTAGTAAATCATCCGCCTCATCTATGGCGCATATTTCTTCCACCCTCTTTTACTTCACAAGGTCAATTTTGTCATTCATTGCAACCAAATGCATGAGAGCGAGTGAGAGTAAGTATCATGAATCTCATTAACGACAAATGTGCTCTTGTGGCGTGTGTGTGCCCTCTGGTACGATGACAGCCAGCTAACATCCACGCCTGCCCGCCAGGCTGACAGCTTGATTACCCCCACTGACGCCGTCATTGGCATCACTTTCATATGTGACAAGCAACATTCAAACACGCAGTAAACACACACGGAGGAAGTTAGCAGTGTGAGCTTAAGGGAAGATAAGCAATGCATAAAGTAGAAACTGAAATGTTTTTTCGTCGTACACTGAGTTGGAAATATTCAGCACATAGGAAATAATTGATGAGCTTTTGAGTGCAGCATATTTTCTGCAGAGGACAGAGAAATAAACAGCGCATTAATAAAACACAAAATAACTCCTCATTCAGTTGTGTGAGATAAAGTTTGACAAAAAATAATATCTTAAGCATGGCTGGAAATGGATTTCTGAATATAACACATAAAAGCCTCCATCTATGACTTGTCTTGTCAAGGCCAGCGCATAAAAGAAAAATCTGTTTACAGTGTAACCCTCAGTACTCCGCTGTAACAGAAGACACCTGAGCACTGACACACAGCCCCTCCTCTTCCGTCCCTCTGGGCTGTCTACCATTACCTCCAGTACTCCGGCTGAAACACTGCTCAGGCTGGGGGAAGCACTCAGCTCTCCACTGATCACTGAGGTGATAAGCTACTTTGCCGTAGCTGCAATCCATCAAGTACAAAAGAAATCTGTCCTTACGCAAAATAATAATGTGACATTTATCATAGTAATTATTGAATTAATGAATGATGTAAACATTTCTATCTCTGTATAATTTTTGCCATATCGTTCAGCCCTACTTTAAAAGTCCACTACTACACAGCTCTGTTAGAAATTAAAATCAGTCAACAAATAGATAAATGGCAGCCATTTGCTGTGGAACCACACCTCTAAATATAGACTGATAAAGAGGGATATGGATATATAAAAATCTTACAAGAATAACTGAGATACATGGTTATTTTTCTCCAAATGTGGGTCTATAATGCATGGTTAGGTTATGTAGGAAATAATAAAATCAAAAAAAGACCATGGTTAGACCAATACAACAGAAATGGATGTAAAGGAAAAAG
The DNA here is from genome assembly GCF_009819705.1 of Hippoglossus hippoglossus. NCBI lineage: Eukaryota > Metazoa > Chordata > Actinopteri > Pleuronectiformes > Pleuronectidae > Hippoglossus > Hippoglossus hippoglossus. The sequence goes on along the minus strand of NC_047159.1, from coordinate 22,684,850 downwards.
GTCAGAAACTTGGAAAACTTGAGAACCAGGTGCAGGTTTGTGTTAACAAGCTTTACATATTTATGTGTCTATGAAAACACCAAAGCGTAAAGTAGCACCAGTGCAAGAGTTGTCCCTGTTAACAGCTGCTCACTGGTGAATCTGCTTTCTTATTCCAAATCAAAACCATTTCCTTTGTTTTCTTATTTCCTAATTTAATAAAAGTGGCCCGCCTGTGTCAGAGTGTGCGTTCAAGGTGGAAAATGTGTTGCTCTGTGTTATGGCATTGTTTCATTTTTTTATCTCCAGGTTTGCTAACTTCCAAGTTTGTTATCTAATAAAGTCGAGATTCTCAGCAGGGCCATACATACCGAATTCCAAGACCTTCCATAACTAAGCGTAGCTGCCCCCAGTATCTGAAAAAGTTTCTTCCTCTGGTTTATTAATGTTGTTTATCAGCTGAGAAAAGTTCTGAAGGGGTAGCTTCAGTCTGCTTGAGCTGATCGTAAGGAAACAGTCTAAAAGAGCTGCGTGTAATGAAATAAATCTGCGAAACAAATGGTGAAATATATTGTGATATATTCCTGTAAACAGAACCCATTCAGCTATAAAAATATATCCCTCTAAGCCTGAATTTACATAAGAAGGAGAATTTGTAGAGAGGAAAACATTTTGATCTGATATGTGTGTAGCAACACTCGTTTTACTGTGATTTGCTTTTTGTTTCTTTGTCTTACATCCGATTCAGACGCAGGGCAAGTTGAACATTATTATTACCTTCCTCTTCAATCATTTACTGCCACAAAGATTTGATTCATCAGATTTTTGTCAGAGCTGCTAAGAGACTTAACCTAACAATGCTCAGATCAAAACCGTGTGTGTGTGTACTTGTCAAAGTAAATGACACAAGATATGAGTGTAAACCACATCTTACATTCTGTTTTTCTATTTACTCCTTTTCCCTGACATCCTCCCTCTCTCTGATACCTGATGTGAGCGCTGGAGGGACTGGGACAGGGACTGGGAACAGCTCCGGAGCTGTGCCTATGGCTAATTAAATTTTCCAGGCAACACTGGCAAGCATGTTGCTCTTCAAGCAGGGCTATTAACTTAGTTCTGCCCATTACTGTTCTCCTCCTCCCTTCTCTCCTTCTCCTTCTAACCCCTTATGCCATCCATCACACTCCCAGTGGTAAAGACAAAGGGTAAGATGGTTTGTGAATAAAAATGTTGCATTTGAGAGACACAAAAGGAGGAAGAGAGGGGCGAGGTCTCAGTAAGTGGACTGACTCTACAGCAAACGTCCACTAGTAAGATTTAATTAATGTGTGTGTGTGTGTGTGTGTGTGTGTGTGTGTGTGTGTGTGTGTGTGTGTGTGTGTGTGTGTGTGTGTGTGTGTGTGTGTGTGTGTGTGTGTGTGTGTGTGTGTGTGTGTGTGTGTGTGTGTGTGTGTGTGTGGGTGTGTGTGTGTGTGTTGGGGACTACCAGGCAAGAGCCTGAGGTCAATCCACAGAAAGCAAAGTATAATAGAGGAGGCTAATTTTTATTTAATTAAAATTTGTATTGTAGAGTTCTGAGATACAAGTGAAGGCTGTGTCTGCTGCTCCACATCCACAAATTTAGCAACTTCCAACAAGCATCCTGTCAAGTGGGCAAGAAAAGCCTGCTCGCTTTTTAGAGCATTTCTGGGTCAAATGAAAAATGTGACAAAATCTGTATCTTTTATTGGGTTTATTTCTGTCCACTTAGACTTGAACTCAAAAAAACATTATCACATCTGCCTTGAGATTCAAAAATGTGTTAGATAAACCCTTTTCTCGTCTGATATTTTGACTTGTCATAGACATCATTAATAATGCTAACAATAAGACTGAGTAAGTGTTTCAGTGAGACATTCAAGAGAGCCTGCAGGGAAAACATCAGAGGTCATTAGTAATTACTGAATAAAGTTATTAATTAAACATTTGATTTTCCTGCTGTGACTGCGTGAAAAAGATCTATTGTCTGTTTCTATAGAGGTGATGGAGAGGGTTTGGTCTGCAATGATTACAACAGTAGAGTTATAATGACAAACAAGTATTTACCTCTACTGCTGTAAAAACATACATGCAAAATCTATGCACAACTCTATGTTTCAATGTTTGATATTATAAATGTCAGTAATACTTAAGGCTACACTGATCAATATATTTTTATATCAACAATGGATGCAATAATTATGTGATAGGGATCACAAACGATTAGTATAAAGCTCTGCAGTGTTTTAATGTTGCATATATTGTTCTGGTTTTGCACAACTGAAATGTCGGTCCTGCTTCTCTCATTAGTCTTGTTTCTAGCTTAGCAGAAAAAGCCCCAACAGTCCAACTGAACATGACCTCACAAACCTCAAACAGATAAAGCTGCAGACTAACTTGTGAACACTGTGGAACATTTTGCTATTTTTGTACGAAATGAAAATAGACCTAAGATGAGCTAAAGGCAGGGAGAAGACTGGATTTAGGTTCAGTGTGAGACCACAATCAAGTCTGCAGATTCATTCTAACATAGCATCTGCTCCTTGTGTAAGGACACTGTTTACGAACACCTGGCAATAAAATGATAAGGTTGTGTTTCCGTCCTGTTGTGCTTCCCCCAAGTGGTGAAAAACATCAAATGATGCAGATTTCAGAGAGGTAATTTTAAAATGATCTGAGCTGGGTACATAATACCATTTGCTTGTTGCTCAGCAACTAAGAAAAAAACATAAAACCTAGAGACAGACATAGACATGTGTCTAGACACCATCACTCTGCCAACTTGCACTATGTGCATTTTTCATCCAAACGATGAAGGTGTGCAGCAGGCACCTGTCTTGACTGGCAGTCCACCAGACTTAGACATCTCCTGCAGGAACAAAAGGAGACAAATCCGCTTAATAATCTACATTTCCACAGTGGGAATTGCTTCAGGGCACAAACAGCCCAGAGCCTACCGAGAGAGAAAATAGAATTACTCTGAACGGTACAAAGCTCTAAAAATATGAACCACTGGTCTGTCTGTCTTGTGTGTTGGAAAATAAAAGCATTTGGTTCCTTCCACGTCACCCGCTTCCCCCGCAGAAAACAGAGCTCTCTGTGGTTTTACAGGGACGGCACATACTCCAACAGCAAACTCTTTAAACACATGGACTAAGAAAAGGGCCCTCTATTTAAAAACCTCCAATTATATTTAATTGTAGAAAAGCATGGCCAATTCTAGCCACATGGCCCAGGCTGTAAGCTGAGCTTGCATTGTGACTGGCCTGTTTTCACTGGGGCCAGAGGACCGGCAAATGGAAACCTGAAGCTGGAGACAGAGAGAGACAGAGCGAGAGAGAGAGAGAGAGAGAGGCAGAGAAACAGTGAGAGTGCAGATGAATGAAGGAGAGAATAAGAATTTGACTGAGTGAAAGAGGGTAGATAATGAGTGAGAGAGGGAAAGAAGAGGAAAAGAATTAAGAAGCTCCCTCTGTTCTGTCCTCCTTGTCTTGCGGTGCAGGGTTATTTTTAGCTATGATGTGGAGCAACACGATGCTGTAAAGGCAATCATTTCTGCTGTGGCAGAGTCATCGCTCACCATGACATCTCTGTCACAGCAAAGGAAACACAGACACACACACACGCACTTGCATGCATAATACTGATCAACAACAGCAGGAATTTTAGAACCGATATCACTGTCAATATCTTTGAATTGGAGTTGTCAATAGCCAGTATCTAGTACTGATTCCCAGTCTTTGGGGACGCAGCCTCACAACACTACACCCATTGATAAACCATTGACAGCTGCCACAGCACAGCTGGAGAACAGTTACTTCAGCTATACTGTGAAATGACCTAACATGTAACCTTGCTTCAGTCTCAGGTAATGCGTGAACTGTAATTTATACTTCCCGGAAACTTCACAAAGGTCAAGTGTATCACTTTTCAGGTATTCCCATTTTTACACACGTGTTGCCGTGACAACAAAAGCCCCTTCTCAGATTGCAAAGCCTGCTTATCAGCCAAAGTGTATCAGGTCAGTCGGGGAGGGGATTAGCAGAGAGAGATGCCCGGGATAAAAACAAATCATATATAATAATAGATAAGGAAATAGCATCTGATCATTTTCTTTCATATAGGCAACAATGTGACAGCTGCAATTCAATCATCTTTGTACAGTATTGCTTAAAGCCTTGCATTACTATGCAGAGTATAGGATTATGACAACAAAGCCAATATATTCTTGGATAGAATATATAAGTGGAGCATGGAGCCGGTGATTGGAAATGACTGGCATATCAAGGAGCTATCATATCAGCTTAAGAGCAGCACTTTCATACTTACTATGCAAGGAAGAGTTTTGAGACTAATTAGGCGGACACAGGAAGGAAAACTACATTTAGTGGAGGAGACTGCCAACAGGCTTGGCTGCAACATTGAACCCTTTACCTGTGGATGGGGCATTTGTTAAAGATGTTTTAAGTAAGAGATAATTATAGAGCTGGGGGAGGAGGTAAGATTGTGAAAAAAAAACTTGACTGTTCAACAATAAAGTAATGAATTTACAAAAAAACTAAGTAAAAGATTCTGAGATAGAAGCCACTAATTTACAGGAAAAAAGTTTTTGTCATGGAACCACCCGCACACTGTAATTCGATCAGGATCAGTTTCGTTTGAATGGGTGAACCTAAATGCAGGACACAGCTACAAGATAAAAAGTAAAGATTTATTGGGGAGAAGAGGAATCTGGCAGCCGTTCACTGGGGGCAAAGAGGGAATGACGATTTGAGTGATGGAGCCAGAGAATGTTGAGCTGCGAGCAGGGGAGTTCAGCAAAGCAGAGAACGAAGCCTGGGTTGCGACAGGGCAGGAGATTAAGTGAAGCTGGACACCTGGAGATTCGGATATTGTATGTATGCATGTAGGTCTATAAACTATAAACATCACATGTGCATATATGTTTTTAGTATTGCCAGCCAGGCTTTCTCCTGAAACATCTAACCAATACAAAAAAACCTGCCTCTCGGTGTGAATGTGAAGGGTTGTCTGTCTCTACCCTCGACCCTCCATCCAAACCTTTGTTTCCTGCTGATTAGGTATTTAATTTGTTGTATTTTCAGTATGTTGTCCTGCATCAGCCTCATCACATGATTTTGTGTGTCTCTTGTCCTTACCGGTGATGAGCTCTCGAACCTCCATGTCATTGGTCTTCCTCAGCAGGCGGACGAGAGCCGGGATGCCGTCGCAGTTCTTGATAGCCACCTTGTTGTCATTGTCCTTGCCGTAGGAGATGTTGCGCAGGGCACCACACGCTTTGCGGTGGACTTCAGATTTGGGGTGGTCCAGAAGCCCCGAAAGAACGGGAATCCCCTTCAGCTGACGCACGTCTTTTTTAATCTTGTCGTTTTCATAACACAGGTGCTGCAGGTAGGCAGCTGCATTGGATTTGACTGGGTCGATGGGGTGGCCAAGCATGGCAATGACCTCAGGGAGGTCTGGATCACGCCAGCGTGGGTCCTTGCGGATGCTGTCGATGGAGGGTGAACGCCGGCCACCCATGCGGTCCAGACTGGCCATGCTCCCCCTCTCTGGCTGGGCCAGCGGTGCTGAATACATGCCATGGATATAAGGGTGGCGCTCATCGATCAGCTCTGTCTCGATGGGTTCATCTGGGTACCCTCTGGAAGACAAGAGAAGAGAGGACGGTGAGGACGGGGGAGATGGATGAGGCAAATGGAGGGTGACTCAGAAAGATTTGTCTGAGGGAAGAATTAGTTAGCCTCGGGAAAGACTATGAGAGAAGCCAACTGAGGTGAGAGCCACTGACTAATGAGGGGAAAAGGAAAAGCAGAGGAGAGGGTGAGTGAGAGGTGATAAGATTTGGGTGATGAAGGGAAAAAAGGAAGGAGTGCAGGAAAAAGAGTGAAGGGAGACATGGTGATGTGTAGTTTGTTTATAACAGGTATAGCTAAAGGACTGTGGTGCCACAGTAAGCAGCATCCTCCTGATTCTTCCTCCCTGTGAGGTGTTAGCAACAAACATGGCCGACTTTAACAAACATAAAGTCTTAGAGAGAGTGACTGAGAGACAGAAAGATATTGCACAAAGAAAAACTAGGTAGTTCACAGAGAAAGAGAGAAAAAGGCAAAACCAAAGAAAAAACACTGAAGGAAAGTCCTGTGAAGTTTAAAAGAAACCAACATGTACAGTAGAGATGGGATTCGATGACTTTTCCTTCAGGGGACATGGTACAGTGCTGTGCTGTCCCTGCAGGGAGGACTATGAGCCCCAATGATCCCCTCCAAGTGTCCCTTTACTCAAAGTGCCGAACACTAGCATGTAGTTGCTAAAATGTTAATCACGATCCCTCCCAGACATCGCTGCTAGCATTAGTATCATTGTCACTCTGTCTGTTAGGACAGTATTGAGCTCTACTCAATTTCAATGATGAAAATAGCTGTTGTCCACTGGGTACAGGAAAAAGAAAGGAGCTTTTGAGGGTTCATGGTGCCCCCCCCAACAAATCTCTACTTCCCAAGCCTCTCATACTCTATGATCTACACTCTCTAGTGTTCTTTACTCCACACTCACCCTCATCAATTCTCTATCGGAACATGGGTTGAAAATATAGGCATTCAATTCCAATGACAGATCATTTGTTGCTGGAGTGCAGGGTACTTATATTACTTAAGGCTCTTTAATCACAGGAACGATTTTTCACTTGCACGGCCAACTCCTAATATGGAGTCAGGGGACTCATATTTTACAATGTCAGAAAGTGCACAGAATATTTTCCAAAACTTCCTTTTGAACACATAACCACTGGGTTGTCTGAAGGGATGGGAGAATGTTTGGTAGGGAAAGTTACGACATGGGGAGAGGAATTTAATTAGGGTTGTGTCCTTATGGGCAGCCATTCCTCACACCCACCCCTCAGCTTGAGACTTGTTTACCCTCGTTACAAATTCCAGCTGGTCTCCTCTCGCCATCTTTGATGTATGGCGGTTGGTGGTGCAACAGAATGGTGGCCAAAGATGGTGGTTGGCAGGGATTTCCAAATCTTGCTCTAATTTCAATGAGTTTTCTGTTAATTATGTGTTTTAACAGTTCTTCCCATGCATGCTGGGGTAATTTAACTGGGAGAAAAACTCCTTCTCAAGCAATGTAACAAGTATCTAAATCCCCAGGTCAGATGTATGGAAATAGGATTGATAGAGACCCAGTGAGGCACCTTAGCATTCGAGTACTGCCCTGAAAGCAGCATGTACCAAGTTAAAAGAACCACTGTGGCATATGGCTGTGGCCAACTTTGCGGGCCAACCACTGGGTGTCATGGGCACAAGTCAATAACAAAAATCATCTGACACAACTAAACTAAGCTAAAGAGGATCTGGAGTATCAGCACTGTATCAGCTTTGAGGAACATGTCGGACGGCCACAAACCTCTACAGGCTGCAAGTTACCACAGTAAGGAAGAAGGGGCCAATCATGAGCCTGATCACAGCACGTCATTTGGAGAAGGACTGCTTCTCTGAGGTCTGGCAAAAACACTTTAGTGCATGACAGACTCTACGGAAAAGAGGGAAACTTGCGAGTACGTGTGCATGTGTGCACATGCGGGTGGTTACTAAATGCTTCCTTGTGCACGAGATCTAAAAACAAACTTTTACTCAGACGTCATCATCCAGTTTTCAAATGCTGTGGCACATTGGACATGACAAGGCAATGGGAGGCAGGAATAACCCTCTTAAAGGAAGGGCAGTACACAACATCGGCATCATATCTGTCTGTGTTATATACAATCATATACAGTATATAACCCCCATCTCTTCCAAACACAAAGTCGCTCTCTCCTTAGCTTTCCCATTCATTATCTGTCACACTGTGTTTGTCGCACACTGTGTCTCACACGCACACACGCACACACACACACACACACACACACACACACACACACACACACACACACACACACACACACACACACACACACAGATGAGATGTACAGTTGTGTAGATCGTGGCTTATTTAGATCTGGGCCGATGGGACGGGGGGGTTTGGTAAAGCAGGCGTTGCGAGGCTGAGTGAAGGGAATGTCAGGATTTGCATTTAAATTGGCGCCATTGTGTGTACAGGGAGGGGTGTATTCATAGGATGTGAAAGGGCTCTCCAACGCCAGACGCGATGCTCCGAGCATGATTACAGCAGATCACTCTCCTCATTTTAATTGAGCTGCTGAATGTCCAGGGCTATTTCTGTGTTTCTGCGTATCGCTCGTCTGCGGATGCGTGGGTGCGCTTGTTTTGTTCTAAGGCACAAAAGAACAGAATAAAAGATAAACAGATACAATTGATATGAGATGTATGCATGTCCACAAACTTCCGCATTAATTTGCTCATCTGGGCTTTGTCACACTCTCACTATTCTTCATCTCCCTCTCCTTCTGTCAGTTACTTTCATCATCCTACAATCGCGGCAGTGCCTGACCCTCTTCTTCAGTAGGCCCATAAATGAAGATAAACTGAAAAGGATTAGAGACTAAGAGGAAGATGTTTGCATCTCATATGTACACTTTACATCCCTGCAGAGTTTATGGGCACTTCACTGACAGCCCCTGCCAAGCAGACTGCTGACTTTGAATTATCGGCAATAATTGTTTTATGACACTAAAGACTCTTTGTGGGAGAGAGAAGAAAGATGAGGGAAAAAACTGTGTTTACGTCTTGCCACTTTCTAATTTCTCAGGCTGCTTTGACGGCATTATTCACTGCCACCACTGCTTGTTTTCATTCAATTAAAAGGATAGTGACATCGCTCAGAAGTTCCTTCTATAATTTAGGGGGCACTTCTGAGAAACCTCAAACATGACATAAGGGAAGTATAATGGCTCCAGTGAAAGACTCTTGGCAGGATGGAGGAGGGCTGAGCTGGCTAGAGTCACATCCCTTTCACAGCCTGCTCTCTACAGACACCACTGGATTAGAAAGAGACCCCTCCCTCTCAATTAAGTAAAGGATGAATGTGACTTTGTATGTGTGTATGTACATGTCTATAAGTGTGTGCGTGTGTGTGTGTGTGTGTGTGTGTGTATGGTGACCCCCGGATAAACGTGGGCAGGTGAAGCGGAGCTGGGTCGCCCAAAGAGAGATGAGCCATTAGAGCTTTAAAGCTTTAAGACACCCCTGTAGTCCAGCAGAGTTCAAAAGCAGCTATTAATCATAATGGCGCGAGGACACACACACTGACACACAGGGGGAGAGAGAGAGAGAGAGAGAGAGAGAGAGAGAGAGAGAGAGGAGACAGACTTGCATTATCTGCAAAAACAGGGACGGATGGAAGAAAGATGCCTGTTCCTCCCTCTGTTGCAACAGTAACCTCAGAACTTTGGCAAGAAATACATCATCATTCCAATGCATATGTGAACACGCAATGGACTCCACAGCGGCGGCGACAAAATTATTGCCTGGCGCCGATTCAGGAAGCCGATTTTGCACTGAACATCTTCCTTTTCGTCGGCTGATAATTGAGGGCTTGAGATTCAATGATAAACTGTAATTAAACCGCTTTAATTCCCAAATTCATTACAGCACTTTGGACTCTTTCCTTCTCGGAGGAATACTAATCAGAGCTCCAGACTCACTTTTTACATTGGTTGCACCGGTGCACCAGCACATAATTTAGGTGCACCCAAGATTTTTCACTGCACATTTTGGTACAGCAATCATACACCTATTATACCTTTTCTTGACAGTTCCATCATAAATTGGTAATTTCTTAACTAGGGCTGGGGTATCGCAACTGATTTCCCAAATCAATTCAATTGTGATTCACAAGCTCAACATTTGATTTCCGATTCAATATTGATTCAGTTCTGGATATGTCATTGTACTTTTTGCTTGGATATGAAAAGAAATTCTCAGAGAACTAAAGCTGCAAAAAGTGCAAGGAAACCTCTAACTTGGTGAATTATTGAACATATTAAGGTAGGCCTCTCATGATAACAAATTTTGTTGGATGATGGTATAATGATAATAACATAATCATGCAAGTACACCCTTTCAAAGAGTAATTAACTTAATCTGAATTTTGAATTAGAATGAAAATTATTAAAAATTTAGTAAATAAATAAAACATAAAACACAAACACAAACAACCAAAACAATAACTGAAATGGACTCTCTGGCTCTGTTAACAAAAAAATGGTCTTGAATAAATATTACACATTTGCTCAGGATATATGTTACCAGCTCAGTAAACAGGATGGGACGGTTTAGATGAGCTTTTAGGTCTGTATTGTATTAGGACATTATTCCAGTGCTTCCTCTAGGACCGGTGTGTTTATGTGTGTGTTTGTGTCTGCTCGAGTGTGTTGCTCTTCACAAAGACATTCACATTTATTTAGTTATTAGTCGATGGTGTCAGATCATGAATCCACATCGTTTAACCCGGATGTCCTGGCTGTGTGCTCTTGTGTTGTGTGAAGCAGAGAGTGCGCGCAAATTGTGAGAAACTTCCTCCTGCAGAGCAAGAGAGCCCCCACCGTTCCAGGCGTACACATGAGCGAGTCATGGAACCACAGTTCAACATACGCATACACGAAAAAACCAAGAGAACCCAACTCTATCAAGGCAGCCAACATTATTTAAATCATATATAAAATGTATATATATTTTTTTTTCTTGTCTTCTATTCAAAGTTTGTGGATCTGAAACGGTGGGGAGCAGCGGCTCTCCGGCTCTGCAAACACATGTTTTTTAATGTGTGTAAATTCATGTCTCGTGAATCAAACCAACACAAAGTAAACGTCAGTACTGTTCAGGACTTAATAACTTGTGATTAGAGTTAGTGTTTATTGATAAAGTGTAAGTGTGAGTGTAATCTCTGCAGAGGAGATGAGATGAGGAAGAGAAACCACTTGATCAAACACAGAGACACACCAGTTTAATGTTTGGCGCACCAGTGCGATCAAGGAACATTTTTTGCTGCACTTCACAAATGGTTGCACTCTGGAGCCCCTGCTAATCGCAGGTTTGAGCGCGCAGTGGAGCCTTGACACTCTGGGAGGGCTGACTATCACCTTACACATGCTTATAGTATAGTGATGTTTTAGTGTTTTGATGTCAGCTGATACAGGAGAAACATTTGTGATTTATTTTCTGCTGCAATTAGTCAGGCAGCAGTCGTGCGGGATTGTGGATGGGCATTCACGTGAGCAGCTGTCAGCCTGTGCATGTGTGTGTGTGGGTTTCTGAAGGGGTATATGTGGCTGTTAGGGCTGTGTTGTGACACATGTAAGGCAGGCTACAAATTGCCTGTCACAGCAAGTGCCTCTTACTTGGCGGATGGGGGAGTGACTCATTTTCTAAAGATGCAGCTTCTTATTGACTGTGTGTGTGTGTGTGTGTGTGTGTGTGTGTGTGTGTGTGTGTGTGTGTGTGTGTGTGTGTGTGTGTGTGCGTGTGCGTGTGTGCGTGTGTGTGTCAAAGCGAAGTCAAAAGTGTGTAAAGACACAGTCTGATTAGGCTTCTGCTTTTCCGTGCCTTGTACACATCAGTGGAAGGGCCTTTAAATCCAGCTGGTTGCGAATATAACCTTAATTAAGAAGGCTCCGAAATTCAGACAAAAAAAACAAAGCACACATACACGTTCTTCCCAGTCTGCCTGCCTCTCGACCTCCTTAGCTCTATTCCTTTAGATCTATCTTTGGGCCCAAACATTTTTACCCCTCAGATTTGAAGAAAAGTGCAGAGAACATGAAAATATCAATCTGCCACAGATCACTGGTCAAAAATAAGTCTTAAAAAACACACTTCCCACCAACTCGACTTCAAACCTCTGGTTTAATTTACTTGAGGGTGGACATGTGTTGTGACATTTGGGCAGCAACAAAATGATTGGAAGCTATTAGGAGTCAAGAGTCCATTTTGGGATCTAACTGTTGGAGGCTCACAGGCTTACTGCATGCTGGAGCCAGGGGCTGATACTACCCTCAACAAAGGCTGCATAAAGAAATGGATATAGGCTCTGAGATTATAGATAAAATCTTCCTGTCCACTCTCCTCCCGTTCCTTCTATCGCTCCTTCCCCCAATATTCAGATCGTCAAGCATTCTCCGATCATTTTTTACCGATGACACAAACACATGGTCACTATCTATTTGCAGGAAAACAGCCCCCAAATACTTTTTTTAATTATTTTAACTTAGATCCTTTGTCAAGCAAGAAAGATGAGAGGGGACATCTGTTTACTTGTGCAAAGTGTAACGTAGTCTTTTTTTATGGAAAGAACAAGGAAAGTATTTTGAACGAGCCTGATCTCCTCTCGTGTCAAGGCAAAGTCTGCACTCATGCATATGAACAAGAACTCTCTGTCCAACATGAAAATAAAAATATGTCTGCTACATGCACTTACGCACCTTCAAAAATGAATTATCTCTTACAAGCTCCAGTTGGCCGAAACCATCAGCCTTAAAACAATCTGTCGGGTTTATAAGAAATAACTCCTGATACTGATGTAAAAAACAACAACTATAAGGCACATATATCTGTGTAATACCTTTGCTTTGAGGTAAATCAGCAGACCATATATTCCTGTGTTTCATCTCTTAAAGGGACAGTTCACCCAAAAGTGGACTCATTATCTACTAACCACTATGCCGATGAAGGGGTGGGTGAAGTGTCTGAGTTGGAGTTTCATGGGTAAATTTTGTATTTTTCCTCACCTGACTCTGGGCCCATCACGGAGAGGTTCCCGGTGGGTGCGACCCCGGTTGGCCCCCTGCAGGGTGCGTCGGTTGGCAGTGGAGTAGTCGGGTTCCAGCTCATATGGCTCCTCCTCTTCAGGGCCCAAGCTGCGACGATCGTCCTCCAGGCCGTACGGCTCGGCCTGGAAGCGCTCGGGCTGCGAGCGGTTCAGATCCACAGTGCTGCTACCCATAGGAACCTGGGGCTGGGCAACATGGCCATAATCATCCTTACGAATAGGGAGAGTGTAGCTGTTCTCAGGCCGGTAGCTGTTTGGCATGTAGGGGTAGCGCGGCGGCCGGAAGTTGATGCCACGTGACAGGCTGCCGTAGTTGTCTGTCAGATCGGTGTAGCCATCATGCAGGCCATAATGGCGAACGTACTGGCTCTCAGGTGCCTCGCCATATGAATCATTGTAGGAGTTGTTGTAGGAGCGCGTCAGGGTGGAGGTTGCTTGAGGCGTGATGAAGCGGTCGCCTCCATTCTTCATGTAGCGCCTGTCGATGGAGTCGGTGTAGCTGCCCAGTGGAGACGAGCCCTCGGGGAGGGGCAAGCCATCTGGGCCAAGGGGCACCTGACGCACTGTCCGTGTGGTCACCGTCTTCACCATCTTAGTCACCTGGAGAGGGGAACAGATACACCTGTTAGTTTGGATCCAACTGGCATGTGGACATGTCATATTCAGGCAGCACACACATAGAAAACCATAAACAATACACAAAGATATGTGCTTAATAATCATGACATTGTGTCAGAATTGCACAAACTAAAAGGCTCAATTATATTAACAAATCATTAATTAACCTTCATTTTTCACCATAGAGAGAATTGTGGAGGATTATAATGCAGTAAAATGATGATTTAGCCCCAGGCTCTTGATGACTCAAGCATATACAGTGTTTTTAAGACTGAAGTTGATAGGGACTAATTACAATCCATGATCAAAATTTAAATTCTACAAAAACATATACTGGCTGGTTAGGGAGCAGGAAGTAGCTGAGCCTAATCAAAGCATGGATTTACCCGAAGAGCAAGCTGAAGCGAAGAAAATCGCCCACGATCACCTAAAGCATAAGTTATTTTACTTGAAACGAGAAAAGAACATATTTTTTATTATTATTTCTTTAACTGGACCTCTTTAAATTTTTTCAAATACCCCTGATCTAAAGTGTGGGAGTTTTTAGTCAGAGACCGGACAGCATGGTGCTCTGTAAGTTCTGCAAATCAGAAATGGCTTTTCGCAGCATCACAACTGCTATGCACGGGCAAATATGGAGGGAGGGGGAGAGAGGATGAGAGGATGAGAGGATGAGAGAAGCAGAAAGGACGAGGGGAGATAGTTGTAGAAGGGAGGGAGGAGGAGAGAAGAGTTAAGGGGGGGGGGGGGATGTTTGTTACTGAGAGATGAATTAAAAAAGTACAGTGTAAATACAGTTCAAAGTTTCAGTGTTACTCAATTTGCACAAATTTGACCATAAGATGATTTTTTGATTGACTGCTAAACTTGAAGTTACAGTGTTTGGATTTTCCTCCTGAAAGTTACTTGAATTTTACTTAGGTTTTTGGAACAAGCTCTTGCACTAATTGTATTTTGGAGAGACTTTGTATGGGACTGTAAAAGGCTGATTAGCAGTTCAGACTGTTGTTGTGGAACAATGCCTTGCAGTGCATACTTTGTTTGTTGTCATATGTGTTTGTATTTAAGAGAAGATGATTAAATAAATATAAATGACACAAGATTTTCATTATTATATTAATCGAGTAATAAAAATAAATCATTAGATTAATCAATTAAGCGAAAACATTATTGTTCGATTAATCGGTAAAAAAATAATGGAAAGGTGCAGCTGTACTCTACTGAACCTGAAAGTGTGAAATATTAGAACACATACTATAATCTGTTTGATTATGAAAAACATGGTTGTAAGGCAACTCTAAACTCATGATGTTGCATATACACAGAAACTGTTGTGCTGTAACGGAGCCATCTTGAAGCACTGACGCTCCACTGGACCTTAAATCCTCTGTGGGAGCACAGCAGGGAGGCATCACACTCTAGAGCTGGAGGACTGTGATGACCACACCTGCATGTTTTTATCCTTCACGCCCACTTCATCCGAAAACCAAGCAACTCTTCCTCTGCTGACTTGGACTTGAGAATTGCAGACAGCAACTCCCCTCCCTCCCTGGGCTCTCCGCCCATACAGAAACCAATTTGCTGCGCAGTGAATTCTGCCGTGGCCGATAATTGACTATTTTGTCCGCTGCTATAAATTCATCTTCAAAATTAATGAGGTTGATGAAAATGAATCGTCATCAGCAGGGGTGCAGGTCTGATGGGGTTCGTGTTGCGCCTGACAAGGTGCTGCAGAGAGGTTCATTCCCACTTGACCGACAGTCTGAATTTCTTGTAGAACCAAAATAAAAATAAACTATGAAAATCTTAAAAATCATTCTGGTCATTCCTTGTTTCTGATGGGTTTAATTTTCAACACCAGCCATCTTCATTGTAATATGCCTTCTTAATTTCCCCATCAAGGCTATAATTGAAGCGAACGAAGGCATGTAACAATATCGACAAACCACAACGAAGCTTTTACCATCACGAGAGACGAGGGTGTCGAGAGCAAAAGCACAAACCACATACCACATGTTTCACAACGGCATCCTCATTAACTTGGATAAAACAAAGAGAAATCTTCACTGTCCTTGTTTCTTGATTACGCCCCGACTGTGTGCTACATAACAAAGGCTATTTCAGGAACGCCAAGGTTCATTTCCATGTTCAGAGTAATTACTGAGTAATTTACATTTGTTTCTGATGCCATTCTGCCTCGGCTTTGCACAGTTAAAAAGAAAGAGCTAATTTGCTTGATTCACATTAGCTAAAGCCTACGTATGACCTCAGAATAACACACTCACTTCCATCCCTCGGATTCATAGTGATGAGCTGCAGCAGAACCCGAACTAGGCTGTTCTGATGTTGGGCCCTGATAGTAACTCTGGGCCTCAGCGGGACTGCAACAGCCGAATGTCAGACCCTTTGTGAAGCCATTCCATCAACATAACTACTGTCATTTAAGAAATTACATTTCTACTTTGTTTTTTTATGGATTTCTCTGGGCAATTTAGTCTGGTACCCGGCATGTAAGTTGTGTAACAGGTAAAAAATATATTGATATAAATTTATGGGTATGGCCATAGAAATGTAATCAACCCTTACGGGACTCTGACTCCCCCATTCCAGAGGGAGAGTGATGTGAGAATAGTAAAGTATCATCATACTTATATTGTCACATATCCTATTCAGTTCTGGCTGCAGGAGCTGAGAGCAGCCCGGCGACTGCTGCAGCTTTCCAGTCTTGATATGCCCAGCTGCCTTGTACGCACACAGCTTTTTGGGCGATTTGCAAGGGCTGCAGAGAGCACCATCACACAGGTTTCAAACACTCTTTGATGTACGCTCAAGTTCACAAGGCATTAAACCATCAAGTAAGGGAAAGCTGGGGGGGGGGGGGGTTGGGGGTTGGGTGTGTGAGCGGACCCTCTAAAATATGCTGAAGCTGGGTAAACAGGGCTAAAAGAGAATTGGTAAGATGGTGGAGAGTGTGAGCATGTGACTGTCTGTACGCGCGTGTGTGCACATGAGTGGCGAATCACGACTGCACTGGAGAGTGTGCAGGCAGAAAAGGAACAACCACAGGCCGTTATACACAGGATTTAATTGTTTACCAAGCTGGTAAAAATGGAGGCAGCAGGCGTCAAAGGGACCACTTTACAGCACCGTAAGAGGTTTCACAGCCTCTGTGGCATTCACTTTATTGAGAGCTTAAATGGGTACGGTGGCCAGAGGTTACTGGCAAAGGATGAGGGAGTAAATCATATTTTTTAGGCTACCTGTGATTGTGAAGCCTGCCACCAGTGGAATTAGCGATGATGACACAAGTAGAAATTTGTAGTTTTTCCATAATGAAAGCAAAGTATAAGTGGGGTGGGGGCTGAGATGAAGGTGGGGGCAGGTGGCAGGCCTGTCAGTCACCATCAGTGGGTGGTAGATTCAGCGGGTGATTGGTTTTTGTAACCTGGAGCTGAGGGGATGGGTGGATAGAGCTTTCAGCACTGCTTTAGATGACATATTGCATGGATGTAACATCCGCCCTGTTGCATTTCCTCTATAATGGCTTGGAAGTAATGACACAGCCTTGCACACATTGAAGCTGCATGTAAGTGTTTGCTGTTTGAGGTTAAAAAGCTCTTGCTGTGCTCCAGAAGCTATTATTTGAAATCCAATTTTTTTTAAAAGGTCCTCGTGAGAATAAGTTTATATTCTTTCTTCTTATCTGGTTAACAGTGACTCTTCATTTCTCAGGAAAGTTGTACCGGATGTAACTACAATTTGGCTTTTTGGAAAAGTTAATAAGGAACTCCTGCCTGAACAAGGTCGGCTCCCCAGTCGGAGCCGGGTCGCTAAAGTGCTTTTATTTGTCGGTGTGGTCTGTGCTTGGACTATCAATAGCTCATATCCGAGGAATGCCGCTTTTATTGGCCCAGCTGAGCTCTTCCTCCGACATGACTGACGTTACATTCAGTGTGTCTGCCAGCAGGAAACGAGGGCTGGATGCTCGCCAGAGGACAGCATGGCATGCTGGGACAGGAGGATGGACGTGAATCTAATTGAGTGCGTACATGTGCTCGGACTCACACACAAACACACCCGTACAAGCACACAGTGAAGTGGCCCGGGTAATTCCCTTTGAGAGAAATTGATTGAAAACTTAAATAGAACCAGCGGTCAATATGCAATTGAAACGCCATTCATAATGAAACTTACCTCGACCCTCTTCAAAAACACACACCTCCCTCTTCACCAACAGTCTAACTAGTAATATTGCTCATACTAAATCAGCTAGAAACATGTGTACAACTTTTTTGCCTGCAAATCAGGCAGATGGGAGAAGCTTCTGTGTTTCATCTTCCAGCAGTCAGATAGGGGATAACCATCAAGGGAAAGGAGTGTGCGTTAGCATTAGACAGTGTGCCAAGAGTTTGGTTCTGAAGAACAGATAAGCACATAAATAAAACTGTGAGCTGCTGCAAAATGATGAGAGAGATAGAAAGGGAGAAGGACGTGGGGGGTGTGACACGTGAGAATGAGTCAGAGAGAAGAGATACAGAGAGGAAAAGAAGAGAAAGGGAAACTAAGGAAGACACGTGGAGGGGTTTTCTTTGTATATATTCTCAGCTGGGTCGGGATCCATTTGCCGAAACCGAGACGTTGGCTTCCAAAAGTTCACCCTGAACATTAATCTGCTTTTCTCCTCAAAGTGGCTTCAGGAAAACCGCCGATCCCTCCTCCCAGCAGGACAGTGGCTCCTTAAAATGAATGTCCTTCCTCTTTCCTTCCTTGGCAGCAAAGTCGTTGATTAGTGTGATGTTTTAGTGTTTTCCTGAATGTGTGTTACTCCTAACAACTTCTAAAATCATATGAATGTGTGTGTGTTTGTGTGTGTGGCCAATCCCCTTGCAGTAAACAGGCTGGAGGGCAATGGGCCCTTCCTGATGAGGGATTAGACCAGGCTTTTTAATTAAAGACTTTAAGTCTCTAGTGTAGAAACTCCACACAGCACTCCTCATTCCTCTGGAAGCCTTCAACAGCAGCAGCAGTGATTGACAGTAGCTGCATTCGAATCCCAAGCAAAATATTGCAATATTAGATTATCTTTTAGGATATGTCTCAGAGTGCAGTGGCAAAAAGTTGGCGCGTAAAACACCATCCTCATTTCCAAGTTGTCGTAGATTTCCCGGAGTTTTGTCGAGTTTTTCAAATGTAGATCTGCCATATACTCTGGAGGGAGTTCTTCTCCGTGCACAAAGAGCGATGCATTCAAAAATAGAAGTGAAAACAGTGTTTTCAAAAAGCAATGTACAAGCACACGCTGCTCCGATGAGGGCGCAGATTAGTGATATCAGATGGGATCATTTCTCAGTATTGGAGTTGTATCACATAGCCAGACTTATCTCTACAACGCTGCGTCAGTGCTGGAGAATCATTCTGCTATAGGGGAAGGAATGGAAATAGTTTGTATTCCTCAAACCAATCACAATTCTCTTGGGTGGTGCTAAGCCCATGAAGCAGTGAAGGAGCTCCTGCACAAAAGAGTTGGAGGGGAATTTGGTTTTGTGGCACACTTACACGTTAAGATGTGATCAGAGTCATTAAAATGGGATATTCCCAGCCCCAAAAAAACAAAAGAGAGAATGTCATCACAGATAGGTACCCAACAGCAGGCTTATATTCACAGTTTACATTGAAAGACTTTATACCCAGTAGTCAAAATGCTAGCAAGTCATTCAGGGGAGTAAATGTTGCAGCTTCTATTTATATGTTTTGAAATGAGCATCAATTTATGGCCATAAAACGGCAAAAAAAAACACCCAGCAATACAAAAACAAACCTGAATTCATTTTTTTTAAGTCACTGGCATTGTATTTCCTTTCACAGGGATTTTCCGTGTCCTCATGCTTCAATTATAAAGTTATACCATAAATAGAAACCCTTTTTAATCTCATATCATAACACTACAGTGAGAATTTATACTGTGTTATTGGTGCTAAGAAGTGTTCTTGTGGGGTTATTTTTTGTACTTCCGACAATGTCATTGAGGGATGATGAAAGAAAAAATTCAAAGGATGGAAAATAGAGAGACAGAGAGAGAGAAAAGACCATGCAAAAGAAAGAGGAACACAGAGAATGAGCCTCACCCCAGGAGGTGGAAGCAGCAAGCAGTGACTTGTACTTTAAAGTATAAGACTGTAGCATTATTTGGCTTGTGATGAAGCAGACTGTGTTGTGCACTGCTGCTGCAGCCTGTATGGGCAAACACAAAATGGTGGCGCGGTGGGCGAAGCCATACTGGTATAAAAATCCACTCACCTTCACGTTAGCTGACATATCCTTACAGAAAAACAACAGAACATAGTAGAGGACAAAAATCAACAAAGGAGAATCAAAGAAGCAGAAAACTAAGGAACTGGCTCATAATAACAGAATAATCAAATAAAAAAAGCGATGAGAGGGAGATGGAACCACTTTGGGCTGTGGGAATATGGGATTTAGCGTTCTTTACGATGGAAGTCTGGAAGTAGAGGAACAGAAACTCTGCGTCTGGGAAACAGGTATCTATAGCCATATTTTGAAGCAATATTAAAATAGATCAAAGGGGATTTCTGGGTTTTTGCAGCTAAGCTCGCTTTGGAAATCGTGTGCCTCAACAATGCAACTGCTCTGCAGTGTCCTGCTAATGTGTGATAGTAGGAACCAGGTTGAATTGACTTCATGAAGTGCAATAACGAAGACACCATCAGTTTTACCTGCACATCAGATATACAATAACTTCCCATGTATTTCTCAGACTTGCTGGCAAACTGCAAGCATTGTCCTACATCAAAACCATATGCAAATGGGGTTTTATACCATTTGTCTTGAAGCCAGCAAATGTATGTGCTTTTTTTCTAGTATTCAACACATTGATCTGTCTGTCAATGCACTGAAACTAAGCTGAGAGCACCTTTGCGGTTACCTTGGTTTCTGTGCGTCGTGTGGTGCCATCATCAGATGTGACCACCGAGACGTGGGAGGTGGGGGTGCCAGGGTCCTCCTCTATGGTGACCGTCTCCTCCACCACCTCCTGCGGCTCCTGCATCATAGCCAGGGATGTGGCGTTGCTGGGGCTCTGCTCCTGCACAGATGAAGGGAGAAAACTAGTTATAAAACACTGCAAGACGTTCAGTTCTTACACAACAAGGAAAAATATCTGCAAAACATCCAGGTAATCCTCCATCAGATACACAGCGAGATGAAACGTTAAATGGGCCACTGCAGCAACAAATGATATTTGAATACAGCGGAGACAAATAGAGCAGGAATAAGAACAGTGCAAATTAAGGGAATTAAACATGATGCCATCTATAATTTCCACTGAGACACTTGAGCTTCAGCTAGTGGATTGAAAATGTGAAACTCAGAACACGACTAATGTGTTGAAAATAAAGTATACTGAGGCAAGGAGAGGACTGAAAAGTCTTTATAATATAAAAATAGGCATAGAAGTATGTGCAAAAATATGTAATCAAATATAATACGATATAAAATTGCGTACAACTGCCCTTTAAAAGGATTCACTTCGTCAAAGTTATGCAATCAATGAAAGATTTTACTAAATGTGTACACCTCCAGGAAAGATCACAGTACATGCAGAGGTGGTGTTTGGGCAGAACAACAGACAGAACAGTAAATATTGGAAAGTTCTGAGAAAAAAAAGTTTTATTACATATTAACATTTTTTTAAACATTAACTGTTAAAATAATCTACGGTCATTAACATAATTTCAAAGTGCACATGCTACATATATTATTACTATCTTAAGGGATGTTTTATTCAAGGTTAGGCAACTAAGACTTAACAAAACTGTCTTTGTGGCAAATAAACTTTGGTTTATTTGCCACAAAGACAGTTAAGTTGCTCAAGAGCCGATCTTGTCAGTGGAGGGGAAAATCGTGGTTATGGTTGAAGGAGCCTATTGGCTAACAATTGAAGATGAATTAGTTTCTGGGGGCAATGGCCAATATTATGAGACTTCAGGTGTAGACAGCGTATATCTGGGGCAAGACTCCATATTCTGTTCACTGTTTACAGTCTGACTAGTTTCTTTTATCACACAAGTTAAATGTTTCCCCACACAAACACACCTCTTTTGCTCTCCACACAGACTGTTGACCTGCAGGTAACCAAAGCCTGTTCAAATGTGATTGGTCAAACTAAAACAGAAACTAGAAGGTGTCCGACTCCAAAATCATGTCCTTTACCAATATTCTCCATTTTCACATGCAGAATCTGATTATAAAGTTTAAACACAGTCATCTGGATTCGAAGTGGGAAACAATACAAACCCATCCCATACCCCATCACCTTGACTAGGTTCCACAGAGCAAAGCATATAAAAGCCCCTAAAATAAAGCAGTTGTAAGTTCACACACTCTTAACGCCTGTATCACACACAGGTAGGAAACTATAAAGCTATAGTTTTCTTAGTTTGTTTCTAGTGCTGACAGTCCATGATTTATTTGGCTCTAATATTATATCCAAACACTGCAATGCAGGGTAGCTACAATTCCTCAGCTCTTGAGACTTCAAATTGAGTTAAAGCTTCTTTCAAGGCAAGTAAAAGGCTGGAGGACTGTTTTTGATTCATGTTTCATTGCGAGACCATGAATTCGAAGAAAAAGTGTCCATGGGCTAAGGATGAAAGTGAGGGTGCAGCCCCAAACCAACTCCACCTGACCATGTGTGAATTCGTGAGAAAAATGTGCTTCTCTCTGCATTTCCTGCTGATGTAAAATGATATGAAGTCCATGGTTGGAGGTGCAATGCCATGGCGTGGCGCGCTGCTCTGCGTGAGTGTGACAAAATTACAGCCCTCGTAACTGAGAGGGGAAGGAAAGCACATGAGGCAATCTTTGATAACCAGAACAGCATGGAGCCAGGAGAGGGAGAGGAATTCGAAAGTAATGGAGAGGGCAGAGAGGGAAACAGCTGGAATAGGATGGTGTAGTGGAAAGAGGGGAAGAAGGACAAACAAGGGGGCTGTATATTTATCATCCAGGTTGCTGTGACTGACCTTAGAGATTTTTTTGTTTGGAATTTTCATTGTGTTAACTTCCTGCTACTTCAACTGCCTGGAGAAAGTATCAATTAATTCCTAAATGTGACAAAACAACAAGACCTAGATCTTCATAATGCCTTTTTAAACTTGCTATGATTCTGCAGTGCTCCCTCCCATTATCGTAACAAACTTTCCTCACGTAGAAAAATGGTAAAAGCAATCACATCTTTCTGTCCGACCAATTAGACCAGATGTCGGACTCAGTGAGACAGAGTCAAGGCCAATGAGCGAGCAAAAGGAAAAGTGCCAGTGTTGTACTCTGCTGTGTTTTCTTAAAATACTACAAGAGATGCCTCATGGAGGAAAGCCTGCCTCTTTTCTTCATGTCTTTGAAGAAGCTAACAAGTGAACAATTCTCCATTGATTGGCCAGCTCATCTCAAGTTTCAAAGCCCCGCAAAATCCTCATTGATCTTAGCTCCTTCTTGCTGATCAGTCAAAAGTTTGCACTTCTTATGTTGAGGATCTTTTCCACCCTAATCCGTCAACTCTTCGGCCTCTCTATATCCCTGCTGGGAAAAAGACCTGGTCTCTTGTGTTAAGCGTTCATGCCTCAGCTCCTTCAGCAGCACAAAGAGCATGAAAACCTTCTCTATTTACCTGCTCCACTCTATCCTCTGACTAAGAGTCAATTAGCACTCTGAACTGAGCTGAGTTAGGTCATTACACTTGGAAAGAGGGCTCATTATTGGGGTTAATGACAAGAAAGGCTATGTCCTGCATAGAAAGAGGTAGATCTATCTATGCCTGACCACTGGTGAGCTGTGGAAAACACATTTTTTACAACTGACCTCAAGCTAAACAGCCTGACTCTGCTGGGAAGGGCCTTTCAAATGGTATACAGAAAATGTCAGTGGTGATTAGTCACCTTGTTCTACCAAAATGTAAATGTGAATTAACTCAGTGCTGAAAACAACAATGCATCATACCTCATACGAAAGCTCAATATGCGACCATGCTATTCAAACAGCAATATGTAATAGTACCGGCAACATCCTACACTAACACTGCTTAATTAATCGGACATTAATATTGATCACATTTCTTGCATTCCCACAGTCAAATGAACACTATCATCTGTTGTATTGATGTTTAAAATGCGTGCTCTGCTCGTAGAACACTCTGCTGCATATCAAATGCAAAGCGTTTCCTGAACTAACAGCCAGTCACCAGGTAAATTGAGCTGTTTTGGTTTCACATTTGGGAAACTGTCGCCCCACTGCAGCAGCGGTTCGGAGTAACAAGAGAGCAGATTAACATATTTATTTTTAGTGAGCCTATATTTTGGGTAGAATTTTACTATCATTTTTGTTGCCAGGAGATGCACTGTGATGAAGGACCAGTCCTATTTTGATGCAAAGATTTTGAACATTGGCAGGAATGAAGCACAAAATGGAAGGGAAAGCAGTGCTCTGTTCATTTCAATGAGAACGTGTGATCAAAACATATTTTGTGGATAATGATGAAAATAATTGTGATAGTAATTTTGGCCATAATTGTGCAGCCCTCTCCTACACTTGTTTAAAATACATAGTACTTGGTAAAGCACTTGACAGAGAGGAAGTGGGGATCCTTAGAGGCTTGCTGACAAACTAGCTTCTTGATCCAAGCTTAATGTGGTGTCGCTCATTCACTTCCTTCCTCTCCGCTCTCTCCCCCCTGTGCCTCTGTGTGCACTAAGTGAGAGAGTGGAGTTGAACTCAACGTTACAGCCCCTAAATAAATGATTAAAAGCCGTCTGGCCGTAAGCTTGCGCGCCTGCCTGCTGGTCCCAGGGGGGATAG
This sequence comes from Hippoglossus hippoglossus, assembly GCF_009819705.1. Classification (NCBI taxonomy): domain Eukaryota; kingdom Metazoa; phylum Chordata; class Actinopteri; order Pleuronectiformes; family Pleuronectidae; genus Hippoglossus; species Hippoglossus hippoglossus. The sequence goes on along the minus strand of NC_047159.1, from coordinate 22,660,619 downwards.
GCGGCTGATTCAGTGTCCAGGACACTCGGTCAAGAATACCCTTTAGTCAAGGGCAGGAGAAGTGACGCGCAGTGAGTTAATGGCTAATTTCAGAGAGATGAATGATAAAGTGGAAGAGGGGTACAAGAGAGAGTGTGATGGAGGGGGAGGCAGTATCTTTTGGAAATAGTTTGAATTAGCCAGATGAATAGAGGTAATCTCAAGGTTAGATTGGTGAGTTCATGATCTTATGGCTCAGAATAAAATTGTCTGATCAGCTGGATCAGGGTAACAAGGGAAAGGTCTTTCTCAGCGCAAAAGTACAGGGATCAATGATATGTAAAGCTGATCATTTCAAGAAGGCAGGAAACTAAAACTAGCACTCAGAAGAGTGCATACCTTCGCCAAGGCCCAACAGTCCCCTTAAATTCCACCAAGCCACACATTGTACATGCTAATAGATATAAAAACGCTGATGAATACATAGCATCTTTGGCAGAGGTAAGCATAAATTATGAACCAAGGCAAGACTATGTCTTGTAAAGATCGAAAAAAAACATACACCTTTAGGCTACTGAACCCAAAGGACAGTTGTCTTCTTGCCAAACCAGAAAGCCGGACAACCCAACTTGTGATGAGGAGAAAACTGCTCTAAAGCTTGTCCTGTCATGTCACTTCTGTTGGTCCAGTCGTATCAGAGAGGCTGAGGTGTCTGACAGGGATTTGCCTCTGACATTGACCTACTGATTTGTACAAGCTGCACTTTATCCTGTCCGATGTGTTTGGCACAGACTGTAAAGAAGAGAGTTTGGAGGATAATGAAACCTCACCTTTCAGATCTGTGACAAAAACAATCATTGTCTCAATGGATCAGATTAGAAATGTACTTGTACATGAATTAAAAAAAAGTTTACCGTTGCTACTGTTGCAACATTATATTAAACTACAGTAAAGCATTATCGATATATCCACAAAAGAATGAGAGGAGACTTAAGCACTCAAGCTCGTCCATACCTCAACGATGCGATCAATGCCTCTAACAAACAATACCCTTGACAAAAGCCCTTAAACAATCTTCTCTGGATTATATTTCATTACAATAGATCACGCAGGGACACACAGCTCCTTAATAGCGACTAATCTCAACTGTAATGGATCGTTGTACTGAGAAGAGAAAAGAAGGAGGAGTAAGTGGAATACAAAAGCAGGAGATGAAGTGATAGAGCCGTGTCAATTAGCGGTGGCCTACTATCTCCCATCAATCCACACCCATTCATCATCAGTGTTCAATAAGATGCTCAGTGCAGTCTGAGGATAGAGAGATAGAGTAAAACGATGGAAGTGTAAAGTCTACTCAGATAAGAGACGTCCCTTTCCTCCGAGGACAGAGAAAACTTCAGTTGGAGTTAAGGAGAATGAGTCATCACTGCAGTAGGTTTACAAGGTGTAGAGTACAAAAGGTACACGTGTTATTGATGTTCTAGTGTAGTTACATGAAGCAAATAATGAGGGTACAGACTGGAGGCTGAGTGCTGTTAATATTAATATTTTACCAATATTATCTGATCTACTGTGCATCAACTTTTCAAACTTAACATATACTTTTAATTTTGGGAAAACATTCAAGTCATGGAGCAGGTTACATTTTAGAAATGTGATGCACCCTGGTGGCCTAGTGGTTAAGATGCACATGATATAACTGTAACGTCCTTAGTTCTGTGTCCCTGCCCCTGTCTTACTGCCCTATGTTTTCCTGTTTGTGTCCCTAACCCTGTCACTATCTAATGATGTATCTAATAAGAGTTCAAATGAATCATATATTCTCATACTACTGTATCAGAAACACCATTTGCACTAAAATGCCTGTATTTTATGGGCAACCTTTTCAAATGTATACATATATGATATTTCAAATTTTCAATATAATGCCTAATTTCTATATCAATACAAAAACAGATTGTATTTTCAATAATTTTTGAATACTATTAATACTTAGGAATATGAATGTGTTTTCTGCAAGTTCCTTTGATACAACTGCTGCTATACAGCAATTCCCAGCCCTGCATCCACCTGTAAGTTCTGAGCACAAGTTCCCCTTGGGAAGTTATCATCGTCACTCCCTGCTCTCTGCTGTGCAGGGTTTGTTTCAGGACTGATGAAGTCGGAGCCTGCACACCTGTGTGACTGAAATCAAAATCCAGTCAACAAATGGTAAAATCATTACATATATCTGGAATATTTTGATCAAAAAATGTATCAAAATACAGCAGGAATCGATTCAATCATTTGCGTGGTGCTATAAAACCCTTTCAGTCGGCAGCAAAAACAAAGCTGAGCTTCAATAATCCAGTGTCATATGCAGGATAGTAATAATTAGGACCAGTCTCTGTGTAGAAAATGTCAACTTAGATATTTTTAACTGAGCTTAACTTTTGACAAGGCACTCACATGTGACAACGAAAAGCAAAAGAGCATATTATCTACAAGAAGTGATTCCTATGAACATTTTTCCTTGTGTCAATTATTGCAGGTGTACATGAGGACAAGTCTCCCACTCACTCCTACACAACCTCAGTGAGCAGAAATGAGATCAGTAAGTCTCAGTCTGAACACAGTGGGTGGGAGTCTTGAGTTACTTTCAGGCTGAGACAACAGAAGCTGTCAGATCGCCACCTGGTCATGCATTCCAGCATGATCAGAGTCACCTTCCTTCCTGATACACACAAACACGACATGCTCCGTCTTAGTCTGACCTGTGCAGGGACTAACAGGATTTCACTGCAGAGACATGCCAGCAATCATTACATGGCTCTTGCACAATTAATCCTCCAGCAAAGATCGTCTGGCTAACCTTGGGTCGTCCAATTTCCCATCAGCCCCTTCTGCCTCTACTAGCTGCTCTCTCGGCAGCCCTACACAGTGAAGAATCATATGATGAAATTCAAAAGAGAGTGAGGGAGAGAGGGAGCATGCACTAGTATGACCCAGTGTGACCCATCATTTTTTTTTTTTAAACAGCAAACTGTGACCGAAAACATCCATCCAAAACAAGGCTTGTTTGTGGGATAAAGCAGAGGCAAAGGGAAGTCAAGTAGAGGAAGGGGAACTGGAGAGGCTGACAATGCATGGCAAAGTCCCAACACAGCATGCTCCCCCAGGGTAAAAAAGAAGGAGGGGTTATTCAGTCACATCCAAGGCCAAACAGGCAGGCCTCATCTCAGTTACAGCCGGGGGAGAAGTCCCCACACTGGAATGATTGGAAATCCAACTGACCTGGCGCTGCGGTGCATGGTGAAGATCTTTGTGTATGTGCATGCTTCAATTGTAAATATTCCTCCAGTCAACAGTACGAAGGGAGAAACGCACACACAAACACACACAAATAACTGAAGGGGAGAGGGCCAAAGCCTTCATGATGCAGATGGGAATGATGGGACCTTAATCTCTCCGTCTCTGGCGACTGATCCCGGGCCAAATCTGGGCTTCTCTCCCTCTCTCATCTCTTTCACGCTTGGCCTCCTGGTTTCAGATGCCTTCATCATTTCCCACCCTGGTCCTGCCTTTCTACCCCTTCCCAGAAGGCCCCCCCCCCCACTCCCACACACACACACACACACACACACACACACACACACACACACACACACACACACACACACACACACACACAAAAACTCTGCCTCTGTGCCCTTTTGTTCCTTTGCACCAGCGCCTAGAGACGGGACAACATTCGGGTTAGTCAGCGCACTTGACAGGCTCCAACTGTCAAAGACTGAGGCCACCTCGGGAAAATCTCACAACCAACTGCTCAGCCAAATAAACCCTGCAGCTAAAGCTTGATTGCTTCCCAACAGGGCATCGGGACCACATCACTGCAAACCCACTATCTAGCGACAGATGGAAACCCCCAGTCGACCCTCTGCAACACTCAACACCACCTTGATCTCAGGAAAGACTGATATTCCCATTCAAATTGGCCGGGAGATGTTTTGAAATGTTGTGTAATTTCTTACATATGCTGTCAATTATAAACCCAAACACGGTTGCGCACATGGAGTCACATGCCACAAATGTTTTCCTCGCAACTCAAGGCATGGAGTCAGTTAAGGGCGCAAACATGCAGAAAGTCACTCAACATTAAGATTTTCATTACATAGAGAGGTAGAAGAGGATAATAAATAAAAAACAAACGGTGGCGAAACAACTTTGAAGCCGGTAAAGTAGAACTAAATAGCTTTGGAGAGGGGGCAGTCTAATGGCTGGGGTTTGATTATTTAGACAGTGGGTGCGGCTGTGAGAGAGAAAAAGAGGAATTCATGAGGAAGATTAGCGGTAGCAGGCCATGGTCGACGGGTGGTGGGGGGCGGGTAGCAGGGCGGGTGGTTTTACCAGCGTTCCCGAAGGGTGGGTTCTTTGCAGTGCCCCTCCCCTCGACCACTGGATCACTGTCAGCATGACTCTGTCAGGGGACTGGTGATTGGAGTGGTGGATTGCAGAGCATGGAGGAGGCTGTGAGACAGACTTTGCCAGAAGCTCAGTTCATGTGAGGTCTACTGGAGATTTAGGGAGGTGGAAAGGGAACATATGTTCCACTTCCTGTCAGGCTACCAGCGCAACACTTATTGTTCCCCCTGACACTCTTTCTCCAAAAACTGTCGGCATGTGCAGCCGCAGGGTCTCCCATTTAACAGAAATGTACCCCCTCCTCACTCTCTCCGTCTTGCTTCCCGTCTCTCTTGTTTAGGAATTGGTAAAGCCTGGGGCAGTTATAATGGAGGATACTGATGGGCTTGGCAGGGAGCTCTCACTGTTTTAGCAAAGATACGAAATGTCCTCCTTTGGGACTGGGAAGGAGGGGTGTGCAGAGGAGTCTCCACAATAGGAGGGCAGGATGTCATAAAAACAGTGGCATATTTCTTAGCATAGGCTCAGAGTTCGCAGACTGAGTCATGTCACGAAATACAGACAGGGCCTATGAACTTGTTTGCCATAATCTGTGCTCTTACTGATCTACGTCCATACTCCATAGATGTCTATGCTGCCCCTCAGGAGTTAATAGAAGTGAAGTAAAAAATATGAGTGCATTCGAGAAATGCATTCTATGGCTAAGACATTTGGAATAAATTAAACTACTCCTCATCTTGACATGAAGGCCCCCATAACCTACTGAAAGAGCCCCAGCATCCCAAGGCACCTTGGCCATCAGCAGAAGTCCGCTCTGAAAATAGTTCTTGCACACATAGATAACACCTTGCAGAGCTAATGCAGTTCATCACAATAACTGCGACTGCTTTTCAAATATGTACTCAGTCAAACATGATTAACCCCCCCTCTGGGGACATTTTTACGGCCATGTGCCAACCGCCTGGTAAAGGATTGGGCTCATTTTGTGGGCAATGGCAATGGCATGGCGTCAGAGCCAGAGGCGGAGGACAGGTCGCAAGAACTGTCCGATGGAAAAATCCCAGCCAATTTACTACTAACCTTCAACGGGATGTGAGATAAGGTGAAGCCGGATGTATATGTGTCTCATAAAGGAGCGATTGTGCAGTTGGATACATCTATCAAGGGGCTTAAGCCAAGGCCCAGTAACTTTATTTATTATTCTCCGTTCTGTCAGATGAAAATAATCGTGATATAACATCTAGTCCACCCTATTTTGCTCAGAAGACGTTTAGTGGAGCATGTGTGTGTAGGTCTGTAATTACTTATGTGTAGATGAGAGCATACATAAGTTCAGTGCAGTGTCCTGTCATTCTGAATGCTTCCATGTGGACAAGACACATTTTCAAGAACATATTTTCAGAACTGACTGACAGAAACAGTCACCTGTATGTACCTCTTTAAACAACCTGCTGTTAAATTTCTGTAACGCACCTTGTGACTCTTTGTGAATTCCACTACAAAATACCCATCTTTCAAACATTATAGTAAAGAATGTAGTCTATTTTGAAGTACACCATGCTGACAAGCCAAATAATACTTTAATTGAAATCAAACCTGAAGAAATCCCCAAATATACAATTTATAAAGAATCCATATTTCAGAAGATGGAATCAGTCACATTCTGGCATTTTTGCTGAATCACTTAAGAGAATCATCAAATGTTTCCAATTTTACAAACTAATTATAAACTAATTGTTTCATCACTGACATCAGTCTTAAAGTCCTTACTTGGCTGATATTCTAACGTTAAATATTAGCTGGATGTTAACAGAAAACACTACCCTGCACAAAGACAGTGGGATCAGTTAGATGGAGCAGTCCTCCAAACAGTCCCTCGGAGTCTGAGGAAGTTGGAGCCGGAGCAGCGCTTACTGTTAAACACAACCACAGATCTGAAATTCGTGGGTCAACCAGAGTACGCAGACACCATGCCCTCCACATCACTCCAAAACAACGACAGAGCTCCTTCTCACCCCACAATGTTGAAAAACATTTGAGTCTGATTCTGCACAAAGAGCATTGATATGATACGGCTCATAATAGCAATAAACACAATAAGGGACAGGCAAGGCCACCATTTGTGCACATAATGTATTCCACTGGCTCTAGTAGGAGGTAAACAGGGCTAAATTGGATCTGAACAGAATCTGTATTGGTTTGATACAGATGACATTGTGTTACAGTTAAGATTTTTAAGAAGAGATTAATCGCGCCACAAAAAAACAACACCTCATTTACAAGTTAATGGAAACAAGTTCACCTGATTTCCTGTGAATATTTAGTAGGGGATACAAATGCAGGGAGACAATAGACGCGGCCCTCATTCTGGTGCTGTGTGCCTGTGTGTGCATGCACAAATCTGTGTGTGAGGCTGAGCGAGCAAGAGAGAGTCTTTTAAGCTCACTTTCAAAGCTGCAAGCTGATCATGAATATTTAAAACTAGGCAGATATCTGAAATATAGTTTTGGTACCGTGACATTTTCTTCTCTCCGTTTTTTGCATGCTAAATTACCAGAGAGTAAATCTTTTAGCAAGATCCAGGGTATAAAAATATATAGCTTCTTTTAAGCTGTGGCTCATTTACTGTGAAGTGTGGTTTTCATTCCAAGCATTTGTCATGTGAATTAAAAAATATCAGAAAAACGGCATTTTGAATGATTAGGAGCGCACTCCAGAGAGTATAGGTGAATGCAGAGTAAAGCCTTTTGGCCGGATGCAAAATGAAAAGGTGCTGCTGCACTGCTGCATAAGGATGGGCGGGTGGGTGGAGGCAATTTCTTTGGCGGGTGGGGCAACTTTGAGTCTCACTGTCTACTCATTGTCTAATAGAGTCATTCCCAAGTTCCCCAAGGTGTTGGTAATGAAAGGGCATCTCTTTTTCTTCTTGTCAAGTGTTAGCGCTTACTTCTCTTTTACTTCTCTGTCATGCACTATTCATGCTCTGGGTCTGTGTTGTGTTGCTCTGCAGGTGGTTAGGAGGAGGATGCAGATGAAATATGGATTATCTCCTCTCAGTGTCTGGCTAAGCCCCACTTTGCTGGCACCGCTGCTTTTCAATGTAGCTCCCCTCCCACTCAGCCAGCCAGCTGCAGGCCTAGCATCTGTCTGCTAACCCCCCGCCCAGCCTTTAATCAAGCAAACACACGCACACACACGCACACACACACACACACACACAACTCTATCCATTCCACTCCTGTATCAGCTGCGGCTGTTCTGTGCAACAGGAAATGCTGGCTTCTGAAGATTTACTGTTGGTATCTAGTAAACAGGATCTTGACCCAAAAGAGCTGTTGGCTGAAAGAGGAGTAATGACAACCCACAGAAGTGCCCTATTAAGAGATAGGTCAGGGTAGTTTGGATGACAGATATCATCCAAACCCCTGGTGAAGACATGACTCCTTTCAGGAAGAAAATCGCAGCCAAACCCTTCAGAGTCCTCTGGGACACCGGCCAGAGCTGCTTCTAATCCTACACCCACACAGATCCACAGTCAGTCAGCCTCTAGATACGACCTTCCCCTACTCACTATGGATTTATATTTAACAACTCAGACGTTATTTTCATTCATGTTGGTAATAATAGCATTACACTTATCAAGTCAGCTGACACACACACACACACACACAGAGTTTTCATGTGGGACTATAGTCAACATTTCAGTAGCAGTAACTCTGTTTGAAACAAATGAAACAATTCAGAAAATCTCGATGTGTTCCCAGATATAAGCAAAGACTGTAATTATTCTGATGAGAACCATAAAAAAAAAATCAATAGCCAAAAACTATGAAAAAACATTGAAGTTGTAATAAACTAGAATTATACTGAAAATGATGAGAACATTTCTCCTCTCAAATAACATTCAGTTGTCAAAATGAAACAATGTTTTGGTTTATTTATATGCAAATTACTTTTTGCATTACTTTCTTGATTAACTGATTCATTGTCTAGAATGAATGAATTATTGTCATTAAACATTATAAAACAGGGAAACAATCCAGAGTCCAAAGATATTCCATTTACTAAGACAAGCAGCTAACTTGAGAAGCTGACACCATCAAATGATTTCGCCTTTTTTGCTTCAATAACTGAAATGAATAATCAATCAATAGCTGCCATTTAATTTGCTTTTGATTGACTAATTAATCAATTAATGATTAAAGCTCTAATTGAGATGTGTGACGTATTGTAGATTAAACTAAAGGTGGTTGAAGTTCATGATAGAACGACAGCTCTGTATTCTGCTAAGAGCTCACCATACATTATAAATAAGGAGCCGACGTTTGCACACTGTCTGTTCGGAGATGTTGTAAAAAGTGAAACACGTGATTATAACAGTCTCACTTACACACACTCGACGGTGGATTGTTTGCAGTAAAGAAATAAAACAAACCACTGTTCATCTTCCTAAAGGACCTTAGGGGATCCTCACACTCCACTTTGTGATACACTCACACCACTTTAACCCAGGGGACCATGTACAATATAATATTAATTATGCAAAGAACAACAATCATTATGGCACACTTCACTGAGTGGTGCTTCGGGCAAGTCCATGACCTGAAGAAGCAACGGCAACAGGCAGCAGATAGAGGCCCTGCGCCTCCCTGTCTACAACTGTCATTATCAGGAACACTAAGGAGCTTGTCTGTTTTTGTCTCAGTCAGACAGAGGATGTCCGCTGCGAGCCAGCCATCTGATTACCCACAATTCCAAAACCATGCTGCCACCCTAAATCAGTTTAGCCTCATTTCCCTCAAATAATTGACAAAAAGTCGGGTATTTTCCAGAGATGATGAACACGTATGTTTAGCAAATCCGATGAAGCCTGAAACCAGGAAATAGCCTGTTGTTGTATGGGTACTTTAAAATTCATATCATATACCAAAGTTCCCGTAATGCACTTTTGTTCTGACATGCTTAACCTAACATTTGTATCAGATAAACATCATCCAAAAGGCACAGTGAACCAATATGGAACACCGCTGTGAATGTGAAACTCTTTATTATACCAAGTCAGAAAGATATGACTAATGTCCACAGTGTGGGGATAGACAAAGTCCTTAACCTCAGGTATGTGTGTATCTTATTCCAATGGTTAGTGGCGTATTGCTGGCACAACATTATAAATAGTGGAGGAGCTGGGCAAACTAAACACAGACAGGAAGGAAGCCTGGGTGGTTGTCACTTTCCTGCTGTCTGACCACTCTGGAATCCAACCCCACCCTGGCAGCCTGAATCCATAAAGAAAGCTAACTAGTGCAGTTCAGCAAATCTTATACGAGACTTGCATTCTCATCATTATTATATCCATTGTTTTTTATGTCTAGAAAAGACATTTGAATCTTAATAAATAGGAGAAGATGGTGAATATCCCTTCATATCCTGTTTAATCGCATACATTTGGTTTTAAACATGGCTTTGTGCGTTTCCATTTGGAGTATATTCAGTTTTATTATGTACATTTTGGTAGAAGTTCGGCTATCCTGGCTTTAGGTTTATCTTTATCTTAATTTTAGGACACATCGTCAGTAGTGAACAGTGAAGGATAACATTATATTTCATCCATTATTACTACACACGTTCACGTAAGGAGGGCCCCCCAGGGTTGATCGAGTCCCAGGGTGTGTCCCATAGACAATCATGTTTTGTTTTAAGGTTTTTTTTGTTTATGATTTGCAGTTTCTATTTACTCGAAATTATAATCGGTATCAAGAGTTGTATCGCATTTGTGCTTTTACCTGTTTAAAGGTATGTGAAATTTGGTATATTTGGTATGATATAAGGTTCTCCTTAGGAATTTTAAATTGCTTAGTCTCAGAAAACTAGTGATGGTCTGAAAACACATCAATCTGCTACTGTTCCAATTTAGCCAATGGTTCATTACGAATCCAGAGACTGTGAGAAGTCAGTAAACTCCTGAGAGTATAGCAGTGTTGTGTGCTGACCCAGTTGGACAAACCTGACAAACACATCAGCTCTACTGTAAGAAAGCAAACTTTAATGAGCACCCTCCTCTGACTTTCTGTGAGTAGCCGGGCAGAGGTTTAGCGAGGCTGCAACATCCTGGAGGTTACCTCTGCTATTACCTCTGCACCAGCTGGCAGCAGTGGCTTTGTGTGTGTGTGTGTGTGTAAAAGTCTTGGGTTAGCAGAGGCCCATGCTCTGGCCCACACAGAGAGAGTGGGGTCCACTCAAGGGGGAGCGGGCCTCTGTCTGAAGGCTTAAAATAGAGTAGAGGGTGTGAGATGACTGCAGCCAGACTGAGTTTGTGGAGAGCTTTTGTCAGGAGGTGGGTTTGGGAGGAGGAGGGTGTTGAACTCAACAACTCTCAGCATGTTAGCGGAACCTGAAAATAACTCACTACAATGTCTTATCCAGATACATGTACTGTGTCGATGCAAATACACACAACTTCTTTATAGTTAGAGGAGTGGCATGAAAAACTTTTCAAAACAGCATTTATATTCAGTCACTAACACAGCAGGAATCATGAAACCGTTTCAGGTGTTAGCAGCTCCTTAAAGCAGAATGAGGCAGCTTTCACTGCAGGTTTTACAGACTCCTCAAGCTGCTGTGTAAAATCACACCATACTGGAATAATTTGCCCAGTAAGACAAGGCTGTTCATGACTATGATTATAATCAAGAACATTCACTAGCTGTGGTTACAGGGGAATGTCCCTCTCATCAGAGTTGTACAAGGCTGAATGGCCAATACCTAACTTTTAACAAAAGTCTTAATATATTGGCTAACACACCGGGCACAGCGGGTATTTCACGTTTCTCTCAAACACATCACAATGCAAGTTGAGTCGCAACACATACTGTACACATGGTCCTTTTATTTGCAAGTCAATACTGGATGGTGACAGCCTTTACCAATAATCCTAAAGGAGAAAGAGCTCTATGAAGCCATCTTTGGCAACGGAAAGCAGGCACACAATCGAAAGCAAATCTTTCTCTGGGAAAACAGAGTTTCACCACAGGGCTTTTTGTCAGCTTTACACTGCCAGAATGGAGCCAGATATGCAAGTTTCTACAAAAGGTCCTTGTCAGCTTTTCATACAGGATTGCAAAGGTTACAAAAGCACTGCGTAGGAACTGACTTGCAGGGCTGGACTGACACCAACATCATGAACTACATCACGCACTGACATCCTGTGCTTTTGTGTCTTTAGCATTTTGATCTTTTCCTTTATGCTTCAGCAGGAATGTGAACTTCATTCACAAAGATGGTCTCTGTTAAACATTGTATTTAAACAGCTTACATACAGAACATTTCTGTGTTTCGAACTGAAGCAACTAGCTATAAACCAACAAAATGACTGCTTAGAGGTTTCTTAAAAAACATATGATGATTGTGGCTCAGAGGGTTTCTATACAGAGCCCAAAACTAAACACTGAATTCTTGTCTTGGATTTTCGACTGTTTACATCTTAAAATATTGATCTGGACATGCCATTGTGCTGATTTCTTTGAAAGTCAATTCACGTCCAAACCCTTCACAGCCACATGAGCAAGAGGGTTTGCCAACAAAGCCGGCAGTCAAGCTATTGGCTCAACACCTGACGTCTCTTTCTCGTATCAGCTTGGCCGAGCAGGCGCTTCGATAATCAGAACATGTTCATGTTTGACAGCTGAGTTTGGAAAATAGAGAGAGAACGAGAGAGACAAGCCTGATGCCACAGGGACACACACCATCTCCCTGACCCCAGACATCATCCGATTTTACTGCAATTACTGTGAGTATCTGTGCACTATCCAGGCTGGGCACACCTGAGCACTGTGGAGCATGGTCCTCTCAGTAAGACCGGCAGAGCTGTGAGCCCAGGTCCCACTGCGAGAGCAATTTCAGTAAATAAATAAGATGTGTAACAATTGTTTCACTCCTAAATCAGCACTGCGGATGCTCACTCATTTCATTAGGCTGAAATTCTGACATAGACAAAGAGAGACAAGACAGGGCCTTGAGCACTGCGTGCCAGTGAATGGTTATGTAGACAGCAGACAGGCACCATCCAATAACAAAATGAACACTCTATTTTATTTTGGATCCCTGGAAGCACTGGGGTTGTGTTTGTCTCTTCAATCGGAGCTGATTTTTATCTAATCGCTAAACTGCTGCGTGCAGATCAACTGCTCGCTGGAATGCCCCAGTCATAGTGAATATTTCATATGAAGCCTATTGTTGCCTACCCCACTGGGGCCTCAGCAAATGGCCCAATGAGGGAGAAAACAGTGGAGTGGATTCCACAGACCAAAGCCCATTAGTCCACTGGCCTCAGGAAGGCACTAGGCAATATTTCAAAAATGATGAACAAAAATATTTCAGGCCACTGATGTAGTGAACGAAGACTGAAGAAGGATGATATCTGAAGACCTCTGCTAAATCTGTGGAATGTTTCAAACAGGGAACAGTCTGCTCAGCATTATGATCCAAGGATGCAACGAGGAACTCTACCCAACACCCCCACAAATGATTCTCAACACACTGGGAAAGAAAAAACGATGACTCTCACTGTTTACTCATTACTCACTATGTTGAGCCAACTACCCCCCCCCCCCCCACACACACACACACACACACGAAAACGCCACAAAAACACCAGCCCAAGAAATAGTCTTTCCAGATTTGATGCCCGCACGAGCAGCTCATGACAAGACTGACACTGTATCAAACTGTTGTCATCTGTGCTAATGCAAACAGAGGCCATACTGTTCCATATGAAAGCAACACTGTAATGTAAACAGCTTTAGCACATTGTTACATATTTGCATCCAAACACAATTAACTTAACATATGTTCACTCTCAAAACTCCAGTTTGAATGTATATGCAAATTCGAATAACAATGTGATCCATAAAAATATATAATAACACACATAAACTTAGATAGTGTAAAGGGAACACATTTTACAGGAAAACTAAAAACTGCACTATTTATGTCAACTTGAAAATGACGAGTAACCGAATGTTTTTTTCGGACCCATTCCACACCACTTAAAATTTCAGTCACAGTCACCAGCTGACAAAAGAGAAGCCAAACTAGCAACGAGGGCCTCAGTTCGTCTGGGAGACACTCCTGAATCATCAGCAGCTATTTAGCGAGTCAGTGAAGGGCTGCTCAGAACAACAGCAAAGCTGCTTAAACTGCTTTGCTGCCTGGCAATCCATCACAGCACAGGAACGGCGCAATGATATCTGGCACATGACTGCTTTACTTCATCACTGCCGACACCTTGGGTGTATTCCAGGAATCAGGTGAGAACTCCTGAGTTTGTTAATCCTGAGACGAGAGAAACTCTTGAGTGTCCCGTTCCAAATGTCATAACTCACATTACCTGAACTGAACCTGCTGACTGGAGCATCTTTCTCTTTGTCTGCACCTGGAGACGCTTTAAATAGAGAGAACATCAAAATCCCAAGACCTTTCTTTACTAATGTGACCACTGTTATAATTCATCAGTAATTAGTGTGAGGACAGACAGGACATGGATTCATCACATATTTTACATCATTTCTGTTACTATGTTTAAATGATCTATAGAGTCAATCAAAAAAGCTGTATTTTTATAATGTTAAATAGACATAAAAAAAATCTGACTCACATTTAACCATAACACTTTTAAATTTGCAAATCACCAAAATCGTTGGGATGTTACTGGGTCAGACTCTAGGTTACACCCATGCGTCTATAATTGAACTTGTGTCTTCTAATCCTCTGCTGCTGCCAACACTTTGTACCCATCAGGCTAAACTAGATAAACATGTTTAAATATATTTAAATATTTAATCTAACAAACAAGATTCAAGCTGTATCATCCATTAAAGTCTGCTTAACAATGAATGAGTGGAAAACACTGAACAAAATGTCATAATATGTAGTTATTGATTCTCTTCTGCTTGTCTGGCTCTTTCACAGCTGCTGCTGTTTAAAAGAAATGAATGTCCATTGTTATATATATTGTTAAATATTACATATTTCTCCACTGGATTAAAATGGAGGCTCTTGGTTTACCCGTTGCTGTGGTGAATCGTAGTCTAGTATCACAGCTTCATTGACGGTGAGTTTTATTAAAACAACAATCAATTCAAACTGAACAAAATTGACTGGACTTAACTCTGATAAGCTGCTCTGGAACTGAAATCTCTCTCAGTGTTGGTCAACTTGGAGATAAGGGTTAGGTTTAAATCAAGGCCCAAAGCCTTAAGGCCAAATTATGCCTAACGTTAGATACATATATGGATGGAGCCTTCTGTCCGTACTGTGCGTTCACTTTATCCGTATTTGTGCACGTCGTCTGAATGTTTATGGATACGGACCAAAGAGACGAAACTGAGGGGTACCCCAGGAAATTGTGGGGGGCAGCTAATAGCTCAAGAGCGAGAATCAAAGGACACAGTTTCAACAGTGGTGGAACTTTTTGAAGGGAGAATTTGTTAGCTGCTAAGTTGTACTTTACTACAACCTCTACCGACGTCAAGATGTTTGTTGTCAGACACTCGATTTAGTGCTGCCCTTTAGTGGATGTATTATCCAACAACATTGTTCGAAACAGGCGACATAAATGAGCCTTAACTCCACCCTGTCCACATCTACCCTTCCACACAAGAGGAGTGTCCCGTGATCAACAAGACATGATGGTTTCCTGTATGTGTGTAACAGTGTGTTTCAAAGGTCAAACAGCTACAGGGGTGCTACAAATGGCACGTTTACACTGCATGCCAAAAAAGAGAAGCCACATGGGGAGCGGACTGCTATTTTCAGCTGAAAAACAAGGGCTTCAAATTCCTAACATGTTGCGGAGATTAGAGAGCAATTCGGTGGAACTCTAAGCTCCATATGGTGACAAGGTGCTCACATCTCCCTCTATTGGAGGTTTGTTTTTCTTGCCAGGAGTTGCAGCCCTTGTTTGAAAGCCAAATAAAGATTAAGCAACAGAGGGGAGTGAAGAGAAGGCCAAGTAGTGTGCAGTGAAATGATGCTCATTTTGGCCTGAGTGGTTAAACCTCCTCTCATCAGCTGCTGCAGGGGTAGGCCTCAGGCTGTGTAAGGAAGTAATGGAGGATGGAGAGGGGTGTGTGGGGGGGAGTTTAAGGGGGAATCACATGGATCATGAGTCATTTGAGGTATTAGACCACATGGATCATGAGTCATTTGAGGTATTAGACCACTTTTGTTCAAGTCCCCCCAATTACTTTTATAGACTTCAGGGACAACACACAGTGAGTCAAGCTTTGGCCACTTTCAATGAATGGTGGAATTATTGGCTCAATCCGCAACGAATCCAGAGAAAAAGCAGGATACTCCAATATTATGCAAATCTCTGGAGTTTTACAGGAAAAGCCCCAAAATCTTAACAGGACCTCTTACCTGCGTGAGGGTTAACCAGAACTGTCAAAGACAATTAGCTGCTATAGTTTTTACTGAGCTTGAATACGAGAGAGTAGCAGCATCAGTAATGGCGTTAACAAAGCAAATGCCATTGAGGTTTTCTGGAACAACATCAAAACAGATTCTCTGCACATCCATCCTTGAAAAAGGGTGTCACACTCTGAGAAATTTGTCTGTCGGACTGCATGACTGTTAAATTTCATCACACCCGTTGAGACACACACACACACACACACACACACACACACACACACACACACACACACACACACACACACACACACACACACACACACACACACACACACACACACACACACACACACACACACACACACACACACACACACACACACACACACACACACACACACAAGACATTAACATGAAACATCATCTCTGCCGGATCCCAGTTTGACATCAGACAGCCTGAGAGAGGCAAGAAAGATATCAGTCCTTCGGGCCACAGCCTTCTGAGTGCTGTCACCAAACCAAAGCAGTTTGTTGCATCATCAAGGCTAACCCTGCTCATTCAAGCAGCGAGATTATAGAAAGAAAAACATAGTGACAGATTCGAGCTTCAACAGCCCCATTAGTGAGACACGTTCCAGAGGCATGCAACAATTAAGGAGACTCTGCCTGCCAGGGAAGACTGAAAGAACCATGGGAAGGACGTGTGCTCATCATTCAAAGCAGCCAAGCTGTGACCTCAAGCAGAAAGATAGAACTTCTGGAGGAGAAATTATCCATATCAAAATAAATATAAAAATCATATTGACAACAGTGACTCCGCTGCACATTTATAATAACTTCATCCTTGTCTACCAGTGAGTAAGGGGGAACTAGGATAGGACACATCCAGCTTTTGAATGTGCATGGCAAAGTCACATGGATAAGTTCCTAAAAAATCACAGACGGATGAAGGTATCCTAAATATATTTTTTAGCTTTTCCATATCGACAGGGGACATAAATGTGTCCAGTCACAGAGATGTAAAGTCCGCCTTTGGCAGATTTCTCCTGAAGTCATGAGCTCCTCTGAGAGCGAACGGGAGCTTTAACACTACAGAGACACTAACAGACTTCAAATCCTTACTGCACAATACTGCAGAGCTGCCGCCAGCAAAGTTCACAAACTCTTCCAAATACACATAGAATACACACACAAAGGCATCTGTGACATTCACTCGGCATCCACGCTGTGCATGAACACAGGCACACACAGACTCTGCATTGTGAACATATCAGAGAAACGTAGCTTTAAACTCCATCCTGCAGACTTCATCTCCTCTCTGGAGAGGTTATCTGCAGTGAAAAGGGAGAGAAAGTTTACCTCTGCAGCACCTGCTCTAGACACTGCAGACCGCTACACTGCTTGAACCCCGAAACATGAAAGCTAAGCCTCAGCTATATGCCTAAGTTTGACTTTAAAACAAATCTCAGAGAGATCAGGTGCTACCAAGTGGCACTTTATTACCAAGGTTTGGGAATCCATGCACTCAGGAAGGAAGCGTATTCAAAGTAGTGAGGACTTTTCAGAGTGCACAGCTGTGGCAGAGCAGAGGCAGGAGCGCTCGGCCGAGAGGGAAAGTTAATTAGATTTGTTGGTGTGTGTTGGAGAGACAAGACAGGAGACTTGTTTCCCACAGAGACTGGAGTACCGCACAACAGCAGCAGCCGTGTGTGGCTTCAGGGATCCAGGGTCGGAGGACATTGTGCCAGTCCTGGTGCCTGCAAGCCTCAGATTGCAATTGCAGAGCGTGGACGGAGGCCTGTAATTTCAGATCGGCCTCTGTGCACGTGCCCACTGTGATTTCCACACCACAATGTGGCAGGGGACACAATAGCTTTCCCTTTGAAGACTGTCCCAAATATTTTGTATCCAACTCTAAGCCCATGCTGCGCTGACCATATTTCAGAGAGATTGGTTAGAATAATTTTTGACTCTTTGGAGAATAGAGGCAATTTGTCATCGCTAATATAGCAGAACATGAACATATTTGCATATTCATCATTTGTGGCACAACAGAAAATAAAGCAGTTATAAATTACTTATAGGGCAGAACTCCACTGAGATATATATCAGAATTAAATCATTGGTGAAACACTGATTGATTATTTGTTTTGGAGAATCACACATTGCTGATACTATCTAACTTTTGTAAATAATAATGCATTTACAATCCCATAGGTAAAAGGGCTATTTTTTTCAAATTAGAGTTAGTTATCCCTTTAGAGTTTGTGTTAAGACATTGAAGTCTATGTGACAACCAGTGGTAATGTTACAGGATTCTGCGTCGAAGATCCATTTGTTTTCTCAGGTATTTGATCAAGCCAATTCATCAACTTCTGATTATTTTATCTAATACAAATTTCCTGAGAATTTGCAACATCCCTGGATCAAACCCATTTCTGAAAGGTGACCAACCAACTGAGTACCTAGTGAGCAGAAACCCATGACGCCTGGTTGGCCTCTGGCCTAAAAGGATAACATGGGGCTACTAATGATACTAGTTCTCAGGGTTTGATGGGTTGTCAGCCATCAAATGCAGGTACCTTTGTGTTTGGACAGCTATTCACTGAAATGGGACATGGGCAGTGTGTAGCATGTACAGGGTGTACACTTACATGTTTGTGTGTCAGGATATGCCAAAACGTTTTTCCCTCTCGCGAACCATCTAAGTTCATTTCTGCGGGGAATTGCAGAAGGAAGTAAAGCACTCAGCACACTTCACTTTTATCACTATTAGCAGTACAAGCCCATCACAAGGCCTTGCTAAAGTCAAAACATGAGCGGCATGAGAACATGGCAGATCAAGGAAAGGGTGCACTCAATCTGTTCGCCCATGACTTCTCGTTTAACGGTAAGTGATGCTTCTGCATTGCACAGGAACGGCATTGATACGTGTCCTGCTGGCCAGTTACAGACACTAGCAGCCTAATATGTGCCAGTGTTTCAGGGACATTGTGCTTAAAGGACCGTGGATAAGTGACAGGGGGAAAACAGAGGAGGTGGGTTATGGCTTTGGAGCAGAGTGAGGAATGAGTGCTCCCATCTGAGAATTCGACTTTGGAATGTAGCTGCTCTGTGACCCCAAAAACACTCCCTGTGCTCCCTTGTGGCCCGAACAACAGAGGCTGCAGCTGGCCACTCCTTCAGAGGAACTTACCCCCCCACCCCACCCTCAAAACACACACAGAGGCAGATTCAAGAGGGACAGAGCACAAAACAGACGAAGAATGGGTTTTATTGGATTAAGCCTCTCTTAACTGTACTAGAATATGATGGAAAGAATTCGGGAATTCAAGGAGGTCTGTGTCAACAGGCCTTGTTTGCTTTACTCTGAAAACTTTTTAGGGTTTAGTGCACTCTTTTCCACACATTCTAAATCTGGCGAGGTAAGAAAGAAAGGAACACATGCCTTAGTATAGTTCCTGATCAACCAGGGTATTAAATTTAGGCCCCCACTGAATCTCTACGGATACAGGAAAATAGTTTGGTAACCAATGGCAATTTAGAAGAACAGCCATGGGGAAATAAACGTGCATACAGTGTCATGGTTATGGTGGCCAAATAACCAGTAAGGCTGTGATTCTTTAGAGTTGAGTTTTATAGAAGCATTATACTTGCTGTATAAATCTCCAGAACGTACGATTTATTTCCTGATGTGTACAAGCAAAGATGAAACCACTGCAGCAGCAGATTGGAGCTATTTATTTCACCATCTGTCTTTTTTAAAACACGTAAAAGCTCAAATAATGTTAGAAAATGTCTAGTGACTCAGTGGCTAATGCACCTGCAACTTCAGGTCACGAACTGTCCTAGCTTTCTCAGACAGAAACACTCTCCCACTGCATTGTTCCCAAATAAAGCAAAATTGTCATTTAGGCTGCTACATGTTAAATAT
Source organism: Hippoglossus hippoglossus (assembly GCF_009819705.1). Lineage (NCBI taxonomy): Eukaryota > Metazoa > Chordata > Actinopteri > Pleuronectiformes > Pleuronectidae > Hippoglossus > Hippoglossus hippoglossus. The sequence continues at coordinate 22,640,890 of NC_047159.1, read as the reverse complement.
TTCATCAAAATATAATGTACAAATTAATACTGAAAGCAGAATATAATATCTGTGACAAATTGGACCAATATTGAGAAAATTGGTTTATTTTGTATTGCTTTCTATGTGCTCAGTCTGTGGATCCCATTATGATTTCCGTCTGATCCTGCAGGATTGAGTCACACCATAAAGACAGTAATTTGTACCCTGTTTCATGTACCGGCAACTCTATGACACAACCTTTTCTCTCCAACTTTCTGCTGCCCACACTCCAGAAAAAGAACACACGGCTACGATGTCCTATTACCAAACTAAAAGCTTGCTTGGCCTGAGCAACAGGATACTGGCAGCTCTAAAAGCCCTCACAAGAGTGCCAGGATTGTACACTCTCCAATTCAGCACACAGTGTTAAGTACAGCACCTTCCACTGATGGCTGGCACCTGTCCCTCCATATCCGCAGACCTGGCTGGCACAGATCAACACTGCACCACGCTCCACTTCACAGCCTATTACACATTCCAAACAAATTAAATATGAGGGGGTGTGATGGGCCGAGATAGTATTTTGTGGAGCCCCAGCAGCCAGCGCAGGCCACGCATGCAGTAGAGGTTCATTAGACAACTCAATAGAGCCATGTGGAATGTGCGAGGAGACGCATCACTCCATTGTTCCCCAGTGGCTCCTCTGGGAATGGGCTAAGCACAAATTAAAAGAAGTTGAGGAGATGAGTAACAATACTGTGCTATCAAATGTAACGGCACATGACAACCAGCCCAGTGTCTGGATGCCGCCGTTGTAGAAACCACTGAACTGTAGACATTGTTGTCCATGAGGAGAATTGGCAGCAGTCCTCAGAATGCTAGGAACTTGTTTAACTTTCCAATTTTAAGAGGTCCTGTTCCTGGTTTGGCTGAACTCTTGCCACTGGTTACGATAATGTTTGTGTGCAAGCTCGGCAGGGGCCAGAACATGGCCAACCGTGGCTGCACGTAACAAAGGCCGTTGTGGCCCGAAAGTCGGTCAGCTTACAGTGGTTTGGACTTTCCCTCTCAGTCTTTCCTCCTCTCTTTTATCTTTCTCGCTGGACCACAGCCATCAGCAGTTATACAGCAACTATTATGTGTTGCAAGGTTCAGACCGACATTCTAATAAATGGTTGGACCTCATCAGCGTTCTTCAACCGTCAGTGGGTCAGTAACGGCCAGTCCTCACTTAAAATTCCCTACAAGCTTTGTTACTGAGCTTTGAGTGAGCAAAACGTGGATTGACACACTGTTCTTTCAGATGTAATGTGCCAATACGATCCTTTTGCAAAAAGAAGAGAGAGAAGCCTGACAAAAGAATCATAGCTTATGTTTGTGACAAAATTACAGTACTGAACAAACTGAACGTTTGATAAAACTCAAAGTTAGTGAATACGCAGCTGGTCAGCTAGTGAGAGCTTCATCCAACCATCCACAGATTCTGAGCCACACATATGGGGGAATTTACAATGGAGTTTGAGAAAACATGTAGATTTAGGTTGCAATTTTTCTCCACTTTACATTTGCAAAGTTGGTAACTTCAATCAAAATATGTGTTTGTTTGGCTTCGGCTGGCTTTCCAAAGCCCCAATGACTGTGGTGACTCCTCACAGCAGAACTAAATAAACTGAGGATGTGTCAAGCAAACTCCTCGGATTGCCACATGTCAGTGTAATCTGAATGGTCAGTGGACACTGATGGAGCCGTAGTAAAGAGCTGGCAGAGGGAATCCTTAATCCCAAAAGGCAGCATGAGACAGATGGTACGATGATGGAGGATCGATGCTCTCTGCCATCCCAACTGCTTCCAGCGGCCGGCCCAGAGGCAGGAAGTGGGCTAATCCCTCAAAAGAAACTTCCAGACTAAACACGCAAGAGGAGCCGCACCCCCAGCCCCCACGGCCGCACTGCTGCCTAGTACAATGTGGATGGTACTGGAGGGGGTTAAAAAGAGAAAGGGAGAAGTAGGGAGGCATTTGTTCCTGAGTTTCTGGTTGAGGGAAGCTTTATGAGGACTTTGACCTTCCCCCTGCGGGCCCCTCTAAGAGGTCCTCAGCTGCAGGACAGAGCAGGAGGAGCCTATATGAACTATACATAACTGTCAAAGAAGTACCGGTGCTTTGATAAAGGCCCCAGAACTAGATCCCTCTTCGATTGAGGGTCTGTCTGGATGACAGCAATGTCCCCTGCATGGAGCTCTTGAAGAGTGGGAAAAACAACGTCTACAACAGAGTCTTCATTGACAGTCCTATGTTATGTTCAAGAGAAATGTGAAGGATATTCCTCTGCTTTCTCTGAGGCAAATGGCTTTTGTTATCATAAACATGACTTGTGCTGCTGGCTTCCAGCCGCACAGATATAAAGGTGTTTATTGGACACAGGGAAACGAATCCCACTCCCTTATAAACAGGGATGCCCTGTCTGTGCCCTGCAGACAAAGAGTGAGTAAATAAACCAGGAATCCAACTGATGTTCCTCTGGAGCCCTGTGTGTGTATTTGTGTGCTGAGAGGGGAATGGTCTGACACTGTGCCTACACCTCACCTCGGGAGGATTTACTGTATTTAGTGGCAGGAAAAACACAAAACATTTACCCTTAGCCAAGACATCATTCACAAGTTATTGGAAGTTAACAGAACAGAATGTAACCGAGGGAAACCCAATGCTTTTGAAAGATGTGTATTAAATCCGAAAATGTATAGAGGCTTCAAACTGTATGCAGCCTGCACACATTTTTGACAGCAGGTACGTTGTAAAGCTGAATATGTAAGAAAAAAAAACTGCTCCAGCAAGCTGATAAGCTGCCATCTCATTAATGCACAGCTTCGTCTTCCCCGGTGCTGTTTCCAAACATAGCAGTATGAGAGCATCCATCTCCAGCACCCCCCTCCAGCCTTCCAATTTGCTGCCACTCACCTTTTTTTTTTAATTCTATCAGCGTGATGATGAAAGCTGAGAGAGCATTATGGTCCTCGCCAGTGGTCAGACAGTGAGTGAACGAGTGCAGACCTGCCTCGGTCGCACTGTCAGCCATCTAAGTGTGTTAGGACCGAAGAAAGGGGGAAGTCTGTAGTGCCAAGGGTTGAGTGGCATACAACCACAGAGTAAACACCAAAAATGTTCATATGATCCACAGCAGAAAAAACGTGCTGTACTATGTATAGTGCAGTGTCATATTGCTGGGGTCAAATAGCGTTTACACATATTTCTCAGTGTTTGTTTAAGACCAGATGTCTGGTTTTTGTGTTGCATTGGGAGATTTCAGAAAAAGTTACTATCTTTGATAAAATCACCACAGCAACTGAACAACATGATATCTTAGAGGGATAATATATAAAAAAATCACTTCACTATACACAGCAAAAAGTAGAGGTGCAATTTTTATATTCATTATTATTTAATCAGTTTACATTTTTTATTTAGATCTAGACAATAGTTGACAAATCAATGAGTCAATTGTGTAGCTAATGTGCTCAACCGAACAAGACGTCTAAACAACTGAAGGCAGCGATCAAGCAAAGTGTCACTGCTTAGTCTTCACGCAATTTAATCAACTAGTCAACTAACAGAGAATGAAAACACAAAAAAAGATCATGAATAATTAATTAATGTCAGTTGAGGACTGTTGACTAAACGAGCAGTGTGAATTTATACACTGTAGCCCCAAACACTTTAAATGGTCTAAAATAGAAAAGTTTCCAGAGCCCAATGTTATACTTGAAATTGCTTGTTTTGTTGGATGATTAGTCCAAATATATTTCATTCATAATTATAAAAACAAGAGGAGAACAGAAAATCGGCATATGAAAAGCTGGAACCAACATGTTGTTTGTTATGTTTGTTTGACTACCTGAGGATAGTGGTATTGCTTTCAAATGAAAAACCATCATAAGCCTACGGAGGTGATAAAACACTTGATATCGAATATGACAAATTCTGATTATTTATAGATGCCAAGTAAAGTTTTTTCGCCAGCATTTATCTGTTTGGTACTCGTTGCCATGTTGTGTCATGCCCTGGGTCATGAGCAGCCATGAGAGCATGGGGAGAAACATGGGGAGAATGGCCAGTATGGACAGGCTGTGTGACTGGAAGACCATCTGGTATCACCAGTCACCGGGCACGTATCACCATATGATCACACCCCTTCCAAGGCCATCTCTCCTTCAAGTCACAGCAGCACTCATAACCGCCCTACACTCATCCAGCGCCCAACCCCCCATAGTAAATGGCCCTTACACTGATGCACTCTCCACAGCTATTGACCGGCTCATATGTTTCCGGTCATTGGCATTATTCTTGTACGACCTCCACTCCCCAAAACAATGCTCCTCCTCATGCTCTACATGTCTCCAAATATTGATCTGCACACTTTCTTCTGCTGTCACACAAGGGGAGCCTGAGGAAAAGAATGGGAAATAATACACAAGGAGGGTTCAGTTTTCATATACTAAAACACTGCAGAAGAAAAATCTTTAGTTTGACGGCTTTTTAATTTCGGTAAGACATCAGACAGCATCCGAGAGGAGGGGAATGCTGGGTTGCAGTGGCTGAAAGCCTTTCTAGCTGTCAGGCAGCTGGCAGTAACCCGCAGTCTGAAGATGAGACCTTCTTTAGTCTTTGGCTGAATCACTGAATTATTCTGTTATTCAGACAGGTCCTTCTAGCTTGCGGAGCAAAAGCAAAGTCAGGTTTCTGATAGACCTTGGCAAGATGATGACTACTGGATTATTCATAATGTTTTCCTTTCTCCTACACGACAAATCTGTTCTTCTATTTTTCACGAGCCCAAGACGCTACAGCCTCTGCAACTAAATTCATAAGATAAGGGCACAACCCTGCTGGAGCAAAGTTCTTAAATAAAGGCCGATTTATATTTAACTCAGACGTGGTCTGGTTCGGGCTCCCCCAATAATTGAGGGATGCAGTAATCTGCATTTACTTACTGTAAGCTGTGCTGCAGCATTAAGATGGGGTCAAGGCAGAGCAGCATCTCTCTCATTTCCCCTTGCTTTCTACGTTCTTAGCATTTAAAAAGAGTATTAAAAAAAAAGCAGGACAAACAGACGACAGTATAAAGCATCACTGCTAAAAGAGGCAGCTGTAAAGGGTTAAAATGACAACTCAATTCCTAATGTTGTAGAATACCTGAAAGCCATATCTGAGCGAAAGCAAGGAGACTGAAAACCAATACAAGAACATGGACACTGAAATTGATCCATCTATGGCTTAAGTGTGACTTGGACACATGTTGACCCCTCGTCTCCTTCAACGCTGCCCAAGCAGGTGCTTCCTTGCTGTGGAATGTTGAATGCAGGGTTGAAAAGGTCACGCCATGATGCCGGCCGGCTCTGAAGTATGCCAACTATCTCAGTCATGGGGGGTCATGGGCTTTGACCCACTTCGGGATGCATTTGGAGAGGACATACTCTCAAGTTGTGGACATGCATTTCATCGCATTCCCATAATCCAGGCCAACGGATTCCAGCAGGCAACATTTGTCCTGCTTTTGATCCATCAACGCGCACTTGGAGTACAGCTCTCAAACTTATCAAAACCAAAGAGTGAGTGTGTGAGGGAGAAATACAGGTATCTCTTTCTGGCTCCTCGAGTTATCGAGTGGCACCGTCCCAGGGGGGCAGTTGTTAGTGTGTTATTATCAGAGCAAGGTGGCGAGCTGACAGAATGTTTTTGTCTGCCAGACAGGGGTTTGGGTAACTCCACCCCTCTCAGCCCAGCGGAGAGCAACACTGATGAGAAGTTGACCTTATTCAATCTGATTTTTTCCCCTCTACTTTCCCTCTTTTTTTTGGACATCTTTCTTCCTTTTTTGTGCATGTGAGGGCTGCCAAGCTCGGCGGGGAAAACAGTGTGGTGATGGTGCGGGCTGCCTGCGGATGCACTTCAAACACAGGGAATACTTCCAATAACGTATGCACATCATGCATTGGTAGGTACATACGCACCCACACAGACACAGTAACACACTCGCAAGAGCTAACAAAAGCACATTCCTGCGGGTATCTGAGCAAGTTCAAGACAAAAGGGTTTAGAGCCATATCTCTCGCACAAAACTGGCACCGCAGCTCAGGCTATAAATCCTGTCACAGGCTCATTCAGAGGCGATGATCAGGGACAAACTTTCAATACTTCACTGCTTGTCCCGTGATCACACCTCATCATTCCGTAGGATGGTACGGACAGGTCGGAGCCCATGAATGTGTCAGGCAGGTCATAAGTCACAGCACTGCACACACACACACACACACACACACACACACACACACACACACACACACACACACACACACACACACACACACACACACACACACACACACATACATACAGGACCACCACTATGCATAACTCATGGTCATGACTATTTACAGCATGAAATGGTCACTAAGAGGTGTAAGTACATAGTCCTCAGTGTATCTGATGTCATGCAGCAGCCTGCATACCACGCATATGCACACAGACTACACATCCATGCGTGCAGACAGATTTTACACACACACACGCACACACACACACACACACATTCCTGCTGAAGGATGGATGAAGGCAAAGCTCCACACAGGACACAAAGAGTGTTGGTGTGGAGTAGAACAGAAAATATTCAACACAATCCAACAATGAGGAGCCAGGTCGGAGGAGGAGACAGACGAGAAGAGAGAGACAGGCTGGAGAAGATACGGGGAGAGAGAGAGAGAGAGAGAGAGAGACACCACAGCAACACTAACCTGCTTCACTTCAGCCGGCATGATGGTCCAAATCTCGCCACCTTTCGTTCCCGCAAAAATAAAACGCTCCCGGGGAAAACGTGTGACAACTACCTCCTCCTCTGGGGAAAAGTTATCCTGCGCCTCCTCTCCTCCCCTCACGGGCTCCTCTCGTGTGTACGCGGAGTGTTGCCTGTGTGCGCGCAGAGCTGCGGCTCAGACGCAGGCAGCCATCCTCTGCTCAGCTGCGTCCACACACACGCACTGAGGCGGAGCAGCACGGGAAGCCAGCCGGCGGCCCTTTCACAATAAAGCACTCGCAAAACACGCTGCAGCTTTACTCGTGTCTCGATTCAAAACGACAAAAGAATGAGTAAGTTTGAAACCACCCCAGAAAACTGCTGACCATTAAAGATGTAGGTCTACACCGTCCTGTCAACAAGAGAAATAAGATATTGAGAAAAATGTTGATTCCATGTGTTTGTCACAGGATGCAGGTAAACATGGCGAAGAGGCTATATATAAACACATAAAATAGAAACTCAACACTTTTGTTCTCGATCCCATTTCTCATGAATTCAAGTGAAAGATGTAAGATTTCCTCTGTGCAAAGTGAGCTCCTCACCTTCGCAAAGATAATCCATCCACCTGACACATGTCACATACCAAAAGATACTGATTATAAAGCATTATTAGACTGGTCACAATAAAAGGCAGACTCTATAATATGCAGTTCATGAACTACAGTTTCACATCCTGGGGTATTGAGTATCTGGTATGACCACCATTTCCTCCATGCACTGCAACACATCCACAGACAGTTTCCAAAAAATGATGCATTTCTGACGGCCCTATTAGAGGTCAAGTCATACAGTAGGCCTAGTAATGCAGTCCCCCGAGAGAAAGTCATTTGTAATACCTTATATTGTATGTTTGCTGTATTTGATGACAGGAAAATATGAGAATATTGCATATACTAGGTAAAAAGAATATGGATTCATGACAACACAGTGGCACAAGGGCCGATCATTAAAATCCAGCAGACAGCCTAATTGTTTTCAGAGGACATGAAATCAGAATGATTGATAATTATGTGTTGCAAGGGTCATCTTTTCTGGAAAAACTAGTGCTTTTATTTTGAAAGCAAAAATCCCTTCACATCCAGTGAAATTCTGGCTATGTCAAGCATGTTTGACACATGTGAATAAAGGACTCTGCTTTCTTCTTTGCAGAGATGCTCTATGGATGTATGGGATGGAGAGAGATGGGGGGATGGCGTTGCTTTGCACAACCCCCCTCTCTGTATCGAAAGCAGGAATTCAAGAAAAGGAATGGAGCTGAACTTACATACACACACACACACACACACACTCACACACACACACACACACACACACACACACACACACACACACACACACACACACACACACACACACACACACACACACACACACACACACACACACACACACACACACACACACACACACACACGAGTTCGCAGTAGAGAACAAAAACCTCTTAGGCTGAGAAAAAATTGGGGAAAGAGGAGGTGTGTTAATAGAAAGGAGGATTCCCAGACAGGCAGCCGGAGCTGTGCAGGAGCTCTCTCTCCTCCTCCTCCTCCTCCTCCTCTCTCTCCTCCTCTCTCTCTCTCTCTCCTCCATTTCCTCTCATTAGGTCAGTGTCTCTCGCTCTATCTCTGGCATCTTACTGGGGTGGGATCAGCTCCCTCCAAACGCTCCAGCTGCATCTGTCTGTCAGCCTGTCTACCCCTCCTCCTCGTTGGCATAGACAGAGAGGCGAGGAGTAGGAGCAGGACGGGGGGAACAGGGGCTCACACGCAAAACAAAAGTTGCCCCTACTGAAGCAAAGGCACCCCATACTCTGCAAATTTTTACACCCTATACACAGACACACACACACACACAGCTTATTTTCTCTAACTCTTTGTCCCATTCCCCTCAGTGCACTTGATATAAGGGAGGGGTGGGACGTACGTGAAAGAATTCACATTCAAACGTCTATGACTGTGACCAAGACTGAATAGGAATGTTAATCTAATAACGTTGAGAGAAGCTTAACTAAGGACGACTTTGAGTGAAGTCTGAACAGGAGAAGAGAAAAAAGGATGACTGGACTAAAAAACTGAAAACAGAAAAAAAGAAGAAATCCCAAACGGAGCGGAAATGGCTGAGGTTTTGCATTCCACAAGCTTGGCAGTGTTATTTCATCTCCCTGAATGTTACTGCTCCATTTGTTCTTAATGAAAGACCTGGCCCACCATGCGCCATTACAGCGAGACCTATTTATGCTCAACAATATGATTAAGAATTCATCCAAGCAACATTACATTCAAAAAGCAGCCATAAAAATATCTCTACCTTCAACATTGGCTGCTCTTATGTGATTTGCAACATCACATTCCATTAAAGCCATTTAAATGTTGAGTGTTTTCATAACCTTGTTTAAATCCATTTAGTGCTCTGGAAGGCTCATGGGGGCAGATGAGTAAAGAAGCTTTGTATGTGTGAGTCAAAGTTAATGTTATAAGGATAAGAAATGTCCATTTAGAGGTGGGGATTGGTGGTATATCTCAAATCAGAATAAATCACTCAGAGCAGAGCAGCCCTATACGTTTAGTTGCATTAGGGCCCTGTGAATTGCAAAAGGGCACTGCCTCCCCCTTGAGTCAAAGGTGGTGTCAATGTCCACAACTTTGATGAGAGGATGAAGCGACACCATCTTTCTGGTCACGAAAAAGGAAAAAAATGAACACCAGCAGGGACGTGACTTGAGGAAACAGCAGTCAGCTTAACAAATTTGATGTCACCGCACAATGACACATTTATTCACAATGATCTCTCTGTGCCTTTTCTAATCAGCTGGCTGTAGGTGTTTTTGGTAATCCAATCCGATTTTGTGACAATCCCAATCAGCCAATCATGTCATTGCTGTCACACTCTCGCTGTCAGCTGTCATCTCAGTGATTCGCTGCAGCCCTCCTCCTCTCCGATCTCCTGCAGTCTCCAGTGCCCTGGTCGAGCCCAACTGAGTCCACACATCATCTCATTGAGATCATCAGAATCTCTCCATCCCATCAGGATTTTTACAAATAACCTCACCAGCTTTCAATAATGATGACATCACATGGAGACGTTCCCCTTTTTGTACACTACGTTTTGTTCACTTGTCAATTGAAGGCTTTCGTTATTGAAATACCCCAAAATGTCAATTAATGACAAATGGGTACAATGCTATAGAACCATGTTGCTAGCATGGCTGGAAAATGCTGCTGCTCTTTACGCAAATCGAAAGGTACAACGCATCGCTGGACTGGGGTATCAATAAGCATTCTGTTCCAGGATATAAAGAAAATTGACAAGACAGGAAGAGATAAACTACAAAAAAGTAAATGAAATGCTTCACTTCAAATTGACTCCTGTAATGTTTTCAGGTAGGTGATACAGCACATATGATACCAGGATGCCTGCTACTGTCAGACAAAAGCTCTCTTCTCTTGACTGTAGTCAACCCGTGTCTGGGCCTTGTAAAATACAAGTACAAGGTGTATGAATAATCCAGGAGCTGTAATCAAACCTCCTGAAGTCAGCGATACTCTGTCAGGACGTACTTGTGAAACAGATGGTAGAAAGGTTGATGTGCAGCAAAGCTCTGACAGGCAGACACCTCCAGTGAGGATTCTTCTGTTAAAATCAGGGATTTTGTTTCAATTCAAGAAGACACAGAAGTGAAAGCAGATGCGGAACGTAGACGGAACAACAAGTAACTTGAGAACATATATGGTATTTTATTGCAAAGAATTGTGTTGTATCATTTCAAATTTCCAATGAGACTTTCCTGATATCTAATTGTGACAAGTACTTTAAAAGTTTTTTAAGTTTACCTTCCGACTTTACCAAAAAGGTAAGTTCAGCCAAATATCTCCTTTCACAAAGCAGGTCTGAAAAAACAAATGCATTCAAAATGAGAGTCAAGATAATACTGACTTTGCTGCTCTAAGTACTTTATAACAATCACTGGACAATGCAGGAGCCTGATAAGAAAATAATATGAGTGTGTGAGTGTACAGGGCCAAGATGATCTGCTGCTATAGGCTGCTTGCTGTTTAGTCCAACAATGGCACAGCTTGCAAAAAAGCCCTTATCTAATGACTTGTACTATCATGTTTTATTCTCCCCTTGAAAAATGGCTACTCAGCGATGCAGAGGATTAGAGTCCAATCTATTTGGGACTTTTGTCTCGCAAAAATGCAATTTTCCTTTCACTTAGGGAAATAAAGTTCTGTCTAAATGACATCACTTCAGATGAAAAGGTTCTACTTTCTGCAACAGTACAGCGAGACTGAAATACAACTATAACAGGATTAGGCTTTTCCTAGTTTCCCATCCTGCAATGTGTAATTGGGACACAGAATGCAGCACAAACAACAGAATATGAAGCAGTTTGAGGCTGACATGCAGCAAAATCAGCAACTTATACCCACAAAAGTGTGGGTAGATCAGAGAGTCTCAACCTGCGGGGGTCACCAGATGGTTGAGTGGGAAAAAAAAATATATATATATATATATATATATTTTCAAAATAAAATGTAATATTTTAGACTGGAAATAGTTTTTACATCAAATCTGTATCTGTATCAGGGATAAGATATGCTTTAGAATTGATGTTTTTCGGTGTGTTTGTGAGAGTCAAAGTCTGTGTGCACATGAGATACTGCTTGGCCAAAACTAAATACTTTTGTATTTTGTGAAGTTTCCTCCTCTTTCCACCGCTTCAGATGCTGTGAGTGCATATTTGCTCTAAAAGTGGGAAAACGCTCATAAAACAGTCAAAGTTGAGCACAATCTAATAAAAGGGTTAAGAATTATGGTGTGGCAGTCTGCAGTGCAGAAAAACACATCTTAGCTTCCCCATCTGATCAGACATGTTCACCAGCCCGATTATACTCGTGGGACACAACTCGAAAAGGTCAAGAACTATTGTTTTAGATGAAAATGCCATAGTACTAATTCAATTTCTCATATGCCTTGTTATACGTTAACATGTAAGATAATGAGCAGCAGCTTCTTGGCAGGTTTCAACTGGCTCCTTCAGTGATCAAGGTCAGCTGCATTTAGAACTGTAGCTGTTGTCAGACCGGCACTGAACTGCAGACATTTCCCTGAAATTTTCTTCAGGGGCAGTATGTAAGAATGCAAATATTTGAGTCGGCTACTCTAGACATTTTTCACAACTTTTCCTGCCAGCCCCCTAGTAAAATGTCTGTAAAAGTCAGAGTGAGCTCATGTGAGAAAACAGCGGAAACATTACTGGATCTAATATATCTGAGGATGAAAAAGAGGAGCCATACACGTAGTAGACACAGACAAAGATGTCAACTTGGAAAGACAAAGAGATTTGAGACCTTTTGGCGATAAGGGCAGACGCTGAAATTACCCAAAACGTTGCAGGAAAACAAAAACATTATGCGTCATTTCCTGCCTCCTGCATGCTCTAACCAGGTGCCACTCCTCGCCTGAATGTTCCAGACACTTTCCTGTTGTTGTGAACGCATCTGATCTCCTGCTACGTTCTTCATGTGTGAAAGCCAAACTCCAGAAAATGAGGAGTCATGTGAGTCAAATGTCAACTCTCCAGACATTTTCCTGAGCTCATGTCTGGTAGCAGCTTGGGAGAAAGGAAAATTACTTTCCTCTCTATACATGGAATTTGTGCTTGCTATATGCACTTACTCAGCACAGAATGATCGGTTTGAATGAGGCTCGTGGAGAAGAGTAGTGCCCATCTTTTCACACATTCCTGCCTCACGACCATCGCTCCCCGACACTGAGACAGTTCACATACCAAGCCCGCCCTCCTTCAACTTCACCCTTTTCAAATACACCATCATATAAAGAGGGCCCCACAGCCTGGCTTCAACTTGAGACAAATAACATGGTTTTTAAACCAAGTGTGTGTGTGTGTGTGTGTGTGTGTGTGTGAGCAGCTCTGTGACACAAAACAGCAGCAGTCTACAAATTCCAGACTCTGTGATGTCCAGTCTTTTTATAGTCTGCCCAGCTAGGTAGTGTGTCTACCCCTGAGGCAACGCCAGAACTCATATAGTCAGTTTGCACTGGCAAAGCCAATAGATGTATGTGTGGCTCTGACTTTATCGCTATAATCTGATGGAATACTAACTATAGATTACGGTTACTGCACATACACACCCCTGCCGTTGCTATGGATTCACATGCTGATAACCGCCTGGCAGGTGGGAGAAAGATGATTTACTGGCAAACACCAAGAGGTTTGCCTTTGTTAACATTAAACAGAATTGAGATTCTGGACTAATTCCAGGTAAAGCACCACCTGAGTGTTTCAGTTTCCTTTCGGAGTTCATTCATCTGCTCTGGAGATTTTTTGCCTGACTTCATTTGTCAGTTCAGCCGAGCTCCTTTTGTGCCTCTTTCCAGGAAACGTGAAAGGTTTTACAGGGAACACTTTTAACAAAAGTTCATTTGAGTCTTCTACTTCACATTACTTCCCAAGGACAGTTTACACAAATGTATTTGCCGAGGAGCAATAAAGCAGAAGACACTGTTTACTTGGCAATAGAACTCAATATCCACATTAGCCTTTATTAAAGAACACACTGGGGTGAAATTGAAAATAAAAGTTAGCTCAAGTCCCTTTTTCGCTACTAAAGCATCTGTAGTCTTAAGGAATGCTCTGTCCAATAAAGTGCAAATTTACTCCTGCAAACCTTCCAACACAAGGCTGAGTGCAGCTTCTGGTCCTCATTTGGTGGCTATTTACATGCTTGTAAGTCATGTTGTAAAAATGTCGCACCAGTACGTTAAACTCATGATGATAATTAAATCAAGACTTTGGGGAACACCACCAACCCAGCTACCAAGTTCTCAAACTGTTTTCAATTTAGGGGTCAGCCTCCAGCCTTGTTTGGATACCCTGCTGGACACTGAGGTCACATTCCTCAGGTAGCATTGGTGTCCCGTGAAGGAGAGGGGATTTATTTCAAACACATGGGCGAAACAGTTAAGTGTCTGAACTCAACGGTCAAGCCCATGGTCATCTTCACGTACACAAGAAGACCTCCACGCTCTCCAGAAAGTCTCAGGCCGAGGCATCGCCCTCAAAAGATATTTAACTTGCCTGTTCACCTTTGCCAGTAAGTGAGGATGTGTGGTAGAGGAAGTGGGAGTAGTTTTCAGATACCACTCTAAGAGCTTTTAGTGAGCATAATGGTTTAATGGATTGTGATCAAATGACAGGGAGGTGCACCAGGACAGGCATTAAGTCCACCGTTGTTGGGGCCGGTTTGAAGGATGGAGGTCTGAGCTGCCTCGGGGGAACATAAATAGCCCACAGTACAAAAGGTTTTTCCGCTGCTCTACCTTTGAAACCTCTCTCTCGCCCTGTTCATCTGAACAAGAGGAATATGCACAACCCCAGTCTCTCTAAAAGTTCTTGTCTTTGCATGTCAGCCCCTGTGCCGCGCTGAGACACAAAAAGGACTCCCCCCCCCCCTTCACGAGTGGTTAGCAGCGTGATTCACGGGTCATCACCTCGAACGTGACAAATAATTTTGAAGAGGGAATGAATAAAAGATGATCTTGAATGTAAAAGCACAATCGCTCCGCATTTTTACTGAAGGCTGAGCTGTTTAGTGGGAAAGTCTTTGTGACGCAAATGTAAAATACATTTATTAGAAGTGCAAATGGATCACATTGCCTTTAGAACCCCTTAGATTTTGTGCGTACTATATTTATTATATATATTATATAATACCGAGCCACACTGCTGTACTGTTGAATATGTAATTAAAGATTATATTTAATATTATTGTACACGTCTTATCTGATTCATTGCTACTACTTTGAACATTAATGTTAATTTGAAATAGTTTTACACAACTAATTCAGGCAAATCACCAGTGGATGGACTGAACTTGTGTCTAATTGTATTTCTATAGTTCTATTTAATTCATTATTGTTTTTATAACAATACCTTTTTTACTTGCGTTGCTGTAATATCCTTCCATCTATCCATCTATCCATCTATCCATCTATCCATCTATTCATCTATCCATCTATCCATCTATCCATCTATCCATCCTTCCATCTATCCATCTATCTTAACCCTGGTTCATAAACTCAGCGATTCATAGCGATTCAAATGTCAGGGTAACGCATCTCATAGTTGAGGATTGAGAACCATTGGGAACCTTTGGGAACCACAGCTTTAGATGTCACCATGCCTAAATGAGGAATTGTATCCTCAGCATTGAGATTACTGAACAATCCTTCCACCATAACGTTGTATAGTGCCGCTGCTCTATTTGTCTCTATTTGCATTTTTCTCTGAAGATTATTTAGAAATATTAGTGAAAAGGTCACAACCAGTCGACCAGGTAACCTTTACACTGTGTGAGATATGATTAACTGTTTCATACGGAAACATGGAAAACACACAGAAATGTTATTAAAGGATTTATTTACATGTGACTTTTCTGCAGGCTGCAACATGAACCTATAAATTGAAAGGGAATAAGTGTAGGAGGGCCACGGGAACAGTGTGGTATACAAAAATAAACAAAGGAGGCACTTTCACACCGAGGTAATTAGGGTGTTTATGGGAGGCGAGAAAGTTCTTGATGGCACAGCGAGGAATGAAGACAAGGGAAGACAGAGGAAGGGAGGGGGCACACTAAGGCTCATTGTTAGGCAGGTGATTTATGAGGGTACAGGAGCTCCTGAGCCCTGCCAGTGGAAGGATAGATCTTCTGTCGCTATAGCACCCTTAGCCCTTTGTATCCATTGTGCCTAGACAGGGCTTGAGGGGGAGGGGGGGCTGTGGGGATGAAAGTGGGTGGAGGGCAGCTGAAGCGATTGTTGGTTGAGTGCTGTGGTACCATCGCAGGGCCGGAGCCTGTACATCTTCACCACAGATCAAAGGCTGCACTGTTCCCTCTCTTTAAAGCTCACAAGCCTTTGAAAACTTCCCACAACATTTGCACAAGGGATGGTATGCCTCTGCAATGCTGGACGCCTGCAGAATGTAGTATCGGAATACCAAATGGCAGTATTTTATGATATCCACAGTGAGAGAAATTATGTAGTTTCCTTTCAGGGCTCGACAATTATTCAAATTTACCTTTCACTCGTCCAGGAACAAAAGTTACTTGCACGGGTGAAATAAAAATAATTGGGGTGACCACATAGCCGAATGGTCAGGATGCATATACCACATGGACATACATGCTCTGAGCAGCAGGTCCTCAGGACCTCCCAGCCCGCCAGACCACTAACTGCATGTCCATACCCCCTCTCTCGCCCACATCTCCTCTCTCTCCACTTTCACTATCTAAAAAAGACACAAAGAAAAAAACATACTTGTAATAATTACAGTAATTAACTTTTATCAATTGTTTGAAAATGCAGAGTTCAGATGAACAAACAGTTGAAAGCATACAAACTACGTCAACAGTAAATTATTTAATTTATGAATTTTATTAATGTGGCTACAATAAAAAGCTGTTTGTCATTTAACATTGGCATTAGTATGCGCCATTCTACCTGGCCTTATATAAAATGTCACTGAGGCATATTTATAAACTTTGAAATTATTTATTAGTCATTATTTTACATTCAAGCCATTACGTCCTTGCTAATGACCTTTATATGTCATGCTGAATTGCAAAGCAAGTCTTTCTCAATGTGAGCTTCAAATGATTA
The DNA here is from genome assembly GCF_009819705.1 of Hippoglossus hippoglossus. Taxonomy (NCBI): domain Eukaryota; kingdom Metazoa; phylum Chordata; class Actinopteri; order Pleuronectiformes; family Pleuronectidae; genus Hippoglossus; species Hippoglossus hippoglossus. The sequence continues at coordinate 22,624,400 of NC_047159.1, read as the reverse complement.
TCAATGTTTATCCCTCTGACATTTAATAATGATTGAGATATTATCATGATGATAGTTTGGGTATGGGTGATGAATTAGTGGTAAAGAATTAGCCACAGTCGTACGTAATGGTCACATGTGACAGCGTTTTCACATTCATTTGTGGTTAATTGTTGAAGTGAAACTGAAGCTCAAGGCTTTATAAAGCTGAAGAAAAGATTTCTCTGTCTGTGTGTGTGCACACAGTTACCGTTCACAAATCTTCGTTCTCTCGTTGACTTGTATGGTTGAGTTGTAACGTTTCTTCTTCTTGGGGCTTTTCCTGACACTTGGCCAGGCTGCAAAGCCTGAAGGAACATCGCAGCCACTGTTCCACTGAATGTTTGAACTGTAAGTGATTCCTAAGCTGCGGGATATTTGGAGTGACTGCTGATTGGTCAATTATGGCTTTCTGAAATGGATATATAAGAGGGAAAAAGTGCATTCGTCTCAGAACAGTTGTTTATTTATCTAAAAAGTCATGTAGTGAGTCAGTGGCACATAATACGATCAAACTGTATTTGTTGTTTATGAAATTTCTCTTCCACTTGCCCTACAAACACTCCACTTGTCCCAGACATGCAGACACGCTTTCATGTGGAGCCCTGCCTTTTCAAAGCTGGGTGATTGTATGCAGTGCGAGATGGGAACTATGCATGCGTCAGGCAGCGGCCGTGGGTAGATTAGGCGTCTGGTGTATATGAAATGAGGTCACCTTCTCCCTTAGCTCCAGACAGACATGGTTGTCTGAGTGCTGTCTGCCTTTCTCCACACATTGAACAGTCACCATGCAACACTTGACCTTTCAGAGCCTTGGTGATAACGCTCCTTCAGGCAAAAATCAATTACCAAAGGAAAAAGTGATTTCAAATGAAGACAGCGTATGATCTTAGCATGTAAGTGCTCACATGTTGGGGCTGTTGATGAATGTGGATTGTAAGGCCACTCAGTCCGCATCAGTGAATCTTCTGATAATTTCATCAGGACAGCTAATGGAGTGGCCAACATCATTGTTATGATTTTCCTCATAGGACCGTGCAGCATAAACACTAATTCTCCTCCTTGGCAGCAATTCATAAAGTGTTATATTGAAGTGAGTGAGGATCAGGATTCAATTAGAAAGGTCTGAGAAAGTAGGACAGTGCGGTTCAGAAGAACCTTTTCCCACAGACAATGTTCCAATCAAAGCATCTTGTGGTGATCTACCTTCCTTTACCCAGTGTTGAGATAAAGTAGGGCCAAATAATAACATTAGAATAATATTTAAACATGTTGAATCACAAGATTCTTTAATCCTATTCAGTCTTACACACAGGGTGTTAATATCAGAGAGTGATTCTCTACAGGACAGACTAAGATCCTAGAAGAAAAACAATGTGTGGTATGTAGCGTTTTTAGCCAACAAAAACAACATGAAATGCTTGAAGGTTTCGACTTCACTCACAATTTTTCTTTTTGGTTAAACAAGGCCAAGACTCTATCTTAGGTGCTAGTGGTTCAGTAAAGTTGTACCCAGTCCTGCTTTTAGCTAAACGCTGATATCAGCATGCTTAAATCACTACTTATTTCGCCAATGCTTCCATGCTGACATTTAGCAGATAAAATAGATCTGAAACATTCTCTATAGATTTTCTGGTAACAATTGTTTCAAAGAAGATTAAAAAAATGTTTTAAATGAGGTAAAGTAAATCTTTTTTTTTTTATTAAATCATTATTCGCCAATATAGGCTAATGGAGCATTTGTCAGATTTTCAAAACACGTTCATATAAGTATTGGCTTAACAACATCTTGTATCCTTTGGGCTATAGGCATCATGGGGCTACTAGAGAAACAGTCATAGGATCATTAAAGTATGAAATGTATGGATAAAATGTCACATGCAGTCCATTAAAACACAAAAAAGTCAACCTTGTGTTGGATAAGTCAAGGCACCATCAATGTCAGAAGATCTCATAGGACCATCCATATGTGTGCAATATACAACACACAATAGTTGTTGAACTATATCACCCTGAACTGTGTGGTGGACAGACTTACAAACCAACGCTATACCAGCCTTAGAACCACACTGACGGAGTTGCTAAAAACTCTTCCCCATCATGCAAATATTTTTACGTTCACATGAGCATTATCCAAAAGATTTGTCACAAAAGTAGAACAGCAGTAAATCTTCTACACTTTAAATCTGTGGAGGAAATGACTGCTATATATCCTCATAACGCTGTCAAACCAGTGCTGTGTTATTTATTTGAGCCATTTGGCTGCTGTCCAGAGGCCATGCCTCACTCCACATCCAGGCTGGACTGGACAGAGGAGCCCGCTGTGTTAAAAGCAACAAAGTGGGGTGGGCAGTATTGACATTCTCCATGCACAGTTTGAAGTGACTAATCATACAGGACTCTGCTGATGAGCATGTGAAGTAACCTGCAACCAAGCTCAAACGATGAAGACTGATTATTAGGACCAATCTGTTCCAAGGTGAGCAATGTGTATCCAAGTCCCTCTTGATCAGTTGGTTTCCACTGTCATCCACATTTTTTTTTTCACCCTAGCTTTGAACAATGGCAGGCTCATCGAGTCTGACCTTGAGGTTGTGAGTCTGAACCCTAAGATACTGATCCATGCTCCATTTTCATTCATCAAGCAGCCCGGGGATTGTATGTGAGTGTGTGTGGGTGGAGAAACAAAGCAAAGATGAGATAGAGTGAAAGAGAACAACCTGGTGCATTCCTCATCACTCATACCACCTCATTGGGTGAATGGAGTGGGTCGGAGGTGAAGCTCACATACAGACACACAGACACACACACACACACACACACACACACACACACACACACACACACACACACACACACACACACACACACACACACACAGACACAGACAGACAGACAGACAGACACACAGACAGACAGACAGACAGACAGACAGACAGACAGACAGACACACACACACACACACACACACACACACACTCACACACACACACACACACACACAATTCTCTGTCAGTCTAATCTGTGAGTGATAGTGTGAAAAAGCATATTAATTCAGAGCCTGTCATGTTAAACACTGTCCAGTAAATCATTGACAAGTTTATGAAGAGGGTATTTGTCTCTCTTTCACACACACACACACACACACACACACACACACACTTAACCGTACCATACTTTCTCTGCATCATCTTCATTTCACTTCACAAAGCCAAATTGGCAGCTAGCCCTTTAAAGATGAACACAGACACCAGACAAACACATCCACAGGCAAATGTATGCAAACCTGTTCCAGCGCTTTGGGTTTTGCTGTATCAATAAAACATGAGACAGCCTCCTTTACTGTGATTAAAGGTGATGCATCTAAGTGCTACAGATGCAGCATCACCGAGTCGTGCTTTCGTTTGTACCACGTGTACAGTTTCTTCACAGAAATGACATATGCAAGAGTAAAACCAGGGTAAAGTGCTGTGAGGATATTAGCACAACAGAAGCACGTGCATCAGACAGCCCTTCAAAAGCCGAAAAGAACCTGAATATTAAGTTACATTTCCTGACCTTGCGAGTTGCTAAGACAAGAAGCGCTAACTGCAACATTTTACCTCAGTTTGATGTGCGTGAATCAATGGGTTGTTGTGCCTGCTGACATTTTTTAGGGGATTACAGCTGTCTCATTTGTACATCTCACATGTCCTGCTCCTGCAGAGTCAGCCAGCATTGACAGGATCCCTGGCCAGGACTCTAATATCCCCCACACACTGGCCAGAGTTGAGCAAAAGGCCACATCCAATCAGCAGCACCACCAGACAATATCAAAGACCAGTGGGCGAAAGAAGATGGGATTTGTATGGCAGGCAGTGGCGTAGAGGGAGGGATGTGAAGGAAGACATAATGAGAGTTTGAATCTCATCAGCTCGCTTTTAAAGATGAGTCACCACAGAGCAGATTATTGTACAACATCCAGGACAGTGGGTCCAGACAATAGGAACAAGTGTCCCAGATCACAGGGAAATTGAACAGAGAGATTACGGAGTTCAACCAGTGATTAAAAGCAATGGCCGTGAGCAGACGTGATGATGGAATGAACTTGCTGATGGAAGGAGGGAGCATGAGAGGCGAATGCGACTTCACTGAGGTAAGCACGCAGGCAGACACATGGTAGGTCAAGCTGGTGGTTGAAAAAGACAAGGGGTGGTTGGCCAGCATGCTGGCGTCATTTACCTGCATCACCACCTGCTGCCATGCCAGCGGTTGGCTGGCGGTGGCGTTGGGAGGCAGGTTGGCGCGCTCTAGCTGCAGGGTGACGTTTCGACGCTCCTCCTCAAGGGCTCGGGTCAGCTGCTCAAAACGCGCCTCCTGTTCTTTCACTGAGGCCAGGATGCTGGCGGCTGAGCGAACGTCATAGTCCTCCATGTTCAGTGTTGGTCGCAGTTGTACCGATCTTCCAAGTTGGTAAGGGAGGGAAGAGAAGGGGGAGGAGGGGGCACCAGGTCATTAAAGACACCCAGACCCAACAAGCTGGGTGAATGGCATCAACAGGTGGACTCATGGCTCAAATTCAGAGTGAAGTACATGACTTATTTACTGGCCAAGATATGACATTGATGATTTGGCATTCAGCAAAAGCCATAAATGATCAACAAGACACATTGAAATGGAGCAATTCAAGGAGCTGGGTGATTGGAGGGGCATGGGCATTAAAATCAAATTGGTTAACTTTAGACTCGTTACTTGAGTCAATACCCTGAAGGAACAACCTTCTAAAAAGAAAGACCGCATGTGAAAGTCTTATCTTTTAGAAAATACTTTTCTTTCAGAAGTTTGATCCTTTCTTAAAATTGTAATCATGGCACCACATATAGAACTCAATGCAGTTTGCTGGAGCATCAGCACTGTAAGATGAAAACATGATCCGCCAATTTCAAGAGAATGAAACAGCACAGGGCACAGAAACAAAGATTCTTGTTTCTGTGCAGCCTAAAGGTGGAGAGGAATGATCACATCCCTGCAAATGAACAACAGCCAGCATGGAGAAATGGCGCTGTCATCGCATACATTCATGCACCAAGCCATAATGCATTGTGACGCACAAGCAGTGATGCAGGCACAAATCCAACACATGCAAGCTTTACCACAGCCAACCAAACAGACAACCCCGGCCTGGTATCACACACGAACAAACACACACACACACACTTGCTATCATAAACAATCATGACTTCCAGATAACAGTTGCAAGCGATAGCGATATCACTGTCACACACACACACACACACACACACACACACACACACACACACACACACACACACACACACACACACACACACACACACACACACACACACACACACACACACACACACACACACACACACACACACACACACACACACACACACACACACACACACACACACACACACACACACACACACACACACACACACTGATATCCATAACTGATGGCGTGATATCAAGGGGGTTTGACAACACAAAAACAAATGGGCTTGGAAAAACCATTCCACTGCAATACAGACCGAATAGATAAGCAGGCCGAGAGGTGTTAGAAAAAAGACATCCCCCACTCAGAGACAGAGGGATGAGACAGCAAGAAGAACAGAGAACTGAGGGGAAAAGGGGGAAAAACAAAGGGAAGACAAAAGAGAAGAAGCCAGAGGTTAAAAGAGGAATGAAAAGCAATAAACAGCATATGTTCTTCAGTCTGAGTTGTGTTTGATGTAAATTTTCTGAAACAGGTAAATTAGTTTGTTCATATATTCTTCAAGAGTAATATTTTAACTGTTTATATAATCTTCATTAATCAGTGTACATGTGTACTTTCCTGACTGGATCATCAGTCTGGCAGATCAACAGCTTCCCAAGGACCCAACCCCCAAAATTCCCCAAATCCCAAAGTTCACTGTTTGTCAGTTGAGTAGTGATCATTTGATTGATGAGGCCCTTTTGCTGGGTCCAGCATTACTATCTCATTTTGCAAACTTGATGCAAGACAAAATGGTGATTTTGGAGAATTCTGGAGGACTCTGCAAGAGGGCCAATCCAACAATGTCTATTTTACAGAACAGTTCATCACTTCATAACATTTTACAAGTAATTATTTTCACAGCTCCACCACAAGCACTATATCTTTGGTATGTGGCTGTGACATAATCTTCTGGAGTTTCTACTAAAAAGGGGGGCGTGAAAGATGTTTTGGTATTTTGAAGCCGATCCTGCCACTGACACAGACAGAGATCGAGGCGGGGTGTTTTGCCTCAGCAGGGGACCATGAATGCAGATGCAACAAAAATTGTGTCTTTGAATGTGTGCGCACATAAACAAGATTCATCGTCATTATAGGACCTGGTGAGTGTGAGGCCCTTATTCCCTTTGAAGAGCACAATCCCTCTTTTGATGTTTGTTGCGTGCTGATTATTTATTTATCTGGAGCGGAGTCTCGTCTGACACGACTCTTCCTTCACTCTTCCTCACAAAGCAATACGCGTTGAGGAGCGTGTGTTGTCAAGATTAACTCCACATCTATGTGAAAGAAGTCTTTAAAACACTGTTCTCACTAAAATATTCATCCCTGGTGTTTCCAGTCATCAGCTGGTAAGTTAGTACCGTTATGGAAACATTGCTGGGCAAGGTTGACTCCTTGCAAAAAATAGCATCCTTATCAGTTTTCAAAGCTGTCTACTCCTTAAGATAACAGACAGCAATAGGGTGACATAAGCCATGTTGATTGGTCATACTTGATGACGGACTCTAATGATTCACAACCCTAAAGGGTTGAATGGGAGTGGGGCAAATATAGCCGCTGCTTCCTGAGTCATAAAGGGAATAATATGGCAGGCATGTCAGCTACACCCCACAGCTTATCATTAAACACCGACTTCTGGGCCTACTTAAAATAGCCCAGAATGCACAGGGAGGGGCATTTGAAGATGCCCACATGACAGCCCTGTTTTTTTTTAAATCTTTGGTTCAGCAGATGTGTGCTAATGGCCTGGGTCAGAGGGGAAAAAACACAGCCAAGGTCTGCACGTTTAACCCCAAACTCAATTACACACGCCCTACTTAGTCCCAGCTTTATGTAATGGAAACATATCAAAGAACAAATCCAAGGGCAGGAAAGTCATTTGTGGACGTCACTACTGGAAGTTTATGAGTGGAGGAGAGAATTACTAATCAAAGAGATGGGATTTAAAAAAATGGAAACTGTTTAATTAATTCCACAAAGGGAAGTGTGTTAGATTTGACTATTCTTAAGGTGTAAACATCTTTAATCAAAAGGAAAAAATAGACTTGTATTCCATGTGTGGAGTTGATGCGGCGTCTCGCTACAAGCTTCACTTGTGCTGTTGCAAGGCTTTTCCTCAAGGATAATGCACTTCAGCACAAACCCTCTGTTCTAAAAATAGCCACCCAATAAATATATCCACACGCGTGCAGCTACAATTTTGAGCATGGATCTGCAGATGAGATCCAGCGGTCACTCACGTCAAAGGTCTGCTGGAATAAATCCTTGGCACCTTATTCATTAGGTCTATTGGACTCCCCCACAACAAATCATCTAATGACAAGGCCCTTTGCCTTCAAATCCCACTCTGTAGTAGACTAGAAAGCATTTAACTGATGTTATTCTCAAGAAGAACTTTAAATGCTGCTAGAGGTCTGGTTATCTGACTATATGACACTACAGCTAAATCATAAAAATAGGGCTTCGAGGGAGAACAATATAGAATCTGGCTGCAGTGAAACATTGATGATTTTCTCACTACCAAGATGAAATTCTTGTTCTTGCTCTGGTCAGATCAAGCTGGAATCCAGACATTTGATCCTATGCCTCTGGTTTCCTGTGATTGAAAAGAATCCCAAACTGGGACAGTTGGTACGGGTGTGCATTGACTGATTGACATTATACAACAGGATTTATGGCTGGTGATATTGTATTCTAGCTTTTTCCTCTCGATGCCATTTGAAACCGCCAATGTGGAAAGTTGCCAAGTACAGCTTTCCCCACAAGGCCACCCTGCTTCTGTAAAAAGAAGCTGTCATTCCACTGAGGACTTGGTGTAAAACCTTTCATGTGCCCGTCCTCCTATTTAGGGGGCTGTATCAGTCTTCTTCTTCTTCTCATCTGGGTCTCAGCAAGAAAGCCAATTACCATATTTTCCAAACTGTCTAACAGTTAAATTTTGTCTTCTTCAAGAATCAAAGCAGAGACACAGAAGATGTGGAGCTACTGAGGAGGCGGCACAGAGAAGCAGCATGCAGTGCGCATGTCCTGAGGGGTTTGGATAGGGGGTTATTAAGTGGATGGGGGAACAGATTGGGAGGTAAAAGATGAGGATAATTGAGTGTGACCATCAGTGCCTGATATTAAGTTAGAGACATTCACTTGATTAGGGACTAGGTGGGTGGTGGGTTCCTTCCTCCCCCCTCATGACCAATTTGCCCCTTTCTAGAGACTGTAATTGCAGCTCAGATTAATTCCTTGTCTAAACCCATCTGATGCCCATCTGAGGATGCAGCTCTCAGTGGCACAACTGGGTATTCAAAAACACCTGCTCCTCCTATTTTATTTCCGTGTGTGTGTGTTTATCTGACATTAGGGGGTCTAGTTCCAACTTGAACATTTCAGAGCCCCTAACCTCAGCCTCTTCAGAGATTTTTTTCTCCTTAGCAAATCTTTCCAATACATCCAAGCTTTTATGCTGAGTGAGTTTTGAAAAGTGTTATTTGTCAATATGAAAGTCAGTTTAAATTGATCCTTGTTGTGATGAACAACAAAGCTTTTATTTATCACTGAATGCCAGACATGGCAACTGAATGTAATGACGTGTTTCTAGTTATCAAAATGTTTTCACCTCAGCTGTCCCCAGATGAACGACACATGTGTCATGAATCAGTTAGTTGGTTTCAATATATCAACACAATGCACAACTGAGATAGCTGTTTAATGAATGGTTACTTTGAGATGATTGTAATTTCAAGTAAGTGTGTCACATTCAAGTAGGAAACACTGGACTGAAGCAGTAAGTGACGTTAGTGACAGTAAGAAGATGTAAACAGAAATGCAGTGTCACCAGAAACGATCCTCCCTTCAGTTTAGGATTCCAGTCAGTGTTGCTTTGGCAAACATTAAAGTAAGTGGTTTGCCCAGAGGGATATTGCCGAGCGATGCCAGAATAAGCAAAGCTTTAGCGAGGTGCGTGGAGTCCATAGCTGATCACGTTCACAGCGAGACAGAAAGAAATCCATCTGTTGTTTACCCTCCATATTTCATTTCATCCTGTTTCTTTGAACCACCTCGCTACGCGGAGGATTTCAGACCAGAAAAAATACTGACAAACACACACATGCAACTCTACACAGAAAATACTTTTTAATGCAAATGCTGTTCTTTGTCAGTGTCTTAGAAGGGACGACAGTTTATAAAGACTTATAGATTCATACTTTATCACTACAGAAACATGCTACAGAATACTAAAGGCTGTGCAATAAGCTTCTAAACTGAATTAAATGTTTTCCCTTTCATGCCAAATTTTAAAGGTTTTTCTCTCGTTCTTGAATTGATTCCAAAGAATAATCTTCAGGTCCTACATTATAAGCATCTAACAGTAAGAAGGTCAAGGTCCAGAGTCAGGAAGCATCTATACATTTGTGAGATAAAAATCAGTTTTTAATTTTGAGAAGAAAAAACGATTAAAAGAAGCAACCAAAGGTCACTTTGAACACACTTGAAGCAATGCACAAAGCCTTGATTGAGTATTTCAATCAGACCAAATATAATCTGTCTTAAACCTCAAGATAGAAAAGGCAAAAAAAGAGTGTCTCCGAGATTTTGAAGCAAACACATGCAAAGAAGAGCTTTTGCAGCACATTTAACATCAAAATTGCAATTAAGTGTTTCAGGATGTATCTAACTCCAGGTGATAGACTTCAAAGACTCAATTACACCGTTGAGTCTGCCTTTGGAAACTGGACTGAACAAACGTCGACTCTAAAACATGCTCAAATCTTTGAAGAGAACTAAAACCGTTTTTCAACTGGCATTTACCTCAGCTGTTTCTACTGTGTGAATTATTGAAACGAGAGCACATTTCCTGGAGGAAGAAGCTCTTGAATGCATTGAAATAAAAATCGTACAAGGTACCTCAACGGAAATGAAGTGAAGCTCCCTCAAGAGATAACAGAGAAAGTTATGTCTTGGATTTTCAAGCCCCTCCAAAAAAAAAAAACTGCCAGGAATGTAGAAATGTAATTACTGCAATGACGAGCTGAACAAAGTGATTAAAGCAGGCTGGAGGTGTAAAGCGAGAGGAAGGGTTACCTTTGAAGTCAGTGAGTGCAGTCAGACCACAAGTAGACTGAGGACGGGAGAAGCTCTGTTAGAGTCGACTCGTTTGTTCAGTTCGCCAGGGGAGATCTGTAGATAAAGAAATACAATGCTGTAAAAAATAAGAATTCAGCAAACCCACATACACCTCTTAGTTAACATGGAGCAGAAACACAACCACGGTACAGTACAGTATTGACAATATGATCAAGACCCACATGCTGCTTATGGTGTGCCACAAGGCTCATTTTCAGGTCCTCTACTGTTTGTGTTAATTTTATGCAGACAAGACCCAGATACAGTATATGTACGCATACCACCTGTGGTAATAGCAGTTTGTCACTCTCATTAACTGTTTTAAAACGTTATGGATTTATCTCCCAACTCTCTATACATTATCAACTTTCCTCAAATTGTGGCCTTGGCCTTTATTAACCTGTAGAAGATAACACATCTTTATTTGAGATTGTATTTGAGGCAGACATTTAATTGTAATCTTTAAAAAAATATATATATATTTTAAGTCTAATTTTAACGAGATTTTTGATCAAGTTTGGTTCAGAAATGTAAGCGTTTTTGTCCAAAGATGATAAAAACACAGTTATAGGCTGAGAAAATGTAAGCTAGCTCAGTTATTGGTTAGGATTTCATAACCAGGACAGATGGCATGTGTATGTTTAGAAAGTGACAGGTGAATTAATCACATTTTAAGTTATAGAGTTGGAAGAAAAATCACAGTCTTTCCTGGCTAAAGTCCAGAGTTATCTCAGTGGTTCACCATAATTCTGTCCAGAGGTTAAGTTGCCTGACACAGCAGTGACTTCAGACAGCACAGAGGAGGCCCAGCACTAATACTCACTGGGAAATTCAGTATCTGTAATAATCTTGGCAGCCTGACAATATATGTTAAACTTATGGCTAGAAATCTGGGAATCTTATTTTACTCAAACTTCAGTTTTCATCATCACAAATTGGCTGTATGGTCCTGCTCATGTCTTTTCAAAAAACATTTTCAATGCTCTGCTGATCTGGAGAAAGTTGTCTATGTTTCTATTTAGAACCTCCTTGAACTAATGTAACTCCTGTTTATTTGACTAGTTCATGCTCTTGATTTGTCAGCAAGAGTCACATCTATGGTAGTACGATCATATCACCCCTCCCTTTACCATTTATTGGCCCACAGTTCATTTTGGAATTGATCTAAAAGTTTTCCGATACTGTTCAAGGCTAAATGGGCCCCAAAATAAATCACACATTTGCTGTAGATGCTCCAATCGCAATTACTTGCGAGAGAAATTTTTTCTTTTTCAACCTTCTTAAGATATGGTTCTTCAGAGAGTCATTTCCCTAAGATGTTAGGTACAAGTCATTTAATCAATATTTCTTCACACACACTAATATTCTTCAAGGAAACCCAGGGTAATAATTATACAAGTATGCAATTACATGCAACAAGTTGTACTGCTGCTACTGGAATGAGAATAAAGAAGAACGATCTAGTCCACTAATCAATCCTTGACTAAACCTGTGAGGCAGAAGGTTGTCTGGCCAATATCTGATTCCTAATAATGAGGCAACACTCACTTGATACTTCCAACAAACCAATATGCCAGCTTGATTTTAGTATTCTCACTGCACCACATCCGAAATACAGACAGGCACACAGAAAGAAAAATACCATGTGGTGACTGCTGCAATTGGTTTTGATGCTTGATACCATGGGATGAATCACTCTGCCATACAGCCCAACCTGTCCTGAGGCTACACTGCCTTTGATGACTGAGGAAACAAAAGCCTGGCAGCAAAACTGCTGGATCGACTGCACCCTTGAACATGTCACTGATGATGAAATCAAACCTGCCCTTCTGCACGCTTCCTCACAGGCCAAATTTCATTTCATGACTATGGCTTTAATAGGATGTAATGGTTGCTAAAAAAAAAATCCTCATACTTGTAGCAACAGTTTCCTCTGATGCAACATGAAAACAAATATCCCCAAATCCCATTTCCCAAACTGAGTTCATCAATAGTTCATCTCAAATATTAGCTGGTTTAGATGCAACCTTTAGAAAAGGGCAAAGTTATTAGTCTATGAAGTTGATAAAATGCGAACCATCCAAAGTTGTTTTTGATGCAGCATCAGTTTTTTTAATTTAAAGGTTATATTTGGACATTTGTTGCACAGTTTATCTTTACTGAATATGAGACAAGATCCCTGTGAAAACTGGACCATTAAGACCTTGTATGAGTTTGAACTGCATAAATTCATGCTTAGAATCAGAAATATGAACTAGTAGTTTCACCTTTTATGTAAAGGCACCTCTCCACACATAAATGTGTCAGTGAGCAGTGAAGCCACACAATGCTTTATTAGCTAAGATCAGAAGACACACGGCGAGTTAGAAAAAAAAGCTTGATACAAAGTCAACTCTCCTCGTCAGGTTTTAGCAGCCTCTGGGATTAGAATATCTCTCCCTCTCCAGGGATTCCTGGGTCTGTTCATTTCAAGGACAGAGAGACTCGGTGCATGGATTTCTGCTACAAACATCAAAGGTAAAGCTAAGCCCAGTCGCATTAGTTATCGCCTCGTCTCTCTCCGTCTTTCTCTCTCCGGATCCGGGACTGGACCTTACATCACTCCTGAATGGAGATTATCTCGACACACACAGTCACACCTCACAGCAGCACTTTGATTAACATGCACTTCATCTGACTTAACATGATGTAAGTGACTCTTTCCTCTTGTTGGCAGCAGCACAACAAGCCGGTTTGGCAATGAGGGAATTGATGGCCTGATAAATGGATGAAAGATGCTCTTGCTTGACTCAAATAATGGCACTTAACCTCCCAGCTGACTCTGCGGAGCTGATCAGAGGTCAATAGTAGGAGACTGATTATTCTGGGCGGCTGTCATGGATTCATATGGTTAAAGAGGTTTTTGGTAAATTGGCAGTTCTGACACAATGCTGAAACATTTCTCCAGTATTAGAGGTCACAATGCTTCATAGACCCACACTGTGCAGCTGTGAGGAGCTTTTACTGGAAAATTAAGAAATACAAAATTGGGTTGTTCAAGTTCAGGCCCATGAATCAACAGTAATAACTGCAGAATCACTATGCAATATTTCTGCTTCACATCGGCGCCTGATACGTCACCTGCTGTGCGTTATGCAGACAATTGCATATTCTATCACGACTCTTCCCCCTTCAACCCAACCCGTTTGGAGAGCGCCCCGGTGTAATTCTGTGATTAATAATGAATGCAGAGTGAGGGTTAGCTATAGCTGACTGACTGACTGAAGTGCTGACTGTCTGGGGAACGCTACACTGATCAAGGCCTTTCCTCAGCTGTCAGTGCATCTGCAAGCTTACAATGCAGTCGTGTATAAATGGCCGAGGGAATAAGCAGCAGACACTGTCTGTGTGTGTGTCTGTGCATTTTGTGTGCACTTGTGAATGCAGCAAACAACCCGACAAACTGGGCAACTATGTAAATGAAATGCAAAATGTGAATGTGAAAATTAAAATGTAAGCGGGAACATCAATTATGTAAAAGTGCTGTGCATGTGGGTTAATCTCCAACAAGTCCACCAACCAAAGTGACAAAACAGACAAAACAGCCTGTGCAAGTGTGTTTGATATAGTGCTGCTATCATTGGGATGCCGACATGTGTTATCGCCTTCCAAAACCAGCACAACAAATTTAAATATGGACTCTGCAACCTTTATGAATTTAGTTTGGGAAACAAAAACAGTTTATTTTAAGTACAGGGAGATTGTGGACATGGCTAAAATCACATACAAGGCTAGGAGCTGATTTGATGAGAAGATCGATAGTAATAATAAGAAGAAGAAGAAGAATACGATATAGCATAAATTATCATGAATAATTAAAGTAAAACCAAGTGTTCATCAGATTAAGAGATGCAAAGCACAACTCATGTAAGAAAATAACTTAAGATACCTAAGATTAAAATCAGGTTAGAGGCAAAATCACCTCACAGTGCATCAAATGTTAACACAAGAGAGAATAAAAGCTAAATCAGTGAGGGGTAGATAGTAAAAACAGATGTGTTTTTAATTGTTAGTTGTACCTCAGTCATTTTTTGGAGTTATGTACTGAGATGTATCTAGGTGATGATTAGCTTTGCTTAGCACAAACAATGAAAGCAGAATGAAATGCTTATCCTGCTTCTTTCCCAAATTCAAAAAATCTAATTTAATAATCAACATTATTACATTACATGTTTATGTAATCTGAGCCCAAAATGTACAATGCCATAATAAAGTATATTTGCCAGATTTGCGATTTCACCTAAATATTGTTTTCAACAGAGAAACAACAGCATTGGTCGTTAGTTCGAAACAGACATTGTACTGAAAGGAGAAGAAAAGGTTGTTGCCGTCACCTCCTGGTTTTACATAGCACACAGACAAAGAGAGAGTTATATTGATTTTCTTGTCTAATCCTCTGCTAGAAAGTGAATCAGTGTATTTCCCAAAAATGTCGAACTCTTCTTTTTGAAAGAAACCAGCATTGACTGCTGGTGAAAGAGGGCATACAGTAGAAGGGTCTTATGCTTGGTATGCCAAACAATCCACCCTGCCTGCCTTCAAAGTGGTTTTGAAGTACAACAATGTCACACTATGCCTCTGCCTTTTTTTTCCCATTTCTTCTCAGAACATGCTGATGTTTCTCTGTGGAAAACAGACTCAAGTTCATATCGTCGTGGTAATGCAAATATACTCCTAATATACTGTAAAAGCTAATACCCAATCACCACACTATTTGCCAAAGGTGGCAAAAGTACACATTCTTTACTCAAGTTGAAGTACAGATACTTGTGTTAAAAATAACTAATAAGTTAGTACTTATCCAACCACTTATACGGGCTCTGAAATGTAGGTGTAAGTATAAAAGTACGATGAAACTCAATTAAGGCAAAGGATGGGGAATGTTTTGTTGATCTGCTTCTTGCACTTTCTTTTCCGTTGTTACTCCTTGTCATGGAGATATGTGAGTCTCCCTCTCTTGTCTGTTTTGTCTTGATGCGTCTTTAAAGCCGTGTGACGTATTTGTCATGGGTGCGCTGATAGATAACAACACGGAATCATCTTTTCTGTGTTATTGTCTATTTAGGCTAAGATCTGTCTGGATGTGGAAAAGGAGGTGCTTTATGATGCAAAATTTAAAAAAATAAGATAATTTCCTTGAAATGTATTAAAACAAAACTAACGAGCCTGTTTCGAAAATGTAAAGAGAAGAAAAGTACATAAACTTGTGTTAGAATGTAGGAAGTAAAAGTAAAAAGTCAGAAAAATAGATACTCAAATAGAGTACAGAATAATACCTGAAAATCTACTTAAGCACTGCAACAAATACAACAATGACTCTAGCTATGAAGGACAACAGTACAAAAGAAAATTTACCTGAAAGGTTCTTTTATTTTTCTTGGATATGTAAGAATACAAAAAACAAGAGCTGGTGGGGATTCAGAGGTTGTGTGCAAAAGCAACTTGGCATCTTCCTGCGCACCATATGAGACCCACTGTCCACACACGTCCTCACACTTTGATATGTGGACACATCTCTGTAGCAAACGCCAGGGGAAGGAGTATTGCTGTGCCTCATGTTTACCTATGACTCCTACCCCATGTCATCCATTCTCTCTCTTCTTCATGCTTTGGTCCTCTCTTCTATTTCTCCGCAGTGTATAGTCTAAACTGTTGTAGGAACCGTTGGGTCTTTATTATATATATTATATCTTCTAAATTATTTATGGTCTTGGCCTAAATATATTATGATTTGGCGCTTAAAATTAAACTGAATTGAATACCTTTTATTTTTACTCATTTTGCCATTGCCACGGAAGCACTTTGTAACCTTGCTTAGATAAGTGCTATACAAATAAAGTTATTATTATTATTATTATTATTATTATTATTATTATTATTATTATTATTATTATTATTATTATGACAACACTGCATTTCCAGTTAACTGTTCAGCTGAAGACACTTTCTACTGTAAATGCTCATCTGGTGTGTGCATGGACGTGTCTGCAGAGAGCAGTGACTTTTATTATACACATTTTTCATTTGGTCAAACATGGCAGGCAGGCTTGCATCACATGAAAAAGAAGAAGGGTGTTTTGGTTTTTAGAACTGTGCTCATCCTGGAGAGCTGACCTTGGCTAACACTTGTTTAATTTAAGACAGAAAGAAATGATTCTGCCTCATCAGAGCTTAGCGCCTCTCAAGATGTAAATAAAGACCGATGGAAAAAAACCTGGCAGAGCGAGAAAGATGTCCTGCCAAAGTAAAGTAGCAGAGCTCACAGAGAAGCTTGAAGGGTAGAGGGAGGAGACATTGATTGGTTTGTTTGTTCTTTGGACTGTGCACGGTTTTCGGGTTTCTTACATATTTCACCACATTACTTTAAACGTTTTATTTTCATGTCTGCAATCAGTAATACAACCCATAAGCAGCCATCGCATCATCACCAGAGGATTACTCAGGTATCATAAAACATCCTGCTGTAATGTTAGTGTGTGAACTTGGGACTGTAGTTAATAACAGATTCTCCAAAGTAAAAACATGCATTAATATTATTCACGTCAATAGTTTTTTAGAAAACAAACACAAGGACACCGTGTGATCCACATGCAAACAAATCTCCGGGTGAGAGCATCAGAGGACATTTAGGCTAAAACATGGTGTAAAAGAGGCTGTTTTGAATCAAATTTTAAGTTTTGATGCTATTAATGATAGCAGCACCAGCAAATTTAATATAAAGTAATAATGATATACTTATGTAGCCTGGTGCAAGAAAAGTCAGTCTGATGTGATTTTACATCCATCCACTATCTGCAATCTAACAATCAAAATTAAATTAAGTCTTTATACATTGCTGCAAGTGACGGAAGAAGTCCTCTCTCACTATGCTAAATCTAGAGTATCTATATAATACTTTTTGTTTTGCACTTGCAGCTTTGCAGGGATTCAAACAACAAACATCACAGCATTAATGCATGCAAGCAGCTCTGTCAGTGTGGTGCACGTTGCTTCAGTTCTGAGTTGAAGTGATGAAGTAGGAGACGGGCAGCCCAGTTTGACTAACAGATCCATCATTTGACAGAAGGAGCATGGCTGGTTACAATACGATGAGGAGGCATTTCACAACTTCTGTGTTTCACTGCAGCAGCTGTTGGACTTGACCAGGAATGTGTATGAGTTTTAAGTATGTGATCTTAACTAACTTATCATACTGTGATCTCAGTGAAATACAGTAAGTCATGCAGAGATAATTATACAATATTTACCGCATTTCATCCAACCATAAAGTGATAGTATTCCACAATTCTGATCATCTGCAATAGTTCAATTTGTTGATTTCTAAATCAAGTATCTTAAAATACTGCTTAGTGCAACGTAAGTAGTTCATTCAATTACATTTTTTTGTTTATGAAAGATAACAATATTTGAGTCATTTTATATGTTTTTTATAATGTGGACATATTTTCTATCTGTCCTGACTGAGTAACTTATGGGATAATATTAGCGACAGTATGTTTACAATTTATGTTTACTACATCTAGGTGTTTTATAACTGTGCTGGTGACAATAACTACAACAGAAGCAAAGATACCTGACAAGACTACACTGAACAAAATGTTCAGTTTAGTGTAGGTCATTTGTTCTGGTAAAACAAAGCATTAAAAGTAATAACCTACTATATATAAATATAACTGTCTGGCTCTCAGGCTCGTCTCAGCAGGTGCTGATGGCCTGGTTGGTGCAGAGGAGATAATAAGACCTCTGGCACACTGAGAAATCTGTTAGCAACTGAAAAAACTTAGTTTGCTGCTCCAGTCCACTCATCTCGTTTGACTGAAGGACAAACGTCTGAATTAGATCTGCCAGCTGAGTTTGGAAGTAAGGCTTAATCTACTCTACATGAGCATTCATTTGTTATTGTGAGAGGTAGCTGAGGTAAGAATAGTGCTTACAGTAACATCTGTCACTGGTGACGTGAATGATTGACCCTCAAACATATCGGATAATCTTGGTTTTAGAAGGATTGACTGATAAGATTCAGGCAATGATTGATTAATGCACAGAATATAGATTTATTTTTCACTCTTTTTGGTGTGAGTGAGTGTGTGGGTATATGTCTTTGTGTATGTGTGTGTGTGTGTGTGTGTGTGTGTGTGTGTGTGTGTGTGTGTGTGTGTGTGTGTGTGTGTGTGTGTGTGTGTGTGTGTGTGTGTGTGTGTGTGTGTGTGTGTACAGCCCAGGGAGTGTGATTTTGAATTCAACACCATCACCCTCAGCATTGCATGAAACATATGGAGGATCAGTCTTCCTGATGGAACAAGAGAACCTGGGCCGGATGATTTTTTTCTTGATTTACTCCTTTGAATAAAAGATCTGCGCATAATGGCAGACACCCCCACTCCGCAACCCTGTACTCGTCAATTATGTAATGCGTATACCACCGCAGCCCTGACGAAATAATCGCCTCTCATCACTATCCGCAAAGACAGGAGGAGACTTTATCTGAGGGGGATCAGAGAATAAGAAGTGGGAGAAAGGGAGGGAGGGAAGTAGGGGGAGATGGGTGAGGAGGGAGCCAGGTGTGAGTGTGGGGGGGGGGGGACGTCGAACACGTCACAAGATCAAACGTTGCTCTGGGACATTATCAGCTGCCTCTGTTTGCTGCACTGGTGAGGAGAAGCACCGTCACCGGCTACATCCACATTACTATGCTTTTGTTTAAATGCTGCTGGCGTCCACACTGAGTAACACTGTTAACATGCTTGTTGTTTTGAAGGCGTGAATAGCGCTTGTTACAAAAAATAAATTACATTTTCATTTACTACTGGATAAAAATAAGATATTCCTCTCAATTAAAACATTTTTTTTGCACGATTTTATACTTACATTTATGAGCATTTTACCGGCAGCGGACGCCAGGTTAATTTGCTTTGTGCGTTTGTCAAGCATTCGTGAATTTAACACTTTGTTTTTAGGGGGGGTCCTGAATACATTACGGTAGAAGGGGTGTTTGAAGGGCTGGATGGCCACTACCCCTACATCACATACAACTACACCTTCACAGCCACGCACAAAACAAACGGGTAGGGCCAAGTGATGAATTGGGACAGGGCATTAAAACTGATATACTTAGCAGGAACACTAATGTGGAGAGAGATTGTTTTTGTTTGAAAATACTTTTTTCAGACTTAAACATAGAAGAATGGATATAGCCATAGTCTCATAATGTGCACATTAAAAGAAGTGGGTAAACAATGGACTGTCATCATAAAACAAAGACTGATCTGGACATAAATCGGAAAAGAATTTCATTTGCAGGAGCTTTCCTCATCAGACCCTGACTAATAGAAAGTAAATTCATACTGTTTATACAGTATAAACGTTTATTAAAACATTTATCTCGGCCTAAAATATTCAGTGAATAAAAAAGACCAAATATTGACCGAAGGTTTATTCAGCGCATGTACATGTTTTTAAAAAGTGGCAGAGGTTCTTCCTTGTCTGTCTCCTTTTCCTGATTTATTTCCTCCCCGCTATGAGCCACAGTTCATTACACAACCATAAACACTTTGTTTATGCTGATTACTGTGTAATTAAAAAGGACATATTGTAGCAAGCGGATAAAAACTCCAGGGGAGAACAACTGATTAATTGTTGACAATCCTAAGTCTAATTGCAGTTAACTGGTGAAAAAGCACAACAACAACAACAACACAGCCATTCATGAGGAGAGAGGCTTGAAACTGCCTCTGTGTGTGTGTGTGCATGTGTGTACTTGTGTCTCGAGCTTGTGTGTGTGTGTGTGTGTGTGTGTGTGTGTGTGTGTGTGTGTGTGTGTGTGTGTGTGTGTGTGTGTGTGTGTGTGTGTGTGTGTGTGTGTGTGTGTGTATGTGTCAGCACGAAGGTCGCCACTGGTGCACAGACACTGACAGTGACATCTTCTGTCAGCCTTGATAATTAACTTCTTTTCCTCCCCAAAAAGGAAGTGGTAATTGCATCTCAAAGTACAAAATCTACATCTGACAAACTTCACAAAGCTCTGCACCCAGAATGCAATTACTAATCAGTCCTCTGAGTGATGGTTCGGCCCCTCATACGACTGCACTTCTCCCCCAGGGCAGAAAGGGAATTCAGCCAGATGTAATTGGCCACCACCACATTTCTGGTACAATAAAGCTTCTATTTTTAGAAACACAAGTATAATGCCCAATTTCCTGACCTGGACACGAAAAGGCAGCTCAACTGGACTGAAACCAGCCACTGGAGACTAGGAGAACATACCAACGTATCGGCTGAAGCCTCTCACAAGGGGCCCTTCTCTGTTTTTGAGTCACATATGACTACACACGGCAAGTGACACAAGCCTTTCATTCCCGCAGATAGAAATAGCTCTACCTCTACCTCCTGAGTCACTCCAATCATATAAGCATAGGACAAAAGGATCGATAGGACTGACACCACTCTTTACACTTCTGTCTTAGAATAGCTAGAAGGTTGTTTGCAGTCTTTGTGCTTGAGCTCAGTTCAGCAGCTACTAACTGTTGCCTCACATTTACTATATAGACACAAGAGTTTTACCAATCTTCACTAATATCACTTTTAGCAATTAAGGGCCCTTCCACACATACTCAAAATATCAGTGGTCAACCTTCGCCTCTCGTTTACTTTCAATCTGTGCAAGCAAGGAGGCGAATAAACTATTGGCTTCCTGTGGCAAGGCAGTCTGCAGCCTGGCTTCACCTGGAATTCAATTTTGTTGAACTTTAACCGACAATATTGACTTCACATTCATGTGTGATCGGGCCTTGGGACAATGTTGATGCTGAACTTCTCCTAGAAGTTAAATCATTAGCAGCATTAGCAGCAGACTTTATATAAAGTAACAAATGTAAAAGTAACTGAACAGAAAAACTGGCCCTGTGATTATTATTATTATTACTATGATTACATATGACACTATGATTGTTATCACAGATTTATCCCATGTCTCATTTTACTGTAGCTGATCAATGTGGAGTTAGATTTAACTCCATATAAACAGTCAGTGTTGTGGATTCGTACCAGTCCAAAAGAAAGAAATCCATAAAGCACCTCTAACATTCACTAACATTTGTTTCATCTGTACAAAACCCAAAGTGAACAAAAACACATTGTGCGTCACAAACGGTTTTGTTCTCCAATATTTGGACAGAGTCCGACTCGCTGTTTCTCCCCCTCTCCAGTCTTGAGGCTAAGCTAAGCTAACAGGCTGCTGTCTGTAGCTTTATATTGTATAGATAGAGGCGAGTGCTATCGACATGAATGTGTTTTTCCCAAAACTATCTCTTTAATTGTAAATTAAAGAAGAACAACTACAAAATGTCCGCTAAATAAATCTGTATTAATGCTTTGGAGCCTTCCTCTTATCTTTGTCTTTCCTCTTATCTTAGCTAGAGTGAATCATCTGAGATCTCTTTGGTGGAACTGTCATCTGAAATGTGACAAGGTGTCCCACCTCAACTGTGCAGTTTTATAAAGGGGTCACAAATCAAAAAGAAAGGTTTGGAAACCACTGACTTATTCATTGCGCCACACGTTTTACGAGTGTAGGAGTAAAAGGTAGTATGACGTAGAAATACAATATAAAGCATCTCTGGCTGAAAACTGAGCTCTCCCATCTGAAGGCTTGATGAGAAATGCTTCATAAAATATTCACGTTGATCACCCTCACATCCGCCTGTAAGCGTCAGTTTCACAAGCCTTTACCTTGTGGCTTCTGCGAGACAGCAGAGGAGTTAGCTGCATCTTGGAGAGGTGAGACCAAAAAATGTCTCGTTAATATTGTATCGATATTCTTTCACAATGTGCCGGCTGATGCAGTGGCAGGAAGCAGAAGGGCCGAGGAGAGAGCGGGGCCGACAGAGGGGTAACGCACACTGTCTCTGCAGCCGTCACTCCGAGGAGCCTCAATCCATCACTCCTCACTCTTCAGCTCTGCTCTGCTCTGCTCCTTCATTATAGAAAAACTCTCAGACCAAAACCCTGCATCTACCCCCTCTCCTACCCTCGGCTGTGTTTGCAGAGTCATAACTCAAATCAATCCAACCCAGATTCAGCTGGATCTAAATGTCAGCGCTGTCAAACAAAGGTGATGTTGGTTTTTCTCGAATAAAAATGATCGATTCTGTCTTTGCACTGAGTACAGTACTGCAGGTTTTTCATGTTTCTCAGGCTGAACCATAAACCTCGAGCTCAGAAGATCAAAACCAATGCAAGTGACACGCTCTTCTCCTCTGAGATGTCTGAGAGCAATGTGACTATTTGTGCCTTACCTCTGTCCAGTCCAGATTTGAATAAAACAGGTCCCACAGTCCATGCCAGCTTGGCACAGAGGTGCGCTCCAGTGTTGCCCAGAGTTTTATCGCTATAATTTAACATCAAATGTCAGAGCTTTGCACACTGCGAGACAATCATATCCCTGTTTACCCACATGAATTATTAACTGTTCTGGAAACAAAAACCACGCGGTTGTTCTGGTAAAGCTCGACTACCGGACATTTTGTCAAGAAAAAAATCCGCTGTTGATCGTGTTTACCAGAGACAGAGAGACCAATCTGAAACTGCCCTTTGTAAAGATTTGCATCCTTCCTTTGTTGTGCTCTCTGGCTGGTGATTGCAGCTTTATTTGTGGCCGGATGGAAAACTGGCTGCTGCTGCGCGATAGGCATCATGTGACAAACATGCATCAGCAGTGACAAACAACTGACCATAAAAGAGGAGAGAGATCGAGAGGCAAAGAGAAGTCAGTAACAGAGAGAGAGAGAGTAAGTTGAGGGGGGGGCAGCAGTAATTCCTGTTGCCAACACCCACTGACATTGATGAGAAAGACCTGGAGTTACCTCCTGTGTTCTGACAAAAAACTTTGAGTGTGAGAGCATGACAGAAGTACATAATACATTTAACAGTTGTCAAAAAAACAAATCGACATGACAGAAAAAATGTCAGAGGAGGTGTATCAGGGAGTTTGTCAGAATACGAGATCAAAAACAACTTACTTTGTTATGAGAACAGTTCTTTTCAACTCGCTGTGAAGGAGGCGTCACATTTTTTACTGCAACGCTCCTGTCTTGACTACGGCTGGCAGATGATCCCTTGAGCAAGGCACCTAATCTAATAAATCATAGACTGTATATAAAGATGGACGACTTGACTGTTCCCCAAAAGTGAAGCCAAAGCATCTTGATCTGTACGTGGTTTCTGGCTGTAGTATAAGTCATAAATCCCACCTCCTCCACTGAATATGAGCCAGTGCAATTTCTGTGTACATATTTCTACATACTTTTTCCCCCAGATTCATACAAGGTATGTGACCTTTGACCTTCAACCACTGAAACACAATCAATTTATCTTTGAGTCCAAGTTACAACTGAATCAAAATTCCCTCAAGCACTCTTGAGATATCACATTCAAAAAGGCCAAAAACATGTTATTTGAGGTCACCGTGACCTTGACCTTTGGCCACCGAAGTCGAATCAGTTAGTCCAGGTGAATTGTAACAGATGTAATGAAATTCCCTACAGGCAGTCCTAATATATCACAGGAATGTGAGGTCACTGTGACCTTGACCTTTGACCTACATGCACCAAAATCTAAGCAGCTCATCTTTGAGTCCAAGAGAACATTTGTACTAAATTTGAAGACATTCCCTTAAGCTGATTTTAAGGTCAAGATAATTTCAAGAAAAACATGAAATTACTTTGTGCGGTCACGGGAATGAGATGGACAGATGGACGGTTGGATGGACGACCCGAAAACATAATGCCTCCGGCCACTGGCTATCGAATATCAGTGGGACCTACTACTGTGGCTCCATCCGCCAATTGCCACTGCAGAGACTCTGGCTTTAAATGTGTCAAATGGCTGCATTCATGTCTGAAATATTTAGGCTTCATGTTTGGATAGTAGGAGTAGGTTGAAACGCATCGTCTATGGATGCCATTATAAGTCGACGCTTAAAAGCCAAGCCATCCTGAGCAGACAATCATTACACCACAAAGGCAAAGTAATAAACATGAGGTGAGGCTGTTTGTCGTCTTTGTACCAAGAAACTGCCTCATAGCAAATCTGCAGGCTCACCTGTTAGCACAGCGGAGGAGAAACCACAGAGGAAAGGAGCTCACGCCCTCATTTAATGTCCTCTTAATCTTTTAAAAGCCTGGAAGAATCTCTCGGCTGCATCTGGGTGATTAAACAGAACTTCCTCGGCTACAATGGGGTGGAGCAGGAGGCCAGTGAGCTGAATTGTATATCTCACAGATAAGCAGGATGTTGAGAAGGTGGACCTCGCAGGAAAAAGAAATCGAATACCTAAAATGTAGTCATCAATCATACAGACATGCTGCAGATCACACACTGTCTTGATAGGTGAGCAAGAGATGATAGGCTTGTGTGCAAATTCCATATTTTGTTGATTTTTGAAGTGAAAAGAAGTCATATAAACATTGACAGAAAACATTTCGAAATAAGACCTTGTTCAAATATTGATATAAACTTATTCTTTATTCCACAATCTTAAAAAATTGAAACAGTGGCAAAGAAAGCATTGCACAGTCAGAGGGAAGAGTGGATTTCTCTAAATATCTGCAAAGTCTGGGAGCAAATGTGCTGCAGTCTGTCAAGAAACTGAGACTGAGAAGAGTTTGGTTTCAACAACACGACAATGATCGAAAGCAGACCTCAAAATATAAAATGAACTACTTAGAGAAACATTAGCTGAAGCTTTTGGAACCATCCCCAGGATCCTGTCACTCGAACATGTGCAGGACAGTGTAAAAAAAATGTGAGAACTTGAAGCGGGTGAAAGACTAAGCTGCTAAAAAAGAGAAAAGGTGAAGAAGGGGTATCTGCCAGGGAGGGAAATAGTCCTTGATACTAAGCATTACTAACTCTTGCACATGCCACAATGGCTGTTTGATTTTTAGGTCTTGGCTACGCTACTGTGGAATTGTTGGGGGGGGGGGGGGGTTTGAAAATCTGCACTTTGTAAGGCGTTTGTAAGAATCTCCATTGATAAACTGTTTGCGTGTGGACGAGAGGCTCAAACCCAGAGGGACAAGTCTGTTCTGTAAAATATCCACAGTAGTATGGACAGAATGTAAGTCTATGTTTGCTGCAGGGTTTTGTTTTGTTTTCTCTGCAAAAATCAACTGAATATGACATTTTATCCAAAACCTTGCTCACAACTGAAGGTTAATGTGAATCAATAGTTCCTGAGCTACCGGCACATATAAGTGATGTTCTACAAATCCTTTAGCGTAAGAGAGCAAATCATCTTTTAGGGCTGATCTGTTTGATTCAACACTGGTGATGGCAACAGTTGAAGCTGAGTTCTTTCAGGTCTGTATAACCAGTGCAATATTTTCATTATCAATATATTTATATGAACAATTCATGAAATGATTACGTTTAATGTGTTGCAGTCGCCCATACAATACCTACACAACTTTACAGCTTTGCTTCAGTCACACTGTTTTCACCAGAATGGCTTCCAGCAGAAGTTGTTTTGAGAGAAAAAGCTCTGATAAATCCACTGCATGCTCTGCCCGCACCAAAGGGCAGACAGACACAGTTAGCTGGGGAACATAATAAAGCATTTAATAGCTAAAGGCTCAGGTATTTCCCCCAGGAGCAGGCAGGGTACAAAACAAGGCAGACAGAAGAGTAAGTGTTGGACTTGCATCCAGCAGTTTGCCAGAAAAATGACAATAAATGAATGTTAATGTTGTTCCGAGGCGGCTGGGTGGGTAAATAGGTGTCTGCTGCTGACACAATTAGCACGTCAGCATTATAAGATATGTAAGTGTTTGCCGATTGAGCCACGGTCCTCATGTGCCAAAGAAAGCATCATCAACTGGTCAATATTAAGTGCTACATGAGTTTACTGTTGATGTTGAGACCGGCTAATTGTTTCTTGATGCCAGAAATTGTCAGAAAAACCCACTGATATTTCAAACAAAAGAAGTGTTGGGTAAGGACAGAGGCGCTGCTGCAGTTATTAGGTCTGGGCTTTGAAGTTTTCATCAGGAGCAGGTATAAAGGTGCCAGAATAGGTCTTAGAAATACAAAGTCCTCCACTTGCCACAGGTCTGAATGCACAACAACACACAACAAACGTGCAACCTCATAAAAAATATTTGAACTTTATTTTCTGAGCAGCTTAAAGAAAGGTTTATATATAATCGCTAATGGTAAATGTTTCTTTAACAAACTTTGTCACGGTATTTACTTTACAATTTGCTGCTATGTACCTTCTCGATGAATGTGTATCCTTTTTATGAGTCTTTGCTCCTCATAATCCTATCAGAGAAAAAGTAAAAGCTAAAAACTGCAGCAGTTGCGGTCTATTGTTTGAAATAACTAATATTTTATGCCGTAAAACTATTAAAATAATCTCACTGTATCTTTTGTTCATACTTAAAAAATGTCCTTGTATCATTATTTATTATATTTTATTTATCTCTCTTCTTTAAAGTAAGCTCAGTAAGAGTTTGATATACTGATGATTACTAGGCACCATTTGGTGTATTTATGTTTTAATGTAAGAGAAGTAACAAAAATGCATGTGTCCATTATTGTCTATTGTTTATTATTATCCATTTGGGGTTGTATCAAATGATCTTAGCGTCACAGCCACAGTGCATTCTGTGACACCATGAAGACACTGGGGGAGTGATGTAGTGATGCGCTGGCCTCAGCCACAGTGGCGGAGCTGAGGGGAGAGAGAGTCCCATTACAAATAGCTGCATTAGGTCTGTCAGATTGTGCAGCTGAGGCGGTACATCTCCATTGACCCTGCACTGCCTCCACTCCCCTCTGGGGTCAGCGCACTGCCCCCACCTGGGATCAAATGTACCGCTGCCCTTTTCAACAGCACTGTGTTGAGGCCCTGGCAACATACTCAAATATACACACACACACACACACACACACACACACACACACCACACACACACACACACACACACACACACACACACACACACACACACACACACACACACACACACACTGCAGAAAGAGGTGACATTTTAGGACGCATAACTGTTGAAGTGAAAAAATTAACACAAATGCAGACTCCACCTAAAAGCACTGCAGACAGGAGCATTGTTTGGTCTTTACTTTCCCTAACTGCTGTCTGTGCCATGATAAGATACTGCTTCCACTTTCTATGCAAATTGTGTTAGAATTATATTTCTTGTCAAAAATCTTGCAAAAATTATAAAACAAATGGATCATATTTCTGCGATCATCTGTTTTTAAAGCAACTGCTGTTTAACTTTCATAATTCTAATATGAAGTTAAAGTTTCTTGTGAATGAATCATAACGCAATATTTGAACCGCTTTCATCTGGAAATTACATATGTGTACATATATGTCAAATACAATATTACAGATTTCAAAAGACCCAGCCCTGTGTGTAGGGTTGGCACTGAAGCTGAGAAAATAATCGAGGTTTGTTGGAGACCAAGATCGCAATCTTTCCCTACTCTTTACCAAGGGCTGTGAGTGGCTGAACATAATTATAACAATAGTCATTATTTGTCAGTTTCTACTAATGCTGTGGTGCAAAAGCATATTTATGGGAAAACAAGTGACAAATGAGCTGTGAGTGAACGTTGTAATCTGGGGGGCATTAGATATTAATCGTAAGTAAACATAATTGCTTGGCGACAGGTTTGCTAATTACAGCATGTCGCCGTTGTAGCGCTGTAGCAAGTGTATCCTTCAAAATGACCTTCATCAAAGCTTTACTTTCTGTTGACTGAGTCTCACACATTACACACAAACCAATAGAGTCGATCGTGACCCTGTGCCCTTACTGAGAGTGTTGCTGTGTTCAGACACGTTCCGAGGCAGGCTGCGAAAGATACACGCCCAAAACACCTGGGACTGAATTTCCAAATGAAGCCCAAAAGGAGAACTGCTTGAACGCTTGTGGCTTGCAGTGCACGTCTCAGGGAGGATAAACATGATTACTTATTCTCTGTGTATTACAGGTAAACCACAGCACAGTCCGAGCAGGAGGAGTGGTCGGCAACACTCCAGTAATTGGTTTATTCATGGCAGCGGTGAGAGTCAATCACACAGTATCAAAGATATGTGTAAACAGCTTAATCCAAGTATGGCCAGTAGCTGGATTATGCTGTGTGTGTGTGTGCGTGTGTGTGTGTGTGTGTGTGTGTGTGTGTGTGTGTGTGTGTGTGTGTGTGTGTGTGTGTGTGTGTGTGTGTGTGTGTGTGAGCAAAGCTACTGTTATTCATCACATGCAGGAGGAGGCCGAGGTGAAAACCCCTCAGGAGGATGAGGAGGAGGAAGAAATGAGCCGAGACGTAAGTGGCATTGATTGAGCAGGTGTGTGTCCGGACTCATTCATAAAAAAGAAAAACGTGTCACACATTTGTGGACAATCCGTCACAATGGCAACAAGCAACGCATCCATAGCAACGCCTGCGAAACAAAGACAAACACAGAGAACAAACCAGCAGAACAAAAAATAAAAATAAAGTTAAAGATTTACACTGAACCGGCCCATTAGGGTTTGGACAGAATCCATTTGCCACATTTGGAATGGGAAACTTCTTTTCCTCTGTTTAACGAGAAACGTGATCACACACACAAAGTAGAGTATTGATTAGCAAACAGGGATTTCTATGTGGTGCAAATGGACGTGAGATTGGTCCAACAGAGCAGAGATAACACGACATTCAATACAAATCCATTCACAGGAGCTCCATCGCGCTTTTGATAACAAAGATAAAGTTCAAAGACAGATTTTTAAATGGATATCAGCTTTCATCCCTGTAGCATATTTGCACAATGAATAAAGACAGATGTGCTCCTTGCTTTCAAAAACACCAGATGGACAATTTACTCTGGATCATGGGATTGTATTGTTTTGCAGAGTAAATGAGCCAAATTATTCCTGACATGGAGTCAATAGCACATAGCTGCCCAGGAATCAGAGACTATGTTGGTAATTGCAAATATGTCTAGGAATAACCATAAAGGAAAACTAAGGACGTGGTCATCCAGCTGGAAAATGATGCATGTGCAGCCTCCTTATCAGCGCAAGAATGGTCTGTTACTGCAGGGCTCTTCAGCTGGTTCACAGCCAGCAGCTGCAGGGTTTCACCAAAGAAACACAACATAAATTAGGCTTGTGTTGTAGCTGGGAGAGAGTGCGAGCGTGTGTTTACTTCGACGTGAGGCCTCATTCTAATCACTTTGATCAAAGCACTGACAGTTAAATCTGCAACAGGCTTCTCAGTCTGCCTAAATCCCAAACAAAGAAATCCAAATTAGCGCTAAGATCACAGAGAGTGTGTGAAGTGGCGGAGGTTGCGGTTTCTCCGTCAGCTTCTGAGCGAGCTTCAATCTGTCAGTCATGAGTCGCAGTTATGTCGACACCATCGCTTGTTTTTGTTTTCCACAATCAGGCAACTTATTATGGGGCATCCACCGGGGCCGAGCACAGAGCAACGAGGTGCATGACTGCAGCTCAGACTGATCTGCATTCTGCTTCACACAGATTCATCCCTCAGGTGGCTGCAGGGTGAGTTCATGCTGCACGTGCTCCCCCAGGTTGTCCCACTGAGTCATGCAGCTCTAAGGCCACATCCATACCACTACGTCCATACTACAATACAAAATTGCTTAAATAATAGCTCATCTACTATTCATGTAAGCAGTTATATCATTGTAAAATGCAGAATGTAGAACAGCTGTTAGCAAAGACAACACGTAATTGATGATCCATGTTGTGTTCTACACTGGCCACTGAGGCTAATGTCAGTCTTTCTTCCGGACGAGGGTCATGTGATAGGAGCCGAATCAGCGAACGCTATGTCATGACTGAAAAAGACCCCAATCAGCAAGCGTTTGTGAGCATCTGCGTCAACGTTTCCAACTATCTCCGCTTCTGGCAGCCCCTGAGTCGGGCAGCAGCGTTTCCAAACTTGAGATAAATGACACTGAGATAAAAAATTGTAACATTAGTCAATATCGATGATTATCACGATAAGTGTCTGGTTATTCACTATTTTCAGTTTGAAAATTAATTAATGCAACACTTTTAAAAACATTTGAGGTACAATAATGTGTTATAGCTCCTCACTGTGCCTGCACAATGAAAAACCCATACATCGATATATATTATATATTTTGTTATAGAGCAATCAACAAAAATTATATTGAGATAATTAGTGATATCGCTTTATGTCCCAGCCCTTCTTACTGACAAAATATCTTAAAACAAGGAGACTGTGCTTGTCCACAATGCATTAAATCAAATTCAAAATCTTAACATTTTAACACCAAAGCACAGTAATCATAGCTATGATTACTGTGCTTTGGTGTGATATGTGGTTAAATTGCTTAGATTATAATTTTCGTCCATAGCAATATAACAAAAATGCAATATGAAGCTCAGCGTAATTCAGTCAGGAAGATTTTACCCCCATTAAATCAATCTCAAATTTCGCACTCTCTTTCGCTTATTGATCAGCTGATTGTGGGCATTTCTAGATGGCCAATCAGATTCTGCCACAGTCTCTTCCAGCCAATCATGCGGCTACTGTTAAACTTTAAATCCCTTCTCCTCTCTTTCGCAGTCAGCTGACATAACCCACCTCCACCATAATCTCCTCCAGTCTTCAGCGGAATCATCTTCACCTCATCTGGATGCTCAACAACCACCAGTGTCTAGACCCCGGGGGGGATTCCTGTACTACTTTCTGCTCCACCCCCATCGAATTCATCATCACATAGGGGTCTAAAACACCAGGAGACTATAACATTCACATCACTTTCTGTGCACATGTCAATAAATGTTGTTGAAATGTTGAATCGAAGTCTGTCCTGATTGAAATATATCGATATATGCTTTTTCATTGTGCAACACATAATTGTACCTCAAATGTTTTAAAGGTGCTGCAATGCAAATTTGGGGAAATTACAGCTCTAGCCCCTGCAGACACAGACAACAGCGCCTCACATCTGATTTATCTGCTTACAGCAACATTATGTAAATGTTGCTGAGCAGCAGCTGACCATCATTCAGTTTAGCACTTCTTGCGAGAGACAGAACAGACGCTGAAGCGATGAGAGAGGAACCATTGTCCCTATCAGACGTGAACCATTAAAATGAGTTTGAAGCTGTTATTAAGTAAAATTGTAGTATATTGTTGCTTTAATTACTTTGCATAAGGATGAGGATTCAATTTCATTCTAATTTACTAATCACTCCAGTCACTCCTGATTAAAACAATCATGGAGAATATTGAACTTTTTAATCCATTAAATTGAATTTCATGTAGAGTTTGAGAAATATGCTACTTGGGCTACTTGTGGAGAGTTAGATAGATAGATGTGATTTATTGATCCCAAACTGGGGAATTCCTGGATGATGAGAAAATTTGTACCACCACTGACCTTAGGACAATGTCAGAAATGAACAGGTTCTTAAGTTGTAAAACAGACATTGGTTTGCTTTGTTCTATGATGAAACAATTGAAAGGATCAGATTGGCATTAAACTCTAACAATAATATGATAAACACGATTAAAGCAAGTGATGTTTCCGTCACAGCTCATCTTTCAAGAAACACAGTGAGTATTAAAGTGAGTTAAGAAGTCAGTGCTTTTGATTTGAACAGCTCCTCATCTTCTTTTGTGCTTTAGAATTTAAACTTTGATCACATCTGACACTTGCCCCCCAAACTAGATGCAACATGCAACTAAATGCATGTTAAAAACTTTTCTATCCTTTAGTGTTTCACTAAAACTGCAGCCAACCCTTAGTTGCACTTTGGCCTGTATTTCTCATGTGCTATTTCATTTCTCTACTTCAGGCTTTATTTCATCTTAAATGCCCTTTTATGTGTTATGTAAGACCCCTTGAAAAGCCTTTTCCATGAAAAGTGCTATTAAAATAAATCTGCTCTGCCTTGATCGTTCATAAAGGGCTTGAGAAATGTCAAACCATACATGAATAATTGGAAAGTCTTTCCTGCATTGCACAGAGTTCAGAAATTACTTCAAATTTTAAAATTCTTACAGATTTAACTTGTTTTTTATTACTAAAGATTTCAAATATACATGTAGAGATTTGAGTAGTGGCCCCTATAGGTCAATGTTAATCACTGATGGTCTATGAGTATGTGGAATTCTCTGAAGTGTTGTGGGTGAGCAAAAAAGTAGTTTATGATCTGGAATCACAGGAAATCTTGGTACTAGCAGTAGAGAAAATGCCAGCCAAACCAAATCATTGTGTCAACATGAAATATATAAAAACAAATATAATCGGGGAAGAGAGATGGACTGTAAATGTGGTAAGAAACCAGCCCCAAACTACACTATTCCCAGATTTCACCAGGGAGAAATGAGAAGGTGATGACTGAAGTTAACCAGAAGTACAAATTAGTTTATAGCCAATATAGTCTGACCAATACGCAGGAGTACTAGGGCTGTGTTGAAGACAATTAATTAGAGATTTCAAGGATAAAGAAAAAATTTGTGATTTTACGAGAATAAAGTCTTCATTTACGATAAAAAAGACAAAATGTTGTAATTCTATGAAAAATTTGTAATAATTTGAGATGGAAAAATAACATATAGGAACTAGGATGGAGAACCAGAGTTTTACTCCCTCTGGATCCAATGTCTTGAACCAATCTCATTGTGAGAAACACCAAGGACTACCTGTTTGTTTCTTTCCTCAGATTAGACTCAGTTTCTTCCCCAATCTTTTCAAAGTCCTGATACTTATGACAATGTGATGCTGATGTGACAAAATATAAAGTATTTTGTTATTTGTGAAAAAACAAACCACACGCTCCACATTCCTCATTTTAACACAGACGACAGGCTGATCTTGAAATATTCCCTCTGTAAAATGAAACCTAGAATTGATCTTTACTTTACTTTCCTTTATTCTTATAATATTAATTCATTAATGTAATTTTAGGACTTTTTCTTGTAAAATTACGGATTTATTCTCGAAGTCTCAGGATTCTTTTCTTGAACATGACCCTAATATTGCATCGCTGGCCAATGTGTCATTTTATTGTTCAATAAAATCTCCCAAAGTGTCCATATAAGTCATATAAAGGACACACGATGTATCTCTGATTTAAAGTTCATTTCTCCACCAGCAGAAGATGACAGCAGACAAAGTTTGCAACACTGCCTAACCATTCAACAGTGACTTCCTAATAGCCACACAGGCAGTAGACTAGAGCATAGACTGAATTGAATAGCTAAACCTTGGCAAAGCAACATATAGTTGCCTCTGTTTGTACTTGAGCCGTTGAGTGCCTTATGGAACATAGGCGGCTGATAAAGTGCTCGCATCCATCCCCTTCTGTCTTGAGCCATCTGGATCCAGGCGACACCATGGCAGTCATCCTGCCTCCATCTCCCCCTTCAGGGCAGCAAATTACCACCCGCCAAATGCTGATAAATTCTGGAAGCGAGCAGTAAATCTGTCTGCTCTAGCAAGCACTTTGGCAGGTCATCAACCGGATTCAGAGGTCCTCTACTCTGAAATGTGGTCGGTTTACACACTAAGGGTTTTTGGGTGGATTTTGACAAGTTAATGTGGCCTCTTTACTTCACCGGCCTGTGGGCTTCATGTCATAGCAGGTTTCCTGATGTCTAGTTGTTGTGATTGCTATTTGCAATTATGGTCTGAGACAGACGCTTTGCATGAGCAGCATACCTCCCTGTAACACACACACACACACACACACACACACACACACACACACACACACACACACACACACACACACACACACACACACACACACACACACACACACACACACACACACACACACACACACACACACACACACACACACACACACACACACGTATGAGCATTAACAATGCATTCATTCCCAATCATTTGCCCAATTTCAGCCTTCATTGGTTGTGATAATCACCTCCTCTGAATCAGTTCTCCATCTTGTATAATTTGAACTCATTGTTTCACCAGTTGTTCGCAGTGAGAAATGATTGAGCTTCCGTGTTTAGCTTCTCATTGCAGTGAAATGTAATGTTTTAAAAATGAATGTATCAGACAAGGGAATCATCTTCCTTCCTATTCAGCAGCAGTGTGTATGGCATCAATGGAGACATTCTTACATGAGGTATGTGACAGGAAAAGCCATGCATTCCCAGTTAAAAACCAATTCTTCTGCAACTCACTCACTACAGCACTTGTTGATGGTGCCAGCTGCAACAACTGTGGCAGGTGTTGGTGAACAAAACACACCACTTCCCCCCCAGTACTCAGGTATGACAGACGCTGTTCTCCAGCACGTGCCACTACCTCCAGTCCTTAGAGAGCATTGAGTGAAACAAACAACATTAACAGCAAATATAAAGCTGCACTGTTTCACCTTGTGTTTGCCACTCATGGGACACAATGTGCAAGTCCACACAGGAAAGAGAGATTAATTTACTACAGAAGGGAGGCTGGCACTGTGCAAGGTCATTCCCCAACACTGGCACCATTGTGTTTGGTGAGAGAGTTGTGAGATATTGTTGATCCGTCAGGGAGAGAAAGAAGGAAACACACAGAAGTCCAGTGTAGGTTTAATGGTTTGAGTTATTATATATTTTTTATTATCTGTGCAGACTTGGGAGTAGAATTCTTCATGGGTCCAAAAAGAGACCCAGGAATGTTCCTCCCAAATTCGACTCGGACTCGAGAGACAGACCCGATTGGCATTGATTTAATTAGGGCCCGAGCACCGAACAGTAGGAGACAGTGGGAGGCCCTATTGAAATTGTAAGGATTATTATTTTTATTTTTTTCAGGCAAATGAATTGGCTTTTTGAGGGCTTTAATTATACATGCTTCTGTGCTATGTCTCCACACAATGGATCTGAAAGACTGTACAGCGTTTAATGTCCTGCGGTCTCCGAGCCCGAGTGTGTCATCTTCAGCTAGCGCTAGTAGCCCCTCGCTAGCACCTCCAGTAGAGCTAGGAAGAGCGAGCCGCGACACACCGTTCTCGCTGGCATTCAAGGGAAAGCTGACTAACATTCCACTGTGTTGTTATTTATTATTATTATATTAGATTTGTCTCTTCCCAGTAGGGAGAGAACAGGTGCATTCAGTTAGTGAGTTTTAAAGAGTTTTAAACATATAATTAAATAGCATTAATAACATTATATAATATTTAGTTATTATTCATAACATTATTATTTCAAATGTAAATCAAATATAGTCATCAAAATATCTAAGGAAGAAAAAAAGTATTTACTGAAATAAATGATCGCAAAACTTCGTCATCAGTAGGTGTTTTCATCACCATAGCAACCAGATGCTAAGATTTGAAATAGAAGCTGATTTTGATTGACAGGGACACTCCCTCAATACCCCCATTGTTGCTGTGACAACAGGATGATTTTGATTGGACAATTTTGATAGGAGACCCCTGATTGGCTGTTGATTGCCTTAAATACTGTTAAAGTTTAAGACAGTTTCTATTGCACTCTGACCTTGACTGAAGTAAGTCATGTCTCACTCTCTCTCTGTATTTGCCCAGCATGCTAACCGATACAATTCAGGCTCATAATTTAAGTTTGAAATGAGACCACTGTATAATATGAAGTTGCTGCTGTTACCTGCTGCTGTTAAATGTTGATAATGTGCTGGTTTCTGTGCTGGTTTCTGTTGCTTCAATGACAAATGTGGAAATATTGTTGCTGGCTTGTTTTGTGTTTTCTGCTGCTTATCTTTGATTCCTGTGGTATTCTTGTCATTTTATGTTGTGATACATGATAATGAATGAGTGATACGTGATAGCGTGATGCTAAGTAGCGTTATCACTGCCAATCAAATTCAGATTCAAATTCATATCAAAGCATCTGGTTGCCATGGTGATTGATGAGGGAAGTTTTCCAAGTCATTTATTTCAGAAAATGCTTTTTTTTTACTGGTGAGTTTTAATTGGTTTATGGGGAGTTTGAATGTGTTTAAGGACAAGTTGACGGGAGCTTAAGCTAATGCTAGGAGCACATTACACAAGGTTTTTTTTTTACTCTCACAAATCCCTAATATACCTGTGTGTTCGGAACGTCTTGGGATTCTCACGGTGTCTTTATTTCACAGATAGGACTTATAGTTTTTTAATTATAGTTGTTTGAGTGCTGCACTCAGTATTTAGATTTGTCTCTTCCCAGTGGGGAGAGAACAGGTGCATTCAGTTGAGTTTCCATGGCAACCAGATACACACATAGCAGGAGGGGAGTCTCTCTCTCTCTCTCTCTCTCTCTCTCTCTCTCTCTCTCTCTCTCTCTCTTAAACCAGCCAGTCTTTCTCTCTCTCTGTGTCTCACTCTCTGGGTGTCTCTGTGTCTCTCTCACTCTCTGGGTCTCTCTGTGTGTCTCTCTCTGTGTGTCTCTCTGTGTGTCTCACTCTTTCTGTGACTCACTCTCTTAAACCAGCCAGTCTGTCTCTCTCTATCTCTCTGTGTCTCACTCTCTGGGTGTCTCTGTATGTCTCACTCTCGCTTAAACCAGCCAGTCTGTCTCTCTCCCTCTCTCTCCTTCTCTCTGCGTGTCTCTCTCTGGGTCTCTCTGTGTGTCTCTCTCTCTGTGTCAATTGTTTTATATTGAATGTTTGTCAATAGATCAATTTCACCTAAATCTTACACACTATTTCATCCTGTCACCTGCAGAGAAAACGTCATTTGACTTCTAGATCCAGACGAGAACGGAAACTTCTTGTGAGAACGATCCTCGACGACCACAAACCAACATAAAGACAACAAACTACTCAGCAGATAAGAGAAAATAGAGCATCAACTGTTCCAAGAGCTTCATCAACAAATAGATCTGCTCTCTGTTGTAAACATGCAGCAACCACACATTGTGTTGAGCCTGAGAGCCGAACTCCTCCAAGCCAACAGGGAGATTATGGCTCTTAAAAATGGAAACTTGTCTCTGAAGGAGCAGGTGGAGCAGCTGGAACACCAGCTAAAAGACAAAGATGGTCTCATAAAGAAGGAGACCAAGAAACGGCGTGCTCGCCTCAGGGCCTACATTGACTGCATGGCCGAGCTCACTGAGTGTCAGGCCAAGGCTAGGAGTATGGAGGCAAGTCTGCACCAGGAGCCACCTCAGCCTGAGACAAGCTGGAGCAGAGAGGTGGAGGTGGAGAAGGAGAAGGAGAAGGAGAAGGAGATCCAGGCTCTGAAGGAGCAGGTGGAGCAGCTGCAACATCAGTTGAATGACAAAGATGGTCTCATAAAGAAAGAGACCACGAAACGACGTGCTTGCTTGGGGGCCTACATTGACTGCATGGCCGAGCTCACTGAGTGTCAGGCCAAGTCCAAGAGTATGGAGGCGAGTCTGCACCAGGAGCCACCTCAGCCTGAGACAAGCTGGAGCAGAGAGGTGGAGGTCGACAAGGAAAAACAGGCTCCGAAGGGGCAGGTCAACCTGCTGGAGGTCGGACAGATGAGGCCGATGGTTAAGCTCATTAACAAGAACCAGCTCATCACATGCGAAACCAAAAACTCCCTACATCGGCTGCCCAGGCTTGCGCACTACAAAAGAAAAGGAGCATAGGAAGAGTCGGGGCTGGAGGTGAAGCAGGAGGAGACGACTCCAACTATGGGACTGAGCTGCAGAAAGATTGGAGGCCCAGATGAGCTGGAGCAGAGAGAAGAGGTGGAGAAGGAGAAAAAGGCGAATCAGTGCTCAAAGAAGAGAGGGATGATTAGACGTTTCCCTTGACCCATTCTTACCTCACCCACTCCTTCCCTCCTTGGCCCCGCCTCCCTCACCCTTTTCCTACTCCTCAAAACAAACCCCTCCCCCGTTCCCCCTTTGTACAATATTATAAATATTTTAATGATGTGAATGTTGTAAATATGTTAAATTTTTTGAATAAATATAACTAGTACAGTAACATCTACCTCTGTCTTTCTGAATATAGATACAGGACTCATGGCCCTGATCAATTAACAGTGTTGGAGTGAAACAAATCAGTGTGATTCATTTAGTTTGCCACTATTCATAGCAACACAGCACAGCAACAGAAGACAAACAATGTTTCTTTACTTTTTACATTTGGTCTAATCTATATATTAATTATGACAACAATACAATAATAATAATAATAATAATAATAATAATAATAATTAATTTCTGATTGCTTTAACAAGTGAACGTTGATTCACAAAGTATCAAAATAAAAGTTTGTGTCTGACTCAATGTAACACAAGCAGCCTTCTACCTTGTGCCTGGCCATGATGCATGTGATCCACACTGCAAGAAATACATCCAGGTTTTCCATTTTTCCTTTCTTGCTGATTGAGATACCAACATGGCTAACTTACTTGTGATCTCAGATCAAAAGTCAATTTATTATCAGATGATAATATGACCAAGATGACCAATTTACAATCAGCTTTGGAGTTTAGTTGCAGTCAAATAGCATGTATCTTGCCCACAGTTGCTAATTATTCATCATCTGCACTACACTTGTGGTGTTTTTTATTTCTACATTATTTGTCTGCCCGTATCATTTTATCTCACAATGTTACACACACGCACACACACAAACACAAACACACACGCAGGACAAATAATCAGGGTTGATCAACCTCATTACTCACAATTGGAAAGTCAGTTTCTCTATTTCTATTTGTAACCATCAAACTGGCAAATGAGCAGGAATAAGAGGAATATAACAATAAATTGTTATGATACATTGTAAAATAAAGCCTGTTGAGTTTGTTTGAACGTATTAATACATATGATTCTGGAGCCATACGCAGTTTTGTGGCGAGAGAAGGATGCTAAATTAGAATGAAGAGAATCAGATTAAGAGCTTCGGGTTGCAGTTCGTAAATATCTTAGCACCACCACACATTATTTCAGAACGTAAATGAAGTTGAGTGTTTGATAAAATGCTGTAGTTTGACAGATTGCTGTTTTTAGCACTCTAGGCATGCTACCGTACAGTTTATGTTAACAACCTTGCCCAAGCTATTTCCAGTCCTCTCCTTGTTTAGTGCACGCTACGTGAGTAAATTACCCAGTGGGGAATTCAGTGCGACTGTGCCATTACCTAACCGGAACCTACCATCTGCTCAGGTTGCAGTAGATTGAGCTACATGGAGTTCTCAAAGAATACACACTAACACACACAGCATAGCCAGTACATGTATTACATGTGGTAAAACATTTAACACACATGCGCACACACACACACACACACACACACACACACACACACACACACACACACACACACACACACACACACACACACACACACACACACACACACACACACACACACACACACACACACACACACACACACACACACACACACACACACACACACACACACACCATCATCATCTTATACCGGTCTCAGATCATGTTGTATGTTATGTCAAAGCCCAGTTACTCACCGCTTAGTTTATCACAGGTTTATGTTGCAAACCTTACTAGGACTTAGTAGGCATTGTCTTCCATTCATTGTGGACAGCTTCACTAAAACCTTATCCCTAACCTCAACAATGATCTATGCCTAACCCCACTATGCCTAACCCTAACCTTAACCTAACTACAACTCACATCTTACCTCTAAGCTTAACCAGCACCTCAGAAATGACGTTTTACCTCATTTATATCCATGAGGTCTACAGGTCCTGAAAGGGTCAGTGTTTATGCTGTCCCCCCCCCCCCCCCCCCCCCCCCCACACACACACACACACACACACACGCACACACACACACAACTCAAAGCAAGCTTGTGTTTAAATGCATGTCCAATAGGGCTGTCTCTAAATCTAAACTAAAAAACATGTTGGACTTGACTTCACATAGAACTCCGTAAACAAAACATAACCAAAAAACTGTAAAGAAGTGAGGGTGTGTGTTTGTGTGTGTCTCCCACTGTCTGAGTTCAATCTGTATTTTAAACAAGGAAAAACAGATACAACAAAAGTAATCTGTTCTGGGTTTTACCACAGATCTTCATAAACCAACAACTCAGGAGAGTACACAGAAAGAGAAGTGTCCATGTTGCTTCAATAACAAGAGCGTTCCTATATACAATATGTTCAGGGCACTCACGGTACGTGGATGGTAAAGTAGGTCAGTCAGTTGGTCAGACATTAAGGCCGCAGCTCCAGGGAAACTCCACAGGGAACAAACAATGCACCAGATGATTTCCTCCTGACTTTGACTTTAGAGAAGAGGCGTCTCCTTCCCCACAGCGACCACACCCAGACTTTACAACACACTTTTGTAAAGGTAAAACAGACAATCTGATCCGACCTCCACACTCATTGTTCTGAAGTCACTTCTGTATGTTGGTTCAGATTACGCAGGGTTGTGATTGGAGCGTGATTGGACACATACGCACACACGCAACAGGCTTGTGTATCGTGAACCGTGTACATTTGGACAGCGATTTCTCTTTCGGTTTGAGAATCGTTACAGCGCTAATGTCCTGACTGAAACATTACTCCAAAACTAATTATTTAACATATGAAATTATGAATGTAGGAAAATAGATTCTAGAGTATAAAGGGAAGGATGCAGCGGATTTTATGTAATACATGTGGTTATTCATTTTCTATCACATTAAAGTTGTCTTATTTGATTACATTATTCCTTTATTCCTAGAGTACTGGTATTGTCCAAATTTAGGTCAAAAAGGAAGTTTTAGTGATCATCCTGTAAGCAGACACCTGTCTTGTTGACAGGTAGTAGCCCAACCCCAGAGTCCCTTCCAATTCTGAAATCAAGCCTTTTAGATCTTGATGATTAATGCAAACATATTAATTCATAAATGTATGACATAAGGTATGTAAGGAATGTATAAATGCCAGTTGCTAAGACTGAAAGTGTACATTTTCTTTAATGCTTTGGTTTGACTTGGAAAATACAGTCCAAATGCACAAGTGAGTATTCAAGAGAGAGAGAGAGGTATCCTCCAACACTATCACTGCTGGAGCATTTACTGGCACCAGAGGCTAGTAGACCTAGTTGTTTACAGGGAGGACGACAGGTTAATGAAAAACTATTGATTCTCAGTCTGTATCCCAGGAGATGAGGGGAAGTAACACTAACACCTCCGAACTTTGTTTTCCTCTTCTTTTGATGCCACGGCCATTCAGCGGCCCCCATTGACTCTTTTGGAGCAGGAGAGAACACAGGGTGTTAAGGGGGAGAATAAAGGGAAAACAATGAAGGTTAGGGAGAACAGAGGGAGTGGTCATTCCTGGTCCGACTCCACTGCCCTCATTCAGAAGAAGAGTGCAGGAGGGCGAAAGACGGAGGAGCGTTTTCACTCTGTTTTACTCAGATCAGAAAGTTCACACATCCATCCATTGTCAAATCTGGATTCAGGTCACAGAGGTAGTTGGCCAAGTAGGGTATCCCAGACGTCCCTCTCCCTAGCCACACTTTCCAACTCCTCCTGGAGGATCCCAAGGCATTCCTGGGCAAAATTATATATGTAGTCCCTCAAGCAAGTTCTGGGTCAACGCCGGGGTCTATTCCTGGTTGGGCGTGCCTGGTAAAACTACGACGGAAAGATGCCCAGGAGGCATCCCAGCTAGATGCCTGAACCACCTCAACTGTCCCCTTTCGACATCAGGGAGCAGGGTTCTACTCTGAGCTTCCTCCAGATGTCTGAAATCCTCAGCCTTTCTCTAAGGATGAGCCCAGCCACCCAACAGAGAAAAACAATGTCGGCCAGTTAATCGCGACCTCGTTCTTTCGGTCACTACCTAGAGCTTGTGACTATTGGTCAGGGTTGGAACGTAGACCAGTAAATCGAAAGCTTTGCCTTGCAACTCAGCTCCTTCCTGACCACAAGGGTCTGGTCCAACGCCCACAATACTGCTGATGCTGCATCTACCTACCTGTAGCCTACATCTTTCACTCCATCTTCCCCCAAGAGATTTAAATTTCTTCAAGTGGGGCAGCCACTTCCCCTAAACCTGTTTTCCGGCAGAAAGTCATGCTACCATATTATCTAGCTATGTGTAGACTAGACTCATGTATATCAGATGACCTGTTTACATACAGTACATCACCATGGATATATTACAAAATAACAATGCATGTCTTTGGGAATTCCTTCTGTGTTTGTAATGGTTGTGAAAACAGTTGGTGTAGTGTCGTCAGAAAATGTATAGAAAAAGGTTTTCTATACATTTTTATAAAAAAATGTATAGAAAACCTATGGCACAAACAAAGTATGAGCGTGACTCATACAAAGAGAATATGCCAAAAACAATTGCAACCAACTTTTTTCTCAAAACTAAATCCTCAGAGCTTGGAGTACCCCTTCAAAAATGTACAAGGTGAAATGCAATAAAGTTCACTGATGTAGAAACTGTGGATAAAGGAGAAGCAAAACAATATCACTCAATCCTAGTTGGATGAACTACAATTCATTGCTCGGTCACTAGACAATCTGACCATGTGCTGCCTTCATCATTTAAGGCTTAACGCAAGTTTATAGACACTCACTCTCAGATAGGCTCCTATGGAGTGTGTGATAACAGCAATCTTGCAGGTTCACTGCCTGTCACACTGTGTGAGAAAGGTCGAATAAAATCTTGGTTGCAATCTCAGTCAGACAATCAGATAGTGTGATGAATACCTTGTGGATTTTTTTGCGTGTCAATGTAAACATCCTTCTGTACCACATTCAAGTATTTCTGGTTTTTGTTCTAAAAAATGTCTTCTATGTTGCATCAGACAGTTCTGGACCATTTCATTGTGTATTAATGGCTGTTTATTGTTTTGCTTTGTTTTGACTTATTCATGAAAATTATATTCCTACATTTCTGTCACTGTCATTTTAACACAGGCTCACAAAAGCTCCAAACTGATATGTTTACATGTTTTCACGTTACACCCCTGGATCACCATTTAGATGATCAGGAGCCACACAGAACTATAGAAGATATCAGGGCCTCAAGTCTTTAGCAGGTGGTCTAATATGAGTGCCTGGGGGATGAAATGTACACACACACCTGAAAAGAATGAGAGAGATCAACGGCTGAGAGGCAGAGACTCTGTCGACCTCCACCTCCCTGCTCCGTGTGTGGTCCCTCCGGGGCCCCGAGGTCTCGCTGGGGGCCTCTACTAGGAGTCAGTGGGGGGATAAATCGTCACCTGTCAGCAATCAAACAAAATCGCCTCCCGCCTGGAAAATCGCAAAGTGCCGTGTTTTGATCCTCACTTGTCAGTTACTTGCTAAAGTTTGGCATCTGTTGACAAGGTGCCATTCATCTACGCACTTTGTGAAAGACAAAAAACTGGGAAAAACACTTAAGCGCACTCCTTAAGATGAATAACTATCAAGATTTGATATTTTCAGGTGCATACTCAATGTGCTGCAAGTCACATGATGCATCATCACAACAGTACGAGTCCTGCTTGACCCAAGTGAGCACCCTTCATATCCAAAGTGCTCTTCATTTGCAGGTCACTTCAGCGTGGAGCTTGTGGAAATTAGAGCTCATTGAGTGGTGCTCCCTGCCTGTTCTGTCCCATTACAGCTGTGAGAGGATGGCAAAGTACCGCATATCTGACATTTCACAAATACACACACTCACACACCTGTATATTTACGCGCAGATTCTTGTTGCCTGACGTATCTTCACTTCCCCGAAGTTCAAACTGTTGCAGTCCTAACAATTTCTGTTTAAAATTGTTCCGCATTTGGAGAAAAAAGCTCATTTGCTTTATTGACAAAAGTTGGATATAAAAATTGATACAACTCTCACATCCCATGCTGAATCTGAGGGTATGGTAAGCAGCCTGATTAGCTTAGCTCAGCAGTGGGCACAGACTGCAAACAGGTAGGAACATACAACCAGCATATGAAATAATAATAATATTATTCTAATTTATATAGCACTTCTCAAAACAGTTACTTTGTGCTTAAAAATAAAAAACACGGACGTAAA
The DNA here is from genome assembly GCF_009819705.1 of Hippoglossus hippoglossus. Taxonomy (NCBI): domain Eukaryota; kingdom Metazoa; phylum Chordata; class Actinopteri; order Pleuronectiformes; family Pleuronectidae; genus Hippoglossus; species Hippoglossus hippoglossus. The sequence goes on along the minus strand of NC_047159.1, from coordinate 22,579,967 downwards.
CATTCATAGAAAAAAACTAAAACAGAAACATAAGCATGACCTCCCGATAACAACTACAATTAGGTAAAATCAATATTAATTAATTCGGGCTTTGATTTAAAGGGAAGTTATTGTATCTGGTCAAGAAACAGTAACTCTAAAAATCACAAATGTTTTTACACTTCAGTGTTTACATAGATTAAACAGGTAAGGTATTTTTAAGGTTATTTTTAATTTTGCACAGAGCCAGGTTAACTTTTTATAGTGCTTATGTTAAGCTTAACTAACTGGCTGGAGCCTTATATTTAGCATGTAGACAGGAGAGTGGGATCAGTCTTCTCATCTTACTCACAGATAAGCATTTATAAGCATAAGCAGTTTCCTGAAAATGATTAAATATTAATTCAGTCTGAAATAAATACAGTCCCTAACAAAGGTGAAGACAGAAGACAGTACATGCTTCTACTAATCAGTCAAGTTTCAGGATAAATGATCACAATATTCTCTTCCCTGAGTTACAGTGTTGAAAAGTGAAATGATGTTACATTACTTGTGAAGTTGACCTTTGATAATTTTCATTTAAAATCATCATTTTTTTATCAATTTTATTTGTGTTTTGTGTTTAATTCGTGCAAATTTTTCTGTTTGTGCCTGATGCAATGAAATTCCTTTGGGTGGTCCTGAGCTTTAACCTTCACAAAAATCGAATGGGACATGGGGTCATAGTGACCTTTGACCACAACAATCCAGTCAGTCCATCCTTAAGTCCAAGTAACATGTGGAATGGGTTAAAAGCTATATAATATTGGAGAGGGTTTTTCATTTTGTGATTTATGGATTGAAATTGCAGACTCTCTCAATATTTAAATGACTTGCAATTTTTATAATCAGATTTGTGGGAGAGACCCTGCTACATGAACACAAAACACAAAAAATCGCAGTGTCTGTGAACACACTCTGGCAATTTTTAGTTATTACTTGCAATCAAGACGTGCCTCATCCACCATCTTGACTTAACACTGCCTCTACAACACAATAATCTCTGGCCCTATTTCACATAAGTCAATAGCAGCAGTCAGAGTGCAGCTGCTCCAAAATTATTGTGGATTCCACCAAATCAAATGTGGGAGAGCATATTGACACTGCAAGCTCGGGAAGGTTGCAGAGTCCAAACACTGTTTCATTGGTTGTTATTTCAACTCATTGCACTCGGCCTCAGGGTGTAGAGAGAGTTACACAATTTGAAGCGTAATGATAGATTAACCGCCATAACCACAGCCTAAATACTGAAGCTCGGGCTAGTTGTGCGTGTGTGTGTATGTGTGTGTTTGTGTGTATGCGCACATGTCTATCTAAAGTTAGGTTGATTTTTGGTTCAATGCCATCAATATGAGGACATTTAACGTTGTGAGGACATTTTGGCTGGTCCTCACAACTATAGAGACAAGTGTGTGTGTGTGTGTGTGTGTGTGTGTGTGTGTGTGTGTGTGTGTGTGTGTGTGTGTGTGTTTGTTTGTGTAAAAGGTAGATTTGCTTTTACATAACCTGCAGGCAACATAGACTTCATTATCTGCAAAAACTGATATTTAAAAATAAACAGTTAAAAGGAAGTTATGAAAGGCATGATCAATGACTTACTGGTTCTTGCAAGTAGAAACAACCACATTTATTTGAAGTGTTATATCACTTCAAAACTGTCTCTCACCATTCAACATCTAAAACATTTCCTTCAGTTAAATTGTAATAAACCAGAAACACTACTAATAAACCCAGACATCCATTTTTTAACAAAACGGGTTAACCTTTGAGGGTTGCTGGGGGAAGGGATCCCAGCGGACTTTGCACAGTCTCATTAGTATTTGTTATTTATTTTATTTGTATGGTGTGTTCCATGGAACTAAAAGACACTTGACGTGGAATTTAAAAGAAAGACATGGGAAAAAAAGATACTTTAAGAAACACTAAGTTAAGGCCAAACCATGTCCTAGCTGTTAGTCAAAGTTGTAAAAAACACAAACACAAAATTGATTCCACAAGTGTCATAAACAGGTGTTAATCCACGGAATCGTCTTTGCTGTATAAAACACTATAACTAAGACAGGACATGTTATGAAAACCTTGTGAGTCCGCAGCTGGTCAAGCTTCCACTGATGCCGCGGCTCAATCAAACATGCCGCAGTCTGTGCTCTGTTAAAGCCACACATCAATAAAGGACCATTACACAATTTCTTGACATATGTACAACAACATGTTAAAATTAAAGTCCAATTAGGTAAAACAATTAAATACATACTTATCTATTGTGATTAGTTACCTGTAAATATTTCAAATATCCAAAAGCTACAACTTAAAGGGAATATCTTCTTAGAATAATATTAGAACAAATGAGAAAATATAACAACCTAATTCTTGCCTCATACACTTAACACAATTATACATAGAAAGCAGTTCTGAAGAGTTTTGAGTAGGGGTTTGAAAGTGGACGGGTCGGTGCAGTCTCTGATGTGTTGGGCGAGAGAGTTCCAGAGGGAGAGGGCAGCCATTGAGAAAGCTCTGTCACCCCAGATCCAAAGCTTGGTCATGTGTGGAATGGAGAGGAGCTTGGCATCAGAGGAGCGAAGGCAGCGTAAGTGGTGTGGTGGTGGAGCATGTCTTTGAGGCAGATGTACCATAAAGAATGCTATTGCAATAGTTGATTGTGGATGCGATGAAGGCAAGGATCAGGGTTTCGGCAGCAGAGAAGGTGAGAAAAGTGTTTTAGGTTTCTTTGCTCCAATCCATCTGCAACTAATTCAAAACTCGGCCACCAGGGTTCTAACCAGGGAACAAAGACGAGGACATGTTTCACTGATCCTGACATACCTGTATTTCTACCTATTGGCTTTAGAACCGACTACTGACTGACTCCTAAAGTTCCAACCAGTCAGTATTGACTTATAATGCAGTTGTTTCATCTGATCACTACTTTACTGCTTGACTGTAAGGATGTCATATAATAATAAAGATTATCAAAGCTCATCATTCTGTGATATTCAGTTTGTGTTTTTATGATTATATCCTGTGATTCTCTTCTATTGAAGCACTGAGGGATGATTGTGTGGGGTTATGTGTGCACTGCATATGTATGCATACATAAATATATTGTACATGTGGTTTATTCTAATTTATTCCATGTGTTCTGCAGCGACATGTATATGGAGTATGTAAGGAAGCAGGAGATTAACATAAAATGAGCTCTTTATTATAGGTTGCACGTGGGGGTAGAAGCCTGCCGTCAGAAGTCTGTGCTGAGTTTTCTGTAGCTGCTATCTAATCTACCATCACCTCCCTTAAACAGCATGAACACAGCTTCATGCCAACTCGGTGTCCTTGAATGTGTGACTGTAGCGGAATGAAAAGGAGATGGAAAAGAGAAGGTACGGGTGAGAAAGAGGTAAGAAGAGGCGGGACCGGCAGAGAAATTATTCAAATAACGGTTAGATTTTCATTAGCATAACTTCAAAACCTTGCTACTCCAGTCTTAATAATACATGCGCTCTGAGTCTCCCCATGAATCACCTCACACTCAGTGATATTTCTGTTGTTCTATTTGTTATGAGGCAAATGTGGAGCTGAGTGGGAGAGGGGCAGGGCAGCAAACTCTTTGTGCACACACACACACACACACACACACACACACACACACACACACACACACACACACACACACACACACACACACACACACACACACACACACAGAAACACACCCTCTTCCTCTCCCAGCTTGTCTCAGAGGGGCGAGGCAGTGGGACATCCTGATCTTTGGTTTATTAAAAGTGGCCTTGTGTCTTATCTGAGAGGCAGACCACTCATACCAATTAACATTCCAGTGCAGTGTTTTTGCAGAACTGGAGGCTGAACTTCCTTCCTCACGCACCCACGCACACACACACACACACACACACACACACACACGTTTGTACAGCTTCTTAGTGAGGACACTGATGCGCACAATGCGTTCCCTAGCCCCCTACCCTAACCCTAACCATCCAAACTAAATGCCTAACCCTAACCCTAACCCTTAACCTAATTCAAATCCTAACCCTAAAACCAAGTCTTAACCCCCAAAAAGTCCATTAAAGGGGGGTCACAAAGTGAGGACCGGCCAAAAGGTCCTCACTTTCCCAAAATGTCCTCACTCCGTAGGTTGTAGACTCAAACTGGTCCTCACAAAGCTGTACAAGACCACACACACACACACACGCACACACACACACACACACACACACACACACACACACACACACACACAGGCTGTTGTGAGAGACGAAAGCACAGTGTGTTTTGCTGACAGAATAAAGTAATACTTGGGTTTCAAATAAAAGAAGAATGAAGTAGTAGGCTGTATTTTGAGCGGTATGGGCAAAGTCAGCACTGAGAGGTTTATTCTGGCCGGGCTTCACTGGGTCGATCCGTCCACGAACAAACATGTGAAAAAGAGAAACAGATGGACTCTGGTCTTATTGTTACGACTTAGAAAAGAGCCTTGCTTCCAAGAAGAAGCAACAACCTCAATCAGTTACAAAAAGTTTTACCAAAACTTATTTTGAGAATTGGTACATTGTATTCCTCAAGTATTAAAGTACGTGGCTGACTAACATATAGGACAGTATTGGCATTTCATCAAATAATTCAGTAGTCAGTATGATTGGTATGATGGACACAATTTTTTTGTTATCTATAGATGTTTAAGCCTTTACAACTTATATTCTAATATTAAACATGAAGGAAATGATGATGTGTAATGTGAAAAGGGCACTCAAAGGTACAAACCCAGAGAGTAAGAATAATCACTCCAGTTCCTCTTAAATATATGACTATTTTAGCATCTTTTTTGGTCATAGTTTCTTGTCATTTTTTTGTTCACCTAATTTGATCCATTGTCAGTCTGAAACTGTTTCAAGCAAAAAAACTCTGATAAAATCACTCGTGCAGCACCAGACAGCAGATAAACAAACAAATGGCTGGTGAACAAATTGATGCATTTAGCAGCTGAGGAGGCAGCTGGTGGAGACCAAATCAGAGCTAGATGAAGAGCTCCAAATATGTTTTTATGTCTGGTAGCCAAAAGAAAAAACACTCAATGTAGATTGGATAAATAACTATTTGCACTGGTTGTCCATGTGATTTCTGATTAAAATTCAAATGAGATCATGTATAAGGTTTTGTTCCTGTGTCTTTTTGAGGAGCACTTCACTTTTCAAGTGTTTTCATTTATTCAGAAGAAGGCAGATAAATAGGTTTTAAAGGTGTATGGTTATAATGTGTACAGTATATTAACAAAATAACGTGACCAAAGTGATTCAGACACAAAAGATTTCAGGAACGTAGGTGACATGATGGATATTAAGTGAGTCTTGGTTCTTTGTTACTTGTCTTTTGTGTGAGTATTTGTAGTAACACACTGGTATAAAATATGGAGGAGCTGAAATCAGTTGGGAGGCAATCAGAAGCAGGGAGCTTCCCCTCATTGTAGCTGAAAAAGAACACAGCAATCCCATTAATACAAAGGCACTGTTCATCCCCCAATTTATCTCCTTTGGCAGTTAAGAGGACGAGGCTTTGTTCAGTGTCCTCGTGTATCATTTTGTAAGTTTTGTAATGACAGGCGAAATGAAGCTGAAATATTAAAACCAAATTAGCAGGTCTCTGAAGGGCTGTAGCTCTAACAAGGACTTCATATAAAGTGAAGTGGAAAGTTACAGACTCTATAAGATGACACATAAAAAATATCAGTATTATAACTGAAGCCTTTGGGATAATCTCCAATATTCTTATAAGAACATTATATTTTTGTTGAAATCAGAGCAGCAAAGATTTCCCCTATCTAAGTCCACCGCATTCCCATGAGTGGAAGTAACAATGGTTCTGTCTTTTATTTCTTTTGTAGTGGCTATTATAGATAACAATGATCACAAAATATCCAATTCAAAGAAAATCTAACCGTACCTATTATAAAAACAACCTCAGACTTCATATGTTACCTGCTGGGCCCCTTAAGGAAAGTCTAAACTACACAATATGTGGCGATAATGGATTGAGATCGGTATGCGAGGCTCTAACCCGCCCCATTTACGTGTGAGGCCGTGGGTGTGCGGTCCCCATCGGTGAGGTGTGAGGCGTGAAGGACAGCCAGCCGTACACATCACACAGGAGATCCCTGGATTAGTTCTGCTCGCTGGTCCTCTGCTGCCGCCACTCTCTGCTGCATCTTCACCACGCATCCAAATACAGTCTCAAAACACCACAACACCAGGACAACGCTGCACTACCCACCATCATACAGGATGCGCCCACTGGAAATAAACCAGCATGTGGTCAAAGCTAATTACTGTTACCAATAACATAGCAACCAATGTGTGTGAAGTACAGTTGGCAGTATGTGGCAGATGTCATACTGGGTCATGTAAATGCATTTTAATTTTGATGGGCACGGTTATGGAGATTTTTTTAAATCCCTATCATTAATGATATGGTATGAAAAGGACCATATGAGTTTAGAATGAATCACTTTAAAACACTATTTAACACCCTGCACTCCAGGGGCATGAAAGGTCACAGTGAGATTTTTTTTTCCAAGGCATTACTTTACAATATGCTTAGTTATTGGGCCAATCTTCAAGAGAATTATAATACACTGCCAGCTAAGGGCTACGCTCTGCAGCCACTACAGACAGGAGAGATGATCTGACACTTTACATTGCTCCTTTACAAAACTCATGCTCTGACAGTATACACTACAGCCACTGGTTCTGACCACAGCTGTGACTACAACCCTTAAAGGCTGTGGGGGCTGCTGTGAAAATTGATATGGTTTTGGTACATGTGCAAATGTGTTGGGTGTAAGGCAACGTAAGGCCAGAAAGTCAGGATTAGGACCTGGTACTTCAATCAGCATCAATATATCTCAGGAATTCAAGAGTAACTATTCTCTGCCGCTAATTAGCTGCAGGAATACCGAGTCACACCGAGGGGGTGCACCTACTCCCAATGTGACACAGTGACTGTAACTCATGTATAAATCATAATATCATAGCATAATAAAGCTCAGTTTCCCTCTGTGGATAAAAAAGGAATGCAAATGTATTGCAAGGTAATGCAAATGTGGCCCTGGTAAAATCACTGTGTACTATAAGCCGTTTTGAGACATGAACTCCAGAGACTGTCAGCACAATGGGGTCCGGACTTTCTCCGGAGTTTGCCTTTCACATATGAGGAACGCAGCAGGAGATTCTCTGCTCAGACGTGTTCACAACAACACAGAAATCTCCAGAGTGTTCGGGTGAGGGGTGGCGCAGGACATGTTTTTGTTTACAGCACATCTACACCGGCGTCTGCCTTGAGATATTTATAATCTTTTTTGTTTTGTGTCTGTCACGTGTTCGAAAACATTATCAACTCACCAACCCACTGCAGTGAATAATCTCCTGTCTCCTATGTGAGCTCAGAAACTCCAGAGCCTCTGACGTGGATATTTTCATTCGTACTTCATTCGCTCCTCCGGATAATTATCTGGACTTAAAGCTTACAGTTTATTCTCCTCACCATGACAACAGTCCAGTACGCCTGTCCCTGGTACCCAACTATGGGTCGATTCCAAGGTTATAGGGGCATGGTCCCAAGAGCAGTGGCTTTAGACTCTAAAAGTCCAGTCTACCTTTTACCAGGTTGTAATGAAACATCTTTACTCTGAGAACCCGACACACTATATTTCACCTCACTGCTTGCAGGAGGGATTGTGGAAATGCAACAAACATGCCCTAAAGAGACAAGAAATTGGAAACATAGTCTGGTGGTGGACGGTGACCTTTTCTGCCACCAGAGCAAGAGTCCTCTTCATACCAATACGACAGAGGCACAGCTCAGGGGAAACACTGCCACTCTTCACTGCAACACAAATAAAAAAGAAAGTGTGGCGAGTCACAAACTGAAGACGGCAATCCCCCTGGGGGTGGGACCGTAATTTGTGACCATTTAATAAAACACCCACAATCATCCCCCGCAACGCAAGGCCTGCTGGAGCTAAGTGCATGTTCTCTTTGCACTGCTGAAGGGGATGTAATTATTACTGAGAGAAGCTGTAAACATACACTTTGCTTCAATGCTATTCAAACACTTCCACTGGAAAGGAGCAGCTGGTCTCAAAGCATTTCTATAGTCTTATTAAAGTGTGACAGAACAGGAGTATATTTAGTTGCGGCAGTGGCAGGTTGACTGTGCAGCATTTACACATGAACCTTGGTTCGGATTTACAACTGAACCCGACCACATTCACGTCTGGAGCCTCTGGAAATATCATCTTTACCCCAGCCACATCTCCTGATCCACACTTTCTGAAGCCAAACATGTAATCTTTTAAGGATTCTTTTTTCCCTACTCTATAGGTGCTTTGCCTCACATGAGGTGTTGGAAATGGCATGTGCTAAGCACCGTTACACTCATTGCTGTAGTAAACACAGACAGGAATAACTTGAGGGCTTCATCATTACAACCTGCAATTTCCTAAAAAAGATTGCATATTGGACTGTGGGCGGAAGTTGACTGCATGGCAACAAACCCATTTCATCCTGTCTCAACCGATTCATGGAGCTGGATCCAGTCGTAAAACAGCTCCTCTCACTTGGTGTACATTTACTTATTAAAGTCGTTTTTTCCCTGGCCCATTAACATGCCCTCAGTGCAGAAAATGATAAACAGCATCCTCAGGCTCATTCTGAAATTGAATGAATCAAAATGACTAATAACCAGTGTTTGAACACTTCCTGAAGCGGAGGGACCGGCTGACAAGAAATCATTCTGAAGGCGACATGGCCTAAATGTCACTTGGAGTAGAAATTCTCCTGTGGAATTGTTCTTATTAATCATGTAAAAATGTGGCTTGAAAGAGGCAGGGAAGGCACCAAAAATAAAATTGAATGAGTGTGTATCTGCACCATAAAAAGTATGATTAACTTTAATAAATCCTCTTCTATCTAAATTATGTGGAAAACAGGCCATGCTGCTGCTGTTCAGTGGGCCGAGGGCCAGCGGTGCCTCTTCCTTCAAATGAAAACAAAACACCGGCTTCTCAGAGGTGTCAGTGAGAGACAAACAGAGGGATGGAGAAAAAATGAAGTAGTCCTGGCTGAAGCTGCCTTATTAAAACTGCGTGTTCACTGCGTGGGAACTGAAAGTCCAATCAGCTAGCTACTGGCTACCTGCTGTTAATGTCACAATTTCCATGTGTACAGACACACTTGATGTAACTGAGCTCAGTCAGACACTGAAACACTCAAACTGTCTTGTGTTGTGTGAGGGAATGATGGACGAGAGGCTTGCTGCTATTAATGTGCTGCTATTTATTGACTCTGGCATATCTCTCCTGAAGTGACCAAGTTACACAGTAAAATGATACAACTGAACATGGGACATATATACATGGAGAGAAACAGAATATACTGTACTGTATGGACTGGTTAGTCATGCCGTTGGCTTGTCACCCAACTCACACCCAGCACACTGTCAGATCAACACAGTTTTTCTAGCTTCAAAATAAGATAGCTTATTTTGTTGTTCTGTGGATGCATCAAGTCACAACACGAACATGGATGCAAGATATATTATTATATTAGACTACAATCAATCAAACAATCAAGTTTTATTTGAAAAGCCCATATCAACAAATCATAATTTGTCTCATAGGGCTTAACAAGGTACGACGTCCTCTGTCCTTAACCCTCAACAAGAGTAAGTTATTGTCAGTAATGGTAGAATATGTGAGTAGGCATATTGTATATCAAGCAATCTTGTTATAATCATAGTCCACGATCAGCTGCCACCACAATCACGATCCACCACCACGACCGACAATCCACCATCATCAACCAACACCACTGTCCATGATCAGGATCCACCATCACCATCCATAATTGGTTCATCGATTATTGAATAAAGGATTCATGATTTTGTCTATTAAAGCTAAGGTTGATAATCTTAGAAAAGCAAGCAAGAGCAGGCTACACTTTGAAAAACCAATCCATCCCAGCCCCTCCCCTCAGCCCTCTAGTCAAAGCTACGCCCCCAAAACACATGAACATGCACTGATTTAAAACTGGTGGAGGCGGAGTTTACCGTGACTTGCTCACCAACCTCTGACTATGGTCTCTGATACAGTGGTTTAAGTCTCTCTGGCTGAACACTCGGGTCATGCGCAGTGAGAGCATGGGCAGGGTTGTGCGCAGGCAGGCCGGTCGGTCGGTGACAGAGAAGTAAACCAGCCTGTTGTGTTTGCTTTTTTCTTGTGAGGGCCACAGACACTGGCTATTTTATTTTGTTATTTAGTCACTACACCAACATGTGTATTAATGGTGGGTGGTATCACACACTATGCAGACTCTGTTACAAATGAACCCACAGTTCAGTTCAACATTCACAAGCCATAAATCCTTATTAAGTAAATGTAACATTGTTAACCCACAGTTGGAATTTTCCCTCCCTTCTGGGTTACAAACAATAGAATAAGTTAGAGGATTGAATTCTGTTTGGTACCATCATTAAAAGGCCTCTGTGCTGCCATGTAACATATATTAAAACTATACATTGACAACATAAATTAACTGAGATGACTGAAGTATCTTCATTAATGATATTTAACAAGTTGCTTTGCTTGAAGTCCTGTTCCATAAAACCTTTCAGAACAAGAGTTAAAAGTCATATTGGTTCACTCGACACATGCAGTCAGTGACAGACATAATTGGCATCTTGCCACTTGAATACTATGTATTTCCACATTATTAAAATTGCCTTTTCTCAGTGAGGCTCCAGAGACTTAATTAAACCAATGACATTTTGAAAGGGTGTGGGATTTAAGGATAATATGACCTTGGTTTGAGAAGTGGTGCTCCTGGATGGATAACTGCTGCGTCCTTATGTCAGTGCACTTAACCTCCGCTGACCAGCATTTACTCACAAGCTGAACCTGTGTACCCCAGAAGATTTCTGCAGGTACACCAAAGGGTGGTTTTATATATTTGTACATGCTGAAGCGGCTTCTGAAGTTTTACAAAGAAAGGTCACAATGAACATAGTGTTTAAAAAGAAAAATGTTTGTAATGGTTCCATCCAGCTGTGATCACGCATACAACAGCTGAATGCAAAGAGCAGCTATTTGTCTGCATCTTGTAACAAAACAAGGAGGTAAAAGATCGTGAAGAGTGGCGCTTTTGTTTGCGGTTGCTATGCAAATGTAAAATAAAGTGTTTAGCCCGGACAACCTGAAGTAACAAAGGTGAATATGCTGCTGAAATGAAATAAAATAAACAACAAAATGTCATTGCTCTGCTTGTTCATAAAAAAGTCAAAGAGGATAATGCTTACATTTAAAACATCAATTGTATCAGGTGTACTCATCTTAAAATAAAGCTACACTATTTCAGATATTTTTTGGAACAGATATTTCACCCTCGTTTTTAAAATAATCTCCATCCAAGAGCTCGAACAAAGAGGCTGTGTGAGTTGGCGGCGATACAGTGTACATCAACGAACCGTCAAATCAAGTGAAATGTTTTTTCCCTGTCTTTAAATCTAATCCCTAATGTCAAGTCTCTGAACAGATATCTCATCTGAGGCCAGGCTGCAGCTCCTGGTTCAGTTGCACAGACACAACTCTGGTGATGCACTGGTTCCTCAAAATCTGCCAGCGCAGTAGCTCACTCCCTTTAAAGAAAGAGTACAAGACCATGACAGAAACAAAACATGACCTGGAGTCTGGATCAGCTTTTTGTCACTAGCCACGTCACCAAACGACTGCTTTGAGCTGCCAGGAACAAGATTAAGATTTTCTCCGCTGAAAAAAGAAACAGCATACTGTAGCGACTTCTTCTAAATCAACGACTAAAGAGAGTCCTTTTGTCAAAGTGACGAAAGAAAAGGCTGACCACTTTGCTGAACTTTCTTTTTCTTCTATTCTTCCACAGAGAGGTTCAACTTCAGTTTACAGCTCCCAGGCAACCAACCAACATCTAGGCCTGAATTGTTTGTCAGGTGGCAACAGAACAGGATTCTGCCTCTTTGACATAAGAACATCAGCACTTTGGAAAACAGTGAAAGCAAGGGCAGCCCGAGAATGTCACTAAAAAGAAGTTGGGAACAGACAGTACAGCAGTTACTTAGGGTCTGTGTAAGAAATCCAGAACAGGATACAACAGTGAAGGTTGTTTCTACTTGTGAATATATATGGGGCCTTTATTCCGAATGGTAGACTGGGATCCATTGTACCAAAGATGGTATCATCTACTTAAATAATCCCAGAAATCCGCGACATCTCAAGTGTTTTGAAATTCACTCTGGACTAACTATAATAAAACATGACATCAGCGTCATCAAATCCTCAACCTGAAGGTTTACGAGCCGGCCACCAGTCATTCTGACTGTGTGTTGTCTTTTATATCTTTTGGGGGACCTTCAGTGTATTTAAATGATTTTGATAACAGTTATATAAATTCAGTGCAGTAAACCACAGTACAACAGTTTGAAAGGAGGTTGAACTCACCTTTGTTTGAGGAGAATGACCCATACAAAAATCAGGCGAGGTTAACATTTATCACTCCAGAGTCACGACACTTGAGACGCTACACCTGAAAAACAGAGAAAAAGATATATGAGATTTCTGGGTTAAGCTTTAAATAACACGTTTCGCACTTTGGTAAACAGTTGAACATATTTATAAAGGTCAATGAAATGTATTTAAGAAACACAAAAAAGTGTTTAACGAACTAAGTGCAAGAAGGCTTATGAGCGTATATTCCAATGTTTTTTATTCGACAAAGAGGCCTGTATGAGAAAATCATTTTAATCAGTGCTACCTATGGCCCCAACATTTTATTTAAAGTCAAACCAAAGCAGGTGATAAAATATTGACTTAAACATGGCCCATTAAGACAACAGCTTTATGACTAGTCACTTCAAAACCAGTTCCAACTGAACGGCCAAAATCTGGATTTTAAAACCACAACATCATCTGATAAAATCAAAGACAACAGTGCTGTGATGTCGCTCTTTGTACTTGTTAAGATGATCACTCAGAGAGGAAGTTAGGAGCTCATTATTGAGTATGTCAGCTGCTGCTTGGTCACTAAAGAGTTGTTCAGAAAGTAGACAAAAGCACACACATCCCCACTGTCCAGGTGCTGGACAGAATTGATGAAAACCAGAAGAAGAGAAATGTCCACACACATAAAGAGAAGTGGAGTGCAGAGGGAGAGCCCAACCTTGTTGGTCTGTGCTGGTGACTCTTTTCTATAGTAAGTTATTAAGCTTTGCCCCCCCCACAAAAATCACACGATTTCTATCTGAATAAGGCAGTGAAGAGGTCTGAAAAGTCAGTAAATCTAGCAGCAGGCACTAAGTTGGCAACACTGCCTGTAAATGCCCCCTGATGACATAATAGAAACTTTTAATTTTGAAAGAGCAACAGCCAATGAGGATACTAATACTGTAATGTCAGTCAGTCAGTAAGTGACCTCTTGTTGTGGTCCAGCCAAGAACAAGGCAGAGTGAGGCAGGTTTCCCTCAGAACCTCATACACAGACTCATATCCTGACACTACCTGAGTCTGCAATAGTCCTTAATCATTTAATTAATTCCATTAACATTAATAAGGGAAGATTGACTTCCTGTGGTGAAAGAAGCACATCAGCAGCTGACAGTAATGACTGGCAGCTATTACATTTATAATTTAAGATCATCACTGACGGTATCAGTCTAACACTGGTCTGAATGAGATGCTGGAGAACCTTTGTGAACAAGTGGTGAAGGGGTGAACAACGTGAATAAAAGGCTGGGAGTGTTACTTGAGGACGGCAGCATGAGGTGGCGAGGCTGCTGTCCTGTTTGGTCAGGGGGCGAGAGAATACAGGACCTCCAGCTGAGCACTTGACCTCCCTCTCCATCATCCCTCCCTCTTCTCTCTCTGAGCTCTTTAACTGACTCTGTTCTCTCTCTGTCTCCTCCAGTAACAGTTAGCTGAGCACTGCTGATACCCGTGGAGGAAACATTTGCAACATAAATAGACAAAAATGTACTGAAGTAAAAGTACCAAAATTACTTTTCTACTTGAGTAAAAGTACTTGCTTTTAAATATATTATATGTATCAAAAGTAACAACTTGCGAGTGTAGCCTATTCCCTCACGTCTACTACATCATTAACTCTGTTTACTTTGTATTTTGTTTAATACTAGAATAGTTCAGACTCTGGTATATTAATAAAGAATGCTGCAGATGATGCTGCTGAAAATATTTGTATCGTTATATTAATTAATTCTCTTCTGAATCCATCTAAGGTGCAATAATATGAAATGCATTGTAAAAATGTAGAAGTGTAGAAAGCAAAGATATATGTAGGTTCTAGGTTAGCTTTATATTTCGGACATGTTCTTAATAAATAAATAAAACAAAAATATTTATTAGATTTACAACACATAGTCAAAATAAATAAATCATGTCCAAAAAATGCCTCACTATTCAAACATTCATCATAAACAGCTTAATCACAATCAGCAAACATAAACGTTCATGACTCAACGAGAGAGCAGATAAAACTATAGAGCAAAAATAAGCCTTTTCACATCCTATTCTCTTTTTCATTGTGCTACTTCACCTCCACTCTTATCCATTTCATGTATTCAGTATATTGGTTTTAAACATCAGCTGTTCCATGGAGCAAAACCTTTCACTGTTAAACAAAGACTTTTTGTTCCAGTCCTCACTAATTGTTTCTTGAACATATACATTTCTCTCAAATTGTGCTGACTTCTCATTTGAAACAGCAGCTAAATACCGCTGGGTAATAAATGATTTCTTGCTTTATACATGATTTGACCCATTTTGAAGTCGACCAAGTCTTTAAACTTTAGTGCTTTTAGTTTTGTAAAAAGTGACAGTAGGGTAAAAGTGAAAACTAACTGAAAACAAATCTTCTTAGGTAAAGTACAGATGCATGAAAAGTTTACTGAAGTATAGTAACAAAGAAAATGTACTTAGTTACATCCTGGCCGCCACATGTGAAAATGTCACACGTTGTATATATCCACAGTGTCAAAATAAAAGACTGTGATGGCTGCAACTAAATGAAGCACAAGCAGATAAATAAAACACATTTAAATGAAGTCCTCCCCAATCATCAACATTTTTGTTCGGCTGCGAATACAGAAAACACAAGCAAATGCAGAAACACTGATTCCACTGCATTTCTTATTTGCTTGCACTGATTCAGTTTTATCTGTGAAATCTTTGTCCCTTTGGTGAAGATGTTTTCTGAGGTTGTGTTGTGTCTGCGCTAAGCTCCCTAGAGCTGCCACGAAGGAAACAGATGAAGCTCCAAATAATCGTGACGAGAGATTTTCTAAACTAATTTAGGTTCTTTCTTTGCACCTTCTACAACTACAGAGTCATATGCAGCCGTACGTTCTCAAAAAACAGATTTTCAGTAAAAAGCATAAAAAACCCTGCTTTGTTGAGAATGGGACGACATTTACAATTCCTGGGAGGCTTGTGAGGGAAAAGTGACAGAAGTGCTTGCAAGTGGCCGCCTCATTCACTGGTATTGCTCATTTTGCAGGATCTCTTATGTGACACCATTACAGCTGAAGGTTTTTTTTTTTTGGTATTGTTTTTACAAAGGGGTGATTCAATGCTTTATGAAAAGAACAAAAAAAGTTGTGTTCTACAGAGCAAGCAAACACAGACTTAAACTTTCTTTTCAACAGCCCCCAGGGGCAGATTAGTTTGAAACAAAGGCATCTTAGAAAATACATCCAACAATCAGTGGCAGCTTTGGGCTGAGTCATAATTTATTGCGGGTGCACACTGCACAGTAGCGCCTGTTGGTGTCAGACTCAACACTGGGCATCAGACTCCAAATAGTTGCAAGAAACTGGAGCTCGGAAAACGATCACATTACAGCATTGTTGGGCTTCTATTAAGGCAGATGACATGTTTTGAGTGGAGCTCTGTGGTGGCTAATAGTGGGGAGGGTTTTCCCTTTTGTTGTCAATGCTCACGTTTCATTGCCCTAGAATCATCGCATGCTGCAGATACAAGGGAACAGCTTGATATCAAACAGCTTGTTATCGGCCTTCATGTCTTCTGTAACCACCCGACTATTAAAAGGTCTGTGTAGCTCTCTGATTTGTATGAGAAAAACACATCCCACACAGGCTTTGACATAAGACGAGTGGAAAAAACGTAATTCTGTTTTTACTGACTTGAAGTGGTCAATGAAGCTCACTGCCAGCGTCTTCTTTTTCTCCTCTTTCCCTCACTCACACACACATACATGCACACACACACACACACACACACACACACACACACACACACACACACACACACACACACACACAACAACACACACACACACAGTGGTCAGAGGTGGGCAGCGTCCATAAATAGAATGGAAAGTAGGCAAGTGGCTTCTGGGAGTGGCTTTTACTGGGAATATGATCGATTAAAAAGCAATTTGCTCCTCTGCTCTGGCCCTGCATTCCTAAATGACACCCCCCCCCCCCCCCCCATCCCCACAGTCCAGATGGAGCTTTGAGGGGTCGGAGGAGCCGGCCCGCCCCACCTGCTCCCTCCATCTATGGCTGCCAGACCCAGTGCCCCTCCCCACACACACCCAGCCTCCACTCCCAAGCCCGAGCCCCGGTCACAGTCTGCTGGGCACTTGCAGAGCGACCAGGCAGAAACGTCCAGGCAGCCCTCGCTGGTCTGACAGAAAATCTAGACTTTGTTCCAACATACAGAGGACTTGAGAAAGCTTAAATAAAGGCGTGACGGCAGGTTAAGACAAACAGGAACAGAACACTGCACAGAGGAAACTCAGACAAGGCGAGAATTCGATTCAGTATATTCTGTCAAGGTTCACTGGAGCAACACCAGACTGTACAACAGCTACTGCACATACCAATGTGGGGTCTACATTTTTGAAGATGTCCTCGTGTTAGACTTGTATATACAAATATAGCCTCTTGAACACACAGTGCCCAAATTGCAATGGTTCAAAAGTAACTGGATACTTGGCGTCTAAATGTTTCTTGGGCAGCTGTGTGTGGTTTCAGTGTTCAAGAGCTGAGAGTTTCCATTTGAACTGAAGTGGAGTTGTTTATCAGAATGACGATCAATGAAGTGAAGAGGAAAATAATGACGTCAAAAAAATCTATCAGAGTGACATCAAAGTTAGTTGATTTGATGTTTTCTAGTTTCACTCCACACCTGCCTTTTTAAAGAGTGTACCCAACAGTTGATGTTGGCAACAGAACTAGCAGACAGAAAAGCAGTGTTGTGGATGCATGAAGAATCGTAAGCATGGAGAAGGAATATCCTTTTTAACGACAGAGAAGTCAAGAGCACAATCCAGAATGTAGGTACATGTATTCATACTAAATTCATAGAAGGTCACCATAACCTTTACCTTCGACGACTGAAATTAGGATTTAAAATGATTCTCTCAAGGCAAGATAACATGTTCACAAGGCAAGAATGACTTTATTTACCTTGATCTTTGAACTCCAAATTCTAATCAAGTCATTCTTGAGTCTAATTGAACGTTTATACCAGATTTTAAGAAATTCCCTCAAGGTGTTTACGAGATGTTGCATTCATAATACCAAAAACATCTTTTATAATTCATAGCGACCTTGACCTTTGACCATCAAAATCGAATCACTTCATTATAGCGTCCAACTGAACATTTCTACCAAATTTGAAAAAAAATTCCCTCAAGGCTTTCTTGACATATTATGTTCACAAGACTGGGACAGGACGGCCAGCTGGACAACCCGAAAACATAACGCCTTCAGGCGCTGGTTGTTGTCAGCGCGGAGGCATAAAAACACACAGGCCAGAATCACTAAATCAAAGTTCTCTGAAATTATAACAAATTATTAACCCAGGATGAAAGTGAGGAGAAACAAGGAGCAGCTCATGACCCAAAGCCACCACCTCATCAGTCAATCATGGCAGTCAGTCTGTCACTGCTCAGGCATGTACGACTCCAATGGAACAGACACACTGGCTTTTATTGATGGATGATTTCACTGCTGACAGAAGCAACAAGATGAATGCAGAGGGATACAGGAGCATGATCTGTGATCCGATTCAGCCACATGCATCAAAACTCAATGGACCACATTTCATCACTCAGCAGGACAAGGACAAGGATCTACAGCGTACTGCCAAAGCAGCCAAAGAGCCGTTCAAGGTGAGGATGTGGGATTTCCTCGACTGGTCGAGTCAATGACCTGAACTCAGTCTGACTGAGTAGCTTTACACTTTGAGGAAGACCCCACGACATGCAAGAGCTGAAATCCTGGGGGTGG
Organism: Hippoglossus hippoglossus; assembly: GCF_009819705.1. NCBI lineage: Eukaryota > Metazoa > Chordata > Actinopteri > Pleuronectiformes > Pleuronectidae > Hippoglossus > Hippoglossus hippoglossus. Next base: position 22,561,589 of record NC_047159.1, on the reverse strand, counting down.
GGTGGGGGGATTACCTGAGGAAGTCTACCTGGTAAGACAAGTGTCAGCTGATCTGTTTGGGTCAAGATTTCCGGCCCTCAATAAGTGTAACACAAATTTCAAGACAATTTCAAGCTAATCAGCAAAGGAAATGTGGATGACTGCACGTCTCTATCCACTGTCATTATGCAAATATTAGAAGTTAGCTCATTGAGATAAACAGCTGGAGGAGCCTCTCCTGTTGGGTTCCACTGAACCGTTGCAGAAGAAGATGTCACAGAACACTTCATGTATTAAAATGAGAAAAGTAATAGTCTCATTGTCGCTGCACATAGATGATTTCATCTGCTGCTATTTTTCTCATCAGCAGATGTTTAAGTCATATACTTCATGTAGATCATGATTGATTTGATTAGAACTTTTCCACTTCAGCCAAGCACAACCTATTTTGGTGTTGTTTTGGCAAAACCCTCCTTTACACTGATATTTAAAGGAGCTAACAGTTACAGTTCTAACTCAGTTTAATTAAATTGTTCTAAATTGTAATGTAATCCATTACATCGACTAATTCCACCACTAATTTAAAGAAAAGGTTCCAAAGTAACTTTTCTTCCGACATATGCCACACAGTTTCACAGCACCAGGAATGAGAGCTGAAATAATCAATACGTCACTTATTTCATCCGTCCAGAGAAAATCTATTTGGCAAAGAAAATACTATACATTCTGGTTCCAACTCTCCAAACATAAGGATACGCTGATTCTTTTCTTGTAGCCAGTAGATAAAGAAAATATTCAAAAGTCGCAGTCATACTGCAAATTCCTGCACATGCACTATGTGAGGTACAGAGACAGAGTTAATAGCTGCAGCGTAACCCCTGGCCCTGAACATGCCGCGAGTGTGTCTGATCACCTGCTGGGGAAAGAGGCTGTGGTGAAGAGACAATGGTAGGAGGGGAGGACAGGCAGGACCATATGGTTCCAGGCCTCACAGTTTGGCTACATGTGTGGAAGTGCACTTTGGGAAATTGGTGATCCTACTGTCACTGATAATGAACTATAAAAAAAGACATGCAAGATTGTGAACAGTTGAGTTAAAATGTTTTCATAGCTATGGATGTAAAACACACATTGGATTGTATCAGTTTCAGATCCATGTGCACCAGCAGGGGTTCCAAAAACATATAATAGACAGAGCTGAAAGATAAACACTAATTTGAAATGTTAGGGAGCACACTCTCTGTTACCATACAGGAACACAAGGAACGGTGGAGAAAACATACTGAGCTGTGGATAACTTCATTGTTGTTTCACCTGAACCTCGCTCAATCACATAAAGTGCAGTCATTTAAAGAAAATTTTACATTTGGGTCAAAAAAACTCTTTGAACTTATTAAGCTACTACACAGAGCTGCTCATGTCTTTCATCAGATTCACTGCATTGACTTTCCTACAAGACACGAGACTCAAACCTGCGGTGTCTCTACTGTTTCAGCCCTTCTGCAACACATCCTCCGGTTATCTTCACTGTCTGTGGCTCTTGGCTTCAGCAGAGTTTGGCTGCAGACCTCTGCAGACTCGGTGGCTGGAGGTTAATTGATGCTGACACATGACGTAGTGTGGAAGTAATTTGCGGGGTGATCTTGCTTCTTTATCAATGACACTAACCAACATACACACTGACAGGAGGGAGGCAGTTAGCAGATGTGAGTCTGTCCAGAAGGTTTATTCCCACATTCAATGTAAATCGGATTATAACTAAATGAAAGCTGAAGTTGTAAATAATGGAAATGACCTTTTGAAAGTATTTGTAATACAAATGTAATACTTATCATGTTTCATTTTAAATGTTTTTAGATAGCCTACTTTAATCACTTATCATCATATGATCAGAAGACAGAATTAAAGCTATAGTTAGACACTTTTAACTGCAAACCTGATTTGTTTCCAAGACTTAGACAAGAAGACTGTTATCACTACAACCAGAAGACAATTTTCTGATTAAGAGTTATACTGTATATAGAGTTGTTCATTTGTTTCTGAAACACTTTTTATATTATATATAATCATCCTGATAGCCATCACTAAATAAGGTAAAAAATCAGGTGTCTGTGGCCCTGTAATACTGTAATAAACATTTGGCCTGAATGAAATGATTGGTTGGCGTAAGTGTCCATCCCTAACCGACCTGTCAGCCTGCATGCACCCTGCCTGGGCTCTTACTGCGCATGACCAGAGTCTCCAGCTGGAGAGACATACATCTCTGAAGCACAGACGACAGACAGAGGTTAGTGATAGTCACACAAAAGCTGGCTACTAGCTAGTTGTCAGTGCATTTTCATGTGTTTTGGGGGCATAGCTTTGACAAAATGGCTGATGGGAGGGGGAGGGATGTATCGGTTTCAAAGTGTAACCTGCTTTTGCTAGCTTTGCCAGGATTACCAACCCTAGATTAATACATTATAGCTTGTTTGTTTCATATGTAGGGTAAGTATAATCTATGTCAAATGCATCATATTAAGCACACATCCAAATCTGAGCAATAAATTCTCTTCTCCACCATCTTCCCTTAACTTTGCATTATTTGGCTGCCAATGAGGCCACAGATTGAACTTCATTCATACTATCATTTATTTAAAGGCTACTGGACCTTTAAGGCCATAATCGAATGCTCTAACCGGTGTCTTTGGTCAATGGCTGAGTGACCTTGCATGGTTGATCAGAGGTCCCAGGAGTGTGCTGCTAATGGGATCAGGGGATAGTGGGGGTGGGGGAGTGGAGGCGGTGGAGGGTCTTACTGGATTTCGGTGACAAGAAAGAACCAAAATTAAAGCCCCACAGCAGAAAGAGAAAAAAACCATCAGGACTTTTCTCCCTCGTCTCTTTACTCACTCAGAGTGGCTGGCTGATTGATTCATTCTTATGAATGTTAATACTGGAGAAACTCTTCCAAAGCTCACCTTGACAGAATAGATTTTCCTTAAAAAATAATTCTACCGAGGAATAATGGGAACTAGTAAAAAGTGCCTCAAAGGCTGGATTCAATGGCTGTGAAGTTTCCCTTTGGTGTAAAAACGACTCTCTGCAGACAGCGGGTCTAATCTTAAAACTATGGAACAGATTTAATACAGGTGTGTTTGACTTTATGACCTATTGTCTCTTTGCTCCATCTTCGGTCATAAAATATTCAGCTATCTTGGGCATGTGGATTAATAAGAAGGTTATTGCTGCGGTTGCAGAAAATCCTCAAAGCACAAATTTAAATTTTTTGTTCTCATAGTGAGATAGATTTATATTGATAATTTCCTACTCTAGGGTCTCACAAAGCCAGACACATAATAAAAAACCCCAAATACATGACTGTCAATCTGAAAAATGCTTTTTCCTTTTTGAAACAATCAAACAGCAGCTAAAGAAGCAGCAACTTCCACTCTCACCTCTGAGAGTTTGAAAATTAGATGCTCCCAGACAGAAATGTGCAAAGACACTTCCACTTGATATGGCACTAAAAGCTATAGTATCCTATTAAGGTTTATGAATTAGCCAGTAAACACACAGACATTTTACATCTAACCTAGTGAGGACATTCATTGGCATAATGCATTCCCTAGTCCCTTAACCCTAACGTTCACAGCTCAATGCCTAACCCTAACCCTAATTCTAACCCTAACCCTGAAACCAAGTCTTAACCATCAAACAGCCCATTAAAAGTGGGTCAGAAAGTGAGGACTGGCCAAAATGTCCTCACTCTGTAGGTTGTAGACTCGAAATGGTCCTCACAAAGATATCTGTACAGGTACACACACATACACAAACACACACACACACACACACACACACACACACAGCTTTTTTTGGCACAAGCAATGTGTCAAACAATAGTTGCCAAGTCTGCTGCCTGCAACAAAAGATGGAAAGAATTAGAGGAATGGAAATGGTGATTCAATGCTGTTATGAAAACTGGAGCAACGCATGCAATGGCAGAGTGAAAACCCATTCAGACAGACTTAGTGCACTGCAGAATGTCTTCACTCTCCCTGACACTCTCTCTATAGCACTGAAAAATGTCCCCGAGTTTTTAACACACACACAGGTTTGTGCAGCTATCCTTATTAAGACTTTGAATTTATTTTCATTTATTGTGGACAGCTTAACCAAAACCCTATCCCCGAACTTGACTATAACCAAATCATGCCCAATCCTAAACTTAACCTGACCACGTTTGACATCTTACCCCTAACCTTAACCAAGCTCTCAAAAGTCTTGCAATAATAGGACCGAGTTTAGGTCCCCATAAGGTCTATTGGTCCTGATAAAGTCCGTGTTTATGCACACACACACATATACATACATACATACATACATACACACATACAGACAAACCACCCCTCCTTTTGCTCAGTCTGCCTGGCATTCTATATTAAGATTCAATATTTAATTGCCCTGTCACCCCGATGAACGGAAATTTTCAAAATCTGACTCAGATATTAATATGTGCATAATAGTAGTAGAAATATGAGGTGAATCCAGGTAAAAGACATTATTCCCTCCTGGTTTTCCTTGCGAAAGAGAAACAGACAAGTTAGATTTTTAGAATTCCACAAAGAGGGGCAGCAACTCAATATCATGTCCCAAATATTTTGCACATTCAGTGCATTTCAGTCCATTTATACCCTCGGACCTAACTCAGCTCTCCTTTCACGCCCAACAAAGTTACAGTATATTGAATTCTCCCAATAGAAAGTGCAAGTGCAGACCTTTCTGACATCTATTTAAAGCCTTCAGCCATATATCTTAGTCTGGCACCCATCCAGGAGCGGTAAATACCCGTGCACAGGCAGCAGCAGCATTGCAACACAACAGAGCAGATTGGTATTCAGAGTGGCAGCTTCCAAAGTTGAAGCTGCATAAATAGTCCAAACTATTACATAAAGGTAAACAAACAACACAGTGCCGAATCATACCAGGTCTGAGCGGCAGCAGGTGGATGAATGAAAGGCTGCTCAGCTCATCAAATGGTGTAATAATGTGTCTCAAATCATTAATCTTTGTGTTGGAGGACAGAACAAAAGGTGTTGAGATGAAGGCATAAAGTGAGAGCAGGAAGATAAGACAGCACAGGTAGACAGAAAGTGGGCCACGCAGCTCAAAGCGAGCTGTAAAGTTTTTCGTCTTTCAGCACGAACCTTCACCGTGGTAGCAAGAGACCAAACTGTAGCGTAATGTGTGGTAGATGATGTCTTGCAATAGCTGCCAGACCTTTTTTCCCCCAGAAATCATAGCACACAACTAATGAGCTTCACAAGTTTGGAAAAAAGACCACACTAGCACGTAGACACACACACACACACACACACTCGTCCTATTTATTATATTCACGCAGCTCACTAACAGCCAGACATCTCCCTATACCACAGCCACAATGTGACACTCTTGTCTGTTTGCAGGCAGAGAAATAAATATCCCGTCTTTCACATTTTTTGTTGGTGTCACATCAGCCAACACAAGCTACATCTAATTTGAATGGCGTCTGCAGCCTGCCAGGAGAAGGAATCCAAGATGAGAGACAGGAGAAATACAGAAAGAGAGTCAGTGGGGAGAGAAAGAGCAAAAGGACACGAAGGATATGAAATAGGGATGATGGAGGATGAAGAGCAGAGGTGGACTTCCACATCTCGGGGTTCTCCCTCATGAGGGAGTTTCGTGGCAGTCTGTCTGTGCTGCTGTCAAACAGCATCAGCGTTCTCCTTCTGCACAAGAGCCGGGGTCGTAAATCCATAAAATCCTGCAGATCCGCTCTCTCACTGTCGAGCCACATGAAGCGCAGTCAAAAGAAACATGTTGGATTGTCAAACAGTCTATAGCTACGATGCTGGAGAGGACAGTGCGAGTTGATAGCAGAAGTAAAATATTAGATCAATCGGCACATCAGTTAAAATGCAGTTGGTGCGGAGAAACAGTCCTTTGAGAAACGTTTAATATATAATAATAAATCAAATGAGCTCATTCCATTATTTATTGGAACGGGCCAGTATGTGACATACTAGTGTGGAATGTGGAAACATTACCATGATATTTACTACTTTTGCTTATGCAAAAGTAGTAAATATACTTTTGCAAACATGTGCTGACATGTTTGCATTTAATATGGAAAATATTTCAGTCCTAATGTTTTAGTTGGTCATGTAATAACCCCAGATCGCCTGTGTCTGTCTCATGGCCCCGCTCAGACCTGCTATTAACATCTGTCCTGATCACAGGCGGACAGCTTTTACTTTGTCTGTTCACACCTGGCATGATAATGAATGTGTCTCCTGTGACCACTTGTGACTGGATCTCACTTCACCACTCAATATGCAAATCATCAGGCACATCATTTGTGTTCACAAAGACTCAGTTTACAGATGTGTCCACTGTCAATGTGTTTGTGCGAGTCTGTGTGTTGGCAAGAGCGGGAGAGCTCTTACTGAAGGTCTCTGCCCTGTATGAGACTGGTCACCTGCCCAAGTTGAACGTCACCTCAACAAATGTGAGCATTGACAGTGCGGATGAGATGAGGATTGGATAAGTTAATTATGAATGAGAAACCTTTAGAATCAGACTCTATCTGCCTCGCCTGGTCACACAATAGCTGTTACTTCTGTGTATCCAGTGTCCACATCCTTCGGAGGCTGCTTTAAAGACAGATTGAGTCACACCGGCACAGTTAGATTGTCCCATTTCAAAGGCTTATCCTCGTCCTTCCACTTCCTCTCCAGCAGGTGGATCTTTGGTGACATTAATGGAACCAGCAGGTGACGAGATGTCTGATGATTGAGTCTCATGTTTCAACTCAACTGAAGAGCAATGTTAAATAACCAAGGGGCAGTAAGGGCGGGTCAAGCTTGAATCAAGTAAATTCTACCTCATTTCTGTTCCGCTTTCACGGTCTACACGGCCCACACCATCGCTGGCAGTGTCAGACGTACATGTAAATGTGGACACTCAGAATAATAAGGAAACGGGCAATCTCTTGGTGCACCATCATACAGTGTGTGTTGGGTTTGTAGTAAAGCCCAATTTATCTCAACTGATACAAAATGAATGTGTCCATGACTAAACAAGATGTTTTACAGCTGAAAATATATTTGAATTTCATTTTTTCCAAAAGAAGAAATAGCATTGGTATTTATTTTTTCTGTATTGTGAGTCTGTTTACTGAAAATATAGTTCAGTATACAAACCGATAAGAGAATACTTATTGTTTTATAAAGAATATATTTTTTATAAGAGGCAATCTGAGAGCTAGAACAGTATTTAGACGCCATCTCTCCACGTAATACATCTAAAAGCATCTAACTTGTTCATACGTCTTTGAGCAGGTCCCAGCATTACTAAAAGTTCCATGTGTGTGTTTTAACGACTGAGCCCTGACCTCCATGTTGCAGGTGAAGGGAAACATGAAGCTGCCGTTCATTATCTGAAATATTGTGGAATTAACAACCTCCCTGAAATGTGTCTTGTCCTGTGTGAAAACATGATACACTCAGCACACACAGAACCATTTGGACATTTCATGAGGTTAAAAAAGGCCACTATTGTCGTGCCCTCCCCATCAGAGACATTGTGCCTTTACAGGAAGCGAGCATTATCATTTTGATTGACAACCACTCCAGGAGACGGATGTGGACGCACAATGCAGCGCCTGAGTACACAATACACAATGAGGGAGCAGAAGTCGTGTTTTTCTACCCTGCTGGGGGCCACATGGTTCTGCTGCTGTTCACTGGCTGATCAGAGGCACATCATTCATTTTAAGCTTGTGTACCAATCATGTTGCAGCAACAGGCAGGACATATGGCGACGGCAGTGTGTAATTGGTTTCTGATGAACGCCGCCTGTCGCTCAGATTTGGACGACAGCGTTTTTGCTCCATCACTTGGTTAAAAGGGTTTGGAATAGTTCACATAAACTGACATTTTCCAGGACATAGATCGTAAAGCAGCCTTCCAGCTATGGGTCTCTGGAGTCATATATGAATGGTTACAAAGTGAATTGTTCATTTGCATGTAAACCCACAGCTCAGGCCTGGATGACACGTCCTCCTTCCAGTGAAAGTGCACACACTCGACTGTGGCTAATTTATCTCCGACTCATTTTCTCCAGGCTTTTAAACAAGCGGGGAGCAGAACAAAAAGTCTGTCATGTGTGACGTACAGTACAGTGAAGCAGACTTGAGCCCCCTGGAAAAAACGGCCTCCATTTACTCCAGAAAGAGGATAAAAGGCAGCCCGCACCACTTAATTTATGATACAGAGCAAATTAATGGGCACTGACAAGCTCAATAATTTTTCAGAGGCAACAGATAACAATTATAATCATCAGCCACAGAATTAAATAGTCAGTAGAGAGACAGTGGGAACGTGCACTTGTGTGTGTGTGTTTGTGTGTGCACATGTGTGTGTATTTTCAATATTTGTCTGCTGCACGGTCAAAGCCCCATTAAAGGCGGACCATCAGCGTTAATGTGATATTGTTTGGTTTATTACAGTCCAGTGTCTGCCAGGACCCTGACTACAGAGAGCTGACTTTGTGCCAGCACTCGCTCCCTCTCTCTCCTTTTCTCACTTCACTGCTCGACGGTTACACCATACCTTTTTCCTTTTTGTCAGCCTCTGTGGGATGAGGCGACCATGCACCGTGCTATAATTCATTACCCCCCCCAGTCATTTAAGGCGGTGACAATCAATGGCTTCTCTTCTGTGTTGCGATCTCAGTCATGATAGCGGCTTTTAACAAGCTTTTAAGTTGGAGAGAATCAGATGAAGAGACACGGAGGGAGATATAAAGTAAGTATAAGAAAGCTCAGCATCAAAACAAGCGCTCGTATTGTCTCTGGCAGATGTCTGACTTCATTAGGGACTCGCAGGCTGCTTCACACAAACACTTCAACGGGCTGCAGCCATACACAACGCAGGAGAAACTGACTTTTTCAGAGCACTATATGAGTGTGCCAGGGCAGTCACACAGGAATGCCCAAGACCTCTTTAGATAAGTTGTGTTATATCTCTCTCGCTCAGTGCTTGTGTGTGTGTGTGTGTGTGTGTGTGTGTGTGTGTGTGTGTGTGTGTGTGTGTGTGTGTGTGTGTGTGTGTGTGTGTGTGTGTGTGTGTGTGTGTGTGTGTGTGTGTGTGTGTGTGGGAGACCCTATTAGTCAGGGAGGAACTTGTGGAGAGCACAGCTGCCCCCTATGGGTGTGAAAACAATGCAGCACCCTGGCAGAGAGGCGGCTCTGATTTCTGCTGCTGCTTCATTAAGGCTGGAAGACACAGAGAGGTGCTATTGTTGGAGCACAGGTGTTTAACACTAATTAGTCGGCTTATCCTACTAATGTTGCAGAGACATCAGACGCTGCTCCGGCAGCGTGGAAGAAAAATAAAGAGGATTTCTCACTGCGGTACAACATATTTTTCCCGGCTTAGAACGTGAGGCGCCTGACGTGCGTACACTTCATCTTTTGTGCTAATGGCCACTACAGAATGCCAAGTTTGTCTTTGTGTTTGTCTTTGTCCTCACTGTGCCAAGTGCAGACGACACAAACAATCAAAAACAAGCTGTAAACACTGGGGACTGCTGTGGTGATTTTAGAGCGCGGACCTAGACAAAAAAAGTGAGTACACTGACTGAGCTTTAAAGAGTCAGTGGAGGCCACAGTTCATATTTCAGAGTCAAGCGGCTTCTCCACTGCACGACAGTCACCTCTGGAGATCCAGGAGATGTGTTGCTGTGTATGTCATTTGTCATCAGTTAACATTAGTCCTGTGGATTGTTCTATGTGGATCAACAGGAGGGGAGTCGCCACAGTCTAGGGCTTCTTTCATTGGGAACCTACAAGATTCATCTTTGCACTTTGACATTTCATCTCAAACAGAGCGAAAGTTAAGCTGATTGCCTTTGCCAGTGTGAGGAAGTCTGCATACACTCCCTTATTAGAGATGCAGGAGTCAGGTAATGGAACAAGGCCCTTTGCTGGCTGCTGCTGCTCCTGCCCCGTCATCCGTGGCCAACATCTACCAGAGGCCAGAGAGGAGCCGAGCGCCTCTGAAGTGAGCGGAGGAAAAGTGAGCAGAGATCACTGCAGCGTAGAGCGAGGCTAAGAGCTGTGGGCAGAGCAGCCACTCCGACTGTTACAACCCTTACTGCACCAACATGCTCTGTTATTATACTGGACTGTGGACCTTTGGCTGCCAGACAACATTAAACACGTTTAGCGCAAAAAGCAACACAGAGAAAACACACTGTAACAATAATGACAATGAATCACTCACTCACACACTCATTCAAACACTCTTCTTCTCGTTTTGCTCAGTCGCTCACCCACACACTTGTGTAAGTCCCTTGCTCGCTCATTTGCTCATTCACAAGCTCGCTCAGTTGTGCCCTCGTTCAACATTTCTCTCATTCACTCACCCACAAACACAACACACATTCAAGCACATAGTCTATATCCCCTTTTCCTAAATAGGGATCCAAAATAAAAACAAGAAAACACCCAGAAAAACAACACAGCATGTGTAAATGCATATGTGTGACAATATTTGGCAACTCTAAAAAAAAACGCATAGGAGTAAAACTCAATGTTGTTCGGAGCCTTTAATAAAGGTGACACTACATATGAACTGTTAAATCACCACCACACACCATTGGCATTTAAGTTTCTGAGTATTAATATTCAATGTGGACTATACTGTAGAATAGTACTTTTTGCAGTGCTTATACACCTGAGCTGGTTGTTGTGAGTTTTAAAGAGCAAGACTGGAGATTTGTTTTTGCTTTTGTCAAAAATGTCAACAGCTAATGTAAATCAACAACAAATCATCATGGACATAATGAATAAACTGTATCAATGAAGACAAAATAAAAAGGAGGAAAAAGGACAAAGTACTTTGCTAAGAATACACATTTGGTGCAGAGGTTCACATTTTTCTAATATTAAGGGGATCCCCCAATGTAAGTCCCTTGGAATCATTTGACATTGCCCATTTTTTACACTTCTACTTTGTTATGTGAAATAACAACGTCAAACTTTTTTCACCATGTCAACAAAGAATACCCATGGATAATGGATGAATGTGGAAACTTTCCAGAGACCACCTGGCACTGTGCCATGGTCCCCTGAGAGTCCACAGACCCCCATTTGAGGAATCAATGCTCCAGTGAGTCCAGCATACAGCAGTGGAACAATACTGTTGAGTAGCATAAACTTAAATCACAGTGCAGTGCTTTAGTTCACTTTAATGAAGGGACAACAGTGCAGCAGTGTGGCTCCTCGGTGTGTGTGTGTGTGTGTGTGTGTGTGTGTGTGTGTGTGTGTGTGTGTGTGTGTGTGTGTGTGTGTGTGTGTGTGTGTGTGTGTGTGTGTGTGTGTGTGTGTGTGTTTTCCGGCAGCAGTGGAGTTCCTTGGCACAGGTAAATAAGATATATATCAGACATATGATCCAAAATCAATATTTAGTTTTTGGTCTTCATAGTTTTTGTTGACAACAAGAAAAATATAGAATATTCACTTATTCTTTAATGTGAAGTTAATGACCATTGCACAGGCAGTGATGAAAGTGAAGAAAGAAGAATCTACTCTATTTGAAAATACAAGGAGCATTGATTTATTTGTTTTTAGTGCAGTTTCAGTGCTGGCTTCAGTGCCTGTTATTTATACAGGTTACATCAGCCCTTGGCGACGCGCTGTTGCAATATACAACTCATCAAGATGAGTGACAAGTACGTGGATGGGAACATGGCCCACAGAGGCGGGGGGGAGGGGTTCACTTTGAACAGGCCAGTTGGATGAAAACATAACAATTGTAAAACTTTCCACAGCTTCACGTACTCCATTAAATATATTTATAGTCCTTCTCTTACTGTTAAGATTACTGTATCGTGTTACCACTGATGCTGGAATGTACCATTTTCCAAGGATGCAAGGATCATTTGTGTTAGATGTTTTATTCTCATCATATACTATCAGACTGTTTCAGTCTTTGTATTGAAACAGACATCCAGGCAAAGACAGAATAAAGCAGTATTTCCCTCATGGGAGTTAACGTCTCTTTAACATCCAGGATATATGGGTAGTCCATCCTTTCTGTCACGTCTGACTACATTGTGATACAACCAGATGCATGAGGCTTTTCCCAAAAAAATACTGAATGGGTTTGAAGTGGCATAATATTTATAAGTAATTCAACATAGACAGTTTCAGTGATATTTCATTTGTTTCACTGCGTTCACCACATGAGTCCCATTTGAGTTCCTTGAAAAACAGCCCAGCGTGTGAATGCATCACTTGTGGTCGATGTTTATTGCTGCCTTGTCTCCATTACCATCATCCAGTATTAAATACGACGGGGGAAAAAGCTTTCTTTTTTAAATATGTAGAAGCACTTCCCACAACATTGCTTTTTAAATTACTGACATATCATAAAAATGTAAACATACATAATGTTACGCATATATAAAATCCACATAAACCAGGGTTTTAAGTCAGAGCACAGTGGCCTACGCTGCATTACGTCTAAGAAAACATCTACATCTAATTTACTGTATTTTTCCTACAGAAATATGCAGAGGCCTGCTCCAAGTTCAACAGTGAGAGTATATCCTCAGAGGAAACCAGTGGCTAGAACAACAGCTAGAATATCTGGTTTGAAGGGGTCAGAGCAGTCATCCTGCAAATATTTTTGCCTCTTCTTCGCCACTAAAACCACATGTTTTTTTTACATTCTCATGTTTCATAACTTGTGTCTGTGTGACTATTTGGATCCCCCGCGTATGAAAGCTATTTGACATTATAATGGATCCCAAAAATGTCTAAATGTTAAGAAGGATAAACCTAAAACAGACTGCAGTGTTCAACAGAGCAACGCTGTGGATCATAATATCTCACATTTTAACGTTATCTGTAAATATTTGAGTCTTTCCCATTGATTATCTGTGTGTGGCAGCCCATCATGTTCTAATTTCATAATGAACCAAAAAATGTTTGTCATGGTAGTTTACATTTCTCATTTAACATAAAAGATCCCTAACTTGTTGTTTTGCTCAGTCACTGCATTGTATAGCTCTGTGCAGAGCTATTTCCAACATGCTATCATCCATAAAGTTGTTACCATCCACGCAGACAGTCAGACCTCATAGTTTCAGCTGTGACATGCAATGTAGTTCTTTCTCTCATGCAAGAATGAATCTTTCACTCTTTAGTCTGTGTACCTGTCACTCTGAATCTGTTGCGCTCAACAGCATCCCCTCTACCGCCATACATTTTATTAATGTTGGGGGAAACACTGTATTTCCTCATAAGAGATGTTGATTTGCATTTCTGCATCTTTGATTTGATACCAACAATATGTAAAATGACCACCAATCTTTCTAAGCAGTAAATTCTAAAAAAAAAATTATGTCAACTACTTATTTACCAAGCTTTAATTATTCCTACAAATTCCAATAGAAAGCCAAAAATATCAGGGTTAATGTTTTTAATAATAACTTGACACACTACTTTTGGGCCGCTGGTCTTCTCCTTATTTACTGTCTCCCATATCTTTATCTGTGGATATCGGATCCGTCTTTACAATAAAACCCGGTGATCACCTGTTACGCACCTGAACTATAATATTGCAAATGCTCTATCATATTTTTGTAAATGAGGATCCTTGGTATTGACTAATTTCCTCCAGATGGCAGAGATCATGAGTGATTTCCCAACACTAATGCTGAAAATGTGAATGATTTGCAACCTGTTTGCCAAATCGTGCTCCAACATGCAAAGAAAATTTGGCACGGGAAAAAAAGATATTAGTGCTAAATGCATGAAAGAATCACTTATGATAAGGCAATTTAGCGTCACATAGTACACAGTGGATATGGGTTAAAACGTGTTTAACTGCCAGATGTCGTGGGCATGTAAAGCAGGATTGCAGTGCCCCGCTGTTTATCAGAGTACACAGGAGCAGGGGGGCCAAGCATAGGAGGAGAAGAATAAATACTAACTACTAAATACTGACTTCTATTCAGATTCAATGAAAAATGAGTCAGCATGGTATGAATCACTCTGTTTAGGCTTCACATATAATTGCTTGTAAACCATGTGACCATTTCAATCAAGCAGTTAATGGGACGGGCAGCTTTGGCTGAGATGTTGAATCTAATTGGAAAGGCACCTCTTGTACACTTTATTTGATGCTGACTGTAAAATTTAATAAATCACTGCTGCTCATGTCCATACAAAGCCTGTAATCTGAAAAGTGCATTAATCAATATTTGATATAACAAGGAATGAATTGTCTACGTGTATCATGGTGTTTTTTATAGTCTAAAACCCATTCGGAGCCAGAGCAATTGAAGTAGCAATTGGTGGTGTTGAATGTGGTGCGATTTGGAAACTTTGAACAAACCGGTGACCAGCGCTCTGTTGCAGCTGCAATTTTCAACATAAATGACATTGTCAATCGTTACAGTTGCACATCACGTTCTCGATGGGAACCTTCACTACGACGGCAAATACAACTGATTCTCCAGTTCAAGGTTCTGTGGACTGGTTGAAGATTCAATTTATGTCTGATCATACCCTAAGAACAAAGAAGAAGGCTTCCTGTCAAACGGTCAACATGGCAGACAAACCAAGCTAGTGACTGTGGTGGTGATGGTGGTGATGGTGGTGATGGTGGTGGTTAGTGTTGAACATAGTGAAGCATTCGACAGATTAACATCCGGATATAACTGTCAGGAGATCAAACAGACCAAAATACAGAGGTGAAGGCTGTGTTATTAGTACATCCCTTGCATTGCTAGACACACAGCTCCAAATGAATGCTAATGTTGCTCCGTGTGTCCTGGATGTGTAAATAGGCAGCGCATCCACCATGACAAGTTTGTATGGTAATAGATTCATCTTGTTCCATTTCTCCCTAGAGGCTAGAAATCATGCAAATGAATGCAGGTTTAACTGATTGCAAAGTGGCATTTTAAACTGCATGAAGCTGAAGTTCTGCACTGATCCAGAAAGATGAATTCAGGGAGGCACCTCCTAAAATAGCGGCCCATAAACAAGCCCATGCATCACCATATTCAAACAGGCACGCGGCCAACAGGAATGCAGGTCGAAGTAACTGTGGGCATTTCATGGGAGTGGATACAAGTGAAGTGAGTCAGACGCTGCTGTGACTGCCAGCCTCGTTCACTCTACCTCATTAGCTATGGATGGGTGGAGGTTCAGGGCCGAGGTGCTGCTGGGACTTTACCTGGTCCAATGCAAGTGAAGAAAAAAAAGAAAGCTTCACTTATTTTGTGTGGGGTTTTGTTGATTTCTTGGCAGGTAGGTTCATTTGTCCATATAGGGTATGAGAACATGCTAGATAAATGATAAAGTGCAATGTAAAAAATCAATATACACATTATGTATACTCCATAAAGATGAGTTCAGGTGGTGTCAGCCCACCGTGTTTGCCTGTCACTCACAAAGCCCATGGATACGTATGGCTGCTCCCATCAGTGACCTTGTTACCGTCACAGCTTCACAACATCAAACCTCAACTTATGTCAGTCAGGGGAGAGGTGCAAGAAGCAGCGGAGGCATGAGGTGCCCATGTCTGACGTTTCCTAAGATACACGAGGGAAGCCTGAATCCTGCGTGAAGGTCTCGGCTGAAGATAAAGTCCTCCGTGAAAACGCCTCCTGTTCAGTGCCAAGGCAGTTAATCCAAATTAACTCCACAAAGGCCCTGCTAACAGTCCTACACCTGTCCGTTTGGCCTGGGCTCTGAGCCGAGCAGCGATGCAGTAATCGTCAGACTTCCCCAGGAAAGGCAATTACTCAAGAAAATGTTAAAGATTAAAAGAAACTGGAGAACTAGTTACCAAAATAAATTATCTCGAAATTAAGCCAAGTACCTTTTAAAAGAACGTTTATTCCTTTTGTTTGAGATATCTGATCCTACTTTTTGCAACCAGCTCGGCTCAGTATTTATCCTTACATCAAAGCATATCGCAGAGCCTCAAAAACACCTACTGAGCGGGGAAGTAACACTGTCCAGAAAATCTCTATCTTCTCTGAATAGGAAATGTGAAGTGCTACAGTGAAATGGAAATACTATCTATTCTAAAGGCCACCAAAGCTTTGCACTGTGTTGAGAGGAAAATCCTTGTGCGTGATCCCCTTCCCTGTTTCATGAAAGCTCATGCACAATTAATAGTGTGGCTATGGTAACACAAGGTTGAGAGGAAGAGAGCGGTTGAGGTACAGCAAGATGAAGGTGAGATGACTGACATGGGAATAGTAAAAGGCTCAGGAGTGAAATTGTTGCTCTTTGCACAGTTAGAGAGCAATTTCAGCACATATCCCAGTGAGTGAAAAAAGATATCTTCT
The DNA here is from genome assembly GCF_009819705.1 of Hippoglossus hippoglossus. Taxonomy (NCBI): domain Eukaryota; kingdom Metazoa; phylum Chordata; class Actinopteri; order Pleuronectiformes; family Pleuronectidae; genus Hippoglossus; species Hippoglossus hippoglossus. The sequence goes on along the minus strand of NC_047159.1, from coordinate 22,545,212 downwards.
GGCAGATGATTGGCTTAGTGTGTGGCTGTTGATTAATCTAACGTGAACATGAAGGGACTAAAAAATGAGTTGGACACAGTATGGTAGAACAAAACAAAAAAACACAGTATAGTTGAGTAAAATACAATAAGAGGCATGATAAAACAGAAGAAACTATTAAAATGAGAAAGACACTGAAAAATACTGCTTCAAATCTCAGTACAGTGCAAAGATACATAACAAAAAGACATATGATATGATTCCCTGTGATATACACTGTATTAAAGTACTACAGAATATTGGGGCGATATGATGAAAAAGATTTCCAGAATATTGTCATAATTTTAGGAGAATTAAATCATAATTTAACTGAGAAAAAGTCATAATATATTGAGAATTAAGTTGTGATTTAACTTAATTGGGAAAAAAATCATAAAATTACAAGAATAAGGGGGGGGAATCTCAGAAATAAGCAGCAACCAAAACCCATCACTTCTGTTCCACTGCTCTTGGATCCAAAATCTTGATGATCAAACTCATTGTCTCTTGAGTCTCACATCCAACAGACCAGGGTACAAAGAAAAATGTAAGAACAGGCTATTGAGCAAACAACAACAAAAAGACTTGTACTGCGATAATACTACTTTGTGCTTTTGCTTTTCTGAATCTTTTTCTTTGAAATATTGAAGTCTATAAATAGTTGGTGCTATCTATCGTACTTAAAAGGGGGATTTACTTCTGCCATGGAATTTAAGCTTTTAACCTTTCGTTTTGTTGTGTATGATCGCATCCATGTGTCTGCACAACGACACGAGAGGCATGAGAGTAAACATATCGCTCTGATAAAATTTTGGTGGAACCGTTGAGTGACAGTTCCCCCTCATTACAGGTGACCCCGTTCCGTTATGCATAGTCATCTGATCTACTACTAAAAATGATTAGAACATCTTCTGCTTTGAACGTACATACATATGTAACTCTATAATGTCATTACATGTAAATCCTTGTAATTGCACAGCACGAGCTACATCCAAAATTGAGCTTAAAGAGTTTGAATATGCCTGTTGTACCGTGTATTATGTGACAGCAAATGAAATATATTTGGGTTTTTGACAGTTGGTCGCACAAAATAAGAAATTTGAAGTTGATCTGGGGCTTTAGTGATGGACATTTTTCACCATCTGACAATTTATAGATTAAACTATTAAATATAGAAATGCAGCCCTAATATGATCTGAGGGGAGTGAAGCTTTTCATAGCAAAGAAAACCCTCAGAGAAATACCAACTTCAGAACTCTGACTGTCCTTCCTAATTAAAATCGATGAAACATGTTTATTAAATGATCACTGTCTAAATTGTATCCAGTGCTGAATTTCAATGACGCTGCCGCAATCTTCTGAATACTGTCGGATAAAGGATTCACTGATAACTAGACAGATCCTGCTTATGTTGTACCCAGACGGTAGTTATATCACAAATCCCTGAAGAAAATCCACATACTGTATCAAAAAAGACAGAAAAAACACCCAAACTCTGTGTCAGAGGATTGTGTTATTATTATAAGCTATGAAGGAAGAGGAGGAGAGGAGGAAGAGATTAAAGATTTTCATTTTACAGCAGAGCTGTGCTTAAAAAAAAGAGGACTTTATAATGACAAGTATTGATTTCTAACCTTTCACAGGGTGATAACAACCTGTGAGATGATGTCCCTTAAGGCCTGTCAGACAGAGGAGGAGGGAAAACACCACAATGTGTGTTCTCCATTTTCACCTGTGGCTCGGAGGAACATTTCATTTTCTCATAAAAACGGCAACGGTAGTTGGAAGAAGACCATTTTTCTTGTAGTCAAGTTTCTTACATAACACCTTTCACTAAAAAAAGGCTGACAAGAGTAAGAACTTTGAAAAAATAAGCAGATTTTGTGTTATTTAAAAACCAAAGTCTTAGTGTAGGATAAAAAATGTGGGCCGGGACATAAGGAGCTTTAATCGGCGAACAATCAGAGTGGCTAATGCTCAGAGATACGCTACATTTTGTCCATATGCGGATCAGAAGAGGGTTCAGACCGGCTGCTCGCTTTTATTTCCATGCACTCATAGGTACAGTCAAAAAACACAGTGAAAAGTTCAGTCCCACCACAGTACTGCTTCGTCCACTATCCACGAAACCTGCTTACAGGCTCCTGCAGGTCAAACTGACCGGTACGTTTGAGGAAACGACCCCACCAGGGTGATCCCTGTTCAGTTCATACTTGGGGAGCTTGGCTGACGTCACATACCTCCCCTGCCTCCCCCAGCTGCTGTTTGAGCCAGATTTCAACTCCACCGCAGTTCTGATATGTGTTGTGCCCTAGAAACCGCTGCAGACTGGCTTAGTCTGACCTCAATATTTCCAGACAGGCCACATCGACGGCTGCTGGGCAAACAGGGGACTGTGGTCGGAGTCAGAGTTGTTAAACGACTTGGCACCAGGGGCCCGGGAGAAGAAGAGGGTTTTTATGCCTTGCTGGAGATTGATCAACAGCTTTAGGATTGCAGACGTCAGAAAGATGGAGTCCAGTAGTGATAAAAAGAAAGGAGTAATTGCACACACTGAGTCTGGCTCCCAAAGCTTCTTTTTAAATAAAATGTCTACCCTAACATACATATTTTAGACATTTATTCCCTATTGGGAGTGATTTCTACTGTAACCCACATTTTTAAAGACTACCTCAATAGCACCCCAGTAACACTCTATCAATGTATTTTATCAAGGAGCTTAATAAATCTTTTTTTGTGTGTTATTGAGCCAATACGAGGGGAGTGTTGATCTGTGGAGGCTTGAGTTAAGAACACAAATGGCAACACGGACTCCAGGGAGTATAAAGGCCAGACAGGCCATCACAACAGACTAAATAAGCACATGGAGCAAACAATAAGCAAACTATTGCTTTTCTTCCAGTTAACAATTTCTGATGCAGTTGGCTGGAATTGTTGGTTTTCAGTGTGACTCACACAGCAACACATTAGAGCAAGCTTGCACATCCCTATTATTTATTTAATTTAATCTATATTAACATGTAGCCTACAATATGTATGAGACTGTTTGTGTGTGTGTGTCTGTGTGTCTGTGTGTGTCCGTGTGTGTGTGCGTGTGTGAGTGTGTGTGTGTGTGTGTGTGTGTGTGTGTGTGTGTGTGTGTGTGTGTGTGTGTGTGTGTGTGTGTGTGTGTGTGTGTGTGTAAGTGAGAGCTGCTGTCCAAGTGTTACAGATTAATCGGTTTAATGAAAAGAGAGCTAATTATAGCAGACTGGGACCTGCACTCAATGCCCAGATCACAGTCTCTCTCTCTCTCACACATAACCAACCACCCACACACACCCCCACACACACACACACACACACACACACACACACACACACACACTCACACACACACACACACACACACACACACACACACACACACACACACACACACACACACACACACACACACACACACACACACAATGATGCCGTGCATGTGTGCATGTGGCGAACACAAGCATCTCATTTACTTTAAGTATAACAGGATTTCATACTCCTCCTCAAAGTCAATATATTAATGTCCATACAAACTTGAGACGCCTCTCCAGCAGCACACCCAGCTTCTCTACAATCAATCTCTCAATCAGATACAATCAGCATTTCAGATAAATACGTTTCCCTTGTACCACTCCACCTTCCATTGGCAGTGAATGTTGTACATCTGACATACTGTATGTCAGATGGATTCTTTTCTAATGTGTGCAATTCCTACGACACTGAGCTGCCTTCATTAGAAGAAAAACTATAAAGAAAATGCACTCAAAATGAATCCATTTAACCAAGGTACATGAAATAAAATAAATCAATGAATCTACCAGTCCATAATTTAATTAGTTTCCTTGAAAGGCGAATGGATCTTCTGAGGACTACAGGAGCAGCAAGCATCCTATGGCTAAATGGCAGCTCAGTAACATGGTCACTGGGGAGAAGTGGGACTTCCAAACGAATGCAAATCAAATTAACTCCAAATTAGAATTGCACACTTGCATTCTGATTCAGTGGATCTAAATACTGAGCTCCATCACTGTAAAATTGTGCTCTGCACTCCTCAAAGCACATCCCCCCAGAAGAGCACTGCTTTCCCTTTGGTCTGACCATTTAAATGTAAAAGAAATGATGTGCTCAAAAATAAAACCATTATGTTCTATAGGACTGGTGCCAATCCGCTTTTCAATCCTTGCGCTTCAAGAACACCCACAATCACAGAGAGTGCAGCAAATATAATATGGGCCTCGTCTCTGGAATCATCTTCATTCTGACCAAATGACTGCAGTCACAAAGAGCAATTATCTGATCACAAGATTTCAAAACGAAAGGCTCTGTGCTAAGTGGTGATCTGAGCTGAAATTCACCAGGATCCCCTCTGTCCTGCTGATCACTGTCAGCCGTCCTGTTTCAGCCGTGCAGCCTCATGTCTTGACGTTAAAGCTGCAGGGACACACTGTTTAAAGCAGCTTCTGCGTCCTAAGATGTAATTTCTTTCTGCTCATTTGACCATGTGTGAACAAACATGACATATTATTTAATGGTCCGCCAACTGCCGTTAGATTGAACACTGAATATCAGTCGTGTTCCAAGAACATTTTGGAGCAGCTGGATAGGTTTGCGTAGCTTAGCCTGAGGAGTGATAACTGCAAGCTCTGCAATCGCGGAGTGGCTTCGCATGGAGTTCACCTTTGGTGAACTTTGACCAGCGAGATTCACTCCGCATTCACGTATGTGTGACTGGGCCATTAGACCGAGCCAGGTGAGCCGTTTTCCCTGACTTCCAGTCTTTTTAATGCTAAGCTAAGCTAACCAGCTGCAGGCTTTAACTTACTGAGTGGTATCAGCTCTAGAACAAACTCTCAAACGAAAATGTCTTAAGCAAAACTCTACCAAAGTTGTAGCCGGCTAGTAGAGTTTGATTTGTAATGTGACCTTTCCTCATAAGCTCTGCTTGTAATTGTGCTGTGTCAACCCTTAGAATAAGCACTAGCTACACTTGCTGGAGAACAGATACGAAGCCGTAAACAAGCACCGCTGCTGGGATAATGCAATCTTGCACTGAGCATAACATGGCTGCTGCACATTATGATGACTGATTGCATCCCTTACAATATGATTTCAACAAAGCACAGAGCACACTGAGACAACATGGAGCCTGTAATGTACTCGCATATAAAGCAGGATTGTAACTGACATCCATAAGGTCTCTGTCATAACAGCAAATCATAATGAATGGCTGCACCTTTTAAATCACACTGCATCCTTCAGTAATGGTTTCCCATGTGCCTTGTATTCATTTGACTGTTCAGGCACAAGCTAAAAATGGGCTATAAACTGATCATCGGAGATACATGCAACCCATAGCAACACAGATATTCAGAAAATCAGCCTGATATTTGGCTGTCCTGGCCAAACAGATGACAAAAGATATAACGAGTTAATAGGCCAGGCAGAATCATTTAATTAATCCCCTGCTAGCAGCAGATGGGTGTGAGCTTAGTGGCTCCTAGTAAGAGCTCGTGTATTTTTGCACTCAGTGTAATGATGGTCACGATGGCTCAGGCCAATGGGGCTCTGTTGTCCAAAGGCAGACGAAGGGAGTCATAAAATGGAAAGCACCTTGAGGTCAGGGGTTTGTGTGACCTACTAACTCACAGGATATAGTGACAAAGAGAGTGCAGACAGATAAATGGAAGCTTTACCTGCATATAATCCTCGAGAGAAGGAAATCCTACGAGCTACAATGCAGAAAATACTCCTTGGCAGGCTACTTTAAATGGTCCAGAACATGTAAAGACCACTACTCAAGCATTGATTAAAATCTTAATATTCAAACAAGAAAATGTACAGTGAATGGTGACATTACCGGTGGACAGAGAGGACAAAACCCTTGTCTTCCTACATGCATTAATAATGACTTCTGAAGCAGATGGAAACTATCAGAGTAAATGTCCTCTATGCCGGACATATATGTTGGGTTTAAAAAAAGTACATGAATGTGTGTATATATATACACACACACAATATATATACTATATATATTAGTATTTTTGTCTTTTCAATGTCATTTCTAGAGAAATCAGTTTAAACATTCAGTGTCTTTAACACTAAACATTGTGTGGAAAAGAAGACAAGAGTAGAGTGTGCCCTTCAAAATGGTGCTTGATGCTAGAGGGTAATGCCAATACAGGAGCTTGATACATTTAATACCTTTCATCATACACCATTAATATAAACAATACAAACATTTGCAGATAACAAAATTAAAAGAAACAATATTTGCCTGCTAAGAAAAATCCTCATTGAGACCATTATGCAACACTTAAAAGGTCTTTTTTTTAGGTCTATAGGTTTAGTTGAGAAAATGTTAAGAGGCAACATACATGCAATAGATGGGTAACACTGCCGACTGCCTTACTGTTCCCCTAGGTATAACCATAACCATGTAGTGTGTGTGTTTACACATGTAAACCCATGCAACACAAGGAAGAGCATCATTCTTGTACATGTAGGAGGAATGTGTTTTTAAAGAGCTGTACCAGCACTGACATTAAAATATGAACAAATTATTCAGAAATTAAAGATTGATAATACATATAAAAAGTAGTAAGGAAGGCTGACATGAAAGGTGAAAACACATTATATATACTGTATATATATATATATATATATATATATATATAAAACATATTGGAAGTAGTATGAGACGTACGCTACAGTCAGGCCTAACCTGCAGTATTTTGCAACACACCGACTAGTGAATTGCTATATCTTTCTAGGCACACTTCAGTAGTGAAATTAAAAGCCACAGGAGGCTTGTGCAGGGACCAAATGTGAAAACTGCACACACTTGAGGGATAGACTTTATTAGCTCAGTGGATGCTCACTGAGAATAATCTATCCCATCCTCCAAATTCCCTCTGAACGTTACCAGGGTTACAGCAGCCCTGAGATATTACACATGCATTGCTTCCATTGTCATGTGTGCCGGTGAGGCTTTGCTCTACGTAAATGTAGGAGACATTAGTTCCCTAGTGTGATTAAATATAGTCTCCACAAAACGGAGGTGAATGCAGAATATTACCTGCTAGCTAGAGCTAACATCACGTCACCCAGACCAACAATTGTAGAAATATGTTTCACTTTTGTTTGGTGTCATTAAAGCTCATTTTCATGCTTATATGAGTTAGGTTTTCAAATTGTACGCATCTATGTGCAGACAACAGTGAATGAAGAGGTTGGATTAAAGGCAGGAGGGAAGCCACAGAAATGAGAGTGCTAAAATATATCTGCTCTGTTAACAGGTCTGTGGTTTCCCCTTGTACGACAAGGTGACGCACGGAACTGCCATGCTCATTTATTTGGCTGTGCATCATCCAGGACCATCACAGCCATTAATTTGAAACGGCTAATAGAAAGTGGCTGGGAGTCCCAGGAGGTTGCTCATCATTTCTGATCCATCCCCGACGACACTGGATCTCACTTATTTCTTCTGCTTTACACACATCCGCCCCACCGGTATCCAAGGCTGCAGGGAGGACTATGTGTGAAAGAAAATAAGAAATGGGAGTCCATCCATGAGTGGTGAGTCCATAACCACGTCCATACTACAGTGAAAGAGGAGGACAGAACTCTCCGTACATATGGAGCACAAGTGAGGAGCTCTCAGTGCACTGGTTTCCTACTGCAGTAAGAGTTTTAAAGCAGCCAAGCCTTTTATCTGCCTTGAACTAAACAACACTGATAAGCTGAGCAGCCACCATGGAGTCTAAAGAGGTCTGTATGTAGGCTGGCATGTGTAGGAACCCTCTTGCACCCAATGGGACTCGACTGGGTTGGAAAACACAGCGGATCAAAGACACTAGCAGGGGCTGGAGGCAGAGAGGCATGTGGGAGTCCTTCAGGGGGCTGCAGAGACTCATTTAATCTCTCTATACCTCCCTGTCCTCAGCAGCTGTTGGAGACGGAGGGGTTTAAGACGCCACGGGCTGAGACCCATAAGAGCAGATTAGGATGGAACAGGAAGGAGGAGGAGAGGACGGGGAGGACGACGGGGGCGATTTTTTTAACACAAATATGCAACATGGTAAAGCTGGTAGAGAGCTGAAGCCCTGTCAGTCATACATGCGCAGAGACATGGTCCCTGGGTGGGGATTCGACATGGGTACGCAATGTGGGCCTTGCACAGTGAGCCCTGACAACTGGCTGCCTCTCGGCATCTTTTAGCAAATGCCATGATTTACAAGAATCTTTTGGGGAGGGGAGGGGAGTTGGTTTGCTTTGCTCTGCTGTGTATGCAAAAGACCTGCTCAGAATATTCATATCCTGTCCCAAACAGCTGAATGCCGACTGCACACCCGGCGGGAACAGTTACAAAAAGGGAAGAGACGAGCGAGTAGATGGCATGGCATTTGGATTTGGTGTCAAACTGCACTTGGATATCTGTGTTGCCTGCGGACATTCAATTGATTTGCAGAGCTGTGAAATCGCTCAAGGGCAACCAGAGTTGGTTATTTGTGAGCTGTTTAATATACACAGAGAGGGGATGGGAAACAACAGATTACCATACTCCATTATATTTAGTTTGGGAGATTATTTGAGGCCACTTCAAGCTGTGACCTTTCTTGCCTGAAACCTTTTTACACAGACACAGTCTACAGGATTACTCTGTATTTAGAAACTATTTTCAACACTTGACTGCACTGTAATTTCAGAGAATTAGCTTAATCTACACCATCTTGCACTCCAGATACAATCTCTGCAGGGCAATATAAGATGGACAAACAGCGGTGCATCAAAAGAGCTAATTCACTGTCTTTCATCTAATGAGCTGTTTACACCTTGTGTGCCCGAATGCATCTAATCCTCATCAGAGAAAACATGCTGTGATTCTGCAAAGTTCCTGACATTCGCTGTGCTCAAACCTTACAGTGCGATGCAGTACTCGTGTTCACGCTGCTACTACACTTAGAGCGGGATAATTGAGGTCATATCACTTGTCGTTGAGTTTAATTATTTTCAGATTCTTTCTGCATATTAAACAGAGCTGGGAAGAGGAACATCTGGGGGTTTAATTGTGACGAGGTGAAGTGTATGTTTGTGCTAGAGGTTAGTATGATCTCAGCATATGGGGAAGGCTTATTACATTTGGGCTGTGGAGTTTAAATGAATGCAGCCCCAAAGGTCAATCAGGGGTGCATTCATGTGAAAATCTTCATCTTTATTGTAATCTCTACACTCTGCAAAGTGTTGAAAGGGTCAGGAGTAAAGATCTCAGTTATGATAGCTCTGCAATAGGGAGAAAAATGAAAGAGCTGAATAAAATTATTAAGAAATGTTCACAATTTTCTACTTACAGAGAGTTTTATTTTAAAAGTGTTAAATACAAATTGAAAGCACACGTTGTTTTGATGGATATACCATAGTTGTTAAAAATTAACTCTTTATTGTAGCCTTAAATAAAATCAGATTCCCAAAGTAGATCACCTTCCCTGTCAGTGAATTACTAATCTTACTGTACTACTATGGTTTATCCTACTACCCCTGCATCGAAAAAATAATTTTTGATTACACGGGGCCGTGGAACAAACTGTAAACACAACAGTGACACATCGTATTTACACATCTAGCAGACATAAAACAGTATTAGCATCAATTTAAAGTTGTGTGTGTGGCCACAAGTATATTTCATTGGAAGACTCACTCCCCAAAACTCCCTCAACTCCTGAAGGTAATATATTTTAAACTGCTTCTGCTTATGAATTTAAAAAAAACAGGAATTCCTTTATACTCTATATTCTTTCTTATCATGTTTTTTTTTTAATGATGAGGAGCTTTTAGTCTTGACACAACTCAGAATTCACAGCTACAACCTCCTGTCCTGTCAAATTTCATTAACTGAAACCTGAAACATAAATACTCTGTAATTTTCACGAGCTAGTGGCAAACATTTCCAGTCTGCTGTTTAATGCTGGGCAGGTAGCGCACATCAGAGCTTTTTTCCACTCACTTTACTCACAACTCCAACAGCTGCCTGCAACAGCTGGAAACAAGGATTATTAGAGCAGTGAGAGTGAACCAAAACAGTAAAGTTACAGTTTGCAAATGACAAACAATGAGCCGAAAGAGCTAACGAGCCAATTTGTTAAACACTAAATTGGCTTTTTATGACCTTACAAAGTTTTTTATGGCTAATGTGTGAGCAAACTGTTGTCTATTTACACATCCAGCAGACAAAGTGCAACATTAACATTCATTCGGAGTCTGTGTCTGTTTCTGTTGAACTGATGAATGGAAATATACCAAACGAGTAAAGTTGGACGCAATAAAACCACAACTATTAGCCGAAAGATGATAAAAACACTTGAGATGAGGAGAACTTCCGATTTGGGTGATAGTCACACCATCTGCATTACACTTATGTTGGAAAAGCACAATGGTTTTGTTTCTGGTAAATTGACACAGGCATCGGCCTTAATCGCGAAAAGCTCTTGAATCTTGCTTTCTTTCCAAGTTGATATCTTTGTTGCGTCTTCTACTAGGATGGCTCCTCTTCTTCATTCTGAGAAATTTCTATTCTTTCAGTGTTGCATCCACAGTGTGCTAGAAACATCATCAACACGCCCACTTGCTTGCCGTGATTGTTATTAACATTTTCCTGCTCTATTCTCACATGGGATCAGACATTTGCATTCTCACTTAAAGCCCCTCCTTTCAGGAAAATGTGCGGACTAGAACCAGTGTTAAAACAGAAACATTGACCACTAAACTGGAGCTGGCCATGTGATCAATACTAATGGGAGGAAAGAGTAACTCTCTGAGCTGCTATGTTTTATTTTGAAGCCTAAAAATATGATGTGTTTCAGACACAGATTTTGTGGCCACAGATGGCTCATCGTACTTAAGAGAATCTCAAAACACACAAAAACAGAGGGAGTGAAATCTCATTAAAATCAGTGAATATGAGAAAAGGGATTTTCTCACGATGTAATGTCATCTTCACAGGCTTAAAAAGCTGTGGTTACACACAACTCTTCCCATCCAGTTCATGATGTTTGATTTAACTGACAGGTCTGAACGGATTTTGATGACTTCTTATAGACCAGATATGCAGATCCGGCACGTAACGTGATCAGCAATGCAAGGAGATGGAAGCAAGAGTGGAGATACAGCGAGAGATATTATTAATTCAGCCGGAGCCAGCACGCACGGCGATGTGATCTCATATTCTAAAGGAAAGGAGCTTGGGCATATGCCGTATGCCGGTTCACATTCACAAATAAATCAACACGCTCAATCCTTTAACAAAGCCCATTACATCATTCACCGTGACAAATGCTTTGGGCTAACTGGGTCCCTGTGAGAGATGGCTTCGTCCTCAGCAATGCCATGCCAGCAACACCGAGGGATCAGTTACCATTCAATCCCATCAGCCTCTCCATCCATCCCTCCCCCACATCTGCCTCCACTCCTTCCTTTACTCGCTGTGCTGCCATCCACAGTTGCATGCCTGTGTTTGAAGTGATTCAGTGATAGGAAATAGGGGGGTGGGGTGGAGACAGTGTTTGTGACAGAGTGACATTGTGTATTGATATAAGTGTATAGTGGATGAGTACGTCAGTGCTGTGAAATCAATCTCATTACTAGGCATGGTTATTTTCATACAGCCTGAAATATTCATCTTAGTTACACATTTCAATCTTTTTTTTTATCATAATGCCACAGTTCTATGAGACACAAAGTTAAATTAGCACTAATCAATAACTCTGCATCAACAATGCATCAGATTAATACAAGGAATAGGTAAGGATTATTACTATTTTTCAATTTTACAAAAGAGTTTATTGGTTTATGCAACTATTTTCTTGTTTTTACCAGCGACTGGTTTGTAAGTGTTGCATTATACTGCCTGCAGTTTGCCAGCGCCACCATTTAACAAAAAGAGAGTAAGATTTAAAAAAAGACAAAAAGAAGAGAAGCATGAAAAGCCCAAAACTGCTATAGCTGCCAAAAAGTTTGTGGAAACAAAGGATGCAGGGCAAATTCTGCCATGAACAACCATATCACAAGTCAAGTATGGACATTTATAAACCTGCTCTCTGTCTCTGTGTGTGTATGCATGCAGTGGTGGCAAAATGGTATTTTGGCTTGAAATGGCCATCTCAATAATGTGAAAGTGGCTGCTCGTAGAGAGTTGGCTGGCAACATAATGTTTCCGTCCTGATTTTTGACAATTATAAATGAACGCTAATATTTCTTTGAGAAACCATTTATTTATTTTTTTACTTTGAATTTTGATGTCCAAACACAAGGCTAGCTCATATATTTAGGATGCATCAACAACCTCTGTGTTTAAGGCTTCAGGCTTTATGTGAACATTTCACAATTGGCAAATAATCAAGATAATGAAGAGTAGTAATCAGTCAACCAAGATTGTCTTTGGTTCACTACAGCCCTAATTGGATAAATATTTGCAGTATTACAGATATGATGTGTGTGATGACATTACTCTCTCTAGATTAAAAGTTGTTTCTGCTAATGCAAATCAAACATTTTCTACTGCTGCAACTTCACATTAAAAGCATTTGGCAAAACAAAAGTTGACTTTTATTATGAAATAGCTATAGGAAATGCAATAAACTGAGCACAGTAATACCCACCATCATTCATCAAAATTGCATCAATGTAATCAGACAATACTTATTTACTGCATTTTGGACGGTATAATATGAAAGAAAAATAAATATTCCAGTGAGTAATGGAACAAGGAGGAAATACACTGAATATTTAGAAGAGCTGAAGGACACATGCTACACACCTCCAACTTCTCAGCGAGGTAACCAACTCTTTTGTTGACAGTTGCCAATTATTGCCTGACTTGTTTTGCTTTCCCCCAAATTCTCCAACATGAACCATATTTCCGTTAGTGCAGTATATAGAGTATGGTCATCACAGTAACATCATCGTATGCTTAAATTAAGAACAAAAATGCATATTGAACCTAAAAAAATTCTGCTCACTGGACTTTGATAATTCAAGACATGTGAGAATCGTACAATGGATTTCCTGTTCAGGTCTCTGCACGCACACACAGTGTCATGCTACAGAATCTGAGTGACAGGTGCACAGACTAGAGGGTGAGAGAGAAGTTGTCACATGTGAGAGAACTGCATTGCATGCCACTTGTGGGCACGTACACAGCTGTCTGCGAGACTGTAAAACTTAATGGACGATAGTGCAAGCATGCAAGAGGGGGAGAAACCAAGCGCATATAATGAAAATAATAATAATACATTTGATTTACAAAGGACTTTTAACAAAGCTCAAAAGCACTTTACATAGTTTAAAAAATAATAATAATAATAATTCGTCACACATTAAAAACTGTTTCTAAATCACGCTGCAGACAGGAAACCAACGGGGCAAAACAACAACTTAGAGGTCTCTTATGTTAAGAGACCAGCGGAATATTTTTTCTGAAACTTTTTTAAACTGCGGCAGTACAAATTAGAATATGGAGGGTCGTGACAATCTAGAACACTGGCTGAGTCATAGTTAAAGCTTATAAAGGCATGTTGCATTGAAGTAGAAAGACCACAGCACTAACTCTGCCAAAGTTATAGGTTTTATTACCACAGAGGCAGAGACTGCTGACCACTTCTCTCATCATTATTAGTGAAGCTATATTTCCCAAAGCTAGCTCTCCCACCTGTGCACCCATCCAACACACACACATTCACAAACACACACATACTCCAATGAATGCTCTGAATGATTAAATCAATTCGAGCTCCAGTGATGCCAAGTATTCTCTCTATTCCTCTCCATCCCTGCTCCCCCACTCGTTCCCTCCATCTCTATGGACTTGAAGTAGCTGAGGTCTCCTGCTGAGTTTCGGTGCAGCTGGCTTGGAGTTGCAGAGTGAACACCCATCACCCATCCAGCAGCAGCCACCCGCGGGCCTGCAGCACTATCAAAGTGCTCTGCTGAAATGGAAGAGGAGGCTGTCTGCGGGAACAGCTCAGTTGCTGGGGCTCTGATTTCCACGCAGGCATGAAGGAGATGCACATTTGGCTTGCGCTGATCGATCCACATCATTTCATGCCATGGTGCTTGCCTGCGGGCTCCCATGTTGCTGCATGGTAGTGCTGCCTCGGGATGACTTCAGTGAACTTGCTGAAGCGCAGAGGTAGTGCAAGCCTGACACCTCAACACAAATAGAAGCTCGCGCAGCAGGAGTGTGGCCAGAGCCTGACAGAATTCTAGTTTAGCGATGGGGTAACTGGCTGTATAAGAGGATTATCGTGTTTCCCGCAAATATGATGATGACAAGTTAGTGTAGACACCACAACAACAACAACAACAACGGAGGACATACGAGGAGGTTGGGTTTCCTCAACACTCTTGTCAAAGTAGGGCACAAAAAAGCCTGGCTAAGCTCTTCCTGTTGAAGAATTATCAACCATTGAATTTAGGCCAATTATGTGGATCCTATAGTGCTGAGTTAGCTTGTTTTGTCCTATACTCTCACATGCCCAGTCTTTTACTTTGTATGCGTGTGTAGCATGTACATTGCAGTACATATAGTATGGTTCTCATGGTTGAAAGAGCCGTATACACACTGCAGCACTGCCCTCTCTGATGCAAAGCTCTGCAGCATCCAGAATTGATTTCATCACAACCACAGCATTGGGTGGAATAGAGACTCGTTTGCAGTGCTCCTCCATGGTACACAGAGCTCTGCATCTGAGAAATCTACACTTCAAATGGAGAAAGAGACATGAAGAGAGAAAACATGCTTTATTAATGAGCCAGCACCCAAAAAGCACTTAAGATAGGTTCCCAATCCAGCTGTCATGAACTTAAGATGAGTCAATACCAATCACCAAAATTCTTCATTACAGGATGGCACGCTTCTACTCTCCACGCTGCAGTCATTCCTCTCCAAGTCCTCGAGAACTGTTCCGCTTTAGGAGGCAGGAAAGAGAGCTCGCATCCACCATCGTGCCGTCCCAGCTGGGCAAAGCTCCTGGCTTCCACCCTGCACAGAGGACCACTGCAGCGCGAGCCGTGCACATCAAAAACCCTCCCACACATAAAGCCTGGTATTGATGAATGCGTTGGCATCTCCTCCGCCACATTCATGTTCTGACAGTGTCTCTTTATATCGGCTGCCAGCTCTTAAGTAGGGGAGAAAAACATTTTCCTGTCTTTATATGACAGCCTCTTCATGGGGCCATCTCACATGACCTCCACATAAATTAGCTGCTGCTCGGCCAGAGCAACAAACATGGTGAAGGACATAAAAAATGTGTTTCTAAAAATATTACTTTCACTGGCTTCTCCAAAGACAGGATGTTATTCAGTTTTGTTACAAATGCCATGGGCAACTGTGCAAGCTAAAATGAAATTACACTCTTAGGTAGTCTAATTTTAGTTTAGTTTTTTCTGGCTATATTCGGATTTGTATTTGGATCTGAACCAAATTGCTCATCAAATGCAGCATGAATTATACTTTGAGACATCAATGAAAATGTGATGTGATAACAAAGCGGGGGGGGGGATTCCTGGACCTGCCCCCTGATCCAGCTCCACACCTATATATAATGAGTTCTTCCTTAGGTCAGGAACCACCTCTAGACAAACAGATATTGAGCCACAAATGTATTTTCGTATGAAATATGTGATGTAATCAGTAACACCAGATCGGAGGTGCAGATTTTCTTACCTGTGTAAACAGCAAGGCTAGCTGTTTCCCACTGTTTTCAGTCTATGCTAAGCTAATTGATAGCAGTCTCTCGCTTTGTGTTTAAGTGATATGGAAGTCTAATCTTCTCATCTGACTCTCAGAAAGAGAGTGAATTAAATTATTAACTAAAACCATAAACTACTCTGAGGTATTATTAAATTTCCCCAAAGTTCAACTATCCTTAGAAAAGAATGTAAAATTATATATATATTTTACTGTGTATGTATGAAAATTTATGTGATGAACCTAATTCAAAAGAACCTGTCATTGAGTGAACATTCTGGTGATCAGTGAGAAAACAAGGGTATTTAATATATGGATGTCTATGTAGCTCATTACAAGTAAGACTTAACTCATTAATCATTTGAAAAGGAAATTCTGAACGTGAACAATAACTTTGTTGAAGCTTCGTTAAAACTCATTACTTTGTTAAATCGGTATCGTAATCTTGCTATGATTTTCAATTACATCCCTCAAAATGAATATATATATTCTCGTACCTTCCACAGCACAATTACATGTCGTGTGAATGCTCAGGAAAACCGAGCAGTTAAGCAGCACAGCAGGAGAGCAAACATCGCTGCAATCAGAGCAAAGGACTACATCTAAATCTCTAATGAGGTTTCTGCATATCTGCATACATTTACACCCCTCAGGATTTACTCTAAACTAAAAGTGCTTCCGACTGCTTCTCTGTGAGTCCTTTCAAATCTAGTTACAGGAATCCCATGTTGTCAGTGGGCTGTGTGCCTGTATGTTTTCAGCTGACCATATTCATAATGTTTATCTTTAAAGCTCAGATTAATGTTACTAGTGGTGAAAGTTGTGTGGTCGTCCATTTCTTGTGTAAACTAGAATGAAAAGACTTCTTACAAATTACTTTATGGGATTTTACTTGTATGACGAAAAAGAGAAGAAACAGTTCTGTCCAAATGTAATTAACAAGGTACATTATATCTAATTAGTTTGATCTAAAGTGTACAAATTTGTTGACTCCAAGATGTTAACACTATAAAACCGTAAGACGAGGACGATACATCTCCACTTCCTCTCATTGTCCAGAAATGAAGCCTAAATATCCTTTCAATCATGACTGTTCATCCTGTTTTCATTATGTCAAATAACTAATTAAAACCAAACTTTACCAGAAACATTTACACTTGAACAAACATCAGTGAGATGAGAACTTCCTAAAATGGCAGCGCATCTTTGAGAAAAAGTATTTGACATGTATTTTGATTTTTAATTGGGTTTGAGACATTTTGTTTTCACATTTGGGTCCCAATCGTGTCGTCCATCAGTCTATGTGTAAAACCACAACTTTGTTTGTTATTATGAAAACCTATGGTAGGCTATTAGCAAACAAGAGATAACCTAATAATTTGTACAGTATTATTATTTTAAACATCAGAGCCAGTATAACTGATCTAATTCATGCTAAGATAATATTCTCATGTAGACTGCGGACATGGGATTAGTGCCAATCTTCTCTTCTAGTTGTCAGCAATAAAGCAAATAAATGTTTTTCCTAAAATGTTGAACTTAAACTCATTACTGTACATTGAGGGGGAGATAACAAAAACATAATCAATACATATCATATTCTAGCCATTGTAACCTCTTCCCACTATTAACATCCAGTGACTGTCGTGGAAAAGGGGACAAAGTGTTTTCGAGGGGGATTGTGTGAGGGCAGTAATTGGCTCGGATGTTGTCGTTGCACCAAGGACAGGTCGCCTGAGATTTGACCTCAGCTCTGACATGACTCAAGTACCAGATGGCCACCTGTTCCGCTAGAGCCCCTTCAACACAAGACTTTTCTTAATTCACTTGTTCAGCTAAAAATCTTCATTGGGAGGCGTTTTTGGCATAAAGATGTCCTTGTCAGTGGGACAGACATTAAAGCTGTACTCTCCAGAGGGTTGGGCCTTCGCTCAGTGGAAAGTTCAATAGGACAGGGTTTTTCCCACACTGCATCTCATACAGACCAACCCATGATTTGTTTTTGCTGCTAATCTAGTCCAATGCAGGCAACAGGAAAAAAAAATACAGAGATGCCTAAACTGACACTTTACACCCCTTAGCTGAAGTTAAATGGTAAAATGGTAAGTTGTCTGTGTACATGTACATAGCGCTTTTCTAGTCTTGATGACCATTCAAAGCTCTTTACAGTAGTTAGAGTTTTTAACCATGAAAATCCCAAAGAGCTTTGGCAAAGTCCAACACCAACCAAGAGACCACTCTCATTATTGATAGAGTGATTCAATAATACTTCTCATATGGAATAAGGAATTCACCACCTGAAATGATGGGCTTTATGCCTCTGTGTCATGTCCGACAGTTTGGCGACCATGGCCCCAAATTACGTAAGACCTCACTACAACTGCTCCATAGAAATATGTCTATTAATACTATTTCATAATTTTCCCCGACCTATTCCCTGGGAAGCAATTACACACTAAAGCAAATAAATTGCAGCAACTGCTCAGGTGCTTTACCCCCCCCCCCCCCCCCCCCAGAACCATCTAATGATGTGGCAACTTCATTTCACACTTTCAAGCTCCATCGCAAACATCAAATAGGAACAAACTCACAAATTATCAATGAGAAAGGCTGCGGGCAAATTATCATTTTCAAAATTTGTGTCTACGTTATATGTAAATGTGTATTGCTTTGATTATTAGGGTATCAAAGGGAAATTGGTACAGTAAATTCCAGTAAATCTAGATGATTTGAGCTTGCTACAGCTCCTGCTGAGGTGCTCATGGGCAAGGCATTGAACCATCAACTGCTGCATAGACTGTGGTTGCACTGTTTCTAAGAATGTGTATAAATGTAGGCATGTGAAGAAAGTCGTACTTGGAAACAGGTAAATGTGAACAGTGATCTTTCTTTGTAAAATTAAAGTTAGCTTTAGTTTAAGTAAAATTTGCGTTCTTCGAAAATCATAAAATACTAAGAAGTGTTATCACAAGACACATAATAAACAATTCTGCAGGTTTAGGAGAATTTCTCTGTGATTATAGAGGTTTTACAAAATTATAAATATTAAATCTAAAATTAAGTCTTACTCATCACCAATGACATGATGTTTGTTCAGTTTATTAAGTTTCTATAAATTTACCTTTGTAAAACACAATAATAATTGCTGTTATATTTGGAGTTGATGTGTCGTCTAACTTTGGTTTTATTTACTAAATACACGTATGAATTGTGACTCTTTGTCACACTGACATTGTTGTACCTAAATGAATAAACACACAAAACACCATTGTTTTTCTTTATGCCTCAAAGCTCAGCTTGTATAATAGTAATATTAAGTTTAAAGTGATTTATTTCCATATCTTTAGAAACATAAATTCCAGCTAACTGACAACAAAGAGACAACTGAGAGAGTAAACATGGCTTCCTCTGCAGAGACAGTCAATTAGTGAGAAGACGTGGTCCTGTTGGAATATATTGAGGAGGTGTGTTAATGTTGCTTCACCACGTTCTGCTGTGAACTGAGCTTCAGTGTGTGGAGTGAGCTGGTCCATAGCCTCCTGTGTTTACACTGCCCAGGGCGGCTCCAGTGATTACAATTAAGCAGCTCTTATCCCTGGACATAATCAAGGCAGGCCAGAATGTGGAGGGTGGAGTTAATCCTCTTCGACTCAAGTCTGGGAGTGGGTCAGGGAGGAGGGGGCACAGAGTAAAGATAAACAGACACATACAAGTTCTGTTTGGTCACCATCTCAAGTCACCATGAATGAGGACAAGAAATGACCTAAGTATAAATAAATAAATAAATAAGTAAATAAATACAGTTTGCGTGAAAAAAGGCTATTTATAAATGTTTACATTATTTATTTCTGCATATATGCATTTAACTATTTATGCATGTCTACATTTATGATGGATAAAATAAGTACATAAATAAATGTAGAAATAAATAAATTTATAAATATAGAAACACAGAAATAAATAAATGACTAAATGTAGTAATGGATGAATACAAAAATCTGTAAATAAATAAATATAGAATTACATAAAAAGCCATCTGTGTATTTGATTATTTACATCTGCATATACAAATTTATTAATATTTATGTTATTTTTTTGTCCTTCATATTTATGGGGGTGTGTGTGTAGAGGGAAAATAAAGATGTAAGGCCATGTTAATCCACTGACAGAGGAGGAGAGGTTGGAATAAAGGAGGTAGACAGGTTTGGGAAGGAAGGATTTCAATCAGAGCTCTATGATAATGCAGAGTCCACGACACAGTGACGGCGTGAGACAGGGGAGTGGATTATCAGTGAGTCAACATGTTACAGAGCACAGGCCGGCTGATGTTCTAATAACAATGACAACCGAGGGCCCAACAATTGGGTGGAGAGATGATGCCACGGAAATCTGATTTAAAACCAATTTTGACACATGGGTCATCGTGTCTGGCAGCACTGAGCTACCTGCGCTGACCCCAGCATTTAAGGACAAAGTACAGCATCAGACTAAAAAAAATAACCTGCGGATAATATGACTCATAATGATATCTCTGTTGACTGAAAATACCTCTGCTGGGATTAAAAGAAAAGGTTGTGATGGGGGAAAACTGAAGAATTATAGTATAGCTCTTCATAATCGTGCGTTTTTTAATTATAAATTGGTTTGTATTGACCAAATCAAAATAATAATGTGATGTGAAAGCTATGGTTGGATGATAAAGGTGGAGTTATGGAGGTCAAGTAGGTAAAGGCATTCATTCTTCATTCCGCTCAGTTACAACTGACAAACCTTTCACTTAACTGGGACGTAATCTTCTTCAGGAAAATAAACTGTTAAATATCATGGTTGAAAAATAACAGACCCAATCATGATGTGACCATGTTGTGGTGAAGCTGTGGTTAGGTTTAGGCAGAAAAGATTAGAATTAGAGGAAGGTCATGGTTTTAGTTAGAATATGTACAGTGAATAAGCTAATTACCTTGAAAAGTTTGAGGACATATGTTGTCTTAGTTAAAACAATAAAACAGAGAACAAGAACAGGCAAATGCAGACTGATAAATACACAAACCTGGCATTGTCATTGGGTAACATGAAAGTAATGTCACCGTGTTGGAGATGCTTAATTATATCTTAGAAAATATAAACACTAACAAACGAAAAGAAAATGGTAAATCTTATGTTGTCAGTGTCACTGAATTTTATTGAATCACTGTCTGATGCAAAGGCCCTTTTAATGATAAACTGCAGGTATTTCTGTGCAGAGCCTCCATCTTACATCATTTCAGTGGTTTGAGGTTGGGGCACAGCACCACACCTGCTGATACTAAAAATCCTGTATCAGCTTTAGATAAAAAAAAACACTGTGCAGCACTTTGTGTTGACTTATCTACATCTAATACCATAAACCACCGTCTTCTCCTGCAGAGGCTGAGCAATATTGGATCTACTATCAATAAATGTAATTTGTTCAAGAACTACTAATCGGTGAGAAAATGATCTGTTAAATTAAGCAAGACAGGATTCTAAGATTGTATCAATAACCAAAAGTGTTTACAATTTTAGGTTCAGTTTTCACTATTCATATCAATACTGTCTCATCATTGACAGGCTGTATATGTAAGAGGATCACACAGTTTTGTATTATGTTGCTGACTTCAAGTGTTCTTTTAACGCTGTGCAGGATGGTCTTAAAAATATTTACTTAAACTGAATCCTGATAAAAACAAAGTTCATGCTCTTTATCAGAATATTAAAGCCCCACTATGATGAACTTAATATGGACGTATGATTGAGAGTCACAGCATTCATGATGTAAAATCCCCTGCTCAAACAGAGCCACACCGTCTACCTCACACAAACCTGAAGATTTTAACCCATCGACAGAGGCGATTGGTAATCCAAACACAATTCTGTAGTCACGCTGTGTTATCACAGCCCAGACAAAGACAAGAGTTATAGCCTTTGCAGGATGGGCCATGTAGAACAGGTGCCAAGACAACAGAGCAGTGCCAGGATGGGTGTGCAGGGAGGGAGTGGGCAGTGGGAAGGCCGGGGAGGTTGGAGGTGCATGTTAATCACTTCAGGAGCAGGAGGCAGAGCTCTGCAGGTGTCTGTCCCACAAAGGACCATTCACTTTAGGTCCAGACTGGCTTTACTCTGACCACTCGCTATTAGAGAGCGCTTCAGTCAGCTCACAACAGCCACAAAACACAGCTCCTGCATGATCCATCACAGCAGAGGGACTGAATCGCAACCATTACAGTCTCTGCAAGAGTACGTGAAAACCTCTGTCACTTGTAATAATAAATGGGCATTTCATTTTGACTCAGTGACAGCATACATTTTGAACATGACTTCAACTTTGCATTAAGCACCAAAGATCGTGTTGCACTCTTTGTGCATTCATGCGCTCCTCGGAGGGTCCTATTTCCCGAGTTGTGAAATAGTTGTTCCGACTTTGGTGTAGTCATGTACTTTAAAGTAGCAATGTAGGAAAAAAAACACATGGACAAGTACACATGTAGACAAAATGTGTATGTTTACAGCGTGTAAACAACAGCTTGACCTCTATCTAACATTGACATGATAACGAAGAGCAAAGACAAAGCTAGGCGAGTGTAACATTTGACAAGTTCACATTAAAAGCTACTAATTAAAGCTGACTGAAAAATGATGTTCATTGGTTTATAAGTGATGACGTCAGCAACTCACGTTCCAGAATATTTGCCGACTTCCTAAGCTATTCTGACTTGAGAAGCCATGTGAACGCACAACCTACCTGACCTGACAAACACATTACACAATTTGTACATAATACCTCTACTATCCTCTATACAGTAGAAAGAGGGGGTACAGGGTCATAACTGACAAACTAAACTGCTTAAAAATCTATAAAGTGTACTTTCTATCTAGCGACTGTGTGAAATACTGATCGTCCCACAGGTTTGTTCTCTCACCACGCTGCTGATTAGATCTCTCACACTGTGCTGATTCCAATTACTCTGACCCTCTGGTTAGTTTTTGCTGCTAAGTGTTTTTTTTTGTTAATTGTTACTGGTTTGTGCGGTTTGGTGACAAAGTGTAACTCCAACAGAGCTACTCCCCAACTTCACCCTGAGCAGAGGTCTAATCAGCTAGGATAAGTGTTAACACGTGTGTGTATGTGTGTGTAGCCACCATGAATATTAATTGGAAAAACCTACAAACAAAGGCTTTTTTCACAGCACACATTTAGACATGTGATTACAGGAAAAGGACAGGTGTTAATAATATGAAAATAATTTAACTCTCCCTGTACTTTTACTGGAACTTGTTACATCTGTGCTCTTCCCACTGTGATGATCTACTGTGGAGAACCCCAACTGAATCACGATTTTTCTACTTTCCATGTAAGTTTTCAATCAAAATCACAACTTTTTGTTGTCGGCCAATTTTAAAGTTTAAGCCCCATAACCCTGTTCCCGTGTACTGCAAGAGGAATAATTCCATGGGCGAGGTAATAAATCTGAGGAAACCACCAAATTACTTGAGACTCCACATCACTGAGCTACATATTCACTCTGTCTCAAACATTCTGTTTCTAAATAAAATGTAAATTAACAGCTAGATCAAATCTCTCTGAAGCATCATCCACCTCTAATGTTCAGAGACACATGTATTGCATTTTATGATCTAGAGACTAAAATAATGTGGGAAAAACTAAATATTAAATCCCTGGAAGTTTCTGCCTTTAAACAGCCTGTTGCAATAATTGCAACTAATATTGCAGAGTATTGCAAACCCAATTAATCCATGCAGACATTTTTCCTCTTGTTTACCACAGTACTTTTTCAAGTACCATGAAGACTTCTGACGTAAACAATAATAAGCTTCAGGCAATTTCTGTTTAGACACAGACATATACAGTAGATATCAGCCTTCAAACACACGCAACTGGGAAAAATGCAGAGCTTTTTAACCCTCATCACATTTAACCACCTTCTCTTGAAGTTTCTGTCTTGCATGTCCCTCTGACTCAATCAGGGAAATTTCACACAAGTGAGCAGGACCAGTATCCGCAGACAATCCTGAATAAGCTGTGTACCATGTCCATGGATGCAGTGAAGAGATGATGTTCAAACCAGGGACTTGTATTCAGACATTTTCAAGGCCAGTCACAGCCTGCAGATTTGAGACAAAGCCACGATCTGACAGTATCCACCCTCTCCGTTTATATATCCAAATTGCCAACGTGCTGCAGGGCAGACGATGAGGAATATGTCTTCTTCAGACATCGTACTTCCTAATAAATTAGTGCATCGGAGCATGAACTGCTCCTGAGACTCAAGCTGACCTCAGATCTTGTCAAGTCCATTAGCAAAATTTCATTTTAAACTTTAAGATCTTCAGGTGGTGCTACAAGAGTTTGTTCTATTTTAAAGCCAGGGTCAAAACTGCAGGTGGTTTTGTCTACTTCAACCTGTAAATAAATACACCTCAAATCCTCCAGAATAATTTTTTTTATCATTAATTTGCCTGTTCACTGATGATTATGATAAGACAAGAAAAGGATAAGAAAATCCTTCATTAGTCCCATAACAGGGACATTTGCTGTATTACAGCAACATAACGCAAAGTCAAAAAGTAGACATAAAGTAATAAGTAAGCAGGCAATATTTATAAATGCAAGGATTTTTTTTAAATGGCAGTGCAATCGAACATTGCTTTTTCTTTTAAGAGAAACAGAATCTATAGGACACAACAAAGCTGATCTACTGTATTGTGTCAGCATACTTTAGCGTATCTGATAACTTATGCAGGAAACCAATACAATTATTTTTGTAGTATTTTCTATCATTTGCATTAATCGAACGTGTTCTTGTTTACCCCGTTACTGGGTATTTTTCAGCCCATTGTCCAGAGACTGCACTGTGTTTGTGTTGCAAATATTTTGTTTTCCAAATGAGCCACAACCTGGATGTGCCAACACCATATTATTATTAATACATTACACCAGTTCAGATTTGACTGGTCTTTCAGATGAGCAAGATCCTACAAACTTGTACAACAAAATAAAAGCTGCAGTTAGAGTGAAGTATTCATTCTGCTGTGGGCAAGACAGAATTTAAAATACGTTTGTCCATTTTGAGCAGTACAGCATGTGCTACAGTTACACCTTGAAACATGCATTAAACATCTCATCAGCTTCTGAAAGTAATTTGGCCCTAAGGCACCCTAAGGCAATTAACAAAACAATGAATTAATGTGGATGTCTTAAGTGCATGAATGGCTGAAACTCTCAGGTTTGTATCTGGTCCTGAGTGCAAATCCTTGGCAGATATCTTGAGATATCTACATCAGAACTGTTTCCTCATTAAACAACCACATTATATCGTGCATATGTGTATCATGGAGTCCCCTCATTTAATCAGCCGACAAAATCCTGAGCACCTGGCATAAACGTTCACTACCACATAGCCCCCCTGTGAATTATGTGGATCTTTGCCTTTTCCTGCACCTGCAACATTTTTTCTAGGTTTGCTTAGCTGCTTTGTTCCGTACTTCACAACATGCCACACAACAGCTTGCACGTACACACAGATACACTACACTACTGGCCAACACACCATGTTAATGTATAAATTCCGTGTAAAAAACACACATTTTTGCATTGCAGGGCCTCGCGAGCAGGGTTTTAAGATCATGTGAATATGCTACTTATGAATATGCTAATACGGCTGCGCTCTTGTTCCTGCCTCCCCACCCTCACAGTTCACCTGCATTTGAGGATCCTTTTCCAGCGCCTGAGCCCCACCCACAGGATTGGTTTCTTAGGTTTGTGACATCACAAACCCTGGCTCTCAGAATCTGTTTGTTTTTTCAGACTGGCATTTGTTTACTGCAGTGTTAAGGT
This sequence comes from Hippoglossus hippoglossus, assembly GCF_009819705.1. NCBI lineage: Eukaryota > Metazoa > Chordata > Actinopteri > Pleuronectiformes > Pleuronectidae > Hippoglossus > Hippoglossus hippoglossus. The sequence continues at coordinate 22,519,551 of NC_047159.1, read as the reverse complement.
GGAAATACTCAGTCATGGTGCTGACAGCTTATTTCTCTCAAAAATTTTTATAATAAAAAGGGCACAAGTGGACATGTTACCGGGTTTAGAAAAAAACTATTGTTAAATATAAAAATGTTAATTATATATATTGTCTCATTAATGTCAATGAAGTTGTTTACTGCACAGTTGGGTTATTCCCCAGTATATGCCACTTCCCTCCTCTAAGTACATTTGCCACAGTGGATACATAAACTAAATTAAATGTACTGTAACGAGAAGCCTCTAAAAGCAAAAGTGTGTGAGTGAGGGATTTCAGTCGCTTTGTATGGATCACGTTCAAATACATGTCCCAAGAAAATGCTAACTATTGGCACAAGCTCGCAATTTATTGCTTTAATTGCGTGCGGCCATGTCCAGAGACCTTTACAGAGCCAGCTGGGTGTGAGACCTTCATCTGAGGCCTCTTTAATGGCCTGAGCTCAGGTTGTTGTTCTGAAGCACTCAGTCATTCTGGCGGCTGCTCCTCACATGGGACGTGGAACACAGACACAGACCAATTAGACATTTGGGGTGGGCACCTTTCCACACAGTTGAATCAGTGTTGAGCGTTTTTCCAAGTTTTAAAGAACACGTCACAAAAGGAAATTCAACCAAGCTGTGGGTATAATAATAACACTGATAACCCAAGCAATCAGTCCAGAATCACTGGAACACAGACATCCCCATTCTCCAAATAAGGCCAGGGACACCGGAAGACTCTCCATGGCAACTCGCTCACAAACAGGCGGGGCAAAGACAATGGAACGTGAGATGATTGACACATCGTTGCGGCTCGCTCGCCTCTGACCGTCCGTTGGCGATGAGCGCTTCCGACAACACGCGTATATGTGCTGGTTTACAAACGTAGCTGGTGCTAAATGCTAAGTATCCCGCTTAATCTCTGTGGCACGTTTAAAACCACCAACGTGCTTTGAATCAAAGGCTCACAACACCTCCTGATCAATACGCTTCACCTGCGCGCTCCGGTGCGAGCACAGAGCGCGCTTTATTCATCAGCTCCTCCACTGGTGTTGTTATTGTTATTATCATCATTCTTATTATTATTAAGCTACATTATTGTTCGGCTATTACATTACTGTCACCCCCCCCCCCCCCCACACACACACACACACACACACACACACACACACACACACACACACACACACACACACTCCTCCACCTGAGTTGTGATGGCACAGGCTAAAACTTGGCGTAGATAATCACCGCATGGATTCCCTCTGTAAAGCAAAGCGCTGCCGTGATATTTACCTCAGTGTCTCCGGTTCATCCTTGTTCCCGCAGACGAGGACTCTCCCCCGGTGTGAGTGCGCGGCGGTGTAGCGGTAGTCCGGTACAACGTTACTGTGTGTGTGTGCGTAACTTGGCTGCCGCAGGGACACTGGACTGTTCCACGAGCTCACACTGGATAGTTGTTCGGCTCCCTCCGGTCCGCGCCACGCGCAAAAAACCCAAAGTATCCTGAAGTGATTTGAATAAAATAAAACAAAAAAGTTACCACGTGCACTGGGAGCTGCAGTGGTTGGTTAGTTAGTGGTGGTTACTAGTTAGTGACTGCTGCTGTGTGAGGGGCAGAGCTGCCTTTATCTCTCTCATCCACCGCCACAGAGCTGCTGGATGCTGTCCGTCACACACAAGCGTCTCCGCCCCATCATCAGCACCGGAAGAAACCGGTACAGGATTATATGCTTGTTTATCTGGACTATTAGTATATATAATAAAGTATTACTTCTTGTTCTGATGTGGTTAATATTTAATTCTTGGATTGTATTATAAGTATTATTATATAAATGCTAATTAAATGCCACAAACCTGCGATATGATTGTTATTCACATGACTAAGTTACATTATTTTATTTTATTTATTTTATTTGACTGTCTTCCGTCCCTTTTACCGGTTTATTCTCAACATATCTATTGTTATAATAATTTACCGGCAAGGTGCATTGTCAAGTCAGCATAAACATAAAAGGAAACGTCTGGTTTTTCAAAGTAAAACTTTTCAGTAGCAACACGAGCACCAGCAGACGACATGGGAATACCAGATAACTTAAATTCAACTCTCTGTGCAGACTTACTCAGTCAGCAAGTTGTTTGATCGTCAGTTGTCATCTAGGCCCTGAATGAGTACTGTGATAAACATATAACATTGAATCTGGTGCTTCAACCTCATGGCCGCAGTCATACTATTTGTAAAAGCCACAGTGTAAGTTAATGCAATCACATTATCATTATCTGAGATAATCATCTAGCCTCAACCAACCAGCGAGTTGGTTGAAATATATATCTTTTTAAAAACACGTTTATTTATTGCCGCTTTTATTGTGAAAGCAAACAATCGACCGGAAGTTAAAGTGTTCTCTGTTAAAATCAGTACCCCAATCCGACCAATCACAGTGGACCTCAGAGCCCTGTGGGAAGAGCACTCGGTTTAATCATTTGTAGTGCCGGGGTGGGCGGGATTGAGGACACCGCAGTGAAGATAAACCCCACACGCTCTGAAGAGGCTTGACCAGAGCTGCAAATCGAGATGACTCCCTGTTTGAACACTTCCTTTGTCAACAACAGTGCAGAGAGACAGGAAGTTCAGCCAGTCAGAGAACAGCTGAGCCAGCAGCTCATCTAACATCATCTACAGTTTATTGTGGCGGGCATAACCGCAGCTAGGTAAGACTCTTCACTTCTCTTTCCTCACCTTTACATGACTGACTGCAGCAATGCTAACGTGAGCTAGTTATTGAGCAGGTGACCAAGTTCTGCTGACACAAGTTTGCTGGTAGAGTTAGAACCAGGTGTCGGTGAACCTGCTTTTCTTTTTTTTCCACCTCATGTCGGTCTGCAGGTCAACTCCCATCTCTCCCAGCCTCGTACATAACACACAGTGGTCATGCTCTTTAGCTAGCATCTAAGAATAGCTGGCTACAAAGCTACTCAATTGTGGAACTCAGTGTTCTAACTGTTGCTGTGTTAATCTAGCAGGCTGCTCCCATCACATGGTTATTGCACCCTGCCTAGCACATCGTGAAATGACATGGTGACCAGTGGCTGAGCCCCTGAGCTGCTGTTACTTCATTTCTACCTTTGTACTCGTCACAGTTACAACAAAGATAAAGATAAAATGAAACCATGTGATTCTATGTTCAACACCTGCCATTCTGACCCTGTTCTCACACAACATACACCCTGATGATTCATGTGATTGTCCTACAGCCAAGTACGTACAGTGTGTTTAGTAAAATTGTCAAGTACTTCCCCGCCTGACAGACTTTCTGGGAAGTGGTAGAGGGCCGACCTTCCCAAAATGTCAAAATGTTTTTAACACAGTGACGATCCCCGATCTGAATTGCAATCTTTCGTCCCAGTTTTGAAATGTTCTCTCGAGAATATCCAGACTCCAAGCAGCCTGTGAACTTAGCTGTTCCAACCATTTGAAACTCATTATTGCATCAAAGGTTCCATATCCTCAGCTGATAGATTGTGACAGCCTCACGCACCTCTTCCCATCTGTTTGCTGGTATATGTTAATCTTTAAAATTCATAAGTAGCCACTGTTCGTTCCTTCTGCATACATTTTGTGAGATTATTTTTTTTAAACATACTCAATATGTCAGGTCTTATTTATTTTCCTGTTGACTCTGCTATAAAAGACAGTGCTGGGTTTGAATGTCTCACTCACATAGCTTCAATGAGGTTTTGGAACATGCAGCTGACGTGTGGCTACAGAAAGTTTAGAAACTTAAAAAATAAATAGAAAATAAACATGTGCGAAAACCGGTAAGGTTTCTAAATCCAGTCATGTCAAGTCTTGACATCAGTGCTGTCATTCAAAATCTTTTTAACACAGTGACGACCCCCGATCTGAATTGTAATCCTTCGTCACAGTTTTGAAATGTTCTCTCGAGAATATCCAGACTCCAAGCAGCCTGTGAACTTAGCTGTTCCAACCATTTGAAACTCATTATTGCATCAAAGGTTCCATATCCTCAGCTGATAGAATGTGACAGCATCACGCACCTCTTCCCATCTGTTTGCTGCATTTATCACAGTTTTTCGACTGCTCTAATTTGTCAGTCTGTGACAACTGTTACAGGACCTCATGAAATACAGACTGTGCTGTTGTGCATTTTCTGCCAGATGCTTCATTTTAAGGTGGTTGAACAGATTTGTTGTATAACCTTTGGAAGTGCTGTCCTTGGTCTTCATAGTTTACAGTTTTGAGAAATATCTGTGCATACCGGAACTTCTACACTACCTACATCAAGTCCTGTTAGCTTTTCGTCTCCCCCAGCTCACATTGTGTTTTTTCAAATAGCCTAGATGGCTGTGCTGATGGACCAAAAGTTGTACGCATCTCTCTTGTAATGTGGATCTATGTAATAGATAGGTTAGATAGAGAGTAAACATCATAAAATGTAACAATCTCTGTAGTTTACTTGAACAGCAGATCATGGATGTCTTTAAGATTGATCACAATATACAATTGTCAGATCGCCCAATGAAAAACGCCTTTAGCTGCTGTTAGTGTATCTCCTTCTATTTCTTGAAGAGCCCACTCAAGCTATAGAGTCCCAGCATACAGATGAGAATGGATGGGAATATGAGCACAGTCAAAGACTAGTGTGCTCTCCGCTTCAACCAAAGACTAACTAAACAAACACAGGCAGCACATTAACCATTCAGCCAATCAAAAGCCAAGACTGACTGCAGTGTCAATTGGTCCCACTCAAGCCACAAGATGCAAAGCAAATGTGTAACTGCTGATTCGTATCAAATCAAGCATGTCAGAAAAACCTTTTGTAACAATATTACATGAATGACTCCAACGACTGTTAGATCTCCATCTGTATATAATACGATTTGAACGGACCCAACTTGGTCTCATGATCATGTTTAACATCTGATATCATTTCTATCACCAACCCCCCCATGCTGCCGCCTTCTTACAACACCAGTGAACACAGGTTTTTACTCTTTTCTTTTTCTGATTGCTTCTCTTTGCCAGATGTGACTGAGATTTGGAGGCAGATGCGGACTGACTGAAAACCCTGTCGGCAATCTCCCGGTACATCGATGTGTATAATTTTCTTGAAGTTTGACCCCCGGCCTGCTTCCAAAAATGCCTACAGGTAGGACAATTAACCCTTTGATTATATGTTGAGAGTAATTGTGCTACAGCACATGCAATGTCCGCCATGGAGTAGAATAAAGGGAATTCAAAAAGAAAGCAATTACAAGGAAAAATATAGAAGATCATGTTCCAGAAAGACCAGGAAATGCATTAGATTGTGTTCAGAAAATGTAGCTTAAGTTTATTAACAGCCAACTTGAAGTACTGTAGCTACAGCTGAGGTGCAAAGAACAGGCAATGCTCACCAGAATCAGTCAGATGATGAAAACTTTGTGTTACAAAATTGTATTATCTTCAAAAAAAACCTCTCTAGTGCACATAGGTCAGAGCACAGTCATAATTAAAATTTAAATACAACTCTGCCACTATGCTAACTTCTTGAATCTGAAGTCGGACAGCAAGTGTAAAATCCCCAATAGAAGGATAAAATATCGTAAGCACCTGTTCACTTTTGATTTCAGTGCAGAAGTATACAGGTATATGTTAATCTTTAAAAATCATAAGTAGCCACTGTTCGTTCCTTCTGCATACATTTTGTGAGATCATTTTTTTTAAACATGCTCAATATGTCGGGTTTTATTTATTTTCCTGTTGACTCTGCTATAAAAGACAGTGCTGGGTTTGAATGTCTCACTCACATAGCTTCAATGAGGTTTTGGAACATGCAGCTGACGTGTGGCTACAGAAAGTTTAGAAACTTACAAATAAATAGAAAATAAACATGTGGGAAAACCAGTAAGGTTTCTAAATCCAGTCATGTCAAGTCTTGACATCACTGCTGTCATTCCCTGACAATGCTGCAATGCTCCCTGTTTTATCTTATTCTAGGAATATCCAGTCTGCCACTGAGCTGATGTGCAAATGGGCACAGACAGCAGCATATTAACAGTTGAGTTAAAGGAAAAATATTTTTGTAGTTGTATCATTCGTTTTTTAGATATAGATGTTCCATATCTAGTTTTGGACAGCGACATAATTGCTAATGGAATGGCATAACTCCCAATGCAGAGCCCCACCTGTCATATCTTCCACATAATAAAACAGAAAACAAGGCAAATTTAGCTGAAATATACAAATTTTAAAGTGCTGAATAAATCTTTCTACAACATCCACATGCTCCTCTTGCTGTAAAGGATGACATCTTTCAGTGGACCACACAGACCATCTCACTACGAGCAGTCAAAGTGGTTTGCAGAGTGATGTAAGTCCAGCTTATTATATATATATATCTCCCAAGCTCTCTACCTGGTCGTACTCCATCTCTGTCCTTCCCTCTGGGTGTCCGACCCTGCCTGAGGATATCACAGTGGAGATGTGTTATGAGTGCTGACTCAGAGCTGAACCTGGGGAAAGGTGAAACATGCTGTGTCCTAATGTGATTACGTCAGTGCTTTATATAAACCACTAGTTGCAGAATTAGGTTCCCTGTGCCATGTTGATGTCTTAATCAAAAGAAATGTGTAGGAAACTTGGACAAAATTGGACTGAAGGGAGATTAAAGTTTCATTAAGTACAATTATTACACTCCCACGGCACAAAATGACAAGAGTGTATCTTCAGGGGTGAAACGGCTGCATGTTCAGCACAAATGAATCAGTGATTAACCACATGCTGAGATTCCCCCGTTTTCCAAACTCAAGTTTCCAGCCCTTTTCAGAATGTCAGGGTGAGAGCTGTGCTGCAGTCAACCAGCCAGTATTGTAGTATTATTATAGCCCTTAGTCAAATCAGTGTCATTTAGATATGCTCCACATGCGGTCCCTATAGGCTGCAATGTTCACTGCACCCAACAAGACAAAAGTGCTGAACTAAGCAAACATTAACCCGATTTTACAGAGCTGTTGCAACAGTGGGGATAAACCTGTCTCTCCCATAAAAGTAAATCTGCTAGTTAAATTATGATGCATGTTGTAAGCAAGTTGACATTTTGGCCCCACAATGGTTCATAAAGGAAGCTCAAGGACAGTGTTAAATGTTAAAGGGGACATAGCATGCAAATTCCACTTTGTTAGTGCTTCTACAGGTTAATGTGAGTATCTGGCATGTCTACCAACCCAAAAACTCTGGGGAAAAAACACTCGCGCGTTTTGTTATAGTTCCTCTAAGTCAGAAACGTCATGCTTGAGCGACTCGATTGAGCTTCCTGGGTTTTGTGTCGTAACAAGGCACTGGAAGTCAACGCCACACAGCCAGCAGTGTGGAAGACGTCCGCAGTGTTCAGCACTACTGTAACACCGGCACACACACACAGAGCCCCCCCACTCGTTATGCCGGGTTTACATCGGACGCGGAAGCGCCGCTGCGAGGCAGCGCAGCGCCGTTCTCAAGCGCGCAGCCGCCTGGCTGTTCACACGGGACGAGCATTTCTCCGCACTGGTCAGCCCCATAGACTGTATATATAAGGTCAGCCCGCGATTCTGCTTTCTCCGCTTGTTGTTGTACCCGTTGAATGTCGGGGTTCGGGGGTAAATGATGGTCTTCATAGCCCCCCCCCCCCCACCCCTCTCTTTCTCTCTCTGTCTGTCTGCTTGTGTGCTTGTAGTGGATGGGCAGAGGGGGACATTTAATTATGTGATTGGGAAAATTAAAACTCCAGGACAACAGAAGGGGAATACAAAGTATGGGATGCATATTTGATAATTTATATCATATAAAATATGTAATTTATATCGTTTAAAATCATGGGGGGGAGGGGGGAGCTGGCTCATTAGCATTTAAAGGAACAGGCACTCAAAACAGGTCACTCTGTGGAGGGCTGTTTTATACAGGGTAAAAAGGGTGCTGTTTGAAATGATCCTTGTGGTATTTTGACCAAAGTATGTTACAGACATTTCATTAAGACCCCAAGGAACCATATCAACTTGTGGTAAAATGGGCATGCTATGTCCCCTTTAATATTTGTTCCTCCTGAGAGCATGAATGTACCCAGCATAAATTATACTACAGAGAGCGATGGTCCACAACCTTTGTGTGTATATATATATATATATATATATAAATATAAATATTTTTAAAACATTCATGTTTCCTAGAGGATAAACCCGAATGACTTTTGTGACCTTTCCTGAGTCTAGCACTACCAGCAGCATTTATAGTTCTCACTCATTTGGTAAAGTACTGTATCCCGGCATTTAGTAATGGTTAGGCTCGAGGAAAAATCACATGGTCACCTAAAAGTTTTTCCTCTGGGGACAATAACTATCTGCAGATATTTTCATTAAATTGTATTTTCCAAAATACCGTGTCTAGGAACAGCTGGATGATCAAATGAAAATTTTACGTGATGTTAATGCGATCTGTTGACCAATAAATAAGGAATGTTCCTTTGGATAAATCCAAAACCAACAGTTGTTGCTGCTAAGTCCACAAGCCACTGTGTTTGTTGATTGGTAAAAAAAAAAAAAGAGTTGAGTATTCATGCACAGCTTTGATACCTCTCTGCTGCTTACCATCCTTCTTACATTATGCAGCTGGCTGACTGTCACTGTGATCCAAGCTGCGTATGTGATTTCCCCCTCAGGATCCGTTTGCAGATGCTCTCGCTTGTGCGGCATCATTAGTGTTAGCTTTGTTTTCAGGAGCAGCAGTGTCCCTCAGTACCATGGGAACAGGCTGCCATTATCCTTCCACGCACAGAGGTCGACCCCTATTAGGTCAGTTTAGTTTATCGGTTTGCTCTTACACAGGATCCACACTCGCATCCTGAAAGATTAATAGGGGGACCATTGCCAAGCTCAGAGGAAATACTCAGCGATTGTAGAGGTCAATAAATTTCATTTGCCCTTTTTTCTGCCCTGTGGACTTTTCTGAAAGGGTCTTTTAAGTGCCTCTCTGCAGTGTTTAAATCCTCAATAACCTTAAACTCTTCTTCCCTATATGTGAATCAGTTAGTTCTATTGGTAAATTTATCATTCATCATTTATGATATACCTTTATATGCTTACACACCATCGAGTACATAAGTCCATAATACTCTGCTGAAACGTGAATTCATGCTCACATGATGCAACAGTGAGAGGTCATCTCTTCCTCGAAGCAAAGTCAATAGTTTTTTGTTCTGTTTTATAACAGATGAACAGGAGAAGAGCAGGATGAAAACTTAGGTAAGCATACAGTGTGTGTGCTGTTGTGTTAATAATAGCCTATTGTATGTTGACAGAGGATGTAAAGCCACCTATTGGTCAATCAATCAATCAATCAAATTTTATTTGTATAGCCCATATTCACAAATCACAATTTGTCTCATAGGGCTTTAACATGGACAGTGACATCCTCTGCCCTTATTGGTGTTACATATTGTTGGTTCACAACTGACAGTAGCAGAAAGGCGTTGTATTAGGTAAAGGTCACAATGTAATTTGAAGCCATTATTGGCCTTAAGCATAAATACAGTATTCACTGACACCCACTGAGTAAGAACACAGCTCACGTGACTGTGACTGTGTCAGACTTGAGTCAAATTCAAGGTGATTTATTATAAATCAGATCACACTCATGTGTATGCTGTTTTACTCTTGTCTGTAGCTTTAAGTGTTTCTGCTGTAGCCTCGCTTTGGTAATAAAAAAACGATTTAGAGTTGTATATAACACCTGCGGGGGATATTGCTGCGGGCTTCGCAAAATGAGATGATAATTTGCTGATTTATTTTAAATCTGTCACAGGTTTCTGCTAACAATTTCATATGGTTTTAATTGTCTATATCAAAGTGTGTTTTATTTTTCAAAGAGTAGCTTTAAGGTTGGACAAATTATCTTTTTCCACACTGTCATTCTGTTTTGATGTTAACTCCTAAGTGAAGCTATAGGATGTTTACTCTGACTGAAATATTCAAGACAATTTCTTATGGTTGCACCATTCAATCTGAGTTTAAGCGTGAAAGGGGGAGGGACAACAGGGAAGACATTTGGTAAATGGCTAGTTTGGAACTGAACCTGCAGCCGCATCGAGAGAACACAAGCTTCTTTACATGAGTCACCCACTAAACCTGATAAACCTGTCAGTTAGTGGGGTTTAAAAGGTTAGAACATAATATTGACAGTAATTTAGATGTGAGAATTTATAAGATATGATTTTGGGGGTTTTGTTTTTGATTATGAGATCAGACCATTCAGTTGGACAAACCTGAATATTTCAGTTAATATCATGACATCAGAACTGATGCTGTGATTAGTTACAGTATCATGTGATTAACCTTGTCCACATCACTCACTTTTCATAATACACTGAAATAAAGAAGACAATGTAAAGGCATTAATTGATCTTAAAACGAAAAAGTGGAAAGTGGTCATAGTATATTTAAACATTAAAATCAAAAAACATCTGAACCAAGCTGCTGTATTACACTGACACGGCCAGTACACCAAAGTTACTTGGATCAAGTTCTTTTTTGATTTAACTTTTTCTTTTTGATCCTCTTTCCTTTGGTCATCATCAAAAGTGCACCCTGCTCCTTCATCTTGCCCTTTCATATCCTCTGCATCCGGCTCAGTCAATTTATGATGTAAAGGTTGGAAGTAATAAAGTACAATTACTTTGTTACTGTACTTAAGTAGATTTTTCAGATATCTTTCCTCTACCTGAGTTATAACTTTTCTGATGACTTTTTACTTCCACACAAATATCTGTACTTTCTACTCCTTGAAATTTCAAAACAGGCTGGTTACTCTTGTTTTAATGCATTTGAGGGGATTTATTCTTGCATCGTGGAGCGCTGCCTTCCCAATATCAAGAGAGATTATAACATGAATGGAAAATAATGATGATAGATGATTTCTTGCTGTATATCCATTTGTGCATATCATGCAAAACATACACAACACAATGCAAAGGACGTATCAAGATAAAACAGACAGGAGAGAAAGACTCAACTGTGTAGAAGAGGCACAGCACATATGTCCGTGACGAGGAGTAACAACATGGAAGAAAGTGAACAATCTGATAACATCAACAACGTCCACAACAAATCAGGGCAACAAAACATTCCTTATCATTGGCATTATTTAAATTAACAATACTTCATTCCATTGTAGCCTTCCCATTTCCTCCTGGACAATCTTTTATATATCAATTTTATATTTATATATTTAACCCCTGTTTGTAGTATATTGTTTTTTGTTTGACTTGAACTAAGAGTGATTTAAGTTAAATTGTTTTTGAACTTTTTTAATGGGACATGAGTCTCAGTTTGCTTTGCACAGATACAGTTGGTATGGTTTTTAGAGGGGTACTTTTTACTTTGATACTTTGAAAGTATCTGTACACATCTCGGGCCTTTTATTAAGCTGGGAAACCTACAGTCCAACATCAACATCAGTCTAATGATCACCCGTGTAAATCGTGACCGGTAAGACAATGGCCTACTGTCAGGAGGAATCTTTTAGAAAGGATGAGTAATTACACTACGTTTTGAAATTGCACAGTGCTTAATGACAATCGAGAATACAACAGCTTAAATGATTGCTGATGATTAGAAAGGTTTGCATGGGTCACAGATAAAGCACAGATACAACAGATGTAACAGGAAGAATAATGTTCTCATGACCCCTGAATAGTCTTTAAAGAGAGAGAGAAAGAGAGAGAGAGAACAACTTGATACAAATATATGATAAATTGTCAGCTAGGAAGGAAGATACAGTAAAGGATGGGATGTATGTGTTCATGATGAATGAGTCGCTGGTGATGGATCTCCTGTTCGAACCACTGTTGACCCGCTGTAATAACTCTTCTTCAAGAGCAGATGAACACGACTCGCAGAAGGAACAGTAATAAAAACAGCTTCTCTAACCTCTTTTTCCATCTCCACAGGCTGATTTTGGCTGCAAACAGAGATGAGTTCTACAACAGGCCATCCAAAACTGCAGACTACTGGGGAACTAACAGTGACATCCTCAGCGGTAAGTCAGTACATTTGATTCCATCTCGCCATAGTGAAGTGCACTGAATGAATAATTTAATTTGTCTTCTGTAACGAGAGATAAATAAACGTAAAAGAAAGTTAGATCTGTTACTTGTGCTTATGCAGGATTCATATCTATTTAAAGGAGAGATAATATGCTCCTATTCAGGTCCGTAATTTTTATTTGGGTTATTACTTGATACATAACTAATTACATGCTCTAATGTTCAAAATGGCATTACTTTCCTCTGAAACTTTTTAGCCTCTCTCGCTGAAACACTCAAGCTGCTTTCAGACATGCACTGAAGTCGGGACATTTTCCTGAAATTTTCCAGTTGCTGTATGTGAGAATGCAAATTTCTGAGTCAGTTGCTCCGGATATTGTCTGAAACTTTTCCTGCCAGCTCCCCCGAAAAATGTCCGACTTAGCCCATGTGAGAATACAGCAGGAAAAATGTCTGGAAAATGCACAGCGAGCAATTAGGTGTGTCAATGATGTTTCAAACAAGCAGCAGACGGAAAAAACAAATATCTAAGACGATCCATGCACGTAGGCGCTGGCGAAGATCTTGGATCTTGGAAAAGACAATGAGATTTGAGAGCTATTAGCCATAAAATCTGATGCCAGTGTCGATGTGCTGTAACCAAAAGCACATGATTTCAGCAGCTGACTTTATACACTATGCTATGCCCTGCCTCCTGCATGCTCTACCCATGTTTCCGGATGTTTCCCTGTTGTTGTGAACATGTCTGACCTGAACTATCTCCTGCTGTGTTCTTCATATGTTAAAACTAAACTCTGGAAAATGTCTGGACCCAATTTTTTTCCTGAAAACAGCTGTAGAGTTAGCTTGTGTCTCCTGAAGCCCCCTCCCGAAAATGCACGGTCTGCTCTGTTTGGCCAACTGGCCCACTGTGTTGTGATTAGTCAACTGCTTCCAGTGCATGAAGGAAATGTTGGCCTCCACTCTTGCTTTACCTTGCTTTGTTAAGGGCTGTGCCAGACTGGCCGCTAGGGGTGCATTATGCGAATGTGGGGCATGTCACGTAACATCAGTATCAACTGGACTACTGACGAGGCATTTCGGGAGTAGCAGTATTCTCTGGGGAGTAGAGGAGCTCCCTTTATCGCAGATGTTGGGCTTTTTAACTTCGCAGATCTTTTACATACACAAAAGATCTATATAACACATTCGAGGAAAGAAAAACTGAAGAAGCGTCATATGTCTCCTTTTAAGCAGTTCAGTCTCACTATAGTTGAAAGGCTCTATTGCAAGGGAGACCTGACCAAAACAGTTGTAATTTGCATATAAAACACCACAAAACCAAGAAGTGGATAAGCAGTTTAATTGATTTCGATGGATTAGTGTTAAATGTAGACCGTGTCATAAGCTTGATGAACCGTTTTGGCTCAGTGATAATGTGAAAAACCTGCAGATGTGGTGTTCGAATAGAGCTTTATTCAAGGCTAAACACCTTTCAATAATCAAGGAAGAATCTGTGTCCTGCACCTCAGAATCCAAAACACCCCCCGCTGCATCACAGGACATCTCCACCCTTAGTAAACTATATTTAATTGATTGATGTCCAATACACATTATAGCCAAGCAGGGGAAATCAATCATCCCTTTTTCCTGCTGAAGGAGGAAACGTAGAGATAGCCTCGTTGTTCATCAGTCTCCTCTCCCCTCTATAACAGAGGGGTCAGGACTCCACTAGTGGGCCCTGAATTGATGGCTGCTTTTATGCGATGTGACAGGAATAAATGGCTCTGCCTTATATGTGGGGCGGGTTGGTGGGTGGTGGAGGTGGGCAGAGGAGATATAGCATGACGAGGAGGGAAGTAAGCTATAGCTCCCAGTGGGATCAGGCGAGCCTTCTATCCAGCCCCCAGAGGAATACGATCGTTTGGCCCTCTTGGTCACTGTCAGTGTAAGTGGACCCGTCTCTATTGATCAGCAGGAAGTGCAGCAGACGAGCAGGGCTATTCTTTTTCTGTGTCAAATGAGGAAGAGGAAAGTGGGAAGAAAACAACTGATTTACAGATGGATTGATTTTTTTATTTCATTACTGCCAAAGCTCTACATGATGCTACTCCAATCAAAGGATATATTAAATGATTTGTTCCTCATATAATGCTTTAATGTGAGTGACTGTCCAGGAAGATGACATCATCTGTTAACCTTTTTATTTTATCAAATGTATCTTAATGTAGGATAGTTCAAGTTGTTAGTTCAAGGAAGGATGCTTTGCTTCAAAGCTTGCAGACTGAGGGTTCGTCTTACTGAGGCCTTGGCAACGAAATAGAAAATGGACACAAAAAAACACTTTATGAGATTGAGGTCAATGTTGGGTTAATACTTAACCAGTTTGTTATATTTCTTGCAAAGAGTTATGCAATATAGTGCTAAATACTTAAGAAATAGGAACTCTCTATTTAAACCTAATAAAATAATTTACCATTATGGCCTCATTACTGGAAACTTTTGTTTTTTAGACTGATTTACTTGTACACTAAAAGTCGACCAATCCAACACAATATTCTCAATAATTATCACCAAATTAGCTGTTTTTCTGAGAAACATAATGAAAATTACCCACTGTAATTCTATAGGGAAACGTACCTGTGTTGATCATGATGTAGGTTTCTTAAATCACTGGGAAAAATCCCCAAAAACATGAATAATGACTTTTCTGAACGGAATGTGACTGGGTGTTGCATTTTGTGGGAAAGGTTTGTAGTAAGGAGGAAACATGTATTCATCCGGTGCAGTGACATTAGGATCTTTTTTATTTGATATATTGTTTTCACCTTTTTTCATCAATACAATGACCTATTGCTACTTCTGTGTAACACAGGCCTGGACCTGGAGTATGGTAAGGAGGGAGGATCATGGCTGGGGATCAACAAGAAGGGCAAGCTGGCTGCAATCACAAACTATCTGGAAGGACATCCCAACCCTGATGCACAGGGACGAGGTGAGCCTGCCACGAACATCCAGTGTTAACTCACACAGCTCAAGTTTCCTCCTTACACTCACACCATTTACTTGATAATTGAACTGTTCCTAATGTATTAAGTATACTCATGCAATTTGAATAAGATGGCACTGTACATTTAGATGTCATCCACCATTTAACATCTAAGAGCCGTTTGGTGGTGGGGTACATTTCACATTTCAACTAATGCAGCACTTGTAACAGATTTTTGGTACTTCATTTTCTCTGTTATGACTAAAATGTCATTATTTTGCATCACAAATATTGCAGTGAGTCTTGTCTGTGTTGAGAGTGACAAGAGCTCTAAGCTCTCCATTGACTCACTGACTCACTGTGAGTTGAACAAGCTGCAGGGGCGACATAGTCATGTTAATCTTGCTCTCTTTTTTTAGCTGTATTTTATCCAGTGTTGAGCGTGGGGGTTGCACCTTAATGCCAATTTCAACTACATGACTTTCAAAGTCCTTTGATCTCAACTTTGCCATCAACAGTGTAATGCATTTTTATAACAGGAAAAATAACTTGTATTTTATAAAATAAAATATTCCATAATTACACACTTACCTTTTTTCTAATTTTTGGGCTCAAACTCAAACTTAGCCCACGACCAAACTCATTTCTATAGTACCTCGTATAAAAGCAATATACAAAGGTCAGGGGGCCCCTCACCACTACATGTACCTTCACCACCATCACCTCATCTTGCACTGTGATTGGCTGTAGTTGTTGCCAAGTCATTTAGATATTTAGCCTACTAGAAATCTCATCAGAGGCTGTGACAAGTTCGGTACCTGACCCTAACTTTGAAGGATCCCATGAAATTATTTTTCTGAAAGTTGAATACATCGATCATGTATTTATTTTTTCAGGTTTATCGAGTGCATGAATTAAGAACCATTTCTTTTTACTGCCGCTGTTCTGCAGGGTTTCTAGTGTCCAACTACCTTATGGACAAGGATGTGGACAGTTACTCCTACCTGAAGAAGGTGTCATCAGAAGGCCAACTGTACAATGGCTTCAACCTCATCACAGCAGAGTTCAAGTGAGTGAAGGCTGTGGTGAAATGGACCTTTCACTGATAAAGCTGGGTCAAATAATTCTTAACATTTTCGGAGTCTATTCACCAAGTTTTGGGTATAAAATAGTTCTTTAAAGCGGGAAAAACATGTAACACGGCCGCTAAAGCCTGTCAGACATTAAGACGAGTTCTTTGTTTGACTGTGTGGGTGTCATGAGGTGACTTCTTATGGTGGACACACCAGAGACAGCGGCACATTCCTGCACACTGTAGGTTTTTAACTCAAAGATTTTTCAGCTTGTCGAGAATAGGTTGTCACTCTGTTCAGCTGAGTTCTGGCCCACTCTTACCTTGAGGCAGCATCTTTATCTCATGAAAAGCTGTGAGCTGTGAAAGAGCCAACATTAAAGTTCTGAAGAAACACCTGCACATATTTCAGAGTTTCAGACAAAGAAAAACTAGGCATCATTAAAAATAAAGAATCTTTTTTTTTTTCCTTCTCTGCTTCACCGGCCTGAAATAACTGAATTTGGTGACCAAGTAAAGATAGAAAAATCTAAGCGGGATCAGTGCACTCTGAGATAGGCCCCTCAATCATCGAAGCAGATCTCGGTTTTCTGCCAGCAAGAGTTTGGCTGTTCAGCTCCAACACACATCGCTGCCAAACTGTATCCCTGCTGGGGGAGAAAGAAAAAATCAGGGTTTCCACCTTGGAGTTTGGTGTCATGATCAGTGCATCCTCTTAACATGGCCTCAAGCAGGATCCCTCTCAAAGGGGATTTACTTATGCTTGTATATACCTTCTCCTACAGGGTTAGCATCTCTATTAGTTCTACACTGGTATACGGTTCATATGGTGGATTATTTTTAATAACAGGGTTAAAGGTTACCACAGGGTCTTAAAAAGTAAAACAAATAAATAAAATATAATTATCTGAATTGTAGGCCTAAATGTGTCAAAATGTTACTAGGTCTCTAAATATGTTTAAGTAAGCCTTAATTATGTTAACGCTTATTTAATGCTACTTCAGTTGCCCTTCAAAATTTATTTTATTTTCTTTCAAGGGAAATGTTTAGACAGCATACATAGTTTGTAATCTCTCCGTATGTTGTAGATCTTTCTCAAAGACCCAGATATTAGCTATAGACTGTATATAAAGATGGACGACTATCCAGAAATCAAGATGAAATATCCTGGACATGAACGCTGCCATTTATCTATCTAGCTGTTTGGAGCCACAGTCTTTGCAGTAGTGACTGGGGGATTGAGCTTCAATAGAGAGGTCCCATCTATTAACGCACTCGACCAATCTCAGGCTCAGCCGTCAATCAGCTTAGTTATTAAAGCCAAACTTACTAGGAAAAAATTATCACTTTAACATACATCACCATCACAACTACCTAAAATGACAGAAAATATCTTTGAGAAAAGTGTATTTAATGTGTATTTTGATACAGTCTTTTATTACGCAGTAATTAAAATACAAACAAGACGAACAAGGAACTGATAATTGAGTCAAAACCCCCTGTGAGAATTGATCTCAGTACACTCGGCTTGGTTGTGGGAAAGCGTATGGATAGCTACTGTCTCTGCATGACGTTTGTGACATAATGTAGCATTTGGAGTTACATTTTTTTATCAGGCTACTTGACCTTCTCTAAATTTTTGGGAAGTTTAAGTAATTCTCTTATTCTCTGGGACTCTGATATTCATTTATATCTGTCACACTTGAAGTGGACTTATGTTTCCTTCATTATGGTCTTATAAATGTCTTAAGAAGGCCTTAAATTTTACTTGTGTAAACCTGTCAGCAAATCATTACCTCCAAAAGGATGCACTGTACAGGATGTAGTGCATTGAAGCCATGTGTCGTTCATATTTTAGACAGATATATTTTATACTTTCAGCTTCATGATTTCGTTGAAAACTGCAGCCAATCTTACTGTTTAGGTTTTAGGAGAATTAGGCGTCAGCTGTGCAGAAACCAGACAGAGGCACAAATAAAAACAAAAAGACAAAGCTGGTGCTGACTGGGCTGACTACAACAATAAGTGCTGACAACTGGTATACAACTGGTAAGGTGCGGCAGGGTGAGCCTTAAGCCAAAGGACATAGTGTATTGTCAGACTGGGCTGCTTGGTGAGCTGGCTGAGCACAAAGAACTGCATGTAGAGAGATGCAGAGAACAGGAGATCACACCCAGCCAGGATCACACAGGAGCAGCACTCAATCTGAGGCAGAGCAGAAACACACATTCTGGCAAAGCATATATGATAAAACTAACTCCCAAAGGTCAATGTTTCCAAATTGTTGTTAAATGTTAACCCAGTAAAGAAGAACTTAAATATGGACTTGATAGCTACATACTTAAAATAAAGACTAAAGCTTAATGTCCCTGCAAAAAAAGTCAACACCAGTTGATGTTGCGAGTAGAAGCATTGTTCTTGCATTGCAGTATAGAGCTAGTTTGTCCCTAAGATTACAAGTGTGAGGCGAAATGTTCAGATCAAGCCGTTATGACACTTGTACAGACAAGACAAATACCTCTTTTACTCCAAAATTAGCAGGTACAGTGTATATGCAGGCTTTTTAAATGCGGGTAAACCCGATTTAAAAAAGACAATTGACTCCTTTCCCATTGTGAGTTTGCCTCTCTGTTTAATCCCCCTGTGCGTCATGTTAAAAGTGACTGATGCACCGACAACTGAGAGCTCTGTCACCTCGCTGTCTTGTCTCAATCAATCAATCAAATTTTATTTGTATAGCCCATATTCACAAATCACAATCTGTCTCTTGTCTAGTTTTGGTTTAACATTGTAATGATGGGATTACACTAAAGAATTTTGTATGACATACGTACCTCCTGTCATCATCACCTACGTGGGCTGCGGTTTGTAGACGCACCATGGTTCAGTTAGATCTGGTCTGGACTAAGAACACCTCTTTCAGACTAAGTTTTGGTCCTTGGTCTAGACCGGGGTCGGAAGTGCCTTTCACACCTGTTAATTTGGAGTGAACTAAACTGAAGGAGTCAGGAGGAAAGTCACAAGGTCCGGACCAAACAAGGGTGATTGTGAAAGCTAATATGAAATGGTCCTTGGCCTTCAATATTGGGTTTATTTTAGAAAACAGAAACTCACTCTTAAATCCAGTTGTCTTTCTTTTTCGATTTTGATTATAGAAAACACCACCCTCCAAACTGTTTACATGTGCAGTATTACTCCTACTAGTCCTCCATGCGCACTGTTTTATCATGCAGAGAAACCATACAGCTTATGGGAGAAACCCAAAGCTGGACAGGCCTCCTGTGCCAGTTCCACTTACTAAACTATAATAGGACAGTTGCTGTTTGATAGAGTTTACGAAGGTCCCAAGTTTGCAATATCTGCACAAAATAATAAGTAGTCTCAGCTTCAGAAGAAGCGTGAGTTTCATTTCAGCCTTTGAAATCTCTTTTCACATAGGACCCAGCAGATAGATTGCTTAGATTTCATTTTCGATCAGAAACCATTAGAATATGCAAATGTCCATATTAGAGGCGGGAGCTATAGTTGTGCCTGCACTGAAATTCCTCTTTAATGAATAAGGTGGTGTACAACGCCCATGAGACACCAGCCAAGTTGAAGACGGTCTGTGTTTATGTTGTGGTGGCTTACTGTCGGTGCCACTTCAACTACAAATAGTGATGACACAGTAACAGAAAGCAAAGCTACGTCTTCACTGCCATCATTACCAGCCTATTAATTTCCACTGTAGTGTGCCCAGCAGGTTAGAGGAAATGAGACGTCTAGTTTCTTTCCAGATCAATAACTACATGCGGTGGATATAAAGGATGATTTCTCATTCGTCTGTAACCAGAGAAGATGATTTATGATGTGGTGGTGGTGCTGTCATTTTTGTAGCATGCCGTGTCTCCACTCAGTTCTTGAGTTTGCGATCACCCTTATTGAAATGACTTGAAGTGTGTATTTAATACACAACTTGGGAGATATTAAATATTTACATGATTTATATATGACTTGTTTTTAATTGTGATACCTTTCAAACTAAAGTCGCCTTGATAAATAATCAATAACCGTGTTGAAATGTGTTTTACAAGTGGATGGATGGTTTGGTCAGTGGCAGCCATGCATTTTCAAAACATCCCACTGAGCCTTCCCTCAGTGGAGCTAATAACATACTGTATATAGTTATATTTTCATCTCACATATTCTCTGCTTGATGCTCTCAAGACTCCATATCCAACATTTCTTTTTCTATGGTGTCGGGTTTTGATCCCACTTTATGTCACTCCTGCTTTTAAGTCAGTGCCCAGAGATGATCCATTTTAATGAATATCTCCTCTGATGTTTGCCTACAAAGAAATGCCTCCTTTAATGCATTTTCAGTCAAGCAGAGAGTGGCTATTTTAGAAAAACAACTCTGGCTGGAAGAAAAAAAAACACTGGTTCAATCTCACGGTCTACAACCGTGTGGTGTATTCTTGGCAGAAATTAGTTTGAGCTGAAAAAGAAAAACAGCAGTGCAGCAGATGCACACGTTCCAGGGTATCAGGGATGGATGAACTCTCAACATGAAAAAAAAAAAGGAACTATGATGAGTATTTGTATTCCAGGCACTTGTAAGATTACCAATGGAGAAACATTCACTTTCTGCAGAATAAAACATAATTTCTACTGAATAGAATTGTCAGATGCTCACAGTAATTAGCTCAAATTTAGCCTTCATTGTAATTGAGTGAATCCAGGTGCCCCAAAATTGCCCAAAAAATCAATACTGTTGATTTTGGGCTTTCTACTTGTTAGCATGGGGTCATACTTTTTAATCAGAGAGGAGATCTGAATTCCACTACATTTATCTAACCGTTTAATTCTGTCTCATCTCATAAAGGCTCTTTTTTCTAGGTCAAATTAGATACGATTTCATTATTAATTACTAAAAGAACATTATGGTCCTATGTTTTATTTTTCAAGTCAGAAGTCACCTTTAGGCCAAATACAGTATCTGATGTTGAAATGTCAGTATAATTTATAAAGATTAAATCAAGTTCATTGTTATGACTGCGTGCCGACGACAGCTTTGGCCGGGGGGACGTCTATCCCTCCCATTTCTTGCGAATCCGATATCTCCGAAAAACCTTTTTCTTCAAATTTGGTACAAATGTTCACTTGGATTCAAGGGTGAAATGATTAGAATTTGGAGGTAAAAGGTCAAGGATCAAGATCACTGTCACCTAACAAAACACGTTTTTGGCCATCACACAAAAATACAAAGATGTAATGAAGTGATTATATTTTAAACGGTTAAAGGTCAACTTGACTGTGACCTAATGATATTCTGCAATAACACCTTTCTGGCCAATATTCAACACCATAAATCAGGAACAGAAGATGAGCATGTGACCATATTTCCTGCAATTGCACAAGTTGGCAGATGCATATAACATGAACTTTGGATTCATTTCCGGATAGTGGGAGACCATCTTTTTTTTACAGTCTATGCTTTGGACAAATAGTACATTTGACCGTATGATGGTGACTGAAGATATTACAGTTCACCCTATGACTAATCTGAATACCTGTAACAAATTTCATGGTAACCCATCCAGTAGTTTTTGAGATATTTCAGTCTGCAGTAGACCAACTCACAGAGCAAATCCATGTAGCCATATTCCGTAATATGGAGAAATATTATTAGAAATGGACAAGCCTCAGTTTTCATTTCCATTCCATTCCTGTAATGCCCGTATATGTGGGTGTACATGCACAGATGTGTGTGATTGGATAGGAGTTTTCACGTTGCCATTACCGAGGCGCCCCCCCATCAATATGCCCATCTACATTCTGAGCTGATGATGTCGAATGCTCTTCCAGCCATCTCCAGGCAACTACACCACAGCTGGCGAGGGGGAAACCGCTCAGCCGCCTCAGTATAGAGGACTCTTCATTAGAACGTCTCCCAGGCAGCATACTGATTACATTTCTGACTGAGATCTGAAAAAGCCATTTTTCGACTCTTCCCTCCTCGTTCTCTCCCTGCCCACTGGCCTTGACCTCCTGCTGTTCCCTCATCTCAGCTCACATCAACACACCGCGCACCTGATGGGACTTCCGATAGTGTTGCCAGTTTGAATAGGAAGAAATAGAGCTATCTCTCCCGAAGTCCTCCACCTGCTACCACCGTGGTCAATTGGATGCACATTCCAGGAAAAGTGTGTTTACAGAGATAGACACCAACTCTTTCTGATCTGGTGTTTGAGTCACAGTATCAATATAGTGTTTCAGACAATGTGTTTGCCCCCAGCAGAACTAACAACGAGTAGAAACCTTTACAGACGCCTCCATTTCCTTTTTAAATTACAGTGCCATCTGGTTCCCACTGAGCAACGGCTGTGTACACGCAAATATGAGGGGAGACTGTTATCACCCGAGTCAACACTGGCCAGTTCTGCTGTGTTCATAGGAACCGTAAGAACACAGAAAAGGCAGCTTTTTATTCTGATTGTTCAGCTGGCAACAACATTAAGGTTTTTTTATTTGTTTTTGCCAGAGAGACTGTGTAACGTCGAACTTCAGCTCTGAGGATTCTCTCGCAGCTTCTCGGAGAAACATTGTCCTGCCTTTTAGAAAACACCCTCTCCCAAGAACTTTACACAAGACAGATGAGCTCTTGTGCAAACAGTTAAGAATGAAACAGAAGCAACTGGTGTTAGGAATGCGTGTTAATCTCTTATAACTTGTGGCCAGGTTATGAAAGGAAGCGTGCATGTGTCGTCATATTATCCCTCAGTCCTCAGTCAGAGATAACAATGTCCCCATTAAGATAATATACCGACAAATCAGATGAGATCAGGTGATGCTAAATTCAAGCGTATTTATTGTCGCGTCACTTCTCTTCTGACATTAGTCTGTCTGTGTAGCTGACCTAACAGATCATGAGGAAAAAAGAGATAATCATTTTACCGTACGCGTGCGTCACAGTGAGGCTTTGATGAGCATATCAACAAATTATACTTGACTCTTGGAACAAATCACAAGCAAAGTTACATATTTCTTGTGCATCAAAATTCAAAGCAAATTTACAGAATACATTTAAAACTCACTAACCTACTTGTAGGTGAAATTCATATTTTTCATCACAGAGACTGCAACTAGCTTAATTAGTCTTATTGATCAAACCGTTGTTTGGCCTTTAAAACAGAAAATAGAAAGTCCCCATGAAAAAGCATTAAATCTTTATGTTTGAGAAATAGAGCTGGGCAAAATTATATCAAGATAAAAATTCAAGTCAATTTCGAAAATCATCACGATAAATGTCACAATTATATTTCTTTTAAGTTTAAAGACCGATTTTTGCTCCTGAGTGAAGGTTGTGGTTTTCTCTTCTTTATGAGGAGAAAAGGAAAAGTACTTGATAAACAGCTAAAATCTTTACAAATCTGAGGTGGATGGTTTATGTGTTATATCTTCTTACTGTGGTTATACAATGTATGAGAGATATATCAATGTATATTGAACCTTTTTCATATTGCCACTGAGGAAAACTTTATCACGATAATTATTGATATTGTTTAATTGCCCACTGCTATTTAATCAATTAATCAGTTGTTTCCGCTCTTTACATCACATACAAAATCTTTGTTAATGGGTTGTATGGCAAACATTTTCCACTTGTGTTGATATATGTTATCGACCACAGCTTCACCCCAGTTGCCTGATTTGTATTTTGGCATTTAAGACCATAAAATGAAGCTTATTGCAGAGCAACAGGACCGGCAGCATATTCTGCTCCTGTCCTGCCAGCTCTTGACCAGGAAACTATCCAAGTCAGATGCTGATGCAGTGTTGCACCACATTTCAGACGGACTGATGTGACTGGGATAGATGTCATAAAATTGACATGACAAAATGTATTCTCCCTACTACTCAAAGGATCTGGTATTCATTGTCCTGTAGCAGATCTGCCATCTATTTCAGACTGATTTTTCAGACTAAATACATTTCCTCGAAGTGAGGAGCGATCTAACACCTAAACTAATTGGTTGTGGTGGTAGTGAAAGGTGTTTTCTCAATGCTAATTTGTAAGTTTTAACATTACCCGGTTGTTCCTTTTGGATAAGACTTAAATGCTGCTTTCCAGGACTGCACAGGAAAGCAGTCATTAAAGAATACTGTGTGGTGCACGATTGATATTCTCTCTCACCCTGAGAACTCATTTCATATCATTCCCTCCTAAGTGCTCCTTAGAACATCATCTTTGCTGTATTTGGAGTTTCTCAGACACATTATGACTCTTACCACCGCTTTCATAATTGGATATGAACAGGTTTAATCATCACTAAATGCGATCTCTAATTTTCTGTCTTCCTGTGTCCCGTGTAGAGCCAAACAAGACACTGTGTGTTACTATGGAAACAGAGGCAGCCCTGAACCCATCCATCTAAAAGCAGGTCTGTTTTTAATATGGTTGCTGTAGAAACTGTTCCTTTCACATTTAACTCTCCTCTCTCGGCCTATGGCCCGTTCCTGTTGTTCAGACAGTTCAATGCTGATATTTCTCTCAGATGGATGATGTACCACAAGGTCACAGAGCGCACTGGACATTTGTCTGTATCTTTCATGTGCTCCTCGGCAGGAATCTACGGATTGAGTAATTCACTGCTGGAAACTCCGTGGAGGAAAATGCTACAAGGCAAGCGCCACTTCACCAGCGTTGTCAACGACCAATCCCTGTCCTGTGATGGGCTGGTGCAAGAGCTGCTCAATGTCCTCAATAACGAGGAACTGTGAGTGATGAACACCCACCCACCCATTCCCTTGCTATAGAGTCACACCCACTAATGACACATCATCTTCATTTGTATCTGTTTAGTAAATATTTCTAGGTTTACAATTTTTTAGGGACTTAATAATATCCCACTGAAGGTATTTTCACCAGAAATATGTAATTTTAAGTGAATACTTTTTGGACCTAGAGTTATTTACTCTCATACTAATGGTTAGAGAAGAAAGGAAATGCCACTCTTGTGTATTTAGGATTAATAATAAACTTCTGCCAACTTAATTAGCTCAGTTTAGCTCAGCTTAGCTCAGCTTAAAGCAACACAATGTAACTTTTACTGAGCAACAGCGCCCTCTGCAGCCACTCATGGTGATTAATTCTGTTGGGCTCCTTGTCTGAGCGATTAAGTGTTTTTCATGTGGTGAAAAAACAAAGCCTGTGTTGAGCGTGGCTCTGACTGTGTACTCCCACCCACTGAGCTGAAACACAACTGACCCATGATTCCCGGCTTCCTAAACCTGAAGAGCTGCTGCTGTAAAAGCTGCTGCTGTTTTTATGTCTTTCTTATTTACCTACACTTTGGCACTACTCCTGGTCTTGTTGGGTCTGATTCTGGTAACCACGACCATCAGTCAGCTTCACACCACTCAGGAGATTGTACCCACTCGCAAGAACAGACGTTCAGGGTGAGGAGTGGGAATGAAAGCATCTACTCTTCCCTAATCCAAGTCGGTGTAACATCAAACTAATTTTGAAGCTGCTATTTTAAGGTAAAAAGTTGTAAATTGTTGTTTTAACACAAAGTAGAGTAACAGGGGGGAAAACCTAAACCTATTCCATCTGAAAGACACAAAAATTCACCTTCTAACACCTCTAAAGTTCATCTACACGTCTCTTGTTTTTGTTCAATCTGAACAACAAGTTGTGGTATGATGGGTTATTAAGTGCTGGACTATTTTTGGCCATGTTTAACTTTATATAAAAACTGATCACTGATATTTCCGTAGCATTATGTTTCACTGTTACTAAACTGTCTCCCTGCTAGAGGTTTCTTCCAGTTAATGAGGGAGTTTTTTCTCTCCACAGTCGCCAAAGTGCTTGCTCATTTGGGAACTGTTGGGTTTCTGCCTTGAGATAAATTATGATTAGGTTGTACAAATAAAATTGAATTGAATGGAACGGTGGGCAGAAAGGCATGCCAGGTGTGAAGAGACAAACGCTGTCCACTTGACGACTGTTGGTCCCCGAGCCCAGGAGTGTTATATGTTGTGAAGGGATTGCTGACAGTACAGCAGAGAATGATGTACTGAAAACATGTGACTCTAAAGGATCCTAAAGAGGTGTGTTGTGTTCGTTTTCCAGGAACACACCTGATCCTGCTCAGGAGAACCAGGGTGAGGGCTACAGTAAGCCCATGCTCCAGGCTTTGTCAGCGGTGTTTGTTCGCTCATCTCGTTATGGCACAAGGTCAGTGTCTTCCACCCACTCTACCACTACCACCCCCCCCCCACTGACAGCACTGTGTTAGGCTGCGGGATCATAGACGGAAGAGAAGAGAAGTGTTGGTACATAAAAACCTCCAGTGTAATCAATCCTCCACAGCAAGGGGATTGTCTGGACTGTGATGCCACAGTGGATTAGAAGCTACAGAGACTGTCCTGTAGCCAAAAGGTCAGCTGGTCAGTCTTTGCCAGAGCCGTCAAAGTGTAGTTTTCTCAAGGCACTGTCTGCTGCCTCTGCCTCTGTCTTGATAACCCCGTTTAGCTGAGTACCTCAAGTTTGAAAATGTGACTTTTAATGATCATATTTGTCCTCAGCATTACTTACGCTGTTACTTACGACGATCTTACTTACTTACACAACAAGAATGCCAAAGCCATGAGACGGAAGCACTACCACAATGGAAGTGAGCTACAATGGATTTTGACAATGAAACTTTCTACTTACTACGATCAAGTGTGCCGTCGTTTGCCGCTTGGCTTGATCTGTTTTTTTACAACGGCTCACTTGACAGCAAGAAGTAACTCGATTCAGTCAACATCTGTCACTCACTTCCACTGTGGTTGTGTTTCCATTGTGTGGCTGTTGTAGTTGATTCAGCGCTGCATTTGTATTGTGGCTTTTGCATTTGTGTTATCGTTAATGCACTTGTGTTAGGCATCTCGGCCACCGTAGTTACTCCTGCCATCTGCATGTCTAATTCGATTTATTTTCAGTCATTCATTTTATATTTATATGTGTTTGCTTGTTTTTATGTGTCCCTGCCCATTCAGGACCAATACAATAATCCTGATTGACGCTGAAGGGAACGTGACCTTCACAGAACGCACCATGCTCAATTGCGACACAAGCAAATGGAGCACCAACTCTTTCCAATTCAAGCTGGAGGGATGAAGACATGATGGAGGAGACCCACTGTGTGCCTTTTTGCATTACCCTAACTTTCCTCACCCTCTGTCCCCATCACCTCCAACTGTAAAACACAGTTAAAATCAGTTAAAAAGACCTTTAAAAACCCATTGTATGTGAACATGAACTCTCATTTGCACTTTTTCTTTCAGGTGGCAGCAATATCCACCTCATTAACAATAATGACGTGTTTTTCTTGTTCATAATTTAAGTTAAAATGCATCTTCTGATACACATGTACGAATTTGCAAAGTTGCCAAAGAACATTTATAATTTAGAAAATACATCTCAAAACAGGAGGGTGGGGTTGCTTGAAAAATTCCAGTTTCTATCATTAATCATTTAAAACTGCAGTCAATGCTTTTGTTGACAAGATTATATGAATGCAATCTAATTTATTATTGATAGTGTCAGATTTTTAACTTTAAATCCATGACATGGGTGAATACACCTAATACACAATCTCCAGACTGCAATTTGTAGTTTCATTAGCTAGAACGGTTAAAAGATATATGCATATCAATAATGCATATTATTTTCTACACTCTTCCATAGGGTTGTCATTTTATTAGAGAATGTTTATTCAGGTTTTAAATCACAGTAATTTCCATCGATTAGAGTCACAGCTACTGTTTTCTGCCTTAACCCTGCACAACTATTGTCTCACTACTGATTACAGCAGTGAGTTCATTGTAAAATGCAAATAGTTTCGAGGTAAAGTGATACATTTTACAGCTGTTTGACAATAAAAGACTACCCTCAAACTCTCATGTCTTGTTGTATAATAATTGTTCAGAATGTGAAGAACCAAATTTTTTTGTAACTGCACATGTTCATGCACCTGTCTGCAGAGTTCTGCATTTTACTTAACAGCTGGCTATTCTTTTACTAGAAATGTTTTACTTCTGCTTCCTGTTTCTTTCCATCTTTCCTTTGCGTACATAATGGTCTACATTTCCTCCATCTTGTGCATGAAGGCGTTTTTTCAGTGAGGAAGCACTTCATCAGTGGTCGTCTGGGTTAAGGTCGCTATTCAGATTCCTCTGAATGTTAAACAACCCACAGTTAATGAGTCATCTGTCACGTTTTGAAGTGTATAAGCTACATATGAAGCCTCCTCAGTTAACATAAGGTGTATACTTCATCAGACTTGTTCTCTACAAAAGTCACTTCGTCTTTTCCACTTATTCTATGATTCTTGTTTTAATTTGTATCATCTGTTCTTTTTCCTATGAAAAGTCTAAATGTGTGCTGAGAAAATGTCAGTATCCCTCATTAAGGAAAAAGAAAAATCGATGTGATTGTTATAAATGAGGCTTTTGCACTGAATTAAAGACAAATATTTATCCTTGTTTTAAAAATCTCTCCAATTACCCAAATCGTATCCTAGTTATTCCCAACTTGTTGTATCAAAAAGAAAAAAATGGCAGAAAAAGAAAAAGAAATCTCCAATATCCTTGTTCTATTAGGCTACATCCATGTACTACAGGGGAGAAGTGAAGTGAAGCTACTGTGTGTTATTTCAGACTAAAGACTATTAGTGACCCCAACTGGTAAATTGAGATATTGTGATTCAGTTGATGCTGAAGCAATCTGCTGCTCCAACACCTCAGGACTTTGCCATATATTCAACACATTTATAAGGGAATCTGATCAATGGCAGGTAGCCAGACTCTTTACCTTAACGGCAGGTTAACGGACACTGATAGTCAGAACAAAAGACAAGCGTGAAACAGGCCATGTTCATGATCACCCTCTAACTGCACTGCTAGTTATTTAGCTCCAGGGACGAGGAGGTTTGTGCCTAGGTCAGAGTAGACCCCTGTGGAACAAGGCAACCCCTTAATAGTGGCGAAAATTGGTAGTCCTGGAAATCCGGCGTCAGGAAGAGGCAGCACGATGTGCGAAGGCTGTCACTCAAGTAAGACAGGGGAAGTGGATGAAATGGGAGAGCATAGAGAAAAGGAACATCAGCTGGAAGGATCTGTGGGGAATGGAAGCCAGCAGGATAAGCCTCTGCTTAGAGCAACCTATTGAAAGGACCCTGGGAGGATCCTGTTGAAGCGAATGAGAGGAAGAGTCTGCAGTATTCAGACATGGCATTTGAGGCAGAACAACGTGGCTAAAAAGCAATAGCTTGCCCTGTGGTGGTTGGTTGCAGGGGTTTCATTGCAACATCCACCACCAGGTTGCTCAAAGATCTGGGGATTCATGGACAACCCCTGCACCAGACCATAACGTAAACATCAAACACTGCAGAACCCTGCAGCCAATGGCTCTGAATCAGGAGGAAAGATCCCAACTGGGCCCCAAGACGCTAGGGACATGCACCCAGGTCTGATAACCTGTGGTGGGCCTGCCTTAGAAGAGGGTGTCTTGTGATTAAAAGGCCGAAACACCTCATGACACAAAGGTACACAACTGGAGATATGTCCCTAACATCCGCTGGTGGTCACTAACATCTGCTAACATGAACTGGTGGTCAGCATTAATTAGTGCAGTCTATGGGTAGAACGTACAAGGGATATTCTCCATCTTGTCCTATGTTCTAAAATGGGACAGCGTTTATTTAAAAAAGGCATAGAGGTAATGATGTCTGATCTACTGAGCAGGACACATGACTTTCATAGTGTTGCCATACAAGCCAGTAGCCAGTCAGATTTACCTTTAGCCTCAGTGTATCCTCAGGTTCAGCCTGTATTTTTGATCAAAAGGCCAAAACACTTGATGACGCCAAGGCGCACAACTGAAGTTATGACGCTAACGTCTGCTGGTGGTTGGCAACTTAATTTGAGCAGAAGAACTTCAAACGTACAAGGGACATTCACCATCTTATCCTATATTCTAAAACCTGTCACATAAAAGATCAAATATTAACTGTAAATTAAAGATGTCAACACATAACATGAACAACAGTTTTTAAATACTTACACTCTTATTTCACTCAATTTATGATTATTTTATTTAAGCACCATCGAGAGACATGGCTGACTAAGAAAATTAGTTCATGCATGTGATAACATTTTAAACATTTCACATGTGGTGTTTAACAAACTACAAAGTAAAAGTTTGTAGTGTTTATAGACATTACATACACACAATTATTGTAACTTAAAGTTATGTTGTTTTTCTTTAGTTTAAAATATTGTGAAGACTTAAACATTTAATAATTTGTTAATTCAAAATATATATGAATTCTTTATGTTTCCTTTATGTCTAGAATAAGAATTCTGGCGCTTAACATGCTGCTCGTCCAAGAAAACGGCAAACGCTTGATTGGTTGAATCGGTAGAACCATACCGGTAGCTGCCGCGGAGAGGCGCTGTGATTGGCCCGCTGACCCATCAATCATGAAAAAGCCGGTAGTGGAAGGCGGGCTACGGGGCGCTTTTCCGATGTGGTTTTTTCTCCAAGATGGCGGTGCTACCACCGAGTTCCTATGGCGGCTCGTCGCAAATACAATAATTTAGAAAGGTAGTCAGGCGCCCAGTAGGAGACAGTCGTGCCATATTTATCTGTGAGTATTTCTTCAATGTTTTACCTGACTGAGTTTAGCCTAGCTTAGCAGTTCTGCGGACGTAGACGTCTGTCCATCCCGGTGGCTGCTTGCTAGCACATCAGCGTGGACGTTAACGTTACCAGGGCCCCGCTGTGCAGCTGCAGTCTGAGCAGATGCGCTAAGACAAGAGGCTGTGCCATTCCTATATAACATTGAATTAGCTTGTGATATGGACCGGGTTAAACATTAATCGTATACCCAGGCTAAGAGACCCAGGGGAAAGTCATTTGTCAGCAGCTACATGTTAACGTCAGAATAGTAACAGGTACAATGCGCAGTCTTATTAGGCTATTGGTTATAAAGTTGTACTGACATGTACTCTCTCTGGTCCTCTCCTCCAGCCCCTAGAAGATCCCAGTGGAGGATGATCAGTGCCTAGATCCCATATTAAGCTGAATGCATTGTGATTTCCAATAATTGAGACAGTGATTCTGAAAGCTGTCTACATTAATGAAAAGAACAATGTAGTCAGCTTAGCATTTTCTCCTCTGGTACGTGGTCTATACAGGGATGTGCTTCTGCATGAATTGTGGCATTAGATAAGAAGGAAGTTTCTCTACAGGTCAGATTTAAATATACTATATTATTAGCCAGTGTATGTTGTAGTGGCTAACACAGATGAACATGGAGATAGATGATGTTCTACCCCCTCTCCCCTTGGAGCCACCTGATGATTTTGGCCGAGATGAGGGCAGAGCACCTCCACCACCTCCCCTGCAAACGTCCAGTGACGCAGAGGTAATGGACGTTAGCTCTGGTGGTGATGGATACACATACACCCCAGGGGACGAGGAAGCCCAGCCACAGCAGCCCCTCAGCAAGGGCTCAGTCACTTTCTGTAGCCACCTCTCAGATGAGGCCGGTCCCAACCCTGTGTGCCCGAGAACAGCTCGTCACGCTCCCCCGGTCACCAAGTTTCTACCAGACCTCAAGCTGCTCAGAGATGTTAAGATCCGTGTGAGCTTCACTGAAAGTAGCAGCAGCAGCAGCAATAGTAAAGACAGGAAGGTTCTGTACACAGGTGAAGGGCAGGAGGGAGGGAGTGATGATGGCTTAGACGGCCTGAACGGTGAGTTGCATGACTCAACTAGCGAGCAGGAGGCAGCTGAGGGAAGCTCTGGAGCAGGAAACATATGCAGGAGGTCAGAGGAGGCTGAGGTAGATCTGGAAAACAAGGTAGAGTATGCTGTCCTGGATGAGTTGGATGACTTCTACGAGAACTTCCTGGATCAAGACGATGGGGAGCAGGGCGGCTTTAAATCTGAGGTCATAGCTCAGCAGGAGCAAGCAGGTGACGAGGCCGTGGCTTTCTCATATGAGGTACGTCTGCTCTTGTTTCTGCAGTATCCCTTTTCATTGTCAGCTACACACCCAATTTCTTCATCCCTGTCAAACAGTAACATTATAATGATAGAGTATGTACAGTTTGAAAAGTACAATCCTCACAATGCAGGACTTTCCCGAATTGACTGCCATACACTTTGTGTCTTGTACCGAAGATGTATGGTTGATCACTTTTAATCAAAAAGCACCCCAACCTGTATGTAGCAATGAGGACCATGAAATAGCTTCCATGCAGCTTTATAACCAGTTACAATATAACTCACTGGCATTGGGATTGAGGCATTCAAAGCATAACATTTTTTTTTAACATTTGGTAAAAATCTCAACGGCCACTAGTCTTTCTGTTCACAAAGTTGTATCTATAGATAAATCAACACATAACACTGTAATGCTTGGTGTTCACATAGAGAAATATTTTTCAACAAAGTAGTAAGACCTCTGGTGTAGGCAGCAGATATCCAGGCCAGGACTCTTATCTTCTGTTCACCGTACACTTTACTGTCCGACTAGTTTCATTTATCACACAGGTTGAATGTTTCTCCACACAAAACAGAAAACCTTTTTTTTTTTATGTTAAAGGTCTGCATGACATTTTGACTTTTCTGCATATGAATACAGATGCATTAAAAAGCAGATAGCCAATGCATTGCACTTCATAGGTTTTGCCTCTTTTTCTCTCCACACTGTTTACCTGCAGGCAACCAGGGCCTGCTCAAACATGATTAGTCGAATTACAAACCGCATATTCACATCCATAATCTGTTTCTAGAGATTAACCAAAGTGAAACTGCCAGATAGTTCCAAATATTAAGTGCAGAATAGCATTGCGGTGACGTATTTGATGCAAGTATCATGATAGGTTTTTCCTTGAAATTTGCAAAATCACTTATATAGGCTTTGTTGTTTAATAGTGTAGTGTATAGTTTAGTTATTGGCACTAGGGATAAATGGCAGCAACTGTCACTATGTAATTGTAAGAAATATAAATTGGATGTTGCCTAATGGGCCAGTAAGAAAAGAATCAAAACTCCACAACAATTACTGTTGCAACACTGGGAAACCGTTCTGCATCAATAGATACAACAGATTAAATCTGGATCAAATGTCCCATAAGGTAACATACATTTGAGTTTTTCTTTGTCTTTGCTTTGTATTACTGAAAATGACAAGTGAGATACCAAATGAGGTCAGTGACCTTTTTATTTTCCCCAGTAAATGCTGAATTTCCTTTATGCAAGTTAATCAATAGTAACATTGAGGGATAGAAAATGCTAAATGCATCATTTAATTTGTGTTAGTTGTTTATACATTTTAAATATAATTTGTTTCCAAATTCAGAACTGGTAATTTTTACTGTTGTTGAAGTGTAGTTTTGGTTTTTCTTCCTCCAATGTTCAGTTAATTCATCACATCAGGTGAAGTCTCTTCTCAGTTGAAACATAAGAAATTCCTGTAAACCTGTGACCCATCCGTCTCTCCCGGCCCTAACCACTGTCTCTTCCAGGAGGAGTTTGACAACGATGTCGACGCTCTGCTCGAGGAGGGCATGCCAGTGCCAAAAAAGATGCGTCCAGCTGATGACAAAGATGGCGGGGACAGTGATCATCCATCAGATGGTGAAGGAGGTGTTCAGCCTATGATGACCAAGATTAAGACTGTCCTGAAGAGTGAGTGGTGGATCTGTCTGTTTAAGGGTTGGGCTCTATCAACGAATTTGCAGTTGAATGTAGTTTCAGTTCTGAGGGGCACAACATATTCTATTCAGTATGTAGTACATATGTGTATTTTGAAGCCAGTTGAATAGAACAATAGTCTACGGCTGTGTGCACTGCCAATATAGATTACATCACAAGGTTTCCCCCGGGAAACTGCCTTGCAGAGGTGGTAAGACCTGCACAACGAAAGTAGGTAAGCGTTTGTTCTGTGCTGTAGTGCTCAGATATAGTATCATGAAAAAAAAAGAATGACGAAAAATAAAACTACAGGTGAATTCTCATCCTATAAACTGTAGTGTATTTTGTTATTTTTTATTTTAATGTGGAGAGTCAACTCATAGGTGACAGAAGTTATCTCCAAGGTGGGTTTTAACACTCCCATACAAGATTGTCAAACTTAAACCAAACCCCAAAAAATGTTTTAACATAATTCCAAGCCTGTCATGTAACGAGACGCATCACTTAACCACATGATGTAATAATGTTGTAATTTGTGCCTGCATTTGCATTTATCCATTTGCTAGGTCGAGGGCGTCCACCCACTGAGCCTCTACCTGATGGATGGATCATGACATTCCATAACTCAGGCATTCCAGTCTACCTACACAGAGAAACTAGAGTGGTCACCTGGTCCAGACCATATTTCCTCGGGACTGGCAGTATTAGGGTAAGATGCTACACACATTTCATGCCTAAATAACACATCACCCTGATGTAAACAGTGCAGGGGTATTCATCATAGTATTAGTTGCGTCCCCATCCATGTCAGGTCTCTCAACCTAATTGTTGGTTCTATATATTGCTCCTCCTACCAGTTAAATCAGTTTAGGTGGACTCCAGTAGCATGTAGCCCTTCAAATTCTGGGCTTTGTGCTGAGACTCATTGTTGAGGATCTGCCAACAAATGCTTGTTCTATTCATGTCTGTATTTCTTATATCTCTATTCCTATGGTTTTGTAGAGGCCACCCAGCTCTTTCCAAAGTAACACTATGATGTGGTGATAAACCGTCATGTTGGCAGTATCAACTACTACACCACACACCAGTTGTTCTCCTCACTGTACATCCTGCTTCACATCTGCAAACTAGAAAGGGACTTTGAGATCTGGTGTGCCCTTAAGTCCTCTTAAATTCAATCCAGCCATACCAAAGTACACAGTCTAAACACACCTATAGATATAAGTTCCGTAAATATGCCTAATATTTTTCATCAAGGTCTCTGTATTATTTCTTTAGAAATTCACAAGAATTCAGAAAAAAAACTTTTCACTATATTAAATAAAGCAGGAAAAAAACCACTTCATTGATCAGTACCAACATTTTTTGAGTTCTTCCATGACTCATAACACATTCTTTGATTAAGTTGTGTGGTAACCCTTCCAGTCGGTTTTGCATAAATCTGTTTAATAACTAACAAACGCAGATGAAAACATAATCTCCTTGGCCCAAGTAATATTGCAGATATACTCATACATCTCATTCCATTCTTATACATGATGCATATTATTATTGTTTTCACTACCACACTGTACTCAATGTATATTGTTGTTGTTTTTTGCTAATTCTGTTTTAGCTTGTATATTTGTCCAGTATGCAAAATATATATGCATATCGTCTGTTTATTGTCTGCAGCAGTAGAAGGCCACCATCAGCCAGAACCAAATTCCTTGTGCGTGCCAACTCACTTTGCCAAATAAATCTGATTCTGATATGTGACATTACATTGACGACATGTTCTTCCAGTCAGGGGAAATTTAGATTCAATGGGGCTTGTGTGAAATTAGGCAATGCTGGCCATATTGGGCTGCTGGGAAAAAAATTGGGTCCAAATCGATCGCTTAACTGAAAATTGCCACCACTGTATTTTTCGTGGTAGCAGATGGTCTACCCTGTTGAAAATACAGGTATGTATTGGAACTGTTGACACAATCTGTCCCTACTCTTGATTCTTTTTGATACAGAAACATGACCCTCCCACTAGCAGTATCCCTTGCCTGCACTACAAGAAAATGAAGGAACATGAGGAAAGGGAGCTGAACGCGGAGATGGCAGCTAATGCAGTGGCGTCTCCGGTAAAGCCCAGGCTGGAGGCTAATGGTGAAGAGGGAGAAGGCATGTTGGATGCTACAGCCGAGGAGCAGGAAGATGTCCCTCCCTCCATTTTGACTGACGTTGCCCCAAATGGAGAGGGTACCACTGACAACAACCTGCAGGTTAAAGTGATCCGACCTTTTGACATTGCCCTAGGGGCCTTAGGACAAGTCAGGGCCAAAGTGGAAGTGTGCAAGGATGAGTCAGTAGGTAAGAGCTCGTCATAGTATATTGGCACTGAAAGACTTTTGAAAGGTTCTTATGTTTTTGTTGCTTTTTGCCACTAAGTGAACTAACTTGATGAAACCTCTTCACAGAACTTGAAGAGTTTCGTGTGTATCTGGAAAAATGCTTTGACTTTGAACAAGTTACTGTAAAGAAGTTTCGTACTTGGGCTGAGCGAAGGCAGTTCAACAGAGACGTGAAGAGGAAGCAGGCAGAGACAGAGAGGCCCATCCTGCCCGCCAACCAGAAGCTCATCACACTGTCAGTCCAAGATGCTCCCACTAAGAAAGGTAACACATATACAGACTCCTACATATTCTTGTTTTTTATTACCAGTATTTCATTACAGATAGTATCTAATATAAAAACTAATGACTCTACCACAGAACTCCATGGTTGCTCTCTAACTGTTAAAACACAGAAGAACCACACTGTATATACAGTATATATGATGACCAGGGCAAGAATCATTTGTATTCCTTTAAGCAAACTAACAGAATAGTTAACCTCTCTATGTATTTTTAAGAAAGGGTGGAAATCAAGTCTGATAAGTGTAATGTTTGATTGATGAATTTTCAAATTTCAATACATTTTCTTTGAACAGAATTTGTCATCAACCCCAATGGAAAATCTGAAGTTTGCATCTTGCACGAATATATGCAACGTGTCCTCAAGGTTCGACCTGTTTACAACTTTTTTGAATGTGGTAAGTTCTTTTGTTAAGTATCATCCGCTAAGTTTCTCTGTTGAATATCATCTGAAAATCTACTCATGTTCATTCTATTGTCATCTACAACACAGTGCACATTTACATTACCCCCTGTAGCATTTACATGTTTTCCCATGTACAGACATAAGTCTGGCTGTTGTTTCTTATAAATTAAAGGTCACATGTTTAGTTTGACAAGATTTCCATATCAAATGAACCAGATTTTTGTGCCTCACAGAGAACCCAAGTGAACCCTTTGGAGCGTCAGTCATTATAGATGGAGTGACTTACGGCACAGGAACAGCAAGCAGTAAAAAGCTTGCCAAGAATAAAGCTGGTAATTTTATTTATTTACAGTATTCAGCAATGTGATCAGTGTCAAACATATGTATATTACTAGGGCTGCACGATATATATCGAAACTCTATCGGCATCGCAATATCAACAAGCGTGATAGATGTATCACTAAAGACGGCAAAAACTGCGATGAATGGTGTTTCATGCGCCACGCATTCACGTCAATATATTTGGCCAATCAGATGGAGCCCTGCTGCCCTAGATGATAAATTAAAGTCATTCAGATCATTGACGGATTTTTTAGAGAGAAAACAGAATTTGAAAACATTTACAGAAACTGTAAAAAAAACATGTCCAAACATGTATGAAAAGACCCAAATTAACACTGTAGGTGAACATAGTGGAGCTGTGCATGGCTCCCTGGTGTCTGCCCCGACTTTGTGGTGCTGCGGCCGGGCTGTGCGCCCTCTCCTGGCTGTGGAGCTGTCCGTGGTCTCTGTGTCCTTAGCCAGGGACTGTTTGTTTATTTATCGCAAATCATATCTTCATCGCGATATTAAACAATAATATCGTGCAGCCCTATATAATACCCTTAATTAATATGCATAATGATATTCCTCTTCCCTCACAGCGAGTTATCTTTGTGGCACCTTCCAATTCTTACTGTACACAGTAGATAGTTACACTGGTAACTTGTTGCTATGCTACTTCTGTTCTCACTGGTGTTATGATGTACACTGCAGCTCGAGCCACACTGGAAATCCTCATCCCTGACTTTGTGAAGCAGACCTCGGAGGAGAAGCCTTCGGAGGGCGATGAACTGGAGGTACTTTTCTTTTTCCTGTTTTTCAAAGCAATTCATGTTCTTCATATTCAGTGAAATGGAATAGATGAAGCTAAACCTCAACACGCTGAGCACGTAACACAAGTTTTGATTATAGGCATTGCCAAGCTGTTTTCCCTTAAAGTTAATGTATTTTTAAAATAAGAAGTAACACACCAATCATTCAATGTGCTCTTCCCCACAGTATTTTAATCATATCAATATAGAAGACTCAAGGGTGTATGAGCTGACCAACAAAGCAGGACTACTTTCGCCATATCAGATTCTTCATGAGTGCCTTAAAAGGTAAGGGGTGGAACACTCAAACCAACAACAACCTAAATATTGACCAAGTTTAATCATCTGCCAATTTCACAGTTGCCACTCTACTGATCCTGCTCTCTGTCAGGTCAGGTTGCAAATATTGATGAATAAATTGTCCTTTTTTGTTTTTTCTGAAGAAACCATGGGATGGGAGACACCAGCATTAAATTTGAGGTGATCCCAGGAAAGAACCAGAAGAGTGAATATGTGATGACATGTGGGAAACATACTGTGCGTGGCTGGTGTAAGTAGATCCTCCTTTAACCACATAGTGATGATGAACCACTCGAACCGTTTTTTCAGACATGATCTGCGGGTAAAATCTGGAGAATTGGCTACTGGGGGGGTTCATCACTGAAAACTAAACCTTACACATCACATTGCACATGTTGATATTATTACATACATTTTTTTTTTTTTTTTCTTGAATTGTGCAGAATTAAAAATATTTGATTACATAGCTTAAATTGCTCAAGGAGTAATGGACATTTTATAAAACAGTGTCATGCTAATATACATCTCTAAGTTTTACTCTTGACATTCATATCATAATAGAAGCCATTTCATTTAGGTAAAGTGCTTACTAGAAGCAACAAATCATTATAATGCCCGTTTTCTCTTTTTATTTGAATTACCCCGACTGACTTTGTGATGCTTGCTAGTCTTTCACAGTAGTCTTTCTTTTATGTGATGCTAATGTGTCTTTCAAATAGACACATTAGCATCACATAATGATACGTTTTTTCACTTTAATTGTCTTTTTCAACAGGCAAGAACAAGAGGGTTGGCAAACAACTAGCGTCTCAGAAGATCTTGCAGATGCTTCATCCCCACGTCAAGAACTGGGGCTCGCTGCTGCGCATGTATGGCCGAGAGAGCAATAAGATGGTAAAGAAGGTAGGTTCTGTATTCAGAACTAACTAAAGCCTCTGAGGTCGTTGGAAAAATGTTTACTTTTATTGGTGTTTTCCATCTTTATTTGCTGCTTGCCAACTCAAGCTGTCAAGATGTCTTTTCAACATAAAACCCTCTCACTCAAGTTACTTGTCTCTTTGGAAAAACATCTGTATGGCATCAATCACCATTGTATTTAATTTATAACTGGCATGTTGATTCCACATTGCCTTGTGAACATTGTTCACGACAGAACAGCCAGTGAAATATGTTTCAGATTTTTAAAAAAGGTCATTTGTTGCAGGAGAACTCTGACAAGAGTGTGATCGAGCTGCAGCAGTTTGCCAAAAAGAACAAGCCAAACCTTCACATCTTGAACAAACTGCAAGAAGAAATGACAAAACTAGCCACGCATAGGGTGAGTAGAGATCTGTTGTGTAGAAAATACTGTATAATGTATTGTTTTTCTGTCAAGCGTAAAACTTAAATCCTTTTGTCCTTTTGTTTTTCGCCGGTTGTTTGTTTCTGATACATTTATCTTTTCTTCCATCACTAAGAACCTGAAGGGTTTACTTAGTGTACGTCAATGGAAATGTTCTCACCAGAGAGCTCATTGAAGGAAAGACGAGGTGGTAGTTTTAATCCAAATGAAGCACTGAACTTCTTCAGGGGAAATGGTAAATCTGAAGGGCCTCAATTAGTGGGACTCTGTCTTATTGCAGCTTAACTGAGGCGTAGAAGACGAGTGCATTACAATAGACATCTTGACTGGTGTAGCCTGCAGTCCCAGCTTCACAAAATGACATTGCCACTGGCAAAATTGTACATTTCAGAACAGCTAAAAATATTGTTAATGGTTATTTTATTGTAATTTAATTCCAGGAGGAGACAAGAAAGAAACCCAAGATGACCATAATGGAGTCCGCCCAGCCAGGAAGCGAACCTCTCTGCACAGTGG
Organism: Hippoglossus hippoglossus; assembly: GCF_009819705.1. Classification (NCBI taxonomy): domain Eukaryota; kingdom Metazoa; phylum Chordata; class Actinopteri; order Pleuronectiformes; family Pleuronectidae; genus Hippoglossus; species Hippoglossus hippoglossus. Next base: position 22,479,337 of record NC_047159.1, on the reverse strand, counting down.
ACGTCTGAGTCTCGGAATCACTGAACCACAGCACTGAAAACCCCGGTCACTGTCAGACTTACTACACACCCCCACCCATCACTTAATTATGCATCACTGAGATCTAATGGCAATATAGTTCCACATAGAGCAGGCTGGTAGAACTGCTTTGCTTCCTTTGTTCACGTTGTTTTGGATCAGCTGGTAGATGGAAGGTGAGGACTAAATGCACAACAGACCGTAGAGCAAATATCATCTACCTCTTTAGATGCACCCTTGCTATGGCACTAGGAGAAAAAGAAAAATCACCCAGGGTGCAGAGACGTTAACATGGCTTGACAACAGATGAACCACATCAAAATAAAACTGCATGCTTCTTTGACTGCAAAAACCACTACTCCGTTGGTTTTGTTTTGAAGTGTTTTTAAAACAGTCGGCGAACCTTACCATACCCGCACCTCTTATTAGTTTTGTTTGTGCTTCAAGTATTTGGAAAAGACTACTAATATTAGTGTATTTATACCATTCATTTAATTGGGAAACAAAGTCACTTGTTTATACTGTATTTTAACTCTAGGTGTTCTGGATATTTTTTGGTGAAATACAAAAAACTAGTTTCTCCTCAGAACAGACAGTTGCTGTCTTGGTTTGCACGATTAAAAAATTAAAAAAAACATGTTGAAGTGATCTCTTTTCAGAGCTATTGTCATGCACTCGTTTCCTGTCGGATATTTTCGTTGACTGATCATGCTGTCGGTAAAGAAATAACTGCTTTTTGGAATGTTTGGAGATGACTCCTTGTATTTGTTTGCCTTTTTTTGCTTTGGTAATGCAACAAACTGACGTCCTGCTCCCCAGGCTCAGGGCCCGGTCTCACATACAGGAATGTTTCAGTGGTGAACGCCTCCTGTTCACTTCCAATCTGTGAGAGTGAGGGCGCAAATAAAACACTCACTTCTTGTGGCGAAACAAATCGCAGCGTTGGGTTTGCGTGGAAATCTGACCTGCGATATTTGCTTAGCTTTCACACACACGTGTGACGGTGTCCTAACACTTCAGTAAACCCAAGCACATGGCCACAGTGTTACTGAAAAGGTGAAAGATCTTTTACACTCTTAGTTCTTGCTAGCTTTTTCTTGTACTAATGCCATGCACACACTATAACCACGTTACTGTTGCTTTTCATTTAAAAAAAACTCCAGTTGGCTACATGTTGCCTTAGTTAATCCATTTCATGAAGGGTTTAGAGTATATACAGTACATTGGACCTAAAACACCCTTCAACAGGGACTGGAAAGACCAAGCCCCCCTTAACTTGATGAAGCATTTACCGTTTAGCCAGTTAGTATTTTTTTAGATTAAGAAGACAGCCTATACAACAAGTATGTGCAGATTCTTTTCAAGACTCATCTTAATGGATCGTGTTATTTTGTTTGTGTACGTCTGCTATTGTCATGACAACAGATCATACTTTTTTAACCATTTTTCAAATGGCAGCCTCGCAAAATGTAGTCGGCACACTGACATGAAAAAAATGCGATCAAGTCATTGAGTCCAACAGGAGCTGATGAGAACTGTGTATACCAAAGCTTCCATGCTGTCTTATGCATTTTATAGAAGAGTTAATGTTGCAAACTGTACATTAGAATCATTTATAACAAAGGATAATACAAACATAAGTTGCTGGATCAAAATAGAAACTGCTGTTCATTCTGTCAAATATTGGGTCTGTCTTTTTTTTTTTTTCGTGAGGACACATCAGTTTAAACAAGGCTGTTGTGATATTGTAGTTTGCTTTAAGAATGTGCTTTCTCCTCTGTGCGTGTGTAGTCTTGCCAAGTGTATGTCAGTGTGAGAAGACAGGAAAAAAAAACAATGCTTTTATATGTGTTACCGTTGAGTTGTTCCAATGAATCGTTTGAGATGTTGCCTAGAAAAATGATGTATTGCAATCTGAGCTCCATGACTTCAGTGATATTTGTTATGCAAAAATAAAATATCTTGACTGACTAAAGAGGCTTTTTTTATTATGTCAGTAAATGAGAAAAGAAGTTTATTAAAGGAAAAAGCTGTTTATTCCACAGTACCCGCTTGTGCTGTATAGTCCTGGATAACAGTTGAACAAAGAGTTTGAATTCAAGAATCAAGTACAAATTTTACAAGATGCAATTTAGTTAGTCCTGTTATGAAAATAAAGGGGAAACATGTAGGAATAAGCAGCAAGAAGAACCCATGCTCTATGAAACCCTTTTGAATATCACACAGATGTAACCAATGATAACCACAGTCGCCCATTCCCAAACATTAGCTCCTCCACAAGAGACAATTTCCTTTAGGTTTGTGGTTCTTTCAGAATAAACAATTTCTTGCTCAATCTTTTCAAAGTCCTGATACTAGTGATAATGTGCTGATGTGATAAAAGTGCTTCTTTATTTGTGACAAGATGCTCCACAATACTAATTTTAACACAGGCGACTGGGATCTGATATTTCCCCTCTTGAATGACACTTTGCATAAAATCATGACTTAAATTCTCAAAATCATCAACCCCCCGTTTAAGTGGCCCTAAACCTCGGTCATATTAAGACAGCCAACAATAAAAATAAATTCTCAAACTGAAAAGCAGGCGAAGAGACTCATGAAGCTCAGTAAAGCAAATCCAGTACAATACATACTGTAAGAAAACTGTTTATTTGAAGCACTAGACAATTCCTTATTGTAACATAAGTAGACTTTACTGTATGAGACATTGGTGAGTGTTAAAGGATATTGTTCGGATAAATTGACTTTTAAAGAATAAGGTCATACAGATATTTAAACAAAATGATGTTAGCATCAATTTTGAAGGATTTCAAATGCTTTTAAGAGCTGAGTGCGTGCATACATTTCAAATATGGACTGCCTGTAAGACTAAGAAGCAGTCTGTTCCTGGTTGCTGCTGCTGCTCTGCTGCTTCTGGGGTTCGTAGTCCACTCTCTCCAGCAGCAGAATCATCTCCATGTGCATGGTCTGAGGGAACAGGTCCACGGCCAAGGCTCGCACCGGACGGAACGGAGCTCCATGAACTCTGTTGGACGGTGCTCTGCACAGACTAAAAGAGCAAGTTCCAACATAAGAGTCATTACTTTGTAGAACTAGTCACTCTCTTTCTAAGTGATGTCTGCTCTGAAAACAGAAATGAACAATGTTACAACTCACTCGATGAAGTTGGCCATGGCTGCCTTTGCATTGCACGCCACGTAAATCAGCCTCTTCAGGTGCTGTGCTCTACGGATGGCAAGAATCACCTTGGAATCTGTGTTTGGTTAAAACAGATTATTTTAACATGCGACACACTAAAAGTGGGTGGAATCCATTTTCAATTTGTGGTCGTTTACTCACGTAGTCCCGCCCTCGGTGGATCCACGATGGCCGTGACACTGGGTGAGACGAGAGCGTTGAGAATGTTGGGGAGCACGTCCTCCGCTTTACCACAGTGAAATTCAACATTACTTAGTCCTGGAAATACAAACAAGTCATGAGTTAATTGTTTGTCTTTTATTTAAAACAAGACTAGTGCAGTGCTTGTTGGAAACCTGCCTTTTAGGAATGGACTGTTTCTTGTGTTAATGTTGTGGAGCTACTTCAGAACTAGTCCTTGTCATTAGTGAGGCCTCTTTGCACAGTGTGCTGTATGTTGTATGCAGAGCTTTTTATAAACAGACAATGGTACAGAATCAAGTTTGAAAACTTTGTGTTCATCATACCTGGTTTATCTGAAATGAAGCCGTTATGTGTCCATGATCAATTGTCTTCTGTTTATTAAAGTGAATGTATTTAATAAAATGAAACTGGATTTGCTTTATGTTTTCAAATCGCACCAAATTTAACACTGCACTCTCCTGGACCATTATCAATACACATGTCAAGTGTGAAGCTGATAAGATGAGGAGTTCTCGACAATTGCAATTATACAAAATATAATCTATTGATACTTTCAATTCTGTTGACATTCTGACATCAAATAATGACATTTCAAACAGCATATAACTGCCATCAGTGTGATGATAGCTGGTGTCCTACCATTGACTTTTGTATTGACTTTGGCATCCTCCACTGCTTCCTGGCACAGCTCGATCCCAATCACCTTCTTTACCCTCTGGAGACACAAATCAGACGGTTTATATTCAGTCATGAACATTAAAAGGGTCATTCATCATCTCAAATTTCAGAGAATCACGTCACCAACATGCACCACAGAAATGTCAGTTTTAGTTTTTATAGCACATTCTCAGGCATCAAACTTTACCTTCGCCAGAGAGATGCCAATGGTCCCTGTGCCACAGCACACGTCCAGTACTGTGCTGTCCTGGTCCAGCTGGGCCCACTCCCCCACAGTCGAGTACAGCACCTCTGCAGCTCCTGTGTTCACCTGCCAGGTCACACACACACACACACACACACACACACACACACACACACACACACACACACACACACACACACACACACACACACACACACACACACACACACACACACACACACACACACACACACACACACACACACACACACACACACACACACACGTGTATCGCCTGTGCACTTTGTGTATGGAGGCTTTACAGCTGTTCCATAGCAGGAAGCATCATTTACACAACTACAAACAGAGCATGAGGTTGAGAACCTTTGAGGTGAATCCTACCTGGAAGAAGGAGTGAGGGGATATTCTGAATTTTAGACCCAGCAGCTCTTCATGGATGCAGCTCTCTCCAGCTACCAGCTCACAGGGCAAGTCCTCTGGGTTAGGGGATTTCCTTCACAGCCAACAACACAGCAGGTTCAGCTGAATGGATCTTATTATTCTGATGACTGTAAGTCTCTAACTGCTCCCTCCCCCCCTTACCTTTGACCCTCTCTAACAAAGTAAAGAGAGGTCACGCCGCTGGCTTTCCCCTCTCCCTCGGTGAAGTGCTCCTTCATGGAGCTCTTCAGCGCGTTGAGCTCCTCTTCTTCAATTTTCTTGGAGTCATTGAACAAGAAAAAGAGGTCAAGGGGTGAAATCTAACAATCTGTCTAATGTTAAATTGTTTTATTTTATTTAATCAGACAGTTAGACCTGAGAACATGTGATCACCTGTGGGTTGAAGAACACTACAGCCATGGCTTGTTTGGTCCTCGTCGTTCGTACAGTCAGCTGCTTCCAGTGTCCCTCATACGTCTCAGGACTGTACACAGAGTACGGTGTTGTCCTGTTGGCAAAATCAAGATTTGATGCAATAGAGGAAACATTCTGTAAAGATTTCCTGTTCTTAAAACACATTTTAACTACCTAATAAACTTTTGAAACTCGCAGACCACTCTCTTGGCCTCGGCTGAGACGTGACACGTCTCTGCCGGCCCCACCACAGCACACGAGCCTCCTTTGTATTTCCCCAGACGGAAACCGATGGTCTTGTCTTCACCGTCTGCCCCGACTGAGATGAGGAACTCACACTTGTTTCTGTACCCGGTCTGCCACGACATGACAGGGAAATGTGGACAGGATTGGAAGTGTTAGACTACTAAAATTGAATAAGACTGAAATATTATGAAACAATAGAAGTGAACAAAGCCACTGACAGCACTTAGAACTTTGAGCTGTACTGTAAAGCACTGTGACTGGTCATCAAGACTAGAAAAGTGCTTTATAAATACAGACCATTGTAAATGACTCAGTATATTTCTTAAATGTTTGATGTATATAAGCCTACCCATTTTATAATTTATGGTTATATACTGTACTACGCCTTTTTCTTTCTGTACAGCACATTGAAGGACCTCTGTCTGCTAATGGGCAATTAATAAATGAACAATCTTTGGGTTTCGTACTGTTTGGACTGAGAGTCATTTGAAGACGTCACCCTGGGAAACACTTTTTTTTGACATTTTCTTATATTTTGTTGATTACATTATTCAATGAGATCATGAAAGTAGTTGTATATATATATAGCTGTGCAGAGGCTGATGTTCAGTAAGACCCAAGTTAGACCCAATGTGTGACTGCACCTGTGTAGGAGATGGTTGAATAGCTTCCAGGGGACAACACATTTTGTTGTATTTCCCTTTCTGTGCAAAGAGCCACGGCAGCATGGCTTTGTTGGTGCTTCCAATCTCTCTGAAAAAGAAACAGTGGGACATTTATCTTGAAGTTGTTAACTGTATGATGTGGATATTTTCCACTGCAGACACACAGAGCTCTTTCACCTCCGTCATGTTTTTGCAGAATCGACTTGTACAATAGATAAATCCATCAATAAAACTGTCAAAATAACTTATTGTATGGGGAGTTGTGTTTTCCATATCATTATAAACATGGTTAAGTTGGAAGCCATTAAATGCATTTGGTCTTCACGAAAACAAACGATATACAAGATTATTTGCATATAGAGGAGGAGGTGAGATCCGATCACAAGTGGTCACAGGAGACACATTCTAGGAGCATTTTAATACCGGGGGTGAACGGATGAACTAAGAGCTGTCCACTTATGATCAGATGATTATACCTGATAATATAAGGTGTTAACAGGGCCAGTGACACCACCTACTTTGCCAGCCTCTGCAGAACCCCCACCACCTCCTGCTCCTTCCTCCTCAGCTGCTCCTCATAAGGCACATTCCACAGAGGAGTCACCACATTGGCTATCTGGACGCTGAGCGGCTCCTCTTCCTGGTCGCCCTCTGCCCGCTTGGATGGGGGCTGCCCTCCCGCGCCCTCTCCCTCCTCCTCCTGCCTCCTCTTCTTCAGGATGGGGTCAGCTTTGGGTTTGGCCAGCCTGACGCTCAGCACTTGGCCCTTCCACAGCATGCCGTGCACCATCTTCATGGCCTTGTCACGCTCCTCCTCGTTCATAAAGGTGACGAAGGCGAACAGGTGCTTGCCAAACAGCTTGATCTTGTGCGGGTTGAGGCCGTGCCTGGCCAGGAACTTCTTCAGGTCGTTGAAGCCGACGAACTTGGGCAGATTCCTGATCTCCACTTTGTAGATCTCGGACGTGAAAAGGTCCTCTTTGATGTAGCGGTACACGTCAGAGGCCGCCTCGCTCTCATCTTCCCCAGCTTTGACGTCAGGCTTTACACCATCAGGGCTGGAGTCCTGGGGGAGGACATCAGGTGTCTCTTCCTTTGAGGGGGGCGTATCAGCCAGTGGGCTGTCACTTACATCTGCCATCACTCTGCTGGGTGGACACATAAACAACACAGTAAACAGGCAGAATGTGACATATGCTCAAAAATGTGTGTGAGGAAGAAGTGTTGTATTAAAGTCCCTGTAAAACATGTTTAATCTACCTCTGTGTGTGAAATGTGCTTTTTAAATAAAAATTGCCTGGCAAATTAATAATAGAAAGATTCATAAACATTTTAAAAAAGGAAGGGGGCAGTACTCTCTCTAAACAAGCGTTTTCCATTGGTCCCTGATTTTGGCTCCCTCAGTCTTTTTTCCACAATGTTCAGCCACTGCTCTGAAGTTGGTGGATTTCATTTCAGCCAGCTCCTTGTGATGGCCTTTTTACATCCAAGTGTCAAAACGTTGAAGAGATAGATGTCTGTCTTTAGAATGATGTCATCTAGTATCAACCCCAGGTACAAAAATTCCAGGGATCCTCAGAAGTCTTGTGACATAAAACATTCTCAAGGATCATCTGAATAACCCGGTCACAGAACGGTTGGACTTTTATGCATGAGCAGAAATGGGATAAGCAGTATAGATGGACGAATGGACACACTGCCTCCAGTTATTTACTGTGAACCAAATTGTTTAGTTTGTATGAGAGGCGTACAAAAAATTCCTTCATCCCTCCATCTTGGTAGTTGTCTGTGTTCTGACCAATGCCAGTACCAACCTCTTTAATGTTGAACTCCCGTTCCCATTTCAATGTAACATTCAGTAAGTCTATCACATGTCGTTTTTGTAAACTACTGTACAGTTTAGAGGTTTTTGTTTGTTGTTAACGGCTTTTCACAATAAAACGACTTGATAACTGCACAGAGTTTAGTCAAACGTCATTGTTTATGTGACGTCACGTCTGCAAAACATTAATACGTTTAAATGAGACGTAGAAAACAGCTGCACTTTATAACAGGGACATGCACATGCGCTAGTTGCATTTGAGGACGTGAGTTTTGTGTGCATGTCACAATAAAAGCCTGCACACAGGAATACATCGTTAGCTACAGGCTGAAGTGGAGATTTACTGAAGCGGCTCTTTCTTATTTGAAACCAGCGCCTCTAAAGCATCTAATGTTAAAATGTGACAGCTTCCTCTGCTGTTAAACCTCAGCCACAGTGAACATGCGTCTTACCTCCTCTCAGTTAAATGCAGCTGCACCACTCACTTAAACACACAGGGCGCCGCCATGTTGATTTCGCCACGTGCTCCGTGACCTTTCAACTTTCTTAAAGTGGTAGTAGTACCTTCCCGGGACTCGATCGTCATTTGTGTCATTGGGTTTTAGTCTCTTTGTCGTCTGTGAATCTCTGTTCAACAAAATTAAAGCTTCTCTTTCATTGTCTTAATGTGTCTTGAAACCAGGTGGAACACAAAAGACACACAAACGTGACAATCACATACATAAAACAACACACAACATACATAGGCGGCAACAAGTTGTATTGTATGTTGTATGTATCTAATAAACAAAATAAAGTAATTATAGATGCATGTGTATAAAGTGTGTAAAGTCCTCAAATAAAAAGTTACATTGATCTAATATACACCAAACAGACCATCACATATGGATTACATTATTATATATAGTATATATGTATTGTATTATTGGCCCAACTTTCTCTCTCTTTTTATAAACTGAAGTCAGCAAACTAAACTAAGTGACGTGGAATAAGGTTCAGTGTGGAAATCTATAATGTCAAATGTTTTTCTTCAATGTGGCTTCAAATCGTGACCAATATGGTGTAACTATTTATTCATTGGAATAGAATGTAAAGTAATACCTACAGTGCATGTTGAACAAAAGGTGGTATACAGGATCCATAGAGGCCCAAGGTTCATTTTAATATTAAAAATCATAAAACCCTCATTGTTTTTTATTGTATGACAGTGTATCCTCACTGTTTCTTCTTTATCCTGATCGAGTTATTCATAAAGCTCTACTTATACTTTATATTTCAGTAACATTGGGTCTTTTTCAGAAATGCGACATTTTTCTTCAATATAAAATGTATATAAAGTATTGATAGAAAGATATTTTATACTTTATTGACAACTTATACACACAAGACTGTCTATGCCAAGGGTAAACAATTAAAAATAACAAAAAAACTAATAGATAACGAAAGAAAAAGGGAAGGAAAAAATCCAGGCTTTAGGCATCAGCAGTCCTTAAGTATTTGTCAAACACAGAGTTGGATTTAATTGAGTTCTTAATGTGGCGCCACATTGATGCAGTTCTGGATCGAAAGGTTCAAGACAAACCAATTGCACAAAGAATATAATATCTTTATCCACCTCACAAGAATAAATGATCTTTCATCCCGGGAACTGAATATTTAGTCCAATATATTGTTACAGCTTTAAAAACTTGTATGCATAGGAACATTGCAGATGTGCTTGTCACAGAAAATAACCAGCTAAAATGACTGTTAAATAAACACACAAATATATATATACACACTACCGTTCAAAAGTTTGGGGTCACCCAGACAATTTCGTGTTTTCCATGAAAACTCACACTTTTATTTATCAAATGAGTTGCAAAATGAATAGAAAATATAGTCAAGACATTGACAAGGTTAGAAATAATGATTTTTATTTGAAATTTTGTTCTTCAAACTTTGCTTTCGTCAAAGAATGCTCCATTTGCAGCAATTACAGCATTGCAGACCTTTGGCATTCCTGAAGCCCACGCTTCCTGAAGCACCTCCCACAAGTTGGATTGGCTTGATGGGCACTTCTTGCGTACCATACGGTCAAGCTGCTCCCACAACAGCTCAATGGGGTTGAGATCTGGTGACTGCGCTGGCCACTCCATTCCAGACAGCATACCAGCTGCCTGCTTCTTCCCTAAATAGTTCTTGCATAATTTGGAGGTGTGCTTTGGGTCATTGTTCTGTTGTAGGAGGAAATTGGCTCCAATCAAGCGCTGTCCACAGGGTATGGCATGGCGTTGCAAAATGGAGTGATAGCCTTCCTTATTTAAAATCCCTTTTACCTTGTACAAATCTCCCACTTTACCAGCACCAAAGCAGCCCCAGACCATCACATTACCTCCACCATGCTTGACAGATGGCGTCAGGCACTCTTCCAGCATCTTTTCACCTGTTCTGCGTCTCACAGATGTTCTTCTGTGTGATCCAAACACCTCAAACTTTGATTCATCTGTCCATAACACTTTTTTCCAATCTTCCTCTGTCCAATGTCTTTGTTCTTTTGCCCATATCAATCTTTTCTTTTTATTGGCCAGTCACAGATATGGCTTTTTCTTTGCCTAGAAGGCCAGCATCCCGGAGTCGCCTCTTCACTGTAGACGTTGACACTGGCGTTTTGCGGGTACCATTTAAAGAAGCTGCCAGTTGAGGACCTGTGAGGCGTCTATTTCTCAAACTAGAGACTCTAATATACTTGTCTTCTTGCTGAGTTGTGCACCGGGGCCTCCCACTTCTCTTTCTACTCTGGTTAGAGCCTGTTTGTGCTGTTCTCTGAAGGGAGTAGTACACACCGTTGTAGGAAATTTTCAGTTTCTTCGCAATTTCTCGCATGGAATAGCCTTAATTTCTAAGAACAAGAATAGACTGGCGAGTTTCACATGAAAGTTCTCTTTTTCTGGCCATTTTGAGAGTATAATCGAACCCACAAATGTGATGCTCCAGATACTCAACTAGCTCAAAGGAAGGCCAGTTTTATAGCTTCTCTCACCAGCAAAACAGTTTTCAGCTGTACTAACATAATTGCACAAGGGTTTTCAAGGGTTTTCTAATCATCCATTAGTCTTCTAAGGCGATTAGCAAACACAATGTACCATTAGAACACTGGAGTGATAGTTGCTGGAAATGGGCCTCTATACACCTATGTAGATATTTCATTAAAAACCAGACGTTTCCACCTAGAATAGTCATTTACCACATTAACAATGTATAGAGTGTATTTCTGATTAATTTAATGTTATCTTCATTGAAAAAAACAGTGCTTTTCTTTGAAAAACAAGGACATTTCTAAGTGACCCCAAACTTTTGAACGGTAGTGTATATATAAAGAACAGAACAGAAGAAAGAACAGAAGAGAATAGAAAGAAGGGATTATTGTTCATTGAAATTGTCATTGTAAATTTGGACAGTTTAGTTGCTGTTTTATTGTTTAGATATATATTCACATATAAATCCTGTGAAATTAGAGGTGTTGTGAATAAATACCATTCTACATTTATGGAAGGGAAATTTCCCACAGAGAATCATCAGGTTTATAATGAAATCAGTGTTAACTCTCAACTTTAAAATGTGTAATGGTATTTTAACAGTCAAATGTAACGCTAGCAAACTAAATTGACATCTGCCTTAAGTGTAGGTATTTTAAAGTATATATATTGTTTAGTCTGTGACGCAGTCCCAGTCGGCAGAGAGAGGCGGCGCGCGCTCGTCACACTGTGGGCGCGGGCTTACGTAGGGAAATCGGCGCGCGAAAGCTGCAGCAGGAAGTGAGAGTATCTGAGGGGAAGCGGCGGACAGTTTGGGATTTGAATCGACCTAAACTACTTCCACAATCTACAAACATCTACATTAATATGGCGGACCCGAAGGTGAGCGCTCGCATGTTGGGTCATCGGATGCGCGGTGTTCGCTGTAAACTCTGCATTTTGTGGGAAACGTCGTATTTACATCGTTAAAATTGGTCCAAGTTTGCTGTGGGAGAACTGGCGAAAATGCTGCGATGTCGTGACGCTAGAGAAGCTAGTGTGTGCGTGTGTCCAGTTGTGTGAGGTGCAAAGTGTCCGGGTCCTGTGCACCGGCAGCTGCAGGGTTTTATACTCTAGATCATTTAGTTCAGGAGTTTAACCCGGGGAGCCGCTCAGCCGTAGTGCAGCCAGTCAGCATGTTAGCATTAGCTCCCTGTCGTAAACTGAAGAAGGTAAGTGACACAACACCAAGATGATTAGTCTGAACTCCCGTGGTGTTTTAAACAGAGCAGGTCACAGTGTTCGTGATGCCGACAGGCCGAAGACAACGAGGTTAGCTAGCCCCTCTGCCTTTGTCTGCCAAGCACAACAGTTGCTAAAAGGAGTTGGCTAATGCTAGGTGTGTTAGCAGGGCGCCGGAGACAGTGACTCTGTATCCTGGCAGCTAACCGCTACAAGGCTAACACTGAATGAAGTGCCACACGCTCCAAATATCATGTCGCAGAATGTCACGCTGAAATAAAATGGTTTTACTCCGCGACACGCACCGTGGAGCTAGACGCCTCATCACTGGCTCGCTGTTAGCCCGCTAACGAGAGGCCTCGCTCACGAGCTAGGCAACTTCACAATGAGTTTTCCCAGGAAACACCAAGTTGAATAACTATTTGTTAACTTTACTGAAGTCAAATGTAACAGAGCCAAGACTTCACTTTTCATTTTTTTTTTTTTACTCTTTCAAGTCGGAGATCTTAATAAAGCAACCATAGAGCGAGAGCGTTGTCTTTAAATGTAGCTAACATCTGATGGCTGAGCTGCAGAAACGTTAGCGGTACTTCCTTTAAGCTAGTTACCGCTAACGTGCTAGAAGTAAGTTTGAAGAGCAGGAAAATCCCCCGCAGTGTGTTATGTTAATTAGTTTATTTCCGTTCACACCTTATGCTTTGTCACAAGTCCTGAAGCCGCCTTCTCCTCTCTAACGGTAGCTGTATGTATCTGTCACCATTTTATGAAGAATACATGTCCTCGCCATGTAAATGAAGTGTTACAGATACACGTGAGAACACCAAACAGCATTAAAGATGCTTGGCTCAGCAACTGTGATCAACAAAGGGTTCCCCCTTTACAAAAGCTATACTTCACCAATGAGCTCTTAAATCCCTGTATTGAAGCATGTGTGCTCAGTCACTTTGTTCCAGAGCTTTTAAAGAATCACTCTGACCTCGTGCCATGCAACACGTCTAATCGTTTTAACCACAGATGCATGGATTTCATTTTTCTGGGGTTGACTCATTCCCTGCTTTTTCTTCTAGGACAAGGAGGAGCCCGAGACCACTGCAGAAAGCACAGAGGACACTAATCATGACCCCCAATTTGAGCCCATCGTTTCCCTTCCCGAGCAGGATGTGAAAACATTAGAAGAGGACGAGGAGGAACTCTTCAAAATGTATGCTGCTTCAATAGTCTTCCTTTTATTTCTGTGCATGTAATTTGTCACATTTTGCTGGCCAGCACCCGACTGCTATACTGGTGTCTTCACTTGAAGTATCACACGGATAACTATGCCGTTTGTTTTTACTCAGGCGGGCCAAGCTTTATCGTTTTGCCTCAGAGAACGACCCTCCAGAGTGGAAGGAGAGAGGAACTGGTGACGTCAAGCTGCTGAAACACAAAGAGAAGGGCACAATCCGCCTCCTGATGAGGAGAGACCGGACCTTGAAGATTTGTGCCAATCATCAGAGTGAGTCGAGTCTCCAAATATATAATATTATTCTTTAATTCCATCATACAGAATAGTATTTTAAAGGAAGAAAACAAACTAACACCTATAATAACATGAATTTATAAAAAAAACTGCACTAAAGTGTGGCATAGAAAGGCATTTAAATCCTACGTGTATTCTAGTGTTTGTTTACTAGCAGGCTTCCTTCCATAGCAAAGCCTCACGTTTTCTGAAGCACATGTATATATTTGTACTTTACACACTCAAATTATGTTGGTTATGCTAATGACTTTGGACCGTTTACAATTCCACTGTGTTCACAAATTCACCAACATTTTTATATTTCTCACATGAGTGCAATAAAAAATGATTATTTTATCTGGTAAGAAATGTGTAGATATAACAATTTTCAAAAACTGAAATGGCTATGTAAAACTATAGTATATGACTATATATATATATTAACAATGTTCTCCTTGTGAACTGCAGTCATACCTGTGATGGAACTGAAGCCCAACGCTGGCAGTGACAGGGCATGGGTGTGGAACACACCAGCAGATTATGCTGACGAATGCCCTAAACCTGAACTCCTGGCAATACGCTTTTTAAATGCAGAAAGTAAGTACTATACATGTAATCCAATGTAACAGTCAGGAGGTTTCCCAAATTGTGTATAATTTAGATTCTCTTGATCACACTACAGAGACAGACATGGTAACTTTGGGAAACAGTATTGCTGCTTATTAATACCATTAATTAACTCTCTGATCTCTTTCCAGATGCTCAAAAGTTCAGAGTGAAGTTTGATGAGTGCAAGGATGAGGTCAGAAAAAATCTAGAGGAATCAGGTAAGTCAAACACAAATGTTAGGAATTTAGAAAAAAAATTCAATAAATGGAAGAATGAATTAATGCAGATGCTTCCACGCATGCAATGTACAGTTCAAAAGTAATTAACATTCAGTCACATAAAGCAGACCTGGTTAATTCTGATTTGGCAAGAGAAGATGTAAGTGACTTTGAAAGAGGCTTGTGACCCAGATGACAGGAGCTTAACTGGCCCCTGTTTCCATAGAAACAGATCTAAGACATCTGCATTTAAATGGAAAAGACGTCAGTAAATGTGATCGTAAATTGCGGTTGATAGCGTCCTTTTGATGACCATGGTGCTTGTGGAAAACAGAATTGCAGCTCTTCCTCTGAGTGTAAGAACGTCAATGCAGGACGTGATCACGTTTCCTCTTATCCCCTAAGAGGGAAGGTTCACAACTGATCAATACAAAGATCTTCAGAGTTGCGATCTTTAGTAAAACTTTTCTATCCTGATGGGAGTGGTCTCCTCCAGGATGAAGGGTCTGTATATGAAAATGAAGTGATCATATGCAATGGCCTTTGCACCTCAGATCTCAGCAATTCTGGATCTTTGTATTAGATTGCGTTCTCCTCCGCATCATCAAAACACCAAAGGTTTTAAGACTGGTGTTCATCCCTCCTGTAAAGTTCCACAGACATGAAGATGCAATACAAACTGTACTGGCAGCTTGTGGTCGCCCAACTCTTAATGTTGTCACTCGTCTGTTGGCCTCATAAGTAACGAGGGTGAGATTTCACTGCCTTCTCAATAATTAGTATTTAAAAAATCTACGCCACTGGGTGTTGTAACATGCCACAATTTTTTTTCCCGGCCCTGCAGTTCACAGCTGTGCTCATGATTGAGTAATGTCTATAGTGGCCTGTTTTAAATTGAATTTAAACATTTCATCTTGCATGACACTTTCATGACTAGCCTATGCAGACTCACTCTGTTCTTGGCTGCTTCCTCCAGCCTGGAACTTTTGCTGACTGCTACATGAACATGCAGAATCTAACACTTCACTGGTTTTTTTATAAGGCTGGTGTATGTTTGTTCTGCTACATTACAATTCAGATTTTCACAGTTGAATACAATGTTCTAATCTGACCGCAGATGTGAAATTTTCTTAAGACAATGAGTTGAAATGCAAAATGCCAGGCGGGCTGAAGATGTGCAACTGACCTGTGTTCAAACGTTCTAGCTCTTCACTCATTTCACTGTTTTACCACAGGCAACTCCGATAGCCCAAACAAAGTGGCAGAGAAGCTGGAGGAGCTCTCGGTAAAGGAGAAGGCACCAGAAGACAAGAAGAAAGGAGACAAAAAGGAGACTGAGAAGAAAGAAGATGAGAAAAAGGAGGTGAAGGCTGAGGAGAAGAATTGAGAACCAAGAACTTGCTTTGCTGATCTTCAACTTATCAGTTTTTCCTCTTTTTCTACAATAGACTCTAAATGAACTGAATTTGGACACTTGCATATTATTAGTATTTTTTTTTATTCTGTTTTGCCTCAAGATCACAAGTCCTTGATGCCACTGGGGAGGAAAAAATACAAGAGAATTTATGAAAAAAAGACGCCCTTCCCCCCCATCTCTTCCCCTCTTTGCACCGTGGAGTGCCACACTTTCCATTCTTGTCATCTACAGTTCAATGTTACAATTGACAAACTGTGAAAAGAGGCTTGTGATAGTGATAATTCCCACATTGGGGTATTTTTTGTTTTGTTATTCTGAAGCAGTTTGTTTTAAGGAGGGAGGCGATAATGTAGCCTGCTTGTAAGCAGCACAGGGTCAGGGACCAGGCATTATGGAGGTGCGTTATAAATCTAAAAATCCCATTATTCATCTCAGTGGGCACTTCTTACCCACTGTCCATGCTTCCACTGTTAGCAACAGCAAGTAAGATGAAGACTTCTCAGCGAATGTCTTGTAGAAAATAGCTCTCTCAGTTCCTCCCTGCATCAGTCCTGTCGGGAACTGACTAGAGGAGGAATCCCCTCCACACAGTTGAAGGGCATCAGATGCGTGCTGCACATCAGTGTCCACTGATAGCTGACTGACTCATAGATCAGATGCACTTAGCTAAGCTTTTTATTTCTTTCCCTTTTTTGTTTTAAACCATTAAGTCTAAAGTGAACGATTCACCAGAGTTTGGCGCAGCTATGCTCCAACTTGAGTTCCACACCAGGAAATGGTGTGTATCATTTAGATCATAACATTCCCAAAGTTTAAAGCATGTAGAGTATATGTAACAGAGTGTGCCCTCTCAGATCTGTGTGCTCACCACCCTCTCCTTTTCTTTCCACTAATTAAGTTCTTAACCTTGCCTCTTAAAGTGCATCCAAGTGCCAGTGCATCTGTAAATACATGTATATGGATGAAATGTTGCTTTTCATTTGCACTCAAATGATTTGAAATGTTTCCTCCACCTTCGAATAAAAGCTGTCAAACACCACGTTCACATGCATTCATAAAAACCAATACTTGTTTCCTGGTGTAGCTAAAATCAAATAATTTTAATTCACAAGGATGTTATTCACTCAGAGATGAAAACTTTATTTACTTTGCTCAGGTCATTGGGAAATATTTCCTCTTCACAAAAATAGGAACGCATGTACATTTATAGTATATTCTATATTTTTTTAATACATCTTTAACTTCTATTTGAGTTTCAGAAAACATCAGCTTGTGGCTGATGGAACAGATTCATTGCAGACTGTCAGGAATGGTCCCTGACCTGCAGTGATGTCCATCCCTAAAACAAGAACATTGGACTAATGGCAGTCATCTTAAAGAGGAATGACATCGACAGTGTTTTGATATGTGGTCAAACTGGGGGGGGAATCGGGGTAAGGGGGTCTGTTCAGGCAACGCAGCAGCTAACGGTCCATTCAGGTATTTCAAGATGCTGCTGTTAGCTGTTCCATTTGAAGCTCATCAGATTTGTCACATGTTATAGCCCTGTGTACCACAGCCTTAGAACAGAAACCACTTTCTAACACTTGAACAGTGTCATGTGTCATCTCACATTACTGTATTCGTGTTAAGGCAGCTGGGTGAGACCGCACAGGTCAGATGGTTGTAACTAGCGAGTTTTCATTAACATCCAACCTCGTCAGGAAGCAAGACACCTCACCGTTCTTTACGCTGATCTCTGCAGAAACTCAACCTAACATAAGAAATGGGAAGAAGAATCATTTTATATCTAAAGAGGAATTCTGTTTTCTTTTTTTCCCCCTCAATCTTGGCCCTGTTTAGAAAGTGGGTGTGTAAATTAATGGTACTTGTAAAAACTTTTGGAATGGGTCCAGTAGATCATCACCCTACTGGCAGTCGTGACTACAATGTAATGGGCCAACTGGGACAGTCCAGGACATCCACTTTTTCCCCAAATTGGGAAACAAAGGGCCCAAGTAGGAAAATACTGGACTTCTCCTAAAACCTAGATCACGAATCCCTTTGTACATTAGCTGTTCTTCCAGAACTTTCTCACATCAAATGTACTCAGTCTGAGTTGTCACTTCTGCCATTTGTTGTCTCAAGTACAAAACTAATAATTCATTGTCCTTTCGTGTACAATAGTGTGTCAACCACTTACATTTCATGATGTATGAAACAGCTTTTCCTCTCAAAAGGCAACAATGGTTTATTCTTAATGCAAACATAGCTGGACTAAATCTACCGCTCTACGTGTTGATATATTCTGTTGATGCAAAACATAAATAAAAACCTGCCACTTATCAGTTCATTTTAATGGTCAAAAGTAAATCATGTTATGAGACTGAATAACAGCAGGAAGCCAAAAAAGAGCAAGTTCCATTTGAACTCTGAGTGGATTGAAGCTGTACCAGACAGCTGCTGCACAAAGTTGTGATGTCGCCTGTTTGCCGTCTTTGAGAAGTTGAGGTGGTTCATTGCCACTTTTGGCACTGATGTCTCAATCTGCCCTTACTCAGAGCCCAATCCTCGACTTGTCCACAACACATACGAGTCAAAGATTGTTTACACCTCAACGTCACATAGCTTATTACATTTCATCATATATATTTTTTACACTGCAAGTTATAACAAGCTATAGTTTTATTTCATGGATTTCTACCCATTATTCATGATCTCATTTATTTACTGTATATATATATAATTTATCAACACGAAACTCCACTCAAAATAAAACATCCATTCCAGGCTTAAGTATCTGTATAAAAAGATGTATCAAACTGTTTTTTTCAAGGTTGGGTATATAAAAAGGAAACAAACCAATTTAAAAAAACTAAAAAATAATGAATGGGCGACCAGTTATCTTTAGTTTACCACACGGGACAATGGCTTGTTTTTCTTCACCCTTCCAAATCCTATGGTTATAATAACACAAACATTTATACTAAACTTTTTTCTTTTCTTTTTTTTACACAAAACATGTAATAGCGGAAATGTGGTTTTGTTGGTGCAAGGCTGGAGTCACTCTGAACTAGATGAAGAAAACATACATCTGCGTCCAAACGTCTGACACAGCTTTGGGGAAGTGGTCTCAGACGTTTGGACGTCACTGAACATCTTCCTGGCTCTAGTGTCACGTTGAACTCACCTAACTGAGCCTCACTGAAACTAATAGAAGCCCACCATGATGTACTGCACCTAAAGAGGGATCAATATCTGCACTGGACTGAGACAAAGAAAAAGACATTCATGATTCATGAACGTAACATCATATTCCACCCTCTCCGCTGCGCTTGCATTCATTCCTGAGAGAATTATGTTGCACAAAGGTGGGAGTTGCAGTTGAAGGAAACCGTTCTCAGTGAATTTGGAACGTAGCCACCAGACATGATCTAAAAATACTTTCTCACAATCTCTCGTTAATCTAACTCATCCGTCCTCAAAGCTGCACAGCGCCACCCCTTGAGCTGAAGACGACTTGAACAGTACAGGTTAACGTGAAGCACCTTGGCTTCTTGAGGTGAGTTGACATTAAGTCTCCTCTCACAGCGGGCCGTGGTGAGGTGGTCAGTGTTTTATTGATTTGTTTGTTGCACGTATGCTTCATCTGAGAGACAACGGTTATAACATTGACAATCTCATTGGACGGTCCACTCTTACAACAAAGGTGACAAGCCACAAAAATGTAATGACAACACTCCTTGGACATACAGCACAGACTGCAGCAGTATCCACTGACGACCCATCCCTCGGGTACTCACACACACACTCTCTCACACACACTCACACTCACACACACACACACACACACACACACACACACACACACACACACACACACACACACACACACACACACACACAGGCATTTTGGCCAGACAGACCTACACAAGAGCAGACAGGTCCTCTGATTGGACAATATCTCCAAAATCACAGAGCGCTGTGTGCCCCTGACTGGCTGTTATCAAGACACAAAAGTAACAGAGAAGAAGTATCTCTTTGTGACAGAGTGGCTGTTTGTTGTGGTCGGAGGTGGATGTGGCGTCCATGCTCACACTGATATCTCATACGTGGTGCCCCCTACGCCTGTCACCTTTTTGACGTTACTATGGCGACTGGGGCTGAGGTTGGCACCCTGGGTACCGGGGTGGCAGTCCATCTGCCCGTTAACTTTCATGGCCTCTCTGAATGGAAATAGAAGAAGAGAGAAAATTACCAATGGCACAAAGAGCCGTGGACATTTAACACCAACCAAAGAATGAAGGTGACAACATGCAGATTAAATGTCAGGAGTTATAAACAACAGAATGACAGTATGAAGGATTACTTGAGATTTTACTTGATAGTGAAGCAAGGCGTGCAAATGTTAGACCGGCGGGTGAAAGCATGCAAAAGAAAAAGAAATGAGAGGAGTGACACAACTTTATTCATCTGACATTTGTGAAATATTACAAAAATGATACTTATATAAGACTGAACTCATAAATAAATAAAATGTTGTACATACACCATAACAAATGCTACACAATGCCTCAGTTAGGATTAGTCCACTAGTGCCCATGAGTAGCTGGCTGTATCCAGCAGGGGGAGCTGGTTTGCCAGTGGGAATACATTTAGTGCCCACAAGTCACTATTGGCTCAGTACACTGCATGCAGTCGTTAGGATTCATACCTTGGGCCCCCCAGACGAGGTGAGTCCATCCTCTCATGGGCACCGATGAAGGAGTATTTCTGATGAGCGTAGGAGGGAGATCGGGGCATAGCAGGGGAGTGGGGCTGGTGGGCCGGGGAGCGATAGAGGCCCTCAGAGCCAGTGGCCCTGCTCTGGCTGCTGTTGGTGCTACTGTGATCATTGTGCAGGGAGGTGGAGGAAGTCCTAGGGGCGCGGCCCAGCGTGGAGCCAGCATGGCGCAGCACAGGGGTTCGCTGGCCATAGCTCAACAGCCCGACCCCCATCAGGTTGTCCCTGGAGCCTCCATAGGCTGGGGGTG
Source organism: Hippoglossus hippoglossus (assembly GCF_009819705.1). Lineage (NCBI taxonomy): Eukaryota > Metazoa > Chordata > Actinopteri > Pleuronectiformes > Pleuronectidae > Hippoglossus > Hippoglossus hippoglossus. Next base: position 22,458,493 of record NC_047159.1, on the reverse strand, counting down.
TTGGGCCCCTGGAACTGGGGCCACGAGGACCATCTGGATAGCAAGCGTTGTGGGATTGAACATAGCCCCCATCAAACACACCAGAGTCCTGCGCATAGATGTGAGTCTGGGATCGCCCATGCAGCATCTGCCGCTTCTCCCTCTCCTCTGTCTCCTTTCGCTCCTGGATGGAGGCCATGATGGTCTGGGAGAGGTTATCATAGCGCACAGGGGATGGGTCCCTGTCCCTGTCCCTTGAGTGAGGTGATTGCCTGCCCACCCTTCTGGGTGCCATTACTGGACTGTAGGCAGGGGCAACCTGCTGCCTCTGCATTTCAGGTTCCCGGATGTGGCACATTTTGGTGGGCAGGTAGGGCGAGTGGAACCCCATGGAGGGCATACCACGATGGGCCATGCATTCACTGGCAGCGGCTGGGGAGATGCTGGGGTTGAGCAGGCTGTCGTAGGACAGACTGCCGTTACGGTTGGAGAGTGTGTTGGGTGAGAAGACACTCTTGTAGGGGGTGGATGTGACTGTATGCGGCTGCAGGGCCGGGAGCTGGCCCTTCTGCGGCCGGGGGTGACCTTGCTTCAGGCTGAGAGAGTGGGAGTTGATGGGGTCGGAGTCCAGCTGGAGGGGAGAGGACTGGAAGGTGCGGTGGAGGGGAGTGTTGGTGTACTCAGGCAGGTCGAGGTTTGGCTCGGATCGGTAGTCGTGACCACGGACACCCTCTTCCAAGATGGCTGATGTCTTCTGATCATCTGGCATGACAATCTGAGGAGCAAACAGAATGTACATTAAGTCAGTGTCTATAACAGCTGCCAGTAAACCTTTTGCACCACAACCTCTGGCTGAAGCAGAAGCTACTTATCACAGTATCATATGTCTTACCTTCTCTCCAGCAGCGTGGTAGTGGACTTTCGGCATGGTGCCGAAAGACGGCCTGAATCTGTACATGGCTGGAGTGGACGGGTGGGTTTTACCAGAAAGAGAACTCTCTACAAAACACACAGAGAAGGAAAACCAGAGTTAACGCTGTAATAAAGATAACAGAAATGGCACTATAGAGGTTTAGAGCTGAATTCCATCAAAGAGTAAAGAGGCTGGAGGGACAGATCTTAAAACCCACATCATCACTGTTCCTCAAAATGGAAATGAATTGGAGTTGCTGGGCAGCCAGACAGTAAGAGTCTATTCTGTAATTGATCTATAGCACGTTCAAGTCCAGAAACTGCCAACTGTCCATCCCTGAACTATCTGAGCAAAGCCCAAAAGCCCAAAGGCACTTCTGAGCTTCTAGTTGCTCAGTGTCTCTAAGGGAGACGCAACAAACTCTTACATCCACAAGCAGTGAGTCATCTAAACCGCTTTTATATAGACAGCCAATCCATTTACACCAACTGCAGTACTTAAACGTTCCACCAGGCTGCACTACTGCTCTATAAACGAGCAGGGAGTGTTCACTCCCTGACATAATGCACCATGACACAGGAGGTCCTCTGGAGGAAACCTTGCAATATATATTACTGACACTTCATACTGTTGAATGCAACAACATAAAGACAATGTTACAACTGTAAAACTACCCCCATCTGTAAAACTACCCCCATAACCAGACCCATCGCTGTTTCTATTTTACACAGATTCATTCCCACTGGTTCTAGACCATCTTCCTCTCCCACTCCTCTGTTTGGCAGAGCTCCAATGCTGCACACCACCACAGAAAGAAAGAGGCGGTGATTCATGTTGCAATGATCCAGTCTGAAATGTCTCCATCATCACACAAATCTGATGCTGATTCAGTAAATGGGATTTTCCTGCTCGCTGCAAATCACGCCTGCTCTGTGGCCTGGCATAAAAAAAAGGCCATGGACCTGCCACTGGGACGAACATTAATCAGGCTAAACTAGCTCCAAGTGGCACATTGGGTACTGGTGATCTACAGGGGGGAGTTTGGGGATTTGTCATTTGCTGCAGGAAAGAGAAATGAGATTGATAATGAACACAGGGAGGCTGTTTTCCTTCAGTTTCGTACCTTCACCGGAGATGATCTGGCCTTTCAGCTGGTTGTACCTGTCAGCTTTGGGCGGCAGCGGTGGCTGGGTTTCTTTTTCATCCAGGCCGTCCAGGCTGCTTTTGGACTACAGGGGGAGGGGCAGGGTGTTAAAAGCATCCAGAACAGCAGCAGATGAAATGGAGAAGAGAATGTGTTGGTGTTAGTGATGCACCAACACAACTCTCACAGGAGGTTGTGTTGGTGTTAGTGATGCACCAACACAACTCTCACAGGAGGTTGTGTTGGTGTTAGTGATGCACCAACACAACTCTCACAGGAGGTTGTGTTGGTGTTAGTGATGCACCAACACAACTCTCACAGGAGGTTGTACGGTAGCAAAGCTTCATTAGGCAGCTGCTTGAGCTTAAATTGATAATTGTTTATGTTAATAGAGTGGGAATGGTGACAGAATAGGGACAACAATTATTTTTCTATTTTTCTATCTTAAAGGAGCAGTCCACTGACTTTTAACTTCCAGAACTCAGACAGACTCCAGTTAGACACAAAAGAAAATCAGTGGAGCAGAACAACAGAGTTTGTGTCTGAAATCACTCACTCATTCACTCACTGAGGACTACACAGTGAGCTCATCAGGAAATTGAGAAAAATACTTTCAGAAACAAGGGATTTTCTAAGTGCCGGTTAGTACGTCACTGTTGTCGTACAATTAAAACGTGCCATATCTATGTCAGTCCATTCATATTACTTTAGGTGTAAGAGTTTATTTTCCTTCATGAATAAAAATAAAATATTTAGTTTCTGCGGCAGGTTTCAGTTCTTTTTAATTCAGGCTTTTCCTTTTCTTTTCTGATTTCTATTGAGATTCTTTATTAATTTATTTTTATCCAGACATGACTCAATTTAGTTTTTTACATCATACAGTCCTCTCTCCTCTTGTCTCTCGGCCGATTCTCTTTAATTCAGCAGGAGCGCAATGCATGATGGTATAAACTGATTGACCATCAGTTGTACACTACTTTTCACAATACATTGTGGGATACAAAGAGTCCACTGTATAGGGTATAACAAAACACACTAAACATTTGGACAACACTGCATAATTGCAAACTAAGTATATAGTGACTATATAGTGAATGATGAGTGATTTCAGACAAAACCGTTTTCACTTATTTTTCTTCCTTCTGAAAACCAAGAGTCTACATTACCCACAATGCAACTAGACCTCTGCCAGAGAGATTTGAGTGTGTTATGCTGACCATTAGCCTCATGTAGAGACAGTAAGCAGACGACAGAGGTCTCACTCCGTTCTATCTCTAAAGCCCTAGATGTTTTTCATTTGGAAACTTGCAGAAGCAGTTTATCAGACTTCTGCCACACAGCTCCTTCTGGGGGGTTTTATACATATTTACATTTTTCCTGTAAACAGACTTTGATGTATGAAATCAGTGGAGTCTCCCCTTTAGGTTACAGGGAATTTTAAGTTGAGTTTTGCTAAATTTTCACTTGATCTCTCTCGCAGTTTACAGAACAATTTCCCCTGAACAAACTTTCACACCAGAAAATAATTTGACCTGTAGGGTTACACTCTTGAAAGGGAACGGGACGCTTTGCTTAACTGCAGCCCCACTTTGTGCTTCAGGCTGATAAGTTGAGTGTGGTGGAACATTTACTCCCAACATCGAAAATTGATTTTTAACACTAAATGGCACAAATTGAAACGTATTGAAAAGTTCAAAAATCCTTCTTAAACATAAGGCATACTAGAAAATGGTTATTAATGTACATTTGCCAAAAACAACTCCCAAATCCTTTTTAACACAGTTTTTAGAGACTTTAGATTCACACATAGAAACATGGTGTATGAAATCGATATCTCACCTACTGTGAGTCACTTGGTTTGAAGTCAGGTATCTATTAATATTCTACTCTCCATATATCTGACTTCATTTAGCTACTACATCCTCTCATTCTGCTGCACTGAGAGAAACTGGTAAAAGACTGAGGATACACCATGTTACACATGTGTGACATGACACACATGAGGGGGAAGCGTGAGGAAATGGTTAACATCAGCTGAGATACAGTACTGTATGGGAGCTGGATGATAGGATAACAGGGAAAGAACTCACCTTGGAGCTGACGATGGTGCTGCGGACGCCGTTGTCACTGACCACAATGGTTACCTGTCGGTCTGAGAAATCTGGTCTGATGAACGGGGGCTGGATTTTGATGGGGGGCTTTTTTCTGGGGTCCAGCGTGTACCTGTGTATGGACAACACACTTTAACAAGATTCTTTCTCGTCGTGTCAGGCCACGTCGGCAGGGTTCAGTTTTCAGCATAGTCTGCCAGCATCGCCATTAGATATTAGGTGATAATCCACATCGGTAGAAGCCAGGATGAGAAGTTTGCATCTCAGTCACACGGACAAACCAGAACTCATTGTACTTCACATCAAAGTTTCCAGCACAGATCTAAAGGGGGACACCAGCATTGTCTGCTTGACTTAAGTATAACCATTGCTGCAAACTAAATTTAGTTTCTGTAAAAGTGCTTTGTAAATAATGTAACATCATCAATATCATACACTGTGTGTCAAGATGGACATGACTGCTCTCTGATAGTGAGGCCAAAGTGTCTTGATTGCCCCCCTGTAGGTCACAAACCCCACTTCCTGGTTAGTGGATAGGACATGAACCGAACTAAAAAGTCAAAATACATTGGGGCAAGATGGCAGCATTGGCATCCAGGGTATTTTGGGTGGCAGGAAACTTAGACGCGTCATCCATCCTTATATACAGTGTATGATCATTTCATTTTCATTTTCAACATTGTGAGATTACAAGAGTCATTCTCACAAATAAAAACACAAGACTGCACATTATATAACCTAATATATGAAACTATTTATGTGCTACTTAGTCATTTAAATCCATAAAGAAAACATGGTTATTCACATAGAAACAGCAACCTGTTATTTCACTACTGTCTTATTTCATATACTGAACTCTGTACTGCATTATCAACACATGATGGCCTTTAGAGTACACTGATTATACGCTATGAATTGTATATCTGCATCCTCCCCTCTGGTTTGTTCAAAACAAGTATTTCTTACAACTTCAGAAATCTGTATTTAAGTGGGTCCTCCAGGGTTCCTCCATAATTTAACGAGTTCTTTTAATGTTTAATGGTTAGCGTGGGAACTTGGGGAGTGAAGTAATCAACCTCCTACATTTTAAAAATCCATGTTACTAAATGAATGTGAGTGGTTTGGTGTCAGATTTTAAAGATCGTTCAGTATCAGTCATGTCATTAGTCCAGTAAATGTAACACCCTCCATCGGGGACAGGGAAACAACGTAAAGGCAGAAGCTGGTAACACAGCGTTTCCCCCCCACCTGCTGTTGTCTCTCTGCAGTCACACTGTTGATTTTGATAGGAGGGGACTTGTCCCAATAGGATATAAAACTGGTGTTCTGGCAGATAGCGATGCTGCATGTGTATGTGTGTGTGTAAAAAGCACATTGACTAGCTCTGCGCTGGGTTTCACATTAACTCTACACTCTGAATCAATTCTCTTAGCCATCTGCATTTCCCCAGGGTTCCTGCTTGCTTTCAGGCAGAACTGGATACAAACCTCCACAAGCACCTCAGAGTATGTGAATAGACTCATACACACACAGGATGGATCGACATTTCACTGCAGTTACATGATGCTGCACTAGAGCTATGCATGGATGTCACGGGCCCTGATAAGCATTGACTTGCAGAGACATGTGCAAAAACACACACACATTCAAACATACACAGTCTCTCAATGTATGTAGATAACAAAGCAGAAAGACAAAACCATTTATTCATCAATCATCACTGAAAAGCATCTTCTGTACACACACACACACACACACACACACACACACACACACACACACACACACACACACACACACACACACACACACACACAGCATAGTAGAGCAGCTCACCTCGGTGCCAGAGGACTACATAAGACATACTCCACATTGCCACAGCAACCCCTGGTGAAGGGATTCACTCCTCCACGAAACTTTCCAGTCACCTGAGGAGAGGAGTAAAACGTGCACACACACACACACATATTCAGACTCAGGGGTCCAGTGCTTGAATATAAAGCAGGTGACTCATAATAAGTGTGTGTGGGGATATTTGTGCTGTTCATTAGCATTTGTGTTATTCATTTTACTGCATCTGTGTTTACTGTCCTTAACAAGGCCCATTTATTTCTCCCACACAGGACAATTGAACTGCATTATTCCACAGCATGTGCAGCTGGAAACAGTGAAATGAGGTTTACACTGATTCTCAAGATTCTCCAGATATTTCGAAGGTGCCCTAAAGCAAGAAAATATGTCTTGAGGCAGCTCCAGGTGTAAAAGTTGGGATCTGTGTGAATGTGAAGAAGCTCTGTTCACATTCCTAGATTACAATCGGATAAATGTTACTTTGTGTGTGTTTGTGTGTGTGTGTGTCTCAGAACAAGCGTAGCAGCAGCTCCCGTGCCATTGTCGCCTCACCTGTTCATTGGTTGTTCGACCTCGAGCCACGAGCACCATATGGAAGCCTGTGAGCCCCATAACTGGAATGAAGAAAAGCCCCGCTATACACATCACCACCATACTGGACACAAAGGTCAAGGGCAGCAACAACAGTTCTGGTCTCAAGGACATGAATAGATGTGCTGTAAGAATAACCCATAGCATCTGGCATCAGCTTTATTGTTCTAACATTATTCTGAAAAATGAAGGGAAACATATTATGCTTATATTCAGGTCCATAATTTTAATTTGGGTTATTACTCGAAAAGGTTTACATGTTCTAATATTCAGAAAACGCATCACTTTCCTCATATTGTCAATTACTGCAGCTCCTCTGTCTGAAACACTTTGTTTTAGCTCCTGTCTCTTGAAGGACCCGCCTTCTGATGAAGTCTAGGCTGCTCTGATTGGCCAGCTGTCCCACTCTGTTGTGATTGGTCAACTGCTTCCACTGCGTGTAGGAGAAATCAGGCCCCTGGCTTTGTTCAGGGGCGGGCCAGACTAGCTGCTCGGCAGTATGCAAATGTGGGGCATTGTGATGTCACATGAATGCGAACTATAGAGGAAAATAAAACTGAAAAAGCATCATATGTCTCCTTTAAATACCAACCGAGCAGATTGTCCCTTTATGAAAAGAAGTGGGTGTTATCAGTGAAAGGATACGTGACGGTGGTGTGCAGCGTTCCCAGCCTCTCTCTGTGGTGAAGGACAAAGATGAGGCCGAAGGAAAAAACTCCAACCATGTGGATGGTCAGAGAGAGCAGGAAGAGGAAGAAGTAGCGGTAGTTCCTCCGTCCAATGCAGTTGTTCACCCAGGGACAGTGGTGGTCAAAGTCCTGAGGAGGGAGAGAGAGAGTTACACTTCTAGTATATACAACTGAACTTTTAGATTTGACCTACGCATAATCTCTTATACACTGGTAAAATCTCTCAACTGATGTCAACAAAGTGTTCTTGGTTGAATTGGTTTATATGATTATAAGAAATGGATAAAAGGTTCAATGAAATATTCTACCTACATCTCCATTAATAACTGCCTGCAGAATAAGAGCGACATCTTGATGGGTAATTCAGAACTTTAACAGAGTTTTGTGTTTTATTCTCCACCAGGGAAATTGTGTTTCCATGCATCTGTTTGTTAGTCAGCGAGATTTAGCCAAACCTACTTGATGGATAACCACTAAACTTGGTCAAAGGATGTGGTATGTGTCAAGGAGTACAAATTTTGAAGTGGATGCAGCATTTTATTTTTTCACTTTCTTTAACGTCGCGTCTTTCAATGTTTTTCCAGAGATGGATCTGGATGAGAAAAATCTGGCCTATTTAGGGGACTGATATTTATGAGTGTGTAAAATTTTAGTGCAGCTTGATTGAATTCTGTCTGTTGGTCCTTGGCGGAGGTATCCGCTCTACTGAGTTCCACTGTAGTTAGTTATGTGACCTACAATTTGACTTTGGTCTTTAAATTTGATTGTAAATGTTTAATACATTTTGACCTATGCATAATCTCCTATCACTGATAAGACACTAGTTACATTTCTTGATTGAAGTCGACAAATTGTTCTTGGCTGATTATGAGGAGAAAAGTTTCAATGAAATAATTGATCCATAATAAACCTGTGACTCCACAAAGTATTAATAATAATAATAATAACTTACATTTATATAGCGCCTTTCAAGGGACAAAGCAACCTGTATATTTCTACATCATAACATATGTGAAGTGTTAAGACCTAAAAGAGGATTTAAAAGCCAGTCCTAAAAATAGTATTTTACGATTAAAACTGAAAGTAATTATGATCTTTAATAATTAAAGATTTCTTGCCAAAAAAACATATTTGAAAAAATTTATAAATATATATACTGTATGTATATTCAGTGTTAGTCTCAGTTTTAATTCTTGGCAGGATAGAAAAGCCTCTAAGTAAATTCAAGTGGCAAAATAAAAATACATCCAACCTTCACTGTGCTAAAGGGACAACATCAGATTACTGATAAAAATGCTAAAACTGTATCAGTCTAACCTTATACATATTTAGATGTTGCTGCCTGCATAATCTCTGAATATACACCTTTCTCTGTTTGTACATTAAGTATTCACACACCTCCACACAGTTGTCACAGACGCTGCAGTGCGAGCACCGAGGCGGCCTGTAGAAGTGACAGGTGGCGCACCACTTCATCCGGACCTGGATGCCCTTGATCTCCACGTTCTTGTAGAGCGGTGCCCTGAAGTCATCATCCTTGTCCTCGTCCTCGTCGGCTGTGGAGAAGAGAATAGATTTACCCTCAGAGCGCGCACATTAACATTAGAGAACAGATGCATATGGTGGCGTGTGTCATAGTACACACACACACACACACACACACACACACACACACACACACACACACACACACACACACACACACACACACACACACACACACACACACACAGTAAAAATAAATGGTTTTGATTCAGCTTGACAGAGGCAGCTGGGGAGCTGTACTGTAAGCTGTGTGCAGAGGCAGCAAACACAGAGAGATTTGTATAGATATGAACTATTCATTCTGCTTTTAACATTAAGGCAGATTAACGAGAACACTGTGACTGGTGTGCACCATAAGCTGTTTGCTTTTCTTTCATAGATATTCACACGTCTATCTAATAATACCAGAAATCTCTTGTGAGGGGCCCAGGGAAGTGCAGTGTCAGATTTGGTGTGATTTGGACACATATCAATAATCTTAGAATAAACTGGCAGTCGTTGGGGCGCTGCCGTGTGCACACTCTCTGCAGTCTGTGGACCAAGTTGAACATGTCTTCTTCTACGTCCTCAGATAACCTACAGGGACAGGTGTTTTCACTTCCTGTGGAGTAACGATAACGATCAGATAACCTACAGGGACACCGCCACTCTGCCATTGAAAATCATACTGTGTACATTTAAGATACAAATTTATACCACCGGTATATTGCAGAAATCTGTCTGTAGTCGGCATGTGTATTTTTAAGGGTCCAAGGAAGAAGCGCAGTGGTGAATTTGGTGATGATACGTTCAATATGAATAAACTTTGAATAAGCAGGTGACCAGCGCTCTGTAGCAGAAGCGGCTGGGACTCATCAACGCAAGTGATCGTGTCAATCCCGACAACGGCGCTTTCACGACAACAGGTGTGTTCGCGACAACGGCAGCAACAGTTGATAGGGGGGTTAGGGGTGGAGCTTCACTGAACTTTGAATAAACAGATGAACAGCTCTTTGTGCAGCAGCGGTGGTGCAGCTTCATTGTTCTTCAGCAGGTTACTTGCAGTGGCTCGATAGATGCAAACAGCATTACAATGGGCCAAGCAAAGTGGCAGTTTAAAAACAGGCACTGCACTAGTTAAAATAATGAAGTGTTTTTCTTTAATGGGAATTGAACCTCTAACCCCGACAGAGTTCATGCCTTGCTTTATCGGCCCTAAACCTGTAAGTGATCCTCTCACATCCAAACTGCAGCTTGACTGTACAAGTGGTGTTTCTGTCGTCCTTGGTGCGTCTCTGCACTCAATCAAAGTGTTTACGTGAAGCTTTGCAGTCTGTGCCTCTGAGAGCTTTTTGGTTTGGGGCTGCTGTGGAAAAATAAAACATGTCTTCTGCTGATCAAAGGGCACATTCTCCGACCTGAGAAGAAAAATCATTTCACGGAGCCATAATAACTGCAGGGAGATCCAGGTAGCTGAGCACACAGAGAGAATTCAAGAGAGAGCGAGGAAAAAGAGAAGGCGAGAGAGAGAGAGAGAGAGAGAGAAAACAAAAGGTAGAGCGCAGAAATAAACAGTTCCACAGCGGGAGATTGCTCTGTCATTATGGCCCTCGAGCATCTTCAAATAGATTCTTAAGGTAAAGCGCCTGCCAAACCAGAAGAAACAAACAGCAGCTCGGCTTGCATCTCCTCTCACAACGTCTTTTCTACACACGCTCGTAGCTAGAAGTGTTGAGCCGACAAGGCACAGGCCTATTTATTTACACTATGACAAGTTCAGTTAAGTTACAGTCAGATTTTTTCCTGAAATACGTTCAACAAATTCACAATAAACGTACGTTTTTTTCACCCCTCGCCGTTGTTGATTTGCATAAACATCTTATTTTGTTCATGATGTCTATTTTTAGCACTGTGAGGCACTTTCACCTCATTTTAAATCAGGCCTATATGTGTGTAGTGTTGGAATCTTTATCGAAACATATCTCAGGCTTAATCCTGTTATTAGCATTCATGTTAAATGTCAGTAATCCTCAAATTAAAAGAATTTCAGCTGCTGCCACCTTCCCTGGTGTAATAACAGCTCCTGTGAAGGTCAGGTGTCATTTTAGTGAGATTATGGTTTATAATTAATTTAGTTTAGAGAAATAAGTCATTATTTTAAAAAAAAAGTACATGCATTCTTTAGCCAGAGAAGAATCCTGAGGACATCACATATCTGCAGGATTTTACTTCATTTATTTTCCACTACAGCATCAGCATGTACAAGTGTTGACATGTGTATCATTCTTCATGACAGGGTGAGCTGTGTGTAGACATGAGGGAGACGACCCGCACTGTGAGTGAGGATGCGATAGCGCTTTGCTTTGCTCATTGATACTTGGGCAGGTTGCTGTTTTGTTTTGTTTTTTCTTTTGCTAAAAATAGCTGCCTGCTAAAGCTGGAAAATGAGGTTGATGAGAGCAGTGAGACTGAAGAAAATCAGTAAGTAAAGCTGCCGGCTGTAAAACCGATGAAACACAGCAAACTGCTCTGTAGAGCGGAGCGGCAGAGTTGGGGGAGAATTCTCTGTGGTTCATCACTGCGAGCGACTACGTTACATTGCATGTAGTCACTTTAGCCTTTTGGTGGGACAAATTTATTTTGTCACCACTGCACCTGGCGTATAACGGAATTTTTGAAGATCTGTTGCACAAAAAATAGAAACACAGAGGAAAAACCCAATGGCAGAAGAGAAACCCAGGTAATCTGCCCAAGCACAGTGCAAGTGCACAGTTTGAGCACAAGCAGGGGATATTTTGATATCGAATTATCTTAGTGTTACCTATTGTTGAAATAAAAAAATATTGGAACGTGCAGAAATGAATAAATACAACATTTTCTAACATCATCTGAGATCAATATCAGGATGTTTGTGTCACACATCAACACCAAACAATTATATAAAACTTTAAAACATTGTCACCACACTGGGTTACAATTGTAGTGCTGGTCTACACTGACGGAAACAAACAAGCCACAGTCACACAGCACTTTTGATGTTTACTCCGCAAACGCCATAACACACTGTCTCCCTGGTGCCACAGTGCCTGACATTGTAGGCAAACTCCTGCCCTCAATCCAAGACTCCATCAAGAGAATAGTGCTGTATTTGAGTCTGAACTCACCAAAAAGGATTTCAATCTCCTTTTTAATGTTTCTAAGAACTCTGGAAAGGCTGTTTTTATATCTGGACCAATTCCCACAGTTGGATCGTGGAGTTGAACGTTTTAGCCGCATCTCTAGCCTGCACACCTGGCTCCAGTCCACATGCACAACACACAACATGGATCTTATTGATCATATTCACCTGTTCTGGGATCGGGCTTCATTCTTTAAAGGTGAACATAAATGAAAGTTAACAGTAGTTTATGTTAACGTTAGCAGTCTACATGTTTTCTACCGCCTATGATCTTTTCCAGCATAAACACTGACCTTGTCAGGACCAAAGTCTGGTCCAACTGAGGCAAAGCCTAATTTCTGAGAGCCTGGTTAGTGGTAATTTGTGAGTGGTGGTTAGGTGAATGTTTAACATGAATCTCTCATGGTTAAAGTTTTGGTTAGGCTGTCCACAATAATTGGAAGTCAATGCAAAGTCTAATAATAATAGCTGCGCAAACCTGTGTGTGTGTGTTTTGGTGGAACTGGTTTCTTCCCAGTATTGAATCTTTTAGTAATATGGAAGACTGGACAATACTTCACTCTTGTGTAACAGGGAAACCTTTCTTACCGAAAATGTCACTGAATTTTCTTATACTCTAACTTGAAGCTGTGTAGCTCTATTAGCCAGTCATCTGTCTCATCTGCCTGTCAAGGTTCATTTTGCAGTTTCCCCAAAGCACAAAATAGCCACAAGTCAGTAAACTGAATGGATACAAATCTTAGCACACACAAAACCATTCATTTTCACTTTTTTAATGAATGATCCTCTGAGAAAATGTCATTTAATGGCCATGTCAGTTCTTCATTTTTAATCATAACTTCACTGGCAGCTCTGTTGCCTCTGAGATACAACATGAAGAGCTTGGAAAACAGCTCATCCTCAGTAGTCTATAAGAGGCGGCAGGGCAGCGGCAGCAGAAGGCCACCGTCACCTTAAGGGAGGCTGATAACCTGAGCGTTTCCACAACCTAATGATTGTTACCCCTTTATGAGCAGAGAAAGCTCTTCCTAAAGACAGGTGCTTATCATTTACAAGCACATTACACACATCCCTGGGGATGAGTTCAATCATCATTACTTAACCCAGGCAGCGCTGAAGATGAGGAGTCTGCACTGGGAGCACACAGTCAACGCCGCTTGCCTAACGGCTGAGAGACATTCAATACACCTCACAATAAGAAGGTTGTATAACATCACCTCCACCATTGTCCTGCATGTGGAGCACGTGGACTATACAGGCTGTTACAGGGAGATAATGGGGGAGTGGAACACTGGGGAGGGGGGGGTGCTCTGATAAATGTGATGCCATTAAAGCTGTGTTCTCTACATGAGGATTCAACAGGGAGGGCATTTGTAGATGGTGTTTAAATATTACAATAGGTATTTTTAGTCTAAAGTGACTAAAACCATCTCTGAGAAAATTGTATTCATCATATACTTTGACTTTTTAGTTTGGTCCATCTCCCAGCCATTAACATGGAGGAGGCTATATTGCAGCCAGCCACCAGGTGTAGTCGCAACACTTTGGCTTCAATTTGGGGAGCCAATATGTCGTCCAGCTTTATATACAGCCCATGTTTGACACAATAGACTCTATATAAAGCGGTGTTTGTATCCAGGGTATTTTAGCTTTATTTATGGATAGTGGGAGAAAGTGGAGATGCGCCGTCCATCTTTGTACACAGTCTATGGTTGACACATGTCTAGACAGTGAAAACCATTTTCACACACATGCATATACAAACCTCTGGGGTAAACACCAGGGTCCATGAAGGTCGCCATACTGAAGTTGGCCAAAACGAAGAGGAAGACCACGCCATTGTAGAGAGGCACAGCGGAAGAGATCACCTTAGTCAACCAGGGGCAACTAGAGACACAAAGGAGGAGACAGGTTTAGGATTTGATTATTTTCGTCGCCATGAATCACATACATTTACATTGACATACATTTACATCACATCTGGATCATAGGTGCGTTTCTGCTGCAACAATATTAATAGTTACCACATCATTCCCTGATCATGACATATGTATGCACCCGTTTGTTAGAATGTGTGCTCTGTTCGTTTGACACTTGTGAATTTTGGTTCTTCAAGGGGATATGAATATTCATAATGCAAAACAAGATAACACTATGTTAATTACAGCAGGGTTGACCCTGGATGCCACAACTGGTGACCTAACGAAAAGAAACAAGATTCCCTATCTCACCCCCTTCATTGAATCAGCTACAAAACATAATGGGTTCTTCTTTGGCCCATACACCCCCCTTCCACCACGTTTCAAGAAAATCCTGCTATCAGCAGTGTAACCATACCAAACCCACTATAGCCTATCTGTCCATGTAGCCTGAGCTGAAGCGATGCTGATGCAATAGAAGATTTAGTTCACTGTTAAACTGTATTTTGCATCAACTGGTTTATTGGACAACTGCACCACATGATAGTGTAACACAAGTGAATGAGACTTTGGCAGTTTTGATAAAGAACAGTAGTAAATTCAAGATCCCCAGAGTCTGTTGAATTTATTCTCTGTGGACCACACATGGCAATTCATCATAATGTTGTAAAGATATTTCAGTCTGAACCAACCAGGCCTCTAGCATGGCTATTAATAAAGCTTACCAAACCCAGATGAGCTTTCAGGTCGGGTCAGTCTTCATTGTATAAACACCTCCTAACTCTGCATCTCACCCCAACCCTTAGCACTCTGCTCTGCAGGTAACTGAGGCCGACCACCTCAATTCAGATTAGTCAGTGGGAAACATTTTGTGTCCAGACTGACCTTCTCCACTGCCTGCAAGTCATAACTCAGTCAGTCAGCTCTGTGAAATATTCAACTGTGGGGACACCTGAAACACACCCACACGCCCTGCTCAGTCACCTGGACTCAAATGTCAAGACACCGTGTGCTTCCGAGGGCGCCATCATTCAAGTCAACTGTTTGTGAGGCCTCCCTGGAGATGAGACGCCATCAGAATGAGGATAACGGCGAAAGGTGGACATACTCCGAGAGAATTTATCAATTAAGAGCCATCTCACAGGAGAGAGGAGAAGGTGTTTGACTGACATGACTATCACGGCCACCCATTCTCGCATAATAAAAAAAAAACACACACACACTTTCACATTCAAGTACACTTCTCAAAAAATCGATTTCCTGGTACCCATGCCCCCAGATCATCTTCAGTCCACATCTCTTCTTCTGCGTCACCAGTCCCTCTTTTGCTTTGTTGAATTATTCAGAGCTGTGGCTGCACAGAGCCACTAACAGAGAATAGAGGGGCGCTAACGGAGATGAGATGGCCTCTCGCACAACCAGTCTGGACTCGTCCTCAGCTCCGTGAGGGCAAGACATTCTTCCAAGATTGGAAATAACATTGGGGCATATTATAATTGTATTTAACTTTATTAACCTCAAATGTAGCTCAAACTGTAATATTCTTCAATTATGTATATTGAGCATATTACAAACTCCATTATATTATTATGAAGGCATTTTGTTAGTTGATAGAATCTAGAGCCGATAATAACCTTTTGTTTTGTAAAGACAGTTTAAAAGCAACACTGAGACTGAGGAATTGTTACATACAGTCGATTCACCAATTTGGTCCAAAGTGGAATATTTGAACAACTATTGTCCAAATAATTAAACTTCTTGAGTGAAGAGTGAAATGTCTCAATGTCTATTTAAACATTCGCCTCGCATATCTCTGCCTGTACTTGGTATAACCATATACGTCACACAACCATATATTTCACACTAGTTTGGTTATTTAGGTTTTGGTGCTGCTGATTCTGTGAACAGAGTATTAGTGGCGTATTTATGGCACATATTAACTTTTGCAAGGTAACAACGCTAGTACGTTTCAGTGGAACTGCTGTTTACTCAGCAGTCTGCAGTGAGTAGCACCCTGCTGTGTCATCACAGCTTTGGCAACAAGTCGACTAGGTACAAACGCTGCAAATTTGATAAAAGAAAAGAAACAGCATGCACCTCCATGGTCTTACAAATTCTCAATTTACTCCCCCGTCAAAGGATCATGTATTTTAGCTCACAATGTGGAAGATAAGGAAAGAATTTGAGTGCAGCTGACAGAGAGGCTGGGAGTAGACAGCGTAGGAGGAAGATGTGACTGAGAGAAGCCTGATTAAGGCCATAGACGCTGGTTACCACAGACCGCTTATCAACGCTGTGTACAAGCCACTTTTACTGCTTGTGTAACCATGAGACTTTGACGAGGATAGAAAAGCCTCCAGTTCGTCAAATAGTTTGGACCAAATTTATAAAGCTGACGGGGCGTTTGCTGCCAAAAGGGCAGTAATGTAATGAGATTGGTTTTATCTAAGTTTAAGTCCAGAGGCCGGCCAAAGTGGAAGAAAGATGTTTGATTCTCCACGGTAAATAACATGCCTGCAAACAGGGGGTGGTAAGTTGATAACGTACATGCTGATGAATAAAATAAGTGAAAATCCCAAAGCATCTCCTGTCTTAGATGAGGATGAAAGAGGGACAGTCTACAGCTTGCTCCTCAGAGCGACAGAGCAGCACAGCATCTGCTTACTAACCTTGATCAGATCGATATGAGGCAGACTGCAAGCAAAGGGGACACTTTCTACAAAGCTAAAGCTTTCTCTTTGACTTCATACATTTGTGTTGTTAATGTGGGAATGAGTCTAGAGTCTATTTCCACAGCTTTCAATATGACACATGTTTTGGTGGATGGTGATCGGTTGTGCTCATGATCTAATACAAGGTTCACAATTCATGTTCACAAAAATTAGAGAATATCAACCAAGCGGCAACCTGCCGTAAAACCAGAAGTAACCATATTTGGAGGAGTAAGGGTTGAGCCTGACGGAGAGACGAGGACACTGCATGTCCTGCAACCTTCACCCATTGGACGGTACTAGCTGTCAATCACATGGTGTTCATGTCCCAATGTATACAGTGCTTTATGGTCTATTCTGCTCTAAATGGAACCATAATTTACAAAATGAACATCATGATGTCCAGCGTCAGCTCAGGGACTGAGGGATAGAATCTTAGTGTTGGGTATCTGTCCCTGAGTATTAGGATTAAGGAAACCCCCCCTGCTTCCTGGTGATGATAACCCAATTGTCTGAGCTGATTGCAGGCCCCCTTTAAAAAACACAGGCACACTCTGATCCCACTGCTGTGGATAAGGTATGGAGGGAAGAAAAAAAATCACTGCGCTCTTTGTAAAGTAATCAGCTGTTTGATGAAGAACTTAAGCTTTTTAAAAGGTGGCAGGATTGATCTGCTGGCACGGTTACAGCTCTAAATAGGCCTGTGATAAACCATCACATGTACCATTAAAAGCCATCTACATGGCCACTACACACTGCACATCCCCAACAATTTGAATGCTCAAATCTTCTGGTTCATTATTTGCCTGCTTTAGGATCAGAGCAGAAAAAGCCAGCCTCTCTTTGAAGTTGCTTTTATCTGTTCTTTTCCTAGCTCTGGGGATTGGTGGGGATCAAAGAGAACGGAGTCAATCCAGAGAGCAGACTCTGATGGGTAACGCTTTCCTTCGTCCAACATGAAGTATATTATTTAATTAATAAGTATTCTGCAAAAATCCTCTATGGTTTTCTTGGTATTCACAGTGTTTAATGTTAAAGAAGTTGTCTATAGGAACAATATATCGCCTATTATCAGGATCAGAAATTACACATGATCCGACCAGCAATGCTGGTGAGCATGAGTGACACCTGCAACATGAGATGATGCTGTCAGTCCACTGGGAGCACTAACAGTAACGTAGTCGGCACACGGGAAGAACGCCATCCCATTAATTAGTTCATTAAGGCTGTACTCAGTGGGACACACATGGAAGGCCTGCTCCCCTGCTGAGATCCAGCGATCCACAATATGTTGTAAGACTGGTGTCGTTTTAACCTCGCAGGCAAAGGAATTTTCATCCTGATTAGAAAACGGGAATCGTCTTCTACAAGGGAATGAGAGTGAGGGCTCAGTTAGAGGATTTCAGCAAACTTATTGTACTCTTTGTAGGATTCATGAACAGTATCACAAACTCCCTATGCTCCCCCGGGACCTGCCGATCTCTAACACCAACACATCCCAGAGGCTCTGCATTCACACACGACATTTAGTATTCCGCACACAAACACACACAGCAGCAGGCCCGTTGTCAGTGGAGACAGCAGTGGTGTTTGCTGGAGGCGTGGAGCGCTGCAGTTCCAGGCAGGTCAGGCGAGAAGCAGAGCCGCACAGATTGATTGAGTATCATGAAATTCACTCCGTCCGGCCCTTAAGTTATCTCTCAGGGACGGCAGGCTGCACAGCTATGGGGATTTTTTTTAGGTTGAGTTGTAAAGTCACATTGAAAGTATGTATGTGATTTAAATCTTCAGCCTTCAGTCTAGAAAATATCAGAAAGTAGGCAATTGATCACAAGTTCCCAGAGCCCAAAGTGACATGGCTTGTTTTGTCTGAACCATTAGCTCAGATATCTAAAAGGGAAAAGCACCTAATTCCGATGATTTATTAAGTTGGAACCACAAAATGTTTGGAAATGTTGCCTGAAAATGATGATCGAAATAGCTGCCAATGTAATAGTACAGTATATATTGTTGGAATCAATATTTAAGTATGTTTCATAAACTCTCCAAAAACTTAATTTGTTAAATAACTCGTCAAATATGTAGAGGAGTAAAAAAAAAGAACATTTCAATCTAAGATGTAGTGGAATAGAACACACACACACACACACACACACACACACACACACACACACACACACACACACACACACACACACACACACACACACACACACACACACACACACACACACACACACAGTAGGGAAGCACTACAATCCCATTACAAGTGTAAGATGCTTACATGCCCATGACTGGCTTACAAACTAGTTGTGTCACAAAATCTTGCCTGTGCGTACATGTCTTAAACTCAAATTTAAGAGTTATATTATTTTTAGAGTATAGTAAACAAGCAATAATACTTCCTGACACCAAAATGTGTAGGTATACACTGATTTTTTTTTATTTTATTTTTTTAAAAGGTGGCTAAACCTGCTAATAAGGTGATTGACTCCTCTCCCAAGGAGCTTGCCTTTTTTTTTTTTTCTCAGTGCGTCATGTTTGACATCACAAACAAACCGAAATTTCACCTCGCTGTCTTGCCAAGTTCACCCAGGTGCCATGTTTCCATCACTGCCGATCGGAGCTGGAGTCGATACAAACCCGTGTCTAGTACGGGAGTGAATGCTGATTGTATCCATTCCCATTTTAGACAAAGCCAGTGGAAAAGAGGCTTAAGTAAAACATATTGATTAGAGGGGTTTTTAAGTTTTTTAATTGTTTATTAGAAGTAGATTAAGTCCTGAAGGAATGGTCGATTTTACTCTAGACAACAGAGCAGGACTGTGCAGCTGCACATTAGCCTATGTACCAGCTGTAGTTCATCTCAGAGCACAGTGTAGTTTGCATTTTCATAATACATAAGAGGCCAATTTGATAATAAATGAAATGCTTTGCCCCCACATGTCACCCTTATTATATATTCATAACCCCCTTTTTCTAATCTGTCGAGGAAAGCAGAAAAGCTGTTCCGCGAAGAAACCATTTTTATTCCCTCAGCCACAAATGCAGTTTCACCAGCTTACCACAGTAAATTACATCACACTATAAATAAGCACCATGAGCAGTGATACTATTACAAACACTGCCTGCCTCTGAGGCTCATGTTTAAAAGACAGTTTCAATTCAAATCTATATTTACAGCTGAAATGCACCTTATCTGCCTGTGAGATGAAGAAATTCAATAAACATCTCAAATTGGATTTCATAAATGCACAATGCACACTCATCCACATGAAAGTCACAGTTTGAAGATTCAAGGTGGTTACACTGACGTCCATTATCAGGAGAAAATAATCTTATTCAGGTTAGCAAGATTTCTGTCAACCTCCCTTCAGAGTTTATACGCGTTTTGCAGGAGATGATATCACATTTTGGATCTCACTGTGTGATCAAACAAATACTTCCATATGGGAGAGGAATGAGGTCATGCATGCGCTTGCAAGTGGGAGTGTGTCAAGAGGAGAGTAGGTTAGCATCACCTTTCTCTCACCACCCTTCTTCTCTTCATCCTCCTACTCACAGTCTGTGTAGTTTAGCATTTAGCGTAATAAACACATGCTTTGTTAATCACTCCCTTTATCCCCCGCACTACAAAACGTGTCCTCACAGCCTCGAAACAAATCAACACTGTGTGCTCCTATAATCAGAACAAACAAATGTTGACCACTTTTCTTGATGAAAAGCAGTTTGCATTTGCATGTGTCACTAAATCGGAAGAACACACAACCATGTGCATGAAGTCACAACCACAGTGTGTTTTGCACGTGCTGGTGTGTAGTCCAATCTCCCCAAGGGGTGATGACACATGTGCTGTCTGTCTGTCAGGCTCCCCGCGGGAAACTGGAAACTGGTACAGTGCCATAGGTCAGATGGAATAAGTGAGGCTTACAGGGCCAAAGACGCAGGCTTAAAACGAGTGTCTGTGGGTATTTAGAACCACAGTAGCAAGGACAGTCACCTCTGTCGACGAGACTTTAGTGTGTGTGCACATACTAAGCTCTGCCAGTTTGAAATATGCATCTCTATAGAACCCAATCTGGATATTGGCTTTTGTGGGGGGGATGAGTGGGTGGATTTAGCTAACATGGATGTGCCTGCATTTAACAACCACTGGGAGTGCTCACTTCAGTTGCCTTGCTGGTATGTAGCAGCATGGCAATGCCACGAGAAGGTGGCTCGACCTGTGTCACATTCCTAGTCACTCTTATTCTAAGCCCTGAGCACTGCGGCCTGCATGTGGGGCCACTGTCAAGAAGTTCAAGATGTATGACTCGATGAGGCGGCGAGCCGAGTCGGTTTCTGTCTGGTGCTAAACACAAGGGTTGTACAGTTAATACAAATATAAAAAGACCCCTGTGACACTGACATGAAAAATGTGATGCCACTTTCTTTTTACTTTTTAAGATTATTTGTTAATGTTAATATTGAAAGAGTCCACCTGTAACAGTTGCAGTAAATGCCTGCTAACACAGAAAGTGACACAATGAAATGTGTCTTCACGAATTCTGGGAGTTTAGCAATTTCGCTGATTAGCTTTGCCAATCATCACTATAGTGGGCATATAGTGACGTAGGCTAGTAGGCAAATAAGTTCACACAAATTGGTAAAGAAAAAAAAAACATGCCGCAATTTATACTACGCCAGAGAAAATTAGGCAATGTTAAAGTGGATGATACCACACAGCTAATAAGCTGATAGCTTCCTAATCAAACCCTTTTTTTTGGACTCTCTGCTCCTTGTTTGCTAGTTTATTGGTCGACTGAGCGAGTCGCCCACGTTTAAATCAAAATGACAGAAAATGTTGCTATTTGAAATGCTATGGGCTTTTCTGTTATCTTTAGGTAAGTCACAAAAATACGAATTAATAAAATATAATTTTAGGGGTTATATAAGGGTCCCACCTTATAAAAGATATTTCAAAATCAAGCGTGACTCTGAATTAGTTACCAACCAGCAGTGAACAAACCCCATGACATTTGGGCAAATCCATACACTGATAAAGAGGGTGACAATCCAGGGGGAAAGCTAGTAAGATGCCTTGAGTAGTGATTATTTTTGATGAAGTAATGTTCCCAAGGACAAGATGAACTCTATCCCGAGTTAAATTCTTGACAATTTTACATTACTGCAAGTAAAAAAACTCCAGTTTCCAGTTTTATGTTCCTTCTCCTCATTCAACACACTTGTGTTGTTCAGTGCACTTTTGTAAATGTAGACTTAATCTCAGCCAAAGCGGAGGGTGATGATGCCAAATCCCATTCACTAGCATTAGGCTGGTCCAGACTCAGCAGTTCTAGGAAGAGGAGGGGAGGAGGAAATGAGAGGAGCTGATCTGAAACCTGAGGAGGTACTCCAGAAATACAGCAGATGGTAGACAAACACACACACACCACACACACAACCACCAAGGCAGAATTTAAAAGTCAGATAGACATAAAACCCTGACCAGAGTCTTAGAAAGCAAGATATTTGGCTGTCCTTAATGTCCACGCTGTAATACTGCCGCACCATGTACACCCCCCCCCCCCAACTCTATTATGTATCTGTATCTTTATCTGCAAGCGCCATCTGCAACCCGCTCCGTCCACACCAGTGAGGTCAGTCCAATTCTCTTCTCACTTCCTGCAGGAAGCCAAGTTGGAATGGGCAAGCGCGCACACACACAAACATAAACACACACACACACACGCTGGTTCTCCAGAAAACATAGCAGTCCTCTCAGTGTACAGCACACACCATGTGGAGATGTTGGAGAGTTTAATCAGGGATACAGTTATATATATATATATACTTTAAACACACACATACACGGGCACAAGCCTGTCCTACTGGGAAAAACAACCCTATAGGTCGTCTGTGCTGGCAGCGTTTTAGAACCCGTAGTTACATTTTACAGTTAAGTGACCTCTAGTGGCCACAGTAATTATGATTTAAGCAAAGGCGAAAGTAAAAGGATGTTGTATAAAAAGCAACAGAATGTGTGTTGTCGACCAAACACAGGACTTTCACATGAGAGATCACTGTTTTTCTTTATACAACCAATGAGTGTGTGTTGAACTGTGGATGAATAGCCTCGTGATACAGGTTTGAGAGCTGATGATAACTGATCTCACACGCGCACACGCACACACACACACACACACACACACACACACACACACACACACACACTCCTGTTGCATCTCTGCAGGCAGCATTAGCAGTCACTGGCAGATCAGCTACTTGCCTGCCTCCTGGTCCTGTTGATGCTTTCTGTACAACACACACCCACCTTACATTTATCAGAATGGGTAAACATCTCATAACCAAGACACACACTTCACAAAATCTGAAGCACAATGATATACCAACCTCAGATACTTCAGTGTCTAATGATAATAGATTTTTGCATCGAGAAAATAGTATTGAGAGCATAACAGCTTTCACAAAGACTGCAGAGTCGTGTTATTTGCGCTGAAACAGCTGGTGTCAAGACACAGCAAATTCTGGTTGTATTTTAAATCCACTTCTTGTTGCTGGATGCTTGTCTGCCCCTGCAGAGCCCATCAGCCTAATGAACTGTTCATCAGTTTAAAGTGCGCGCGCGCACACACACACACACACACACACACACACACACACACACACACACACACACACACACACACACACACACACACACACACACACACACACACACACACACACACACACACACACACACACACACACACACACTCCTGGCTGGTACAGATTGTGGCAAAGGTGGATGGCACAAGACTTGGCTGGTGATATAACAAGGAGAAGAGTTGTCCACACATCATGTCCTCCTACTTTCAGCTTCAGTTAAATAGAAGCTAGTAAAGTTTTCTGGGAATGAACCTCTCGCAGCCATCTTGCTCTATTAAGGGATAAAGGTGGGAACATACTGTAAGGTTCTATGTGTCACTCTCAGAACATTGTTTTATTCAATGACAGGACAGTTAGCATTGTGTTGCTCGTACTCATAGGCAGATAAGTGTGTGTGTGTGTGTGTGTGTGTGTGTGTGTGTGTGTGTGTGTGTGTGTGTGTGTATAAGAGGCACATCGTAAAGAGTTTGCGATGAAAACACCACATAAATGCAACATTGATACTATTAAAGGGAATTATCATTACGAAGAAAATGTGTACACCCCAAACAGGTTGCCACTCAATCACAGGACACACCATTCCCATTCATCCCTATGGGCAGTTTAGTGTCACCAGTCTTTAGATACCTATGGATTCTGACCCTATAAGAAAACCCATGCAAGGAGTACATGCGAGAGGAGAGCCTTCTTTCTTTAAGAAGATTTAAGAAGACAGAACACGGCAGGAACTTGTCACAGTATCCAATCAAGCCTGTGTATACTAGCCAGGCTTTATTGGGGTTGTTATGGAAAGAGGAGCCATGGAAGTGACATAGAAGCCTTTGCTCATGACACAATGTGAGTGAAAGGCTTAGTATGAGCTACCTGCAAAGAAACCTACCTACTATGGCCTATATATAGGTTATATAGGTTATATAAAGACAAAGAAACTGTGTAAACTAGCTCACAAACAACACTTACCCTGTTTCTTAATTTTCTATGTAACATAATTTACTGAATACTTCACGAGTAGTTTGGCCTGTTGTTTTAGATGTTTATACAGAGGTGAGTAAACAATTATAAACAAAAGTGTGTTTTTCTTTAGTAGATGTTTTACCAAACAAATCAATGCTTAATGGCCACATTAGCAAATGTCCAAAATGAGTCAGTACTTGTTTGACAATCTGTCAGAGCACGACTCGTTAGCCGAGAGTGGAAGATGCATCACCACAGCAGAGCACTGAAGCGCCCTCAGCAGCCTTTATCCTTCCAGGCACTAAACACAGTCTGAGGACCCAGTGAGCATCATTACAACACCCCCGCCCCTCCAGCCCCAGCAACACCCTCTGCAGTTGCAAGTCAAGATGATGAGGCGCGTCCTGAACTGACCTTGAGCTTGTCAACATGTGCTTTTTCCTCTCTCTCTTTATCTCTCTCTCTCACACACATATACACACACACACACACAGACTTGACTGGACTTGCATTAAATTACATATTGAATAAATAAAGTGTGCTAAAGGTTACCCTGAGCTTATTATTGCAAAACCTGTATGCCCCAAACAGGTACACCCCAAACAGGTTGCCACTCAATCACAGGGCTAAAAACAATAAACTTTTTTTGAACTTGTAAGTCAAAATTTAAGACCATTTACACAGTTTTGTAAATACCAGCCCAGGTTCAATGTGTTCAAAGTTGTGATGGTGCAACAAACACCAGAGATGAGGGTTCGCACAACTCTGCACCACTTTTTGACCATTTGACCACACACACACACACACACACACACACACACACACACACACACACACACACACACACACACACACACACACACACACACACACACACACACACACACACACACACACACACACACACACACACACACACACACACACACACACACACGGAAATACCCTTCGCTCAGCTCCAACATGTGCTCAGTGAAAACCCGTCTCCAGGATTAAACACCTCCGGCCGTCTCATTTGGACTGATTTTGCCTTCCGCTCACCTCTAACAGATTTGACATAATGGTAAAAAGTCATTATTGTACTTTCTCTAAGGACAATGTTATTGGATATTCAGAGCAGCCAGGGTTGGAATATGAAATTCTTAATCCTAAACGATTGTCCATATGCAGCTTATAATGCTGGACTTTCCAATTCAATACAGATGCTGACAGATGTGGAAAGAGATTGAATCCACACTCAGACTAAATATATATTTAGTACATAATAGCATGGTGCACTGTGGGAGAGGCTGGTGCAGACCTGCTGCAGGGTACTGACAAACTATTTCTCAGAATAATACGAACATTTCATATTAAAATTGACACAAAGAGACATCTTTTCCATATTTTTAGTTTGCACTTAGAAATGCTCTGAACTTCATACAGATACTTGCTGTTCAGCACAATAAGCCTTTGTTCAGGAGAGTGGATGAAAACCTGCTGTCTCACAGGCTTTTAGAAATGTAGCTGATGATTTTTTTTCATTTAGAGTATGGTGCATGTGTCTCATGTGTAGTTCATGGCTTTGAACTCTGATGGGAGTGTTCTGTGGTGTTGTGTTGGGCTCCTTAACAGCCCACATGCCTGTATGTATTATGAAAGACCAGGCCTTGGACCAGACCCTCCTCTCCCACCACTGATGTCCAGATGTGCTTCCCCAGTCTATGGTCTTGATCTGGGGCCGACCATTAGAGGTGGAAAATAGCTGGTTAGCGTAGGAGTGCATGTGTGTATTTCATTGTAAAGGTGCTAGTTATGGCCTTCAATATATTTTGTTAAATCCCTTGTGAGCTCTTTGGAAAAAACAAAAATTAAAAATGTTTGAAGCTTCAATTTCTTCATGTGTTTCTAAAAGTTTAAAGGTACAATACATGTCACCATTCCTGGCAGTTGGATGAGACGATCAGTGACAGTATCTGTTCAGTAAATATGAAGCTAAGCCAGGAAAGCATTAGCTCGGCTTAGCCTAAAGACTAAAAATAGGGTGAAACCGCGAGCTCACAGACTGGATAGAAAGGTGGCCAACATGTCTCCCGTTCCCACTATCCAGAAATTAAGCCAAAATGTCTCTAATACGAATGCCGTCATCTTGTCAGCTCAGTAGAGATCGGGAGATGGAGCCATGGTGGTGAGGTCCCATCAACACACGCACTCGACCAATCGTGAGTCAGTCTCAGCTGCCGATCATGGTGTTTCACCACGTTTTAATGGCATCAAAAAAAAAAAAACTTATTAGAAACATGAACACTTGAACAACCGTCAGTGGTGTGATAGGAACTCCCTAAAATGACAGAAAGCATCTCTGAGAAAAATATATTTAATGTGTTGTCTACTCAGACTTTTTAGTTTGGTGCATGTCCCATCTGCCAACAGCTGCTAGGTTAAGCTATCTAACCATCTCCTGGCAACAGCCTTTTAATAAACAAAAGTGAGTTTCCCAAAATTTCAATATCACTCTATTAAAACCCCATTTCAGTTTTGTACCATTAACGAACATTCGAGCTATATAACAAATTTTCCCAGAATGCTGCAGCCAGCTGGCACGCCATCTAAAACCCACTTAAGTCTCAGAAGAAGCTGCCATTCAGCTTGATTCTATGCAGTGAGTAGTCTACGTCTCAAAAAAATGAAAGTGGTAACGATTTATTGACGTGGAAATACAAGCAGCAACTTTAAAGTCTCGCCACTGAAAATGTAAATTGAGTCATAACAGAGTTATAGAAGTTTGAACAGAATTAAATTAGAGCATCTTTGAATTGTGAAGCTTTTCAGGGCGAAAACACTAAATCCATCTTGGGAACTTTCAAAAGAACCTCCTTCCTGAATTGCATGTTTTTTTTAACATGAATTAACCCTGTCTCAGTGTCTTTCTGTCTGCACTGTACTGATGTGTGTGAACAAGCCGATGAAGAATTTGCGAGAGGACAAAATGTCCTTCACTTCAAGCTCAAAGCCCCCCCCCACTCCCGCCTCCGTCTTCCCTTTCTCAGTTGTTCCTCTTCATCCATCACAAGCCCCAGAGCTGAGGCAGGTGCTTTCACTAAACATCCCTGAAGAGCTCTCCCCCGCCATCACCTCCTCTCTTTCCTCCTTCCAACCTCCTCATTCTCCTCCTGCCTTTCTCTTTCCACCCCCTCCTCCAAACATCTCTTCTCTCTCCTGCTGAAGGAACTCATCAGTGGCCCCTTCACATCTGCAGGAATCTTAATTGTATATTGTCAAACTGGGATTTTTTTTTTTTATCAACAAGGGAGGTGATCTAGATCAGCTGGAGGACTGTAGGGGGACCAAGCATGCACACACACTCACGCACGCACGCATGCACGCACGCACACACACACGCAACTCTACATATGCGCGGAAATCTCATTCACTGCGGCTTGGTGAGAGAAAAGCAGAACGGGAGGCCTCTGGAGAGTTGGAATATGGCAGCTCTGTGATAACACAGATCCCTGTTTCAGTAGCTGCAGGGACTGGAAATAAATGTGACTGTCTGCTGTTCCTCTTGCAACCTTTCTAAGTAAACACACAAATATAATCATCAGAAATCTGTGCTCAGCAGGCCGCTATCACGTTACGTCAGCACGGGCCAGAGCTCCACATCTTGCACGGTGGAGAGGGAACAAAGACTCCCATTGATTAACCGCGCTGCAACAAGACAAGACAATGATTCCCTTCAGCAACAGAGGCTGGCAGCATTGGGCAGAATCCCACCAGTGTTCTGTGGGAACTTGGAAACAAAGACAGGGGCAGACAGAGAGTGGGAGGGTCAGTAAACTGGGTTGACCCGTCTTCAATGCAAGCTCTGTAGCTGCAGCATACAGCCAGGCACAGCCCAGGAAAACACGATGGCACATACATGACTGGGCACATTCACACCAACACTGAACCGTTGCATAATTGATGTTACATCAGCGTTAGCCTTTAACGAGACCATCAATATGTTCTTACACATCAAGTGCCAGTTCTCATGCCACTGTCACTTGATGTGTAAGAACATATTGATGGTCTTGTTTGATGTTACATCAGTGTTAGCGTTTGACGAGACCATCAATATGTTCTTACACATCAAGTGCCAGTTCTCATGCCACTGTCCAATGAGCATTGCTCAGTTGGCAAACCTGTTGCCAGTGGACAGATGTAAATATAGGGCAATGACGTAAAACGCTCACAGGGACAGTTACAGTGTCCAGGCTCCAACAACCAAAGAAGGGCTCCTCCTGTGACACTGTCTCAAGTGAGCATCCATTCTTTCCAAGGGTGAATTTATAAACCTGCTGACTGAAATACAAGAGAGATGGATACGATTTAGGAGAGCTCAGGCTAAAAATGTGTCCTGTGACAATGTGAAGTGGCACAGAGGTGGCATTCCACAGGTACAGGGAAAGCTATGGATTATTCCATCTAATAATTGACCATTCACTTAATTTATCCAATCATAGCATGCAGCACTGAACATAACTATGAAAGGCAGACCTGAACAACATCGGATTTCTCAAGAAATATGCACCTTTAAAAAACCTCAAACATACAAGCTTAAATGTCTGCTCTAAAATAAGCCTGCAAATGTTGCCATACTATCTTACTTCTTGCAACACAAGTCAAACTTGTCATCTGGATTATATTCAATTGAACCTGTTGGTTATTCCACAGTGGAAAAGTATTTTAGTCCTGTGACATGAAAAGAAAAATACTGTTACTTAAAATGGTAAATGTAATGGATACACATCTAACTTCTGTAGTGCCTGTCCAATAGCTATGTATGTAAGCATGTAAGATAACCACACTAGTCTGATTACATTTTGCCTGATCCTGCAAACTATAGCTCTACTCTGCAATAAAAAAAACATTTTTTAATTCCATATCCTGCACACAGGTCATTAGCTGGTGAGAATGGTGACTTTTTACCTGGGGCAAAGCCTTAGTCAATTTATAATACCATGTATGTAGACAATTACTTTTCTTTTCTTTTACATGGCTCTCAAATAAAATCTATAACAAATATCAATGCAATATACCTGTAAATACAATATGCACCATGCTAGGGGGGCAGCCATGGCTGTAACTAACGGTGGCTCCAGTCAATAGGAAATATTCTTATGAACACATGTTTAGTCACAGCAGGACGGAATTTTTACAGTAAACATAAGGATACCCAAAGGCAATTTTAAATGTGCAATGAGTAAGAAAATTGTTAGATATTACATGCAAATTCCAGGATGTAACATAATAACAGCTGAGGGAGATTTACAGCAATTTGACCAGGGAAAATGAAAATAATTGCCCTTTGGCTCTCTGCAAAGCCAAATCAAGATTTACAGTTTAATTTGATTGCGACACACCAAACAACCCTGTGAACATCATATGAAATGACAGGGGTTTTTCCATTGAAGTGCATGCTGCTGGCCTACTTCCTTTATTAAGGGGATTCCTCTGGATGCCTCTCCCCTGACACTAGGGTTGCACCATCTGCTTCTCCTGCACCAGGGGAGTTTATTATGGAGCTGACAGCACTGCGAATTGTGACTCTTAATGAAATTGTGGAGCAATATGGAAGGTCTGATCCGCTTAGAGGGCTGTTGAAGTCTTATTCCCTGCAGCCACATTAGGAAAAGGGCTGGAGAATCAGAGCAGCGGGAGCCTGGCTGCAGACATATGCGGGGATAAACACTGATGTCAGGTCACAACTGATTCAATGAGGGGGCAGCTCTGCTGGGCTTTTACAATAACAACATATTCACAGTAATGTGTGGGATTTCATTACTGAATTGTTTGGTGATTCCTGGGCATATCTTAGGCTGAAAGGCTGGAATGAAGACTGATGGCTTTTATTACGATAAATGTATTTTGCTCTTTCACTGTATTAACTCCTGTTACTATGAGAGTGCAGCTCTGGGGAAGATGAGAGGGATACAGACTTATTTTCTAGTCTACTTCTCTGAAGAGCAAGACTCCTTTTGTTCCGCTTCATTACACAAGCTCCGACATTAGTGTTTTATTCTGGGTGATGCTCTAACTGCTCCTTTCACAGGACGCTAATGAGAAAAAACTGATAATAGCTGGTGTTTACTTAGAGCACAATTCAGTCCATTTAGCGCTACTAGCTGCTGTTTTGTATTTAATGCCTTTGGAAAAGACGGATTCCATCTATAAATACACATGCTAACCCAATTATAGGTGGAGTACAGTCATCTGTGATTTAGTCTGTTTGAAGCCAGCCAAAAATAAAAAAAAACCTTGAGTAGGCTGGGTGGGGCTCACCAGTACTCTGAGAACAATTACAGCTGGATGCACTCAAAAGAAAGAATCAGAAATCTATGTTATAGGAGATTTTTATTCAGGAATTATTTTAATTTCACGTTGTTCATTTTGTTGCAATACCAGTTTCATGTTCCAATCTCAAGTGGACGGCACATGTATGTGTCCGTGTACTATATGTGCTACCTCATCACATGTGCATCGCTTTACCAGGTCTCTGAGGAAGGTTTTCTAAAGCCTGGATATGGGGTTATTACAATACATAAGCAGACAGGAATTTCATTTTGTCGTAAGATGTCAACTCACAGCGCTGGGTTTAGGTTAGTTAACTATTGTGGTTTGATTTATTTCAGTAAACAATCTGTGACTACAGGCACAATGTGTTAATTTGATT
Organism: Hippoglossus hippoglossus; assembly: GCF_009819705.1. Taxonomy (NCBI): domain Eukaryota; kingdom Metazoa; phylum Chordata; class Actinopteri; order Pleuronectiformes; family Pleuronectidae; genus Hippoglossus; species Hippoglossus hippoglossus. Next base: position 22,427,587 of record NC_047159.1, on the reverse strand, counting down.
TTAACAAAAACCCTTATCTTTCATTAAACTTAACCAAAGTCCTTTTGTTACCTAAACCTAACCACCGACAGGACTCTGGGTTTGAGCCCCGGTCACTGTGACAGATGAAAGCATGTGGCACTTGATTCATTCACAAGAAGTGTCTCCAATTGAAATAAATTAGTTTGAAAGTTGTGCTGAATGTGTCCATGTACACAAATCAAAACAAGGTCAAACAATCCAACACATCTGTCTTACTCTTCCATCCATCCATCCATCTATCCATCCATCCATCCATCCATCAATCCATCAATCCATCAATCCATCTATCCATCCATCCATCCATCCAACCAACAATCCATCTATCCATCCAACCAACAATCCATCCATCCATCCATCCATCCATCTATCCATCCATCCAACAATCCATACCACAGGGGGGAGCTGGAGCCAATCCCGGATGACATTGAGCTAGAGATGGGGTACACCCTTGACAAGACACCAGTGCATCACAGGGCTAAGGAGACAGACAACCGTTCACACTCACATTCACACTTATGGTCACTTTAGAGTCTCCAGTCAACCTAACCCCAAAAATGATGTAGTCTGATACTCTGCACCCAATTGTACAGAGTCATAGATCTCAACACCACTAATGTAAGCTAACCTGGCGGCTGGTTGTACTGTAGTTTAATATTTACTGTAGTCGAGAGATAGAGTGATATTCTCATCTAACTCTCAGCAAGACGCCTTTCTTCCACCCAATCAAAGGTGACTTCAGGCCCAACTGTGCTCATTCTACTGTTAACACAGCGTTTGACCTCATTGTCACCTGTTGAGAATATTGATCTGCACCCTACCAACAGCTGCCCGGCCCTTCAGCCTCCCTCCTTCCCTGCAGGAGCAGCCTCTGTGAGGCGGATCACATCCCTTAATTTAACCTGCGCTCATCCCATTATACACGCTTCTTCAGCTCGAGTAATTACGTTATGTAAACGACCAGTAGATCTGCTGTGAGTGATCAGCCAGTGTTTTTGTTCACTGGCATCTTACTGGCATTTGCTGAGGAGAGGAAGAGCTTCCCCCAGTTGGTCCGGGCATCTGCACCAGCAATGTCCTGGTTTTGAGCCAACCAGCAGGAACTCACACGCCACAACCCCAAATTAAATCACCAGGATTCTGGTTCACACCCAGGCAGCCATTAGGACCCAGGGCGTGATGGGCAAACATCGCCACAAATAGAGCTCTGCTTCCTTCTAATCCCAGATGAACAGGTGCTTCTATTTAAAAGGACCAAATCCTTTCCAATCCACCCCCCTGGAATCTGAGCCCTCTCTCTCCTCTCCCACTGTATGAGGATTTTTCCTCTGCCTTTCTGCCTTCGCTGGATTATGGGTAGAGAAACAAAAGCATTGAGTCATGAATGAGATCTGGAAATCTGCACGAGGAAAACCGTTAACGACTTTCTCCACACTTCCCCCTGAGAGATTGTCACAGTGTTGTGACTATCTTCCAATATAATGCTAAATTGGCTCTAGGTAGTCACTTTATTATATTTCTTTATGTTGTCAGTTATAAAACCTAAACATGATGGCTAACATTAACTACACTGTATATTTTGTTGATGTGCTTTGTTATTCCTCACTTGTGGCGCTCTCTGAGGTTTAAAAGGTTTTTTGCACCCCTGCTCTTACTGTATGAATGCTAAAGTCATTAGCAATACAGACAGCAAAGAGTGGAAATTTCTTGATCCCAGACTAAGGAAACACCTTAAAAAGAGTTTGGAGGCAACATGGACGACAGAGAGGGGTTAGGCAGGAGGAAAGGATGATGGAGGGGGGTAGATGAGGAGGGAGTGAGAAGAGGTCCAAGGTTTACTTTACTTTGACCCAAAGACCTTTGTAAAAACCGAGAGGCCCATCAGGCAGCGTAACACCTGGCGTGGACTGAGTGACTGGACAATATGGTGCGAGTCTGGCTTTGACAGCGGCCACAAGACAGATTGATTGCACTCACTGAGTGCAGGATCGTCATGGCGAAAGAACACTATGGCAAACCAAAGCTCTCATCAAAGCGGCCGAGTTTGAGCTCTGCTAATTATAATTTTCCCCCCCGGGCCAGAAACTAATTTGTCTTGTTTTCAATACGACCAAGTTTCCTCTATCACGCTGACAGCGCAGCTCAGGCACTGTGGCTGTAATGAAAACAATTTCTTTTAAAAAGCAGTGGGGTCTGGATTTGGCCTTGAAAAATGCAAAAAGAGAAATCCTTCCACTCTTATTGCTGTAAGTGGGTGGGAAGGCCAGGGAGCAAGCAGACATAAATTCTATTGTCGGAGTCCAAATGTGTTATGTTGTTAAAGGAGGAATAAGGTTGACAGGTCCCTGGGGCGAGTATGGAGAGCCAGCTATTCACACAAGCACAATCACAACCTTTCTAAATATGAATTTCATACGGCCCGTGCAGTCTTGGCTTTTGTTGCGGACACAATGTGTCATGCATGGTCTGCACCGGCTCAGCAACATTACAAAGAAAAGGAAAAGGCTGGGGGTATCTGAGTGAGGGACAAGTGTTCCTGGCTTTCTTAAAAGCCCTGCTTTTCTTCTGTGGCCTGACCTAATGAGTTCACCGACAGAGCGCTGCCCAGAAGACTGGGATTGAACTGGTCTGGGAGTTTGAAGATGAACACATCTGGTTTTGTGCTGAAGCTTATGATGTCAGATATTATGTGTTAATACTTGATATTGAGGCTTGAATGTCTTCTTGCAAGAAGGAAAAGTCTTCATTGTCTCCCACAGATGGAAAACCCCTCTGAAAACTTCTCTATTCTCATTGTCATTCTCCAGTTTCAGAAACATAAATAAAACTACAGCTTTTGTGTTGCTTAAGGTAGTGGAGACATGTTAAATATGATCCAGGTTAGTTCAGTTTGTGTAAGAAAGACGTGCATCTGAAAGCTTCCCAGATGTCAAAACACTGCACAATGCTTTACAAAGCCATGAGAAACACATTTTACAACTTCAAACAACAGTAAAATGATCTTTCATTGTGATGGTTGCAGAGTAAACTGTAGATATACTGTATTCACTCTACATCGCCCTCTGTCCAGAACGTTCACTTAGCCACTGTGATTTTTGAGTACGCATCTTTTGCGCCGGGGGCACCCAGCTGTCTAGGTGGACTGGTGTACATCACTGCACAAGTTGAAAAGACAGGGGATCACCAGATTTATTACAATCCTCTGAAGACCATGAGTGTCTACACCAACTATCACTGAAATCCATCAAATAGCCTTTGAGATAATCAAGAGCGATGGAGAGACTTAAGAAATGAATAAAAACATGTTAGAATCATGGTTAACTCGTGATATACACCTGATATTCAATAAAGGACAAATGGGAGCAAACACACCCGGTAATTCTATTGACAAATATGACAACAACACAGTGAGCTAAGCTGTGCTGAGGCTGTAAGTACTCATGACATGATTGTATGAAGCGCAGGTTAAATCATCCTTTAAACTGCGTGTCAGACTGTTGAGGCGGCCATCTGGAGGGGAACATTTGGGACCCATTAAAATCAAAACCCATCCCCACGTCCCAAGAGTGTGGCGCTGTTCACTTCATGACTTGGCAGAGAATCACTTACACACTCTCCCAGTGCTGAACTTCAGTGACACAGAGGCCCTGCAAACGTCCACAGAGAGGCAGACAACCAGGCAAAGAGGAAACAGACATGGCAGTTATCTCAGTGGCGTGACGCTTCAGGTGGGATATGAAAGATTGACCCACTGATAACAACCATACGTCTCTAGTCTGGCAACATGATTTAATTAGTATTCAAAATGATCCAACATAAAGGGCCTCTATTGCAGAAGTCAAAAACCCACAGGCCTGAATAGTAAAAAAGAGACATAATCCCACTTGCATTTAAAATGTTCCAATAAAATGAGTCAACCATGTCAATCATTCACATTTAGTTCAATTTAGAATTTTTGCAGGAAAATCTACGCTGTTGACCAATGGTAAACGTCAGAAAATCTGACCGAAATGCAGGAAGCCATCCCAGCTGGTAATCTGTGTCCCTTTTAGTAAATCAAAGCTAAAAATATACAAAATACCAAACTGAAGTCTAATGAAAAACGCAAAATATGAACCCCATTCCCCCACTGACGTAACAGGCTCTCAGTACAGCCTAATCGGACACTTCCTGTAGGACCACTCCATCGTGGGCTCTATCAACATTTTAACACAAATCTGTACTTTCTACTCTTTAAATTTTCTAAACAGGCTGGTTACTCTTGTTTTAATGCATTTGAGGGTAATTATTCATTATCTCTCTTTGCATCATCGAGCGCTGCCTTATTATATTGAGTCATATACATTGAAATTGTGAACTCATGACACAATTTCATCTAGGATTAGCCGTGCAAATCAAAATTTAATATGTTATTGTTGTGATTTTTCCATAAGGCTTGCTGCTGGAAGCTGAAAAATATACATATACAGTAAAGATAAGCAGAATTATGACAGTAAATATAAATTAAGATGAATACTGATGAAGCATTGTTTATGTAGCACTCTGCACACAAGGTATAAGTTTACCTTTGCATAATGATCTCCTGTCTCCTTCTCTCTCTCTCTGTATTTGCAAATGATTCAGTGAATGAAGCAGACTGTCAAGTGAGAATTAAATCCAAGCGCATTAGTTTGCTGAGTCAACATTCTGTGATAATCTAATAACAGTAGAACGAAGCCATAAAAGTCTAAATGAGCTGCAGTTAATCTGGGACACATTAGCCATTTTTCTGAAACTCGGTCGTAACCATGAATTCCACAGTAACTTTCTGCAGACATCTGAGACCCAGCTGATGGGCCTGCATGGACAACACTTTACTCCGCTTCAGTTTGACCACCATGAAACCCGAGCGATGAATTATACAGTGAGTCAGATCCATGCAAATCTGCTCCAAACAGGCCCCGGACTGAACAGCGCATTCATTGTGACCATGACATCAGGCCTGATACCCTCGGTCCCATGACACTCCATCAGACGGCTGAATCTCTGAAGCAGTCACCTGAGGAGGAACCTGTGGGAAATGTGAGTGAGTTCTATTACTTGGAGGCGAAGCATACATTAGAAATCAAAGAAAGGTTTCCTCACCATCAATAACAGGTAGAGCCAACATGAGTTAATCAAGTTTCCCATAACTGAAATCCAAAGAAATCATTATCCAGTGCAAAACTTACTTCGCTGGTCTAAGCAGGTATGAGGTGAGGCACATGTTGGAGAATTATACTTTTCAATTTTTCTTCAGTGAATAAAATCTTTAAACTGTGCACTCTCTGTACTCCGCTACGTCTACACCTTTACCAGCTCTCTCTGCCCTGCAGCATCACAGCCACGACTCCACCTATCTTGTTTTCCCCCACACTCCATATAGAGCAGAGAGCATCTCAATAGCTGTGTCTCAATTAAGGGGCCGTATCCTTTGGAAGCTGCATTTGAAGATCGAATGCGTCACAGCAGCGCAACTATAGGCTGTCCCATTTCAAAGGCGGCCAAATCCATTTTAACATCCCAGCGAAACAAAGGCTCCAACGGGTAGATCCTTCTCGGGCCCACCTATTCCAGGATTCATTGCGCTTCAGCAAGCGACTAGACGTCCGATGCTGGAATATCACGCTTCACCTTAAATGATCAGCTAACGGTACGCTCGTTAAAAAAAACAAGGGGCATTACAACTTTCCCTTCGTGTCCAACTGCAGCTCTGTTGCTAGGCGACCGCAGTAAGGGCGGATGACGCCGATCTGGATCCAGCGATCCTCTGGAGACCAGACTGTCACATTTTGGTTCAGCCTTCATTGTCTGTGCAGCACAAAAAGGAAGCCGCCCCTGAATTGAGACATAGCTAATATCATGGCTCTTGAAACTTCTCACACTTTATGAAACCATCTATCACTCGACATCACATCCTTCCTTTGCACCTCCTTCTGATATTTGTACCTGTTAAGTTCTTGCTTTCTTGACGTAGCATTTGCTGAAACAACGCTGTCATTGCCTCTTGGTAAGAATCTCAGCTCATTACATTAAACAGTTTATCTAACTCCAGCCACCTCCTGGCACAATGGGCCATAATTTACATCGTTTTTCCAGCAGATTTAAGCAGATTGAATCAGCAAAGGGTTGTACCTTGAAGTGAAATACTGCCTACTGGAGTGTGGCGGCAGCTCTTGGCTTCATATCAGATGTGGATGGTTAATCACAAGAGCTGCGAATGCTTGGAATACCGATGGGAATGTTAAAATTACCCTTAAGCATTGCAAAAATGAGTAAATATGTAAAAACTTTCAGTGGGTTTAAAAATGACTAGAAGTTTTGATTTCATTGAATTTGTGATGGTGGCAGACATCCAAGTGGAGGAGAGACTTCACAATGTGTCTCTTGGTTATGAGAGTTAGTGGTGGTCTGTGTGTGTGTGTGTGTGTGTGTGTGTGTGTGTGTGTGTGTGTGTGTGTGTGTGTGTGTGTGTGTGGCCCCTCACAAGTCGCTCTCTGTGAAGGAGAGAGAAATGTCACGTTTCCGAGCCTTTGAAACTAAAATATTCTTGATGTGTTCCCACTACCTGGACTGCCAGACTATAAATAGAGCGCTGTTAAAATAACTTAATGTTCCACTTTCCAGCCCCCAAAAAAGATTTAATTAGATGATTATTTCCCTTGTTTACCGGCCCTGTGTTGTTGCATTGAGCAGTTTTGTGACAGTCACTAAAAGGGGTCTGCGTGCTTATAGTGGGGCGGGGGCTCAGGCTCGTTCTGTCTGCAGAGCGGGGTATTAATTGTTCCACTGTCAGCCACAGGCACTCATCTCATCCCACAACCATTAATCATAACGTGAGAGGCAGGCAAAGGGTGCAGGGCCAAAATCACATATGCATGAAACCAATTTGCAACACCAGGAATCTGAAAAGCTCATTTTAATTCCCATGGTGTGCATATTGTGTAAGATTATATATATTTTCGTGTCTCGTAGATCCTCAGCAGCCTTGCTCATCAGTCCATTTCAGTCTAACTAGCTGGACGGGTTTACAGTAAACAAACGTGAACGAAGGATCTCATTAAAAACAACCACAGACAGAGAGGGGTCTGTCTCTCTCCACGTAACAATGCGGCCTCTCTGTTTCATTCCACATAACCTCCCTGGAGTCTGGATTATGACCAGCGCCGTGTCTCTCCTGAGCCACGAATAAAACGAACAGTTCATGAGTCAAAACCTTTTACATCCACACCTATTCATGAGGAGAAGCGAGAAGCAGCCGTTACAGGGCGCAGCCTCCACCTCCCTCCCTCATGTCCATGAATGAATGGAGGCTCTATTGAGGCTGGACGCTCTGTTGCTTCAACCTACAGTGGAAACTATGACGATTAAGCAGCAGGTAGGAGAAGGAGGCTCCTGGGATGGCACGGCCGAGAGGTCCCACCACTAATGCTGCCATATTACACACAGCCATTTGTGTGTTTCTAAGGGACAGTTATAACCAGGGTGGCTTCACGGCTCAAGGTTAATCAGGGTTCAGCTTTGTCTCAAGATTGAGGGATTGCTGTTCTAGCTCAGGCAACAGAGCACATGTGGAAATTAAGCCCTACATTTTTCAAGAACCAAGAGACATCACCCTGCTCATACCAGAGGGACCTGGTTCTGTTATTTTTCTCTTACCACAGATCAGGAGCTTTCGGGGATCTTTTTGTATTTTATAAAGGTAGTTTTTTTTAGACTGCTACAGGTATAAACACAGCAGTAGTGAGAGTGAACGGAAACAGTAAAGTTGTGGTCCAGACTGATAAACACTGAGCCGAAGCTTTCGACAAAGCTCTACAAAGCCTAAAGGGAAGCTCAGACTATTCTCTGCAGCAGGTACACATCTCTTTTTCAACTGTCAAACTGTTTTTACAATGTGATATGGTACATTTTGATGAATACTAATCAGATCCACTGTTAAATGAACAAAGATTAAGGCCACATCCCTACAACTACATTTATAAACTAAAATGATCTCTGTCCTAATGAGTGCTTTGGCTTCCTATTAGTTTTAATCCATGTTGATGCTAACACAACTGAAAACATATATCACATCAACACTTACGTACACTGGGCATGCGTGTACATGGTTTGCTCGAATAACAGCTCGTCATCAACACTTGCCATTGTTTATCCATGGGGCTCTACACTGGCAGTCGATGCTAATGCTGGTTGTTTTGTTCCTGAAGCGGGTCATGTGATAGGAGTCTGATTAATCAAACAATGGCTACGTCATGACCGAAAAGACCCAATCAGCAAGCGGTCTGGCCCGTCCAGAGTAAAACACAGCCCTGGAGTGTTTCCAAACTTCTCTGTTTTACCGACCCTAAAGCAAAAAATAAAGTAGTGTGGACGATAGGCGTATCCTCAGCAGAAAACAAAAGTAGTTTGGATGTATCCTGAGTATAAGCTGTGAGTAGCAGCAGTGGCTGATGCACAAAAGGTGTTAAGGCAGATGCAGAGTTCATGAAAAGCCAATGAAATGATCCCATGTTACAGGTTTGCTGATCTACAATGTAAAAATTATACCAGAATAATTATCCCAGAACTGGTTAATATGTGGTCAAAAACCTGTCTGACAGGTACACACACATTTAGAGTCTTCTAGCAAACCAGCTAAAATCACAAATCGAGGTCATGGTAAAAACAGCCTGTCCTTCCCTTCAGACCATCTATAAGAGTTCTGTGGTCAGACTAGCACACAGGATCCTTAATGACCCGTCACACATTCTGTTCTCTGAATTGGACCGGTTACCATCAGGCAACCATCCCTAAGTCCATCACATTACTCAATAAGGAAGCATGTTGATTCTGCCATGTATCTCAATAACCTTCGCACTTTGTCTGGCACATTTGACACTTTTTAGGTTTTAATGCCATTTCCCCCATCTTTTTATGTGTTACATTCATTTAGTGTCTTATCTTTAAGTGTTTTTGGGGCAGGGGTAATATTCAACTCACTTTTACCCTGCATTATTATTCTGGGTCTTACATGATATGTCCTTGTGTACAGTTTTGTTGTTGTTACACAATGTACTGTTCTGCAGCTGCTGCAGCACTTTGGCCCAAGAAAAATGTCCCCATTGGGACAATAAAGTATAATTGATTTGATTCGGTCCAAAGGAAATGATTGGTTGTGTTTATTACCGTCCTGCAAGGGCCACAGACTCCAGCTTTTTTTTCTTTTTCTTTTCAGATGACTTTATTTATTGATGGCTATCAGGACGTGAAGCGATTCTGTATTAACTGACCAACCCCAATTATATGTATACACATGGACATGTGATGTGGTAAGATACCTGCTGTCCTGTACAACTTACCTTTTGGGTGATCAGTTATTCTTCTGAGCGGCAAAAGCACTTTGCTGAAAATACTGAAAGCTTGAGTGCAATATGTAGCTCGACAGTGAATAAGATGGCATATGCCTCCTCAAGCTATATCAAAACCTCAGCCCACATTTCAACATAATCCCATCATAAACCTTTTCCATGTCTTTACCATACATTCAGCTGTATGCCAAAGTTTTGATGTGTTCCAAACTGCTCTGAGACAAACCATCTTTCCAAATACCTACCAGCAACAATCCAAAAAGAAAGTGAAAAATAAGTTATTTTTCTTTAATGCTGGGTCTTCTTGATATTTTTGTCTGTTGAGGGTCAAAATAGGTGATTTATTTATTCCTGTCGTGTCATGGCCGAGAGACCCGACAGACTACACCTTCTTCCCCAAACAATCACTGTTTGCTGGGGACAGCATTTCACAGTGAAAAAGTGGCCTTTGATGTATATATCTTTTCAGTCTATGCTCACTCCAGGTCTCTAAAGTATCCCAGTAATGACTAAACAAAGACGTGTCGTGTTAACAGCCAGAGAGGAGGGGGAGATTTTTCTCTCTTACTATATTGTAAATGCAGTGAAAGAATCAATATAAGACATTAACATGGTGCTCATGACAACAGTTGCTGGTAATGAGCAGCTACAGTGCGGAGCTGTGGTGAGGGAGGGAGCTGTGATATTGACAGTTTCTCCATCCTCCCTCTGCTCACTTTCCACCCACCTGCACACTCAAGACATTTATGCCAAGGGGTGAGTGAACAATTGCGCGGCTTTTAATAGAAGGAGGACATCACCTCAAACGTCTCTCTCTCCTCCTCAGTGAAACAGCTCCTCGTTCAGACAGCATGGTGACACTGACTTGAGGAGCGCGGCTATAAGCTGATACATTTTCTACAAAGAGAACAACCCCGCGAGTCCAAACTCTGCGTCTGTGAAAACCAGCCGCATCATATCTGAGTGTGTGATTTACGTCATTTAATGGGCGGCATCTTCCACAGCTATCCATCTTCACCACTAACAGTTACCCATCCATTCTTTCCAAACCAAGCAAAACAAATTACTTTTCAGACCTGGTGGAGGACACGACAGGCTCCTGATGCACCACCCTCTGTCTTTCTTCAGCCTGAAACCATAAACTGTCCTGTTTTTAAAATAGACATACAAAATTCAAAGCCCCTCATCACTGCCATTGCTCCATCTAACGGAGAGACTGGTCTTGTTTCAACCGTGCAGACCAAAAAGACGAGTTTTCCGCTGAAGGCAGTAAAATATTTATAGCTGCAAAATGTAAGAGGAACTGGTCCCGTCCAAGTTAGACTGCTAACGTGGCCATTTAGCAATATGTAACCTACACACATTGCCACAGTGCCTGTGTACTGTGACCCTCACAGACTACACTATAGCAGTATTAATACCTCTTTTACGCCCCAAATCAGTGAGTATATGCAGTTTTTTTTAAACGCGAGTAAAATCAATATTAAAAATTGCGATTGACTTTCCCATTGCCACTACAGGAGTTTGCCATTCTGGGGTTTTTGTGGTTCACGTTGGGTCATATTCGATGTCACGAACGTTTGGCTTGAGAGGCTTTGAAAGTGTTTAATTACACAGTGTAACAGCGCTTTGGTTCACGGATGATGGTATCAGCCCATGTGCATGATATCACTTTCAACCACCGACAACGCTTTCAGATACAAATTGATTGATGTTGTTGGTGTGACTCGCAGAGCAGGTCAATAATGGTCAAATTAATTAAACACTGATGACACTGTGCAGCCTGTGTTGTCTCATATAGAGTGACACACTGCTACAGCCCCTATATTTGGACCCTGCAGAAATACTGTATGATAATGATAAAAAGTCAAGCAAACAATATGAGGGAAAACTGTAGGATTATACAACTTAAATATCCGAATTGGACAGTTCAATTGAAGGAATCCTTTAAGCTCTGGTTACCTCCAGGTGTCTCTGACTGCTACATCACCCTCATTTTAAATAGCAGCAGTTCCTTGAGTGTCCCATTATGAGCTACGACACAACCTTCACAACAGTGTTGGGAGTCAGGCAATATCAAATTTATATAACTACAAATCTTTTGTATTTGATTTATGTAGTCATCTATGGAGCGGTTTGTATTGTATAGTTAGTACATAGTTACATATCATTCTGAATTTATGATATATTATTTTGTTAAATGTAATTTACAATAATCCCGCTGTTTATCTTTATGTTAACATATTATTAACAGCGGATGGATCAAGTGTCAGGCATGTCGACCACATTCCACTATATATCTCACAGTCGTAGTAGATCAAGTAGCAAACTAGTTTTGTCAGTTGGTTTAGTGAGATATGTAAGTTACACCTGGTAATTAGAAGTTGTAAACATTAAAATGAACTCCACATTTGAACTGGTATCTGTGCTGCTACGTCTTTTCATTTGGTGACGCATAATATCCACTTAGTAAATGCTCACACAGGTAAAACTAGCCTCAGGACCTGAGATGCTGTAAACCAACTCTGAACGTGTTTATCTTATCATAAAGTTTCCATTATTCCTGAAGCCACCATACTAAAGAAGTGTGCTCTCTAATGAAGGCACTCTGGATAAAAGCACTGAGAGGGTGCCTACATATTGTGCTTTGGATAAAAGCATCCATTAAATAGCAGATAATAGTGTTAGTGTATAAAGCAGAACGTGCTGATACAACGGGCAGGGAGAGGAGCGTAATCGGTGTGCTGTGATTGTGTAGAGACAGGCGTCGCATCGTGCAGGGATTAGTCAGGGAAAACTGGGGCTTGCATGCACTCTCACCTTGCTATGACTTCACACCTTTCTTTAGCGATGACAGGCCACAGGTCTCTCTCTCTCACGCACACACACGCACAAACACACTCACAGCTGCATCAGCCAAAAAACTCACAACAAGCCCAAGCCTGAGTTGAGTACCTTGCCTTCCGCTTACCCCGGCATTGTGTAGAAACAGCTTGTTGTTTAAACTCCTGTGTGTGTTTGTTCTGTCTATTCACGCCTTTAGGTCTCGCAGTAGAAGAAATGTCAGTGAGTCTTTGTGTTAAAATGCCTATATTTGGAGTTTAGCACAAAGCGGATACTACGCTGCATGTCTCCTTAACGCTGACTCTGCTCCTCTATACCTGCCTCACAGCTCACCTCTGCCCTGTGGGGTCAGACTAATAAAACACTCGCAACCCCCCGTCAACATCACTATACAAAGGGGGGGTGTTGCTGTTTTAAGCTTGCTGATTCTCACCCCCTGAAGACAAATCATTTGCACTTTGTCATTTGTTGTTTCATGTTTCACCATTGTTTCTGCTGTTATTCTACCATCATAGCTGAGGTGACGTAACCGTGACGTGGTCCACTCCAAACTGGTCTGTATGAGCCTCATGGGAACATGGCACCAAAGAGTTTGGCAGTTGTGTTGGCGCTCTGAAATGCAGCAGGTGTCAAGAGGAGCCTTATGAGGAAGTCTGCAATTTTCAGACTGATTCTAGATCATGTTTTTTTTTCCATCTTTATTCCAGAGCGTGGTCTTTCAGTTTGAGATTAGGACTTGATCCTTGATTTTACCACAGCATGTTGACCAGAGAACTGCTGCACCCCTGCTCCATGAAGATGTTGTAATTTTTCTTCAAGCACACCGACTTGAAGCCTATGTAAGCTGTGAAGGGCATGAACCCAGGGTTAAAGTAACCGCCCGTACGGGACCATGAAAGACATAAACCTAACACACCCACAACGAGGCCGGGACACGATTTTACTTGTCAAGACTACACCTGACATTCTATTCCTTGGGGATTTTTGACCTATTGACCAAAAAAAATCTAAGCGCAGATGCAAAAATCCAAGAGCAGAGGAATCAGACGCTTTACACATGCAAAGAAGCAGCATGAGGAAGCTGGAGCACAGGAAATAAGGCACAAGCAGATTGTATTTGAGTGTGAGCACAGGGTTTTGAGTAAGAGCATTAAAAAATCTAAAGTGAAATGATTAAGTCCTGCTGTTAAAGTGAAAGATCACAGTCTTGAATAAAGATAGGAAACCAACCACACTGTATGTACCACGTCAGAGCTTCTTAACACAACACAGGTCTTTTATTTTAAAAACATCCCAGAATAATCCCCAGCATCCCAGAATCGATAATATACTGTTACTTCAGACCAATCCACCATCACTCAGGAAAGATGAGGTTTATAGCAAACCGGTGACAAAAGTGTTAAGAGGGTTTCAGAGTTGACTCTAACGTCCGCATTAGTCTGTTAGAAAAGAATGCAGTGTCTATCTTTTAAGCCCTGTCACATGGATTTACGGCCTCTATATACTGTGTGTATCTCTCACTATATAGTCTCCGACACCCTTATAAATCAGAGAGTGGATCATATATGAGCCACACACTTGCGCTGGATGACGGGCTCCCTCATTCTAATTGCCAAAACATTGTCCTGGTGCCACTGTCAGTCACTCGAGCGCCACAAAGTGTGTACTCAGCTGCAGCTCAAATTAGTCCCCGGCAGACACACTCTTTAGTCCTGTTTGAGTGAGGCTTTTCAAATTGAAAGCTCAGCAGTAGAAGGAAATTACTGAAACTTCAATGAATGAAACTATACATCTGTGGCCTGTTATGAAAGATTTCCATCATCGGCAGGAAGCGTCGGCCTCGGGACAAAGTGTCTTTCTATAGGAGCCTTATATTTTACAGTAGATTTAACATCGTGAAAAGAGAGCAAAGGCATTTAAAACAGATAACTAAATTGCTGTGCTAATATTCTGCCACTGACCTTGCTAAAAATAGAAAGATAATAAATATGCACAGAAGACATATATCTCTTAAATTCTCTGACTTCTGTTCGGAGCAAAACACTTGCAGTCTTAATGCAGTCGCATCAACTAATTATGCCCATCTGGCCGAGACTGATCCGACCCCAGCTTACATTATGAGATCAGTGTGTGTGTGTGTGTGTGTGTGTGTGTGTGTGTGTGTGTGTGTGTGTGTGTGTGTGTGTGTGTGTGTGTGTGTGTGTGTGTGTGTGTGTGTGTCTCCAGGAGCACGACAACGCACAGGTGTCATCAGCACAGTCACTTCCCCACTTAAGCCTCAGACCCATCTGTTCCATTCATGCCCAGTGGAGGCAGGTCACAGTCACAGCCAGGCATTACGAGTAGACTGACGATCTCCAGGTGCTCAGACCTTATGTAAGGAAGACGTCTGTGAATATCAAACGTAGCAGCTTGGGATATCTGCGTCAAGGTGCCCAACAGACCCGAGATTTTTTCATGTTTGCACTTTGCTACCAACAGTCAAATACCTGACGATGTATTTGGATGAAACGTTAAAGTGGAAGGAGATTTTGAAAAGTGTTTGTACACATGGATGCGTGATAAAAAGGCAGGTGACCAGCTCCGTGAGCGCAGGGAATGTCTCAGTCTCTTACACAAGTTAAACTCCTAATTGCTCCCAGCAGCCACATTTATATTAAAGAGCAGATTCCAGAACTGTCATGCTATTATTTTCAATATAAATGTATTCTGGACATAATAGGAAAAAGGAAATGGGCATTGGACATAATCTTCAAGTACCCACCCATGGTCTTGGATTGACAGCTACCTGCCGGTTAGCCCTGTTACCCGTTTTGATGAGGGAGCACTGTGCTCCAGTTACAGGGGCGAGTTAAAAATAGACCTCACTCAGTCACCACTTAGCCTGACAACGTGGAGAGCAGATTGTAAATGAGCACAGTGAAGTGCTTGAATGGCAGCCCCTGTCGCCGGCTCCCTGGGCTCCGACACACACACACTGAATGTAAAGCAGCGGCGCACACCGCTAACGATTGAGCAGTAAACACACTTATCATGTATTAAGGGCCCGTGCGCGCGGCACATG
Source organism: Hippoglossus hippoglossus (assembly GCF_009819705.1). Lineage (NCBI taxonomy): Eukaryota > Metazoa > Chordata > Actinopteri > Pleuronectiformes > Pleuronectidae > Hippoglossus > Hippoglossus hippoglossus. The sequence continues at coordinate 22,412,293 of NC_047159.1, read as the reverse complement.
AGGACAACGGCACCTCTGTTGCTCTGGAAGCTTCTGAGGAGAAATGGTGCTAAGTTGTATGGTGAGGCCACTACACTGGTTACCTCGGCCAAGGAGGTCATGTTTTCATTAATGTTTGTCTGACCTTTAGCAGGAATACGAAAAACGAATGGACTGAGTTTAATGAAACTTGGTGGAAAGGTGAGGTAAAGGCCAAGGAAGAACACATTACCTGTAGAAGTGGATTCAATCCAGGATCTTTTTTTAATTTAAAATTGAGAGATTTTTATGGGAAAAAACATACATATGTAGAGTGCTACCCTTCATGAAGAGGTGACACCTTTTGCATATTAGGATAATAATCTGGATTTTGTGAATCAAAATAAGTGTTATTAGGTGAGTGATCTTTATTCAGTGACTGTATGGCAGCAAATATTCCTTTCAACTATATTTTACCTGCCTTTAATGAGAGCAGTTTGCAGAAAAATTCTAAATACGTTACATGTATGTGATCTCAACACATGCATATGCAATATGGTGATTAAGTGGCCAATCAGCCTTCTAGTTTGTGAATACATTGATGTTACATCCTGTATCTAAAAAAATCTTTGTTGCATTTTCATCCTGAAACTCAAAATTAGCTCTTCTCTTGGAGATAAGCAGCTATGGACACGTCTCAGTGTTTGACTGATGTTGTGCGTTCAAACGTGAACAAAACCTGGTTACAGATTGACCAGCGTGTGGCTTTGCCTGGCACAGGGGCGAGAGTGTTCCTGCAAGTTTCTGCAGCTCAGCTTGTCCCTTATTATTATCTATAAAAAATACAAATTGAATGGCAGATTATATTCTACAGCAGTGACACATTCCACTGCAATCTCAGTATGTTTGCAAAGCCATTCACAGAGCTGGTCAATGCTGCGTCTTATCAACTTCAAACCTGCATTAATGGATTTTTTGGGCCACTTTGGCAAAGCGTCAAGCTGTAAACAAATACTGGATCAAGTAGATATGACTAATGGGTTAGCACAAAGTGGTTTATTTACACATCCAGCAGCTGCGGCACAACATTACTATTGACTCTGTGTCAGGTTCCATTCAATCAATGAAACAAGGCAAGTATTTACTCTGTTTTGCACTGGTTTGGGTCTCACTGCCTCTGAGGGAAATGGCTAACTTGATAAATGTGGGTCTGACACTATGAGTGACACCTTTCACATCATACGTACTCAATTAATCCACTAGAATAAAGCTTTAATAGCTACCTCCATCAAGGAGGTTATATTTTCATCTGCACTTGTCTATTTGTTATCTTGATGAAAGATTTCTCTCATGTTTATGAGTTTGTGTAATCTGGTGCAGATCCAAATAATAATCTGGATCAAGTGAATTTAAAAGTGTTTTTATAAGGGAACTGTTGATCCCTGGCGGAGGTATCTTCTCGACTGACAGCCCTTCTTGTTTATATGTGTGATCTGTTGTCTGCTCTTTCACAGTTTACCTCCAAGACCTTTAACATTTAAATCAGAGAATGTACATTTATGTCCCTCTTTGTGTTTTCTCCTGATGTGAAAGCTCATCACATTCATGCCACTCTGGCGTCATGAACCTCCCCCATTGCAGCGTCTTTATATCAGAAAATAATTACCCCCTGCTTTATGCGTATGGCCCATTAGAGGCAAGATCAATACCCTCACTCGTTCAGCCTGTGCTTCATTAAGTGCACCACGAGGCATCACTGTGACAGGGCTTGAAAAATGTGTTGGCAGCACCGGCGGCCTGAACAGCGCTCTCTGGGGCAGAGCTACACGTCCGCAGACAGAAGCACACAGGAGCAAGTCTTAACTGCTCTCGCTAACCCACAGGCTCAGTCACACTAGAGTCTGACCCCACGAGCTATGGAGACGTGATTATACAGCGATTATACTAATGAAATGGATAGAAGCGTGGCAGGTCACACTCAGTATATCGCACTTTCCCTGCAGTCGGGCTTAATGTCCCTGCTGCTGCTATAGTTGTTATATAAAAACACTCGGAAAGTTCACAGGCTGTGTAAACCTTTAAAAAAGTCGGATTATGTCTTTCATGTCAGATTTTTAAAAAGTCTGCGTATGTGTGTTTCCTGTCATTGTAAATGTGTGTGTATACGAAGGTGTAAGGTCATCCCAGGCAAGGGGGCTGATGGGAGGACCCCTCCAGTCGCCTGATTCACGTGGTAGGCTGCAGGCTGAGCTGATGTTCCTCTGCTGTATACATACTGATATCGCTACTCTATTACAACCTTTTCCACCAGTCAGCCACATCTGATAAGACTGATATGAAGCTGTATACATGATTTCATATACTGCACCGTTTATCAGTTCTACACGGGCTGACTGTGGGAAGCTCTCAGTCCGAGTTGACTCTACCGTGCTGTTCACAAATGTGTGTAACTATGCTGCCAACCTTGTCCTGTCATTTTAACAGAGCATGGGTGTAGTGTGCAATCCACAGGCTTTTACCTCCGCACCAAGAATTTAATTATGTGACAGCACTTAGTGGTTTGCTGTAATTAAAACAATTTGTTACATTGGTTATGGTAAATTCAGAATCCTGTCAAAACTGAAGATATCAGGAGGTACAGATTTGCCCTACGAGGACAGAGGGATCATTTTAGGAGCATTTGGCAACCTTTTTTTGGTTATACAACTATTGTGTATTTTCAACATTTGCTTAGTCCATTCCTTCCTTTCACTGCTGTTTTGCTACAAGCTGGTTTCTTCCAGATTCAGTACCTATATGTTTCACAGAGCTTCAGTAAAACATTAGATTATTTTTTAAGTTTATCTGCTATATTTATGTATTGTTTGTCATTTTTTGTGTGTTTTCAAACACAGCTTAAATAGCACGTTTCCTGTCTTTCCCACGTGAAAAGCTTCTTTCTGCGTGTTACCATAACAAATTAAATTGTCTGAGACTGTACACACTGCCGTCAGTGGCGACTGGCGAATTTGTTAACGTCAACATGACTACATCATGACAGGCCCCTGAAATCGTGAGACAGATGCTCTGATTTATATCAGCGCTGGTCTAAAAATACTTTGTGGGAATCTACAGTACGAGCGAGAGGCTGATGCAGGGACGAGTGTTTGTTCCTTTCTGTTTTCTCCTCTTTACCTCAGCTCTGCGTATGTGTGCTAGCGCTCTCCTGTCCCACCTGCCACCACACCTCAAGCCATGCCACATGAAAGCAGGCTCCAGGGGGCAGCTGTTGTCACATTCCCTGTCACCCCCCTGCTAAGATGCAGGCCTTTTTTCGGCTGCTCCAGACAAAACAACGTCAACCCCCTCGCCGGTCACTGCCAGAGCTGAGCTGACATTTTTTTACAGTTCAGGCTGAAAACTGACATGTGAGCTACGCTTGCGTACGAGCTCCCTCAGGTCTTTACTTAGCTCAGGGAGTGAGACAGCTGTACTGCTGCTACTTTGCACCATCCTGAACAATTGTTTATGCGGCTGGTGCCTCCCAGGACCAGGTGTAGTGTGTGACAGCTCTGCAGTTTCTTTCTGATTCCTGCTCCTCCTCCTGCAGGAAACCACTAATTTGGACTTTCAATCCAATCAGCCTCCCAACACAGGGCAGCATGGTAACCTGTTTGCACACAGCACCGGTGCTACTGAGGTTGATAAGGTTGTAGCATGAGTAATCATATGTTATGACCTCGAAAAACAATTACAGGCAGTGCAGTTCAAAGGTAATGCAGGTATGACAATGACTTGTTACATACAGGCACAATAATTTGAAAAATTAACAAGGACTAAACATCGTCTTTATTGCAGGGACATTACAACTGTATAACAATTTTAATATAGTCAAATGAACTGTTGAACTCTCATATCATAAATACACATATGTGCTTATATATGATTAAGGGAAAGCAACCAACGGACTCGGGAGCTGATAAACTTAGCTGTTGCAGCACATTCACAGACACTGTGCATCACATGACATACAGCTGGAGCCTTCACTGGGAGTGATGCAAGTTTGTAACACTAGTGCAGTGCACCTTCTCAACTTGCCTGTTTGCTTGGCCTGTGGTGCTACTGGTTGCGGCTTCCTTTCTGAAACTGTAAACTGAATTTACTCTATTACTGTTTACGTGTGTAGTTTGTACATAAGTTAGAAGATTTACTGAACTGTTATTATTTTTTTCATACATTGCATGTCGGCTATTTCAGAGGTTAAATCGAGACAATCTTCAGACCCAAGTTCACATCTCTTCAAAATAAAAGCTCTGTAACTCTGCTCGGTTCGAAGCATTGCAGCAACAAAACGAACAATGTGCTTTTACCTGAGAAATTGCTCGAGAAGTGAGCAATAATCAAATATAATTACATGTAGGGTATATGTGCTTACATCTGCTTGGGACAGATATTATTGCTGCACTTCCTCAGGCCATTAACAATACACATGCCAAGTGTGAAGATGATAAGATGAACGGTTGTCCAGATATACACATACATTCAGACAGACTGACATTTGTGGAATTAGTAGGTAGACGACGCGTCGCCCAATCATGGATCTGTCAAACTCTGACATCAGCTGGACACTGAACATCAAATATTTTCGGACAATTTGACCAATTTTTTCAGGAAACTGTGAAAACATAATTGGAATAAAAAATGCGGGTAAGTAGGTGTCGGTGTATTGTGGTGATCAGTCCACTGTCTCTGTGAGCAGGGTGGCCCTGCTGTCAACAGGGAGCAGCATTACAACAATTGCAGGGATCAGCTGGGTTTGGCTGGGCGGCTAATAGTTCCACAGCGGTTTAATCAGGACTTTAGCAATTATTCACACTGCAGAGAGAGCACATGGTGGCAGTAGTAACAGAGGGGGGGGGGTGGGGTGCCGGGGCTAACAGACTTCCAGAGCAACACAGTCTGCTCTTCATGTCAGCTCTGATCAAATGCTTTTCGGCCGCTGAACTAACTGGGTGCAACCAGGTCAGTGAAGTAGATCACAGCCGTGTGCACACTGGATTAAGACCTAACTGGCCAACTAATTAGCAGCTAAGATCCTAATTTGGAGTAACGTGGCACTGTTGAGGGGCGGTGAAACTGCCGTGCTTCCAGCAGTAACCTCTCATTTGGCTTCAGGTCTGTTGGTGTTCTACAAATTAGACACAGCACAAGTGTAGATAGTTAATGTGTGAGGTCTCAGCTTGCAGTTTAAACTGCTTAAAACAGTTTAAAGCTCTGGGTTTGGTCTGATTTCTCAAGATGGACATTTTTACTCAAGAGAAACAGAAAAACAACCAGAAAGCATCCGCAGCCAGAGAGGGAGGCAGGATAAAGCTTCTCTCCTGGGCCTTCAAGATATGGAGGATGCAAAGCGCTTAAGTTCCACCCACTAAGTTACTGTTGCCTCCCGATAAAGCTTTCGGTCCTGGCACAGCACATATGGAGCGACGCCGGCGAGCTAGTTCAGGCAGCCAACTCGAGCTGCGCTGCGCCAATCATGTGACATACATCATGTGACATACCTCACTCTCCACAACCATCTATAATACACACCCACCTTATCAGGTGGTCTATTTAAGCAGAGAGAAATTTCCCATGATCCCCTTTGCTCGCACTGCTGCTGCAGTATTGCTACCAGTAGCTTCAGCCCCTCCACCACCTGTACAGCTGTACAAGTATTTGCTCATCACGCTCATCACTCCCATCATTCCTGTGTAATCATATGGGGGAGTGATTAAGTTGGAGCCTAGACGCCAAACACTAAACCTGTTCTAATGCTGCAATAAATGTTTGAACGTGAGTTGTCTGACTGAAATGCAATTTACAGTGATAACAGCAGCATCTCTACCACTTGAAATACATCATTTATATTTTTCAACTGTTTTGAAATTATGCTCCTGTAGAAGCCCCAACAAGCCTGTTCGATATGAACTATGGTTTTAAAGGAGAAGTACTACACTACCCACAATTATCAGGTTTAATAGCATCATCTCTGATTGGTGGAGCTCGCTGTTACCATGGAAATCACGTCTTGATAGACGCCAAAGTGGTGATTGCAGTCGGGAGTAAAGAACTTTACCATTCTAAATGTTTTAAGTCATGATTCATCTCGTACATAAAACTCAATGGAAACGTCAATGGAGAAAAAAATTTCCTTCCAGAACCAGAACCATTCTAAAAGTGGAGCTCTATAATAGAAAGGACTTTTTACTATGTGGACTAACTAATTGTTGTTTTGCAATCTCAGTAACACTGGCAGGCAACATTTCCAAAATCTGAAATAGAGGTGACATTACCCTAAACTTTATATGCCACTGGAGCAGGATGAGTTTTTTTTTTTTACATACCCTGCAACCATAACAACTAAATGTAACCTTGTTAGTCAGCGCTCTGCTCCTGTTAGTGTTGTACAGCTGAATGCAAATGTTTGGGCGTCTCTGGGCAAATTCCATATTTAGTTGATTTCTACAGTGAAAAGAAGTAAACAACCCCTAAGGTAACGGTAAACACACATTAAGAAGGAAGCTTTCGTCAAATGTTAACGAACTGTTACTTTTTGTTTCATTAACTTAAAAAAGTAATGATGCATGGGCAAATTATCTCTCTTGGTTTCCTGAATGTCTGCAGGACATTATCATCCAGACTTTGCTGATGTTTAGATGAACTCATTCTTTCCTCGATCCAAGTTTCCTGTGCCACGGGCTGCAACACAATCCTAAAGCAGAATATTTCCACCACCATGTTAAAACAGTAGGAAGGTGTTCTTTTCTCCAAAGAGCTCGATGTGAACTTCATCTGTTCCCAGCACTGGCTTCCAAGAAAACCCACTCTGGTTCATCCAGATGTTTCTTTGCAGGTAAGGTTTCCCTCTGATGTCTCTTCCATGTAGACCCAGTTTGTGCATTAATGAAACGGTGGAAAGATGCATCACCACTCGTGCATCACTTAAACCTTCCTGCAGCTCTAAAGTACTGTACTGTAAAGCACTTTGAGTAGTCATCAAGACTAGTAAAGCGCTATATAAATACAGACCATTTACCATTAACCAGGCTTTGTGCTGTTTTCTTGGCCGTCCAGATACAGTCCTGACTTCCACACTTCTACTTAACTGCCATTTCTTAGTGACATTTTGGACAGAGGAATTTCAGGCTAAACAAGCGATTTGATACCTTTTTGTAGCCTCCCCTGCTTTATAGTCATCTCTTAGCATCAGAGAATTTACCAGTTCTTGAGTTATCGTCGACTAACCTCTCCCTATGACAGTTTTGAACCTGCTTTACAAGTCCTAACGAGTCAATTGAGCCTTAATGAGATAATGAAGTGCTGAGTGTTTTACAAGCAGGGAGGCGCTCAGACTTTAGCACATGCCACACAGCTTACTTACTTTTATAAGCTGCTGAAATAAAAAGTAATTTTAGGTTTGAAGAAGAGTTTGTTTTATCTCTGCAGGGGTCGTCACTTCTTGTCACTTTCACTTCAGACATACTGATGATAATCTTGACAAACACACTGTTGACTCCATTCCTTACACTTGCTTTTGTGTTTCTGGTTTTAGAAAGTTATTAAATAAATAAAGTCCACCCTCCTTTAAATGCAAGTATCGCCCTCACTACAGCCCCGTAGACACAGCTTCATTTTAGGGAGAGTTTTGAGAGTTGACAGGACTGCTGTGCTTACTTGTGCTCTGATTTTGCAACCGCTGATCAGGAGACAGGTTGAGCAAACTCGAGACGAGAGGCAAAATAAACCAAAAACAGCCTCACCCTGGAAGAGATAAAGCAGCACGAAGCCAAAGCACACTGGAAGGTCTAAGGCGTCCTGAGAGCCGCTGAAGCACACTTCCTAACACTAACATTCAGATAACACTGTTAGAGTGCTCTGCTGACCCACATCACATCATCATGTGAAAAACTGGACATTTGTTCGGGTGAGCAGGGGTGTTGAAGATGTTTCTAAGACGCGATCAACACAAAACTGGAAGAATACAAATATCTCTTATAAGTAGAAGACGCTGCCTACGATGTCAACTTGTAAAGACAATGAGATTTGAGAGGTTTTGGTGATAAGGGCCAACACTGGTGTTTATGTGCTGTAAACAAAAATGTGATTTCCGCTGCAGAATTTATACATCATGTCCTGCCTCCTGCATGCTCTACCCCGGTGCCATCCCTCGCCTGAGATTTTGCTGTTGTTGTGAACGCGTCTGACTCACACAATCTCCTGCCGAGTTCTACATTCTTTTAAGGCAAACTCAGGAAAATGTCCGAACCCAATTTTCCAAACATTTTCTGGAGTTCATGCCCAAAAAACAGCTCAATAGAACCAGGGAACAATGTTGTTATCGTTTCTATGATGTGATATTCTGTATGTGTGTCACTGACGATCATGTATCTGAAGAAGTGCGAGTGACAAGTAAAGAATTGTCCACTCACGGATCAAACGTCAAACTTCCTGACCTTGTTTTTCAGTCGTGAACTCGTGATAGAGCAACTACGACTTCATCAGCTGTACATGGATAACACATGCCGGCTTTTCTGCAGAATTTGACACGACGCGGTGCCAAACAAAGCAGCGCCGCAGAGGAAATCCACAGCTCTCTGCCGGGTTGGCTGCTCTTCAGCACAAGGTTCAGAGTCCCTTCTCTGTCACAGATGTGGTCAACAACTTCCTTCCGCCAAAATGAGAGTATTAATTTTAACACATTTTTCATCGTCTGTCAAACTGTGTCATAGTGGGTCTTTTACTGGTTTGAAAAAAAGCAACAACTGATAAATAAAACAATTATTGGGACTAAAATCAAAGTCAACTCAAGCACTAAAACACAAGATCCAATTGAATCCAGATGAAAACTGTGCTAGATTCAAGCTCCAGACTCACAGAGTGATTTGTGTGGCAGGCAAGTCATTATATTCAGAGCAAGTGGACCTGGATCCACACAGTGTAGTGAAAGCCTGAGGCTTGATATATTTGTCCACTGTGGATTAAACCTCATTTAAAAATATCCCTGTTGTCAATGATACCATCATTTTAAATAGACACATGACACGAAGATAACTCAGTGAGTGATTGGAGCACAAAGGTCCACCTAGTACTACTGCTTTACTTTATGTGTATTCTAGCTGTAGTTTAAAATACAAGCAGGGATTTAAAAGCTGTTTTCAAACCTGTTTAGTCCAGAATAAATAAAGCATACATTACAGGGCTGCTGTTCATATTTGTGTTATGAAGTATTTGAAGAGGGGGTGAAAACTACAAAGGTGGAAGGCAAACAGACACAATGAACCATTAAATGTATATGTGCATATGTGCATGCCTTTGGGTATATATATATAAAAAGCACAATCCCCTGGATGTCAGAACAAAATACCAAAGTGTTTTATAATAGGGGCTGGTGCTGAGGCTGCTGAAAGAACATTTCTATGTATGGGAACATGGGTTAGGTCGAGCTGTAATAAATATTAATATAAAACTGATGTCTATTCATAAACCCTCTAGAAAGGTGTGACAGGATAGCATGTGACAGACGTGATGGGATAAGGTCACCTCCACAGTGAAGTATAAAGGGAATGGGCAAAAGTCTCACAGAAACAAGCCTGGCTGGAGACCCCTGTATTTATAGACATGCTAACACACACACACACACACACACTAGACAGATATAGGAGAACAATATTAGCTTGGAGGGATATTTACAATTGCCCTTTTTTTGGGGCTAAAACCTGCATCAACTGAATTTTTGGGCCACTAGGGATCAGTAAAAATGAGCTAAAAAACCTAACCCTTTAGGCTCGATACATGTTCACAGATTTGTTACTTATTTACACAGAGAAAATACCAAACCTGAGTAAACATAATTATTTGATGTTACTATAAAAAATGAAAATTCTGACTGTAGCAGCCCCAGTGGTAGAATAGAGAACACATAAAAATCACATCTATTTTTTTAATGTATTTCAATTTCACATGTTCTTACCAAATTTAAAATCAGAATTACTTGAAAAGTACTATAGTCACAATGAAAATGTTCACATACACAATGTTGATATCTGCACTGGTTTCAGAATCTCTGTGGTTACTACTACTGTGGTACTGCACAGGCGAATCAGCAGTGGCTTTGTGCCCTCTCATCTCCAGCCTTCAATTCACTTCTTCAGAGATGCGGAAGACCTGCCCTCATAATCACAGAGTCTATCTGCCCGTCTTCCTCGGTGACCCAGAGATGGACACAGCTACACTCTCGTAAACACTGGAGGCCTCTGCCTGCTGCAGACTCTCTTGATCTCTCAGAAAGCCACACCAGCCGACGGTGTTAAGACCAAGAGCTCTGTTTCTACTTATGACCAGTCATGGTCTCCTTCTGACAAAACAACACGAGGGGAAACAGGGTGGAGTCACCCACGGAGGGAGAGGCTGGAGGTCTAAATTAATCCCACATGTTCCCCCCAAGAGGAGACTCTCCAGGCGGCCTCAGCTCATTCAACTGGTAGGAGGGTGGTGGAGTACAGCAAACTCCAGAGAGCACCTCGCTGCACTTTTCCCGCACTTTTCGCCCACACACTGCTGTGCACTCAATCCACATGGATCCATTTAGCCCAAGTATGGCATCACAAGGCACAATTTACTTTTTTGGCAAGCAGCAAAGCTCCACAAATTCACTGTTTCAGAGAAACCAGAAGGGTATTTAAATAGACACGGAGAAAGGAGCGCAGTCACGAGTCGCAGTAGAAAAACGACTCTAAACGTTTCTCCAGGTCCAAAGATGTGGAGGACAAATGACACATTCAGAGTTTGGTAGAACGAGAACAGGCTTCTGTTATAAAGCACTGTATTCTGTTAAAGCTCAATATTTACTGGGAAATCATGCGAGAACATGATGCGCCATAGTGAATCTTAATCACCTGATGTTGCAGATTAGGGTGTTTGTGATTTTATCAATTTATAATAAGTCACCTGATAAAGAAGTGATATAATGCAAACGGATGATGCACTTGGGAAAACGAACACTGACATTTACTTGATGCCAGAACAAACGGTTGCTCTTACGTAGAGTCAGATAGGCGTATTACCGACCAGATATGGGGACTAAAATGATAGAGTTACCAAATGAGGACAACGTGCCTCAACATGTAGCTTAATGACACTTTATTTTGGCACCAGTTTGTGTTTTTGTGGAATGTAGTGTAGTCGTTTCCCCTGCCCAGCAATGTATAGTTCAGTTCCAGAGAGGATCTGTCAGCATTATCTTAACCTGGCTGGGATGGAAAGAGATTAGACGACCTGGTCTTTATCTCTGCGTCTCTTTTACTCATCCATACTGATAGAGGACTGCTTTGACTGTATGGACGCTCAACCAGCAGCCTGCTGCTCATTTGAAACCCTGAAGGATGGAAGACAAGCTCAGGATTACATGTCTCTAGTGTTTTAAATTTGTCTTCATGAGCCACTAATTATACCACAGGCTGACACAAGCAGGAGAGGTGATATTTCACACCAGACGTAATTCTATTAGTGAGATAACAATAACGGACAAATGAAATGAACCACTTTATTTTTCTGCAGCTCCCATTGGCATCATTCAGAGATATTTAATGGACTCCTGGCCTGATGAGAAACACTACTCCACCACAGCTTTATTCTGAGAAGGAACAACAGCTGGACATACCATGCCTCGACAGACAAACTGATATATGGTAGTTCCCTGCTATGGTTTGTGTTTGTGTGTGTGTGTGTGTGTGTGTGTGTGTGTGTGTGTGTGTGTGTGTGTGTGTGTGTGTGTGTGTGTGTGTGTGTGTGTGTGTGTGTGTGTGTGTGTATCTGTTTGGCATTGGTTAGCCCAAAAAAAGGCCCATTCAGGTCTCTTTAGAACCACACTCTGTTGGTTCGTGATTAGATCAAGACATTTGTCAGGAGCTCACATTTGATCCCATTACTGTCAAACTGTGACTAAAAATATATACACGAGTGATAGAGTCTAGATTCAGCCCCTTGAGTTCCCGCTGGAACAACACCATAAGTTCACCTCCTTTCTTCACCGTTTCCTCCTGCAGGCTCCACCCAGGCACCACCCCTCACCTCAACCAAACAGAGCAGGTCCAGAACTGGATAGATTTAAATTTAGACCAGATAAAGCTGCTAGAAGAAAAGCTGCAGGATCCAGTCATCAAAATCCTATCAATTCATCTTGATGAGGACAGAAACGTTGCACTAATTCACCAAAGTCACTGCTATTGATCCTTTGGGGACCATTAATGTCTGTATGTAAGTTTCATAGCAATCCATCCAAATATTTCTGTATAATTCAGAGTGACGGATTCACCAAATATTTGACAAACCAATCCAAAGAGCCAGGCCACTAGCACAGTCATTAACCAAGCTTTGTGTTGTGGGTATACTGTTCAAACAGATATACATCAAGTCAAAAAAGCTGACGTGATCAAAATCGTTTTCGAGGACAAACATATTGGAAGATGTTGATTTTAGTTTTGCCCGTGAGTGCAACCTTTGATTACAACACGGTACTCTAACTGGGATGAGTGCAAAGTAATTCATCTGCACCGACCTTCCCATTTAGGTACTGAGCTGAAGTTATCTGAAGGACTGCTAAGTCCTCAGAGCACTAGAGTGTGGGTTGGAACGCTATTTTCTGTTAGAACCGAGCTGAGCCTGAAAGAAAATTAGCCGAGCCCGACACAAACTGACAGGCAATCTGTTTTTGTGTCCGACCCGAGTCTGCCGTTTTCCCCAACGAAGCGTAAACAATTTGTAGATAGCCTAGCCAATGTGACCGAATCCAACCTGAACCTGAAATCGTTTCAAAATGTTTGTCTTAACCCGGCCTGTCTTGTTGAGTCCCTACAGGTTCAGGTTGGGTATCCACATTCTACACAGCACCACTCCGGAACCGCTAGATCTACCAGTGGCATATGGGTAATTGCAACTGTTTAGTGTCTGAGTTCTTTATATAACCCATTTAAAACACCAATCAGCAACAACTTTAAAACCCAATACCTGTTTTAATGCTGTGGCTGATCGGTGTAAAGGAAAACAACAGAACGCTTTTGGATTTAAATAGAAAGACCTGAGATTGAAGCTGTGTGATGGTATCAAAGACAGAGAGAATTAAAAGGTCTGTATTGATGAAACTGGGGGATGGGACACAAGGACAGGACTATTTGAAACTTCACCGTTAATAGAGTCAGTCGCTCCGAGTTAACCACCACTACACAGTGTGGCTGCTCTGTCAGCTTAGACACTGTGAAGCAGCAGAGTGTTGGTCAATGAGTAATAATACCACAGGTTGGAACCAAGCCCTGTGGTAAACCATAACATATAATAAGAAAGAACATTAACCATAAACCACCAAACAGGCTAAAAATATTCTGGCATAAAGCAATAAGACACTTAAGCAAAAAAAGCTAAGGGTCAATTTATAATTCCTGCCTTATCTTCTGAATTAGCCCAAACTGAAATAAGGTTCCTGCTTTCATTATTTCCTGCCCTCTTGAGTACTTTCTGAGAGCAGAAGTGACACAACCCTGAACTGTGATTGTCAGTCGCCAGACCCTCACTCCACGGTGCTGATGGATGACCAAGGCCCAAAGAGGGAATTACATCGTTATCTAATCTGACAAAGCGAGGAACGCCGCACCTATAGCTGCTGCTGGTTTTATCCTAAGTGAGAAAAAAAAGGAGATATCTCTACAAACCAGCTGACTGCACCACATGGATGCAGGCCAAGGGGGATGTTTTAGCTCTGATGAGCTTGTACATCTATCGACTACTTTTGGCCTCTTCAAAATGATCAAAGTTTTATCCTGTGTGACATGAGGACAGGATAGCTCCTTATCCACCTCAGCGGAGGAGCTGAAACCTAAAGCTGTGACAGCGTGGACACAGAATATTTCTGTGAATGCTTCTGATGGCAAAATGGGTCGGACATGTTGAAGACAATCTTTTTGTAAAGCTTACTTGGAGATTAAAGTTGTGCAAGCACGTCAGTGAGTCCTGTTCACTAAATTCACATCAAAAGGGCAAGATTCTCTGGTTTCTAGATTTGAAAGATGCTTTTTCACGAGTGCAAACAATTAATGAGCTGTTCGGGTAAATCAATGACATATGAGTTAGTAATTCCCCCCTCCTGAGAAATCCTCTGCCATTGCATCATCATCTCAAACTTGAACACACATTTAAATAAACAAACTAAAACCAAATCAGTCCCAGTGCCATATGAGCAATATTTAAAACAGGCAGCAAAGACGGCCTGGCCCCCGCACTGAGCATAAACAGGACAAGTTAAACCAACAATTCATTGAAGTATAGTCAAACACAGGACGCCGCGAAGCCACTAACGTCACACAGGAGGAAGGAAAACTGGCTCTAATGGACACTAATACCAAGCAGTGAGGCATAAATGATTACAGGCTTGTTAACCGAACCCCTTGACAAAAAGACGACAGCAGCTCAGCATACATAATCATACGCAGGACGCGGATTAGGATCAATGAACCAACATTCAATTAAAGTTTTAGACCTTCAATTAAATAGAAAGGGGAAACCGTGATGTTACAGCAAAGAGAAGCGGGAGTAAGAAGATTGTACGCTCAGTGGGAGATCTAAGAACGTGTTTACCCACACAACCGGACATGGCCACATTATTATTGAATGTAAAATAAGTTACATACAGTATGACAAAAAAAAAAAAGGGTTGTGAACTAATCCTGGTCCACATCATAAGCACATAAATCGTCTTTCCTCTTAGAATTAGCTTACAAACAGGTTAGTTAAACCCAGCGTTATTTCACCAAACCAAAAAATGTTTGCTGCTACAAGGTTCAACATTAGAATCTCACAGAAAATAGAAGAAAACTGACATATTTGACGTTACGGCAGCAATGTTGTAACTATAGGAAGTGTACGGTAACCAAGTTTGCTAGCACTGTCTTTTATTCAGACATTTCTCTTGCACTTTAACCATCTACATTTCTTTAGCATGTACATGTCAACCTAAGAATCAAAATGTGCATTAACTGTGTTATCCTCTATGAACAAAGTAGGGGGCTCACCAAGCAGAATAAGTATCAGTGGAAGTATGCCTTCTCTTCAGTTTTATAAAATATTTTATTTCAAGAAAGCAGCTTGGCTAATGTTAGCTAACATTAGCCAACGAAACAGGCAGTATCCCTCATTTTACTATTACTACTCAAAATGAGATGTATACAGCTGATGCTATTGTGGAACTCATGATATGATATAAATACTATAAATGTTGACTTAAATAAGGAGGGTGAAGAACCTTTCTGTTGTGTTTCAGTTTTAGTCTAAGTGCACCATGTCTCTCTCTGTATCTTATCTTCGATTACCAGAAGAAGGCTACACTTCTACTTTACTTCTAGGATGTACTTGGTAGTATACTCCTATACTGGTACTGGGATTAGAGGTATAGAGACATTACAGGGGAGGCCTGGATGAGCAAGGGGGAAATAGAGAGTGAAATCAGGTTGAATGAATAGGATTTTGTTGGGGAAATAAACAAAGGTTTGCTGGTGCTATTGAGCAACTTTATTAAAATTCCACTTGGATCATTTGTTATTAGATGTTCCCCCAAACATTGTTAATGATAGATGAACATTTTGAGGTGGAGAGATGTTGGGTGTTTAGTTTTTTTTAGGGCCTGAAGTGGGGCATGTCTGAACCACTGTCATACTGTAAACATTTTGTTCCAGGTTCCCCCAAACATTTTACAATAAAACAGCTGCTCTGTGATGAATCATGTAAAATGGCTCCGTATGAAACCATTTACCATATGTGTACCACCATATAGAACCCAATGATTAGGAACATTTTTAACAGTGTATCGTGATTGACTATCAACCTCTTCCCATCTTTTCACAGCTTGTCACTCTCTCCACTAACACGCTGGAAATTCTGAATGGAGCACAAATACAAAACAAAGCATGCTTTAGGATATGAATGAAGACTGATTCCATGGATCTGAAGTGAAAAGGAGGAAACAGATGTGGAAGCTGGAGATTAGATTCCTGTCAGGCTCTTTCTGCTGCACAGCTCTGCTCTCAGTCTGGTCAAATGCCACCGTGCACTCTGATTATTTAGCCGCCACAAACACAAAACTGCTGAGCACGTAGGTCTTGTCCAGATGATCGGTGGATCGATCCATACATCTAGC
The DNA here is from genome assembly GCF_009819705.1 of Hippoglossus hippoglossus. Classification (NCBI taxonomy): domain Eukaryota; kingdom Metazoa; phylum Chordata; class Actinopteri; order Pleuronectiformes; family Pleuronectidae; genus Hippoglossus; species Hippoglossus hippoglossus. The sequence continues at coordinate 22,396,134 of NC_047159.1, read as the reverse complement.
CATGCGCACCCTGAAGCGTGGACTATTAAACTTGGCATCAAATGAGAACGGCCAGCCTGGCTGTTCTGCTTCCAGAGCAGGTTATTCATTTGGCATATGGTCAAGGGCAGTGATTAAGCCATTCTGAGCACCGCCGCACTAAAAGGTGGAATAAAGCTTCTTTAATGCAGCCATACGGAACAGGGACAGATTTATATATAGTCAGTGCTCTAAGTTATTGATCCAGATATGACTGGGATTATATTGTGATCGCTAAACCAGGACTAGAAACTTATCTTCAGTATTTCTTTATGATGAGTGATGAGTGGTCATGCTGTGTGTACATAAATAATTCTGTACTAATGTGACCTAATTCAATCTCTGTGGGGAAACACAAACTGTCAGACATCCGCAAGCCAAACCCAACGCTGTGTGTGTGTGTGTGTGTGTGAGTGTGTGTAGTGCTGACCCCAGGTCTCATCCTCCGTTGCCCACATGACACCAAGTGGCCTGTTGACAGCAGTGAGACCTTTAACACACTGCAGCCTGGGAATAAAAAAGGATTTGTGTCCCTGGCACTCTGCTGTACATGAGTGCACATGAGGTAGTGATATAGCTCTTTAGTTTTACTCCTGCATGTCTGCATCCAAACCACACTGGCAATATGAATATTAAAATTTCTGCTACTGTTGCACTCAGTGCATGTTATTCTGATTAAGAGACGTACATGTAACACAAAAGGTCTATAACTGTTCTGCGGCTAGTAGCGCTTATGTGTAGCCCTGCAGCAGCAGCCTCAGACTGGGTCCAAGATAATGGATGGAATGGATGTGCCTTTGATAATGAGGAGTGATGTCCTAGTTTGGACGTGCACTGCTCCCCGGGGGGTTCCATTATACACAGCTCAATCCTCTGGGCCATTTTTTAAAGAGGAAATGGAAGAGGAACAGACTAAAGTCTTAATCCTCACCCTCACACCATCTGCTGAGGGGGTGAGCCTTAAAGTGTAGAGTGAACTGAAACTAATAATTCAATAGATATTTATTAGCAACCTTTCTGACTGAATCTCTGATCCCAAATTAATACATTCATAGATTCACAGATCAGGATTTGATGAAGCAAAGCCCTGGACAGTACACTAAGAAAGGCTGGGATTTTTAAAGATACATCCTACTGGCACATCCCACAAACACCATATGTCTCGCTCGGTCACTGACCTGAGAGTGAGAGTGCAAAACCGCTCATAGTGCAGCCAAAGCATTTCTCTATGTCTTCATGCATTTGTCCATGTGGGCCAGATTTTGCAATGAATACATCTTGCTTACATTTTACAATTGAGAGAAAAAAATGTAATGCAGATGTGAAAAAAAGCAATAAATGATTTACAGCCAGAAAATTCACACACACAACATTAGATCATCAAGAGCTCATAACATACGACATGTAAAGAAGAAAATGCCTTAGAAACTAGATGGATTTCTTATGGTGCCATTTTGGTGAATCATCACTGCGTCCAACATGTCTCCCATTGGTCACTGTGACATATGGTCTTTAAAGCACCGTCAAACATCCAATCATCAGAGAGCGAGGAATCACTGCTGCAGTTTGATCCCTCTGCAGACAGTGACTCTATATAGGAGGAATAGTGAGTGATCTATGCTTCTTACAGTAGTTAGTCTAGATCAGACATCATTCATAGAGATTTTCCGCCCTCCCCCCCTCATGTGTCCTTGTCATGATGTAGATTACACTGATAATCTGCTCACCTGGGCGGGTCAGCTCTGGAGGAGCATGTACGTGAGGATGATGATTCACTCTCTGCTGTCATCTACAGCGTCACCTCTGCATTCATGTCACATTATTATCTCCCTCTATTATCAGGTGGAGTGAGTGGGGGTCCTTGGCAGTGATTGAGACCCTAGCCGATAAAGCTGTGTGACTGTGTAATCATCAGCTGCTGAGGATGGAGCACTATCACCAGCTCATCTCCACACTTGAGCTGAACGGAAATCTGCTTAGGGAGAGAGGGAGGACCTGTTGTTCTCGGGTCAGCAGACCACACATATACACACGGTAGGTGGGGCACGGTGGGGGATTATCTGAGTCATAGCTTTGGGACCCCTGCAGGACCCCACTCTCCCAACAACCCCTCACCTAGAATAACTAACGCCTCTTGTACGAGTGGTGTGACACTGTAACGATCCCAAATGAGTGGGAATCAAACACAGCCGCCTACACGCACACACAAACACACAGCCGCCTGCTGGCCCAATGCAACCATTTTAATTGTACCAACAACTGCCGGCGGCGTCTCTTGAATGGAAAGTGAGCATCTACAGGCCCATGAGCTGTGCTCCTCTCCTGCACGGCCGTGGCTTCTTTCTAAACTTACACACTGGAAGTTTGCCCTGCAGATATAAATCCCTGAATGATGTGCGTGGGGCTGCAGAGGAGAGGCTGCATCTGAGGCTGCTCTCTGCAAAACCCAATTCCCAACTGGATTAGACACACTCCTCCGAAAACAACACTTACTCCAGTTTAGTGAGTGAATCCACCCATGCAAACTTCAGATCCACTCCTGTGTGTGTGTGTGTGTGTGTAATCTGGAGACACAACCCTGTGCATGCACATGATAAGGGGAGAAGAGGAGGCGTAAAAAACTTACGTGAAAACGAAAAATAAAGTGGTGGACCCCACGAGCAGTGTGGCAGCAGTGGACACCGGGATGTATTTGGTGGGTTTAAATCTCTTTCCAGCGCTGGTGGGCATTCTGTAATTTCCACATTCCTCTATTAATTATTCCGATTGGAGGCGCATGTAGGAAGAAAATAAAGGAGGTCCAGGTCCGGTGGGGAAGGCCTTTTCTGCGGGTGTGAAAGGTACAAGCAGTCCGTGTGTGCTACCGATGAAGCCGCATAGATCCTCAGAGAGAGAGAGAGAGGCAGGAACACACGGGGCTGGAGCTCGCTCTCTCTCTCTCGCTCTCTTTCTCTCTCTCTCGCTCTCTTTCTCTCTCTCTCTCTCTGGAAGCCTGGAGATCCCACCCTCACGGTCCAACCCACTGCTGAGGTCACTGAACCGCTCGAAAAGGTGGAGCCTCGATTCCCTGGAAACCCTGCAGGCGTCTCCGAAGGAAAACTGCCCATGTCGGCTGCTGGTTATTCTGCATTTCATCGGGAGGCATGGATCGCTCTTCAGTCATTTTTTTTTTACCCGGGAGATTTTACCCGCGAGATTCCACGATCATCTAAATTTTTTCAGTTTCCCCTTCATATACACACGCAACTATTAAAACCAGTGTTTATTGAATCTACAACGTGTTTTAAAGTTGAGGTTAAATCTGTGTTTCTGTCGCCGCAGCCACCGGCACCAAACTCCATTCAGGTTATGCCAGTTTTACGTTGCTTCGCTCACCCACAAGTGTACACACGTGATCGGTGCAGATATAATATATTTCACATTATATCTTCTTCAACTCTTCATTCCGGCTTGGTCATTGCACATCAGTCAGCGCGTTTTCAAATGGAAATCCGGTTATTAAAATGAACCTCTCGCTCCTCTCACCGCCTCCTTTAAAGTTTGAAAATGATAGTAAATCATGTGATGATTTGTGAGACTTAAACTGTGAGCCAGTGTTTTCAAAAGGTCACACACCTCACAACTACCTCGAGTGCTTTGATATTACTTATGTTTCTTCAATCCTTTCTTTTGTTACTACTTAAATATGATGTAATTTTTCATCTGCTGTCTTTGATTTGAGATTTTTTATTATGTGACTTGCTATCTTTCATTTATCATTATCATTATTATTATTATTATTACATGTGTGGGTTTACAGTGCCTCTTGCAGTTATCACTCCAGATTTAGGGCTCAGAGCGCCCTCTTGTGGCACAATTAAATGTATGTGAAGAGCGAAGTCGAGGCTTTTTTTTGTCTCCGCGGGCCCCCGTACTGTTTGTAGGACACTAGATTAGCTTGCTATCTGTTGGGCCGACTGTATTTTTAGTTTGTAGCTTAGCGCCGCCACCCCGCAGACGTCTGTGCCGCAGCTTTCACTTTCACTTGCTCCCGTCGGACAATCGGACGCCATTCGTCCAAACAAAGCCGCGGAACACTGAGGACAGGCGGCGTTGCGTCTCGTTAGCGACCCGTCGGAGCTCAGCTAATTAGCTAGCGGCAGTGTGCTAACCCCGCGGCGGCTCGCAGGACGATGTCGTACAGGAAAACTTTCCAGCTCATCTGCGGGGTCGCCGGAGGCTCCGCCGTGCTGGTGTTCGCGGCCGCGGCTGCCGACTCCCGCGGGTACTTCGGGGGGCAGCGCGGGGAGGCGCCGGGCAGCCGGTGGTCCAGACTGACGGTGCTCCGAGCTGCGCAGCCGGCGTGGACCCCTGCCAGCCACACACCGGCCCCGAGCGGACACGCCTGGGACGTCAACTGGGACAAGTGAGTCGATCTACCCGCGTTGTGTCCGATCGTTTCCGCGTAGCTAGTTGTGGTGCACCGGCTCCATTGTTAGCTCAGTTATATCCGTTCAGTAGCCGCCTGTCCGCGATGGTCAAATGAGGTTGGCTTCAGTATAAGAAGATGTTGTGCTACTATGGTCTGGCTCGGAAAACTAAATCTAAAACATTTACCTCTGTATATGTTTAATCAATGTGAATGTAACTAAAGGCCAAACGCCTATAAATCTATGTAATGCAAATACAATTTAGGAGATACGACACATAAATGATCTACCTCAGATTGTCGTTTTGTTTAATAACAGTAATAATCACAATATTTATCTAAACACAGTTGCAAGATACTACACAAGATAAATGTAAAATATTAAAGGCAAACAACAGGTAACAAAGCAATTTGAGGACTACACAGCATTGGAGCACGAATAGAAAAATATAAAATGTCACGATAAGAAAAGTGTAAAAACAAGGGAAAACAAAACATTGGAAAATGATTGAAATAGTTAGTAAGATCGGAACCAGAAAACAGAAACCTTTTAAAAATGTGTCTTAAAGAGAGATTAACAAGAGGACAAGGATTCTGCCAGCGGAGATTGTTTTAAATAGTTAGAACCCTGACAGATAAGGCCCGGTCACCTTTGGTCCTCAGCTGGTTAAACCACAACCTTCTCCCAGGAGCAAAAGTTCTGTCTTTAAACGTAACACAAACATCAATGCAACATTTATTGTGAAAATGATTGATATCCGCTGATATCTTGATAACATGATTGGCCTGTTAAACTTAAACATGTTGCTAAATGTAATAGTTTTAGATGCATGCCGATTCTAAGGAAGGATCAAGAGGATTTGTGAGATTCATGATCCTTATTCCTCGAACTACACTAACTACTGACAAACCACACATCTATAAATAGAACATTTTCAAAATAAAGCTTGGCGTTGAGAATCTTCAAAACTAAGTTTATGGAAGTTCCTCAGAGTTTCATGCTGATCATCATCATAAATCATAGTTGTGTTAACCCAGATCTCCATGCCTCAACTTAACCACTAAACCAACCGGACAAAGCCTAATCTGAAAATCACTGCGTCTTAACTGTGTTCAGGAGAGACCCAGCTTTACTGTCCAATGGGAAGAAGAAAGAGAGTGTAACCGAGGACCCCAGCTCCGAGCAGGACAACGGCAAACCCAAAGCTACACGCAACATCCTCCTCATCAGACACTCCCAGTACAACCTGAGTGGAAACAGCGACAAGGAGAGGATCCTCACTCCACTAGGTCTAGTTGTTTTTCCTACATGAGTGGGGAACCACACAGCGGTCTGGGGAGTAGTTTCAGTCAAAGAGGTTAATGTCTATGTTTGGGACCAGCCCCATTGTGCGGGAGACAATACCTCTTCTCTTGCCTGTTGTTCCAACCAAAGTTTACCGGCCATCTTGGTGTCACATCTGACAAACAAGTCCTTTGTTATAATGGCTGTGTCTCTACTCCCAGGTCGTGAACAGGCTGAGCTGACGGGCCAGAGGTTGGCAGCGCTGGGACTGAAGTACGATGTCCTGATTCACTCCAGCATGGCCAGGGCCACAGAGACGGCAAACATCATCAGCAAACACCTCTCAGGTAGTGGAAAGACCCGACGTTCACTCAGCCTTATCGCTTCGATCATTTGTAAGGTTTTTGAAAAGTCAAGTGTTTCGCTATTACTCTTTTAAGATTACAAACTTTACATTTCCATACTGTAACTATTATATTCATTTGACATATTCTGTTGTTGAAATTGTCTGTTGTCTCTGAATACACGACCCTGTTGGGGGAAAAAAAAGCATACACTATAGTTGGTGCAGAAACGCTGAACATCTTAAATGTATACTTACATTTTGTCCTTGTGCTGAATGTCTTACGGGTCTAGGAGTGGAGCTGGTGAGGTGTGACCTGCTGAGGGAGGGCGCACCGATTGAGCCGGTTCCACCCGTCACTCACTGGAAACCTGATGCTGTGGTGAGAGAGGCTGCATCCACTCTGCCGCTGGAGTGGGCTGTCGGCCGGATTTTCTGTATTTGCTTTACCTTGTTCAAGTAACTTTGTGCCTCTCACGTGTCTGTGCAGGCGTTCTGTCAAGTGACTGTTCAGGCTTACAGCTGCAAAATTAGCCAATGCATTCAGTGCAATGCCACAGGAATGGAAATAAGAAGAGTTAATTTCCAAAATGCCAACGTTACAGGGAGTCACTTTCATTATCTTCTACCATTGTTAGATCAACAAATGCTAATAAATATTTAGTCGGTACATGTTCTTTATAAGTCATTTTTATGCAGATAGATATTAAAAAAATTCCTAGATTAAAAAAATAATATTTCATAATAATATTTCCCAAAACACTGCCCTGAGAACGCTGGATAAACCCATTACCTTCAGACATTGAACTTTATTTTCCCTTGGGAAATCTAGTTTTCACTGCCAGTTCAGTACAGATCAACACAAATAGGCACTTCAAAAGACACACTGAGTTTGAGTTTTTAATCCTGGAAAACTTCCAACTAAAATCTTCAAACATGGTATCACCATGACAGAAAGCCACAAGTCAATTACACTTACTTTTACAGGATTGTACATGAAACATTTCTTGTTAACATGTTATTCAGTAAGGCCTCTCCTGAAATTTGTTGGACATAATTTGATCCAGAACAATCCAGTTGTCTGCAGGACAAATCAACAGTGACTTAAAAAGGAGCATTTCTATCAGGTTGGTCATTTTGGAAAGAAGCTCTTTCTCCATTCCTCACAGTGTACAGCAGCATCATGTACTGACTGACGGGTTCTGACGGAACCTTTTTCACGTGACAAAGCTGGCTCTCAACCTCTCTACCGTCCTCCAGCAGTACCATGAAGACGGGGCTCGCATTGAGGCAGCCTTCCGCCGCTACATCCACCGGGCTGACCCCAAGCAGAAGGAGGACAGCTATGAGATCATCGTGTGTCATGCCAATGTCATCCGTTATTTTGTCTGCAGGTTTGTGTCGTCATCGGGCAACGTGGCCGCGGTTCAGGCCGCGGCCAGAGTGTGGGCTCCTGCTTTGCTAACTGTTGTGTTAATTCTGCCTCATAAGATCCTTAGATTGAATTTGTGCTTTAGTTGTTTAGTTGTAAACCCTGTTTAATGTAAACATGCTAACTGCTACACACAGACGTGTGTATTTCTGGGTGACTGCTCGTCCCCTGCTTCTGGTCGATGGGATATTTAGTGAAGCTCGACCGTACAGATTTTTCGATGATGATGCTGATACAATTATTAGGGAGTAAAAAAAATCAGATTTTGATATTTTGGCAGATGTCAAATATTGTTTAAATGGCAGTGATTCCTAAGATGACGTAATCAAAGCCATATGACAAAGAAAGATAATTGAGGTCTGTTATTTTACAGTTTAAACATAAACCAAAACATAATAAAAAAGAACAAAAAAGAAAACACAAATTTTTATTTTAACCTAAAATGTAAACAAGTGCACATCCTTTCTGCATTGTTTATTCAGTAAAACGAAAGATTTCTTATCAGCAGCATAACATAAACCGCTGATACAGATAAGTCAGTGAAAGGCTCATATTGTACGATATGATCAATAAAATATTGGTCGGGCTCTTACAATTACTACACCTAATTACTTAGAGGAGTTTGATGTCCTCCAAATGATTATTAATCTGACAAAACCACACACAAATAAGTGCCCTGTAAATATATCATTTTCTCATTACTCAAATGTTCCTATCTGTCTTCTGGTCTCTCAGGGCCCTGCAGTTTCCTCCTGAGGGCTGGTTACGCATGGGTTTGAACAACGGCAGCATCACATGGCTCACCATCCGACCAAGTGGCAGGGTGGCCCTCAGAACTCTGGGAGACGCCGGATTCATGCCCCCAGACAAACTAACGCGGACCTGATGACTCCCCCACACACACTCGCCGCAAAGTTTCTGGGACTCAGATCGGCCGCAGGGTCATTTTCTCCTTAAGTGTCTTGAAACATACTTTTGATGTTATTATTTTGTATTTGAACGACCATCATATAAGGAGAGACTGGTGGTGGTGGTGTTGTGGTTACTTCAGTGCCATAGGATACCAGAAGTGGTTAACAGCTGCATAGCAACTCCTCCTGAATGTAACTGAAGATTTTTACACGAGTGATTGATTTTTAAAACCAAAAAAGAAAATGAAAGTTGTATTTGTATAGCTGTTGTAAACGCAAGTTGTGCTGTTAGCTTTACTTGTCATTACAGTTTACTGAAGTGAGGATTGTGTTGTAAGGTGCAGCTGAAGTAAATAAAAATATAAATTGAAGTCTTGTTTTTTTCACAAGTCCTTTCTCGCCGATGCCACAGAAGTAAAAAGAAAAGCACGTGGAATCGCGGCAGTAAAGTAGGAGTGATGTTTTTATTGGTTAGTTGAAAGCAAAGTAGATCTAGACGTACAGAAAGAGAATTCACAAATTAGTCTTTAAGAAAGTACAGAATGCTAAAAGCACAAGAAGCATGATTTAAGTCGATTAGGTGCATTTTTGCAAAGTTCCACATTCAGAAACATTCAGAGACCAGAGTTTGATCCGACGTCACCTGAGAGCACGAGGATGACGATACAATCAGCTCCGTGAAGGAGGTTGTGCTCTCAGATAAAGGATTAGTTCACACAAAAATGTTTACATTCAGAACACTTGTTTCTCTCAACCTAGTCGCAATCTGAATATTGATGATTGGCTTCTTTGTTCTTAATGTAGCTGATTACTGGTACAGCAGTGAATTTGTTCCTAAGTTAGAAGATACTGTAGTTTTGATACGGCAGGTTTTGAACTATTCGTTAAACATGTTAACATGGGGAACTGGAGGGACCTGCCATGAGTTTACCACTCGCCAACTTGAGATCCATGACATTGTTCTGGATGTTAAAGCTCTATTAAGCAGCAATTTTCTCCTGGGCTTGGTTGTAACATTAGAAATTAACACTGATCAAATTACTATTTGTGAAGTGAAATGGGTCGTGAGAACTGCCGATCTCACTGGGAATCAAAACTCCAGCTCTGTGCAGCTGTCAGCTTATCAGGTGTGTTGTCTGACAGCTTTAAGGCAGTTCTGTTAACACAGCCACAGTCAACTGTGCTATACAGTTTATCTGCGTTTTGTTGCTGTTGAGTTCAGTCTTTCTGCCCCCTACTGGTTTAAATGGCTTAATACAGCTTTAAGGTTTTCTAAGACTGAGCTTAATTAGCTCAGGTAAAAAAAAAGTATGAAAACATACTTTAGAGATGGGCGTGTGTTGTCACTCATACCAACACAGAGTTGCATGTGATTTGAAAAAAAACGTGAAAATAAAAATTGCACAGTCTAAGGCCGCTGTTAGTGGCTGAAAGGAAAAGTCAAGACATGTCCAGGAACCACTGAGAAAAGATAGAAACTGTATGCATTTATTGAAGAACAAAAATAAAAACATGGAAGATCTCAGTCTTTTTCCCATGTTTGCCGTAATCATCTGTGACTGACACAAACTGTCACTTCAGAAAATTAAGGCAATTCCTGAACTGAGAAAAAACATAGGAAATGGCAGTCGGTTTTAATACCTTTGATAAAAACATTAAAATTTTGTGCTACTGACCAACATACAAAAAATAATTTTTAAAATATTTGACATTTAACTTTTTTTTTTTCTTTTTAAGAACATCTTCAGTGACAGAATCCTGGTTAAGGAGTCCACACTAAGGTTTTATAGACCAACTAACTTTGGGGAGTGCAGCCTGACTTTGTGATATTCAAAAAGGTCGACTACAGGTGCTTCACTCTTGCCACAAATAACTTTACTGTCAACGCAACATGGTCACACCCATACAGTACATAAATGATCAAGGTTTAACTTTTTCCTTTTTAAAGTCTTGAGTGTACATCACAACCCAACGTGATGAGAATTCCTGTATTACATAGTAGTAGTACCATACATCATTAATACAAATTTTCCAGACACTTGTGCATATTTCTGTTAGGTATGTGGTTTCTGAGCTGTGGAGTAGCCACCTTGGTGCAGCTGGGTTTGTGGTGGGGAGGTTAGGTGGGGGGAGGGGTTATGGCCGTAGTGGTGGAGGGAGAGACAGGGTGGGCAGTTAAATCGATGGCTCGTTTAAGTGCTTGAGGCGGATGCGCTGGATGTAGCTAGCATTGACAGGGCTGTAGCGGCTGGGACTGAAGTCCGGCGAGGCTGCATGCCGGGCGGGACTGAAGCGACCGCTGGGAGACATCAGGTCGCTGACTGGGGAGCCAGGAGTCTGATGATGCATCCTGAGTCGTGGTTTTACCACCGCAGGGCTGGGCCAGCTGGAGGACACACAACAACACACATCAGCTACTACACTTACAACACGGATGCTTTGCTACTAAAACTGAACAGGTGGATTAGAACAGATCAAGGCCCCATTCAGACCTGGTACAGACATCCATCCTGAGGGCTCTGACCACAAGTGGACAGCTCTAAGTTCATCTGTTCACACCTGGTGTGTCCTGAATGTGTCTCATGTGAACACATGGTTGGATCTCACTCCCCACTCCATTTGCAAATAAACATGCACGTCACTTCGGTTAGTGACCAAGTTATATTGTTTTTACCCAGTCTGAGTTTACAAAAGAGTCTGCTGTCAATGTGTTTGTGTGCCGGCACGAGTGAAACTGAAATCATTGTGTTGGTCAGTGATGATATCAACATATGGACACTGAGAAGTGTAAAAATCTGAGGACCTCAGCTGAGTAGGTGGTCCTTCATATGTGGCCCAGGACATATTTGCTTTCACACAGTGAAAGGAATGTGGCTACTTGCATCCTAGACCACATCTGAACGCAGTTTGAGTGTCCCCATCTCAAGACCCATTGAGGGCACATTTGGTTGCGTTAACACATGTACTTAGTTGACCATTTGTGTAGACTTTAGTGACATCTAGTGGTGAAGTTGTATGTTGCCTCAGCATCCCCTTCCCAACATGAAAGAGAACCTGTCGTAGCCTTCAGTTGTCATAAAAACTTGAAAGGTGTTTAGTTTGTCCAGGTTTAACTACTGTAAAAAACATGGTGGCCTGCGTAGAGAGGACCCGCTCCTGATGTAAATGTGAAGTATTTAAATATAAAGGGCTCATTCTAGGGTAAAGAAAACACCAATTTGTACAATTTAGATGAAAGACACTAGTGAGAACATCACATCAAGCCAGTATCAGACTGTACAGATGTTACTGTATGTGTGTTTACATCAATGAAATCACAGACCAGCAACAGAGATCCTGCATTTCTCAGACCAAATGTTCTCTGAAACTAAAATGTTTCACAATACAGATTAATCACAGTATTTCAGCTTGTGATTTACTCACCACTGCCTGTCTGATGCAGAGTATGACGTCATTGTGCTCTTCCACTTATGAATGCTGGGATACTTCTGCGGATCGACGTCTATGCCGTCTATTGCTGACAAGACCTCTCCGTCTAGCTTGGTTGGTGAATCCCTGTGAAGAAATGGAACCCTCATCACTCGTGCAGGTTTATACTTATCGTCAGAGTAACATCATGAAGCTGTTTTGTAACTGGCTGACTGACATTAACTGTGAGTTAGCTGGTCTTTCAGTGTATGTGCCTCAACTAGAAGAAAATAACAAAACAGACAGCGTTGATTGTTGAAGTTGATTATCGACAACTACAATATCAGATACTTGATATAAGATAGATAGACATTTGATATTAACACATCATCTGGGGAAATGTTACAGGACACATTTGCTGAAATTGGTCTCAGAATAATCTTCAATCTCATATCTATAATAAATCAGCTAGACTCACCCATCAATGAAAAGTCCCCTTCTAATGGGAGGTGGAGTCCTGGGTAGGAACTCATGGGAGTTATCCAAGGACTTATAGGAGGACCCAGAAGACCCAGAGCTGCTCAGGTCTCTCCCCCCATGGTCCCATGACTTGGACCTAGCACAGAAGTTGCGTCCCCCAGTTACTGACCCCCTAGTCCTGCCCAGTACCTCCAAACTCTCCTCTGCTTCAAAGTACTCCTCTGAGCTGCCGCTGCTGCGCCTCTCCTCCGTCCCCACTCCCTCTGTTCTCCAGCTTGGGCCTTCCAAGGCCTCGCTGTCCTGAATGCTGTGACTAAGAGACAGGCGGTTCAGCCCAGAATTCATGTCTATGGCTGAGGAGGAGCTGAAGGTGTCCCGGGTGTCCCTGTGCCGGCTGCCGCCACTGCTCCTCCTCTCCCTGCTGCTGGTGAGGCTGTCCAGTGGCTCTTGCTGTGACATGCGCTCAAACTCCACCGTGAGGTTGGAGATGGGCGACAGCCGGCTGGAGGAAGGAGAGGTGCGGGGAGACACCTTGTCTCCATTGTGAGTCTGGTCTCTGGAGGAGGAGGAGCACACCCCATTTTTGCAGACGACACCGGGCGACAGTAGTGCGTCGTCGCAGCAGCACAGCAGGTCCTGCTCGGCCGCGGTTTCGATCAGATCAGCCCCGCGGTGGTGCAGCGGAATGGGCAGAATGTGGAACTCGTGGCCGCCCACGGCTCCCTTCAGGCCGTCCTTGGATGCAGAGGATGTGATGCTGGTGAGTGCTGCATTCTGCCGGTTCTTAATCTCCTCCAGGCTGATGTCCTCACCCTCGTCCAGGAAGGCACCGACAGAGACGGAGTTGCAGAACTTTTGGGGTTTACCTGCAACCAGGGACGATTAATAACCAAAACACACTGGAAACTCCTCACTATTATTAGAGTGCAATATTATCATATAACTCGTCAAAGCAGAAAATTATGTAGTTCTGCAAAATGCATTTTTTATTTTATATCTCACAAGAGGCTGTACCTGATAACAAACCCTGCAATGCCAAGTACCACATAGGGTTGGGTACCGAAATCCAGTGCCTGTTAGTCCATGGCCGGTCTACCAGACCGAATCACACAGATCTTGGCGTCAATTCGGTGTCTGAGCTTTGTACTGAAATAGTTGTCCTGTTAACAGGCAACATAAACATCACAGCACGTGTCTGGTTAACATTACACTTAACTCTGATGGCACAACACTCTCTTCATGGTTCTGGCAGCACGTAACGTTAGCCAACAGTTAGCTAGTAGCTTCCTCAAACTTCAGTCGACATGACAACATATTGCCTCATGCTAACTGGTCAAAAGTGTGGCTGTATTTCACGCGAAAGGACTCCGACACCGGGACTTGCAGCAAATATTTGTAAAGGAAGGAACCCGAAAAACTTAATGAAGCACCTGTGGAAGCACAGATACATTTGAAGGGTTGTTCCGTGTTTTACTGGCTGCGTGACCTCATGCCAAACACATCAGCCAGCTGTGTGGGCGTCTGTGGCCCCGGCGGTGAGGAGACAATTGATGAAGAGTTTGGAGCTGAAGTGTTTTTACCCTTTATTAAGCACTGAAACTGTTCTTTAGTGTTAAATTATTGCAGGTTTTATTTCTAATGTGATTTTGTTATGAGTAAAATTTTATTTATTTCAACTTTCAAAAGATAAAATAGCCATTATCTTTGAATGTCATTTGGTGCTTTTGTTTTCATTGGTTCTGGCACTGTTATTAAAGTATTGATTTTGCACTGGTCTTGGTAAAAACCCAAATGATACCCAACCCTAAAAACACATTAAGTCAGGGAGTATGATCTGCAATGTTCACACAACATTTCTTATTTCAGCAGTTTATACCATTATATTTTTCTTATATAAATATATATAATATTTTTTGTTTCAGGACTCCTGAGGGTGAGCATACCTGGAGAGGGGCTTTTGAACCTGTTGCTGGTCTCATTCTCTCCAGCTTCGTCATGACCTTGTGGGCTGAAATCCTTCTTGCCCAGAAACTCTTCCAGCTTTTGGAGCCCCTCTGTCGATGACAGATCCACAAAACTGTCCAGGAAGTCCCAGTACTCAGCCCATGGGTGACCCATCTCATGAGCCAAGTCTCTGCAGAGAGGGGACCACTGCTCTGTTAGAGTATTACACATGAAAATGCACCATGTCTGTTTGTGTTAATCAGAATTACTGGTGTTCTCATAGTTACTGGAGCATGAACCTTACTTTAACAACTCAAAGATATGCATAAGACTGAATTAACCTGCAATTTGACCGATTGGTTTGTGTCTGACAATCACACAGTGTCAGCGACCCTTTTGTCAGATTTTTTATGTAATGTCAAATATTTGCTTATACTACAAACACTATTTAACACTGTTAATAATGAAGACACACCAGAACCACACATTTAGGTGTCATTTCCAGTATAAATTTTATTAATATTGTTTTATTTTGAATGTAAAGTCTTATTTGTTGTCCAGGATTAAATTGGCCGGTTGCACATGGTGAAGATTGAAGGAAATACTGAAAAAGTGGAGATGACCTGGAACAAAGATTGAACCAGATTGAACCCAGTGTGTGTTACACATGGCTCAACTTGTTCATAATCCCCCCAAAACAGGTTTATCCTGCTGGTGCAAAAAAAGTTTCCTCCAGTGAATTCTTGAACCACAATCATCAGCAATTAGCCAAGAACTATCACCAGTCAAGAGTATTATGATATCATTGCAATGTTTAATGTTTTTCATTTAACTCTCACTGATGGAGAGCCAGGCAGGGTTTTACAAATCAGATACATGTAGTGAGATTACTGTGTTGGATTTACCTGCCCACTCTCTCTGCCCCACGGTCAGGATCAGACTTGAGGATGTTGTGGAAAAGGTTGGCTCGGTCTCGGGGCGGCGTCTTCCAGGAGCGGCGAAAGTCATCTGCCTGCACAAGGATATTTTTTTTTAGGTTATAAATTTCAAATGATGTTAACCTATATTGATCTTTAAATATCACAATTTAATGATGTGATCTGCTAAAACACACAGAATGAGACAGTGATAGGTTAAAAATAAATAAATAAAAATTAAAAGAAACTTGCTTTAGACGGACTCAGTGGGCCAGCAAAGGCTGTGACAGTCATCGGTGTATCCTTCGGGCTTCTTGTGTACCTCTGGATCAGCGAGAGATTTTCTGAGGACTCAGGTGACCACGAAGCCCCGATGATGGGCTGAGAGGTGTTGTCAGTTGCCCTTAACAAAGGGATGTAGCAGCGATCTGTGACACAACAGACAATTTTAAGTTTAGATGACGCAGTTGGATGGCCATGACTTTTATTCACAGCTCCACACCAGTGGGAATCAAACCTCAATCTAGCTTCAAAACTAAATCTAATCTTGTCTTTTGTTAATGTCTGTTGCATGTGGTGTTGTCAGGCTGTGCACAGGCCAGTGATTAGAGACAGCATGCAGAACCTCACACACCAAATTCAGCAGAGTACCAGTCTTACACTCTACAGCTGCTTTCAGAACTGAAAGTTTCTCCGCAGGAGTGAGTGCCTCTGAGCGTTCTGCAGACTTTCGCCATCAGATTTATCCATCTTGTTTTTTTTCACACCCCAGAAAGAATCAGAGGGCTTAACAAAATCTCCCAACCACTCTGCTAATAAAGACTTATCAGTAGTTCATTATGCATTAAGCACAGTCTGCCACACTAACCCCACAACACCAACCCCAAGCTGTTTTTATTCATCCATGGGGCTCTGAGTGTAGGTTCACTAAATAGCACTTGTTTGTGTCATCTTTAAGACAACAGGAGATAAGTGACAAAAACATTTAATGTTTTGATAAATGTCCTTACCCTCCAAAAAGTCACTTATCTTCTGCTTCACTTCTTGGGTTTTATTCTTTCTGCTACAAATAAGCTGCGGAGAGGAAAAATAAACAGTTTAAGATATGTGTACAGTCTTATAGCTGTTGCTGAATCAACAGAGGAAAGAATTTGCTCATCTAACTTTAGCTTACAATGTGCACTGAGCGACTGTTGCCAAAAGATTTGAAATGCAAGCTGAAAGGTCACAGCTCTAAAACCTGAGTGAGCATAACTGTATCTCCCTCAGCAACTACTGGCAGGAAGTCATTGTTCAGAAGCACTGTGTAAACCTGAGTCGCTCCCAGACAGAGCTTATGTGTATGTGCACACATTCATCAATACTTTCTGTGTATTAGTCCCCATCAGCTACAACCCAGGCTATGCTAAATGTTACTCAGTGTGAACGCTAGGGCTGCCATGATGGTGTTACCAGTGTTAATCGGTGGTCAGGTACATACCGATTATATAACTTGCCCACTGGCCCCATCGTCAGTTTAATTTTTTAATAGACATAAAACTTGTTTGGTTCAAAAGTTAAAGTGTCTAAGAGTAGAGCGTGACTCAGGCCACATTCAACTATCTGATCCGACCCAAGCCCAACCGAGTATAGTGGTCGGGACAGCCATTTTGATTGATCTATCTGAAACTGGCCCAACCCGCCACAAAAAAAGTGCAACAGTGCACATTGAACCATCACAGTCTGGGTAATTAGACACTGTTAACAACTTCACGTGCAGCAGAGGAGGGAAGCTGCTCACAGTGAAATCTAACATTGCAGATCTCACTCAGTAAATGCAGTACAGACACTGAACCACGTCTTTTCTTGTTAAATGTCCAGTGCAAACAGTAACACCTGGGTTGTCAGGGGTTTATTAAAGAGTGTGAAAATGTCCACACTGTGGAATCCCTAGAGAATGAAAGGTTAAATTAGGGTTAAAAATAAAGCTGCTTACATCACAAGGCCTCTGGCCTTCCTTGTTCTTACAGTTCTTTTCGATGTCAGGATGCGAACACAGAACATTGACCACATCTGGGCACCCAAACTTACAGGCAAAGTGAAGTGGTGTTTCAAACCCCTGGAACACACACAGAGTAAAATACAATGTAAACACAGCTAACTCACAACATTTGGCAATAATCTAATCTAACCTGGCTGAGCTGGTATGTTAAATTAACTTACAGCCTTATCTGGAGTGTTGAGGTAAAGATCTACAATGTAGCGGACACGTTTCTGCAGCATGACTTCCTGGTCGTCTGGGTACATGAGGCGCATGAACTCTGGGTTCTCCAAGGTGTCCAGCAGCAACTGGGCGATTCCCGCCTGGTTCTCCTTGGCCGCCACGTGCATGACGTTGTACCGACAGCCCTCCTAAACAAACAAAACAGGGGGAACAACTTCATGGATCAGGACATAATCCTCTTTAATCTCATGCTAATGGGAGAGGACCCAAATACGCAACACCTAGTTAAGATATGAATTAATCATGCACTTGTATTTCACTTTTTGAGGTACAAGGGGTTGGTATTTATGACACAGAATATCTGAATATTGCAATGACTGATATAATGCATGAATTGCCATTTATTTCCAGATGAATGGAGTTAACGATGAACTATAAATTAACAAGATAGGAAAACAAACACCAAGAAAACAACCCTTTTAAAATTCATGATTCATCAACCAGCATTGCAATCTACCAAACTTCTACACTACGTGCATCTCCATCACATGCTGCACATTCAATATTTTTTTATTATTTGGCTCCAAAGAGCTACAGTTTTTGTTTTTTTACATTCCTGAAAAGTCTTGGCACTTAGAGACACTAATTTAAATGAATTTATTACACTTGGCCAACTGTAAGCAGGACATAAGCCTCAGCGAACAGGTTGGCACTGATGTGGAAAGGACCTTTATATATATCAACAAATGACAACATTCAAGTCAGGCTATACTACATCTATTAATAGCAAAGACTTTCAGCAGAGATTGGGATTCCACAATAGTGCTACTTCAATCCTATTTGTATAGCCCATATTCACAAATCACAATTTGTCTCATAGGGCTTAACAAAGTGCCACATCATCTGACCTTAACCCTCAACCAGAGTAAGGAAGATAGAGATTCACTTAATGTCCTCACCTGCACAATAGTGGGATTATCCCCTGAGCCAATGAGATAGCGCGGGTTGCTCCATACCAGCTCGCCGAAGGCGACCTCGTCACCTTTCTCTACCGCTTTCCTCAGTTTGGCATTCAAGTCCTGGGTGCGCGGGCTCTTAAAACTGTTGGCCCGCTCCCGGTTGATGGTATCAACCTCCATGTTTTCTAGTAAGGAGAGGGAGAAGAGAGAGAAGGATGTGCACTGCTGTTAAAAACTCAGTTCAAGGCTGATGTGCTCCATGGTCAAACTGTCTGACTTTGAAAAAAATGTAGAGAAATTATACATCAAATATTTGCATCATTACAATAATTAGCTCACAGATGGCATTCAAATCAGAGGCAGCAAAATAAAAATTTAAAGAAAGAAGAAAAAGAACTGCTCGGAATAAAACCTTGATCAAACATATGCTGAATGTCTGATTAAATACATCACAGAGGATATTATTGCAGCCATTTACATAATAAAAGGTCTCAGACATCTCGTTACCTCTACTAAGAACCAGGCCTGGTTTGACAGGAGACACACAGGGTGCAGATTTGCTGGGAGAGGGGAAATAGTCGCAGATCCCCTCTGCGAACTTCTCAGCATCCCCTCGGATGGGAAAGGCTTTGAATCGTGCTCCTTTCATCAACTTTACAGCTTGAAGAGTGTCTTTCTTATCAGTGTATACATGTGGTCCCTCTTCAAAAGAAAAGACACAGAATTAGCTACTATCTTTCATTTTTTTTCCACAGGACAACAATTTTTTCTTGTTTTGTACAGTGAAGTGAGTTAATGTGGCAGTCAAATGGAGCTACAGATTTCATAAAGAACTGTAAAGTCATATTTTGACGAGGCTCTACAAAGTGCAGTTGCTATAAAAGCTCTCCCTGACATATTAACATTTACGGAATTGATTTTTGTAGTAGCTCAAGATTATTTTAGATCAATATTCTATTCCAGAGAGGTTAGGCAGTCCAGACGCCCTGCTGCTCACAACCACACAAGCAGCAACAAATGCTTTCATCCACTTAACAGACAGATGTAGATGTCAGACTACAACAGCACGTTCTCCTAAACAAATACTGAAACTAGACAACACAGACTATATCAGGGATAAACAAGCAACAGGAGGATCTGTTGAGGGGAGACTCAGCTCTCAGCTCAGCATAAAAGCCAAAATACACAGGAGTTGCATGTTTTTTCATACTGGGAGACAGTAAGATGCTTGAGGAAACAATCATTTTGAAAATGTTTTCATTATTCATATTTGAACGAAAACTATATTTATATTTTCATATGTGCTGAAAATATACTGTTGTAGTAGCTGCATTGCAGAATTTAACATTATCAATAAATATGTCAAAGCAGAAAAAACTAACTAATTGAGAAAAAGAACATTCAAAACTGTTGTTTGAAGAACCACTGATATGTCTTACTGACTGGCGTCGAATGTTAAAAGATTCAGACCCTGTGAAAAGAGTTTCGACTTTAGAAAGTAATTTTTTCCAAATTACAGAAACTTTTCCTGCTGTGACTTTTATTAACTCTCAATATGGAACAATGGTATCTGTATGACACTGGACCAACAAGCGTCTTTCTTACCATTTCTCGACAAAACATCCTCCCAGAGTGGACATACTCCATAATAAAAGGTTGGGGACACTTGTGCGAGCTTTGAAAGGGTTTCTGTTTTGGATTGAGAGTTACTGCCTTCAGCAGAGCTGTTGGCCGTTGTCTTTACTGAGATCTCCTCTTCCTCTGGAGGGTTGAGACCCACACCATAACCAAAGTCCATCTCTTCGCTGGCAGCATTAGAGGAGCTGCTGCTTGTTGCAGCAGTGGTAGATGCAACTGCAGCAGTGACACGGGCCACAGGGTTGACATGATCTGCAACAGAGGCTGCACAACCCGAAATGCCTGCTGAAGAGCCATTGTCTAATTCAGTGACACTGCTCTCTGGCCCGGCCAGGACTCGGGCTAACTTCCTCTCGAAGGTGGCTCGGGTGGTGGCTGTGATGGGGCCGCACTTCACGCCAGCTCGGGCAAACTCCTCACGCAGTTCATCGGCACTTAGCCCCCTCAGCCTGCTCATAACCGCCTCCATGCTTCAGCTCCCTGCAAAACACAACAAAATACACTTCAGCAATCATTACCAGCCACTGTTAATAAACTGGACAACCACCTTGTACTACCTACTGCTTGTCTTTTATAGTGTTCCAGATTTTCTGGTTACAAAATATCAAGAATAATAAAATACAATGTATTTGTTACCACTACACCACAGTTACAGGTGTTACATTCAGTCACATTTCATATAGTCATATCTAGTTTCAAGTAAAGTATAATTTTGACAAGATTACATGATTTCACATGGCTAAATTGAATTTGTGTTTTATGAAAATCAGACGGTCCCCAGGTTTTGCCTTTGCTTACAGCTATTATCATTACTATTTAACAATCACAATACAGCATTTATTTATACACTTTATTTTGAAGCAGTCTGAAAAAAAGTTTATTTAGTTTGGTAACATTTATTGTACACTACAATTTGGACAATAGTCATAATACTAAAATCTTTGTATTAACCAACAAGTGGAACTCTAAATTAAATGCAGAGTGAGTTTAGTTGTTTTTTACCTTCCTCTATACTTCTGATAATAAGCACTCGACAGCCTCTAATTGTGTTGCGCATATGTTAATATTATACCGTAACAAGCAATCAGCCGTTGAATAAAATAGAGATTTTACCAACAAATCCCTTTTTAAATATTTCCACGTAGGCTCCACAGATCTGTTACACAGGTCATGTGCATGCGCATAAAATACGCGATTTTTTAAACATACAAGTCCATGCAATGCGATATAGCAGGTGCCTCTCAAGATCAATACTCCCACATTATTAATCCAATTATCCAATATCAAATGTATTTGAACGGAACCAGCCACACCAATGTGAGACTAGCATCTGCTAGCTAGCCTGCTAACCAACAAGTCCGCTTTAGCAGGCGGGGAATGTCCCTGGCGAAGCTAGCATGTGGGAAACAGATCCGATGAAAACCTACACTGGCGGAGTAAAGTTGGACCAGGGACATTTTGGCCTGGAGTCATGACGGTCAGAATTATACATTAAACTGGATCAATCAAAACAACACTGGTCGGTTCACTCGCACGCTGTCACGCCCAAGTACTTCAGTCGCGGCGGGTTTCGGGCTGTAACGTAACAAATTTGATATGTCTTCGCGGTGATGATGCCGATAAGCATCAAAGTGTGCGTGATGACATCCGGTAACAAACGCGTGCCCGTACTTACCGAGTGACATCGTCATTGAAACGGCGCAGATCTGTGGGAACCCGCGGTTAGTTTACACAGGTGAAGTGTTGGACAGACACAAAGCTGGAGACGGTCTGGAATAGTCTCATTGTTTACAACATGTTCTGCGCATGCTCCGTTGCATTTCAGAGCAGTGGGAAAATTCAACACTGGGCGACGCGAAGGTGACAGGCGAGTGGAATAGTGACAACTGTCGCTTTACCCCTAAAACACTAAATAATGATCTGAAACCTGGATGTGGCACTACACTGAAAAAGGTCACCGCTACGCTACATCATTTTTGTGTCATGGCCATTTATTGTCGGGATTTAACATTCTTATAAAAACATCACTAGAAATAATTTACTCGTCCGTGCTCTGTGATTTAAAGATCATTTTGCTGAAATTGTATTTAGGCTGTCTCTGTTATTTGCGTACATCACGCTCTCCAGTAGCTGACGTGACTAATCCAAGGAAACTGTAACCTCGTGTCCTGACTTTCCTTGACACCAGCACGTTCACACGTTTACATATTTACCAAAAGAACGAATTTGTGCAAATCTAGTGTCACGTTCGTATAAACCACCAGGCTTAAGAATATTCCTATTGGCAAAAATCCCATGTAGACGAGCCAACCTGCTAATAAGGCATTTGTCAGGTCAGTCACAGGCAAAATATAACGATTCAAAAGACAATTACACAAGAAGCGAGTCAAGCAGATACTTGGAGAGATCAAAGCCTGTTAAATGTGGACATATAGAAAGTGAATGACGTTAACTCCACGATCCACTCAACGACATGGACTTTAGCAAGCATGCTAATTCCCATTAGCTAGTTAGCATGGCAGGGAACCGCCGGTTAGCAGTAGCATGCGTTAATACTAACAGGTGTTGTAAAAACCAATAAGCTCCCGTATTCTCCCTGTCAACATGTAGCCCAGTAATATGCAGTAGTTTACAGTATTCTTATAATTTAAGCTTTCCCACCTCCTCCGCTCTCCCCGGCTGCTGTTGCTAGGTGTCTTCTCACCGCGACGGTTTCAAAATGCAGAGCGCGAGGACCCCGGTCTGTCCTACACAGTGCCTGAGCAGAATAACCGCTTAAACACAGGGACACGACACAACATGGAACACAAACTGAGCACAAGCAGTGATGACAGATGAATAGTGCAATTTTATGATCGTTACAACCACATCTCCCAGCACAAATGATAAAACAGGAATGAATGGATTCCAATCTTTGAAAAGAAGAAAAAACATACAGCAAGTTTATGCATACAGCGCAAGTGCCTCAGCAAATGTTATTGTTACATACTGATTAGTTACAGTGAAAGTTCAAGTTGAGTACAGTCCATTCTTCAATGTTTTTGTTGTTATTAACACCAACAAGTATTTTCAAAATATGTATTGTCCCTTTGGAAATTTGGTGTTTCAAAAACAGTTTTCTTTAGCGTGGGAATGAGCACAGCAGCTGCAGCACAATTGCATGCAGAAATCTAAACCATCCAATGACCTCTCTACAAAATTACTATCGGCTTCAATTCATGGTTTGCATTTGATATCTTGTCTTTCATCTTCTTTACACTATTAAACAGTTACAATCATACAAAAAAGGAAGTGTATTTATATATTAACCTCTGGAAACAATTAACTTATCCCATTACCCATGAAACAGCCATAACACAAGAATAACATCTGATTCAAGGGTTATTTTTTGTTAATACAGTATGTACCAAATGTAACAACAGAAAATGAACACATCTGATTGCACCTGCTGATAAAAGTAACTTTTCTGCATCGTCTTATGTCTTTCTCTCTCAGTCAGTTTAGGTTTGATCACCTACTGTGCAATGTCAGTTGATGTGACCCACTTGCTATACAATAAACCATTCTTTGCGCACACAAACAATACAACACATTACATCTTGCACACACCCTCAGCAGAAATACGTTCATCCAAACTGACTTAGTCCTTTACAGCATATTAAAGATTGCTTAAGGCTTTTTTGCGTGCGAATTACTGCAGTCCATGCTAGACAAAACACCTTCATACATAACTGAGATTAATGTTTATAGAGTTGTAGGAACCCAAGGTGATATGGTAACATCCAACATAAGAAACACTGCATTTTAACAAGAGGCCATACCAAAAAAGACAGACGACAGCTGTATATGACTTTGAACTTCCTGAAAAAGAGGTGATGATGTTTCATCACAAGCTTTTTTAGAAACAACATGGAAGTGTAAGCATGTCAGTTAAATCATAGTTAGGCAACTTCACTCATACACAGGCACAACGAAATGGAAGAACAGTTCATTGCCAGTCTGGTGGCAGACTCAACCGTTGTTTCTGTCACCAAAAACACTTAAAAATAATGTCAGCCATTATTAAGCAGCATCAAAGCCACCAATTTATTTTTATAAGGGGGACAATGACTAAATACCTTTTAGTGAGTAAAACTGCTGAACTAAGGGGAAATCGAAGAGGGATCCTTTTAGTGGCTGTCAAAGGAAAAGTTGTAATTCTTAAACTCTAAATAAATAAATGTGAATTTAGCAAAACAAAAATATAAACAACCATCAAAAAAGGAAAGAATAAAGCTATGATATATATAGTATTACTCTGCAAAAGCACTTCTGTGCCAATGGGAGAACGCCAAATGTTGGCAGCAATTGTTAAGAGAAAGATTATGACTAAAAGGTGCCTTTGTGGATAAAACTCCACTCTCCCTCTATTGGCCTGAGAAAAGTTCTTCTGTTATGATTGCTGCTGTTCTTCTTCATTGTTGTTGTTTACCACCATGTTGGTTTGCGGTGTTGATGATTTGGAGATGTTGTTCTGAAGTCCCAGTTCTGTGTCTGTCCATGAGCTCACTGACTCATGTACTGTCACTGTGTGTTCTTCCATCTGCTTCTGGAGGCTGTCCATCTCCTCCCTGAGGAAGAAAAACACATCATATGTATTCTGGCTTTTGGGGAACAACACAAAATGCTTCATGAAGGTACGTTGATAATGTTCAGTCATGCAGTCCCAACAATAGGCTTACTTGAGCTGCCGGAGACAGTTGTGCAGGTTGTTGAGGGGCTCCTTGTTGACAGAAGCTGATGGTTTCAGTAACTCATCCAGGAGGGAGGCAGGCACTGGGCAGTCTGGGATCTTCACTGGTGTCACAGAGTTGGATGGGTTCCCCTCACTCTTTAGCTCCATCCGCTGCTGCAGCAACAACATCATTACAGGGGTGGATTTAGTCATCTT
The DNA here is from genome assembly GCF_009819705.1 of Hippoglossus hippoglossus. Taxonomy (NCBI): domain Eukaryota; kingdom Metazoa; phylum Chordata; class Actinopteri; order Pleuronectiformes; family Pleuronectidae; genus Hippoglossus; species Hippoglossus hippoglossus. Next base: position 22,371,258 of record NC_047159.1, on the reverse strand, counting down.
TCTTTAGCGGGCGTTTCTTATTTGGCATTGTACTTACAACACTGGCCTTTTAATCTTTGGCTTTGTGAGCATTACTCATGCTGTAGAAATTTAGGGGTACACCCACTTGGGTAACTACATAGCAGCAAGTGGCTGTCGGCTGTCGGCTGAAATGCTGAAAATACTAACATACTATAGTTATAAAGTTCTTTAACTGTGTCTGATGACAGCTGACGATTTTTTTGCTCATATTTGAAAACCATCATGGCAAGACGATTAAAGAGCAACTTAACGATAGAGAGTTTCAAATGATGTTAAGTTACAAAAGCTGTTTTCAGACATGAACTCCATGCAATATGTGTGGAGATTTTTGGAGTTTGCCTTTCACATTTGAAGAATGCAGCAGGAGATAGTGAGTCAGAGAGGTTCACAACATCAGGATAATTTCTGCAACATGATGGAGGCGGGACATAACGTATTAATCCTGCAGCAGAAAACGCATTGTTTTTACTCTAATCAACAAAAGCTCTCGAATCTCGTTGTCTTTCCAAGTTGTCTTCTTCGTCAGCATCTTCTGACATCTCTTTGTCATTCTGTGATATTGGTATTCTTCCAATTTCGCATCCGTCACGTATTCAAAACATCATCTACATGCCCCCTCACTCGCTGTGAATTTTCTGGAAATTTTCCTTCTGTACTCTCACATGGGCTCACTCTTAAATTTTCCAGACATTTTACATTGCTGCTGGGAAAAAATGTCCAAGGCAACAGATTCTGACCTTTGTGTTTTCACATAGAGCCCTCCACAAAATTCCATGAACTTCAGTACATATCTGAAAGCAGCTTTAGAAGCTTATTAGTCAAGTAGAAATGTTCAAAGGTTTGCCCAGTCTGTAGTCTGCAGACCTTTTGAGAAAACAAACTAATAAACTTGGGAAAACTTTTCAAAGAGAAGAAACAGTGTATTACCTTCCTCAGGCGGCTCTGTTTGAGGTCCTGTTTGAATTGCTGGTTCTGCAGCAGGACTGTCTTCATGCTGTTCCTCAGTTCACCCACTTTGGCCTGCAGCATAAACTTGTCCTTCCTGGTGCCGCTCAGCTCCTCCTGCACTGACTCCAGCTCCACCTTGATGTTCTGAGCCCGACAGATCATTTTGTTCATTATAAACCATTTTCAAAACAGGCTAGATGGTGGTAATCCTAAATTCAGTACAGAAGTGATTACAGTGCTCACTTCATCCTGTGTTTCCCTCTCGGCTCCAATTATACTTTAGTAAATATAATTGTATGTATTTGCAAATACAACAATAATTAATTTGTTATGCACTTGACAGCTTTGTGTCCATATCTTAAAATGTAGTGAGAACTTGCCCCCAGAGCTGTCTGTAGGTTGTCCAGCTCCCTGTGATGACACTGCTCCATCATCTCCACCTGCTGGCGCTGAGCTTCAATCTCCCTCTGCCTCTGCTCCACCTCCCACTTCAGGTCTTCAACCTGAACAAACAGTCAACGTTAGTCATCAGTTAATCACCAATAACAAGTGATGGGTCAAACTGAAGTGAAACAGATTTCTAGAACAGTGGGACCCTAAACCTCTCGATAAAATAGTGCATGAATAAAATGTCCTATTAAGATTAAATTCCAACAAATACAAAATTATATAAAAATACAAACTGCATCATGTCAATTATATCAGAAGTAGACGACCATGGCTTCTAATAGACACATTAAATATCAGCCTGACTGCTTCAGAATCTGTACCTCTTGGTGAGTGAGCGGCTGCTTGGCCAGTTCCTCGCCCAGTTGTTTCTGGAGGATCTGGAGCTGTGAATGAGCCTCACTCAGCTCCTCCTGGAATCTAGAAACCTCCTGAGCATGCTGTTCATCCTGAGCCCTGCAGAGTACAACATATTCACTGATAAATGACTGGTAACACATACAACTACGGCAGCTTTTACAACATAAAATTAGATTTAAAGTCATTGAATTATTTTTAGAGACAGATGTTCGTACTGTAGTTTGAGTGATTCCCTCTGCAGAGCTTTGACCAGGTCCTCTTTGGCCTGCAGGTCCTTCTTGATCTCTGACAGCTCCAGCATGGCCGCCCTGTAGTGCCGTCTATTGTGGGCTGCCTCAGCCTTTGCTGCTGCCACCTAAAGGACACAACATATTATTACAACCTAAAAGACTCCAGGAAATCCAAATATTCAGGACCCTAACCCTAAAACAACAGATAAAAGCAATTGACTTCTTATAGAAGAATGTAAAAATTCAGCTTTCTAATATTTATGGTTTCTTTAGATGCTCCTTCAGATTAAAATATATTTAAATTATAGATTCCATTAAATTATTTGACTAGCAAATGATGTTGAGTTTGAATTTCAACTCAATGAGGAGAAAATCCTGCATCTTATTAGAGCTCCTACCTGTTCCTTCAGGTCCTTGACTTTGGTTTTCTCTTTTTCCAAGGAAAGCTGCAGAGAATGTACTGCCTGCTTCATTTGCTGGTCCTCCTCTTCTTTACGCTTCAGAACAGCTTGGACCTAGAACAATGAACAAAAATAAATCAACATTCTCATAATACATTTGGGGTATATTTCTTTATTTTTTTAATTAAAGATGTATAACAACATTATAAAATACAATAAAAAATGTTTTACCTGTAAGTTGAGTTGGACAAGATCTGCTTCCCTCTTAGCGAGGGCAGACTCCAAAATGTTGGAATGCTCCCGCAGAGTATTGTGGGACTGTGCCAATCCAACCAATTTCCCTTTTTCATGCTCTAGCTCAAGTGCTAGCTTCTTGTTGGCATCTTCTAACTTCCTGATCCGCTTCTTGAAGCACCGTGACTCTTGAAGCTGTGAAATGGCAAAAATACAACACAACCTAAATTAATGCATTGATTTAAGAACATAGAGCTCACACGTACATGGTAATTTTCAAAAGAGGAAATGATACTTTCCCAATAAACCAGAGAGAGCAGTTCCAAATATATGAACTGATTAACATAAACGGATACAATTATTTTACAGTAGTTCACCTCATCCTCGAGCTCCATCACTTTCTCCTGGTAATCCTCCAGCTCTGTGGAGGTGAGGGTGATCACTTCCTGCAGCTCCTTTTCGAGCATAGTCTTGCTGTTGGACACAACCTGCAGCTCCTCTTGCAGAGCCTTTATCTTATCCTGGATGAAAAATACAACCCTCTTAAACTGCATAGCATACCACAAAATACGATATAGTGCATTTACACATTCAGTGAAAGCTGTATCAAACACAATAACCAATTATTTTCCACAAGCGTCAATCAGTTATCAAGTGTGCGTAAGATGTGCTCTTCAGTGTGCGTAGATTCTGTTCTTACATATGAAGAAATCCCAGATAAGAAAACATCGGTGAATGTCAGAATCTATAAGTTGGTTTTAAGAACGGTTGGCCTCATTGACCAACCGTTGTTGTCGCCCATTGTCTTTCCAGGCTTCTTCTACATTTATGGCTCCACTTTTTCATCATGAGATATTTGCATTAATTTAGTTTGTTTCAGTTTTGAGTCTGTTACGCGTAGCGAATTCTCCAGACATTGCTATTCTGAATTTTTCAAGGAACTGTGAAAGTCTGGCAGGCTTGAACAGTACCTGTAAGACCTGGCTGTTTCCCCCATCAGACACCTGGGCCTTGAGTTTGACCACTTCTGCCTCGGCCGCCTCCTTGTCAGTCAGGGCCTCTTGGAGCCTCCTGCTCAGGATGCCCACGGCGTTCTCGTAGGCCTTATGTTTGGCCTTCATCTCCTTCTGAGCACTGGTCAAATCCGTGCCCAGCCGCTTAACACGCACCTTCTGCTCTGAGATGGCCCTATTTGATGCATATAAGCAAATAAGTTCAAATTGTCCATAGAGATACTATGTTCACAGCCCACAGCAGACCACACATACACATGGACACAAGATGTAGGTGTGATGACTGTACAATCTAAATCATATTTTACTTACAGATAAAGATGATACAGAAAACACACATGTACTGACTCATGGGTTTATGTGGAGATCATGGATTGTGTAATCAATATCCCATATTTGTGCGTATAAATAGCACATGACTACAGAGATATTCATCATTACTGTGGGAATCATTCAGGCTCCACAACACAATGACTCACTTTTTGGCTACACCCTCCAGTTCTTCCACCTGTTTCCTGAGGCCCTCGTTCTCTTGTGTCACTGCTGCTAGCTGACTCTGGTCAAACTGTAGAGACTAAAATGAGAGGAAAACAGAAAACCTAACATTACAACACAAAAAATGGACTTCTTTTTTAACTTGAATTTTAAAATAGTTTGTAAAGTAAATTCAGTGGGAAACATTAAATATCTCTACCTGGACCTGCATTTCTAGTTGACCCCTTTCATCCTGAATGGTTTGCAGATGAGCCTCCATGTTACACATCTGCTCCTGGACTCTCACCACCTCCTTCTGCAGCCGGACCTGTTCTAACTCTGCCTTCTGCTTCTCCCCCTCGACGCCCAGCAGCTCCTGCTTCAGGTCCTTCACCTCCGCCAACAGACGCTTTTTGGTGGACTTGAGCTCACTGATCAGCTGGTCTTTGGAGCTGGTGTCCCGGCGGTATGCTTCCACCATCACCTGTGAAGTCAATGACATTGTGTGTCTCATGAGGGGTTTACATAAAACAGAAACCAAATGAAGTGAGTATTTTCTCCTTTCAAAGAGAGTGAGTAGGCTCGCGCATGTTTGTCTCAACTGAGGCAATTTCCCAGCCAACTGTAGGAGAGAGAGCTGCGACAGGATTGGAATCACACACACACTGCATCATCTGGAGGCTTGAGTGAGATACGTTTTACTGAAGAAAGTCTATACAGTGGCGAGAACGTGAAGCATTAGGAATTACATGCATTCAGACATATGTGTATGGTCAGTTCTTGATCTAAGTTATAATAATGAATGACACACAACAATCTATTTGAATTGATAACACAATCTATATCCAGGTAGAATTCATCATTCAGTGTAGGCTGAAAAATATGAAATAAATAAAAATAAAAACTGCATCAGGTTAATTATGATTCAACCAAAGCTAACAGGAGTCAGGATGAGCTAATTTGTTGTTCATGAGAAACACATGCTGATGTGAACAATGCTTCATAAAAAAAAGACTTTTCCACAGTGAGACAAACAGTCGATAAATGGAGGCGATACAGCTCTGTGGCTGCTCTCACTAGATGTGGACGCCCACTGCATTCTCCAAAAAGCAGAAAGCAGAATGTTAAATGAGGCAAAAAAAAAAATAGAACAAACAGGGTAACAACTAAAGATTTTAAGGAACTGTTGGAGCTGATTAAAATCTGTGGCCATGACCATATGCAGATCTACCATATGCAAATCATGGTGCATAATTGCATGGAGCACTTTGCCCATACCAAGGACAGCACAGACAAAGCTTCCGCTCTCCAAAAAACATCACTTTGCACTGGAACTTCACTAAAGAGCACTTTGAAACAACACAAGACTAATGACAAAATGTTTTGTGGACTGATGAGACTAAAGTTGACTTGGTTGTGAGGAACATGCAGCTCTATGTGTGATGTGAAGAGGGCACTGTATATGAACATGACATCATCATCCCAGCGGGGAAACAGGGTGGAGGGAGTGTCATAATTTGGGGCTGTGCTTATGATCCTGGGCCTGAACAGCTTAACATCATCGTAAAGGAAATGATTATGAACACATCATAAAAATAAAAATGTCAGGGTGGCTGTCTGCCAGCTGAAGTTCAGTAGAAATTGGGTGAGGCAGCAGGACATAACCCTGTTCATCAAAATCTACTATACAATGTACTGAAACAAATAAAATCTGTTTTTGGAGTGTCCCAGCCAGATAAGAATGAGCTGTTCGATCCAGACATCCTGAGAATATATAGGAACAATCGTAGTAATAGTCTGATCCACGAGCACATGCATGTTTTAAATTATTTGTGTCAAAAGAGGTTTCTGTCAGGTAATGAATCCATTAATGTATGAACAGCTGCACAAGTGTACCACAGACAATATAATGAAATCTGATTATATCAAACATGATTAGAAAAAAAGGACTGAATCTTTCAATTCAGAAAAAAAAGAGTCCTGCTGCAGAGTCTGCCACTTCACTCCTCATTTATGTCAATATTTTAGATGCAATGTAGAGAAAATTGTTTGCTGATAATGCAGAAAGTTTAGTACCAGAGTTGCAGCAATTAGCTTTTCATGGATTCCAGTCTGAATTGAATCAAAGTTGAATGTTCATCCATGATATTTAAGATGGTCTCCAAAAACTCGGACCTTATATGACAAGAATGACATTTCTGTCATTCTGTCAATTAACTTCACCCACTTTATGACAGCCTGTCAATGCAAAATGAGCAGCATCCTCCATTGCTCAATTCACCCTGTCAACCAGTACTTTGGGCATTGTTCAGAAATGACAGCCATCTGGTTCTACAATACATCCTCCCACGATCGCTCAAGACTTAGCTGCCTGAGAGATTTCTGACAAGTGTTTTATAAATGTATGTTTAGTCTAAACTTCTTTCTGGCTTCTGCAAATGATACATAGTATGAGAGAGATGGACATGATCTCAAGTAGGAGCCATGGAGATGTCTTACCTTCTGCTGTTGGAACTGCTCCTTAAATTTCTGAGCTTGTTTTTTCAGGACACTATTTTCTTGTTGGAGAGTTTCAATCTGAAACAAAGCAAAAACTTTATTCACTACATGATGGTGGAGAGGTAATCCATAAGGAAAAATAATCATATACAATACTGTTTGAATTAGAATGACTAAATTACTGAATTCCAGTCAAAACTGATGTGGATAATACAAGCATTCTACCATGTGTAGATACACAATTGCTGGTCACCATGGTATCTAACCATATCTAACTCAAGGTGTCAACAGTTGTAGATTGGAATATGATGATGACCAAGCCCACAGGGTTATGTCCATATTTGTTGTACAGGTACTGGTAATGCATGTGCTGATTTCTCCATGCATGAGTATTTAGTTTTAATTATTTTACCTCACATTCTCATACCTGATTGGTTTTGACCTGGACGTCCTGTCTGAGCTGATCTAAGACATCTGATGCCACCAGAACATCCTCTCCGAGTCGCTCAGCGCCCTCGTCGAGCTGACTCTTGTCGGCCCGTGCTGCTTGAAGCGCTACCTCCAGGACGATCTTCTCGTTCTGGAGGAACTGGATGTTGTCGTCCTTGACGTTGCCCTCTGCCAGCAGCTCAGCCAGCTGGGCCTCCAGTTCCAGGTAGCGGGCCTCTAGCTGGTTGATGGACTGCTCTTTGGTGTGCAGGTTCTCCTGAGTGGTTGTCAGCTGGCGCATCAGCTCCAGATGTTCTTTCTGCAGTGACTGCAGCTGCAAGTCCTTCTGGGAAAGGCTCAACTTCACCTTAGAAAGAAAGAGCCAGACAATTTAGAACAGAATTCACAAAGAATTTAACCAACAACTCAAGGATGAAAACAAGTTATTGTTACATTTGGCATGACTACCTGCTCAAGTTCCCTTTCCAGGGTGCTGGCTGTGTTGGCCAGTTTTAATAAGCGCTCTTGCTCGTCCTCAAACTCCTCCAGTTTGTGCTGCAGGTCGTCTTCCACCATGGTCTTTGCATCCTGGATTTGCTTGAAAGATGCTTCCTGGGTCAGCATGTCAGCCTACATCAAAAAGGTTTTAAATCATGTGGTCAATTCAATAAAAAACATTTCTCTACTTGAATCCATTCTTGTAAATTTACAAAAATGTGGTTATTTAAAAATAAAGTGTCTGGCTGAATAATAACTTTTATATGGGTTGTTTTGGAAATATAGACTTAACAAAAATAATGATGGTATAAGGTCAGACAGGGATGTTGGGAGAATATACCTCAATGCTCTGCAGCTGAACAGCGATACGCTCTTTTTCTTTGATGGAGCGATGTTGCGTCTCAGTGAGCTGGTGAGACAGTGTCACATTCTCCAGCTTCAGATGTTCCAGAGTACCAATCTGATTCATCTGTCCAGCCTAGGAAAAAAAAGAGGAAATATAGGATGTCTCATCTTTGACATGTCATGACATGACTGCCTAATGTGTGGCATGATGAAAAAAACCCAAAAGGCATCGGCTTAGAGCCCTCACCTGCATGTTGGCCATTTCACCTTGCAGTCGTACTCTAGCCTCCTGGGCCAGTGCCAGCTGCTGCTGGTACCACTGTCTGACCTGCTGGAGCGAGTCGATCTCAGCCTGTGAGGTTTTCAGTCTGCTCTGCAGGGTGCTGCGCTCCAGCTGAACCTGCTGCAGCTGGTTCTGAAGACCACCCATCTGCTGACGCAACTCCTGAACTGCATAAGTATGACACCAAAACACCTACTTTAACAACAGGGGTGATGGTGACAACATCTTTTTAAACTCTGCTCTCCAGGTCTCCATCAATCACCTGTATTATCTCTTATGACCACAGTGTTTTGCATCTCCTCCACCTTCCCCATCAGCCTGTTGTATTGATCCTCAGCCACCTTCAGGTCATTGCTTAATGACGCTAGACTGGCATTCTTGCTTTCCAGACTTCCCTGAAGTTCCACCATGGCTTTCTCTAGCTGGCTACAGTTCTGCCTCAGCGTGCCAACCTGTGAAGTGAGGGCGCTCCGTCTGTCCTGGCTCACCTGAGCCTCCTCATTCTTCACCTGCAGCTGAGCATTGACTGTAGCCAGCTGGGCCTGAAGCTCTGTCTTCTCTTTGAGAGCCTGAAGGACAGATAACTTTAGTCAGAACTTAGACAAACTCATTCTCAGTGATTCTAGTTTAGTGTCATTAGCTTGGCAGCATACCCATGTAAGTAAACAGCCACTAAGCTCAATGTAATCTTTTTTTCGATGCTGTGACACATTGGTATTTATTAGTAGTACTTATTATGGTGTTACATTGTTGTTATAATTGAATGCAAGTTGTGTTTATGCAAACACAGACAGTCCTATTAGTGCACTAAAGTGGGGAAATTTATGTGCATGAAAAAACTGTTTAAAAGTTTAAAAGAGTAAACAGCCCTGCCACCGGTACTGAGAGGCTATACTTATGCACAAGAGCACCCTGAGCACTTTCTAACATGCACACAATTAATAATGCTGTATATACTTTGTCCAGAGGCAGTGGAAAATACGATTATAGAAATCAATTTGTTATTTAACCTGATTGGCCTCCGATGACAAGGACTCCAGCTGGCCCGCGAGTCTCATTTTCTCTTTGAGCACTTGGAGCATTTCATCATGGCCCATCACTGAACTCTCCAAAGAGACACTGAAACAAATTTAAATGGAAATGAACATCAATAGAGACTAACAATTTGTATTATCACAATAATTACTTTAAGTGGACATTTAAAGTTTTGTTTTGTTATTCATCAACCAAATTATTACAGAATTTGGCTAAAGTAATGTGATCCCTATCTGATGTTAACAAATACCTGCTGGAGAAACTGTCCCTGCGACTCCGAGGCTCTGCTGTCCCTTCTCTCCGCTGCTCCAGATCCAGCAGGTGTTGCTCTTCACTGGCCGCCTGCAGCACCTCCTGCAGGGAAGGGAACTGACCCATGGCCTCAGCGGCGATCTCCCTCCCCTCCACTGTGTAGGGCCCCTGCTGTCTTTCCACTGCTGCAGAGAGCATAGCGTACGTCCCCCTGGTAGACACACTGCTGTAGGACGAGCTGTCGCTGTCGTTGCCATCGTTCCCTGGCCTCGTTCCTGACTCGCTGCCGTCAATTTCTGAGACATTGTCCCCGATTTGGAATGGAACGCCAGGCTGTGTATCCTTCTCACAGGTGCTACCCTCTGACATCACACTAACCTCAGACAGTGTGGACACAGAGCTAATTGTGGACTGGAGGGAGCTCATTGAGTTGTCTGTTGTCCTTACTCCACCTCCTCCACCTCCACCTCCTCCTCCTCCACCACCATCATCATTCTCAGGAGACTTGTAGTCCGCCAAGGAGTGAATCTTGCTGGGACGGGGTGACTTGGACTTCCTCTCCTTGGAGGGTGGAATTCCCAAGCTACCCACTTTGGGACCACGTGGGACACTGGTCCTCAGGAAGGAATACTCCGTCGTCATGGCAAGAGTGCTGGCGCGGGGCAGACTCTCAGGATGCAGCATGAGCTCTGGATCCAGTGTGCTGAAGGGCCTGTTCTTGGTGGTGGTGCGGTGAGACTAGAAAACAGATGGAAGGAAAGAATCAAATTATGTCATGGCAACAAAATAGAGCTATATATATATATATATAAAAAAGGATTTTTGGATTGCAATTACCAACAGACTTCACTTGAGTTCCTACTAAAACAAAAATCTTCACTAATGGCAGAACCTCCCACCCAACAAATGAATAAATTGGGTCATAAACTACAATATCTAAGATAGATAGATTTCTTCCAAATCTGTTTATTGCTAAACATTTTGCTAAAAAACAAATAGATGGGTGAAAAATTGGAAGGCAACAATGCTGGAAGGTAGACATGGGTGGCTGAGGAAACATGAGAATTTTGAAATTGAATCAATTGAAGGTTAACCTGGTTATATTTAAAGTTGTGATAAAAATTTAGCGCGGTCTTTAACCCGACAGCGACTCGAGGTACTCACCCTCTCCTTATGTCTTTGCACTCTGTACTGTTTGAGCTGCTCTTCCAGGCGCCGGCGAGCATCCAGGCGAATCTTCTCCTCATTCTCCATCTCCAGTGATGGCTTCTGGTTGGCTATAGCTAAAAAAAATGAATGATCATCAAATCATCACATACTGCGAAGTTCACCACAGCAAATGATTTACGCATGATTGATTTTCTATGACTGTAAAAGGGAACTCCTGACATTGAGCCTTATGTTGCATCATTAGTCAGGCACTTTGTAAAATGCTTGTATGAGGCTTTGCTGTATATTGTGAAGAGTGAAGCTGCTTGTAACATTCAATGAAGACTTCTATAAATGCACTGAATAAATGTGAATTGCATCAGCTATGTTCATGTGCCATCAAAAAGATACTATATGATTCATGTGATGCTGTATAGTTTATAAAGTAATTATATATGTTATGAAGCCAGAAATATCACCTTAAGGCTAAACTTAGTTATGCTATACAAGTATTGTGAATGTAGCAGCAATGCTTTAAAATAGCACCAAAAAGAGAACATAACAGAGGAATTTGTTCCAAAATACAGCCATTAGTCCACATTCTATTCCAACTGAAGCACCCACATCAAATTCTAATCAGGCTATTAAATGCCTGTGGGAGTTGCAGAAAGAAGATGGACTCAAACAACTAAAAGACATTCCCACTGAATCCATCTGTTCAGATAATACACACAAGGGAGTTAAAAATAATGTTTGCATGATCCGAAAAACCAAAACATCCTACAGAAAAGTGCAGGGAGGGTTTAAAAGGGGGATTCACTCCACATACGTTTATGCTTACACAATTCAGTCTCCTGCATAGGCATACTGAGTCTGAGGGACTGCAATGCATCACCCTTGTGAACCGTGACCACAGCACTAGCCCCCTCAGACTTCTCTAGCATCATGGGTTGATAAGCAGCCACACCTTGGGAGTCCTCTTGGGTCTGGGAGTTGACAGGGGAGCTGGTGCTCTGCGGTGGTGCTGTCGGATGCAGGGACCCGTTCATACGGGTGTGCTCTGCAGCACCAAACCCATCAGCCAGTCCATCACCATTTGACATCACCCCTGAACTAACAGGACCTGCAAGAGGAATGTGAGAATTGTGACAAAAGTCACAATACGGTCTCCAGAACTAGACTAAAGTGGATGTGATTAGCTTGGCAAACTGGCTGGACAACTTTGTCAAGCTTCAATTGCATTAGTGAAAGATAGGCAGCTATAAAGGTGGCTACTAAAGCATCTCTTACGCTGCACCTACTCCAGGCTCACCTTGCAAGGCAAACTGCTTTAAGGGCTTTGAAAACCTGTTTGTTATTAAGTAATAAATATTTAATATTGTAAAAAAAATAGTTAAGATTAGAATCCAGGCTTAAAGTACAAATTCAAACATTGCTGTTACAATAGTCTCTAAGAATAAAAAAAGAGTTCTCATGCTCCCTAAAGGGGAACAACAGATTCAACATACTAAACATGGCGCGCACTGTTTAAACCCTGTGAAAACCCTTCCATGTGCTTGTGGTTCTATTTGTGGCTTTGTCAAGTTTGTGCAGAAACCTGTCTGATTTCACCTGTCAGGATATAACCATCTGTAATTTTGGCAATTTTTATTCTACCCGTCTTTTGTGTGTCACCCAAACTAGCTGAAATATTCATACATTTCCAGTTTGTTTGTTTTATCTTAAAGCGTAAACGCTATAAGATTAGTTACCCTCTGATGATGATTATTTAGACTTCAGTTCAGCTATTTAATGCATTAGTGAAAAGAGCCGTGTAACATTGAGCAGTAGAAGGCCTCAGGGTTTGTAGTAGACAGTAAAACAGGCCATGCATGTTGTTGGATAAAGGAGAGCCTAGTAATATGGCCTAAAGGGGAAAACTTTGCAGATTGGTGTACAGAGTCCAAAACAAGTATAACAAAGCATGAAGACAAACTTCTTTGTTATATTCTTGTAAGAATGTAATAAATATATTATATATATATATGTCTAACCCACAACAGTTAGCATCTTTCATAAGTTCACACAGAAAAAAGAAAAAAAATATTGTAAACACTCTTTCCATTAACACATGCAGTCGGCAGACTCGGCACACATCACTGTGTACGAGAGACTTATTTGTATCCCATCAAGACAAAATCATGACTCACCATTACAAATATTCCCTTTTGTGTTTTGTGTGTTATCCTGTCCTTGTTGGTCCAATTGTGTTACCCCTTCTATAGCGTGGGTTTCAGTGTCTTTGGATTTTATAACTTGGTCTTCTTGATAAACACTGGCCTCCATTTGTACTGCTTCTGACTGGTTGGTTTTAATATCCATTAGGAAGCTGAACAGTCAGAGCACTGCTGGTGCACCTCTGGAAAGAACGATTCACAAAACCATCTTTGGAGGCCGGCCAGCTGGGAGCACGTCCAACGCTTATGATCACAGGCAGCACTGAAGACCGAAAACATCCAGTTAGACAATTGACAGGAGAATATGACGCTAGAAGAAGATAAATATACATCACAGAGGAATGTGTGGCTCTTCACAAGTGACAGTAATAATGTTATGTAAGAACGGCAACGGGCTTCAATTTAAACATAAGCTTGAGTCAAGGGCTAACAAGCTGGCTTGGTAGTTAAGTAGATTGAGCAGTTAAATATAGATTAACTAGCAAGCAACACTAAAATCACACAGAGAAAGAATAATACAAACTGTGATAACAAATGCAACAGATCGAAACTCTTCTAAAGCTCAATCAGAACATATTTAATATAATCTCTGTAGGAATCTGCTGATAAGTAGAGACCAATGTTCTGTGTCCAGCTCTGAGGGCGACTCGTGTGGATGTAAATCGGGTTGTAGCCTGTTGTCTACCTTACTGCGGCGGGAAAGAGGCGGTGTTGGTGTTTTAACAACGTTTCGCTTATGACATATTGATCCGGGAAGTTCGAATCTGTGAATATGTTTCCAACTTTACCGAACTGTCAGACACAGACTCACACAAGCGATTCACTGTCAGGCTTTCTAATGTCGATTTAAGATTGTGGAGAATATCGGTTTGACAGCTTTTGATAAGATGATGAAATACTTCCAGACAATTCAGTAAAATATAAGCCCCACATACAAATGTGCATCTGTCAACAAGCGATGCAGGATTAGCACTTCTGGTTTTCAGACTCTGACACTGGGGGCGTGCAGATGGACATTCAAGTCATACTATTATCTTAAACTATTGATCTTTAGCTTTCAAAGATAACTTGACTCGGCGGCTGTGTTGCTAAATTCACGATTGATAATTACGATCGGCTCCGTGTAACATCGTATTGCTGGACAAACCGCTTCAGAGGACGAAAAGAATGCGACAGCCATCAATAAACGTAAAGCCTAAGGCTGTTACGTTGCACTTATGCGTTGACTGGTTTCAGTTCATCTCTACCAGCTAACGACAAGGATGCCCACACTGAACGGTCGGTGAATATAAATGAAGCTCGCGATGCTAGCGAGACAGCTAGCTAGGTGTGTTTACGACGGGAGCTGTCAAGCTAAATGAGCTAACATGCTAACTGGAAACGCCAGCGCCGGTGCGGGAGCGATTTCACAAATATTCCAAGTAATTCAACGAGTTACCCACTGTGGCGTGAACCTGTTACAAAGCCCGCGTGTAAATGACCAAATGACAGTTTCGGTAAATGTGATGAAAGACATTAAATGCTCACCTTTTTGCGAGCTTCGCCTTTTACTACGTGGCTGTTTGGTTTCCGTCCCCTTAAACGTCCGACTAGAAACAGAGGGCGCGGACAATTTAGCATCTGAGAGAACAAGTGAAGCCTGTGAGAGAGCGGAGTGTTTACTGTGAACGCGCGAGCTGTCAATTTAAATACAAACCCTACTGTGTTCTTTCTATGAGATAGTGATGGTGCACATTTATGGCAACGACCATAACATTGCACGTACTATAATAATGAACGGACATTACCTCTGCGGGGGCACAAGGATCTGACACCGCGTTAAGAGTTGAGAATAAGACACATTTCAATAACTAATTGTACATGACACTTTTATTTTAAATTTGAAGCTATTAGTTTTTTCTTCAGCTCATTTGTGTCTCTCTGTATGTTAATGTACACGAGTTTTCAAAAATAAAATCTGCAATTAATAAAATGATGATGATAATGATGATATTATTATTATTATTATTATTATTATTATTATTATTATTATTTACCCATCCTTAAAGATTAACTACGACTTGTTGCTTTCGTTCGGGGTTATTACATTACACTACATTACATTTCATTTACCTGGCGCTTTCCTCCAAAGCAACTTACAATAAAGGTATTCAACCATGCAGGTTATGGTAAATCAATAAAGCCAACTACAAGTAGCGTATGGGTCTTTGCTCACTCTGGGTGGGAAATTATAATCAGAAATAGATAATAAAAATAAAATAACACATCACTATCCTGATGGATTGATAGATTGATTGAGACCACCAGAACATATGACGAAGTCCCAATTCCTATTATTACATCAATAAAATCAGTAAGTATGTTTTTGATGATGCTGTGGTATGTTTGTTGCCCCCTACACTGATGTCCTCACACATCAAAAAAAAGAAAGGAACAAATATTGATGAGTATTGAAAAGAGAGAATATTCACGTTATGGTACTATGGTAAATAAAGTTTGGCCTAAATATGTATTCTCTAAGATTATAATTGAACTGGTCAGAGGTCTATAGACCCCTGCCATATTCACATTTTTATACCCAGCCACCAGTATCCTCAACATGACAATTGCATGCCAACCACTCTAAACCATCTACAGGCTTGACCCACAGTTCAGCTCACTCTGACACCTACATAGGGAGCAGGGATCCATGTTTAAGGTGTTAAGGTGTCAGGAATCACATCCAAGACTCTATCAAAGCAGTGAGACCCACAGATAAACTTCATAATGCAAATAAAAGTATAAGGTCAAGGGTTAAACGATCATTTTAATGCAAAGGTTAAATAAAAAAAGAACTGTCAAAAGGCAAAGTGAAGGATTTCAATTTGTCGTACTCTGGCGCCATTTAGTGGTAGTATTAAGAATGACACAGTGATGGAGGGGACAGAATAAAGGGGCTGAAAACATCCAATGAACTGGCCACTTTTTTATCTTAATTGTATTGTTTTTTTTCTAGAAATCAATCTTAAACCGTCAGAATTGAATGAAAGACATGTAGCCTGAAGCCTTTTGAGATGAATGTCTCCTAAACTACTAATACCCTCTCCTTTTCCTTGTATCTTCTTCCCCTGTGAGATTTTAATCACTTTGAACTATGTTGATCCACATCAAAATGATCTTATTTAACATTGTTAAGTTCTGGTCAAATCATATTTAGCAGATTTGGTGCCGACATGATTGCTCTTACTGTGTATCAGAGGAATACGCAGACCTATCGTATATAATGCTTTAAAATGCAGCCTCTAAAGAAGAGGAGTTGGTGCCACATTCAACTGACATTTTAGTTTCTTCGGTCTGAAGAAATTCTTCCTGTGACAGGCAGCAGTGGAATTTAGAAGTGAGTGTTTTTCCCCCATCAAGGCACCATCACTATCACTTCTATGCCTGTATGTACGTGTTCTGATCCCAGAAGGTCTCACTAGAATGAAATAGCTCAGACAATCAAGTTAATGATTTGGAATCGGAACTATACAACTTGTATATTTACATTTGATTATCAAATAAATATATTTTTAAAACGAATCAATCAGGTACAGGATGTTTCACAACTATGGAGGCCCCCCACACACAAAACCTTGGGCCATACACTTATATGTTCATACACACAAACAAAAAACAGGCACATTTCTTATGAAGCTCTGAACAAAATATAAATGTATGTGCAATAAAACTTGTTTACATTGCAAACTTCTTGAGCCAGGCTAAAGTAGAATTCTGAAAGAAAGCTATTAATTCATGCACTTACTCACTAAATCATTTAGAATTTAGATTTAGAATTCATTGCACTATAGGTTGGCCTAAAATATAGCATTAATGAAAATATACAGGAATATCATAGGTAGACCTACTGATATACGTTCAGTCGACTGGTTGAAACCACATTTGTATTCATATATTAAATTGTTTTGAACAAGATGAAATAGAATGTTTAATTGTACTCAAGAACTTTATTAATATTCACCAGTGTCAAGTTTACATTTACTGTTACTGCAATAATCCAACCACTGTGAAATGTTGTGCTATTTTTCATTCTTTAGGCGTATACGTATATTTTTTGTCTGTCTTTGCTATCTATTATGTCTTGTTGTGTTAAAGGTTCAGTGTGTATAATTTAGTGACATCTAGTGGTGAGGTTGCATATTGCAGCTGAACAACCCTCACCTCACACTCCCCTTCCAAACATGACGGAGAACCTGTCGTCGCCTTCATTTGTCATCAAAACTTTGGACTAATGTAAAAAACAACATGGTGGCCTCCGTAGAGAGGAGCTGCTCCCGATGTAAATATAAAGTATTTAAATATAAAGGGTCCATTCTAGAGTAAAGAAAACAACAATTTATACAATTTAGATGAAACACACAAGTGAAAACATTACTTGGATTATTTCATATTCAATTTCTGCCAATAGATCCTTTTCATCTAAATCTTACACACTGGACCTTTAAGTGTACTTGCCTTGTTCTGTTTGCACATGGAGCTTTTAAGGTCTGAATCCCAGTAAAGTTCACTTTGACACTTTGAAGAGAAGCATGTATAGGTCGGGGGTGAGCTGGAGAACAGCAGAGTTTGGAGCTCGGGTCTGATCCTGAGCTCCAGTTCGCCCATGACCCGATGGAAGCGCGCTCCCGACACTTCAGGTGAATGAGAGGGAAGCGGGGCCGCGGGTGTGGACAGTGTGCGGGACGACCGGAGGAAGATGACTTGTGTCACGTCGCTCGGGCCGCATGTCTTCATCACCACGTATCTACTCTTCGTCATGGGCAGCGTTGCACAGAAAGTAAGTGAGCATTTACCAAGTTTTTACCTCCAGCCCAGTGTGTGTGCGTGTGTGTGGGAGCCGTGCTCACTTTACTGGAGAGAACCGAGCCCCGGAATCCGCTCGGAAATCCTGTCATTTAACTATTGTTTGCTCCTCGGCAAACATTATGACCCCAATGGACACGTAGCAAGTTATTTTAAGAAAAATGATCTACCAACGTTTACTTCGGCATACATTTTCAACAACAACATAAGACTCGTATCTACTACTTTTGAATTTAAATCTAGTTCGCCTGTTCTGTCCACGTTGTCGTGCTGCCAAAAGCACCGTAGTAGACTGTAGTGGGAAGCGTTTCGTAGTGTGAGACAGTTTCTAAAAGTTGAGTTTTAAATCCTTGAAATGCGTTTTGTTTGGTCAAATGTACGCCGACCTTACTGGAATACCATTGCTTTTCTAAAATCCTCTCATGTCTTGTATTTCAACTGAGAGAAATGTGGTAGTTGGCGATGATCTTAAAATGTACACTTTTTTACATTGGGTTTTGCGTACACTTTTGTCGATAACATGATGGGATGTAGCGCATCATTCCCCAAAGCGCGAGCGGCTGCGGCCACTGAATTTGTTAAAGTTGCGTAGGAAACAAACTACATTCAATGACTAGGTTGTTGAAATTGTCATGCAGTCGGTGTGTGTACATAACATTCAGCCGACACATCCGCCTCATATAACCTGCAGACTGCTGTAGATTCAGATGCTGTTTCAAACTTACTCTCGATTTTTATTAGAATATTCCACGTGTTTTTTGTCATCCAAAAACTTTCAAAACATGAAAAACAAAACCCTGCAACGTGAGCCACTGCCAGACTTTTTTTCTGCTTTACGTCTTACCGACGGACTTTCGTGCACCTCTGCCATTCACAACAAATCCCTGAAAGTCTTGGGCAGTATTTCAAAACGGACTAACTTGGAATGTGGCACATTTTATCCTCTGGGGCCTTCAGATGGATGTTTTGATGGCACAGGCATGTTTTGGTGTTGTGCACTTCACAGAGTTGGAGAATGGCATGCAGAGTCCGAACTGCAGAAATGAGAACCACATTGAGAGCGTGTTAACCTTATGTTGCTCTTCTCATACTCACTGAGGCAGATTCCCAAGCTCTGACTCTTGGCGTTGCAAGGTGTTCACGAGCAAGAGTTTATGTCTCTAATGGACGTGACACAAAACAGTCAGGGGTTGTGTTTTCCTTTCAGTTATAGGCTGTCACTCACGCTTGACATGTTTTGGCTTCTACTAAAGCTCCTGCCAGCCCAAATAGTCTCTGCTTGAAGCCTGTAGGCTGATGTCATAACTTGAGGTGTCATTCTGTAGTTTGGTTTATGTGGCTACCTGCACCAGAAAAATACACTGCATGTGACTGAGGATGACAGGACTTGTTGATGCACATTGCCAGTAGCCTGGAACAGTCATGTTTACACAGACAGGGGCAGGGGTGGGCCTTGACACTTGCTCTTGAAGAAAAGGAACCCTGATCTCTCACTGCTCAGAAAATATACACTTTACTCTATATACAATCTTTAATCTAATGGACTTGTTAAAATGACAGGGATGGATGCTTCATATTTTATTTGCCCTCCTGCCAAATTTGTCAGTCATTGTAGAAAAAGTACCCAGATTATAAATTGTGTCACCCTCTCAGTGATCCCATATTTTGTGTGACGCGACATCATTTTCCCATGTGTAACAGTGGCTGCTGTCATAACATAAAATGATTACCCCTGGCAATGGGACATGCACACAAACGTTGACAGCCAGGAGAATCTCTGTGGCTTCCACCTGTCAAGAGCTGTCCTCTTCCGCTGGCGGACAACAACAGTTCAGCACAGTTCTTAGAACTAGACAACAAAAGCCCTTGGTATATTGAATTGTCAGCCTCCCCAGCTTTAGTTCCTGTGTGCATAGGGTGCTCACTATCTTTGCAATTATCTGCCTGAGGGGGCACGGTAAATGATGGCTTTGTCCTCCGCTCCCCGTTTGTATTAAGTTGATTTTTGGAACAGCATAAACAAGCTTGGAATTTATTCTATCCCCCTCAGAAAAAAATGGGAGGCATCCAAGTCTGTTGGTCCACAATTCAGCGCTGTGGACAAGTGCATTTGATCCCTGCTTTGTTGCTCGGCTCCGTCTTTCGCAAGGTTTTTATTTGGGATGGAAAGAGGGGACATTCATCTCTAATTGAACTGAGGGGTCGGACCCCATGGAACTGTGAATTCCCTTATTCCTCCCATGAGTTATATCACAACAGATGCACAGAGCCTGTCAACAGATAAACATATCACAGTGTCTGTGAGCTGTGAAGGGAAGCGATGGGACGGCAGAGTGTTCCTGTGCTGCAGATACAGTTGATTGTTCAGTATAAAACAAATACTTTTTTTAATACTTTTTCGAAAAGCTAAAGGCTCAATAGCTGCAATAACTGCATTTGTTTTACTTTTCTCTTAGAAATGTTGTTACAGCACCGTAATGTTCAGACCAATACAAAACGTACATTATATAAAGCACCTGCTATATTAGATGATGATGATTTGCTAAGCTAGTCACAATTTACGAGCTAGGTTCTAAAATCCTTTTTTTCTGTCAATGTTTTAGTCATCGCTGGTTGGTGCCTCTCTGGCATTAACATTACATTACACTACCACGCTTCTAATTTTCAAAGACTGTTAATGGATTTGTGTAAAACCATGAAAGGTTTAAAATATATTTCCAGAATCCTTCCCTTTCAGCAAATATTTTCAAGCAACTGTTTTCTAACCCAAACAAAAGTTCATGCTTGAACTGAGCACTGTGAATTAGCATTTTACTATCACTTATGTTTGTCTATATTTATTTGTGTCTTCCTGGGTTGGAAACAAGTACAGAAATTGAAAAATAGAATAAAATCTGTTTAATTGCATATAGTTGACAGAATAGTACAGTCTATGCAGATATATCAGTATATTAAGATTATTTGAAGTAATTGTGTTTTTAAAGATCTATTTATACACAATTCTAATAAACTAATGAGAACTTCACATGAACAACCTGACATCTGAAGAAAAGAGCGAAGTCACTACATTTCAGGGTTTACCGTACAGTAGGGATTTTATTACTTTGACAACAATTGTCACAACCTACTGTTGTACAGAGGTCATCAGTGCTGCTTGAGTTTATATTAAAAAAAGATTAGCTTATCTGGCAGTTTTGATTCTGTGGTTCACTTGGAAATGTTATTGTATCCATTCAGACCATTTAGATTGATTGCAGTTATTCAGTACAGTGCATCCGAGTCTACACGATAGGGCTTCTCATTGAGGTGCTGCCCAAAGACTAATTATCATGGATGCGTTCACTGGACCACATTCCAAAATCTGGAAATGATTTCACCAAACTGGTTGAAACCACCCTGAAGATAAGGTCATTCCACAGGCCTGCTTTAGCAGCTACCACAGCAACAGCAACTCTTTTTTAGAGGAAATATGTTAATAGGTTTTACACCACAAACATGAAAGCGAGAGCAGTTTGCCCACCCACTAACATATCGGTGTGAGTGTGAGGACCGAAGTGGTAATAATTTCCAGTGTTGCGTGTTTTCATGTAGGGCAACTCCGAGGTTCCCATGATGGCTCTGTACATAAAATGTTGATCAAACATGCTTGGGCTCAAAGAGGCCTTTCATAAGTCACTCATGATGCACGATGGCGGAAACATGCTGAGCCAGCCCCACAGTGGCCAACAAGTGAGACCCTAGAAATGCCTGGGCTTAATCAGGCTGCCACGCCAGTTGTTTGTAAACTCACTCGGGCTCGAACGTGCAGCCAGTGACATGAGCCCACCAGGAGAGGTGTTGATATCACAGGGGGAGATAACGTGATAGAGCCTGGAATCGAGTATCAGTGGCTTTTCCCAGCTGCGGAGAGTGACCTTAAGGAGCTTCTGTGCATTTGGAGGGAGCTGTAGATAAACTAAAAACTCATGTTGCAATGATCTTGCACAGAGTGAGTTCCAGTCTGTTGCTTTTTTACCTGAAAATCAGTCTTTGTGATTGATATATACAGGAAATCTGTGTATGTTAACCAGATTTAACATCGGGCTGGGTCATATGGCCAAAAATTATATCAAGTGGAAAATTTTAAATCAGTCGATATCAATAACTGTCACAATATATCATTATTCTAAGTTTAAAGACCTATTTACTCTTCTTTATGGGCAGAGACTGAAAAACACCTGATTTTACGAGTCTGAGGTAGATCAATTATGTGTTATACCTTTTCACTGGGCTTGACAATGCACAAGCAATACATCAATAAATGTTGGATTTTTGTTATATTGCTATTTATGAAAATGATATGGCAATAATTATTGATATTGTTTTATTGCCCAGTCCTAACGGATCAGTATAGCTCATGGGGAGGTCACTAATCTTTGCTGCACTCTGTTTACCCTGCAAGCACGGTCCTTTTGTACAGTGTGTGAGGTCTTGTGTGTGAGCAGCTCCGTGTTAACTGCATTACTTTGTTAGATGTTTGTGTCTCTCAGGGAAATTCCTCTATGTTTGTTGCACTTTGAGAAAAAAAAACAACTTTTATATTCTAACTGAATTAGTAACACTTCTAATCTAGTTAAACTCAAATAGCTCCAGCTTTTATTGGATTTGTGGTGAATTTTGCCTCATGCCAGTGATTTCAGCATTCACTTTTTAACATGAAGCTGTAGGGACGAATGTCTAGCCGCATGATTTTCTCCATTTAATTTTTCTAAATGTTGTTTGGTCTTTGGGTTTGTGTCACGGAAACCTGAAATCAAACCAAACTACTTGATTTAAAAAAAAAAAAAATTTGTGAAATTAAACTCAGGCTACATTCTACTACCACAAAGCCTTCTGACTATATGTTGATATTGGTCCTGACCTGAACAATTTGAGTGCAATTGTAATGCAGTGGACTGCCGCTGCCCGGGCGCTAGCCTGTGAAGCAGTGTCACTTTTCTCCTCCAGTAAACAGGGCTGGTGAGGATTCCTGCCCCCTTTTTAGGGGCCCGCCTGCCTGTTTATGAGCCAGTCCGGAGCTGTTTGTGCATGAGAGGCAGAGTGTGTGTGCGTGCATGCGTGCGTGCCTGTGTGTATGTGTGTGTGGTACTTCAGCAGAAGCCTGCTCGTGTTGTTTTCACAGTGGTGTCGTCAGCTGGGGCGGTTTTAAAATGTCCATGTTACAGTGAAACTTTACGTCAGACTGCACACTTTAGTTTTGTCAAATAAAAGGTGTTTCCAGAGCTTTAATTCCATGCTCAAATAAACAGAAAAGTGACATTTTTCTATTTGTTTATTTCTCATCTTTTTTGGACCATATCCCAGAATACGTGGAATGCAGTTAAAATAATTTCTGTAAAATATTATTTGTAACAATAAATTGTTCTGACAAACAATATTCTTATATAATGGCACATATAATATAATGGTGATGTATAAACATCTCAGCTCCACAACATCCGTCAGCGGACTTAAAGTTGCCTCTGTGCTAATTAGACAGACATATGAGTCTCATCGTGGAATGTGATTGAAACACATTTTTTAAAGGATGTACTAATGCAAAGTGAAAACAAAAGAACAATACCATTTGTCAGGGGCCTCTTAGTAATGACAGGAGCTGGTCTGATGTTTCACTGAACAAGTCATTTCAGACAATTATGTGCTCAGTCGATCTACTTCTGTCCAGGGGAGCCCCTGTCACTGGCACAACTGGGGCACAATAACCAGCCGGCTCTTATGTAAACTTTCAACTTGCTTTGTACTTATTAGCATCACTTCATTAAAATATTATCTGCCTTCCCCCTTTTGTGAAGTGGCTCACCAATATGGCGCTGAGGCCCAATTGTTTCGCCATGAGAAAAGGCATCCTTAAATAATTAGCGGCCTGCCAGTGGAGCGGCCTGTGATGTAACAGAACTGAGATGTTTGGCATTATAAGAATGTCCCATTTCCATTCGACACTGTGGCACTTTGGGGCCCTTTAATGTGTAGTCTAGCATGCACATCCCACAGGGGACCTCCCAGCTGCCTCATCTCGGTGGGAGAGATGACACAGTCTCTGTCCGTGACACAGTTCTCTTTCATCAAATGCAGGATTCACATCGCACAGGAGATCACTATTCATTTATAGATAAGCATTATTTGCTACATTTATTTTTTTTTCATTTTCAAAGTTTAATAGATTTATTTATTTTAGGGTGAAAAGGATAAAATATATGAGGAAAGACCAGCACCAGGATGAATAAATATACATCTATTCATCGCTGGTTATTTTTGTCCTAAAAAAGGGGGACACACTGTCCTTCCCTTCCCCCTGTTATGCCCCCATATTGTGAAGTGGTTCCCCTCATTGCGTAACCCCACCGCAAACACTGCAAACCCCAAATCAGCTTATTCGCTCTAACCTCTCCTGAACAGGAATGGCATTTGGCCCGTTCAAATGTCACCCACGTAATTCTTTGCTGGAGCACATTAATTTCTAGTAAGTGTGTGGGCAGTGCAAGTGTAGCATGTAATGCACGCCCTGAATAAAAGCTACACAGAGAGGGCAGGTGGAAAGACAGACAGGGAGAGTAAAAACATTACAGATTTCTTTCTCTTGGTTCTCCTGACTGAGGCTGACTATTACAGACTTTAAGACAGAGAGAGAGCACAAGTATGCGGCTGAATGAATCACACAGCTCAAAAATGTAATACAATTTTACGGATTTGAAAGAGTAATGAAATAGAAGAACAAAATGTGGTGGTTAATGTTGATTTTGTGGCAGGACATCAGTGCATGGAAAACACTGGGTACTGAAAATTAGCCACATCTGTCACCTCAGCTCTCTGCATGTTACTCTGTGATTTGTCCATGTGAAGTGGTGTTTGGTCAATTTTTCAGCAGCTTGTTGTACCATCAAACCTATTCTCAGAATGCTGTCTGCACAGAAACATGAAATGTTTACCTGGGATTTAACCAACATTTAAACCCAGTGTTTCGTTGCCCTGGCTGCTTGCACTACTGGAGAAGCAGACTTTTTCTAGCGTGATAGAAGTACATATATGGATATATATGGAATAGACTGTAGAAGTATTGCATGTAAACACTGGACATCATTAAAATAAATGTTGAAGATGCAACCAGCTGCTTGATAACAGTCCAAAAATAACATTTTGACTTTCTTCCTAAGTTTTGCACGAGGAATGCCATCTTCCCGAATCACAGCGTAACATTGGGACTGTTGAGGTTATAGATGAGATGTTAAACTCGGCAAAACATTTACTTGAATTGGTCATCATGTTATTATCTTCTCATATAACATTTTGAGGTTAGTTGAGGTTGGTTAATTTGAATGATCTTTGATCTTATGAGATCAAAATATGTGATGACACCCACGTGTGTAACACCCAACGACATACACATTGACACACATTACTTCTTTAGTTACACAGGTCCTGCTGCCCCTCTTCCCCTCCCATGTGTCTGTAATGTGCTGAAGCCTGGCTGTGACATTGTCAGCTGTATCAACTATGGAGGGGACTTTTGGTTTGATTGTGATGACCTGAGGTCAGAGCGAGTGCTCCTCACTCCCAGTCATGATTGTAAATTCTATGTAGATTTTGCTACTTAAATTATACTGACTGGCTTTTGATGAATGTATTCATATGGGGGTAGATGGTCCACGGAGCAATCAGAGGGCCTGTCTGGCTCCACAGACTTTAGCTTTCCTTGTACCCCCCCCACCCCCCCACCCATCAAAATTGCATTCTCAAAGTGATCTCCTATGCTTTTAGCCCAGTCCAGACAACAAGTGTTGCCTGCGGGTGTTGGTGTGTTACCTGTTTGGCATGGGGGTCTGCCAGTCTGAGTCATTCCCACAGTCCAGAACTGAGGCCAACAGGAAAGCTCATAAACACGCAGGCCCCCTACAAAGGTCTGGTCCTCAGCTCCCTGACCCAGCCACACATCTGCCGCTGCTTAGGGCCTAAGTCCCCCTAACATCCCTGCACACCTGGGAAAAATTATTGCCAGCATGTTTGAAGAAATACCCTCCTTAGGGTTACCCAAGCAGGCAATAGAGGCAAAACACAGGCTTTGGTATAAAGGCAGAACAGCAGGGTTGAACAGTTCAGTTGCAAGCCGGTTTATGTCGAGTTGGGTTTGCTGATATTTGCTGATAGTTACCATGGTTGTTGTTACTTTTGTCATAGAAAATTATTGACGTAGTGGCCATTATCTGACTTGTCTCTGAATTTAGGCAGAGTGCAATATGATACCAACAGAACACTATTAAACATAATGCCAAAGAATAACATGAATGCTAGCTTGGGTGGCACCGATGTGAATCAAAAGCCCTCACCTTGGCAGTGCTTCCTGTGCTCAACCTGTTGAGCTGTGTGAGTCATGTTAATTGTCACTCTGAGAAAGGGTGTCATTAAACGACCGACATAAAAATGTACGATTCTTCAGCTTTAGATTTGTGACACAACTGACTTATTATAATTCACTTTGCAGGTGTACTTTGACTGTGGTGCCAAGGTGGATGTGGTGGACGTCCAAGGCCTCATTCTGTCTCCTGGCTTCCCCTACAACTACTCCTCTGGGACACACTGTGTGTGGCTGTTCATTGTACCTGTTGATTACCAGCTTATCCTGGAGATATTTGACTTTGATGTGTTTGAGAGCCATGACTCTGCAGCACAATACTCAGCCATCTCTAATTTTGAAGAGGAAGAGGCAGATGAAGAGGCGACTGTCACCCCTGGCAGCTTTGCGGTAGATGAAACTTCATCGCCAGCTAAAGATCCTTTGCTTCAGAGTGAAGGGGATGTCACAAAGACTCAACAGTCCTCCCAAGATAGTGAGGTCAAGCAAGTAGTGGTCCAGGAACAGTCTACAAAGATGGAAATTACCAAAGTCTCCAATTCTGCCAAAAGATCTGCAGATGCCTCCTCTGGCTTATCTTTAGCACCTCCTTCCTCTCTCCTCTTACCTGGGGCTGTGCCTTCAAGAGACAAGATCGTTAACTCCGCCTCCTTGTCTCACCTTAGGGGAGACCCCAACCCAAGTTCTAACCCAAGCACAGTTGTGGAGGAGACCACCCTTGCCTCACCACACACCACTGACACTCCAGCTGTGAGTCCCGAAACGCAGCAGTCAGTGCTTGACGCCTGCCCTCATGATGTCCTCTACATCTCAGACCTCATCACCTTTTCGTCCAGGTTCTGTGGGTCCAACCGCCCTCCCAGCAGCCAGCTGGTTTTCGGCTCCAACCAGGAGATGGTGGAGGTCATCATGGAACTTATCACTACAACACACTGGGGCCGTGGCTTTGCTCTGCTCTTTCACTACCACAACCTGACTGAGCCAGGAGGGGACCTCCGTGCCTCTGCTCCTACAGCCAGCAAGGTAGACTCTCTGCTGGCTGCTGTGAGCGGAGCTGCCTTCTTCGCTCTGATACTTACAAGTGCCCTCTGCATCATTTTCAGGTAACAGAAGTCCATTAACTTTATTAGGAAAGCAAAGAATTTACAAAAATAACACAGTGAGACTGTATCAAAGACAATAAGTGCGACCATCAGATAGCCGGTTCAATTCAATAGTTTTTGATTGACTTCTATTAGCCCTTAATGAATAGCAACAACACTATGACGTCTCTGGAATTGTGCTGCCTGGGTGGTATTTTCTCCAGAAAATAGTACAAACTTGAAAGTAATTTTAAAGCCAGAAATGAGCCACCATGTGTCGACTCCTGAATATCAACCCCCGGACATACTATATGTTATGCTCATTTATGAGCATTTAAACAAAACTCAATGGAGTAAATTTTTTTACAAACAAATCCTAGTGACTTAGATTGTTGTCTGACTTTTCCTCTATTGCCACCAGCAAGTTGATGCTGTTGCCTTTGTGTGTTTGTAAAACTCTCAGATGATGGAGATAAAAACTGGTAGAAGTATTCAAAGATTCCAGCATACGAGCCCTAATGATTATTTACTGATCTTTCACATATTCCCACCAGCAGGTTATTTTCTCATTCTCCTGGGAACATTTTCAGCATCTACTTGATGGCCATTACTTTAAGAAATTCCTGTTCACTGGAAGATATTTCCTGATTAGTTTTGTGAACTGTATTTTAAAAATAATTAGCATCATATGAATTCTTGAAGTATGGCCAGAAACATGTCTTGTGAGCTCAGAGTGACTGCGACATTTGGCCACCAAATTCTAACATGATCATCCATGATTCCAAATGAATGTTTTTGCCAGATATATATGTAGTTACTGATATATTGTGTTCATAAGAATGAAACAGACATGAGGTCACACTTAGGCCACTAAAATATAATCCATTCATCCTTGAGTCCAAATATTAGAGAAATTCCCTAAAAATATTCCTGAGATATCACATTCTCGAGGGAAAGGGAAAGACATTAGGTCACAGTGATAGTGACTTTTGACCACCAGAATGTAATGAGTACATCTTTGAGTCCAACTGAATGTTTGTGCCAAATTTGAAGAAATCAGCCTTAGTTACCTGTGTTGCTTATCAGCAAATGATCATGCTAATAATCTTAGCACACTAATATGCTAAACTAAGATGGTCAACATGATGAATATCTTTGTTTTTTTGAGATAGGCAAAGACTGTGTCTGATTGGCTTACCCTGATATTCTTACCCTAACCAGTCATCAGTTTTAATGCCGAAATTTGATCTACACAACCAATGCCTGTATATAAAGATGGCTGATGCCTCTCCACTTCCTCCCACTGTGCAATAATGAAGCCAAAATATCCCAGAAACAGGGTTTGCAGGAGTGCTTCAATTTGCAAGTTGCAAATATCAAGTCAATATCAGCTGTTAATCATGACATCTCACCCCATTTTTATCTATTATCTAAATAAAACTTAAAAATTAACACTTGAACATGTGTCCGTGTGGTATGAACTCTCTTATTATTAAAATTCAATCAACAGCAGGAAAAAATAACAGATTATTCCTTCAGTAATTCACCGGTCTATTGGGGCTCCTCAGGGAAAAAAACGTCCTTGCAGGTGAGAGACCATCATCATCGGTCAGCCCATTGTCTTCTCCACATGTTTGGTGAAATGGCTGCAGACCACAGGAAAGAAACTTTTCTGTGGTTTTTGGCTCATCTCTGTCAGAGAGAGCTAACTGATAATATGCTAGTTAGCTAACCAGTTTAAACCGACAGGGACAGACTGTGTTTACCATTAACTCCTGTCTGACACCTGCAGACCATATGCTACATTGTTTTAGTTCAGTCACTAAATGCATATCTCCCACAGAGAATTTAAATGTCTGTCCCAGACTGTCCTACATTATCAATCAGATTTGATAAAGTGGGACAACTAAAAAATGTTACAAAAAATTGTATATGTGTATTATTTTGCTTGAATACATCACAAACATAATTTGATAACAATTAGGAACATTGTTTTATTTATATCCTTAACATTAATGTTACATTTGCCCGGTCCCTTTCTGTGGCATCACCCCCATGAAGTCATGTGATTTCAGTCACATGATGTCCATGCTAACCTATAGTAAAAGTCCTGTTGACCAGAATTAGTTAGAACGGGAAATAAACCGAGTGAAGCTTAGGTGTCCCACATAACCCAATGTCCCAGATTACCCAAATTCACCCCTACAGTCATTGAACCCAAACAATGAAGGCAATGGGTACTAGCCAATCAGAGGCAGAGTAGGGGTGGGCTTTTCATCCACCTTGGGTGGGGAAAAAACCATGAGAATCACGACTGTGGCAATTCACAGCCTCACAGAGCTGCTGCAAACTCTTCGTCTTGTTAAAAATGTTCAGGATCTGGTTTTCTCAGATAAATCTGATATCCTAATTCACAGGTCTTATCTTTGACTTCTCCTGAATGAAAATGGGCTGGTGCGTCAGTAACCTCAATGCAAACACACATACACTCAGAACATACGCAGTCTGTCCTTTGTTATGTTGACTCAGCTGGAAGCCTTAGTCCCTGATGTGGTGACCCTCTGTGATTAGTTGGGTTTGGCTGCAACTGTGCGGCTTCCTTGATGTGGAGCCTTCTCACCGTATACAACGGGGCATTCAAGGTACAGCACCTGGCTTTAATACTAGCACACAAGAGGCATGCAAGAAAGTGAATGGGTGGAGAAATGGGGGGGGGAAGGGACAACAAGGAGAAATAAAACTCAATGTGCGTTTTGTACCGATAGCATTGTCATTCAATCAAAAGGTGTAATTTACAAGCTGTTCCCTCTTCCATCCCAGGGGACAATGAACAGAAACTGAGGGGTTAACTTTGGAGGTTTGTAATACTATCTGTTCTTACGAGCTTTACCCAACTGATCCATATGGTCCAGGATCCAGGAAGGTTTACATTTGCAGACAAAAATCTAAACCCTCCTAATCTAAATATTTAGCTTTCTGTGAGAAG
Organism: Hippoglossus hippoglossus; assembly: GCF_009819705.1. Lineage (NCBI taxonomy): Eukaryota > Metazoa > Chordata > Actinopteri > Pleuronectiformes > Pleuronectidae > Hippoglossus > Hippoglossus hippoglossus. The sequence continues at coordinate 22,341,128 of NC_047159.1, read as the reverse complement.
CACTCGGCTTTAACACGAAACGTGTTCATTTCTGGTCAGTGTCTCTGTCATGACACCACAGGGTCTCACTATTAATGACGGGGAAATTGTAAACACGTGTTCAATAAAATGAAAGTGTAATTAGCAAGAACAACAACACAAGTCATTCGAAAGCCAGGAAATGCGCTACCATGAAATAAATGAGCAGCCTGAGAAGTTTTTCCCTATTAATTTAAACGAGTTCACAGAAATCATCGGAAAACGAGAGCCGTAGGCGAGATCTTGCAAGTTTAAAGCAGCAGTGAGATTAACTCCCGAGGTCCCCGCTGGTCAGAAAACGGCCAAAGGTGGACGAGAGTCACAGTGGGGGTCGCCGTCAGTTGAGCGGTGGCTGGTAATGAACTCATTCAGCTGTAACAGTAATTTTTAATAAGTGGGTACTTGCTCAAGTATTTCTGCATGGTTCACTGGTTCATATGGACTTAAGAACAGGACAGAAGGCATGGACACACAGATACAGTATTAGATTTTTAACCCTAACTCCCACCATGAAGGAGGTAAATTGGTTTTATCTCCTCAATTGTGAAATAATCTAATATCAATACCCCCCGAAGAAAAGTGAATGTATGTATCACTTTTTGTTCCTTTAGACACAGTGTTGTAAGTGAATTATGGTCCGAATTTGCTTTTATGGGCAAATAAATGACAGCGGTGCTTCCCCACAGGAAAAAACAATGCATAGCAATGACATCCCAGTAACAACCACTGTGTGAACTGCTGGAGTTGTGGCGTGTGTGTGAATGCATCTTGCTCCATCATTCAACACCACAATAGAGCAACTGAGGGGGGAAATAGCCACAGGTATGCTGGAGCTATTACAAACTGAGTGAGGTGGTTACTGTCAGAAAGATCCCACTTCAGTACAGTTGTATTGGACAGTGTTCCATTTTACATTTCTGGTTAAACTGTCCAGCATGCTGCCAAAAGTGGGAGATACATTTTGAGGACATTCATAAAAGCTGACTTTCAGATATGTGTGTAATTATAAACTGAATTGCTGTGGTGCTTCATGTTTTCCAGGCCCAAACTGTGTCCAAAAAGAGCCAGCTCCTGCGCGTCCAGCAACTCCGAGGTACAGACGCTGCTGCCGTTCACCCTTTCCTCCCATCTCTCTCACTCTTTGTCATCTCTACATGTCACTCCCTCTCCTCCCCTACCTGTCCTCTTCGTATTTCTTTATTTGTCAGTCAGACATTCCTCTGAAAACAGAGCTTTAGCTGTGATCACTGGACATTTCTTTTTAATATAGTTTGCTGCTCAAGCCAACATTGTCCGCTGCTGTAGCACCGCCTCTTCACTCCCCACAGAGCCGCACCACCTCAGGTTCACTTCGGGTCACACAAGTGTAAAACAAAGGTCGCGCTAAGTGATGATGACACAGGGGGGGGTGTCTTTCTTTGCATATTAGATACAAGGATTTCCGTCGTGAAATCGTGACTTGTAATTTACACATAAACATAACCTGCTGTTATTCAAATCCTTGACATTAACTTCGATGACGCTCTCAGAATGAGGAGAAATATTTTATAGATTTATATATTACATCTCAAGCCTGTATATTAATGATATTGATATTTATAATGTATTAATAGATTGATTCAACAAGAAAAACGTTTATTTTAAGGGGAATCTCAATAACTTTGCACACTTTGGGAGGTCTTTGGGAGTGATACTGTATATGTGAAATAAGTTGTACAAAGCCTTAATGGCTCCAGAGGAAGCTGTGTGAAGAGCCTCAAGTGATGTCACTTGGGACAGCATCAGGTTTGTTTGACGTAGTTTGAAATTGAAAAAATGATATATGCTTGTGTGGAAATATTTTGGTTTAAAACAAAAACAGCCTGATTTACAGCTATACTAGTATTTAATCATGCAAATACTTCTGTTTTTTATTGCAGGAGCAACTTTTAATATATTTAATCTATATTACAATCGTCAAATGCAAAAAAAAAAACCCTTTTGTGATCATGATTTATACAAAATGTTCACCCTATCAAAATGAAAATAGATTGGATTTTTTGTTGTTGTTAGGGGCGTTCTGTTAGCCTCCAACATGGCTATAAAGTTAATTCAACACCTGCCTGCATTAGTATAACTTCCAAGTGAACTTAAAAGACGATATGTGTGATTTGAAAGGTGGATAAGGTGAGTGGCACCGTGCTGTGTTGCAGGTGCCAGAGGGCGTCCACAACACAGGGGCCGAGGTCAGTGAGCTGCAACTGATGGCTGAGAATCAGACCAACCTGGGGACGACCACAGACCAGGGCAACAACAACGACAGCCCGCCACACACAGGTGAGGAGGACACACACAGACACACACACACACGCACATGCACAGGCACAGACAAATGTTATTCCGAAGCTGTCAATGTACATTTTTCTGTACAGTGTTTGCTAAATTATTAAAATCTATAGTCTGGTTATTTCTGTGCATGACAAGCATTCACTAAGAGGCAGTGCAGCAAGCACAAAGCCCCACAGCGCATTACTGTGGATGTCATTCATTTTGATTTATATTGACCCTTTCAGGAATGATAATAATACCTTCAGGAATATAAATCTGCCATTAATTAGTTTCATGGCGAGGCAAAGCTCTGTTAAGTTTTAGTGCACTCATTTAGAAATTGTTGCCTGGGGTTTGGGGGATGTTCCTCAATTCCTGTGCTGTTTTTGAGGAGATGACTTGTCAATCAAATAGAGTGGGATTGGTTTGTGTCTCTAGATGGTGCCCTTATTTTTAGTTTTCATTTTGCCTGTTTTCTCTGCTCATCGTAATCACTCATTTTTTTTTATTCCAAGCAAATTACTAGATTTTCCCAAAATAAAAAAAACTGTCTTACAGGAGTTTTCCAAGTAAAGATTGATCCAACACAGAGCTTTACACAAACTGGTTTTAGGTGGAATCAATTTTCTGTCAAGTTTCAATGAAAAAGAAGCTTAGGGCTCAAGGTGGGTCCGTAGGGTTGTCAATGGAAAGGAAAAGTAGCACACGGCCTTGATCCTGGAACAATCCAAAGCCCCTCTCTCTCTCTCTCTCTCTCTCTCTCTCTCTCTCTCTCTCTCTCTCTCTCTCTCTCTCTCTCTCTCTCTCTCTCTCTCTCTCTCTCTTCCCCCCCCCCCCTCTCAGTGGGACTGAACTCAGGCTGAGAGATTTGTGGGTTGTGGCATTTAACCCACAAAGCAGCCTGGGAGTAGTTTGAACAACAGGGGAACACAGCCCCCCCCCCTCTCTGTGTGCCCGAGTCGCGGTGTCAGGAGTTTACACCAAAACATACAGTCCACAAAAAGGGAAGGAGCTGAGATGAGTCCACTCTGCATGTTGTTTCACTGAACCACTTATAGTTGGCTCTACAAGATCCTCAGCTCTACTGCTTATTTCTGAGCAGCTTGCAGCCCTTACTCAAAGCAGTATGCCATATGAAATTAATAATCAAATCATCAGATTTTTACATTTCAATGGTGAAGGCTATGATAATGTACAAAATTTGAATTTACACATAATTACACTCTTACCGACTGCGGAAATGCAGCTTTTACTGAAAGCTCTGATCTCCAACTATTTAGCAATCAACAGCTTTGACAGGAATGTTTTCAATATACAGTATATCTTGTGTATACTTTTTCTGTTCTGTAGTCAGTGCTTCCATCGACATTTCCCAGAATGCAGAGGTGGACCTTTCCTGCAGCGGGTTGACTGAACTCGACCTTGGTGCCGATGAGGTTTTCATTGTATCTTCAGCCCCTAGCCCAAGCAGGCTACCCTTCTCACCTCACACGGTAAGAACCAGTTTCGTGCTAACGCAGTTGTCTACGATGTCACCTAGTTAGGACATTACAAGTTCCAAAGCCTTTCACTCAGTTGTCCTAAAAACCTGCCTGAAGGCAAACATTAATTGCATTTAGACAGTATTGGCTGTAGAACAGTAAGATCACACCCATCAACATTTGCGTCAGTACACAACAAAGAAAATTGGGTAAAACCCCCCTAAAGTGACATTTTTTTAACAACTGCAGATGAATTATACTTCATGCACAGACCTGCATGGCTCTATGGGTGGCCATCTGAGTTGGCGGGTTGATTCAGACAGAAATATCTCAAAATGTATTGATTGGATTAATGCGAAATTTTGTACTTTCACAATTGTCTGTGGATGACACTTAATGACTGTAGCACCACCAGCAGGTCAACAATTTCACTTATTAATTTTTAAAAGATCTACTTCATTCATTAGGACAATATCAGGACCAGACATTCATGGTTCTCAGATTATGTATCCTAATGACTGGTAACCATAGACTGTATATAGACATTTGGCAACCCTTACATCTTTATATAGCACCACCTTGTGGTTTCCACTTGTTTCCTACTTTGGTTTCTGATGAAATACTTGAAAATAACTACTGACATTTTCGCATGTTGTAACAAATCTAAAATGGTGATCACACTAATGTAGCTGCTAAACAGCATGGTCACTGTGAGCATGGTAGCATGCAGATGTTGGCATTAAGCTCAAAGTGCTGTAGCTCCCAGAGCTGCGAGCATAACTGCAGCCTGCTAGTCTTAGTCTAGTCTCCTCACTCTCCAGGTCAGTTGGTAAAAAGCTTTTACACAACAGTATTCCTGACGTTTCACAGTGGACAGTGACATTGTCTGTTTCATCTCAAGTCCAAAGTCTGTGGGTGATCCCCTCACCCTGGGGAAATGACCCCTGAACCAATGAACATCAGAGGTGACAGGGCATTCATTGCTTTGAACCGACGCAGTGTTCCTAATAAGACTGACACCATTTTTATTGGCGTACGCGTGGTACAGTGTAACGCTATGAAAACTATGAGGACATAAATGAGAAAAGAGGATAATTAAAAGATGGGAGGAACATTGAGGAAGAAGCAATGTTTTTTTTTTTCTCTGCTCTCTTTTGTATTCTCTTGGAATAAGAGTTGGCATAAAACAGCTCTGGCAGCTTTTTGAAGGACTGGCAAGCTTTTCTGCAGCCTAGGCTAATGGAGTATTATCAACAGGGCCAGATTCCCAGCTCCGATTGTGTGTGTGTGTCGGTGTGTGTCATGCACGCTTTGGCACACAGTGTGTGGTCTGCCTGTGTGTGTCCTCAATGCAGACATCCACGTAAATAATGTTTTAGAAATGTTAAATGGGCTAAAAGTGGCAAAGGTCCCAGAAAATGGCCAAATGCATCTTCTCATTGTAATTGCCAGGTTATCTTTCTAGGTTAGCATGGTATATTCACATCACACATCCTCAAGTACTGTATTTATGTGCATTAAGCCCAATTGAATAGCACTTGGATTGAAAGGACCGCTTGAACGAAAGAGAGAAGACTTAAGATGCTAAGATCAAGGGAACTCTACTTTCATGATGCCTGAAATTTATAGAGATTTAATTCATCTGTTAAATGTCGAGATTCTCCAGGGACCACAGATAGATTTGACACTCCATCTTTGGAGCCGCGGTTTGCAAGCGACCATGTTGGGTGGCTGATTTTTCACCTCATTTGTCAATCCTTAAAGTTGCCATTGTGTTTGTGGGGCTTTAGCGACCAAAAGAACATTTCATTTAAACCCCGAGCTAATTCTTGTCTAGACAAAGCTAGCTGCTAGTGACTCTGTGGGAAGGATTATCTGGACTCGCTCTGTGTCTGATGGGTGCAACCCCTAAAACCTTCCTCCTCCCCTGGTCAACAGCAGCTGACTGATCAGGAAGGATAAAGTGGCCGTCACTCATCTCACCTGTCAATCACAACTAACCTCCAGGTTTCACAAGCAAATATGAATCTCAGCACAGTCAAATGTCCTCTTACTTAATCATGTGTTGTTCTGCTCATATGCTAAGTGTTGTGCATACGCAACATCAAAAATATGGCTGAAACGGTTCCAAAGCCGGGCCGCCTTTCCCTTGACAGCTTTAATATACTTAATAAATGACGCCTGAGATTTGTACGTGAGCCACACATGCTCGGCTGGCTGGCTGCTCGACTGAGCGCGCCAAGCTAATCAGCACAGTTCCTTCTTGTTAATCCATTAATGAAGAACACAACACAATCCGTAGGCAGGAATTCAGGTGCGAGGCGGCAGTGTAGCAGGTGCAGATTGGCAGCCTGTCAGTTCCCAATGTCCCCGCGCTGAAGACAGTGTTGTTGCTCTAAGGGGAGTTGGGACTCTAATCGACGGCAGCTTAATTTACATGTTAAGAAACAACCAATACTTTTCTTACTGTTTTTTACAGTTTGAGGTGTAATTATTTGTTGATATATGTATATAATCAATTTCTGTCGTTTCTCAAAGCTTGTGTCTCTTGACTTGACAACTAAATTCACACAGTCTCATGTTGCCTGACAGAATCATCCATCTGTCTGTTTTCACAGTGAGATATTACAGTGGCATTGTTACCATCTGAGTCCAGCTTTTCCATCAATGCTCAGAACCAAAGACGGATGTGTGTTTGACCCAAACAAGCAGCCTCATTGACCCTTGTTGCTGCAGTAGAGTGCTTGTGCATTATTACATCTCTGTTATGTGCTCTACATATGTGTTGTTGTCTTAATTACCTTCACCAAGGAGGTTATGTTTTCACCCCTGTTCATTTTTTTGTGAACAAGATTACACTAAAACAACTTAACAGATTTACACAAGACTTGGTGGACTGATGCGGCATGGGTCAGGGAAGAACTTATTAAATCTTGGTGCAGATCCAAGACAATTTTTTTCACTCATTTAACATTGCGAGTTATTTTGCCGTTTTCTCCGGGAATAATTTATGGATCTTTATAGAACAAAATCAGGCCCATGTAAGGAACTAATATCTATGAGTTTTTGAAATTTGTTCAAAAATGAAACCCGCAACAACAACCCTCTATTAGTGCTCACTCCATACAGGGTCTCATGCTCGTTCTAATTTTCATGTATTCTGTGTCTCTTAGCAGCGGGAGAGGTTTCTGCGACACAGTGACACTGGTCCCAGCCCTGCAAGTGATTGGCCCTCGCTAGACTCCACCACCTCACCCACTAGTGCCAGTTCTGCCAAGGACGGTGGCAGTGGCTGTGCCAGGCCGAGAGCCTGGAGCGTACGCACGTTCCAGGACTTCCTCCCTCCGATGCCACAGCTGCATAAGAAGTGGTGCAGCTGGAACTCCACCAGTCCCTTCACCAAGCTCGTGGACAGCGTCAGTACTAGAAGCTTTGCTGTTTTCATACCCAGAGACTTTAAGGACATGTGTGCTAGTGTGTCTTAAAGTCTACTTTGTGAACAAACTAGCAGTTATGGGATAATTCAATTTATTTTCAATGTAGATGAACTTGTTAGAACTATTTGCTTGACCTAAGGATCTCATAATTGCAATATAGAGAGTTTAGGCTTTACATAATCGACAAACACTGGTATTATATATGTTGGCTTATGAGAAAATTCAATGCAAGGAAGCCTCAATTCCTCTTATTACACATGTGCTCTTCATTCTGTGACAATCAATATCAATTGTGAAAAACTGCAGCTGATAAACTGTTATCATTTCAGAATCCATCCAGTTTGACAGCTGACTGCAGGGGAGAAGACAGCAGGAAGGTCTTCTCCGACATTCACTTGGACGCCAAGGCAGACACGAGCACCATCTCTGACTCATCCATCAGCAACGCCTCCTACCCTATGACACAGCCTGCCCAGCGGCAGCGGCGTCTCAGCTCCACCAGCAACCTGCGGCGCTCGCGCTTCCCGGGCCCGTGCTTCGGCCTCCTCTCTGGTGCAGCAGACCCGGTGAAGGCCCCTGGGGCTCCTCAGTCCCAGGGATCACCCTCAGAGCCCAGCTCCGTCTCATCTCCCTCTACCCAGTGTCAGATGGAGGGCGGCCAGGCCATAAAGAGGCGTGATTTCCCAGGCGAGGGTGATCACGTCAGCGTGCCGGTGTTTGCCATCTCTGAGGAGGAGGACCGGCAGCCTCTGGTCTCAGCTGAGCACCTGGATCAGACGTCCGTCTCTACTGTGATGAATGGACTGTCGAGGGGAGCGTACGAGGGGAAGCAGGCTGCAGCCAGAAGCACCAGCCACAGCCCGCAGAACCAGAGGGCCAGGCCTGAGTGGAGGCCATGGGGGAGCCAGGTGTCAGGGGGGGTTGGTCCACTCCCTTCCAACACACCAGCCGCCATGATCGAGTCAAACACAGTCAGTGACCGCCCGCTGTGCCTCAGTCAGTCCACAGCGCTGTGCAGTGTGACCAACCAGATGTGACCAGACGGTGAAAGAGGAGGAACTCTGTTAGTGCCACTTTGAAATGTATAACCTACTTCTTTCATTTCTGAAATCATCGTTTACAAAATTACTACATATTCTTCTCACTGTAGGTACCTGTTTTTATAAAAGTTGTATTTGGACAAAGATGGAATACTATGCTGCTTACTATGCCAAGGTACTGACTGCTGAGGTGTTATGTGCCGAAAAAATATGAATGATTGCAAACGTGAACACGAGTACTCCATAACCCCGCCCCAACTCTTAGGAGCACTTTTAAACTAGATTTATTAACCAGTTTGATGCTATTCATTGACTTAATACTCCAACCGTTGCACTTTGATTTCAATAGCTCATTCATTGCCCTGTGTCTAATTTCCTTTTTTCTTTAATGTGCTTGTTCATGTGGTTCTTTAGTACAGGCTAATAAATGCTTATAGTTATTATCCAAGGTGTTCTGCAGAGCATAGGTCACACAATAATGTCAATGTTGCATCTGTGTATGCATACAGTATGTACTCCTATGACTGAAACTGGATTATAAAAGGGAAATCAAAATAATGTAAAAGCATATATATATATATATATATAGCACTAATACACAATGTAGTATGAAGAGAGAAGTAGAAATCACAATAGTATTAAAATGAATTATGAAATGATGTTAAGTTTTAATAAAGGCTGTGTAATCTACATGTTTTATCCTTGATCTGATGGAAGATGTTAAACCATCAGTAGGAACCTCAGACGAGTTTTGGGATCTGCACGCCCCACTCCAACATTGTCTTCGCGAGTAGTGGAAATACAAACGAACTAGAATAGCACTCAATAGACCTGTAAACCTCTAAGACCCATCGTCCCCTAATGAAACCACATTTAAATTCACTAGATAGATTTTTGCACAAAATTGCGCACACTTATATCAGCCCCCTAAACATGCCTGATGATTTAATCAAGATCCATAAATTCTCTGGGAAATCAACAAAAATGCTGTGTCTCACATGTTTTCAAGAAAATGAAACATTTTCATGGATCCGCCCCAAAATGTAATTGGATTCCTGACTCATACTACATCCTTCCACCAAGTTTTATGGTAATCCGTTCAGGGGTTTGGGAGTAATCCTACTAAATAAACAAACATAAGAGAATTGAGGAAAACTGGGATTTATTGCATTTATGTGAACACCACTTGCACTAGGTGACACTACAGAGACAAACCTTATTAAACTGGACCCTACTGAACCGGAGGTCGCATCTGTTAATGAAAGACCCCCAAAACAAAGAATATTCACAGAAAAATCTAAGAAGCTGTACAGTGTTCATTTCACGTTTAACTACTTCTCTTGGTGGGTTTGGATCACGATTGGCTTCTTCCTTTGTGATGTCACAAAATTCAGCTCACACCCACAACTCAGGTTTAAAAGGTGAGCACAGAAGCTTTTTCCATTCAACTGATGAATGTGAAAAAGTCTTTCTTGTGTCAAACAGTGAAACTCAAACATCCAATAGAAGTAAAATAAGCCAATCACATTTTTAAATTAAGTTTGAGGTACAGACAAAAACAAGTCCATTTCTACAGACAGCTATCTCTTTAATTTGTGATGGTAGACAAGCAGATCAGATCCATTTGCATTTCAAGGAAAAATGTTGCATTGCTGATACAACATACAGGCGGAAGAAACATTGATCAAACTCTGAAACAATTCTCAAACTGCATGTGCCTAGTGCTACTCTAGTGATTTAATTGGATTATAGTGGACTAATAGTTCACGTAGTGCATTGTTTACAAAGTTTACAGGCATCATCATCATCATGGCACTGTGAGATGCACGGCCGGCTTTGAACCGATGTGACACTGATGCCTGTTCAGTCTTCCACGTTCTTGGAAGCTGTGCTGAGGTAGAATGAAACCTGCCTCTTTCCGTTACTGCTGAGCAGCTTGGTCCAGACTTTTGCACACAAGGTGAGTAAATATTTGCCTCGACATACAACATAACCCCTCACGTCCGACCCCACGGAGAATGCAAAGCACGCCTCCAAAGCTGCTTTAATGCCAATCCCTGATTGGAGCGGCTTGAAACTGCTGTTGGCTTAGGGTGCCCAGATCTCCTGTTGGGAGTAATTAAAACCTAGCCACTCCGTCGGGGGGATCGACCAGGCTTGTGCTGAGGGCCTGAGCTGCTGAGGAATGCCAATATGGACCCACTGTGGCTGAGGGCGGCCAAGAAACAAAACAACAAAATACACCTGCACCGCCATGCTAACACCACAAATTAACTAAGGAGCTCAGGCAGAGGCCGGGAAAGTGCCCATTCACAAATCCATGTAAGATTTGCAATGAAAATAAAGAGCTACATTCCAAAACAACACATACTGTATACATATATGACTGATGTTACTAAGACTATAACAGAAATGCACATACTCTTCTAAAACTCTTACAATGTTATGGATATCTTTAAAAAAAGTATATTTTTCAAATGTGTATTTTTCTTTTTGGTGATGTATATCTGATTTTGGAATGAAACACTTCATGATTAAAAAGTTTGTGTTATTTGCAAGATTATTCACAACCCATACACCACAGACCCTTCCTCCAGGATGTTGGGTTCATATCTTAAACTTTAAAAAAGAAGCCTTTAAATGTGTGTGGGACAAATATGTGCAAATACCCTCATAGCTGTACAATATAGAAACATTAAGCAAAAGTAAACTAAGTCATTTAAAAAAAACAAGACCAACATTAATGTGTGAAACTATACATAATATACTAAAGCAAGCCAAGGCCTTATTTGAACATTTTCTCTTCCCTCTATTCTTCATATTCACCAGTATTTCTACACACTAACAGTGACCCTACCAACAAAAAAACAAACAAACAGGTGACCATCAAGACTCATATTTGTCCTAGTATTTCAGTATATAAGGCCTCTTGAAGTGAAAACTGTAAGAAAAGGGAAAAACCCTGCAGGCTGATTTGTAGAATCTAAATCAATACTGATGCATGCATGTCAAGCTCTTAGACTTTTACATTGACACAGATCCTTGGACCATTAAACATGGTTAGCCTGCATTTAACACAACAAAACAGCAGCTCTGTGGACCTGAGGAACCAGAGAAAATGATTCTATTTAACTTAAATTTTAAATCAAACTAAACCCAACCCTCTGATCCACTAAAATCTCAAAAACTTCAACACAATCTGAATAAACCTCTATCAAAATGCTTGCAAGGTAAGTTACAACATATATAACTAGAACCCAAATGACAAAACACACTCTTGTGTTTGTATTGGCACTGTGTAACCTGCAACACGTTGCATATGAAAACAAGCACCATCAGATTCAGCCTCATTAACTGTTAGTGGTTGCTTAGAGTGCAGCCGATTTTCTTCCACTCCTGGGTCGACGTGGAGTAACTGCATTTCCTGGAGGCTTAGCCCTTACTACAAGGCTCTAAGAACACGTCCCTTCTACACAACCTTAATCACTTCGGAGATGATTATCCAGAGCAAAGCATACAAAGGAGGCCCCCGTGCCCTCTGACTGCATTACAACACATTGATCCCCTTCCCACAGACATGAAATCCTACACGAATATCACATGGGATTATAAATCTACCCTACTTTGTGTGAGGGGCTTTGACATGGCTTTTTGCTCTTGCAAAACAGGAACCGACCATCAGAGGTGAGACATGATCTTGTAAGAATCATATCTGCACAGAGTGGTGCCACAGTGCATTACTATAACTGTAATACTATTTTTCACTTCACTTTTACTGCAACAGATGTTTATGTTGACTTTCGATTTGAAGCCCCGCATCTCTTAAGCCTGTTAAAACACTGAAGTAAAATAGAAAATATGCATCAGATCCTTTAAGACTCTATAACTAAGGCTGAATAAAGATATAACATAAAACATGCATATCAACATTTGTATGTGTACATACAGCACATGGCCTTATTCCGTACAGATTGCCTCAATCGCTCTTTATCTGAGAGGAAAACATTTTTGTCACACAGGCTGGAGGCCTGACATACCAGGAAGTACAATTCACTATCACCTTTAACCACCCTAACAAATAAAATACTGTCAAAAAGTGGTTGTTACCGGGAAAATTAGACAAATGCATGAGCCACAGAGACATGATCCCAGTATAAATGGTGGCTGCTGTTAAATGCAAATACCCAGGTCTGAACATCTTGAAACTTAACTTTAGTTGTCAAAGTAGAATTTGTGCATAGCATTATTTCACACTTTTCACTATTGTAAATGTATACTGATTGTAATTTCTGCATTAATTTATTGCATAATGGCAGGAAGGCTACGATGGACATAACAAAAACCTAACAAGATCGTGTCTCATGTCCAATGTGTGAGATGATCGGTACATTTGACACTGAGGAGACAAACCACTCTTCTGCCTCAGTTCTTGAAACGTGTCTGCTCACAAATGTGGTTGAATTTCCTGAAATGAAAACAAAAGAGAAGAAACCATACAAATTAGGTCAAAGAATCAAATCAAAGAAATGCGATGACATGAATCACGTTGCACAGCTCTTTAAGATGCAGAATGAGAAAATACAAGACCATGTTTATACAAGGACTCCCTCTAGTGGTAAAATGAACAAACTACATGCATAGAGACGGCTGATAAATAAATAAAACAGTAAAGAGGAAATCCAAAGTGATTCAGTCATTCAGCCCAGGAAAAAACAAAACCCTGAAATATCTGAATATAATGCAAGATTTTAAACCCTTAAGGGAACAAGGACACAAAGTTGCAGTGGAGACACAAATCACTTATAAAGCTTCACTGTTACTAAACGTTTGCTCTATGCACCCACCAGAGGGCAGATTTGCTCTGAGTGCGTTTATGTGGTGTTTTGTATCTAATAAGACTCACATTGCATGATGAGCCTTCACCTGCGTACGACAGTTGCGCCCCCAGTAACAGTCGGGGCGAGATGCTACAGCAGCTGAGGAGAAATATCAGGAGAAGTTAATATATGGGTAAGACATGTTTCGGTGAAAATCTTTAAAATTAACAAAGGACAACCGTAAAAAAAAGTTTCCTAAAAAGCCTTCAAAAAGTAATCTTGGTGCGTCTGACCTGGCAGTTCAGAAAGAGTGATGTTCTGTCTGTACTTGTAGGCCAGCTCCTTGAACGCTCGCAGGCCGCAGCAGAAGCACGTGACGGTGTTTGCAGAGATGCGGCAATCTGAAAGTCAGAAAGTCATCACTGTCTCTTGTATATGACAATCGGGACCTACTTCAGCCACATTGTGCGTGCTCCATGGCAGTGAATGAGACACAGATTGTAGATCTCCCAAATGTTCCTGTGTCAAAATCCACTACTTACTAATGAGCGTGTGTTGAGCTCACCTGTCAGACAGTAGTTTGCTTGCTGTAAACCCTGCAGAGCCTCCTGAAGAAGATCTCTCCATGACTTCCCTCGCGAGGACAGGTAGTTCTGGTGGAAGCAAGGAAACACACACAAAAGCATCTTAACACCACGTATGACAGTATGTGCAGACATGTACTTCAAGCATGTTACAGTCTTAGCGTGTAAGTGCACTCTGCAGGTTTTGGGAGAAGCTTTAGGTGGTAAACTTGGCATCTGGAGATTGTGTTTAGCTTACAGTAGCAAAAGCATATTAGTGGCTACACATTCTTAAGCGAGCAATTTGAGATTTGGAGGATACATTAGGTGTGAATTTTTTCTATTTAGAATTTTACACAATTGGTCAATTTTGTGGCACAAATGTGATGTCGTGCCAGGGTGAGTGTGTGTGCAGGCACAGTTGAGCGCTCACAGAGTGGAGAGGTTGAGAGGGAGACAATGTGAGTGAGTTTGCAGCACAAGAGTTTTATTATTGCACATTTATATGGACAATGATAAGCGCACAGGTTTGTGCTTTCAAAATTTATTTTTCCATGCTCAAATCTCAAATTGCTTGCACAGGAATGAGGCACAAATATATAACCATTTATTTGCAGTTGAATCAACCATCAAGGATACAAATAGCACTAACTAATGACTTAAACAAGTAATATACAAATAAATACAAAAATGGTGAATAACAAGAGCATATTTCTCATGAAGTCCATCTTACCTGGAGGATCTCCGACTCATAGTTGTTGTTGTTAAGCACTCCATCCAAACATTTGTCTGTCAAATTGAGCTCTGAAAAAAAAACACTGGATTTTTACTGCAGAACATTTAGCAAACTGCAACTCGTAAAATGTTCGATTAGTTTTACTAGCTGCTGAGGTTAAACATCTGTGGGACATTTTAATTTCATGACAATTGTCAACATGATAGATTAATGTAGTAGGACACAATCTGCCCCTCAATTAAAAGTTATATTGGTAACAGCCAAAACAATCCCACACTGCTCCAAACCTACCAACCAGCAATAAGGGCAGAGTTTGAGATCCCCCTGGGGCTGTTTTGCTCAAACACATACATACCACTGAATCGAGCCAGACAGCCCTGACAGCCAATCCTCTGGCAGCCCCAGTACATGTGACAGAAGGGTCGCTGGCACAGCACACCTGCCAACACACAACACATCATGCATACAGGGTTACAGAATGGAGTTTGTGCAAAAAAGTTATACTTTTACCATCTCAGATTTTTGCATACCTCAAAGTATGTAAATTAAATACATCTTTATTCTGAATAGCGTGACACAATTTACAGTGTACCTGTGCTGCACGGACTGATTTCTAGTTTCCTACATAAACTCCTTCCTCTGTCACTGTATTTACATGTAGTTTTCTGACTGACAGTATATTTATATCTGTTAGATTTGTGCAGAGGGACTAACAAGTTCGGAAGGCACTCACAATGTTGAGCAGCGACCTGCTGGCTGTTCAGCTCTGCCAGTCTGTCTGGCATTGGCTGGAGGCAGCAGGTGCAGATGAAATGGCAGCCCTGAGGGGGGCAGCAGTACTCCTGAGGAGCTGCAGACAGGAAGGGGGCAGATAAAGGTTTTAGACAGAACCTGATGGAGGCCAGGAGGATATTTACAGTTGTGCTACAGTGGTTTCTTTGAATTTGCACACAGCAATTCTTGTTTTTGGTATTAAAATTATAACAGCGTGGCATATCCTGCAAATGTGAGAAAACAGTTTAACTTTAGCTAGTAACCTTCCTATCTAATCTATGCTCACAATCACCAGAGGGGTCATCAGAGGATGTTGAGGGCTGCTCCCCTGTGGGCTTTGCAGAGCCTTCTTCATTTTCTGGTTTGGGTGGAGCGGGTACAGGTGGTGGAGCGGACAGACCAGCGAACCAGTAGTTTGAACCTGTAGCAAACAGCACCTGACTGACCTCCCTCCTGTAGCCGGGACACTGTCTGCACATCAATAGAGGCTGACTGGAGTCAAAAACACAAAATGAAAATAATCACACAGAGAAGTTAACAAAACATGAAGGAGAACTGGCTGCCACCATTGATGACTTATGATTACTTTCATGTCACAATGTTTTTATGACATTGATGGTTTTCATATTTAAGTGTTTTTTTAAGTAAACCTACTGCACAGTTATTAAATAAATGTTTTACATGTATAGCACCAAATCATAACATCATCATTATCTCAAAGGACTGTAAATAGCAAGTTCGAGGCCAACAGTTCCCATTTATGACCTCTGCTGTTTTTATTTCTGTTTTCATCTGATATATATATATACATATTTTACTTACAATATTTTCTATAGATTTTTAATCATGTCCTTTCTCAAAAATGTGTTAGAAATATACATATATAGGTTTCCAACAAATGCAAACAGCAAGACCTTTTACCTAAAGTCTGAAGAGTCACTGTCGTTGTCAGAGAGCTCAAAGAGGTAATCTGAGCCCTCCTCATCAGAGAAAGAGCGCTCAACTTTTGGCTGCAACATGTCCTGAGTTATCTTGTTACGGCTGTCCATGCTCTTCAGATCACTGCGACACTTCTCTTTGGGACAGAAAGGTGCACATCAACACAAACAAATCAATATCTGATCACATTTTTGGGAAATTAAATAAAATAAGTAGATCTTGCTTACACACAGTTAAGTGCTAATGTATCACGATTAAAATGTATATTGATCTGTTCTAACCTGGGTGCTGGATGAGGTAGGCCTCCACAAGGTTGTTGAGGATGTGGTTCTTACGAATCCTCTCCACAGGGCAGCGGCAGGTGGGGCAAAGGGAAGAACGCTCCATCCAGCCCGAGTAGCAGGCAGCACAGAAGACATGCATGCAAGGCTGCAAACTGAAGCAAAACAAGACTTTGAGTATTCAACTCAAACTCTTTTCACACTTGATGCACATGCATGAGTATCCAAAGTACCTTGCAAGACCACAAAGTGGGGATAAAATCCCTAAACTTGGGTATCACAGCCCTTGAGATCTTACCTGACACAGTCATGCAGCAGGTCCTGGCAAATAACACATGTCAGAGTCTCCTCCATCTTGTCAGTTTTAGCCCCTTCCACTGGTGGTTTGGGTAAAAGACGGCCATGACTTCCCTTAGATGCACCGATGACTTCCGCACTGGAGGTTTGTGGCGAACGTGAATCATAACCTTTATCTGTAAACACAAATAGTGTATATTACACCCTCCAGGCTCGGCTTAAGGCTGGTGAAAAGAATTGGGGCTGGAACACAAATCTCTGACGAAAGCTCTCATAATATGTAAAACTAGAATGTTAACTAGAAAGACACTCAGAGCGCATACGTCTGACAAGGTCACCTTAAACCCAATCAAATTGCACACAGTCATAGATATACACTATATGGACAAAAGTATTGGTACAAATATCTTCATCATCGAATTCAGGGGTTTCATTCAGTCCCATTGGTTGGACTAGGCCCCTTGGTTCCAGTGAAGGGAAATCTTAATGCTTCAGATTACCACATTTTGGACAATTCTATGCTTACAACTTTGTGGGAACAGTTTGGATAAGGCCCTTTTCTGTTCCAGCATGACTCTGCCCCAGTGCACAAAGCAAGGTCGATAAAAGCATGGTTGGGTGAGTTTGGTGTGGAAGAACTTGACTGGCCCACACAGAGCCCTGATCTGGGGTTAACACCTTTGGGATGAACTAGAACGGAGATTGCGAGTCAGGTCCTCTTGTACAACATCAGCGTCTGACCTCACAAATGCTCCCAAAGACACGCTCCAAAATCTTGTAGAAAGCCTTCCCAGAAGAGGGGAAGCTGTTATTGCTGCAAAAGGGGGGGCTGCAATCTCGCAATGATAAAGAAAGGAAAGGAAAAATTCCAGAGCTGCCTCCTGATCTGGATCAGCACCAAAATTTAACGTGTTCTTTCTTGAGCCATTTTCCATCCTTCCATCAAGTTTCGTAGTGAACCGTAAACCTGCGTATTCTGGCTTACAAACAAATACAAAACATCTAATCAAAAAAGGGAAAGTGGTGACAAAGGGGTGAAAAGATAACGTTCTTGGCATAGGTATTAAATCAAGGAAAACCAAAAAAACTAACCATCATCTTTTTTACGCCTTTTGCTTTCTGGCTCCATATTGTCCATATCTTCTTTAGCAAGGCCTGATAAAAATAGAAACAACAGATCAGTTGAAACAGATCAGACTTGGAATGATTCATATAATGTTCATGGCATTTGTGTGACATCAGGACATAAACGCAAGCAGTGCTTGACCAGTTAAAGCTGAAAGGCAGACATCAATTAGAACATCACTAAAGTGGAAGTGAGATCTCAGAACAGTAATCTGCACCATAGAGGAACGGATTTTGCCTGTTTGTATTCATTTTGTAATTTTCCTTACTCCTGTCAGCAGCACTGGTCTGCTCTGTCCAACACCTACAACCACCTTGCAATTAAAATAACACTACCATCAAGTTTAATATTTATTCATTTTAATCGTGTTACATGTATGTTGTGTATTTGCATTAAGATTATGTATAGCAGCAACACACTATGCTGACAGTGAATGGAAGTGCTAGTTCCACAAAAGAAGCTACTTATGTGCTTTGAAAGCAGTTTGATAACACAATGTTGAGAGAAAAAAAGCAGAGGCACTAAAACCCACAACAAAGGCCATTTACTCCATCGTCTAGTAACTATATTGACCACGAGGCCAGTCGAGTGCCAGGATCTGACTCTGCCAAATTCGATCTCATTGTACGTTTACTTTGTGGGCAATTAATCAGAGAAGCGGGTTTTTTAAAACTTTCTATGTTTCTAAAAGTTGGGGAAGGTGGTGTAACTGGCTCAGTAAGTCACAATCAAAGTTGGGATTTGGTTGGAAAAAGTCAGTGTACGGAGCACATGAGCAGACTGCAGGATAAAAGCCATGCTGAAGATAGTGTAATAACACGCCAGCTAACCATGTTTTAGGCAATACAGCCTGCACTGAGTTAAAGCTTGTTCCAAAATCAGAATTCATCAGGTACAAACTATTATCAGCAGGTCTGCATCTCCATCAGTAACTGTA
This sequence comes from Hippoglossus hippoglossus, assembly GCF_009819705.1. Taxonomy (NCBI): domain Eukaryota; kingdom Metazoa; phylum Chordata; class Actinopteri; order Pleuronectiformes; family Pleuronectidae; genus Hippoglossus; species Hippoglossus hippoglossus. The sequence goes on along the minus strand of NC_047159.1, from coordinate 22,322,375 downwards.
ATCAGTAAGTTACTAAGAGCACAGACTGTTTATAAAAGACACCACATCTCTGTCTGCTCCTTTAACATCCAGCGAATTCATGGACATACATGGACATACATGGACACAATAAATCGGACTATTGACAACATTACTCCAGGCTTACATGACTTATATATTCCAGTCATATCCATGTTATAATGAGCATAGAGCATAGTGTGATTATAGCTCAAATCAACATTACAGCCACTAGGTCATACGTCTGTCCCTTTGGAAAATATCACCATTGCGATGTTTTGCCAAAACACGCCTACCTAATGCAATGTTTGAATACTCCACGTCTTGATTTGATTATTGCTTATTCTGAGTATGACCTCATTCAGGTTAAGGTAATCAGAAAGTACTGTTTCAGACTATTATCTTAATCTGGTTCATATTTGGATATTGTTGTCAATATAAACGTATCTAATCAGACCACACCGGATGACATTTTGTTCTTACAGTTAAAAATATTTATTCCAATTCTATTTCAATACATTTGTTGTAATATCATGACATTATTTTAAGGTATCATCAACCCACATTTAAATTCTGTGTTAGCAGAGAACCTACCAGAGGCAGGAGAGGCTGCGGTTGCCATGGGACCAGAAGTGAGGGGGCTCTCGATGCAGAAGTGGGAAGTTGAGGTGGAGGGTTGAGGTTCCTCCTGAGTCGGATCACAAGGAGCCTTTGTGAGCATCACAGGCTCCACGGAGAGCGACATGTCTGAAGCTGGGACAGGAGCAGGACTGTGGGCTGGTCTCTCCACGTCTTAAGTACAGAAACGGGGGGGGGGGGGGTACTAGTGAGGCACAAGGTAGCTGAATAAAGGTGGTTGACCTGGACAAAATAAACCATCAATCTACTTACCATAACAAGGTTCTGAAATAGCTTGCTCCGTTTTGATTGAGTGGTAAACATAGGCGATGTCTACAGGGTGAATAGAGAGGACGTTGTCCAACTTAACTTCTTATGAATTCATATAAACCGTATTATTATTATCAAGGCAAAAAATATGAACAACTCACTTTGCTCTGGTTCACTTTTCCTATAGACAAAGTAGATGACATCACCGCTCTGTAGCATGTGAGTTTGCTTCTTCACCAGTTTGGACATGTTGATCACTGTGCCATTCGTGCTGCACACAAACAGAAGTGCAATCATGTGTCATTGTAAAGGTTTGTTGAGTTTGCTTCATGAAAGGACAAGTACACACCTGAACAGCTATACAAATACAAGCTCTCTTTCAAACATTTCAAGTATTTCTACACACAGTTTGATTAATTAGTGATCTGTTGGGGGGAGTTAACACATGATACATGCAACAATATCTGCACTGACCGTTTATGGGAAATGATGGGTAAACATTCAGTGTACACTACCTCATGTCTTCAAGCCACACCACGCCTGAGCTTTCATCTTGCACAATCTTGCAGTGCTCCCCTGACACCAGCTTGCTGGCTGGAAATGACAGAGAACATCCTGGCAACACAATAAAACACCATGAGAACACAGAATGGATTTTTGACAGGTACCTGAAGCTCTACAAGACAGGAGCTACTCAATGATGAGTATAGGGCCACTTTAAGGAGAACAAATCTGAGATACTACATGTAATACTTATCCTAAGTAAGGATAAGTATGAAATTGTGTCTACTCACACAGATTTGGAGGAAGTTGCCTCTTTTGTGGAGGAGGAAATGTGTTAATGGTCGCCTGTGAGATTATCTTTGGTTACATCTGCGTGATTTTCAAAGATATTTCACTATTTCTCGAGAAACAATGAGTGTGGTAATCAACATATTTGATTTAGAAGTATTGGAACGCTGGCGAGGTTCTCTTTGGCGCTCATTTCCTAAAAATGTTTCTTTCTTCATTCTTGAAATATTACGACTTTTTTTTCATTAAATTATGACTTAATTGTCATATATCAATACATTATTTTTTTAAATCAGAATATTTTTTTCTTCTGTATCTCGCTGTGAGTATAGTGGTACATAAATGTTTCCGTTAAAGATCATGACATGTTTTTATACTAATTTCTGTTTTCCCATCTCTGACCAAACGTCTCCATATCACTACATTGAAAATTCAACCTCATGCTACTAAGATTCACCTGAAAGCGTGTTGCGTCAGATTTCTTTTTACAGCCATGAATGCCCAGACATAGACTAACCAATTAAAACTAGTGCTTTGCAATGCAAACAAGTAGACCCCAAAAGCCCTCAACAAAGCAGACACAGGGGGAAATATAGGCCTAACCTTTTCTTAAGCAAAACCCATACAGAAAAAATCTACTTAATATTCCGCACACATGTTCTCAATGGACGCCTTTTGTTATCATCCCAAGGGGCCGTCTAAGTTTGGTGCACTAAAAAAGCTTTGTGTTTTCAAGGGGGAGGTTTTAAAGGCTCCAGACACTGACAGCAATGTCTGCACCACAGACAGGGTTGTCTTTTGTTAGGAGGTATACCACATTTTGAGCTTTTTTTTTAAAAGGATAGAATGTGAAATGTTTTATAATAAAACAAGATTCTTATTTATCTTTTTAGTTAATTCCATCATTCATTCCATCAAATGCACAAAGTAACTGACCCTTTTTCCTGCCAACTGTGCATTCCCTGTTGAACAGCAGCACCGTCTCACTGGAGTCCACTTTGACGAGCTTCCCCCATGGTCGTCCTCTCCCACAACTGTCCATCACCTGATGCTTTTGTTCCTGGAAGAAATGATGAGAAAAGGACGGTTTAAATAAACACTCCTTGATAATTATGTGCCCCTGTTTATATATGACGGCTGCAAAGAGAAAATGAAAGTAATCCTCAGCGCCATGTTTTGAAAGTGTTGGCCTTGCAAGATTGGCTCTGATGAATGATGCCAAACTGGCTACACAACTCTGACATTCAAAGTCAAAACAACATTTACACATTAAATGTTTACTAAATTTAAATCCTGAATCCATTCTAACCTTCTCTATTAGATTCATTACACTAAAATGTAATCAACATTATTGTTTAATGTTTCTTCAGCCAAAACAGATGGTCTAACTTTTTACATCTACATGGATTGTTATGAGTTTGGAATCGCTTTAAAAAATCAATTTCTAAAGGATATTTCATGCATAACGTGAGCCGAATTGGCGAGTGCACCTTAGGGATCCATAGACGATTATGAGCAAAGTTATTGAGCACATACACCGAGCACAACAAACAGGAATGCATACAACTAGGTGAGTTTCCAACGAGGTTTGGTAAAGATCCCTCTGAGGCACGATCTGCTAACGAGACGTCGCTAAGCTCGGGCTTCTCTGGGTTTACTAGCTCTCCAGCGTCAGTAGCGGACTTTACCGTGAGACCACCTGGTAAAACCCGCGCTCCTCCCTGCTGCCGGCCCTCAGTGGGGTCGACTGTTTCATCTCTAGTCATATTACAACAGTTATTGTCAACACGCGCAACTTCGCTCAGTAATAACACGAAGCTAACGCGAAAGCTAACATTAGCAACCCACCGTAGCTCGCAGCTAAGAGAACGCGTAGAGAAACCCCCGTTGACGTGACCACTCGCTCATGTGAGGAACTGTTCGTTTACCGTCACAGGACGAGTTAGTTGATGAGTTGGCTGAGAATGAAACAGCTTCGTGTCCTCATGTGCCAGAGAGACGCTCAGATGCACTTCCTGCCAGGGCTGACAATACGCATCAGCTGATGGAGGAGGGGCAGCGGAGCCTGCGGAGAAAAGTTCATGTCATGTCATCCTCCCAGCGGAAAACATGGCTCACACTCAAACTGAAACCACGACGTGTGTGAGGACATGTCTGCAGGCTCGAATGTCGGCTACCATCATTTTATTAATGCAGGGACATAACGAAAGTGAAACAGAGATTCACTGTTGGACTCTCACCTATGGGCAGAAATATGTGTCACTGGGAACTCAATCATGTATAACTTCATTTGAACTGCTCCACTTGAGTAAGTGAATTGGAATTTAGTTGGAGTGACAACATTTGAAATTGAATCGTTTAAACTATATTACAAAACTGAATCTGAAACACATCATTGTAAATGGGCTTTACCCAAACTGGGCAGTATGGTGGCCCTGAGGTGCAAATCACAACTGCAAATCACAAAACACAACAATTTTGTGATTAAAATTGTGATTAAAAGTCCATTTAATTCAATCCTTTGTGTTTTCAGGAAACATGAGTCATCTCCAGTTGAGGGAAATGCCACTATAAGCCCCAGAACTGTACAATCTGATCAGGTCAACAGCACATCACAGGGCCAACACACAGACATGTTCAATTCTCTCCTCTCAACTCTACCAGATGGCCTGTTGTTGGTTTCTTACTGTAAAGTCTGTTGTGATTTGGTGGGATACAAATCAAATTTGATTGAATCTGAAAATGTTAGCAAGAAATCACATGAATTCAAAACCCCCCAAAAAATCCAGGCTACACCTGTTAAAGTGAAAACAATAGTTGTGTAAAATAAATGTATTCAACAGCCAACAGCTCCCTGAAATCGCATTTCCCCAATTCTCTTTTAATTTAATACATTTAGGTGGGAATAAAGCAGTGGCAAGGTTTAGGTTGGCAGTCAGAAATAAAGAAAACTGTATTATTGATTTAATTTATCTCACCAAATAAGTAATTGAAAGCAAGCTGAACGGACAAATTAATTAATTAATCAATCAATTATCAATGAGATAAACCCCACTGAAAATAAGAGAAACAATTTTTTGACAAAAATTCATTCAACACATACTTTAACCTACCTTGTTTGGTCCATATCCCATCCACTATCTTGGGGAAGGCCCAGCCAGACACCAGGTGGCGATCAAGATGCTTTGGCTTCACTTTTGAAAGCTTTTAAAGCTGTCATGTCGTCCATCTTTATATACAGTCTGTGGTAGTTACCAATAAAGTGATTGATTTATGATGATGCAAATCACATTAAAGGTGTTTAGTTTTTAACTGGTTAGGATATGGTCTTATTTTAACATTGCTGCCTCTTTATGGCCTACAACAGCCGATGAGACAATCAGGAAGAAAATTGGATTTTTATATAAACTATTCTCGATGTCTGTGGTCGGGACTGATTACCCAGGAAGTCAGAGCAACGATTTACGATCCGTTTTAGCGGAATAATTGCAGCGTGAGTCACACATACGCAGAACTAGGAATGCTCGGCCCCGTACGTAGGCTGATGTGCGCACCCATGGCGTAGCTGCAATGCAGAAGCATGAATCAGCTTTAAAGGCTGTGAGCTGGGCTATGCGCTAGGCTAAAGGCTAAAGGCTAACCCGTATGTACCAGCACTTCCGAGTCTGTTCCTCGCCAACTCCACGTCTCTTACAAACAAGATGGATGAGATCAGAATGACAATTGCGATACATTACCTCAATGTTTATGACTTGTTCATAAAAAGAGAAAAGATCACACAAAGGTCCAATAATCTATACACTTTGTATTTCCTCTTTCCTCTCCCATTATTCATATGGCTCAGATTTATCTTCTGACTGTTTGGATTCAACTGTCCCTGTTTCAGTACCACAGGAATAAACTACCTCACAGTATAGAGTAGTTCAAACTAGCAGCACCTGTATGTCATACCCAGGGTTATGATTCATTGGGGCCCTTCTCCTGTGGAACAAGTGCTTTCACTTAATAATTACATATAGTTGTCGATAATACTTCTATTTATATTTTCTATTTATACATGAAGATTGATTGGAGATTGTGAAAGCAAGATCTTAACTTGTAATGAATCTCAGTATTTATTCCACCACTTCAGTCAGAGACCCTTCAATCAAAGAACGAACCATGTTTAACAAATGACCAGATTTCTCAAAGAAACAGAGCAGCAACACAAATTCTGTCAGCAGCACCAATGACCCGCTTCATACACATACTTTAGACAATGAAAAAGGTTGTAGCACATAAGCAGGTTGTGGTGGTGGATGGAGCCGCAGCAGTTTGACAAGGTTCAGATGAGTGTCTCAGCAGAGTAATAGGCCCAGTCCCAATGTCCTCCTTCAAAGACTTTGAGGCTTGTCCCTCAGGGCTCAGCACTGTCCCTCTGTGACAAAGTGTGTGAGGGCTTGGTTGCAGACTTTCTGAGCCCATGTATGCTCACCTTCTTTAATGGAATTACCCACAGTTCATAGCAAAATGAACACTTTGTGCTGTTTCATATCCAGAATGTATGTAGTTGCTTGTCCAATTATTTTTTTATTTTAGCATAATGATGCCAGATGTTATTTAAAAATGACAAATTAAGCTCTGTAATGCAAGAGTCACGGACATGGTGACGTCAGGCAGTTGGTCCCTCAAACACTTTGGCCCTGAAGAAAGTAAACAACATAAAATAAAAAGTCCCAAACATAGTATTTAAATATGGTGCATTGTGCTGTCCCACTTCTATTTATTTTACATTCTGAGTCCTTGCTGTCTTTAGGGTTTGAGTCCCGAGGGGACAGTGAGTCAGTCACATAATTGTACAATAGCCACACTGTTCACCTACAGAAATAAGACTGGATGTTACTGGTGAGATGATGAATGAGCCAATGATTAACTGATGCTGGTCAGCTAATGAACCTTAACTGTGCTTCAAGTGTTTACACAAAGTCATTTTGTAATTCATCCTGAATGTCAGTAGAGTTTTAAATGCAAATGTCATTCATATATCGACATGCTTTTATTTCAATATGTGTATGTGTGGAGTTGTAGCAATAATAACCGATATTTATTTTTCATACTAAATGCCTTCACCATGTCCACATAGAAAAGCCCGGTATAGCTCCAGTCTCTGCTCACATTGAAAAGGAATCACACAGCTGGCTTTGCTAGACCACTGACAATTTTGATATAGGATTTTACAGTCCAATTACAAGTGGGCTGATCTTTCTTGTTTAAGAAAGACCAACATGTCTCCCTAATAGAAAAAGCAAACGAGTTCTTAATGCAGGACTAATCTCAGCACCAGCCCCCACCTCTTCCCTGGCAGTACATTATTAATGGGCAGTGTGCAGGCTGGTGAGCACAGGGGCCTCTCCTCGCTAATGTGTTCATCCCTCATTGTTATGATGTGTTCTGAGGAAAACGCACACACACTCTGCCTTCACAGAGCTTCACACCTACACACACACACACACACCGGCACACAAAGGTGTGCCCTCCATGCAGAATATACTATTATGTTTTTAGTTGGCAGTCAGCGTGAGCCGTGAATCCTCCACAGATCCTCTGATAAGGTCACAACGGCAAATTGAATGCGGCTTATTGAATCCCACACCCACGCTGTCAATCAGCGTTTCCTAATTGGATCAAAGATTACTTGTGGCAGCTGTATAAAACATCAAACGTGTAATTAAATGAAATAATGAGAAAATAAACCTTAATGTTGCCAAGTGGGAATGAAGGCGAGCTGAGGAACGTGATTCCGCTGTGCTCTCTGAAATTATCTCTCTCCGGCGCAGGCTAATTGCTGGAGGATGTCCTCTTAACTGAGTGTGAAAAGCTGTGTCTAATTACTGCAACATTAATCAGGCATTAGCATGTTATCACAAGGTTAACTTATCAGGAGGGGCCCATGAGCAGCTGGAGGTGCCATTTACCCACGCTGCATTGGGCCAATTGGGCCACAAGGGGTAGTGCTTGTTCTTCCTATGAATCATTACTCGGTGAAGGCTAGAGATGATATCAAAGGACACCATGTTGGATTGGACTGAGCGAGCGTTGCGGTTTTGAGATTCCTCGGTGTCGAATGGGAATGACCAGAATCAATATCAGCCATTTCCTGCTCATTGTTGAGTTGAAATGGGAACAGTTCTCCTCGGGGGATTATAATTTTTAGGTTGTAATTTGTTAACATCTTTACCATACACTGTGTGAGGAATTACATGCACTGAGAGAATCTGCTAAATCAATGTCAAGCAATTGTGTGCTTGGTGGAGCAATTGAGTCCAATGTAATGAAGATTGACTGGAATATGAGAGCGTCCTAAATTACCCCACAAGTCAAATCTGAATACAGACAGAACATCAGACATCACCGATGGTTGAGAAATGTAAAGCGTAAACCAATCGTCTTCAGCTGATTGAATTTATAAAAGGCCTTATACAATGTGGAAATGCGTTTTTGTAAGAAAATTAATTAGTGTGTTTGGCTTATTTTTGTAGAATCACATGGGAAAAATGTGTTAGATACAAAAATACAAAGTTGCTCATGCATATTTGAGTGCATATTGCCTGCCAAATGACCTGCAAGTGTGTAGATTAAAGGTCGTTTCTGGCAGCAGGTTGGTCCTGTGCCCCGACTTCATTACCAGCAGCTCCGGAGCGGTCTCATCAGGATTCCAGCAGGGCAGAGAAGCCGTACCTCCAGCAGCCCTGCCAAAGGCGCTCATTTGTCAGAGAGGCATGGAGATCACAGGCCGACAAATCTCCCACGTCTCCCAGACTGTCAAGCTCTTTGCCTGCATATCAAAGACAAAAGAACAGAGCTGGAGAGCAAGAGAGCAGAGCAGCCATTCTATTTAAAGATGGTCAGCCGTTTAAACCCCCTGAGCGTGCCCTTTGAAAATGCCTATTAGCCTGGGTGAGAGAGATTACAAGCAAATAAAATTACATTCATTGTGATATTTGATTTCATAATACCCCCGGAATTATAATTACACCGCACTCACACTTTTCATTTAAAAACCATTCGGCGACGACAAAGAATAAGAGATGGGAATGAGCAGGTTGTGCATCTAGCGAGTGAGTGCACATTATCAGGCTTGTTTCACTAGAAGTAACAATAACGGGAGAAGAATGGAGGCACTAATAAGAATGTAATCAGCTGAGAGAGCAGGATTTAATGATATGGAACACAGGGCTTTATTTTCATATGTCAGTCTTTTGGTGCAACGACAGAAGGAAAAAGCAGAAATTGCCTTGTTGCGGGTGTTACCTTCCTCCCAGAGGCTGCAATATGGAAACAGATTTTATTTTTGAAAAGGCACACCTCTCACAAACCTACACAAGGCTTAACTCCCCCCCGAATCATATCTCAGGTCTGTCTGTCAGGGTTGCACCAAAAGCACAACGGTGTATTACAGGGGGAATGTGGGCATATGCTGTCTGGCTTAAACCAACAAGCAGAAGGGAAGAGATAAGAGGCATTCTTGGGCGGCACAGAAACGAGGAATGAGAAGGGCCAGCTTGATAGCAGTACTTGTTGTTCTGATGTGTTAAATAGCTGGCCTTCAACACTCCAATCAATCGCTGAGTGAGCCACTGTGTAGCCAAGGGTTGAGTGAGATAGCCAGATGGCTGCAGTCAATGGAGCTTTGCCGGGTTTCTTGTGTCACAAAGGGACGATCATGAATCCGGCCACACAGACTGGACAGAATACATGAAATATTGCAGACTGAGTGTTTTCCTAGGTTGATAAGCTCAAATAGATGTTGTTTCAAAATGTATCACTGATTAAAGCTTGCTGCTAATCAGCAACAGAATAATAACAAGTCGAGTCATCCCCAAAACATTCAACAACATAGTTGGCCTTGGGTGGCTCATTTTTTGTTTTGGCTTGCACGACGAGCTTGTCTGATGTGATAAGTATTACTGTAGATCTTACTGTGTGTAATGGTGCATACCAACCATTGTGTGGTACTCCAGCCATTTGACACAGGAAAACAGGCGGCAGCCAATATGCCAGCGTGTGCACACAAGAACGTCTGTGGGACAAGACAAGCATTTTTGAATTTTCTCCAAGACCTCCAGAGGCCTGTGTTGACTAATCTGCAAACAATCCGCTCTGCAAGCCCCATTGCAAGTGGAAGAACAAGCCCCTTAAGCTGTGACATTAACAAACACAGCGAGATAAGATAGGGTTTGTTATCTTGGTGCAACTCCTGCCCAGATAGGAGATAAGAGCCATTCAAAGCATGTTTGCTGCCAGACAAATTTCCAAAGGAGCATGGGAGGCAGGCAAAGCCAGGCGTGGAATGCTGAGAAGCCCCACTTAAGCCAGTCTCATGAAGAATATGATCCCCCTGCCCTTTTCCACCTTATCATAGCCTCATTTGGCATTTTTGTAACCGACCGTTATAACTTGTTGATGACATGAACACACTCAGACTGTGCTGAAAGAAGAAATAAGAATCCAAAATGCATCAAAGATCGACCTGCGTACATTGTACTACACTATACTATAATACAACATAATTTCATCAACAAATAACGGCAGCTTTAGAGTATTAGAACATTTGCTTGATTATTTCATATATTATTAAAATGTTTGGAAGCTTCAAACTATCGTTAAGTTTCCTAATGCCACACTGACTGACAAATTATTTCCAGATAAATATCATTTGAATCAACAGACTGAATAGCATCACTCAGATTTATGATAGTTGCTACTAAGAAACCTGGATGCTGACATTACTCCGAATGTGTTGCTTAAAGAGCATATTTAACATGTCTATGAATTGAATGAGATCAATGAAATGTGTGTGGGATTTAGTGGTATCTAGTGGTGACGTTGCAGAGTGCAACCACCTGACAACCTGAGAAACTCAAGCTGCTTTCAGACATGCACTGAACTCTGCAGTCTCTCCGTATTGTCTCCGGAGGAGTGTGTGAACACAATTGTCTGAGTGAGATGCTCCGCAGTCTCTGGAGACTTTCTCTACGCAGCAGAGTTAATACTCCACTTCCTGTTTGCTGCACCCGGCTGCTCCACCTCTCGCCTGAATAAAGTGGATGATTTGTTGCTGTTGTGAACGCAGCTGCGCAGAAAACCTCCTGCTGTGTTGTGCATGTGTGAAAAGCAAACTGTGGGTAAACTGTCGCCAATTCTCCAAATTTTACCTGCAGATTACATTAGCCTACGGTTGTAGGCTAATGTAATAATGCAATTCTGGGCCACTGTAGAAACATGGAGAACATGCTCCCTGTAAACATAAAGGATACATGCTAAGCTAACAAAAAGACAACAATTCTTGGTACCAGTGACCTTCTAAGTGCCTCCCCATTGATCATCACTGTCTTCTATCTAATCCTGAACAACCTCAAGTTTGCAAAACTTTGTACTTTAGGAATGTCGTTCACTGTCGGCAATTGTAACAAGGAATATTTCATCACTTTTTTTACATTGTGCGAGTTACAATTGATCACTAGACTATTTCTGTCACTAAAGCAAGTGACAGAAATGACTCAACATAAAATATACTCATCATAACCAGCATTATTAAATAAGTCTTAGTATTAAAATGCTAACTTTAACAAGCCTGCTAACTAAGAGAGTAGCCACTCACATTAAAGAAAAACAAATAAGCTCTAAAACCATTACAAGCCAAGGCATTTATTGAGCTGAAGCTAACTTTAGCTAGCTGGACATTGGTTGAGTTAGCTTTGTACGTGATGATTTATGTGTGCATATGTTTTTTTCACTTAACTGAAATAAGTTTATCCTGCTGGTCCAGGGCTTGGGAACAACTGTCTTTGATTATACTTGTTGTGGTGCAAAGAGATTTCATATATGAACTCATGCAGAATCCTTTAGATGCTAACTGAAATGTGCCCACAGCTAAATCCAGTGTCTGGGCTGTTTCTGCTTTAGATGACTGGTGGTCTCAAAGCCCGGCTCTGTGGGAACCAACAGTGTAATATTAGGGCTTTGTTTTCAGTAGAAGGACAGCACGGTTTTATGTGGAAAGATAGAATGTTTTATTTTTACATGTCTTATTAATTCATAGGCTGTTAAACAACCTTTTTGTCAATTTCATAATTTCACATTGGAAAGGAAATCCTTACACATGGACGCCAAGAAATAGGTATTGCGTCTCTGCCAGCGTCGAACTGAATAAATGCTTATGAATATGCCCACACCACCAGAGGGGATGGACTAAATCGTAATTCTCATTCTGCGGCTTGGAAAAACTTCCTCCTTCCCCGGTGCCAAGCAGCTCTGAGGCGATCCCAGTGATGAGCCAGGGAACACTCTGCTAACTGAGCTCTGGAGAAATACGGTCACGGCAAGATCCATATTCAAATAAACTTCATTCTTGGCCCGTGCACACAAGCCATGTTGTCACCAGCTGGCAGTGCCTCTCACCACCCCTTCAAATACTGAGCCACTTTTGATTAACGTCTCTACGGCTAATCATGTGCATTAGCTGTGCCAAATTGGACGAGGCACGTATGGCCTCCATTTGCCTTGAAATCTCTCTCTTTTTTTCAACCCATTCGAAGCATTTGAGTGCTTCCCTTTACCCCACCCACCCCCCGCCCCTAATTCTTCTCTTGTCTCGTGCCCATACATAGAACAGAGAGGGTGGTGTGGCGGCACGGTGCCATCCTGTGGGTCCCTGAATGAGAGGCCTATCGCTGCCAGATGCACCCAGCTGCATAAATGTTATTCATTTTTTATGGCTTGTGTACATAATATGGCCAGTGTGGGAGATTGTGAGGTTCCACTAAAGACTGGAAAAATCCTCAAAATTGAATCAAAGTGGAAAACTTATTTTGGCTGGTGGCTGTTCTGGACCTTCTCCTTTTCCACCTCCCTTAATTCTCTCCTACTCCTCCCTGTCTCACACCACACTCTCTGAGGTTCCTCTGTGAGTGATTTACAGTATATTCCTTCTCCTAGGCTGCATTGGCAGGTCTCCTTGCACAGCCGTAGTGGTGGTGGTGTGAGACAGCCAGCATATTTGTCATGGATCCAGAGGTGCAAAGACATTAGACAGCACTTTGTCACCAGGGTCTGGAATTCACACCATTTGGCTGTTTCCAAGTCAGCTCCTTAACCGCTGACTGGCCTGGTTTTTGTCAGCTGCCGCTCTGTTGACATTGAGGGCTAAAAAAAGATGGCAACATGGAAGGATGTATGCCGTTAGCCTTTTTAGGTGGTCAAAACAACACGCAGTCTACAAAGAGCGCTGTGACAGGGATCCAGTGCCAAAGCCCTTGACTTGGAGCTCTCTCCCTCAGTTCACAGTTCAGATATAGTTTAGAGGTTTAGAAGGGCTCTCGTCAGGGTTTGCTACTCCCCGCAGAGAGATGGGCTTGAACTCCACACAGCGCCACAGTCTCCCAAATCACCAGGCCCAGCGGAGGCCCCAGCAATCTAAATGTGATAGTGTCGGGGGCCTCCCGTCTCATTACCAATCTCCATTTCAAAACAGCCTTCTACTGGGAACTAATGCATTAGCTCTCGTTGGGGGAAAAGTCTAGGGAGCCACTACATAGCGGCTCCAAAACGCTTTCATACATGTTTTATCAGCGGGGGAAGAGAGAGCAAGAGAGAAAAGGAGCTTGGACCTAACCATTCATTTGTTGCCCATCTTATTAGCTTGGCGCTGTGTTATTAGCAGCCATTGTGCTCTATAAAAGCCCCTTAGGCTTGTTCCAATGTTCGCTGAATCTGGGGTGAGCTCTGTGCCAAGCGCTTTTTGGAAGTATTTGAGAGCATGAAAATTCAATCCTGAACCCTCAGCGCTGAGTTTTCTCACAGATAAATGAAGAGGATTAGCAGAACAATAAAACAATGTCAACCTCAGATACCACCGTATCCTATTAATTGGGATTATAGAGGAGAAATGTGTAAAAAAACCACAATCTTGTATCACAGTCGCTTCTTTGTGACAAGCTGTTACATGAAGCCCTGTCAAAGTAACAATATTTCATCCAACATGAAATGCGTATTAAAAAAAGAATGAGTAAATATAGAAAATCATACACAATGCCAGCGGAAAAAAAGAAAAAAAAATCCTGAACATGAAGAATAGCCCTGGAAAAGAGCTGACAATTGCAGTCACTGTAATAACCCACCTTGGGTTGGATATGCTAGACAATGTGTCAATTGATTCCCATCTGATGATGGACTGTGTGTTGAAATAAATTGACCTCGCCAGACGATGAGTGAAATTGATGGAGCTTTTCATCTCCGGAGGGCCGTTCCACACTCCACCGTAAAATGGATAGAGCACAAGGCACAGTGATTGAGTCGGGGGGGAAATGTAAGGTGTGTGTTCTTCTCCTACCAATGCTTGTTTGGTAAATAATAGTTACAGGAAAAATCACTATGCAGTAACTACAGGGGTTAAGTACCTTTTGTTGACTAGATGATTAGGTCTAAAAGCACACAGCCATAAAGTGAGGCTGGCCGCTGACAGATGCTACCCGTTGGAGGAATACGAGGCTCAATTACCGGGGGGCTAAATTGAAAGTGATAGTGATTTAAGTCTTCCCAATACGCCAGCCCCATTCTGGAAAACAGTCTTTTTGAGAAGCCCTTAAAAAAAAAGCCAGCTGGAGTGTGTGAGACAGAGGCGTGCCATTGATTTTCAGTAACATCCCCTAATGACCTGGCCACGGTTTGATCCACGCTGTTATTATGGCCTGATACCGCGGGACAGGATTGGTGGGTCTCACAGCATACAGCAGCGAGATGAGTAGTTGGGGCATTATCAAGATGAATTGGCCGTCTCTGGACAGGCGGCAGGCATAGCCGAGGTCTTGTCAATATTAGGACGGGGCTCCTCAGGGCGCCCTCCGTGGCCCACACCAGAGCGCCTTCCGGCCTCATTAGACAAGCAGATGAGTGTTGTGCATGAGGAGAGGAGGCGTACGAGAGGGGAGAGGAGCCTCCCCTCACCACCCGATAGCCTGCCTCCAAGGCATTGCTCCTCTTAATGAGTCCAGACCACGGGTCAATATGCCACTGGGCTGCCAGTCAATACCGGTTACCTGCAACACAAACACTCAAAACCTGCTTTCATACAAAATCAATGTCCTATTAGTCCCTCCCTGTATTGCCTTGGCCAAGTCTCATCGATCCCCTCTGAGAGCTCTGCAGCCCATGTATGACAGATTATGGTCAAATGATCTGATAGCTTAGGCTACTCTGCCGGCCAACTCTGTTGCCTTTATGATTTCAAAGTAATAGCTTGATATCAGATGAGCAAATACTCTAAAAACTGAAAAATGAGGCACAAGCATTATTGGCAAACCCATCAACCCAACATCAACATTCCACTCAGTAGGTTTGGCTTACTGACAAATTCAGTTCTTGGGAGTCAGCACTGACAATGAGTACCAGAATTAAAGACAGGCAAATGTATGACATTAGGTCCAAACTTTATTCCGTACATTTTAAACCATGAATGTTCATTTTCATTTTTTGCAGGCCTAAAACTCTACTTGCTTTGTATACAACAGTCTAAGAAAAACAACTGCACAACACCACAAGGTTGACAGAGAAAGTCCTTTTGCCGCCCACTAAAAAGTGTCCTTCTTTTCTGTCCGGGGCTGGTCCAGTTTGTGACTTGGAAGTCTTTCAATAATTCGTCATTATTTCATTGGTAAATATAAACACATGTTAATCCAAGTTTCTCTAGGTATCCTCCACTATCGTCCGCTCCCTCCAGGTGATCTCTTCATTAGGGTGCTGTGTGCTGCTTTGCATAGATTGCAGATGATCCTTGTAGGCCCCCTTGCAACACCCTCCTGTCGTACTTCCCATCCATTGGCCAGGCTTGTCTGTCACCATGATATTCAATGGGGAAATGATTCCCCCATGTTTCATTTAATTTTGTTTTTCTAGAAATGGTTAAAAAGCCTAATAAATTTACACGGTAATTTTGCAGCGAAGGAATATCAACAAGATATTTACATCAGTTTTCTTTACAGAGACTGAACGAAGACCTCATAATATATATTTATCTGCATATCTCAAAGGCAAAACAAATGAACAAAATTCGGTAATGTAACATTGTACATTGTCATCATTGAGGATATCCTGGTACCATGAGGTTAAATTACTGAGGGTTGAAACCAAAATCCAGTCTTTACAGTGGGTCATAATGGATATGTCTCACAATCAACTGGGATAAATATTGTAAAAGGTGTGACTTATGCACAAAATACATAAAATTCATAGAAATGATATCTATACATGGAACAAGGATAGGAAATGTACAAACTCATTTCAGGACCTCTCTTTTCGCACAAAGCTGAAAAAGATATTGGATTAATATATTAATAATTATCAAATATTTAAGTCGGATATAAACATACACATATTTGTGTTCTCTGCCGACATTATTGAGCCTCCAGTCCGTTAAAAGTAAAGTCATGGCATGTGCTTGATCGGCCCTACACACCTTTACTTTTACTTTACAATCATACCCTTTCCCTTAGGGAGTTTTGCTCTCCTCTGGTGAAGAGCAGTGCATTTTGTTCACAAGAGGATTTCAGATTAGGGGAGTGGGGTTTCTTGAGTGCGTCTAGTAAGACTTTGTGCACGTTTCTAAGAAGCTACCGAGCCTCTACCTCTTTGGGGTTGCGAGATGGGGAGTAGTCCCGTGGGTCCTGTGTGTTGGTTAGGGGGGTAGTCCTCCTGGGTGAGGCTGGCCTGGCACTGCCGGCTGGCACAAGGGGTGGGGGTGCACTGAGTGCGGCAGTCGGGGGTGTTCTGTTAAGAGGGCCGTTGTGTCCTGTGGAGGGGCTGAGTCTAGGGTAGGGCATGCCGCCGAGGTGGGGCATAAAGGGGGGCATGTGGGGTAGATGGCCCTCCATGGGGGACTGGTGCAGCTGATGGAGGCGTGCTCTGTCCAGCTCCTCCCGCAGGTGGAGGCGCTCTCGCTCCTCCGCCTGCTGCCTCATTCTCTCGTGCTCCCTGCGCACCTCCATCAGGTGCTCGTGGTGAGAGTAGTCATGAGCCTCCCTCTCGCGGTAGGCCCGTTCCTGTTCGTACATGCTAGGGAAGCGATGTCCTTGCTCTGCCCTGAGCTGGAAGTCCATGCGCCGCTGCAGGTCCAGGCTGCGGTAGGCCTCTCTAAGAGGGTCCCAAGGGAAGGCCTGGTGAGGCAAGCGCTCTCTACCTGCCAGAGGGCTCACACCCATAAAGGGAGCCATACGAGCCCGGTCTAGCACGTTGAGACTGCCCATCTGGGGCATGGCACTCATGGACAGGGGCAGAGAGTGTGCCATGGGGACACCGTGCAGCCCAGGTCCTGGGATGTCACTGCCACGCTGTGAGGGAAGAGTCTGCTGAGACAAAGGTGGGTGGTGGTGGTGCGGGTTCATATGTTGGCCCATGGGAACAGAAAGACTTTGGGCTGGTGGGTGGGGGGCCGGCTCAGAGCTCACCACCATGACCTCCTGCTCCTCCTTCCTCTCCTCCTTAATCTTCATGTCATTTTTCACCTTGTGGAGGAGGTCTGCAGGTGGGGGCTCTTTCTTCTCGCTGTCCTTGAGTGTAGGTGGGGGCCCACCTACCATCTTCAAGTTCTGCTCGTTGATCATTGCCTTGGAGTATGGAGAAGGAGAACGTTGACAAGGTTTGATGGAGTCTTCTGAGGTTCTCCTCTCCAGCATCTCCTTCCCAGGGGAGCGGCTCTCTTTCACCTTCACGTCCGACTCTCTGTGGCGCTCCAGCAGCTCCTTCTCCGCCTCACGAACCCGGTCTACGCTGCCGCTGTGATGCCGTCCCGAGTCACTGGAGTTCTGGCTGTTTGAGCGAATCAAGTTGCTGATCTGGTAGCCGACTGGTGCAGAGGCTGGAGATGAGCGGTTGGAGTGTCGGTTGCGATCCACAGAATCCCTGTAATGACAATATAAGACAATTCTGTTGGTGCTAGTTAAAACAAGTATCATGTAGAGGGGTTGCATGTAGGTTACCATGCTCTAATCTTCCTGTGTTCATGGTTTAAGCCTTAATTCTGATAGAAACTCTTGTGTGCTGCTTCTAAATTATCCACGGAGATCCTTCCAATTAATTTTTGACCGATAGCTTCCCTCATAGCTTAATTTTTCCTGTTTGATTTGTGTCTTCCGATTGGATGCATTTTAATTCAGTTTCCAAGGATATTACTAATGCCAGAGGAGTTGTTTCCTTCTTGGGGGAAGCATATAATACTTTGAAATAACACACTGAAGTGAAATTGTAGATACATTTTTTTTTAATAATTGCTCTTTTGGAGAAATAATAATAATTTTTACTGACTCATTTGAAAGCTGAAATCCTATAAATAATTCTAAAAAAGCTGAAAGACCATAAACTCACCTGTCTTTATCCTTCTCCTCTTTGCCGATGGACGAGTCTCTTTTCTCTCTTTCCCTCTCCCGCTCCCTCTCTCTTTCCCGCTCCCGCTCTCGCTCTCTTTCGTGGCTGTTGGCCGAGTTGCTCCTCTCGGTGTCTGCGGTCTTGGGCCACTGCGGTGGGGTGGGGAACGAAGGCGGGGTGCGTCGAAGTCTGTTCCAGGTGTCGTGGTGGGGGCTGCCAAACGTGGGCAGTCCTCCCGGCCCCTCCTTGGTGCCAAACATACTGTTGGACCCTGGAGAGAAAGGGGAGACAGGCGTGGGACCCACTGTAAGTTAATTGGGCACAAAACCTTCTTGAGGACACATAAGATGAGAAAGACTCAACAAAAGCTGCTTTTGTCTTTGTCTCTGGAGGTTCTCTCACTGACGCTGTTTGAAAGAGTTAGAGGTTAATGGCTCCCCCCACCAGTGGAAAGAAAATACTTCATTTGCTTTTGGACTAAAGGGCTTCTCCCCCCCTCCCCTTTTTGCACGGGATGAAAAGGGGAGACTCACTTGCCCTCTGGAGTTGAGGGCTGTGAAAAGCCAAAGGGAGACCTTAGCATTCCACGGCATGTCTATTTCAATCACATCCATTTTCACAACAGGAGTTGGCACACAAAAATAGAAGCGGGAGAGAAAGGCACAGAGAGGAGGATGCATGGGGAAAAGAGAAAGCCCTCCACGGTGGTGCAGAAGGGGCTTGTCAAATAATTAATAGATGAATTGCCACCAAACGACAGACCTGAGAGTGCCTGTTGGCAGTAGTGCAGCCAGATTAAAGCCAGGCTGTTGGGGACATGGTTGGTGGATGAAGTGGAGGCAGGGAGGAGGTCTGCTGTGGTGTGTTGTGCTGCCTTGTTGGGCCTCGCTGGGCTAGGGGCTGCTTTGCCACAGAAACTAGAGCTAAGTGTCTTAATTTTTTCTTTCCTCCCCTCCTGGGCTCTCCCTGTGGTCTAACTCTGTCCTGCTCTGTTATGCCACTGTCCACAGGGGCCAGACTGAAGGGGGGAGCGGTGGAGGAGGAGAGGGGGCCAGCGCTTACCAAGCGAGGGGTTGCCTAATCCTCCGAAGGCACTGCTTGAAAGGTTGCCGAGGCCGCCAAAGGAACTGGAGCGACTGAAAGGATCTGCAAAATGCCAAACAGGGATTAGCAAAAGGGGGGTGGCTGGCTAGCAGTGCTCACCCCAACACCAGCCCATTCCACTCGGCTTTTCTCTTACAAGCGAGCTGTGGTTTTTTTTAGCGCTGCCACCCTAGCTCCCTGCCTGATAATCCTGCCAGGCCGTCTCGATGCTGGGTTCACTGCCCCTAACCGGAGTGCAGCGTCTCTGACCCTGCTGGGTGCAAGTGCAACAACATTGCTTGATGGGGAAATTAGTTTTGAGTTGTTGGAGCAGATCTGAAAATGGACTGTGGTAGGGCAGGGGAATATGAAGCTGTGAAAATGAGGCTAGACAGAGTGTAATGAGTTAACTGGAGAAACGGTGTCTGATGGGATCAACTGGTGCAAAGCCCAGACTCCACAGAGATATAGTAACCGGAATATCAACCCTGAGAAGTCAGTAAACAACATTCATCAACTAATAATTTGCCGTGCTGTTTTAACTAAGCAAAAATCCTTCAGGAAATGCAGACGGTATCAGCAGATTAGGGTTTAAGGATTTTCATCTGTGGGGCTTGTTAATGTATCAGGACAGACAACAATTGAGAAATCTCCTCTGCCTCACGCGTGAATTCCCCGGACAGGAAAATGTTGTTTGCCAAGTCTTCCTCCTCTGTGCACCGTGCATTCATGGGCACAAAATGGATTGACTCAAGGGCTTATTTCATGAAATCAACTTGCCACTCTGAATCCAAACAGGGTCTCAGTGATTGAGTCGTGGTGAATACATGAATGGCTACAAATAATTCCATGCATAAATAAATACAGCAACATTAACTTTGAATTACAAACTTTGCAAGCCAATAGAAAATCAAAATAAGTATCATCTATGCAGCTGCACCGAGTTCAGTTTCCCCCAAACAAATGAGGGGTGTGGAATACAGCTGAAGATTCAACCCTTGGCTCGCTGTCTTTTTAATAGGAGTTATTTAAGGCTACGTTATGAATCATAGTGTCCGATTATATGATGGCTACTGCGGCAGCCGACTGACGGCACTGGCCAACTGGATTCCACATTAACCCTCGAATGAATCTGAGGTCAAAATTGGAAATATCTTGGTTTCACGTTACACCCCAGTGGCTTGTAATGGTTTTTAAAACAAGAGTGGTGCAAGGGAGACAGAGTGAGTAAGTGAGTGAGAGAAAGAGCGAAAGGGGGGGATACATGTATCACAAAATGTTAAAACGTGGGGTTACTTACACTTACCTGCCAAATGGCTAGGAGGCAGGAAGCCGCTGGGATGTGGGGCGTGGCCATAGGGGGAAGGAGCTGGGTGGCCAGAGCCTATCAGAGGAGGAGAACAGCATTATTAGGATCCAATCAGGCATTCAGGCACGGAGGAACTAAATGTATTTTCCACAACGACAATCTCAGCTCTGACCCCTGTGATAGAGGTATTTTTCTTCCTGCAACAGCATCACTAACGTGTTGGATATACCATACTAGATGAGATAGACACAGCTGAGTAATGATAATTCATATTTTGACTTTATTGCAGCTGTTGCATGTCAGTGAGCGATGCTATAGCTAGAGCTGCTTATTGGGGTCACTTGCCAGAAGCTCGCATCTCTCACAAAACGCTGTTACCATCATCACCCACATTCCATGAATGGTTAATGAAAGAACCAATTAGAGGAGTGTCTCCTACACACCACTGCATAATTACCAGTCAAAGGCTGTTCGCCTCTCTGTTGCCCTTCAACGCAGGGCAAATCAGTCAATTACCTAACCGAGAGTCATCCATATTCATTTCTGACTTTACTGGCAAAACATTTGCTACAAAGCTGCTACAATTAAGTGAACATTATACAAGAGGAGGGGTTGGGGGGTGATGCCATTTTGTTACAACGGTGGAGGAACGATTTCGACATGTGGCTATAAATGCTCATCTCCATAAAGACAGAAACGGTGTTGGATGGATCGCAGAATAGAATAATTTGAGTGTTTTTAATGATTTGTCTTGGAAGGTTCATCGCCCTTGCATTGGATGCTGAGAGACCCCACTGACCTGTGGTAGAGAAAAGGGGTCGCGCCAGGTCATGGGGGTACGGGAGCCCTGGAAAGACGCCTGGACCTGGGGGTCGACTGAAGAGGTCCAGCTTCCCATTCATGTCGAGTTTGTGAGGATCCAGCTGCATTTGCTATAGTCAAGAGAGGAAGAGAAAGGGAGATGGAGACATACAAAGGAAATTAGGTCGGTAGGCAACAGTACCAAACATTTCCAACAACAGAGTGAGAGGGATTTATGCTCAGCTACGCTGGGTGAGAGATCAGAGGAAGACAGATACATCAACAATGGCTCCATGTCTCCAATTCTGGCCAACTGTGTTATAACAAATATATGTAAGCTGATTAGGGACACTAAATCCTTGCTAACGGGCATTCAGAGCCCGAGAAGAGCTGACACCACAGGGCCAGTGGCATTAGCAGAGGATCTCCATGGCGAGGCCACACTATCCTCGGTCAGTGAGAGGAGAATTTCCACACAAGCTTTATTTTTGTCTGTGCTCACATGTTGCATTTTTGTCAACACATATTAATTCAATTGTCACTCACTGGTGCAAATGTGATGGTTTATGATCTGCCCCTTTCTCTTTAGGTGGAGTGAGCCATGCACAGAACGTTTAATGAGCTTTAGGGAAAACTTAACAAGAGGAGACAGCATTTTTCTTGGATTTTGTGTCGTTATTAACTTTAACAGCATTCTGTTCCTTTTTCTGCCATCTGACTTTTCCCAGCAACATGATCTTTCTGAATCCAGTAACACGATTATATTATTTAACAGGTAAAGATCCAACTGTGACATGATAAGACCTATCTGTAAGAATGTTATTTGGGGCATTATTTCCTTAACAATATAATGTATCTGGGTTTACATGACAGCAAGACTCCTGAAAGACATCAATATGCATCTCACGCACCTTCATTTTCTGCTGGTGGTGGTAGATCTGCCATGCGATCTGGACATGCACTGCACACCACTTGCCAGGTTTCTAAAAATTTAGAGAGAGACTGAGGTTAGCCTGCTGGCTTTGATACGGGGAGCTAAAAGTGGATTCTGGCAACACGATTTTTCTGGCCAAACTACAAAGTGGGAACTCATCCGAATTTTCAACCAGGCAACGGATTAAGAAAATCTAACCCTGACTTTAACCCAATCGAGACCTCGAATCTAACTGTAAGTGCAGCTGCAACACGCTGCAGAAATTTGAGTGAATGAAGAATTTGCAGTGTTGAGACTTTGTGGCCTGGCCAGAGAGATGACAAGTTACACAAAAGATACACATGGCAACAACTTACCCTAACAGATGTCCTGAATGGATCTGTTATCTGTGTGAATAAACAGACGACCATTACCATCATCAATAAATAATAACACCTGGATAAATGCGTTTATAGGTAGGCACGAGGAGAAGTGTCTCAAAAAGGTGATAATGCAGAGACATGCATTCACATCTCTTTGAGACACATGCTGCAGTGTACATGTGCGGCTTTCACTGGGAGGGACAGAGCAACAGGAGCCTGGTTGGGACGCGATCGGCCTCGTGCTTACCCGTGGATCCTTGTGTAGGAGTGTGTGAGGTACTGCTCCAGGACGTGCGGCTACGTCGATGGAATTAGATGCCTGACAGAGAGAGAGACAGAGAGACAAAGACATACATGGTGATCAAGGGGATCTACTGTCGTTAACACATTTATAGAATATTTAGATCCCTGTTACATAGCTACTCTATGCAGAATAATTCAAAGACAGTACGTTGACCTCATAGAATAACCCTCAAACAGGGGTCTGGCATCCTAAAGGCTATTTTCTTTCCATGTAAATAAGAATAAGTAACATAAGGACTAAACCTTGTGTCCATGTTCTGCCAGTAACTCTTCGATCCTTCAGCTAGAGATGACAGCATCACTGTAACCTTATATCCTTCCTCAGCAGCACTACAGCTACTATATAGCTGATAAAACAGGAGTGATGCTGCAGGCGCTGAGCCGCGTCAGAGTAACGCACCTCGTCTTTAACTCGCTGGGGCACAAGTGCTTAGATCAGCCTTATTAATCCTTCCCTATATCAGAGACTGGAAGGATCCAGCAGGGTGACCAGCCCCCACAAACAAACACACATCCCAAGCTCCTTTCCAAGATTACTTAGCAGGGTCTTTAGACACATAAGATGGTTCCTTGAGCCACCTGGAAGGGCCTGCCACAAAAGGGCCCCTCCATGACAAAGTCCGCTGGGAATAGGGCCAGCGGATTTAGGGCAGCTTTGATTAGTGGCTTACACCGGGTCACAGCCGCTGGGCATCTGCCAGACGGACTAACACCCTCATTCTCCTTCCCATCCCTCACGTCCCTAACTCTCCTGCATCGTCTCTCCTTTGCTCTCCTGAACAGATTTTTGCCTTCCTATCCCTGACATGGCAAATGTCAGAGCTCGGGTCATCACACACTCTGACCCTGGTTCAGGTCCAGTCAAGTCTGACAGTGTATTATCATAACAGATTAAAATGTGATGAGGTAAGGGTTATTAGAATCCTGTTTGATATCTTCAGCAAAGAAAGCTCTGCTGCTTTGTCACATTCACGACAGTATATCTCTTATCAACAAATCTAATGTAATGTAAATATTCATTCTGCATGAATATAACGTTTTTTATTTGCCATTTCTTTTATTAATATATTCTTCAAGGATATTTCTTTAATGAAACACATATAGAGCATACTTGCAGAGCATACTTGCACATTCTGCTTTTTCATCAAAAACTACAGCACCATGTTTCTGGTTACATTTGTGCTTACCATCCATAATAGTGGCTTCTGTGTTTGGTGAGAAAAAAAACTACAGAAGTTGGCTCAGAGAGCCACATGGCTTAGAGCTACTGACACAGTGTATGTTACTACACATCTGATTAAAAACTTCAGAGTGTGCAGAGTCTATTTATTATCCCTTTCATTAATTTCCTTCAGTGAGTGTGTGAAGACATTTTGACTCATGCAAAATCTTGGCACTCTTTATATACAGCAGGGCATTTAAACAGCTTTTTTAAACTGACAAAAGTTGACTTATCCTTGCGTGCACAAAAAAGTAAACTTGCATCTTAACATTGTGGTTTTGCCTTTGGTGTGCTATCAGTGAGCTGTTGTTTTAATGGTGTACAAGCCCATGCAACTTTAAACTGTTTGTAGATCATGGGTTGAGGGTGGGGACGTGGGGCTGACCTTGGGCTGGAAGGCTCCTTGCAGCGAGCTGAAGGGTCCTGAGTGTGGGAGCAGCGGGGGCATGCCTGGCATGGTGGGGGGGTAGGAGGGGAAGAACTGGGGAGAAAAGGGGGGAGGATGGGAAACACAGAAAGACACAAAACAAAATCATACAGAGATACGTACAAGGACTCAAGCGTATGCACACACACACACAAAACCACAGCCCCGATAAATGCTGTCATGGCAACATTCAAATATGTCAAATATTTGATTTGCCAAATGCAAATATGAAAAAAGAAATATTTGAATAACAAAGAGAGACTCACGTTTGAATGTCTGATGAATGGATTGTCCAGTTTGGGGGCGTATTTGTCGAACTGGAAGAGAAGACAAGAGAGAAAAGAATTACAAAACATGCCGTACCTAAATCCTTCATGCAAAAGCCTTTTTAAATAAAACATCTCATTATTTTTACATCATGAAAACATAACATGTGATCAACATCTGTAACTGGTAATAAGCAGGATTTTGATCCAGAGTAATAAGCCCTGGAGTAAAGCAGCTGGCTCGCACTGGTCATGGGTTTACTTAAACTGCATGGTCAGATAGGCAGTTAAATTACTAACAATACAGCCGCTTTAGTAGACTGCCAAGATGAAGGCAGCCTGCATCATTTTCCAATTGAGCATACAGAGGTTGGGCGTGGAGGCCCAGCTTTGGGAATCAGACCATTTTAAAACCAGACCAGTTGTTTCTATTCACTGGAAAATTGGTAGAAATGTGAATCTAATTGCCTTTGACGGCAACGTTTTTTTTGCAACTACAAATCCCCCATAGTATAACTGGGAGGGGAGTACATGGAGACATATAGCTTGAATTGGGTGTTAGAAAACCAGACTTCTAAAGCGATTTAGTCAGGAAAACAGGCCAATTCTCTGAGCATAAAATCATGGAAATAATATATGGAACCTCTTGTGTGAACAGTCCGTCTTTTTACGACTGAAACCGAATCAACTAGATGTAATTTGCAATGGTTAGGGGCTAATTCAGGACAGATCAGCATGAAACTGATATAACTTTAAAACGCTGAACTGATGTGAGGAAACCGATCCTGTGGCGGGCCTTATGCCTACCAGAATAATCTTAATTAGAATTTGCCAGATAAAAAGCAGTGTTGTTTGATGAAAAGAAGGTTTATGATCATATGGGAATCTAGTCAGTAAACTGAGAAGCAGAGTAGGGAGAGGCAGAACGGAGAATGTTTCTCTGTGTATGAATAGGAGCCTTGTAAGTCTGTTCACTGGCTCTCTATTTTGAAACAGGCTAATTACAAGTGACAGTAACTTATTCCTATTCCGCAAATTCGCAAACCATTTGCAGGTACTTTTTGCGAGTGTTTTCACAAAGCTCTCTTGGCAGGCGCAGACGTTTTTTGGGGTTTACATAAAACAAGAAAATGAGTGGGTATGAATCAGAGTTTCTGTGTGGAGCGTGTGCAGCGACACGGGTGGTTGAAGGGGGAGCCGGTGGAGGGTTGGCTAAAGCTGCTGGTGGGGAGGCTGGGTTTTTGGGCCAGGGGCCCTTTTAGTGAACCTGGGCCATTCAAATTTGCACACAGAACGGCAGCGGCGGCAGCGATGGTGTTGACGGCCCTGTCTGTGGGCGATAATGGGCCCAAATCAAAGACAGACAGCCTATTGAGGGGAAGCGGCGATCCAGCTTCCGAGCTCATTAAACGGCTCCTCTGCATTTCTGAAGGCGCGGCCTGTTTAATGTCCGACACTGGGAGAGGGATTTTGGCTGCTTTATGGCCTTGTAAAAAAAACGGAGAAAAAACATAAAACTCTTGCCCTTATAATTTATGGTGCCTGTCACGGTTTTATGGTAAACAGCTTTGGCTAATTAAAGATTAATATTTCATCTTATAACAATTAAGAATATTCCTGGTCCAAAGACAAGGCAGGGGCAAGGTACCAAAGACACTCAATGCTGCCATTTGGCAAGCCAGCTGCTTGAGGGCGTTAAACAATAAACAAATATAGAGGTCTCATAATTTCATTAATTACAGCCATTAGCCAAGGGCTGTTATAGAGTTGAAATGACACGGGGCATCTAGAGAGCAGGGGAAAATAAAAGAGAGAGAGAGAGAGAGAGAGAGAGAGAGAGAGAGAGAGAGAGAGAGAGAGAGAGAGGCCTCATATAGTTTGCCTTTTCATGACAAAACAGTAAGTCAACCACAACATCATCATTACCAGTGCTCTATGAGCTCAGCACAGAGGAGAAGAAAAACAGCATAGTAACAGAGGAGATGAAGGGAGGGGAGAAGGCACAAGTTAAGTATTAACACAGTTTCAATTAAAAGGAACAAAAAAGAGCAGAGGACATAAATAAGAGCAGAATCCGATTGCATCACCACAACAACAGAGGAGTGAGTGGGGGTTACGTACATGATGGGCTACATAATGCCAGCATTAGCAAGATGAGGGCAAATCGCCTTTTATCTTCAAAGAGAAGGACCGTGAACTGTGTATAAATCTGACAATGTCAGGAACTGACTGCTGACCAGATAACGACATGTGTGTCGGCTAAAGGACCGCTCTAAATGGTCTCTACACTTATCTGAGACTGTGCCATAAATACCAGAGCTTTGATTTCAGATGTACAGGATGGGGATAATCTTGGGAGCAGGGGCCTTAATGGGAACACAGGCTCTCGATCGGAGGTCATGACATGATGGATTAGATCTATTAGACTAATGCCAAAAGCTACAAATGGGGCCCCCGTCTGAATCGACTGTCAGCGATTGCTGTGCATTTAAAATAATGATGGATGAATAGTTATAACCTTTTTTCTTCTGAACTAATCCCCCCCCCCCGACTTAATGGCAGTCAAAGCACGGAAGCAATTAGAAACATTATCAAAACAGTACTGCAGTGATGTCATCCCCCACTCATCTGCCACGAAGTTATTTGACTGGCTTTGAATTTGTCATTGGCAAGTATGGTTGCTGTTGAGCTGTGTGCACACACATACGCAAATATACAAGTCTACAGAAACGCACACGCACATCTGTTTGACGCTGCCTTTGTTAACGGGCAAATGAAAACAGTCAGAACCATTTAAAACACATCCATCTGCAAACAATTGAGAAGCCTGCCTTCAGGCAATTCCCCTTTTTTGATCCTCAGCAAACACTGAGCAGCAAAATCTGTGTCAAAGTTAAGAAGAAGAGGAATCATTTCAATGAAATTTGGTAACGTTTGCTGGTTTGGCACACATGCCATGAGTCAGACAAGGGCCTCTGTGGAAAGTGAAGCATATTGTGGATGTACAGTTTCATATGCAATTCCTCTGTGGATGAAGCAGTTGCAGATCATGGAAATAAATGTGTACTTGATCAGGTTTAAGCAACCTCAGCAGCAACTAGCATGTTTGTGGAACTAGTGCTTGTGTGTGTGTGTTAGTATGTGTGTGTGTAATGGGAGGTGACAGTCAGTGGGTCGTATCTGCCTAGCGTTTGTCCTCGTCTCAGTCGTCCCAGTGGAAAAGATGTGATGCTCTCAGACTCTCAGGCAGCAGGACAATATGTAGACATCAAAAAGCAAAATTCAAACTGAATCAGTGTTACATTCTTGAAGGGAGGGGTTCCTACAGCTACTGGACATATTTGGTGAATTTGGGGTAAAGCAAAAAAAGGGAGGTATTGATTGAAGAGGAGATTTGAAGGGGTGACAGCTGGGCAGGTGGGTGGTAAGTTACGGGAGCTTTCTTGTTTTTTACTTATCCTCACATTTCTGGCTTGGTTACGCACCATGGGGGGTGCGGTGGGCGGTGTGAGGATGGCGGCCGGGGGCAGACTGGCGGGAAAGGGCGTGAAGGTGTGCTGGTGGGTGTGTTGGTGCTGGTGCATGTGCTGGTGTTGGTGAAACTCGGCCCTCAGGAGCGACACGGGGGCCAGCGGTGAGGCGGGCGGCCCCCGGCCCCGCTCTGAACTCTGAACCAGGAAGCGGTTGTTCAACTCTTGCCTCAGGAGGTCATGCTCTGCAAGAAAGGAGAGCGAGGAAAACCAAAACAAAAAAAAACAAAAAACAAAAAAAAATGGGGTGGGGGAGGGAAGGACACAAGAAAAAAAAAGGCACGGGCGCCCAGTCAGTCTTCACAACAAGGGTAGAAGAGAAAGAAAATAGTCACCTGGCATTCTCTGTTTCTCCAGCTCATGCTGTGAGGGTTTTCTACGTGGGGACTCATTTGTGGTGGTAAGAGAGTTGCCTGTGACAATGTGCCAATCAGAATCCCCGAATGAGGCTGGCAATACATGATTGGTTGGTTGAATGATATCAACAGGCTGGTATCTAAAGACAAGAGAGAACCAAGAGTCATCCCAGCAGAAAACACACACACTCTTGCCCTCAATTAGAAAGTCAATGCACAACTGGCATATAGAAGACATTTTACTACACTCATCATCGCTGGAGACATGTGCTTCCTTCTACTGCTGCATGAAATCACTGGTTTTGATGAACTAGTTGAGCTTATTATCAAATAGCATATAATCACATATTATTGGCAAGAGAAATTATAAATGGCTGTTAAGACTGCATCAGATTACTGACTGAGTGCAGAAAGCTTTAACACGTGACTGAAATACTTATGTCTATATGCTCGAGATGTCTCCAGCTGTGATGACAGTGCACACTGACCTTTTTCCTGTGATGCATCTAAGCCCTCATACTGTGACCTCATCACACTTGTAAAATGTCTACTACTATTAAAAACGTCTGATGTGTCATAGCAACACATATATGATGTTTGTCACCAGTGAAAAGCATGAAAACATGTGACTATTTAAATCTGATTTATTTACATTCTCCTTTTTCTATTCTCTCTATTTGTTGTTACTCTTCTAGCCCCTAGAGCAGCTTGGGGAAGTAATTGCAGTAAAAGGTAATTCCATATGACTGACTTTATAGGAAAAACTTTGTTTTACATCTAGCTTTAGCATATCCTGTTCCATAAACTTTGGTTTTGAAATAGATAATAATTTACTAGTCAATATTTAGTGTTATTAAAAATAAAGTTAATCCGTTTAAACCTTGTCTGTTCCATGTCTAAAGTCAATCAATTAAGGAGAAAATAAACCCACATAGGTTTAGTGATGAAACACATGTATTTTTTGAAATAAAAAAGTGTCTATTTATATATTGTACTGTGTGGAGTACAAAAGATCAGTATTTTTAATAAAGGAGCACTTACCAGGTCAGCAAATCATAAATGAACAGTTAAACACCATATAACACATATCATCATGTTAAAGACTAGTTTTCCAGTAAGTTACTGTAGCATGTATACGGTAGTTTTATTCTCAGACCTGTAATTCTAACATGAAAAGTTAGAAGAGCTGTGCAGTTAAGTCCAGTACAAATGAACTAATTGGCCACATCATGATATAAACTCTTACTCTGCCTCCACTGAGTATGTATATATATATACAGACTTCGATATATGTGTAAAGAAATGCCAAGAATGAGTACATTAAATTCTACCACTGCAGATTTCATTATTTTGTCCAAATGTGATATAAATATTTCAATTAAATAAATAACCAGCATTGAAATCCAGTGTTGTTTTTTTAAAGCTACCATTTGCCAAAGCAGTCTGTGTTTGCACTGGCTAGCTACCATCCAGCATGCGAGGTGCACGGCTTTACCTGGGTAGGGGGTGCCGGCGGGGTGCCCAGGCACCACTAAACTGTTGGTCGGTAAGGTCGGTGGTGGAGGCAGTGTGGCTGGGGTTGCAAACATGGCCGGATGGCGATGGGCCGGGCTCCGTAGAGAGGAATAATGCGAGGTAGAGAGATTGGCTATGGACAAAGGCAAGGCAGGGGCCGAGGACGGGAGTCCACTGAGGTGGTGGTGAGGGGATGGGGGCAAGTGTTGTTTGGGAAGACCCACTGGACTGCTCCTGTGGCTGAAAGAGACAAACACACACACAAAAATACAGTTCTGTGTTAAAGAGATTGAATACATACTATTTGATTCAGTTAGAATGCAGTAGTTTGATACATTTGATCAAAGTACTACTAACTGCAACTTCCATGTGTTGTATACATGTGTTCACTTGCTTCATTGCTAACTCAGTATTAGTCCAGCTGTATTGATGTTTGACACTTTGCTTTGACATGAGAATTATTTTACAATAAAGCTTCTTACACTGAACTAAAGAAAACGAGGTGAGGGCAGAATCTGAGGGAATGAAATGAAACTGGAAGAGGCTGAATGTGTTGTATCTAGTGAAGTGTTGCTCAGTGAAATAGAGTGAATCTGACAGCTGCTTATTGCAAGTTTGTGAAGCGGAAAATCAATATCTGCTTGAAAACAGTCAATATTGTGTAGAATATCAACTCTACAGTATCTCGTCCCATCGGATTATATTATATAAATTTGGAAATTGCTGCAGTCGATTGCTGTCTCCACCAGACAGGCAGGGAGGCGTTTAAGTGTTTGTGGTGACAATGTAATACTCTGATCTGGTACATAAGGGGAAACACAGCTCCCTGATGAAAGTGAAGACGGCTCCCTGGATACTGAATATCTGCTTCCTTATTGTTAGTCAGCAGCTCTGAGGTCTCTGGTGGTCTTACACAGACATACCTCCGCTGGCCGACTGAGGTTGAAATGTTGCTGAATACACCAATAACCTTACATCAGTAAGATATAGTTATAGCACGAGAATACTTGTTGAATTACACTGCTAATTCTTAGTGGTTAGACATTTCTAATCAAGCACAAGCGCCTTCTGTCTTGTTCCCAAAAATGCCCCTGTAACAACATACCTGATATCGTGGAGGCTGTTGTACTGTAGCGGGTGATGCAGCTGGTGGCTGATTACTGGCCGTGTGTGGTGCTGTGGGGGCAGAAGAACACGTGGCTCCTGGTGCGGGTGAGGGTGAGGCGGGTGAGGGTGAGAGTGAGGGTGAGGGTGAGAGTGAGGGTGAGGGTGAGGGTGAGAGTGAGGGTGAGGGTGAGAGTGAGGGTGAGGGTGCGGGTGAGGGTGAGGGTGAGGAGGGTGGGAGTGGGGATGGGGATGGGGATGGGGTGGCGCCCTCAACAGGGGAGGGGTAGGGACAGGGGGCAGAGGCTGCTCCTTCTTGACGCTGAGAGGAGGTGGTGTGGGGAGGCGCGACCTGGGAGGTTCTGGAGGGGCCGCCGCTGCAGCGGGGGCCGGGGAGCCCGTGGGCGCCGACGCCGGGGTGGGGCTGGGCACGGGAGGCGCGAAAGGCACCTCACTGTTGCTTTGCTCCTGGCTGCGCTGGAGCCCGGATACTTTGGCTGAGCTACAAGTCTTGGACTCGGGAATCTCATTCGGTGGCACACCTGAGGAGAAAAGGAACAAGACAATGTAAGAAGAAAATCGGAAACAGTTGGACCATCTCAAATGTCAAGTAATTTCCTGGTTGGAGTCAAAAATAATGGTTCTAATGTTGGTGCATGATCAAGCAAAACATGTCTCCCTTTCCTTCTTGATAATGTTGTCTCCACATCTTTTGCCTAAGGTTCCTCCTGCTTCCGTCTCCCTAGGTTCCATTAAGTGTTTAATCAGGTCATTTTCATGCTTGACTATAATCAGATGATCCAATTTCTTCTCGCGATCCAGTCAGTATGAATAAATCACAGCTAATTAAAGTTAAATGTCGGCCCCTATTCAGGGCTTTGCTGAGCACACAATCTGGCATGAAATAATTATGTTTCAATTCTGCTGTGAAGAGAGATCATGGCCTCTTATCTTGGCCTCTCTGCCACTGTGCATTTCTATCCCCCCCTTCCTGATCTTTCAGGGGATTTGGGGAACCGCAGCAAAGCACTCTGAACTTGGCCACTTTGTCTTCACCATTCATCAGGGGGCTTTTCAAAAGACAAGAAGCTTTTATGATCACCATTCCACCGAACAATGACTTTTCATACTTGCACTGATGCAATTTAATGACTGCAATTACATGCTGTTGTGGCAAGAAAATGAAAGTGGCAGAAAATGCAGCATCTCGACACCTTTCACATACAAAGAATCTCAAAGCACTTATGAATCTTAATGAAAAAGAAAAGATGTGCGATGATCTTCCACTTCTCTCGGAGTTAAAAGAAAAACAAAATGAGCCACAAAGAGATTGAGTCTGAGGAGATGGCAGTGCTACAACTACAATAGGGAAAACAGTGCTACAGCTTCTGAAGTAATCAAAGCTGCTGGTGGTGGAATTCGTTTTAAGCACAGAGGCATCACACGAAAAAAATCAGAGAAAGAAAATGTTCACACACGGATGGAGACAGATCGAGACAGAGGAAGAGAGAAGACAGGCTGGTGCAGATGAGGCTCTCCAGGCGGCTTTAATCTACAGCTAAGATGCAGCAGTACTTCAGTCACAAGGCTTACTTGCGCCGCAATTAAAAAAGCTCCATGGGCACTCTCAACGGTAACAAAAACTGAGAAGTGCTGGGAGCCGCTGTCAGGCCGGTGAGAACTCGATATGGAGCCTACTAATGGAATATCCAGTCCCTATTAACAGCCTGCTTAATCTTTCAAGGATCCTAACACCCATAAAAAGACCAATAAAAAGGCAGGGCAGAGCTTTTATTTTTTTATTTGTTGAGCTCCCTCTCACTTGCTCCCTGCGTTTTATGGGAGAACTGGGCCTGGCTAAGGTGTCACGATTTTCAAATGAATTCTGGGGTCTGTGTGTCTATAGACCTCCAGATTTATAGGGGTCTGGTATTTGGATTAAACTGTCAGGCTCTCCTCCTGCAAGCGAAGGAAGAATGACGGCAAAGACGGAGAGACGGGCACAGACAGGCAAACAGAGGCGAAGAAGCAAATATCCACAGTCAAAATGTCGCCGCTGGGTGATGTTGCCGTGGCAACCTGTTCTCCCAGACACAATGTGAGGCGAGTATTACGGAATGAAGTCTCGCTACGACCACTAGAAGATAGAGAGGGGCTTCTTATACTAATGCTGGGAAGCCAGGGCCACAGCGAGCGGCGGGTTATCTTAATGATGATTCTAATGGGCTCTAATGGAGGCAGGGAGGTATCAGCTCAAACCAACCCCATCCCTCATTAAAATCACACACACACACACACACACACACACACACGCACACACACACACACACACACACACACACACACACACACACACACACACACACAAGGAGATGGACACTAAGTTGTCATTCTGGGCACATTACACAATCACAAACAGACACAAATATAGTCGTCATTATAGAGTAACAGCAAAGCAAAAATATTTGCTTACTCCAAAAGTATTTACCTCAATTATGTCTTTGCTTCATGTTTATGGCAACGTGCTAGTATGTATATAGAGTTATTGTGTGAAAGCTCCTTAAACTACACTTTCTTTAGCACAATGCAGCAAGTCAAGAGAAGTGAAAAAGTGATGACAACACTCTCTATCGTACCTGCTCACTTACGCAATTCATGCCGCAGCAGCCATTTTGAGAGCAAACGAACACACAGCGATAACAAGTTGACAGGAATGCCTCTCTGACACATGTCACCTAAGGGCTATATGTAGCAAAAAAATCACTGCTGTTTTTCAACAAACACCGTCCCTCTGCCGCAAAACCACACATAACTGTCAGCTGGAGTTACAAGCATTTCAACAAACTGACAAATTTGGCATTGTTTTGTTCTTCTCTTCCTTAGTGCACGTTGCCTGCAATCACACACTGAGGAGAACAGTAGGGAAGCCACAGGCAGTCATGTGAAACAAATGCCATAGTGTCTGTACAAAAAAATGTGCTGTCCTGAAGCCTTGCCCCACAAACCTGAGCAGATGGTGTGAGTGAGTCAAGCAGGTTGGAGTGCAGCCCGGTGGTGGGGGGTGGCCCCCACCACACCCCAACCTCTCCCCGTTAGCTGGGTTAGTGCACCAGGGGGACAGGGACGTTCCCTTGGGGGGTGTTGGCAGGTCTGCTCACCAGATGACATCTCATCCCACTATTGATCTTTTTATAGTTGTTCCTGTGGCCCTGCTTACTCAGGGGAATTGGGCCTTTCCCCGTGCGCACGTGCCTGGGTTTGCAGCAATACAGGGTGGGGGATTGGAGATGCTAAGAGAGGAGGGGCACGGGGACTGAGGTGGCAGACGAACAACAGGCCGCTGGGATTGACTGGTGATGACTGATGTGTCCAGCTGGAGAATCTGGGGTGAACGGAGTGTCACTACACAGCTGTTCCTGCCTCTGATATCCTTCACTTGTGACCCTGTTTGTCTCTGCGGAACATCTGGAGAGCTGGCACAGATCTGGTCCTCTGTGGCCCTTATGCAGCCAGATGGCCCAGCTTGGAATGGCTTGGACCCAGTCTGGAATGGCTTGGCCCTGAGCTGGACAATGATGGGCTAATTGTCATCACCCAGGGGACTCAAGCAAAGGGTAAAATGGCTCCTTGCAGTACCAGGATATTGTTCTAAAGCATGGTCTGATGAGTGATGCTATATCACATACAGAAGCCGCGAAATACAGCACTGTACAATTTTACTTTTACGTGCTTTGAGATCAAAACTGTAGCCTGTAAAAAGCATTCAAGTTGAATCAGTTTTTCTTTAACCGCTTCATTTTAAACACACACATGGCTACCTGCAACTAGTCCCAACAACCACATGAATGAGACGTGAGCCCAAAAGAAAATTCTCATCTGGCCTCAAACTAAACCAAAATGCGAACCAACGCTGCGCATGCAAACCAGCGTGTGACATAAATTACTTGCTCAATGCCAAGACTGATGCCAGTATATACAACTGCCAGAGAAGCAGAACTTGTATGCAAAAAGCTTTTTCAGATTAGATATGAGGGTATGTAAATTCTCTCGGTGACAAGGGCAGGGGGGGAGGTTGGGTGCTACGAGAAGCTTAAGGCCACTGGATGATCTCATTTACAAGGCAAACACTGCGGTTCACTCCCTTCATGGCTTTGCCAAAGCATAAACAGTCAAGGCACTGATAAAATAAGGACACGGACAGATAGATATATAAATAACGTGGCATATCTGCTGAAAGACGTTGGGAGGATGCAGAAGGTATGTGAGAACGCACGCTGCCTTGATCCGTCTCCTGCTGGCTCTGGTTGACAGAATATTCCGCTGCTCTTGACGGTTGAGCTCACAATGATTTGGTTTTTGTACCTCTCTAGACAAGCAATCTGCACAGAGCCAAGGCTTACCTCACGAGTGAGTGACTGCGGAAGATGGCTATAACAGATACTAGCAGAAGGCAGGAAACCGCAGTCTTGCCAATCAACACTTCATTGCCGTGAGGTACTCAGTCATGAAAAAATAGAAGTCGCGGTTATTTCAACAAAACGATTTTGAACGTGCGGAAAACAAAAGGCTGAGCAGTGTTGAATCACTGAGATAATAAAATCATAGTAGAAATTTGCAAATGCTTGCTTTCCCTCACATGATTTAATCTGCCTTGAGCATCTTCAAACTGGTAACGAGGGGAGCCAAGGCGACGTTTTTGCAAATCACTCAGTGTTAATGGGGAAGTGGACGAGGAGAAAGCTGGCCGAGATAGCAAAGGAGTGGGGACAGCTGGCACGTTTCAATTATTTCTCTCTGTCTCTTCGCTGCAGCGGACAAAAGGAGTGGATGGCGGCAGAGCAGTGGGGAGCGGTGTTAAGCTGTCACACGTTTACAGTCAGAGCTCAGGCATAAATCGAGAACCTAATGTTCATTTCAGAGAGCTGGCAGCTCAACAGTGAGATGAGTCAGTTTTTCCTGTGCATATCAGACCTTAATTCAAACTCCAGCCATATGGTGCAGGACACATGCTGTTCACCTCTCATGACACATTTGATAATGATGCGGATGGTAGGTGAATGTTGGGGAGCACATATTCAGGTGAGAAAGGACAGGGGTCTACATGTTGATTGTCCAAATGTTGGCTGTAATGTGCTGCAGAGAAACAAGAGGCCTCCACACTCAGGCTACATCCATACTACGTTTTCTTTTCTAAATATATCAACTCTACTACGGATACGCCTGAGGTCCACACTACTCCAGAGTTATAGAGCTGCTAAAACAGAGAAGCTTGGAAATGTTTGTAGCTTTGAAAACTCTGGCATGTTATTCTGGACGGGCAGAAGATAAGATGTTTGGAATCAATGAGACTCACAACCGCTTGATAATTGGCTATTATGGGTAACGATGTAGCCTTTGCTGATTCATCAGGCTCCTATCACATGATAGGAGCCTATACCAGTTGCTGGAATAAAACAACTGGCATGAGCCTTGGCTACCAACGTATAACATTACATGGATAATCAATACAAGAGATGCTGACCCTTTTGTGCAGTTAAATACTGTATTTCACAATGATACAACTGCTTACGTAGCTAAATAACGACCAAATGCTTCCTGTGTCCACCAGCACACGCACCAGCATGCCCAGTGTGAGTGGTCATGTGATATGCGTTTTCAGGTGTGTTCGTATGGACTGGGATTTAAACCGATAGAAATAGTTTTGTCTGAAAACACTGTTTTTAAACAAAAATGTATTAGAATGGATGAGGCCTCACACTTCTCCCTTCTTCCCTAAATCTCTATCGGGTCCCATCCCCCTGTGGAGCTGCTTCAAGCAGAGCTCATGTGCTCTGGGACAGCCATCAGTCCCAGATTCTTATGAACACAACCGGGTCGTCTAAGGTCAGTGCCACCGGGCCTTCCTAAAAAAAAAGGAGGGGACATCTTGGAACTTTCAACAGAAAAGATCAAGTCTAATGGTTCCTCTGACATGGCCCACCCTGCCAGCCTGGAATTTGACCCCTTTCCCTGTCACTGACCCTGGCAACCCCTCTTACCCTGAGGCCACTGTGGAAAGACAGCCAACAGGCAGAGAGAGAGGGAGGTGGAGTTTGAACTTTAGGGATGAATTTTGTGCTGAAAGGCAGGGGAGCCTTCAGGAGTTATTTGTGCATTACTGCAAGCACTAGCCTTATCATTTCATTAATTAGCATGACACGCCCGCCTTATGGACTTGAACGCCGCAGTGGCAGCTGTCTCAATTGATTACGGCAGTGGACGTGTTGCTGCAATTATCGAGGTGACTGGAGACAACGCCTGCCACTTCTAATAAAGGACTTAACTCCTGCTTCCCACATCACAGCACAGTGGTGAGTGGACAGTAGCAGCCTCCCTGTGTCTCCCATACCTTTAAAACCTTTTCAAAGTCTCTCCACGGGCTGCTGTGGAGCTCAGTGTGGGCTGTAGTTCTTGAGCAGCGAGTCAGCTTTACTTAAGCTTGCATAATGCCTGAACAGTATCACTTTGGTGCCCCACAGGAAACCATCCTCTTTTAGCCCACCAGCTGGCTGAGAATCCACGGAGAATGGAAGGAAAGGAGGCAGCACCGAAAGAGAGATTGAGAAAAAATGAGATATAAAAGACACAAAGGCAGGGAGCTTTTGCCAGGAAGCCTCAAGTCCAAGCAGAGATGGAGGGGGAGAGCGCTAAGCAATGTAAACAGAGGCACTGCTCTCCAGCTTCGTTTCATGTATGAACATGCATGAAGCCCACATGTCTCTAAGTGGATATAATATTATCTTTCAGTGGCGTACTGATTACTCCTCAATGGAAGGGAAATGGCTGGGTGAAAATCTCTCAACAAATCCTAAGTGGCATGACAGTGGGCTGAAAGAGCCTGCATGTTTTTCTTTTCCTCCTCCTCCATCTCCATTTTCACCCACCCCACTCTGAAAGCAAAGCAACAATTGGAAGCTGACAGCTCCTAACCGTTCACCATACCTCATTCTCTGTTTTGACATGTGCAGCCATTGCATTTTAGTGCCATGAAAGGGGGAGGACAAACATCTTTGCAGACGTATCATATTTCCTCAAGTGTTTTGCAGATACAGGGGTTTGTTGGCATGTGTATGGGTACAGGGTCAAGCTGTAGTTTAAACTAAGACGTTGCTTGACCTGCTTCAGGCAAATATAGCAGCCCTATTCATAAAGTCATATAATACCTGCTGATAGCCAAGAATGCTAAGGCAGCTAGCTTTTCCAAGTGGTGGTATTCAAAAGCGGCAACAGCTCAAATCAAATATCCATTCATCAACAAGCTTCCTAAGAGCTGGATCATCAATCAGCCACATTTCTTCTTCTTGTCATGTTTACACGTGGAAGCGTCCTGTTGGTACAGGCCAGAGCTGCTGATCCTCGCCATGCCGATCAAAGCTCAGGGCTACTTCTCTTGTCATTCAAGAGTCTGTCAGTGTACCATGTCTTACACTGTGCATTACAGCACGCCACAGGAATTTCACTGCACAGGGCTGAGCAAATAGTAAACTCAAAACAATCACTGTTACCAACCCATTTGTAACCACAGCATTAGCAAACAGCTGCAGCAAAAACACTAAAGCCTCCCTAGTTTCCAACTTTCAGCCAAAAACGGTTCTGTATAATGTTTTGTTTAACAAAGATGACCTCCCTCAAATTGCAATTTCAATTGTACTCAAAACTCTGAGGCACAGCCCAAAATCCAAAGATATTCAATGTAGAAGGATGTAAAAAAAGGGAAATATTTAATTAGAGAAGCGACAATCAGTGGATGTTTGATGTTTTTACTTGCAAGATGACTTTAATGATTAAAGAAATCAGTGATAATTACCTCCACCCAGGAATCCCCCCCCCCCCCCTGTCCATTTTGTTTTTTGTCATCAGGATTAGACGAAAACGACTGAACGGACTGAGGTTGGGACATGGACCAAGAAACAAGCCATTACATTTTGGCGTGGATCCGGACAATAGGGAAGATCTTGTTCGTCATTTTTGTTTGATAAAAGACAGAAATGATTGACTGATTAACAATTACAACAGTGTTAAGTACCTCCTCCAATTAGGTTATGTTTTCACCCTTATCCGTTTGTTGGGTGCTTTGGCAGGGTTGCACAAAAACTACTGAACTGATTTCCAAGAAACTTGGTGGAGGGATGGGACACGTGCCAAGACAGAAATCATTACATTTAAATGCAAATTCAGACAAAGAGGTGGATCCAGGATTTTTTAAATCAATTTCCGTAACATTGTAAGATAGGGTATTTGGGGCGATTTTCACTGATTTCCCAGAGAATAATTCATGGGTCTTGATGAAAAAAATAAATCATATTTACAGGACTGATATTTATGAGTGACATTTTGTCACATGATTGAATTTAAGGTGGCTGCCTTGGCAAAGGTATGAGCTGTACTCAGTGACATTCTAGTTATATTCGTGATCATATCGATTATTCAGTTTATAATTTTATCAATATTCAGGAAAAATGCATACTGATTGGTAATATAGCTTAACCACTTCAACGGTTGTTATTTTACATTTTTTAAAGTCGATCGAGGATCTCAGAGCATCTTTAAAAGATCTACAGAGGATGTGAATTTTGCCTCACAGAGAGGGTGGATGTGCAAGAGCAAGATCTTAGTGGACTATTTGTCTAAAGATAGATAGCACCCCAGTGTGCATTGAAGTGCTTGGGGTTAACGTTTCACATATCTGTAGGCCCCCGGGGAAACACACTGTCCAGTATAGAGCTACTGATGTAATCAATGCCTCTTCTATAGGAGGATCCTGCTGCTGAGCTGCTCCTGGGGTGCTGCTGGGTAATTAGGCTTACAGATGGAGACCCAGCAGCTGTCGAAGACTAGACTAGAGCTGCCATTTTCCCCTTCTAATGGCTACATGCCAAAAGAGCTGTGTTTTTATGAACTACAAGACTGTTTTTTGCACAGCAGTCGAGTTTGTGATATCTTAAAGTGGACTTGCACTAGTCTGAGGATTTTTTGGGGAGTAGTGCGATGAATTACATGTCAAGGCTGATGACACACTTAGAGGACCGAGGTGGAGATGTTTGAAATAGCTCTCACAAAGAGCTTAGTTAGACAAACAGACACAAAAGCCTCCTCAGAATCACTCCTCACCACCATGTTCTCTCCCAGTGCAGCAAAAAAAGGGACAATTGGGGGGTGCATCAGGTTCACAAACATTCAGTATCCTTCCTTGCACCCCATTCATCATTCGTGATTAGAGAGAGAACATGACAGAGAAAGGGGGGATAAAGTGGACCAGACAGGGGGAGAAATTGGGAGAGAGAGGTTAGTTAATAAGGGGAGAGAGAGCAGAGGGCAGGGAGTTGTGTCAGGTAAACTAATGGAGACAAGGCCTGGATCTTGACCTGTGGGGTGGGGGGGGCTGCTGCCAAACACACCACTGTCTGCTCCTCTAAGCCGTACCCACCCACACCCACACACACACACACACACACACACACACGAGAATCTGGGTCTGGCCCCCTCAGGCTTTAGTGGACAAGGAACATAAAAACAGCCTGCACATTTTCAGCATTTCGCTATGGCGTTCCAAGTGTGGCAAGTGAAGGATTGATTTGTTTGGAGTGTGAAGGCGCCGTGTCAGTTTGGGGAAATGTGTGAATGTGAGTACGTCTGTGAGCAGAGGGGAGAGCGTGGTGAAACAAAATTGGACTCCGAAACGAGCCAAATTGCTTGCGAGATGAAACAGACTACACCGGGAAAAAGAAAACAACAAAACAACAACACAACACAAGGCCCCAGAAAAGTGTCAAGCAAGGCAGCCTGGCACAAAAGCAACAAAAAAAAGAGAAACAAAACAAAACAAACACCCATTTCTTTCTGCTCGACATATTTCAGACTGCAGATGACAAAAACAACACCGAAAGAGTTAGAGGAATCAAAATCAAATCGCCAAGTGTGTCTGGCTGTTTCATGAATCCATGTCGAAGCGAAGGCTCCACACCACATCAAACCCTGTAAATTCTCCTGAAAGCCTCCTCTCTCCCTTTAGCAGCCAGTGCTTAGATTATTGTGTGCTGCTAAAAAGTAAGTGCTGGGAGTGTCACACTTGAGAGCGTGTTTTAAGCACCATAAAGCATCAAGACCCAGATGGCTCATCCTCCCTGAAAAACATGTCCACTCTGCCTAGGCCCCAGCAGCACCTGCTACCAGGATTAGGTCAGTGCTACGCCTGCCCGGCCGGCACACTAATACGGTGTGCAGCAGCTGATAAGAAGCCCTGGGCACTTCAGCGCTTGCCCCGCACTTAACAGCTGATGAGTCAATACCTGTATCATAAGTGATAGCAGTGTCTGTATATTGATCTTTTCCAAAAAACACAGGGAGCCATCATTTTGATGCAATTTGTAACTATTCAGCTTCAACAGATGTGGTCTTTTGATGGTATATCAGTGATACATTTGTACTGAGATGGCTTGACCCAAATATGTTTATATGTTACATTTTTGTGTATTATTTATTATAAGTATTTAAAGATTTCACAAGCACTAAAACAATAAAATTGACCCTGTTGCGAGTATCAATACTAATACAGTCAGTAAAAGTATTATAATCAAAATACCCCAATGTAGGTTAATGGTTTTTTAAAAAGAGACTAAAGAGGAGTGCTGCAATAAAAAGTGAATGTAACCAATAGAACTATTATCAAGAGGTAGAACAAATATTTGAACAAACAGAAAATAACAGCAATACAATGTATCAGTCAGATCCTGGACGATATTGCTGCTGGAGCTCTGTACACACTCCTCCGTGGGTCATGTGGCTTTGGAGCAGCCTCCCTCGCTCCTTCCCAAAGCAAACAGCAGTGAAATCCCAGTCCTGCTGCTCACCCCTCCACACAGCAGCACTAAATTAACAACCAGGGAGGTTGGAGCCAATGCTCTGCTGAATGGGGTATTACAGTCAGTCAGAGGCCATTAGGGGCCCCACCATGCAGGGCCCAGAGCAGGGAATTCACCAGGAGCCAAAAACAACAGCAAAACAGATGACCGCTTGAATATTGGAAGAGACACAACTGTGTGTGTGCTTAAAAAAAAAAAAAAAAACACACCCTAAAATGGCCAAAATGCAGGCCCCTGTGTCTAAGCAAATTACTGCCTGTCCGTTAACAAACACTGGGACGATTAATGGATCTCACGCCCAGTGAAATTCAGGACAAAACACAAGCCGTTTCTCAGCAGTGTGTGTCGGGTTACTGCTTTCACCATGTGTTGAGTTCAGGGCTAATAGCTAGGCTCTATTGCAAACCTCTCCAAAACCCAGCCCTCTGTCAAACATACTGTACTAGTCCAAGCCTGCGGTAATGCTCCTAGACAGAGTGTCTCTGATAAGCCACTGATAGAAACATGGATGCTAATATGCTACCGCTGGAAAGATCTAGGCCTCAGAAATACTGAACAAACAGTGGAAGGCCACACATCTAGAAATACTTGGAAAATACTTTATGGAGTTGATTTTTCTGTTTGATTTGGGATCTTGGGATCTCCTGCGTTCATCTCCCCACAATCCTCTCTGGCACATTCTTCTAATGCGTGGATTTCCTTGTCCATCAAGGAATCTTAGGCATTTTACATCTGCTCTGTTCCTGGCGATGGTTTACCCATCTTTATAAGCCTGTGTGAAATACTTCCCAAAATGTCCAACCCATTACAAGCATGTTTGTAATATCCATCTAGGCTGACGACTGTCCCCTCGCCAGAGATTGTACTTTATCCAAGTGTCGTGTTTGGCCACAATCGGCTACCATCTGGCTTTGTCAATGAGCGTTACAGCCTCATCTGCAAACAACATTGGCTCTGCACCGCACAACACAGATGAGCTTAAAATGCACATAGAGGGAAACTGGGATCTTCAAACAAACGCAGGGCGGGGGAAAAAAAAAATCACTCTTGCTGGCAGGATGACTGGAGCTGGGAATAAAGGATTAAACACAAGAAAACCTGCAAGTGATCACAGGCGACACGCTTTACATTTCAGGCCTGACAGCAGACAGCAGATAAGACGCTGGTCATGTATTCTCACAAGTAAACAATGAAAATGCTTTCCACGCTGCAGCTGGCTGGGCCTTCGTTGGAGGAGGAGGAGGATTAAGATTAGACAGAAGATGTGATGAGAGCTGCTGCTGCTGCTCTCTAGAGTTATCCTCTCTAAATTCTTTTCTTTATCCCCTCTATAAGACAAAAATAAAGAAAGAAATAAAAAATAAGAAGCCTACATCCATTTTTCACCACTGACGCTGGAGTCAAGTTCTCACTTCAGGGGGAGGAGATCATCTGCCAAAAAGTCTTCCCCTCATCGGGAAGCTTCTTATTTCCTCACTCACTGGTGAAGAATGAGCTTCCTACACACGCCTAAAACATTGGTTTGGAGTCAACTAGACCACAGTAACACTGCGGCTCAGAGGGGCTGGGTTCGACACGCAGTGGGATTTCTGTGCTTACAATAGTCATATATTGAATTATCTTTTCTCTGCATACCTTGCAGCTTAGCCAAAAAACCTCATCATATCAAACACTGCCTCAACCTTTTGTCTTGGTTACATTCAGTTTCAACACTGAGGGATGCCCTCTCCCTGCAATGTGCATATGCAACTGAGAGCTTCACAAATAGCAATATGAGCTGAAGGTGCAAGTGTCACCTCTGAGCTACAGTCACAGCAAAGATGCCAATGCTTTTTCTGTGGTGTGGTGTGCACTGCAGCTGTTGGTGTGGGAGCTGAGGTGTAGTAGGTGAGGGTATCGTGAGCATCGAAAAGGCCGTACTGAGCTGGAGAGACAGCACTGAAAGGCCCCAGGGGAGAACTGGTCTCTTTTGTGTATTGAGTTGCGTTTGGACACAATTTTGGAAACTATATTCAGGTTATGTTCCTGTACATTCAAGTTGGCTGCGCTATCTACTTGATAAATTACACTGCACATGCCTGTAATCGGGGAAAACATTGGGCTTGGGTTTGGTTTGAAGCCAAAGAAAGAATGCCTGTCATTTTAGGGTCAGACTTGAATAGTTTTCTCAAGAGCTTGGATGGGTTCGGACAGAAACCAAGCTGCACTCTACTCCGTTTGAACTCTGTAATGACGCCGGTGTCAATGTGCTGTAGACAAAAACCTCCACAACGAAATAACTACATTACACCCTGCCTCTGTCGGCTGCACCACCCCTCACCCTAACATTTTGGAGATTTCTTTGCTGTTGTGAGCACATCTGACCAGAAACAGCCCAGGAATGACACAATTCTGCAATTGTAAACTGAAGATTTATAGTGAAAG
Organism: Hippoglossus hippoglossus; assembly: GCF_009819705.1. Lineage (NCBI taxonomy): Eukaryota > Metazoa > Chordata > Actinopteri > Pleuronectiformes > Pleuronectidae > Hippoglossus > Hippoglossus hippoglossus. The sequence goes on along the minus strand of NC_047159.1, from coordinate 22,277,766 downwards.
TTCAGTGGACAAAATGCTGGTCATGCCCCAGACAACTTCACCTAAAACTCCCTCATGGCCTGTAGTGATTTTTGTAATTGCTCCCTCACGGAAGCTAAAGCTAAATCCATATTCAGTCAATGAACACTGAGCCGCACAATGGAGCCTAATCGCACAGCCTTCAGTGTGACTCCCATTTTCTGTCACAATAGATGATCACCACCCATGGGCTTGCTGACACAGATGGCAGCCGCTGATAAGAGTGACTGACAGGTGTCAAGCGTTCTGACGTCTAATGGCAAACACAGACAAGAGGGAGAATCACATTGACTATCTAACACAGTTTCTATTTCAAGATTAAAGCTCAACCGGGGGTAACTTAATACTCCTAACAGTTAATATTTCATGCACACTGGGCCCTCTGCACTGAACAGACACTTTTCTAATGGACATAATAGTGCTCTAAAGGGGCCACAGAGTGCACAAGGGGATAACATGACATATCAGCAATGACTTTACAAGCTAGCTAATTGCTGTGCATAGAAAATCAGCGCCGTCTTTGAAAACAGGCAGCTTGTAAGAGCTGGTGCGGTTGGAAATCACTTCCTGAATCATACAAAACCAAACAATTCCCTCTGTCAGCTTTTTAAGGTGCCAGCCCATAGAGGGGTTGTGGGTAATGTGGCTTGGTCTCTTTGACTGTCTGCCACTCTACATAAATACTACATGACGCTGTAATCGTAATTTAAAACGCTATAAATATTGAAGAAGAATTAAAATAATTTATGGAACACTGCAGTGTAACAGGATGTGTGTGTGTGTGTGTGTGTGTGTGTAGGAGTGTTTTGTCTCCTTTCAGTCCTCTCTCGCAGCGTATCGTGAAACGATGGGCAGCAGCGGTGCAGGCTGGGAATTCTGTAATTGCTTTTTCTGTCCCTGAAGCAGGCCTTCCTGCTTTAAATCAGAAAAAGGCAATCTCTGTCAGTGATGGCTCAATTAATAATTAAACACATGTCTTATCTCCGCTGAGCTCCCCCTATTTATTTTCATCTCTTCGACAGGGATGGCTGCACAAACAGCATTAGCACTATCAATAAAGGGAGCATTAATATCAGCCCCTTTCTCCAAAAACAAATCACCCAGCTGCCCCAAGTCTGTGAACAGTTATAACCCCAAGATTAATAAAGAAACAAGCCTTTTTCTTTGGTTTCCTCCAATTCCTCACAAGTATTTCCTCTCCCTGAACCTAGAGTGTTAACTAAACCATCTGCCGCCCGTGTTCTGCTAAGAGTTTGTACCTTTTTAATATTTAAATCAAATTGGGAAAACAAATGAGCAAGGGTTCATGCTCAGTAACAAGTTAGCTGGTGTGAGCAGGATGATATCTTTTATGCATCCAAAACTAACCTCCTGCTCCCTTTTGTACACAGTGTGCCTGTCGAATATGAGAACCTCAAAAGAGCAGAGCTTTGACCATAAGTGTTGTGTCAATACACTAACACTGGTCTTCTTGATCAAGAAAGCATTTCCTGCAACCTGCCTGGACTTTGTCAAATAAATCACTGTGGGAGCTGGAGGTGAGATTCACCAGGCTTAGATTCCACAGCAGTGATGGCTGATTCCAGCGCTCACTAATCTGGCTGTGTGAAGCCTCAGCAGCTCCTTTGTTTTCCCAGCAACATATCTGCCCTCCAGTCATACTATAGCCGGCCGGCCAGCCAGCCGCACTCTCCATCAACCTCCACTCTATCCTGATTCAACGGCGGTGAAAAGCTGATTAGTTGGTCAGAGGGTCAACCTCCATTCATTATTTAATGGGTGAGAGGCTGCAAACAGTCAGGCGGGCCGCCGAGGTTAGTGATACATTACACTGACCTGGCCAGAAGAGAGCTGCTTGGCCGAATACAAACATGCTTTCTCATCTACTTCACTATGCCTGAGCTGCCCTCAATCCCCCCTGCCCCTGACCTTGCCGCTCCCTCTCCAATCACCATCCGTGCTCCCTTCTTTGGCATTCAGAATCCAGCAGGTGAGACTGTGTGTGTTTCATTTTGCTGTAAGCCTGCACTGCAGGAGGAGGCATGTGGCTATGGCGGCCCCAGGTAACGGAAGAGGAGGAGGTGGAGCAGGCCATAGCTCTTTTATTGACACATAGCAAACAGCAGTGGCGGAACAAAGGCCACTCAGCACCTATTGAGAGAGTGGGCCTGCAGACAGGGTGGTTGATTAGTGATTCGACACGGGGACCCTGGACTGTGTAGCACATAATGAGAGCTTAGGAAGCGAGCCATGAGCCGATGGGGGGAATGAGGTACGGTGGAAGCGGGATGGAATAGGGGAGAGGCGTGGTTCAACCATAAGGAATTGATTTCCCACAATAGCAGAGATGGATACATAAGTAAAAGAGAACCCATAGAAAAAAAAAAACGCAAGGATAGGGCCAGATCCTAAATCCTTAAGCTACAGCATTGGTAATGTGTTTATATATAAACAGTTAGAGGATAAGCCCTAAATCCACTGCCAAGCTAAATGGTTTATGCATCTTTTTTGTTTGTTTACTTCTATGTCAATTAAGCAAATTGGTCCAACATCCCTGACGAGCAAGGGATCTAAAGTGAGTGGATTTTGCATTCATGTCCAAAAGCTTCTATCTCCCCGAACACCACAGTAACCCTGTCTTCACCTTTCATGTGGCCTCAGAGAGATGTTAGCAGAGTTAGTCGTGCACAATGGCAGTTGTGTGTGCGCGTGTGTTTTTCTCCTCTTCGTCTGCACGCTCTCTCCTTCCTTTGTTCCACTGGTCTAATCCAGTATGTGTGGGCCGGTAAGTTTAATGGAAACAATTTATTAAGTCCGGCTTAAAATGCCATCTGCAGCTAAGCCTCCCAAAGCCGCTAAGCTCCTGGTTTCGCCCCGGAGCTTGCTGTGTTCACGCTTACTGTAATGCTCTGTTTAAAATGAGCACAACGGGTCAAAATTAATCAGGATTACAAGGGCACAAATCCACTTCAGAAATGGGTTTTCTACCAATCTTTCTCCTGCTATCCTAAGATGCCCCAGGTTTGCTGGTAGGCAAACCGCATGGGTTTACTCTCATCCCACGGCAGGTAGCATATAGCACAGAACCGCAGAGCAGAGCAGAGCAGAGCAGAGCAGAGCAGAGCACCAGGGTGCCTTGTTGTATATAAAGCATTTACCTATTGCTCTAAAACCCACATATACAACATTCAACATAGCCACTGCAGATTCCAAAGTGCTCCTCTGAAATATTTCTAACCGCTGGCAGCTAAGTGATAGCTCCCCACCACATCCATAGGCGCAGCATTGTGAAATGTCATAAGAAGGCCTACGAACTAAGTGTTTATCTGAGCCCCGTGGAGGTGCCCTGTACTTGCTCAGCAGCTACATTTAGCTCCTCATTCGCCTTCAAGCAAGTGACAACAGCAAACTCTGACCTGCAATTCAATAAGAGTAGCCCTGAGTGGAGCGCGAGTCTTCACAGCCGCTTTTACTTAAACATGCCATCCTCCAGGAAATCAATAATTGCAGGAGGCTTAAGACAGGAAATAAACAAAAACCAATAACTGTTAGATAATGCCCGCCCTTTGCTGAACCTTCCTACCTTATAACCACCAACACAGGCAGACATTCAGCAGAACTTGTGCAAGCTTTTGGGAAACAACATCCAAAGACGATTGCACAGTGTGCGCCATGTTATTACAGATACTATTAGCTCGGGCTATTATCAGTGCTGTTAGCTTGCATCTATAACAGGTTGTCAACAGACCAATGCAGAGATGATGAAAAGTAAACATGAGAGAAAGACGGCAAGGGTGTCTGGGTTTTGCCCAAAACCATGTTGTATGTGTATAATTACAGCACTCTGCCTTCACTGATTACAATGTTGGTCTTTCTTCTCCTCTATTAACCCTGAACCGTTTCATTAACATGACAGACTGCAGGCCTGTGTGCAATTTGGATGTAACCTCAACTGTTTGTACCCGTAACTGCTCACTAAAATAAGGCTCAGAGCGCCACGTTGAAAAGAAAGGGAGAGGTAAAATAAAATAAAACAACACTGACGATCTGGACAAATGTGCAAGCCAAACATCATCACAGCATTGTATATTTATGTGTGCCATAATGTGTGTGTGTGTGTGTGTGTGTGTGTGTGTGTGTGTGTGTGTGTGTGTGTGTGTGTGTGTGTGTGTGTGTGTGTGTGTGTGTGTGTGTGTGTGTGTGTGTGTGTGTGTGTGTGTGTGTGTGTGTGTGTGCATATGTGTGTGCATCTGTCTGGATGTCTCCCAGCCAACAGCTCGACAGGCCTGGTGATCAGAGGAAAGCGGGCTTTTCATTGATCCCAAAGGACCGCGAGCGAGACCGGTAATGGGACACATACGCTGCATTCTAAACCAGAGGAAAACAGCCTGTGGGCTGCTCTGTATTACACACACACATTATGTACACACAGAAAAACCAGTCTAGGCCAAAAACAAACACTGTCCTGAATCCATTACAGCTCAAAACAACAACATTGGAATAGGAGATGAGAGCTGGATGTTGGGATCTCTGCAATTGTAGCGTGATAACTTCTTTCTTCACGTCCCCAAATCACTTCATCCAACTGCTGAGTTCTTTGCTGCTTTGCCCTTTCTAACCTCTTATTCTAATCTGGTACCCTTCTTCTACATTACCCAAACAGGATCTGCTTGATCTGTGTGATAATCACAAGAGACTGATTGGATTGTCTGGATGTAATTCCAAGGCCCTAATCCTCAGCCCTGTGTGCACATTAGCAAGATCCACAGAGGCCTTCTTTCACCAGCTGACATGCAAGGAGTGTTTGAGTGAATGTGTGTTAGAGACGGCGGCTGTGTATGTGCCTGTACTATCAGCTCTCCACGGCAGTGAATGTTTATATGCAGCCATGTTCTGTACGGGCATGCGGGGGAAAATAAGTCAACACTCTGACAGCTGACAACAGCGGTAGTCCAGCAGCCCGGTGGAGAATAAATGGAGTCAGACGCGGTCTAGTTGTTTTCTAAACCATGCAAGTCTGGAAGTCATTGTCATTGTGAACGCTGGTTTCATGAGGCCGACTCTGGTCACAGGCCATCTACATCACACAGCCGGCAGGCCTGGTTTCTCTCCTCGTTGTCAGCCATGCTTTTCCACTCAGCAGTCACAGCTACTGCACTCAAGCAAGCAACGCCTTTATATGTTAAGAGGGATTCTACAGTAGCTTTCACAGCGGATGTTCTGATCGAGAGGTGAATAAAATGGAGGTTAACAAAACCTGTTACTTGTGAAAAGGCAGGAGGTGGATTTACACTGATGCTACAGCTCTCATAGGCTACATTCATACTAGTACATTTTCCTTTGTTACTCTGATTTCAAACTAAAACAATCTCTGTCCACACAAGTGTTTTGGCTCCATATCAGTCCTAATCTCCCTTTACACTAACATGCCTGGAAACCCATATCACATGACATCATACGTATTCTGGGCATGTGCATGTCAGTGTAAACAGCAATGCATGAACTATTTATAGCTCGTCTCCGACGCATGTAAACAGTTGTATCATTGTAAAAAGCTGAATTTAACAGCTTGACAACTGTTAGTAAAGACAACAGGATCAGCACGGCTTGTAATTGATTATCCATGTTGTGTTCTGCACTGGTAGCCAAGGTTAATGCCGGGTGTTTTCTCCCCCGGAAAGGGGTCATGTGATAGAAGTCTGACAAATCAGCTAAGGCTACGTTGTGACCGATAAGACCCAATCAGCAGTGTTTCCACACATATCAATAGTGTGGACGCCAGGCGTATCTGTGGTAGACTTAATACATTTTCAAACGAAACGTAGTAGTTTGGATGTAGCATTAAATTTCGAAAATAGAGCGGTGGTCCACCAATGTCTTATTTACATATCCAATCTGTCCTGCAGAGACCCCTACCCCTCGAAAAAAAACCTCCTCATACTGCCATATTTTACATTGTTCTGCACTTCCACCTCCTGCTCCCTCTGCTTGTGTTAATAGCCCTCCTTCTTGGTTCCTGCCCTGGGGGGACGTGGTCTGCATGCTGCTGTCTGTCACTAGTAGGCTGATAGCACCTCCCCTCCCCTCCCTCCCTGCATAAACAGCTTGACACCTTTCCCCCTGTTCTAACCAAGAAAGCACACTTCATTTAGTGAATATACAGGTGCAGCTGAATTTCTGCACCTGCATGGTATCTGTGACATGCGAAATATACTTAGTCCTGGGCACAAAAATGCACAAAAATCATGTAAAGTCATATAGCAAAGACCCTATAATCCACATTTGTGTATATGTGAATTCAGACACACAGAGTATGTGTTATCTGGGGGGCTGACAAAGCTCTTTCTCTCTCTTTCCTTTGGCATCCATTATGTTCCAGGCCTGCTGTCAGAGAGCTTGTATTGCCTGAGGGGAAGTTCCCATTTGTGGGAGCATGTGGCAGGGAGGCTCTAAATCCCCTCTAATGAACCAATATGTAGGAGGGCTAAGCCTTTGGCGGGGTCGTCCAAGAAACGCCACTCGGGCAGCCAGGCAAAAATGTATGCATATGTAGTCACCAGACCTTGTTTATGTCTGCTGACATTTAAATCTGAATGGGAGTTGCAGGATTAGAGCAGGGCACATTTGGTCTCATTCGTAGAAAAACCCAGTTGTTGTCATGTGTATAAATGAGGCAGAGGGAGAGAGAGTGAAGGGGGAGAAGAGAAAACAGGGTGGCTGCTTACCTTTGGGTGTGGTGGGGGAAAAGAGCTTCTCTGATCCTACATCAGACACCTGGAAAAACAAGAAGACAGGTCTTTAGTGGAAATGTCTGATGAGGTGAACTTTAGATAATCCTATTAAAAAAATTACAAATACAACGTAAGACTATTTATTTAAACTGACACAAGAACCTGACACATAATGGGACTACAAGCTACAAGTCCAGCTCCCATACACACATTATAGAGTCAATCAACAGCTTCCTATGAGCCAACAGGAGGAGCTCCCGCTGTACCTGACGGTCCCTGTCTGACTTTTTACTGGTGAAGTAACATTAGGTGGCACTGTTGTGCCACCTGAAAACCCTCATAAGAAATGCTGTCAAAGTCAGAGGAAGTCAGTGAGGTGGCTCTGCGGCGTTAGAGCACAAAGGCTCCTGCCTACGTGCTGCCACTCAGAAATCATATTAAGCTTTGCATGGATACGTTGCATGAATAGAATATTGTTATATTCCAAAATAATAATTATTTTTCAGCAAATTGATAAAAAAACCCCAAAAACATTAAGAGCCTCTAATGGAAGTAATCAGATGATCCGTCAACAACACCAGCATTTCCTGGCTGAAAAACAACGATTTGGCTGATGTGACGGTGAGCAGAGGAAACCTGGTAGACTACAAACAGAGGTTGAGTCAAATACATGGGGCAGAAAGACATCTGACTATGAAGTGATAGTGGAGAGTCTAGACTAAACACTGCATGGTATTCTCCTCCCTCCTTTAGATGGGATGTAGATTCTGGCAGGCACCGCCTAAATCAAAACAAACCATACGTTTTTACAAAAATACACGCTCACTGGCCACACAGGATTTATAAACACTGTACGACCCAAAAACTGTGAAATCCACACAAAACCGAGCATTGTGCAAAACACAGTAGCAAAAGGTCGGTGTGCTTGGGATATAATATTAACAATAAAAATCCCCCTCAGCCTGTAATACCAGCCCATGTAGGGCCTTTGTTTCTTTGTCTTAAAGCCTCAATTTTTAACTCCTCTCATTTGGGCTGCGCAGACGTGTAAAAAAGCTGCAAGAGCTGAACATATGTTCCACCCAAAGGGTCTGAGTGTCCTTAACTGCGGCGCTTGTATTTTATGCAGCACAAAGGGAGCATATGTAAAGAATGAACAGTGAATCAGAGTGAGTGAGAGACAGAGACAGAAAGAGAAAGCAAACGATTTTGTAAACACAGATGGCTGTCCTTGGCACCCCTGTTAGTTCTTCACAAGTGTTTTGAGGACGTCCTCTTCTTTCCAAGACCTCCCAATTTCTCCTTCACTGCCACTGTGTTACAGTTCTCCACAGTGTTTGTCTGTCTGCGCTTGATGTCTCGCTTCAGCTCTAATCACAACAGCCAAACAGGGAAAGTGACAACTCAACAATGTGCTTTGTTCTCAGCAGCCATTTAAAACACAGGTAGGAAACCATACAAGGCAGATGGAACCACGTCAAACAACTAAATACAATAATTATATATTATCCTAAATAAAACTCTAAAACATGACTGCAGATGAAAGTGAACGGAAAGTCAATGATGGTGAAGAATTAAGAGGTAAACTGTATAAAACTCTGATGATACAAATTACATTATGAACTTTAGTTTTCTGCAGTGGCCTTGGCTTCTGCTTGAGCATATGTGGCCATGTTAGTTATTAGATTTATATATAGAAAGACTAGAGAACCAGTGCGTTTCAGGTAGTTCAATGGCCGATGTAAATGTGAGACAGGGTCAATAACAACTCTTTAGTTTTTATCTCGGCAAGAGGAACATTCAGAGAAGGGCAAACACTCAGCTGAATTGAGATGCTTCCTGTTTCCTCTTACAGTAGATGAGGTGAAAGACTATTGAGGAAACAGAGTGTTGCGCATTGCCCTCACTCAGTCTCCCAGAACCAGGGCGCCAGGCTACAACACAGGCTCTTTGTTAGCTTTGGACGACATTAAACGCTCCAGTACCAAGCCTCAGCGTAGCGGCAGCACAACCTCAGCCTTGAATCCCGGCCCTGGAGGCCCTGGAAGAAAAATATGGGCTCAGAATGAAATGAAGCTTGTCAAATGGACACGGGAGCTGGCTCAGGGACTCGCTCAGTGTGGCACGGGGTCACAAAAGCAAAAGAGACAGGTTAGGTCATGCCATAACTCACTATAACAGTTAAAACAATTGTTATGACCAGAGTGGTTATCCAGAGAGCAGCGCAGACATAACATGTTACTGAGAAAGAGAACAGAAAATGCTGAGTTTACCATGTGTTGACCTAGATCTCTTTATTCCTTTCCTGGCCATTTTGAGTGTGCAGCGATCTGTTTTATATTCCGAACGTATTCCAAGGAACATCAGCAACCAATATTTAGCTTTTAATGCCGTGTTTTGCACCTGCCAAGTCTGCATGAGTCAGTCACATAATCCACAATTACAAGGCCGGCTTACAAAAGCACTTCTTAAAAAGGCATGTCAAAGCAGAGCCCTGATTTGGCTTGCTGTTGTTTTTGTAGAACTTTCTGGGTTTTGCTGGTCAAGTTGACATTTTTTCACGGGGCTGTGCTGCTGGCAGTCTGAGCTGCCTGCGGTTGTGGTGTGCAGAGGTCATGTATAACAAATTCTTCACACTCTCTTTGTTGAGGCAACCCTGGGTGCCACTAAAAACAGACGGGGAAAGACGAGAAAGAGGGGGAAATATGTATAAAGAGAAAGAAACAGACAATGAAAAAAAGAGGAGCAAAGGCCAGGTTTTCCAAAGGAAACAGGGAAATTTAACCATTTAAAAAAATAATGGGGGAAACTCAAGCCACATTGCCTGGGAGCCAACAGCCCTTGGAGCAGGCCGCAGGAAGCCTGACCTTTGTGGGGGCCGTCTGCTATTTGAGCCTGGGGCTTCAGGAGCCTGGCCTCATCTCTGGAGGGCCGTCAGCAGGCCTCAGCTTTCCTTCCCTATTCTATTCATTAGCCATGCTTTATGATTCAGCTTCCTCTGAGCCACACAAGAGCTCCCTGAGGAAAGAGACTGCTGGAGAGAGGGAGAAAAAAGGGAGTGAAGCTGAGGGAGGGGGGAAAAAGCAAGAAGGAGGTCATAGGGCCCAGCCGGGACCCGGCTCTCAGCAGCTGTGAAATCCTCCCGTTTCCTCGGCAGTCGTAAAAGGAACAAGGGGGAGAAAGAAAAAGAAGGCGGCCAGGGAGGGAGCTGGGCCAGTAAACCCACCATCTGAGTGCTAACTCCCTAAAGAGCCACATGCAGAACCATAATTCCCAGATTTAGGGAATGCCAAATTACAAATTACACTGCTGTTTGTTTTAAAAAGTCCCCAACTTCCCTGAACACCAATGACTTATTGGCTGCATAAATCTCCAGATAATAGCAGAGCCGCAAAGGGAGAGCAGGGAGGCAGAAACCCTTTGCGAGCAATAAGTGAGACATTTACTGCGAGGCGAAAAGCATTTGCTGTCACAGCAGAGAAAAAATATTAACAAATTTTCCATGTCCACATCACTTTTACTTAACAACACACCAAGCTAATTAATTTAGAAAATCTGAGACAAGCTTAATTGCATTTTTTTAGTGTTAAAAAGCTTCCACGCTTAATTTTTGCACAATGGGCCGACGGAGCGAGGCGATGCAGGCAGCGAGGGAGGGCGGCATAATAAACTGGATGACCTTCGGGCATAAATTTATGAAAGGCATTGATCAGTTAAGGCTGTGATTTCAACGAGACAGGAAAGTCAGCAATTACCCAGATTCAGTTAACCTCATTAAGTTAAGACTGCTGAGAGACCAATTTCTCTCCCCACAATCCCCCACCCACCAATCCCCCTGCTTTATATCAAACGATCCGAGCGCTGCCCATCTACCTTTGATTACCTCCTATTGAACGTCCTGCATTACTTGGAGCTGAGCAGATAATCTACAAACAGCAGGAAATCATGCAGCCATAGGTTAGGTATACGCAAACTAACCAAAACCAAATTTGGTAACACAATCCCATCCTGTTGTAGCAAATCAGGTAAAGCCCTTCCCGTCCCTGAAGGGAATATAATTTAGACAGACTGGCTGTGGTATCACAACAGCTGTAGTATGAAAACAAGGGAAACCTGTTCATAGTGTTTACCATCGGCTATACTTAAAATTTACTTGTGCATCATTTGGCACATCCCACACTCTTGACAGACTGAAGAGGCAAAGCGACAAATTTTAACAACATACCACAAACTAAACAAATGTGAGACAGCTTCGTACACATTGGCTTCACTTAAAAAAGGAAAACAAAGGAGAAAAGAAAAAACACTAAATAAATCACTCACAGCTTAGTATGAAAAAAACCATTCAAAAAACAATCCATCAAGACAGATAAAAATGAGCTTGACAACACTGCAGAAGTATGTTATCCTGCAGTACAAAGGGACACAGTATGTTACTGTGCATGCTTCCTTGACAGCCAAACAAGTGGCTCGAATGTCTCGGTGTAGGCGAGGACACTTGAAGGTCCTGTGTAAGAATACATGGTCACTCTGTGCTGTGCTGTACTGATGTGACATGATAACGTTACAGTCAGGCTTTGTCAGGGAGCATGAAAGACAGAGATAAAAAGAAAAATATGAGAAGGAGAAAGAGAAAGAGAAGAAGGGACACGAGCAGGAGGGCATGTGTCCTGGCACGGACGATCAGGCTCTCAATTACCCTGGCTGAACCCTGGCCGTGGATCCACGCCTCACACACACACACACACACACACACACACACACACACACACACACACACACACACACACACACACACACACACACACACACACACACACACACACACACACACACACACACACACACACACACACAGTTAATCTGCTTCCCTACTTGGGTGTTCTATCACTGTCAACTTCCTGCTTCACTGTCCTTGTTTCCAATTTAGCATTTAGCTCTGTTTTACATCTGCATACTACCAATATATTTTTTCTCTCCAGGCAGGTGAAGATGATGTGGATTGTTTCACTACATAATTACTGTTACATTGTCTTAAGGAAGTCCTCAAATGATTTTACATTATAGTTTATGGTTGTTGTTGCTGTGTTAAAAAAAGAAATGGAATGTTTTTACGGTCGCACAATGATCTTGAACAGGACACAAAGAAGGTTATCATATGGTGGGTAAAAACAAATCTTGCAAACTCGATAGCAAGGGCCTGATTTTCTCTGCTCATGTGGGAGTAGCTTGGTGCTTCAATAAACACAGCATCAGCACCCACTCAGGGCGCTCAACCGTTGTCACCCTTTCACCCCAGAAGTCCGCTAATGCTACTTTAGCAATAAACGCTGCATTAGCCTTGCACAGTGGGCCTACAGCTCCCAGGCTGCAACGGGAGACACAAAATTAATTATCTCCCCGCATTTGTCCTCGCGTTGTTCCAGAAACTTAATGACCTCCCGAGCGGTCGTTTATTATAAGCCGCAGCAGTGCCATGCATTCCCAAGGCAGGGAACAGCCACCATCTACCTTACCTCCAATTCCCACCCACCACTGCTGCTGCTGCTGCCACCGCCTGCTTGTCAGAACAGGTGTGGGCCAGCAAGACTGCGAAACCCCCAGCGAGCATGATGGGATATACAGCATGAACGGAAAAGAGAAAAGAGAGTAGAAACCTCCCACGCTACTGTCAACCAGCAGATACTCGCCTCAACTGGAGCATCATTAAGATGATAATGAATTCCATAGTGACCGTGTAGAATAGAGTGGTCTCCCCTTGCACACACACAAAACACACACCTCTTTATGCTTAGCCCTGAGATCCTTTTTTTACAGCCACGAATAATGCATGTGTGTGTATGACAGTGGGCCAGGGATGACGACTCCTGCTCCCTCTCCCCCTAGCAACAGACGCAGGGAAATGAATGCCAAGAGAGGAGCAGGGGGGGCTTGAGCTTTGTGTAAAATATTACCCTTCGTCTCGCTTACCGCACCCCACACCACCTCTCCTACCTCCCCTCCGTGTGCTGCTGTGCAGCAGTTGCTAGCCCTTATCATGGCTGCCTGTCAGTTTAGTATACAAATTAGCAGTCTATCAGGGGAATGCAGGAGCCTGTTTCATCAGTAGGGAGAAGGGCAGAGGCACGCATTGCATTAAAGCCTCCTGCCGCCGCAGACAGAGAGGGTCACAAATCAACGCCGCAGCGGGCCCACAGCCAGCACTAACCAGATAAGGAGAAATGAAGGAAAAAGGACAAGGCATATTTCACCGGAGAGGATCCAGGCCTGCTCCAACTCCCTGCAAGGGCCCAGGATAAAGGATGGAGGCGGGCGGGTGGTGGGGGGTTATAAGGATGGAGGAGGTCACAAATCACAATTTCAACCCCACAGATTACAAGGTAACAGAACGAACATGAAAACTAGTATTGAATAAAAAAAGGAAAGAAATCCCATCTGTAAAATGTCCGGGACAGAGTCAGAGTAAGTGCTTTCAGTTGATTATCAAGTAGGAATTGCAGGAAATTAGAGCTAGCACATTCTCACTTCTTCTCGTGAAGTGAACCTGTGCATGTTAATACCAGCGGAGACAAAACGGCTGCGAAGGGTTCTCATTAAGTGGCATAATGCAATGAGGCACAGTCTAAATTGCAGCAATAAAAGCCGACAGACAAATCATCTCGACCATCGCAATCCATTTAACTCAATTAATGCAACACCAGATCTGAGCTCAGTGGTTTAAAAGCATGCACGGCTCTCCTCCCTCGTCAGGCTTAGGGGGATTGGAGTAGTGGGGGTGGGGGACTGCACCTGAGAAAGGTTAGTGGTATCTCTTTTAGGATGAGTATCTCTTTGAGGTCAGTGTGGCACAGCCGTTGCACTTTGATTAAGCCCAGCTTAAGACCAGGGAAATGGAGAAAGAGGGCGAAAGACAAGAGAGATAAAGGCAATGGGAGACAGGAAAACAAAAGCAGGAGATAGCAGTAGCTCTGCTCGGCTCAGCTCGGCACAGCTGAGTGTGGAACGGGGTGTGGCCTCCTTTTCCTTTTTAATGTCAAAATGTGTGCCAGCAGCGATAACGACCGCAGGTAATCTCCCGCTGGAATCAGGGGGGCTGTTCGTCATTACACTGTGGCCCTGATATAGATCAGAGCACTGGTGGCTTCTCCTGGCTCTCCAGGCTTCTTGGCAGCCGAGATAGCAGATAGCCCTTTAAGACACGGCTCACCGCTCCCCGATTGGCTGGTCAACGGCCACAACCAAATCCTGGCTCCCTCAGGGCCGCTATGAGGAGGTGTGATAGGACAGGTCACGGAAACTCACTGTCCCCATATCCTTTTGTTGTAAAGCCTTTACCCCATTGTCAGTGTGGGTGGTGGAAAGTAAAAAAAAAAAGCCTTTCTGGATGTTATTGTCTGAGAGGCAGGATAACAGACAGGCGGATTATTTCAAAAACAGCTTTCTCCAGAGCTCTCACAATGCGGCACTGTTGTTGCTGTGGAGAGGATCCTGGAGGAGATAATAATAATATTCCTAGTCAGAGCCTTTGCTGCAGTCGAGCAGCCTTCTAACAGATAGATACACACAATTCTGACTGGCCCGCCATGACATAATCGCCCTGCAGAGAGCTGCAGGCAAGCTTGGTAGGCAAACCACCTCTCACTGCAGCTTGTTAAGAGAAAGGTGGCTTTAAGCACCGCTCAATAGAAACTCCTATTGAACTTGTTTTTTTGTTTTTTTTGACTCCATCTGAACAATGTCTAGGTGAGTCATAGCCCACCTCGGGCTACACAAGTTACAGTCTTCCTTTCTTCCTCTCTCTTAAGATTGTACTGCGCTTTTGACTTGGACGAATTTGCTAAGAGGGGGAAAAAAACAAACTCGGCAGGATCTTAAATAATGCAGCGATAAAAAAAAAGAAATTGGTGACCCTTTCCCTTGCCTCAACCCACACACGCTGAATTTCTTCTGCAGAGAAAGCCAGCAGACAAAGAGAAGAAAAGGCAGAGCTGGCACTACATGGAAATGTGTGGTAGGCATCAGGTTTTTTTTCCTCTGGGCACGGACACCTCTAATGAGAGGGAAAAATGCACAGCAAAAGGCAGAGCTCACCCGTACAATGTCTGTGATTTTGAGTAATATGAATCACCTACCCTCTAACACAAATAAATATTGTTCTAATACCAGTGGGAGTTTAAGGTTGACTTTGGGTTAGGGAAACTATGGGGGATCCAGGCTCCACACACCAGCCTCCACACCAGTCATCCCACGGCTTCCTAAACCCTACACCGTTCACACACTAGATGCCCGTGACCCCTGACCTTTAAGCACGGCTCTCTGCTGAGCTCACCACTTATCAGTGTGATAGGGGGTGTGAAGTTGTTGATGCTGGTCTAGTAACAGCATCTCTCCCAAACGACAACAGGAGCAGAAATGAGGCAAAGGGAATTCAGGAATTCATCTGTGCATCCTGCTCATGTGTCAGCTGCACCCATGAAAGTCAAACAGGCTCTCAGGGTCAACAGAGCCACTTGTCCTGCGGAGGAATGAAAGGGGGATTTAAGGAGGACAGGAGGTCGCAAGTGGAGGAGTGGAAACTGGAAATGGGGCTGAGAAGACAGGCACTTTCTGCCAAATGTCCCATTGGTCTTGCACCGACATGCCCTTGTCACTTTCAGGCACACTATCCACCCTGCTAGCACAAACAAACATGGTATGCGCTATATAAAGGAGTCTCAGACCCCCAAAGCCCCCAGGTCATGTTGGAAAGGGATGTGGCACGTTAAGTGGAATTTACTTTTGATGCAGACATCGGGCCTCAAGTTTCTGGCAGCTGTAACCCTAGCTTTTCCCAAGGGCCCCACTGCAGGGTTGGACAGGACATCCAATGCCCAGGCAGTCACCTTTAGAAATACCTTCAGTGCTCAGCTGCCGTTATAAAGGGAGACGACCGGTGGTGGTGGATGTTCGGGGTCACTGTTTCTAAGGAACTGTTTATAATGGACAATTTTATTAATTTGAATACCAAAGAGAGGGAGGAGCGGTTGCTATTGGAAGAAAAGAGAAACATGTTTATTTTTCTAGTATTTACTTACTTCACATATTAGTGGGTTGAGTATTTTGTGTTCTGAGGTTACAGAAATAATTAAATATAGAAGACGGACTCTAGCAGCCTACAGCACGCCCACTGTTTAGTAACAGCAAAGGATCTTTTGGACTTTGATTCTCATTGAAACCTTTGTTTCACCTCATAAATCCTTTTGACTCAGGCATGTCATGTCTCTTTATTACGGAAAAGTGTCGCTCTAAACTGAGCTATGAGCCCTCTGCCCACCCCCCCACCCTTACATCCCTTTCATGACATGGCATACGGCTTGAGCTCTTCTGTCAGCGGCGGTCCAGATGTGTGACTTAATGCGGGGTGGGTAGGAGTGTATAAATAACCATGATGACATATCAGCGAGACATGCCGGGAGCTTTGCTCTGTAAGGGAGGAGCTAACCGCGTACCTCTAGGGAAATCCAGCTAAAGCTAGTTGAACGCCAACACGACAACTGCAGAGGCCTTGTGAGAGAGCTTATGGCTTTAGACTTCACACTTACTGTGTAACTTCATTCTAGCAAATCACACTGTGACCTGACCTTGACAACGACCATGTTGCTGGCAGTTTTCCATTACAGTGATCATTGCTTACTGTATCTGCGTGGGAAAGAGTAATGAATTGCATAGATTGATGATATCTGTGGCTTATATTGCCACGCACAGAGTGGTTACAGCCTGTCAATAAGCTACTTGAATGGGGGACAGTTTTTAACATGAGTTCTGGATCTACATTTTCAGTATTTAGCAACATCCTAATGTGTTATAATTTACCATTTTGTGAGCTTTGTTTCTTCTCATGAGCCCCCGTGAACTCTGTGTAAACCCACTGGCTGTTATCTCTGATAACAATAATAGCACCTGTGGAGGAATTTGATCTGGCATCCATCTGAACATTAAAGCCTGGATGGTGGAGATAGCAGGATGTAGATACATTTGATGTGTTTGCATTGCTACAGCTGATTTATGAGCAATCAGAGAGAACTATTAAAAGTTGCTGGCCATGCCAAGTGTATGCAGAGCATCATTTGCTCTGGATTAAAATATAATGAAGCAAGTGAATGCTACTTTGTCTTACATGCAACTCCTTAAATTATTCAAGTGGAAAGAAAAAACAACAGACAAGGAATGTTCCCTGGAGCACTGATACCCTTTTCTGGTCTTGTTCATGATGGCAACAATGAATATGTTAGCGCTTGTTAAAAGCTTTGTTTTCCTTGGGAGTCTCTGAGCATATGAGTGGACTAAATGAGCAAAAAGAACGCTGAGTCACATGCAGAGGCCAGTCTTCCTCACCTCAGATACGGCTTCAGTGATATTATTGGAGTAGGTGTACATAATGCATTAGATTTATTGTTTTGCGATGCATGGGAAGAGGCAAGGTTAAACAGCTCATTACTGCACCACCACGTTGCCTTAACAAGTCGGTTTCCTGTCAATAAAACAAACCTTACAGTTACACCCCTCAGCCAACCCTTACATGTTGAGAAGCTGACTGTCAATGCTTTCCTGATAACTGGTGTAATTAGCAGTGTCATTTAAAAACCTGGGCTTGTTTTTCCGAGGGTAATTCTATGGCAACCTCTATTTCCTTGAACTTCATTTCAACATCCCCACGTCCAGAAACACTCAGCCTGGCTCAGGTGGCTCCTGTCTGTATTTGAATAAGAGATATGCAAACAGATGAAGTCAAAGCAGAAGCTTGTGTGCTCAAGCAGCCTTTTCTCACATTTGAGAGAGTCCTTGGATTAGTTAGTTGAGGCTCCAGGGCCTTTATACTGCATGCTATTCATTCAGCAGAGAAAGAACAAAGTGTGTTTGCATTTCACGTCTGTCAGTGGCAAAAATGTGTGTGGTTGTACTGTAGAGGCCAATGTAAGCAGTCCAAAATGAAAAAAGGTGAACTGTATAGCCAGCTGAAACCAGATTGCCCATCATGCAGGATCCAGAGGAGAAGCCCTTGGAGCATCTTTCCCTTACACTTATTCTGTCAGTTCAATTAAAGATTTGACTGCTGTAAATGTAATTAGAGACCTTTACCTGTGACCTCTCTCTGAATACTGAGGACATCACCCACGTCCATGACGCCAGTGTGGGGAGGCAAGAACTTCATACCCTCAATAGATCAATACCCTCTGTGTAATTAGAGTAGGTAAAAGAGATGTGCTCTCAGGCTCAATCACCTGACATCCCCTGCTTCCCAACACAGAAATACACATGCAGATATGCTCACAAACCAAAAACAGGCAGGAACCTTGTAGTTCACCCCCTTACTATCCAGACAGATTCTACACTCGTTTGTTTGCAAGCATAGCATGGCTTCCAGCGTACTGGGTCACAGCAGGGGAATGCAGGGGGCATGTGTGGGCCAATGTAGTGGTGACGGGCCGGTGGAAACAGCTCTTCTGTCTCCCTCCTCCTCATGCTGGGAGAGACTTCAATCTGCTTCCCTGACAGTTACACTTGTTCTGTCAGCTCAGCCCCCACCCTGTCACTAACAGGTGGCCTGTCCCTCACAGCAAAGTCATTTGCCTCGCACAGCAGTAGTCGTGGGTAGCCCCAGCCAAGCTGCATTCAGGTTTCCAGAATTACAGCTCAGGCCAAAGAGAAAGGCAGCGGCAGAATGCAGAGGAAAGGGCCGGGGGGAGGGAAGGAAGAAAAACCTCCTCCGATCAAATAAATGCCACTGTAAGCACAAGTGACAAGTCTTGTTTGGGGTTGTCTCTGCTCAGGGCCTGAAAGGCCAGCACTGCCTCCTCTCTTCAGATATGTCTGCAAGCAACGTGGGTGGGTTAGGGAGGGAGAAATGTCAGATTGGTGCCATAGCCAAGAGTGAGAGCAGCCCAATTATATTTCCTATCCCTCAAGAGCCGGTCAGCCCCCTCTGGTAGAACGAAGCTTCTGCCATCTCTTCCCTCCTCACCTCTCAAGACACTGCAGATAGATAAATAAATGACAGCCCCGCTGGGGCTTGGCCCAGCCTCCCAGAATACATTGCAGAGGCTGGCTGACTGCCTGTCCGTTTGCCTTCACCTGGCATTACTGCAGATAGACATTTTTCACATTATTATCGTTGCATCGTCTCCGTTGCCCTGTTCACTCACTGAGTTGTGGTTGATGATGGCGGCAGAGGACCTGAGGAGACTGGAAGGAAATGTCTCTTGTCAAAGTCAGCATAGCCTAGCTTAGCAGAAATTTAACAAGTTCCCTGGGCTCTTTCCATTCACTCTCTGACGGAGCACGGAGCCAGGACATGGCCTGCTGACAGCCCTGGGCATGTCACTGTCACAGACTCTTGATAGGCTAGAGAGAGGAGAGGAGAGGCAACAGGGCTCAACCCCTACAGCACTCGCATTTAACTATAAACTATACAGCTCCGTATTGCTGCTTTGCCTCCAGCCATAAAAGCCCTGTTATTTTGGAAATCTGACTTTATCCAATATAGTGCAAATACAAACTAGCCTTAATCACACACAGACAAGTTGCCTTCCTTAGTTCAATGAGTATGTCTGGGCTGTCACAGTAAATTGCTTACAACTTGACAGAGAGCCAAATATCCCAGGATGTTTGTGTTTTTACAGTAATAATCAGGTAGAAGCCGACAGTGAAATACTTGAGCTTAAACTGCGTGTGTACGAGCATTTTTCCCCCCACACTCTCACCACTCCCCGATGGTTAAACCCAAAACCAGATGTTGTGGATCAGTGGGGATAAAAAACAAGGCGAATAAAAGCGGAGGATGGAATGGTATGCATTAACTATAATCAAAAAGAAACAAAAAGGAGACCAGGATGCTTTAATTACTTCTCACATGTAATTTGGTTTTGTGGGGGCAAGCCATGCGCTGCCAAGAAAAGAAAGATGAAAAGCGACTTAAATTACATGGGGAGAAAGTGCAGAGGCTTTTTACACACGGTCCATCTATTCTCCACAGCTGTAGACAAGGCTGATGACTAGCCCCAAAACCTTGCTGTAAATTGTCCATGGGTATAGGACTCAGATGGAGCCGCACTGGATTTAAATTGTTCAGCATGGCCGTGACTTTAAGAGAGGTGCTGAAATATACTGACTGACAAAAAAAGTCTAAACTGTTTCTCTTTAAAAAGAAATGTGCTTTTTTATGGCATGCACGAGCCTGCGATAATCCACATTAAAATCATAGATTTCTGTTGTTTTGCTTAACTAATAATCATCTAAAAATTCCCTCCAACAATGTCGTTTTAATAATTTCTCGTGCCAATCTGCCAAAGTAGCTGAGGAAATGCGTTATGCTTGGCCACTGGAGAGAGCTTGGATGAGGCCTGAGTGAGGTGCTCCATGAATCTACTTCATAGCCGTCCTCTGTTTGCAGAGTCTCTCTTGACTCGCTGGTGTTGCCACAGTGCTAAATTGCACAGCTGTTCCACAATCTGTGGTGGTGTTAATTACCCAAATGTGAGCGGCAGCTCGTCAGTTCCTCACTAACGAAGGGGCCTGCTTTCCAGCGAGGGTGCCGTATGTTTGGTATGTAGGCCCATTTCCACCCAACGCTCCCCAGGCTGCGCGCGGACCACCCGACACATCCGCATCCCGGAGAAGATGCATCTAATTAAAGCTCAGGACTCAAATCTGCTTACTACGGGGGGAAAACACACGGGCTGGATTAAAAGACGGGGAGAGGGGTGGAGTGGGATGGCGGGCTTTAATAGACTGCAAGTGAAAGGGCTTAGGAGGAAATATGAGAACTCTCAATAGTAAGATCCCAGGCATGGCTGGAAGGAAACGCTGTGTAAATGTGAGCCGATCAGTCAGCGTTTGTCAGTCTGATCCCTTAGCACTTCCAAAGCCTCCAGGCAGAGACAGACAAGCAGGTTGTTTTCTAGAAAAGTGGCTTCTCAACTCCTCTGGTTGGCCCCTCTTCCAAGGACTTGTACATCAATTCTCAACTACTACAACACAGACTGACAGAACTCAACAGCCTCTACTGAATGCCAAAAACACTTAGTGATCCAACAGAGATGGAATACAAATAATGATGTACAACTTTGGTGATGTGTTACAGCAGCTGCATATCAAACATGTGCCTTTCCTTCCTCTCACTCTCTCGCATGATGGCAGTACATGACAATGAAGCCCTCTCCAGTCAGACACTGTAAACTGTTAATGCACTGCATTACTCAGTACATCACCCCACTCCTTGCATGAGATGTTCAAAACAAAGGTGTTAAGAACTCCCCTCATGAATCATACTTGCTGGCTAAAAGCCTAGCTGCAGTGTCCCACCCACCTCCAGTTATACATGAACACCACAGCCTGAAGTAGCACTAGGAGACTACATAATGAATGCATGAAGCTAGGTGTCACGGGGGCTCGCATGGTGCACAAAACGATGGGGCAATTAGGCCCACACGACACCTCGGGATGGCGTGATGAAGGACCCCTGGGCTTGTCTCCTCCGCCTCTGTTCCTCTATCATTAAGGATTGAGCAGCCACATCTGGCTAATGGCACGCCTGGGGTTCCTGCTCAAACACTGTGCCACGCCGTGCACATTTAATTATGCCTCATAAAGGTAACAAAAGACATGGCTTGCTCACGGGGAAGCACTGTTTGGAAACCGGTAAGGGAGACGGAAAGAGAGGGAGATGAGGGGAAGACGAAGAACTGGCCAGCTGCCAAAATTACAGGTTGACCCAGGTCGGCAGCTTCAAAAGAGGGGGAATTCACTCGAGTGTCTCCACCTCTCCTTGAGATGGGTCCCAATGAGCAGGCTGAGAGGAGGAGATGCTCTGTGTGCTGAGAATCAAAGGGTCTCTAGTTTGTCTCCCCGTCTTCTATTAGATCAGCGACTGCACTGGTGCTGCTGTCAATGGCTAATTGTAGAAAGACCGAGAGGATTAAAGGGAGCGCTTCTTTGAAATATGCATTGGTTTTAGCAGCGGTTTGAGCTGAAGAGGGACTTCTTTGTAAGGAGGGACGGCGAGAACAACAAAAACAACATCACAGGAGAATGCGTGTAACAGCGCTGTGGCCTAGTGTTGTGACCCACATGACTTTCCTACCTCTTAGGCATCGTGTTGTTCAGCAGCCCCTTGCAAACAGCTCACCAAATTCAGCCGAGAGCATGAAACACATATTACCCCCTGACTGAGTGACTGGATGACCTATGACTTCAGTAGCACCTGGAGGTATTCAAAAGACCATGGATGGCTGCTTTGTGCGGCACACAGTTGACATTTTGAGCCGAGAGAAAATATTTTTAAAAAAGGGAGAAAAAAACATGAGCGGGGACACAAACCCCAGGTCTCTCTAAAAGCAAATGCCTACATTTAGGAAACGATATCAGATAGGAAGAAATGAGGGACAAAGAGCTGCGGCTCATTGTCAAGGCACTCCGATGTCTGGCAGTTTGAGAACTGGCTAACGCCACAGGAAAGGTCACTGGTCACTTCCATTTGGACCTGCACATAAATCCCCCGCTGTCCAGTGCAGTTAATAACACAGCCAGCTCTGAAGGAGCTGCCATGCAATAAAACGGGGAGGAAAAAAGATGCATTTTGTTTGGCCAACACCTCCCTGTCCCTTTACAGCCACTGGCCTTGTGCAGCCCTTTGCGTTATTTATAACTTAAACGTTAAAAACAGAGACATCTCTGCAGTGTGCATTAAAAGACAAGCCTGCCAAACGCCTTGCTCCACGGCAGCTTCCTCCTCTGTAAAGTCTCCCTCTGCTTTTGGTGTAGAGAGAGTGTTTTATGGCAAGTCCCTTGTCAGGATTAAGATGTAGATCCAAGTGCCACAGGGACAAGCATAAATTCTCCATCTCCCACTGTGGGCCCACAGGTGGTGGAGCTCGGGGAGTGTCCTTGAAGTATGAATAACATCACATGCTATGTGTCATCTGTTATACAGTAATGACATGTCCTCGGAACAATCCACATCTCCTGTGGCCCATAAGTCTAAGAATGCGAGAAATACTCGCTTCCCTGACGGCGAATTTTGTCAGAGGCCATAAACATTATAACAAATACAGTTCATGTTCCTGTTGTAATTTGAACACTCTATTTGCAGAAACAAATTAATATCTAGGGCAGAAGCTGTGTCAGTGGATCTACAGATATCAGATTGAGCACCAGGGAAACATCAACAATATCCTTTTTAATGCAGTGGAGCGGCTATTGTCAAGGACCCGGGTTGAAACTGTTCTGCTTCCAGTAAATCAGAAGGAAACACCAAGCAGAGACACGAAAACACTGAGTACTGTTCCAGAGGTACGGGCCTTAACGGACGCACGGAATGATTGGTACGTTGTTTTTCAACTCTACAGAAAAACACACTTTCATACTAGCAGAGTTTCTTGCAGAGGGCAGCTTAAGTCTCAGAGTATAAGCCAATTTGGATTAGCTCCACATTTTAGACCGGTTCCAGTTGGGATTTACTTACTTTTAGAACACGTTCCTCCCTAAGCACAGCTTCAACTCTAAGTGCATCAAAAACATATTTAACTGACATCTTTCCCCCCTTTTTTTCCCCAACATGATTTCACAGATTGTTGCATATTCAGAGCTTGACTTGACTCTGTTGAAAATAATTTAGCAGGCTTCAGTTTACAATACACACTGATAACATTCAGAGGTTTTTACACACTGTCATCACTACTGAGAACATTGGTGTTGCATTCAAAACGCTTGGGCTATTTTCTTGAATGTCTTTTTGCTCATTTTTCACATCTGAGTTCATGCACGGATCCAGAATAAATCTCCATTTCTTCTTCTATCTCGTAACCAGGCTTCAGGGGGCACAAGGCATTAGTCTCATGATGCTGGGTTTGTCATGTCTTCCCCAGCTGTGATCTGCCTGAACTCTTACATTACAAATAGCTGGAGGATTTTTCACCCTCTTATCACATTTGGCAAGCAGGCCTGTCTCTTATCAGCTTTCCTCTAGAGATAAATGGGCTTTTGAAGATAGGAATAAGAGACGTTTTTGCAAGCTAATTCCAGAGACCCATCTGCAGTAGATTACAGATAGGTGCTGGGGGAGCGGCGAAAGATACATATTTTAATATGTAGGTGGTATAAGTATCAGGTTGAGGAGCGACTGGTATTACAATGTCATATTCGCTGCAACCCAAAGACAAGCAGAACTAACAGGAAATAACAGGAGATAATGGACTGAGAATATTTTATGGAGACTTCATCATTGACCGCATCGGTTACACTGCTGGGTCTGCACCAGCCCTGATGAGAACAAAATGACATTTCCAACGAAGCCTATCTGGAGCCTGCAGCACAGTGAACGACAGTGATTGGCAGGCATAACAATGAATACGCAGACATATTTTCTGTGCGTCTTATCAGGGGAAAAAGGTTCGGAGCATTTAGCAATCAGAAAATGGGATTAATTCAAAAAATATATATTCGTCTACATTTTCTACCCACAGTGCATGGAAGTCAAGTTTGGACTAAAGCTATACCTCCATCTGCCTCAGCGACAACTCATATTTCAACTTGACTATTTATAACCTAAATATAATATATTCAACAATTTACCCTATAGGAAAGATCGCTATTTTATCAATATATTGCAAGAATACAAAATATATAAAAACATGCAGCGTAATTTTATACTATTCCAACTGATTTTTATAACAGTACCACCACCTTAAATCAGTGAGTGTAAACTAAAATTAAATACAAATACCACAGTGTTAGTGTACAATTATTATTAGACATGGTTTTTTAAAAAAAACCATTGTAGGAATATTAAAAGTGATATTAAAGAGAGAGTGAGAAAAAATACACATTTCACAGATTAACGGGGGATAGTGTCACCACTGAACACAACACTCGCAGGTCCCTATGGAAATATTATAGTAATACCCCGGGAGAGCGTAAAGTAGGGCACATCACTATAAACTCACAATTGGGACGCGCGTCTAAGCCTCCATAGGATTATAACGGGGGATAGTGAGTTCTTCTCTAAGGGACGGACTAATAAACAATAAGGCACTTTGGATTTCCAAGAGCTGACTGATGGACTCGCTGGTGTCACAAGTGTTGCACTAATATTAACAGGCGACATGTGATCCAGTCTGACCTTCATGGCGGAGATAGTTGGGAGCGATGAGGGGGAAGCAAACCTAATTAAACAGCTCCTCCCGTGGCTGTGGAAGTCAGACACGGGACGTGCCTCGCTGTCCTGCGCGGCGTGGAAACCGTCCACAACACAGCCTGCTGCAATAACAAGACCTGGGAATAGCGAACAGCTCCAGATCGGACTTTTCTTATTTAAAAGGGTAATGCAGATAATTTGTGATGTTGTATTAAATGATACAATTGTAAATAAATCCATATATATATGTGTTTACATTCTAAAAGGACATTAAGAGTCACAGAGCGGAGGATGACTGATAATATTTTCCATGTAGTATTATTTTTGTCTTTATATAACCTGACTTCCATCAGTTTCAGTGTGCCATGAAGTCCATAATGGATTGTTTTTTTATCTCGCACCAACTGCAAACGTGAGTAAAAGCGAATCTAACAAGGAAAAATGTGTAAAATAAGTTTGAATTAGATTCACGCTATGACTCCATCCTTTTCGCTCACAATACGTGCGGGGCGTCTCGGTGGAAAATGCGCCTGCCACCGGCGGAGACGCGCTACCAGAGGAAAATCCTAACAATGAGGAGCTTATTCACACGGTAACAATGGCCCGTTTCGACGGGAACTGTGCGTTTTATTTTTTCAAATTCACCTTGAGTGAATATTTCAGCAGAAGAACAATGAAAGCAACAAAAGCATCGGTGGAATTTCAGGAAAGCTTACCGAGTCCAAATGCGCTGCGATCGGTCGCGGAGGATATCCAAATCAGCCAGGCTGGAGCAGACACGCGTTCATAAAGGTCTGTGAGCGAGCCTTACTGCGGTTAAATCCAATTTGGATAATAATACAACAATATATAAAAAAGGATTGTTCACGGGTTGGACGATGAGAAAACTCTCAACCTGCCAGAACAATAAATCTTCACTGAGGGGTTGTTTTTTTTCCTCCTTCGTCTCTCGAAAGAAAAAGCGGCGAAACCTTCAGGAAACAGTGAGAAAATGCAGTTTCTTTCACTTGGCTAAAGTTCAGCAGGAAACGGGGGTTTGCGCTCCTGGAGAGAACACGGCGGGTCTTTGTCGAGCAGGAGCCCCGCTCGTAGGATTCCAACTCGGATACGGAGAAAGCGCCGATGACAGATCGTCCACAATAGATTCCCCCAAAGTATTTGTCGACCTCACGCAGAAAACGCGACGAAATACAAATCCACGAGCCGTGCGGCTGCTGGGGCGAGCGTCAGGGGATCAGCTGACGGTTATCCACAAGATCCCGGCGCCGGTTCGG
This sequence comes from Hippoglossus hippoglossus, assembly GCF_009819705.1. Taxonomy (NCBI): domain Eukaryota; kingdom Metazoa; phylum Chordata; class Actinopteri; order Pleuronectiformes; family Pleuronectidae; genus Hippoglossus; species Hippoglossus hippoglossus. The sequence continues at coordinate 22,251,574 of NC_047159.1, read as the reverse complement.
TAAGACGAGAAGTCCCGAAAAACGCAGTGCGCTCCCGCTCCTCTCCGAGCTGCTCTCCGTGCGCAACAGAGAGAGAGACTGGGCTGCTCTGCGCGTCAGCCAGGGTGTGTGTGTGTGTGTGTGTGTCTGTGTCTGTGTGTCTGTGAGCGAGAGCGAGAGAGTGTGTGTGTGTGTGTGTCAGCAGCTGTTGAAAATGAGGACAGGACGAGACCAGAGCAATCAATGTACGAGGGCTTGATCTGATTTGTTCACACTATTCCCCATAACGTAGCCAAGGTTTCTCATCTATTTCAACCCCTTTGTGTTGAATTGTCTTATTTCCTTTGAACGACATGTTCAAGAGAATATATTATATATAATATTTTATAGGAATTATGGATAAGACCTCTTTCAGCATGTAAACATAGTTTTTAGGATTGTAGTAATTGTATACTTAAACTATACATTTGGAGAAGAACTGCACATACAATGATTGAATTGAATATCATTTGAAATTACACGACTGAGGTATTTCCGTTCATTCACGTAATATTGTACCGATTTTTTTATAATATTCATAACCCTATTTTTATATTTATGCTTATGCACAAATGCACCACAGCATTCACAGTGTAAACACACTTGGCAATAAACTCAGATTCTGATTCTAAGTGATATATTAGCAGTAGTTAACCTAACTAATCTTACTTATGAGTCAAATCATATCATCAATCATTTTGCTGTATTAAATCTCTGGTATTACATTACATTACATTACATTTAGCTGACGCTTTTATCCAAAGCGACTTACAATAAGTGCATTCAACCATGAGGGTTGGTATCAAACTCGTTGTATCAGGACTTAAAAATTTAAAGGAATAAAAGAAAATATGTTGTATGGAACATCTATTTTTAAACTGATCATGAAGATGATCACTGAAGTGGATGTAACTACTTGGCAGTAACATACACTTCAACCATGCATTCAATGATTCCCCCATATTGACCCTTCCAGACTGCAACAATTCCCTAAAACTCGGAGTAGCCTAGGGAGTATGGATTGGCATCAGTCCTGACCGAAGCGAGGCTATCCATCTGCTCCCTTTTTCACAGTGAAGATGTTATTCTTAAAATGTACTTTAGAGGAGAACTCTCTGAGGCTAAAGAGGAGGAGGATAGGGCTTTGACGTCTCCAACAAAGTTAGCCCTGTGGTTATACTCTTCACTCTTATGACCTGCGTAACGTAACTTAACTTGAAGTCAGGTTAAAAGAGGCTTACGCTTGCAAAATGCCAAGGCAGAGTAAAGGGCTCCTTTACAACTCTGTCTCCCTCTGGAGTTTTTTGGAGACAAGTAGAAGATTGGTGTTTACTTTCTGCCATGGTGCGTTATACTCCACGGATACCCCTGAGAGAATGGCAGCTCTGTAATGTGTAACAAACCCATTTTTTATAAAGAATGATAAATACGGTATTGTGGATGGATAAATAATACACCCCAAACTGGGCATCTACACATTTTGCCTGCAGGTCAGGCGCTGTCTTGCATGAAACAACAATAAGAGTTATGGCCGACTCTGTGGGTTTGTGTCAGGAATGCAAGACTTGTAATTATTTCCCCGCTGACTGTGATTAAAGGTCATCCCTGAGCCTACAGACTTCCCTTAAAAACAGTCGGTATTACACACACAGACACACAAAAACACATCAGCCCACCAAGCTCCACACGCAGGTCAGAGTAAAAGGTGCAGGAGCATTTGGAATTCTACACAGAAAAGTTAGACGCCACTAATATGGACCTTGGTCAATTGAGCAATTGGCCGTGATTTTGTTCATCCAAGAAAATAACAGCTTATTAAAAGCAGCTATATATCGTATGTGATGTTAAACCATGGGAAACGTTCCAGAATGACATATGGAGCAAAAAAGCAGATGTCGGATGAGCAGGGCATCCTGGGAAACCGGCATTTAGATACTAGGGAAGGACAGAATAGATATTTAAGCCGTAAAGGCATTATCAGTCCGAAGAGTCATATTATATCTGATTCCCCCGTCTCTCTTCCATCCCAGTGAAGAAAATCTGGAGCACACATTTGGGATTGGATTCTCGGTTTTTGTTTCGTAAGGACAGTCTGCAGTTATTTCCCCTTTTTTTCCCGAAACAAAAAAAACGTGCCTACAGCGTTAACTACAGCATATTCACCAATACATCTGAGATTCCTTGGGTTTTCCTCAGAGTTGCAACATTTTGCAAAGCTGGAAACAACATAACGTGCACAGGACTTGTGAGATGCTGTGCTCAGTAACGTAACCCAGCTGTTGTTGGTCAGTGAACAGTTCCAGCTAATTGCACAGTAAACCACAGAGTCTTGTTGTGCATTCCTACTCGTCTGAAACACAGAATACATCGCGTACGTATCACAGTTTTAGAGACGTTGGAATGACACCATTCATGGAGCTTATGATGTATGACAACAATCACAGTAAAGAGTGGATTTTTCAAAGTAACCCTTAACTTTTATTTTGAAAGCTGTGATGGGAGATGAGAGATGCTCAAGTAGGATTCATTCCTAAGCTTGAGAGGCCACAAACAGTTCGACAGGTAGGGGTCTAACCACTACATCACCCCTGGGAGAAAGGTTGGCTGTATTTTCTGTCCTTTAGCACTTTAACAGCCAGCTTTCGGCTTCACGTCCATTCAGTGGTGGGCCGCTAATGCTGCCAGCCTCAGCCAGGAGTACAGTTAATCTCAGGTAAGCCTGTGCTGACTGAGTGGATCTACAGGCTTGGTCAAAATATCTGCCTCGTGGAAATGGCATCTGCCATAGAATACCCTGCTCCTCAACACCTTCCTAAAATAGGTGCACATAGAGTTAAAGCTGTAATGTAAAGAGAGAAGCCAGGGGTGTAAGCAGAAATATTCCAGACCAGATGTTGACAGGAACTATTAATATTGAATACAAGGAGAAAACCTGATATATATTTATTAACCAAAGATATCTGAGGGATGGTATTTTGCTGGTAACAGCTAATCAATGTGTCTTTGAAATACAAGTTAGCTCAGCAGCTGATTTCAGATTTCGAAGAAACAAGGATTCAGTCTATGCATTTCATAAGGCTACAATATTTTATTTATAGTTTTTATAATAATTTTTTGTAGGAATGAACACTCAAGCATGAAGCATTCACTGAACTGAAAGGCCTCATACTGTATCATATGGTATTTATAGGCTCAGCTAATTTGGTTCATAAAATAACCCCTACCTTTTATTGTTCAGTTAAACAGCAGCACTGGGCAGTTATTCTAACTAGAGTTATAAAACTACAGTGTGAGTTTGAATCTCAGCTAGCGCTACTTTGAATCCTCACCATTACTAGTAATGATGGTGGAGAGGCACAACATAGACTGTCACCACCGAAAACGGAACACAGTCATGTTTTATTCGCTTTTATTTCTGCTGCTGTACATTGTAATTTCTATCTGGAGAGCGCCGTGCAGAATCCATGATTTATTCATTATGGGGGGCTCGAGTAGCATAGACCAACGATGTGAGAATGAGCACCTTATTCAATGACTCCCATCTTTCAATACGGACAACATTTCTAGGTCATCCATTTAGAGCACCGGCGTACTCCAGAATACAAGTAGTGCTCCTGAGAACAGAGGCCACAGGATGTCAGACACTTTGAATGACTCTCAGGAGACCCAACTAAAAGTAAAGGACTTTACAGTAATAGAGGAGCTCTAGAGATGCACAAGCGATTGAATAAGATACAGAGACAAAATACTCCATAGGATTATATGTAGGAATGCATTACGCCACTGGTAATGGATTTTAGCTTATGTGCAGTCTCTTTGCAGTCGTATTTCTCCATCTATTGCATGTATAGGGCTTGTCAGGCAGCTCATTTTGAACCATCTTGAAAGTTGTGCTCATCAAAGCCCTCGTGGCAAATGTTTCTGGAGGTTCCTGTTCGACATGAAAAGTCGTCCTGATTGATCGAGGCGATGTAGAACAAAAAGCACCCTCCGCCAGGCACATTAAAAATGAATTTTCTCTGGGATTCAAAGGGCTGCGCTGCTAGGGCAGAGAGAGATGAGAGCTGGTAACTCTGCTAGTTTGCCTCAGGAGCCCCTCTAGCAGCTCGTCCCAGCTGATCCATCCATCAGCCTTCAAGCCCACAGAGGTGAGTGACTGTTTGAAGGCTCTGCCGGCTACCTTATCCTGAGGCTTAACAATCCAATATTGGTTGTTGCCGAAGATAATTACTCTCTATTGATGGTAGAATACCCAGGGCTAGCTGCATCCATTTGCATTGCCCAATAGCACAGATCGATGAGGGAGGAAAAGCAGTTGGGAGCTGATAACAGTGTTACGTTAGACTGGCGTTTCTAGGAGGGATGTTATGCTCTCTCTGGCTTTTATTCTCCTACACCCCCACCCTCTCGTGGCCTTCCTCCCCCACTCCCTCCTCTTTCAGTGAACAAGGCAGAGAATGGCACCCACTGATAGAATCAGCAAGGACATTGCTGTCTTTATTCTCCCTCCAAAAGCATGCACATGTCACCTTGACATTCTTTATCTTCTTCACAGTGCTGGCAGAGGAAAATGTGAAAACTAGATCTTGCTTTTGATACACAATTGTTTATGGACCCACAGCATTCATTTCCCCTCCTCCTGAGCTGTTTGGAAGATTGACGGAAGCACAAACTACACTTTGCTGCTCTTGTCTAGAAAACATGAAAACAGAAGGCGCAGCCTTGTGTGGTCTTGTTGCTGATTTGTCTCCACCAGGGTATAATTTACACCAAGAAAAAAAGATGGAAATTGGAGAAGTGAGATTAGCAAGTAATTTATGGGCACTTAGCAGGGTGCCTGCAATAACAACCTCTGATATGCTTCGCTGCTGTGTTGCATTCTGAGAGGACAGCCATGCCACTTGCTCTTGAGTTATAGAGCCTACTACATACAGGACGACCAAACCCTACCAAATTATGCGTGAACACAGTAATCAGAGCTATCTCACGTCTAATCCCCTGCTTGGGATGTGAAACGGAAAATGAAAAACAAGTGGTGTTATTTTCCCTTGTAATAAAATTTCCATTTCTTTAACAAGATAAAAGTGAATTGTGCTCCGACTCAGAAAGTGTGAAAGACGTTTGGAGATGAATTTTTCATGCACATTGATAATTTAATACAGACTAGCACCAGTTTATTAACTTTCTATGACTTCTCTTGTGCTCTGAGAATAATAACCATATCATCTGAGGCACTTTGGAGGGAAACGGCATTACCGCCTGATCAGGTGGTCAAAGGTTGGGGCTGGCAAATAAAATACTAACAGTCTGAAGGCAACACTGGGAGCTGTAAGTGAATATGATTTTCTAATAACCATATAAATGTTTTGAATTATAATAACACAAAGCTGTGATGAATAAAAAGAAAGATTGACTACATCGTCTGAGCTACTATTATGGAGTATTAACATTCTCTAAAACATGACAATGTGCAGAAAGTAACTAATAAGTGGATGGTGTTGAGAAAAATGGGCAATGTCTGGGCCAACGGAGGCCACTTAAAAGGCATTAAGGCACAGCAAGGTGAGCGATGATGTCCAGGTGCTGGCTGAGAACAACTTGCACAGCCAGACAAGTTTATTTGTTTTAGTGCAGCCAAGTTGCAGAGATAACAGACGCTCTTAGAAATAAGTATTCTACTCTCCATTCCTCTTGCATTAGAAAACAACAGATAATCGAGAGCAGACAAAGAATTTGCCGAGGCTCAGGTGCAACAACGGTTTAAACATAAGAGGGAGAAAATGACAGTTTATTTGTTACCAGGAGGAACAGAGTTGCCTGCAGACACTGGAGTGAGATTAAATATAGGGTTACCACAGCAAAGACCTAATCCATTCAGAGACAAATGCAGGGTCTCTGAAGCACATTTGTTGTGCGGCCTGGGGTTTAGCAACTGGCATTATAACTCCATTCCTCATCATTACCTCCCTGTACTGTAGCACTGCGGAAATGGGGTCGGTCAGGGAAAAAGAACAGTGTGAGTGTGTGAGCAAGAAGCAGCATGAATAAGAGAGGACATACATCTATATATTCCATGCAAATTCTACTTTCATGTTTTGATAGTAAATGTTTAAAAAAACCCTGAAATTTGATGTGTGTGTTTGTGTGTGTGTGTGCGTGCATAATTTGTGTTCGTGCATGACTGCTGGATCACAGTTGTGCACATGCGACTTCTCCCCGGCCACCATATGCTGCCACATTTCTTGGTTGGAGGATTGAATGTGGACACAAGTGCTCCCAGCAGCAAGTCAGCGTCGTGTCAGATATGGAAATCCACCAGCATTCATGAATGATACAAGGCCTGCTCTTTTGCCCCACACGTCAAAGGGTGGATGAGGCAGATGCTTTGACAGATTTAAGGGAACTGGGGGAGGGTCTTTTGGCTTCCCACTGCGTTGCACACTAACTCTCCAGTGTTACAGAAGTGTATAATAAGACCCCTTGAGGAAAAGTGTTGGGGGAAAAAAAGAAGCACCCAGACTTAAAAAGGACAAAAACAACAAAATCTGATTGCATTCAAGGCCTTATTAACATATCCTTTCACCAGCAGAGGATGCCACTGGTTTTAATTCAGTAAGACACAGCTGCTGGGGTCCCGCAATTTCTATTATGACTCTATGATTCAATCAATTATGGCTCTAAAACTATGGCTTAATTAACTCCATGCGCAGGCGGCTGCTTTTTCACAGGAGCCATCAGGAATACAGGGAAACAAAATGGCTGCCGGCTTCCCTCATGCTCCAAAAAGAGGGTAAGATGGTGGTGTGTAGATTAACTATGCACTGTGCAGTTTTATTGATTTACAGTTTTGTCTCATAGGCGATGTAGAACAAGAACATTATGCTCCTCATTGGGAGTGTATAGCCCACTCCTTCTACAAAACAATGATATGCTGCAGTGTACTCTGAATGGCTGTGACCTTGGCCCATTTTCAGACTTGTAGAGGAGTGTTTCTAATAATGACGCTTAGGGCTAAAGATGGTTGATAAAGTTAGTGAGTCTTATGAAGCGATTACCAAACAATGTTTTCAACTATGTGGTGGGTGCAGACTGTCACAGAGTAATGTTTCAATTACATTCTCATGATAGAATCCACGAAGCTGAGTGTGGCATAGACAAGAAAAAGGAAAAATAAAAATACAATAATCTGAAGTAATCTAATATTAACTCAAGTCAGGGGGGGCAACAAGCCTCCATCAAAAAGGAAAATGGTTCGAAAAAGTCCCCTCGGCGAAATCCAAATCAACAGCAACTAAATGAGTTTAAATTGAGTTAGGAATATCACATTATCATGCAAAATAAAATTTCCAACAGTAGATTTCAAATTTAATTATGGACTGAGACGCCAGCTGTTTACACTGATCCCTCTGCTTAACTGGTGGCAAACTTCGTAGTTGCTCAAAACTCCTGTCTACTTTGAAGACTCAAGGAAAGCAAACCACAAGTCGACTAATTGCAGTCAGGTGAACTGAGGATCCCAACACTGGCAAACCATGAGCCAAAGATGGAGCCAATGAAAATCTTCAAAGAGGCTCGGCTGGAATATTGTGGCCGTTTCACAGGCCGCGAGTGTCTGACACCACACACATGAACTATGTTTAATTCAATCAACCAACAAATTGGCATTGCACTGAAGAATACCCCCTTTATACTGGAGGCAAGAGCAGTCCTCTGGAATAGCATCTATATAATGACAATTAATGATGAAGAGACCAAGAAAATTACACAAACAAGATTTCAACCATTTACGGCACATCACCAGAAAATTCTCTTTATTCAATCACATCTCATTATTAGATAAAGTGCAGTCTAACTGAGGCCATGCCCAAGACCACTTTGCTACTCAATATTGACTTCCAATGTGAGGACTTTGGGAAGTAACAGCGAGACAAGAAACACATTTTGCTGCTCTCCGAGTTATCAAACCTCAGCCTGAGTGAAAAAGAGTCACCACAAATGGGTTAAGACATTAACTCCAGTCAGATGGTTTCCATTTTAGCCTGTAATTGTGTGTGTCAGTACCTTAATTCCCATATTTTTAGCCTGAAGACCTATGCCCCTCCAAACTAATGGCTTCCACAGCAGAGGTTAAGGTTCTCAACCTGAATATCTTAACCTAGAAAGAGCCTTAGAGGATATGTCTTCTCAGCATTTCTTGGTAAAAACCCATTTTCTCTCTAGGTCCTTATGCTCCCCCCCAAACTGATAAGTTTTAATTCATTTTGATGAAGATGTCTGCTAATCTGCGGGGCCTTTTTGCATGTAATATGGATTAGGCACATTGGCTGAGGGAGCTCAGTCATGATGCCAGAAAAGCCTCTTTGCTTCACAGCCCCCTCGTTCATCTGGCCACAGGCCTGCCATGACTTCTGACCTTGCCTCCCCTCATGGGGACATACCCTGCACAACCACTCCTTCCATTCCCCCCATGTGAGCTGCCCTGGCTCTCCTAATGCCAGACCCCAGCGGGGATAGGGGGGTTGGTTGATAGAAGAGTGGTGCAAGGGCAAGGGCCTTCCTCGCTAATTACACCAATACAGCTCCAGAGACAGAAGCCGGGAGCCTTTGACATCAGTTTCATATTGGTCTTTTGTTCCTTTGTTCCACTGGGCCTTTGCAGAATTGCTGCAAGGGTGTCGATCATGACTTCCTGCTCCCCAGAGCTTCATTTGATGCACTGACATGTAACTGGGTCCATAAACTCAAAAGAATTCTACTGTATTGGTTGTGAAAACATAAAATGAACGTAATATATAATTTAATATATTTGAACTAATTACTTCCTTCCCCTAACACATAGCACACAGAGACATGATAATGCAGCTCTGTCCAGTAAGACTTTCTATTACAGTTTATCTACAATCAGCTGCACAAAAATCCCCAAACAACTAAATGCATGCTTGCTGCTCTGCATTAGAGTGATGTACACAGAACAAAAATAAAAGTAAAGCAGACATCTTACTGTGCAGCCACAGAAAACATATTTAGTCTGATGAGGAATAGATCACCTAACTATGAAAAAAACTAATCAATATATCAAACCAGTGTAGCTTTTAAAATACAAAATCTTTGGTTGGACTTTGTGTCTTAGTATTTAAGAAGGTCGGCTCAAATCTTTTTTCTTCCACCTTAAAGCTTTTGACTGCTCGTTCCCTTAAAGCCTATTTAATTTGAGCAAGGCTTTTCAAATTCCTGGGATTCCAGAAATGGCTTGATTCATTAAAGAAAACCTTCAAACATCAGGATGTCTCATGGCTCATCATGAGACCTCCATCAAAGAGGGTTGCTTTGCAAACGTATTCTGATTGGCAAAATCAGTTAAACAGCAGAGACAGTTTACTTATTATAGCCTGCAGAAGTTCACAGAGGTATGCTATTTACTACCTCAAAAGTCTACAAAATCTGGACTTCCTCCCCTCTACCAGTATGTATTTCAGCAATAAAAACGGTTGTTTATACAGCAATCAAGCCACGAGCTGGAAAGCAGGGAAAATCTGTGGAAGGGGGAGGGAAAAAAAACTCTACACAAAACCACTCGATCCCACTTTAATAGGAAGCAGAGCAATGGCGGCTAACTGGGTTTCCATCGTAAAGACAAACAAGCATTAACTGGGATGTTTTAAAGGCAACAACAGAGGGTTTTTATTTAATGTCTTAAAGCTTTAATTGGCGCCTCTGTTATTTCCTCTTCAAGGGACTGGGGGTAACAGTAAACCCAGTGTCAAGGAGGAGGGCCTCACTGGCTGTGGTGACCCAGCAAGTGGCTACCCTCATTGGGCCTCTACATCTGTGATCTTTACCAATTGAGCTCAAGAGGCCGTGCTCCCCTGGTCCCCAGCTGCCAACAAGGCAGGCCTCTCAGCCAGGGCTTGGGAGCCTAATCGGCCTGGAAAGGCCCTGTCAACCACTCAGCCTCAGGGTCACATATGGAAGTGACTAGAGCTGTTCTAAGTCACCTGCGGATATTCATAAATCTCTAGACTGTTTCCTGAAGCTAATAATTGACGAGAGCCACCGCTACCCATGAGTTGTGTCTGGCAACATTATGGCAGCAATTTTGCACTTTCCACTTGCTGTCTCTCTTTCTCCCCGTCAGACAGGAAGTAGAAATCTATGGTAATAGTGTTAACTAAATTGCTGCCTAAACAGCCCCAGGTTTAGGTCCCCTGGAGATTACATTTTGGGGAAACCCAACTATTGAGTTCCAGAAAATGAAGACCACCACCTCATGCAGAGGTTCATAGATGGATGTCAAAGCTACTTCCCCCAGAATAGTTTTTGATACATAATGAAAACATTCCAGTCAATGAACTTTATGTACACTGACTGTGTCTTCCTTGTGTTAATGTGCTGAGGGTGGGATCCGGTAGACAGACTGTGGAGCCAGTAAATCTGATACTCTCCTCGAGGAGAACAAGCGCTCTTTTATGCAAACGGTTTACAGCTCCATATGTATTTTCGATTCAGATTTATTTAGTGAGGGGCTCGGTAAGACCCCTGAGGGATCCATAAGCCTTAGTGCTCCATCCTCACCTCTCTTGTTAGATTTACATCCTACAACAACACAAACAAAACTCTTGTTTCTCCCCCAGGAGCCCAGTTGTGAATCAGTGCAGCTTCTCTCTGAGCTCAACATGCAAAACAGGAAGAGGGAGAGAAAGAGAAAAAACTGGCTTCATACCGTCTGGGCTGAACAAAGTAGGAGGAGGTACAAGAGTTGTTGGATGGGGGTGGGAATCGCTGCACTGCAGAATGCACAGATAGTTTTATGGTTGTGACACATGCAAGCCAGTCCATAATCATTTCGAGAGGAGACACAATTGAGTAGGTTCGGCCAAGTGAGGCTAAGCGGGATTGATGGAGCAACACTTCGGCAGTTGCCCAGACTGAAGACACATTGAGGTCTACTATGAATACTGAGCTCCAGCCCAGGCTCACATACAACATGATCTGGGCTTTACACAGTCAAAGCCCTCCATCCTTCCTTGCATTGTCTCGCCTGACACATTGAAGGATGTGAGGGAGTCGGGTGCAGACAAAGGCATCTCCCGACTGGCCCATTAGCTGGAGAGAGCGATGTCCAGGGCGTTGGAGCATGTCCCCTGCTCTCAGGTGGGGGCTGTTTTATTAATGAGCCAATCGAACGGGTGCAAGCTGGGGGCTGGTCGCCACTGACTGTATGAAGCACCTTGGGCGGCCAGCCTGGTGGGTGAGTGTGGCTGGGAGTCAAAAGACCAATCCCTGCATGGGCCCCAGCCAGTAATGTACTCCCTGGCGGCCCTCGGTGGAGGCACATTTGACAAATGGACTCCTTTAGCAGAGCTGTGCTGGGGGGATCTGGGTTCTGGGTGTTAGCTCATGGCTGGTTTACCTGCCCACCGCCATGCTCGCTTCTTCATCTGACCGCCTCCCCTGAGTACAGACAGCTACTGGCTGATAATGAGGCCATGTACACATGAATGGATGGGCCTGGCTACCAAAGACACACAAATGTGCAAGCACACAGACACTGAGCCTGACTGTGCTGAGATAGTGCTGATAGGCTGATGTTGTTAGTAGCATGTGGGAATAATGTAGTTTGAACCACTGCTATGATTGATTATTGTGGAAAAATGTAAAAGCAACCTAATGTAAAATGCAGAAATTAGTATTTGTCATATCTGGATAAATATTTGATAAAAATAACTCACAATAACAGCAATTTACAAAGATTTGACACATTAATTCACATGTGTCGCATATTGTTTTTCTAAATCAGACACAGACAGGAAGTTGGTGCTTTGGCATTTGCATCACACTTCCTTTCCACAGATTAAGCTTGTGTTGATATTTGTCGAGCACAAAGAAAATTAAACAAAAATAAAAATCTTTAACGGACGTTCTTTCTTTTTGGAGGGCAAACAATCTCTTGTTTTCTAGTTTGGTGGCAGATGCTGAGGCGGGAGACAAGCAGTACGACAGATCAGGATGTGTGCATTTGTGTTTTCTTCGTGTGGTGCAGGATTGTGACAAATTCCAGAGCAAGTCTCTAGTGAGTCCCACTGCTTTGGTGTCAGCACTGAGCGGCTGTCTGCGCGTGATGGAGCCGAGAAGCGCTGAGCACCGCGGCCTCCCTTGGGATGCGTGCCGAACAAGATGTCGCCTGTCAAGCGGGGAGCATTTGAAAATAAATAACATCAATGATGATTTCAGTTTACTTGTCACGAGCGTGTGCGCTTTGAGAAGTGATGCCATCACTCTAGCGGGAATGCAATCCCCCCCCCCCCCCCCCCCCACCCACCCACCCCCTTTCTTCAGAGACAGGCCTTGGCTGCTAGACGCACACTACATTTCCTATTCAGATTCAACATCAATCTGTTGGAGGCTCCAGATATCAGTCTTAACAAGCTGCTGGGCGAGACGTGTGCAGTGATCATTCATTAGAGTCACCATAATAACTGTGTGCATCACTCAGTAGGCTCTTTCTAAATCTTTGAACATATCTGCTTTCAAAGGGCAAAGAAGGTTATTTATTTTACCTTGGATAACCTGGATACATATGATAATATACGGATTATGTGCCCTATATCACGCGATTAGAACATAACATTTACGATTTACTTGAAAAGTGATACAAATGACTCAATGCTTTTTGGGAATGCGTATGTCTAATCTAATCAGTGCTATATTGAATTTTTAAGGGAAATTCAAAGCCTGAATGCTCTCAAATCTAAAATGTCAAATGGCAGGACAAATAATTACAGTCTGATTCCAGAACAATTCCAAGGACTATTTATTAGCCTTGACTGGAACTCAGTTTGTTCAATAACTCAAAGCGATAAGACAGGTGAGACCATTCATCACATACCCAAGTGTGTGTGTGTGTGTGTTGTATGTATGCATGCCTCTGCACTCATTTGGCCTCAGTACTTTGGAACGAAGCCCAGCAGGCGAGCCTGAACCGATTGGAGTCTCAAAAAAGACCAAAGAGCACTTGTAACACAAAGAGTTTCATCTCAGCTCCTTAAGGAGAACCATCTGTTGTAAGGCAGCCTTTCTCTCGCTCTCCCTCTCTCTCCGCAGCTCTACAGTCGATCGTAGGTCAAGAGCAGGAAAACAAATGTGCACTGTGCACATGTGTCTGTCTGTCTGCCGTTCCTCCAGCCAGAGATTACATATCAGAATGTTCTTTTGGCAGCCGTGCAAAACAGAGAGAGAGGGAGAAAAAAGGTCCCCAAGGTATGGAGGCCAGATCTGACTTCCTTAGAAAGGCATCATAAATTGTTTGCAATGTGTTCATCTTTTGAAGACTGGGGCTCATCTCAAGTGGAAACTGTGAGGAGGGGAGGTGTTGGAGAATATACAGAGGGACTGGATGAGGTGAAGGAAAATATGGGAGACTGAGGGAAGGGGGGGGGGGGGGTTTGAGCATCTGGGTTTGGCTGTTGGGTAGAGGGAGCGTCTGAACAAGCTTGTTCAAGTCTCGTTTCTGTTGTTTTGTGGCGCTCTACTGTCAAGGTCACCAAATCCCACCTGTCCATGAACACTGGGGCAAGTCGCAGCAGATGTGAGGAGATGAGGGAGCTAAGGCATATTCACCCTTTCACACACATAGATACAAACTGCTTCTATAGTACTTTTCTATCACATCCCATTCAGACAGTAATGGTATAGCCATCTGGGTTCGGTGACTTTGGCCAAGCGGACTTTGACAGGTGGAGTAGAGAAGCCAGAGTTCTAACCAACTACCTTCAGATTAGTGGATGACCCACTCTACCTCCTGAGGCACAGACGTGCATTTCTACCCATCAGCATGTGAGTGTGTGCCAAGGTCTTTCATCACCCCACGAACCCCTCCCCATCTTCTTTTTCCCTAGCTGGTCTGCACAAAGTGAATCAACCTCTTGCTGTGCACCTCAGAGCCACAGGCTTCTAATGCCTCCATGTGTTTCCCTCTCATTCAGCACATACAGTATCTGCCTTTGATTTGAGGCTGGTCTGAGGGCTGATCGATCACAGTTTAAAGGCCCCTAATCAGCAACAGGAAGGAGGAATGAGTAAAATCATACATCATGGCTCTCTGGCCGGCTGCTGGCCTTCTGCTAGTCTCTCTGTTGTACTTTCTCTCTCTTTCCCCTGTCACTCTCATGACTGGGTTTGATGTCTAGAAACAACCAGAGGTGCTAAGAGAAATGTACAATGCCTCTCATGCAAATGATGGGGTCCTGTTACAGAGCAATGTGTAAGATATATGTCAACTTCATTTGACCTACAGTAGCAGTTGCACTATTCACGATACCTAAACACAGATGTGACATGTATCCTTCAGATGAATGGCCTCTGAGATACTGCATGCATCGAACAAGCAAATGAACGAGCCAGTGGAGAAGGGTTGATCTGTAGTTTTCCTCATAATGAAACCATCAAGTAAGACACAAGAAGAAATTTAACATAACCCGTGTGGTGGACCTTGCTTCCCCAAGGCAACTCACCTCGGAGAAATGGAGCATAATCCATGAAAGGCAGAGAATTAGGGGAGTGAAAGAAAAGTAGTAGTGAGAAAATGGAGCCTAAACCCAGAAAACCTTCTGTCACTTGCGGCCCGGCTGAGCTTTTTATCTATGCCTCCTTAGATGGAGTCATGTCGAGAGCAGAGAGCAAGAGGGAGGGTTAATGAGCAGCATTGACTGCTATCAGCCTCAACAGTGCCCGGGCCCTTGGCCTTTATAAAAGAATCATATCCTTTCACCCTAATTAAAAGGCAATGGCTTTACCTGGAGGGTGACCCCTCTGAACCTGTCTCCTCTCTCTCTTTTAACAGCCCCCCCATCCCTCTCCTCACTTTCAATCTGTCCATCTGGTGATTTCTTTTCCTCTGGGTCCAGGTCCTGAGAATACGGTGGACTGGAACTACACTTTCATTTATATTTCTCCACCAAAAATGAAGAGAAACAGGGGCCGCAAAACAAACATGCTTAACAGTCACAGGAAGGCGCAGTAGATCGATCTCTTGGGTAAGTCCATCTCACCATCCTCCCTGTCTTGTTATCAACCCCTCCACTGTGTCCGATCATTCTCACCCGTTGTGGGATTAATTGACTCTGTGCTGTGGTGTTGTGGACTCATTGCTTTGGAAGGCCATCCTATCGGATTACTGGAGAGAGTGGGGAAGTGGGGCCCTCTGTCCCTGAATTCCCCTTCATCTTACCGCCATCTTTGTGTCTCTCCTTTCTTCAAAACACGATGCAACAAAATAACCACAGCAGGCATTATTAATGAACTGGAATGGGTGAGGAGGGAGGAGCTCATTTCTTATTTATGAGACACTAACCAACTGGCAACCTCCCTGACAGTCCTATTAATGATCTTTAGTGGCCCTCAGGCCATTCCATCTCCCTCTCTCTCGCTCTCTGTACCTGTCTGCCGCCCTTGCTCACATCCTTCCAATGTGCTTCCCCCTCTTTGTGAACCCCCCCCCCCCCCCCCCCCCCCCCCCCATTCTGGCCTTTCGTCTCTTAACATGGGATTGAGGCGGGGAGGGGGACTGGAGGGTGAGGATGGGAGGTGGTGCAGACCTGTAATTTGTGCAGGGGATTTAGACATTACAGGGGGAAAAAGGGCTCTCTTGGGACCAGGCAGTTGATCAGCCGTGGCCCCGGTGGAGCAAGCCAGACAAATAACAAATGACAGCTCTGTGATTAAATCAAACCTTCTACTTTAAGTGTTGAAGTATCTGCCTGTCACTAACAATCTAGGGCTTGTTAAAGCTCCCATCCCCTCCTCCCCCACTTAAGAGCCCTGCATCCCTCCTGCCGCCGAGTCACATCAAGCTCCCATCCCCTCGTCGTTCTCAACCCCCCCTCTACCTTCCTCTACCCCCCAAAACACATCAATCACACAGCTCCCTCTGGACACCCTCCCATCTCCTCCCTCCATACTCTTGGCTAGCCATCGCTCTCAGGAGAATGCATGAAGTGACACACACACACACACACACACACACACACACACACACACACACACACACACCTATGAGTGAAAAAAAATCTCCACATACTGATAAAAGAAGTGCTTTAGCCCGACATTTAGAAATTCATGCAAAATAGATGCAATGGTTATTGCAGCAGAATAAAACAATGAAATTATCACTATAAATCTGAAACCCACAGTCAAGCTTTATTGCACCATTGAGAGTCATACCATGCAAACCAAACAGTATGGTTATGTAGTTCAATAGCTGCATCTTCTACGATCTCACAATGGCTCTTTTCTTGACAAACCAATGTGAATATTCATCAGACTAAGTGCTCATTAGGGATGGCCACTAAAATGATGCCTGATTTAAAAATCTTTTCTTCGAATTACTGGCGTATACTACAGCAATTTTTAATCATGTTGTACTGATGAGATGCTGTACATTCAGTTGCCCGGCTTTGGACTGAGCAAGATCAATGATGTTTCTGTTTATACTCTGTAGTTCACAGTGATGGGCAAAAAGTGACGTCTTTAAATCACAACTGGAACTACATATATTATGTTATCAATGAAAAAGAGGTGATAAAACTGAGCTTCAGGATAAAAACTATAACACAACCATGGTATATTTTTGTTTGTGAAAAAGACAAGAGAAAAGATCACCCTGTGTAATTTACCCCTAAAAATAGAATCCAAATAATCTTCCTTTAATGGCTGTGCTGTACACCCAAATCATTTACCTCATGACTTCACACACACATGAATGCAAAGCTAACAATGGACCTAGCCCTGCAATTCAAAGATATAGCTGTAGGAGCTTAGCATATTGTGACGGGAAAGGAAAATGATGGCAACAAAACAGGGTGACATTTGGACCCACATCAAATATAATGCCACTGAGCGAAAATGTGCGTGTATGGTACTGTCGGCTGAAAATAAATCACAGGGAA
The DNA here is from genome assembly GCF_009819705.1 of Hippoglossus hippoglossus. Lineage (NCBI taxonomy): Eukaryota > Metazoa > Chordata > Actinopteri > Pleuronectiformes > Pleuronectidae > Hippoglossus > Hippoglossus hippoglossus. The sequence continues at coordinate 22,234,613 of NC_047159.1, read as the reverse complement.
GAAATCAAAAACCTTTTGAGACATCACAAGCACCAAACAGAAAACTTGGACAATGTTATGTTATTAAAGCTTTATACTTAAAGCTTTAAAGATATTAAAGCTTTTATACTTTTAAAGCAGGACTAAGCCAATAACTAAAGGCAGTGGTGTAACATGTATTAGCATATGGGACATAGTGGTTTACCTCCACTGAACAGACAACAGCTAATCTGGCTCAGCTTTTGCATTTTTGTTTGTGTTTTAAACACAAATGTGTGTTTAATATGCTGCCCGTGCCAAAGCATGCACAAATTATTCGCCATGCACATTTGATAGTCAGGTCTTGTGGATTTTGGGCCCATGCCAGCTACATGTAGTCTGTTTGCAATAGTGATTGGTTATGAAAATGCACAGCATATTTATTGCAGGGTTGTTGGGTTGTTTTCATACCAATACCATACATATTAATTCATACCAATGATTGGCATGTATTTCAGGAGTTAAATGTAAATTGTAACTTCTCAGGTCCAAAAACTAAACTTAACTCCACTAAAACGGCATTTTCATCACCTAAAACCAGGCTAAAATAATTATTTATTTCTTAGACTGGACTGTCCAGTGTTCAGAAAAATGGACTAAAAATCAAAAGGATGAGGTTAACTTAATATGACTACAACTAACAAAGACCATAGATCTAAGAGAACTCATGAGTGAACTTGTGGACAATCAGTGATGCTGTCTTTGTTTCTTTTTTTGGATCCACGTCCTCTATGATGATTAACTACACAACCTGTTGTGGTGAGTCACAACAGAATCTGATGACATTAAAACATGGCACAATGCGCTGCTCTCGTACCTATCTCTGTGACCTTTTCACACAACATTAACATCATTGCACCTTGCAGCCACAAAAGCTGCCTACATCAGGGACCAACGTACTGGAAGTCAAACTGGGGCCACTGGGGGAAGGGTTTGGGGCACTGCAACATTTATGATTTTCATCAGACCCAGCGCTGCCGTCACTGCTGGCCTGACTCTATTAGTAGTTTTTATTGTCTGCTGGGATAATGGAGACGACATTAACCCCTGTGGTGGGCCCATATACTCTTAACAGTGAAGCCAACAGTCCCTGGAATAGCAAACATTTACAAGTGCCATAACCAGCTCGAATGAATGAAGAACGGGAAGAGCTCGCCCAAAGAAGTTACCTGACCTTATAAAATGTCTGGCTGCTCCGCTGCCTGTTGGGCAGGTTGTTGATGTCGGAACAGTGACATGATTTAAGGCTAAATTAGTATTCATCACACCAGTCACAAGCCATTAATCTAATATCCCCAACATGAAATGATATGCAAATTGCTGCCCATTGTAATGCTGCACCATGTGTCAGTGCTTCAAAATGGCCACTGCTGCATTTGCATCGTAAGTCCTGCACAATGAAATAAATATAGGTGCCCTACCTCAGCTCCCTATAAAAATGTAGCTGATCTCAAAATGTCTGGAAACACTTTGAATTTGATTTGACAGAGATGGATATGTTCAACATCAGGAGACAAACTGTATCTGGTAGCTGCACAGAAGCAATCGTCAACTAAGGTGATTTACAAAGGCGTGGGCTGGAAGACACTGTTCACATACTGTATATAAGTGGTGTGTTAGTATAGGTGACACCCTGCCCACATTGTATAAGCGTTAAACACCACAGACTTGAAATATGTCTGTGTAATGGTTTGGACTTTGCTCCCTGATGGAGAACAGTGGCTGCATTCAGCTTGAATCCAGCTGGTTACATTGAATTCCAGAGGTCACAAGCGGATGAGAGGTTTCTCTGTATTCTTCAATCATTTTTTGTTATTTTGTGAAAGTCTACAGAGGACGAGTGTTTACTGTAACACTACTGTTAGCTCAAGCTTTGAGAGTGGAATATCCCAATAGCAACCCTAGCTGCCCATATTCTTAGTATTCACCATGTTTTTTCTATTTATAAGTTGTTTCCACTTTGGGCCCTGTAAGACCATTACGATTTCCAATATGGCTAAAGGACTTGTGTTACTTCTGAAAATTAGTTTTTCTTAAAATCCCCACTCTTCATTGAGCACACTTTCTTGCTATATGGACTGTTTCTCCAGTATGGTGTGCATATTGCTTTTCTGCTTCAAAAAATGTAACCAATTTCTGGTGTGGGAGTAATTCCACACTTCTAATATGCATATAGGATACTGTATGTTAATGATTAATGACCACACAGAGAAAAATTACTTCTGATAAGCCAACTTTCGGCCTGGTTTCTGGAAATATTTGTGTGATCTAAGTGGCCGGTTTAAAAAATGTTTTAAATGTTTCGAAGGCCTTGTCTACACCACTGATATTTCCCCCTTTTTTAAAAATGCCTCTGTCCACACGACCTTCATTTGACAAAATATCTCAGTCTAAACACAAAAAAACAACAAACACTCAAACAAGCATGCCGGGGCCGTAGGGAAGTCTACATCATTGACTCATCAAATATCAGAGGAGAACATTGTCGTCCAAGTAACATCGGGCAAGGCAAATGCCTGCGAATGGCGGTAATGTACAAATTTTAATTAACTTAGTCACACTAACCAAAAGTAGCAAAACCGGTATATAGTGTCTTTGTTGTTTCTGGCACATGCTCATTACACAAAGCAACAGGGGTCATGCGGAAACTAAGCTGTGACGTCATTGTTTCCCCAACGCTCAATTTCACACGTACACAAACGTACGTTTGAAAAAATCTCTGTTTTAGTGACTTAAAACACGTTTGTTTTGCAAAATATCAGCATTAGTGTTGACAGGACATAAATCTGTTCAATAAACAGAATCAGGACTGGCCCCGTTTCAGAGGAAAGTGGATCAGGAGATGTCAATCACTCACACCTGCTCCATTGCACTGATATGTGCAAATTGCAGCACCTGGGAGCCTCTCACTAACCAACGCCACTTTGAGAAATCTGGCAAAACAAATTGCAATTTAACACATTTCCACCCACATCATATAATGTGAATATTAGTGCTGTCAAAAATGGCCAAAGATTAAGATTGATTATTCCTCCCCAAAAACACAAACTGTAGGTTTAAAATATTCAAATATCAATTTTGGCACATTATGAAGGCCGATCATGGCGTGTGTGGAGTTTGCATTTTCTCCCCACGACTGCTTGAGTTTTCTCCAGGTAGTCTGACTTCCTCCCACAGTCCAAAGACATACAGTTTTGATTAATTGGACACTTAAATTTGCCCATAGGTGTGAATGTGAGTGTGGTTGGTTGTTTGTCTCTGTATGTTGGCCCTTTGCTGGACGGGCGACCTGTCCAGGGTGTACCGCACCTCTCGTCCAAAGTCAGCTGGGATGGCCTCCAGCTCCCCTGCGACCCTCACATGATACGTGTAGCGGTAATGGATAAATGGATAGATAATGGATAGATAGATGGATAGATGGATAGATGGATAGATGGATGGATAGATGGATAGGTGGATAGATGGATAGGTGGATAGGTGGATAGGTGGATGGGTGGATGGGTGGATGGATAGGTGGATAGATGGATAGGTGGATAGATAGATGGATAGGTGGATAGATGGATAGGTGGATAGATAGATGGATAGGTGGATAGATGGATAGGTGGATAGGTGGATAGGTGGATGGGTGGATGGGTGGATGGATAGGTGGATAGATGGATAGGTGGATAGGTGGATAGATGGATGGATAGATGGATAGGTGGATAGGTGGATAGGTGGATAGGTGGATGGGTGGATGGGTGGATGGATAGGTGGATAGATGGATAGGTGGATAGGTGGATAGATGGATAGATGGATGGATAGATGGATAGGTGGATGGGTGTCCTTAAGAGGGCCAACCAATACAAGAGACACAATGCTTGTATAGATATATGTATTTCAACATAAAAAGTGCCTACAGATTACTGTGTAAAAGTCAAGGTGTGGTTGTATGAGTGGAGTTCTTGACATTAGGCCATGCTCATGGTTGAATGCAAATTCATGGGCTGGTGCCGGAAGTGTAGGCTAACTGTAGTTTACTAAGCCTGAATATGACTTTACCTTCAGAGTCTACAAATTTCTCATCTACTGAACAATATCCAAAGTATTTTCCAAAGAGGGGTTTTAAAATTGCTTGGAGTGCAGATCATTCTCTCTGCTTCTGACTTGGGTTGTGTTCCCTCTGCCATCATTACCGCACTGATTATTTATTCACTCATTTCAGCTTGACCTACATTTACTTTTCAATCAATGAAAGTGACATTGAGTGACTCCTGTCCATCATGCAGTGCAATCAGTGCAGCGCCTCAGTCCCACGCCAGAACTCGTAAGGCAGACAGCTGCAGCGGGGCTGCTTTTTCTTCGGCAATCGAATATTACTTTCCACAATTGATTTTGTTTTTTACATTTCGATTATATTAATGAATTTATATCAGTGTATGGCTCTGTAATGAATGAATGGACAAGCTGGTTCATCAAGATATACTGATGATTGTGCGAATTCAACTGTCAGGTGCCATTCAAACCATTGCAGAAGAACAGTGTACAACAAGATTGCACAATTAAAAAAGCTCCAGCCAATCAAACCTCAAACAGTGAAACACAATGTAGAAAACACAATGGAAATATGGCATTTATGTTTGTTTCATGTATTAATTTAGGGAACATAAAAGTCCACACAAATACTTGCCTCGGTTTTAAGTCTCGTCAGTGGAGTGGAAGCTTCAGTGAACGACGATTGACGTCATGCTTTTATTTACCGTCTGTTTTAACTAGACTTTGTTAGATTTTGCCTTTATTCCAACAACAACTTAAAAATGTTTCCACAATTAAAAAAAAATCTGAATTGGAAATTGGAAATTGAAAAAGTGCATAGAAATCCAACAATAGTGTGTCTTTGTAATGCTGACTTTGTCTTATATCTACTTTTATGGGCATGAAACCATCTGATATAAAGTGGAGAATATCATTTTGTCATGTAATAGACATTATCAGATGTACACAATAGTAAAACACATACCACATAAGTTCTAAATGTATTTATAAAAAAAACATACAACATAAATTGTATATAAATCCAGTAGTCTGCACCTCAAAGTATTACTATTTTGAGTATTAGCTAGCTAATAGCTACACTCATTGCTGGGAACTGAACCAGGATTCAATCTCGCCAGACAATACATTGTTGGCTTGGTTCGGCAGTTTTTTGATACTTTCCACAAAACAATAAGAATTTTCTAAAACGTGGATGTGAGATATTTGGGTCAAAAATACTCGCACTACTACTCCGTCTATTTTCACTATGCCTATAGTAGCTGTTGTTAGTTTTCATCGACAGTTGTATTGATTTGGCTGTACACAGAGCATCGATGTGCTGAAGATGAGTGCACATGCCTACGGGTGAACTCATAAAAGAATGCATGGTCTTCAGAGGTTACCAATAAAGTCAATATTGCCTTCAATGATGATTAGCTATAGACAGTGAAATACCAATACTGAATTATATTTAGACTACCCCGGTTGGAGCTCTTCATCCGCAAATGGTCCGGCATGTAAATCTAGCAAAACAAACAATATACCTAGACAAGGTCTTTTCACACCTCACTGTAGTAAAAGGACACCAGAGGACAATTGTTTCTGGCGGTGTGCCCGGCTCTGAGGCTGGGGCCAGGGTCTGAGCTGTGTCGGGGAATATGCCTGGTGACAGATGCTCGGGAGACACGGGCCACGGCAAGGTCCAGGGAGAGCAATTAGCACAAACAAAGCGGCTATGTCGTTAGCTGGTCTTTATTAGCTTCAGTGATCAGTTCAGAGGCCATTAGTCTCCTGTGATCAGAGACTTCCCTGGTTGGCTCAGCCCATTACTGGTGTTTGTGATCATGAGTGTACAGTGTTTCATTGTGGCGAGACCCGTGATTATCATTAAAAGCAAAAATGAGCTAGTTACTGGTGCTCATTTCTGATATTATGGATGTGATGCAGTTTAGTGATTACACGCCGAAGAACATCATAATATTGGGTGACATTCGAGAGCTGATAACAAATCACGTTAGTGTTTGGATTCCTCGTTAATTGCTGGTCTTTGATGATTCTGGCATATAAAAGATAGACACATGGCATGTATTAGCATAATCACTAGATTTATTGAAATGCTGCATTTTTATTGCTTCCAATTGTTATCATCCTTTCTTTTGATGAATAATTTTAGAGCAGCTGTGGCTCAGGAGGTAGAGCGGGTCGACCACTAACCACAAAGTCGGTGGTACATTCCGCTAAATTGATCTAGACAGTGTGTGTATGGTGAGTGATAGAGGTGCTGTGTATAGAAACATTGTATGATTATGTGACTTCTACTGAAAATTGCTTTGAGTGATTGTTAATAGTGGAAAAGTGCTGTATATTGTTAAAAAGACATGTTTTTTTTAACAAAATAACGTAAATAAAAAAATACATATACTAAAATCTCCTTTACACCAAAACAAGCAGATACACACAGGTTTTTGAAGTGCCACTTTCAGCCGGATGTCTCATTTCTGTCAGAGCTGATAAAAATCTGTGTCTACTACAAAGTCATTTGACCTGGGAGTGGACGCTGATTGAATCCATTCCCATTGCAGACAAAAGCCAGATGTTAGTGAGCCTTATTGGGTTTTTTGATTTTAAGATTGTTTGCAAATCGTCACAGTTGTGGCACTAAATCTTTCCTGTCTGCCACTTAAACCTCTCCACACTTGTCGTGGTTGGTAAAATCTTTTTTTTATATAGTTTAGTGCTTTGTCTCTGAATTATGTGCTGAGTTAACTGTCTCACTTCTCTGGTTGTTGCTGTGACCTGAAAAAAGTTATATGCACATAGTGGGCAAAGAGAGCCATGATGATTAACCTTGCAATTTATGGTTAACAATCAATAGCTAACTACGCGTTAAAAATGACATTGTATATGACAAAATGCAGCAGTCGCAGTCTGTTATTCTTCTTTTTTTGCCTTTGCTTCATGTTATTTATTTTCACAACTATTTGAACTACCTTGTCTGCTCAAAAGCACCTAACCTGGTGGGAATCGTAGAACAGAACGTCTTGCTCTGTACCTTGTGTGAAATCATGGGCTGGTGGGAGGCTCCGAGAAGTCTTCTTGTGCAGCTTTCTTCTCTGTCCTGAGTTGCATGCTGGGAAATAGCTGCCCTGTGTGCCGTTCCTCTCCTTTGCATGGGCCCTGAGAGACTTCCCTGCTAATGTTCCCCTCCTGTTTTACAGCAGTACTTCCTGGAACAGCCCCCCTACTAGTCATCAGATGCTACATTAAGGGAGCACTCTGAAGTCTTCCTTCACCACTAAGGGCCCCTGATAAATAACTTATGGGGAGAGGATTCAAAACATCTCTCCTATTACTAGACTCGATTCATTTTTTACAGTCCCCCGGGCCCCCCATCTGTCCTGCACTTCAAACGCATCTGAATGCTCTGAGATACTTTTCCTATTTCATCCTATGGGATCCACGTGAAAGAAGGTAGAGAAGGAGGGGAGGTAGGGATGCGAGGGGATCGTGTGGAAGGGAAAGAAAAGGAATATGACAGAGCCAGGAGCTTTGAGCAGCCGAATGTGCCGAAAGCATCTCTCCCATCACCTTCCCTTCTGACTATTCTCCACGGAGGGGAGGAGAGAAAGCGTTTCAAGGAGAGGGACAGGAAGGAGGAGGGAGCGAGAGATTTGTGGTTGAAACGTCATGGTCCGGCTCAGAGCTGCCACTCTCTGTTGAATCATAACGCATCCAACAACTCAGCTTTTTCTCATTCACAATTACAAATTAGTCAATTAGGCTGTCGGCTGCCTGTCCCTTCTCCTCTCTGTGCTGGAAGGGGATGTGTGTGTGTGTGTGTGTGTGTGTGGGTGTGTGTGTGTGGGTGTGTGCGTAGGCCCAGAAGGATGGGCAACGGGAGGAGAGCAGATGGGAGGGGACCTTTCCTGGGAGGGAGATGGCAGTTTTCAAGTCACATAATGAGACAAACAAGCAAACCAACAGTTGTAATTTGATGTGATGTCGACAGTAATTGTCTTTGATGCTGCTGATAGGTGTGAGGGTGGAAAGGGGACAGCAGGTTGGCCTTGAAGTGGTAGTTATGGAATATAAATTGGGGCTGCCTGTTCGCTGAAGGGAGCAAGAAAAAAAAACACAGGGCGGCATTTTTGTGAAGCCGTCACAACAGCGTTTTAGTCAATCAGCCTATCAACTTAAATGGATTTTAAATTAGCGCTAAGAGCAGCGAGAGCCAACAATATATCTCAGCTGAAAGGAGCCCGCTCTGTGGGGAGAGAGGCATATGTGTGACATGTATGGATTTTGATGGAGTCAAGATGGCTTTTCACTGATCCCTTTTATTGAGACCATGACTTTTTCCCAGCTTTAGAATCAGGCCTATTCACATTTCAAGCAAATTCAATTTGAGCTCCAGATCAAAGATGTGCGTGAGACCAATTTAGTGTGAGGTAATATTAACTGGGGGACAGTTATTCAAAAAGTGACAACTTGATTTTACTGCTGTAAATCACTTTAAAAATGTAATTATTGTGCCCGTTCCTTTAATGAATCATCGGGACTTCTATCTAACATGTGCGTTTCTCAAGCTTCCAGCTGGCACCTCTGCAAGGGAATTACTGAGCAAACCCTTGTCTTGCCACATCTTCTCCAATGGGCCTAAAATGACCTCTCTTATTGCAGCATATTCTGTTGCAGATTACTATTCATACAATTCGGTCTTTAACTTGGTAGTCGACTCACAGCTAGTCCAACTGTTTCTCCCTTCTGGCCGCTATTGCAGCCAGTTACTAAATGTCAATGCCCAGATGAGTATTCCTGCCTTGAACGGTACCCTGTGGATCTAGGTGGAAAGCAGAACCTTGAATTAATAAGGCTGGTCTCATTTTATCACTGGGAGAGTAAAGCTAATGAAATCATGCAGGAATTAAGTTGTTTAAGGGCTAAGTTCTGGTTCTTGGCAGACGATAATGAGCATGCTATGTGGGAAGCCCCCTCCAACCCTCCTCGGCCTATATTGAGCTACTAACATTGCTTTCATCCAGACGGTCTAAAAAAAATAAAAAATAACACGGACACAAGCGAGTCTTTCAAAGGACAAATACGGTGTGGGGGGTTTGGTGGAGCAAGGGTGAACTTAACAAGCAGGGTTCTTACAGATTTAAAGGTACAGCTAAAAATTTATGGAGGCATGTTTGGACGGGGGCCATGGCGAACAGCTTGGCCAGCTGAGCAACATCACAGCGGGACGCCTAATAAGCCCTATGCAATTTTTCACCCCATATTTTATCAATAAAAAAGCAGTTTAAACAGCCTCCCCCGAACCGCAGCCGCTGCACTGCCTGCCATCTGGAGCCCTCTTTCATTTTATAATCCAACTGTCATTAAAATGCTTCTTGGCAGTTTACAGCTCGTTCCCCCTGTGCAGATGTGGAAGCGATCTTCAGACGGGGCCCTCTGATCAAAGTGTTTGCTGCTGTCAGACAGAACACTTACCACCCTCAGGCTACCCTCCAGCCCTATCCGGACTTAATGCCCCTCATTATTTATTTATTTCCACACTTCTGTATTTATCAGGTGCACCACTCCCAGCAGAGTGAGGGTCAGCACCAGAAGCTGGCAGAGGTTGCCTCGAGGTTACAGAAGCGGGCTGGTGACTGGTGGAGGTTGCAGGTTAGAAAAGCTGTTAAGGTGCTGTTGGGCAAAGCGAAGCAAACCTTTCCAAAATAAGTAGTGGAGTTCACATCAGCTGACAGAAGATGGCTGAAAGGAAAGGAGAAGGAGAAAGCCAAGCCACTCAGTCCGACTTCCCCCCCCCCCGACTGTAGTGGTATTATTTTTGGTGACTGGCTGCAACTGGGCTAGATTTAACAATTTCAAGATCCAGACACAATAACAGATTACGATCAAATTTCACCTCAGAAGCAGCCATCTATTTCCAATCCAAAGCAGTCACCAACATTGTGAGGATGAATTGGCACCACTCGGGCCTATTAAGAAGCGGAGTATTGTATCTATTAATGTGCTTATTAGAGTGGCATGTTTTCAACACAATGCAATGTTTTTCTGTCTGCCTGTGATTTACCTGATTTCATTACCAGCAGGAAGTACAAACACAACAACACTCTCAGACTGAAGCATGGAGCAGTCACTCAGCAATGATAACTAATATTAAAAAATATTGTGACATATATTATTGCCAGTCAATAACAGGAGATAGATACGAGCTTTGTAACCTAATAACATGAGCGTTTCTGGCAGCAGTCACAAAGGTGATGGCAGTGAGTCAACCCTTTGGCACCGTCTCTGTATCATATCACGCTGCCACATTCACTGTGTGCACACGCATGACTTGCAGGCTGCCCGGCGACCCGCGGCCTTCTCACTGATGTGGCGTGGCGCACATGGCGTTAATGCTCCGACCGGGTGTTGATTGAGCTCCCCTAAAGCCAGTGACGCATGTTGCCTTTGTTTGGCAGCCATCCCGGTGTAAGAACTGGAGCCATATTCCGCCTGTCAGTGCCATGTGTTCGCTCTCCTCACAGCACAGCGGCTGATGCCACTCAACCACCGCCACCCCCCTTCCTCCCACCCCCTGGCATCTCTGTGGGCACCCAAGGCCTAGCAGGTCTGCACTAATGAAGTCAAATTAATTTAATGGATGCCCATGCCGCCCGCGTCTGTAGTGCTTGGCAGGGGGACAGTTATAATGCTGGTCTTTGTCTGTGGTTCCAGACCTCATACATATCCGAGAGCTGCTGCACTTCTTCTGTGTGTCAGGCCGAATCTGACAAGCATGACACCGTCAGTCGTGCCACTGTGCCCCGCATGACTCAGACTTGATCTTCAGTGCCCATAAAAACAAAAGTGGCAGGGAGAGTTCCACGGTTAACTTCGGAGAAAGGCCAGGTGTGTCTACTAATTAAAGCTTGCAGAAAAGACGAAGGGAAAATAACTGGCAAATGAACATGAATGACAGCCATCGTTAATACCTGCTTCCCGCTGCCCCCTGAGCCTAAAAATCCCCCTGTTAACTTTTATGAAGCAGCCTTTGATACAATAATTATTTTTTTTCTCCTGTAATCTTTCAAGCTCGGTACCTTTTCCCCTGGCTGGTGCACATCAAAGCAGGATGGTTTTGTGCATAAGGGACGGCAGAGGCAGGGTTTCTGGCTTAATTGAAGGCAGCTGGCCCCTGTGTGTGTGTTTGGGCCTGATCTCAGCGTGCTCTCCAGGGTTCTCAGCTTTCCACATCACATACACATTCGCCCATGGAAAGTTCCCTCCAGAGCCCAAGTGGGCCTGCAAGGCTTGAGGTCTGGCAGTCGCAAGCCCGTCCACAGGCATCCGAATGTTTAAATTGACTTGGAGATGCTCAAGTGGTTAGTGAAAGAAAGATGGAATATGCTTCTCTCGGTGGGTGGGAGAGCGGCTCAGACTCAGAGCTCACTTCCTTTATTGTCCATCATCACTATTATGAGCACCGCTGATGATCCTGCCCAAAAAGACGCAAGGTTGTGAAACTTGGCTGCAGTGGGGCATTTTTAGAAAATGGAGACAAAATACAGAGCCTCAAGAAATAACAAAGGCCTATGACTTCATGATTAATGTGTGTTGATTTTCCTTAAAAAAATCTCTATAAAAAACATGAATGGTGTTCTACATTGCTGACTGGCTTCTTTGTCTGAGCAGGGAATTGAGGCTCTCTAAACATTCGTGTTGCAACCACAGTGGACCTAAGCTCCATTTAGTACTGATGTATTCACGGCCAAAGAGGAAGCAACGCTTCTTCAGGGAAATATTATCCACAATGGCACTGATTCCTAATAACAACAGGGAATTCTATATTTATCCCTGATTGCATATGCCATTTGTTGTGGAGGAAAAGCAAGTCTTCTTGCATTAGGAAGTCTTGAGCAGACGAGCCAAGGCTGGGACCGACACTAGTCTTGGTGAGCCAGCTCTAAACGCACACAATGTCTGTCTTGCATTTCCAGCCAGAAGAAATGTGTAAGTAATTACAGTCCAACCATGTTTATTGAATAAAAACCCACTTAGGCATTATGTTTATACACAATCAGAAACACTCAAATCTTACATCTTGCACGTACACAAAAACATTTGTGTCTTTTTTCCCCCCGTCTTTAAACAGACCATATGCACCCAATATGGAGTTAATTTTACTTTTATTACTCATGTGGAAAAATGTACATAGTGCTTGGGTTGTTATTCAAACACAGGCCACATGAAAACAATGAATGGTGTGCCATGCTGCCTTGGAGCAGAGTGAACACACGCTGAGAACAGGGTTCATCAGTTTACTTGCCTGTGTAACTTTGTGTCACACAGTTAGTCCCTGGGTTACGGGTTATGCTTTACTTGCTATTCAGTATTAGCGTTCATGAACTCCCATCTTCTTCAACCCCTGGGCTGGAAAGTGTTGCATGCGGAGTCAATGTGTACAGTTAGCGTGGTCACATATTTTGGGCTGCACGTAAACGTCAACATCGGAGTCTGTGCGTAATCTAACTGACATGGGATGACGACTACATTTTCGTCACGAGATCCACAGCCAACCCCAGTGGACTGGTGGACACCAAAACTATGTATTCGCCTTCAGAGTCCATCATTCAAAACATAGAAGTTAATTCAGGTTGACTACATAAATCACGTTTTATGTTTAGTATTAATATTTTGTGATATGGTTATTTTGGAGGGTAGATGATGTTATACACAGGAAATGTATTCTATGTTCATATTAAAAAAAGAGTAGAAAGAGAGAGTCTTTCGCTTACAGCAGTACCATCAAATATATTGTGAAAATAATGAAATGTACTTGTGCAATAATTGTCTACAATACAGTGCAGTATTCTACAGATACATCCAGGACCAGTCAGATGTAATGTGGCACCACACTTACACTTCTCAAATGGTCCGGTTTGATATGGCACGCCACACTTTATCTATCACTGTATCACTGAAGTGACGAGCTCTCGAGCAGAAAATTGTGCAATCGAGCATTTCACCTGGCCGTCGCTGAAAACTCTCAGGTGAGAAAAACAGTGTTTGAGGGCAGCCGCCTCTAAAAATGGATCTGGTCGAGGCGGAGGAAAAACACATACCGAAACGTGGTGTTCATCGAGGCAACAATAACTCCCTCAATAACAATAATGGCACGCTGTTAAACATGGCTGAGTGGTGACAGGATTTTCTCAAAGAGTTCGCAGAGCACTGGTGTTTCAGAGACAGATGGGTGAGGGTGTGTGTTATGATTTTAACAACAAAGGGACAACTATTTGTTTTATTAACAGGCCCTGCCAACACCAACAGCTTCGCAGAGAGGAGGCAGTAAGTGAAAGAAGATTACAGTGTTGATGCCATGCTATGTTTTCACACCTCTGTTCTGAGTGGCTGCTGTGGCTGTGTTTGCGGCAACCCTTCTATTTTCATCTGCCATGCCAACATCATCGCTAACCTTTAAGAAAGAATCTGGACCAGGCTATTGTGGTGCCACATCGATGACGCCACGGCGATGTCGACTGTCCCTGCTTTGCGGTATGACATGCATTGCTAGTGACAAGCCATGTTTGCTGATGTCAGTGGGCTGTCTGCTGGCTGGCCCCGCAGAAGCTCCAAGTCTTTCTCTGTCATCACGCCTCTTCTTCCCAACATGCACTGGGGCTGGGTTTCACCGCTGAACATGCCCTTACACTCTCTACCCTCCAAGCTCGCACACACACAAACACACACAATACAAACTGCTAAGACTAAGGGCGTCCTTCTTCACTACAGAGACAAATCCACACATGCTCCCTGAACACCGCATACTTGTGTGCTTAATGTACAACAGATGAATGGCCTCACGACCATGAAAAGAAAGAGAAGAAAACATTAGCCTTCCCACACAATTTGAAGCTGACCGGAAATGTTGCAAACAGCTCAATAGAAATTAAAGGGATAAATGTTTCCAGGTTCATTGTAACAGGCAGATGTGCAGAACATCATAAGGACACCTGATGGACACATGTTTATTTCTGGCTAATCTAGAATGCCACAAGTGCTCATTACTTTCTTTTAAAAGGTAATTACAACATAAACCTGACTTTAACCTCGAAACTTATTGGAGGCCTTACTTCCGAACGTTACCAAAATCAGGTGGGGATGATTCATCTTTTAAATTGTAAGTTTCTTCAAAATTTTTCCCAACCTTTTTTTCCCACTGTTGTTCTTTCTTTAACCAAAAAGCAGAAACTGCAGTAAAAAGATGAAGTGCCATGACTGAGAAAAAGAAAGAGGGAAGGAGGGAGGGAGAGAGAGACAGAGACAAAAGCAAGAGGAGAAAAATGACATATCCATATTAAGGCCTGTGTTGCCGGTGTCAGTTCTAATTTCACAGTGCCTGTGGGGAGCCGAATGCAACCAGTCAGCTCTGGTCTCATCTCGTTCCCTCCTCCATTTTGACTCAGGGCCGACGAATCCCAAGCTGGGGGGAAAGGAATATTACTGGCAAATTGGTTTTAGATTAAAGGAGGTGGCGAGGCATTCTGCTTTCTCAGCTCTTTCCCAGGTGCACTTAATCTAATTTCATTAAAGAGATGAGGACGGATGATCACTTGTGTCGAAACATTAAGCCCGTCCATTTTCCCCGTCCATAAAAAAAAAAAAACGTTGGGGTTGTCAGCGGCCTGGTGGGTGGCCTGTTTGTTATTGAATATGATGATGCTCAGAGACCAATCTGGATCTTTCAGAGCAGCAGGGGATGTAGCAGGGGTGGGGGCATACCTACATGAATAAATATATATATGAATGACAATTTTTTCTTCCTTTTCCAAGATGCGACAGAGGAGGAGCAAAGCCCGACAACACTGGTATTAATCGATAGAAAGCAGGTAGTAATTAAAAGAGTAAAAGAGTGGTGGTGTTAACGGTTCCATTTAAATCTTCACAGCAGGCTTGTTTTTTTTGTTGCAGATGCACTGCCGGCTTCACAGGGCGTACCCGCCAATACATCAGCTGGGAGGATACCACGAGCTGACGAGCCATTACCGATAAGCCGGCAGAGACGCTCCGACGCAGTGATATGGCATTCATTCTGCACACAGCAGAGAGATAAGGGGGTAGAGGAGGAATTAATGTGTCAATCAGAGCCTGTGCGCTGCCCTGGCAGATGAGTAGACCCAAGCCATAAAAGAGCTCATAGACAGGATGTGGTAATGGTCCTCGGAGACTCCCCCGGAGACAGATACACTCTGCTTGGCAAATATGACCCAATAGAATTAACCGACCTGGGTGTCCTCCGCTGCGGCTATCGCCATGCAGCAGTGGCGGTGGTAATGCACCTTACACGAGGCCGGCGTGTTAAGGGCTGCATGAAATACAGGCGGCTCATGGTAATGTTTCGCGCTCAGACAGACCACGACTGTATTATTTGCACAGCAGAAAGAATATAGAGGTAACTGGATGAGCCTGCGAGGACGGCAAAGTGGGGCCTAATGGAGATAGGATGACACTTCAGGAGAGTGTATGAACAAACTGAGGACAGATAAATTCCACTCTGTGTCTGTCTCTGCCTCTCCAATGAAAGAAAATGACCGTCTTGACTTGGAGTATCTCAGACATGTCAGAGGTTGACAGGATTGGGTGGTTGATAGATGACAGGTGGAGCAGGGAGGGCTGGAAGCTGATTTTCAACAATTGTAGTAGCTGAATAAAATGCTTTGAATACTTCCTGGTGTTATGAAACAGATTGTGGAATTTTTAGGGCAAAATACATTCTGATAAAACCAAAGTTCAAAAAAATAAATTTTAAACCAACAGTAGGTCATTTTTATACTATAAAATAACAGATTCTAAATAATTTAAACGTTAAACAAACTGGTCTGTCATTGCCACAGCATCCCCTGGAGGCCTGGAACTGCACTTAGTAATAACTCTGGCGTATCGTACTGGAACATTACTACCTGCTTTACAGCATACGTCACACACCAACAGCCGGAGCTAACAGCTAGCTATAAGACACAACAAATCAGGGCAGTGCCACCAAAAAAACCTAAGAGGACATTGTCACAGGAAACAAAGAAGAAAGCTGAGAGAGGCCGTAGGATGCAGGACAGACCTGGTGTTGTTATTGGACAAGTAAGACTTCACTTTACGTGTTTGCTTTGTCTTGTGCTGTTCTGCTTGCTAGACATTTGGTTGTGTAAGTGAAGTTGTGGACTCGCTAGATCGACCCTTTTCAAAGAGGTTTAGCAAGTTAACCAAACAATTCGATGTGATTTGATACACATCATGCTCGGACATCGATAACTGCGTCGGCAACTTGCTTGCTGTGTTTCACACAAACCTAGTCAGTTGACGTGTTTTTTTTGGCTTTTGAGGTTGCCAGTTTCTTTTCCATCAGCTTTAATTTCAAGTATAAACCAAAAGAAGAAGAATGAGCTGTTGCCACACTTTTGAAGCAGTTAAACCATAACATTTGACATCGACTCTAATAAACATTCAAAAGACGAATAATACCGAACCAGGCTGTATATTCAATAACACGTCGTATTCACAAATATGTGAAAAAGTTGTGATATCACCATTACACAAGCATTCATATTTGTGAAGAGCTGAACAGTTCACACCTAATCTGGGGCTTGTAAGAACATTTGAATCAACTGACAGTCACACATGAGACATGAGGTGGCTCAAAGTATTTGAATCAAGAATAAAGAATAAATGATGCTCCCAGTGTTGCATCATGGCCTCAAACAGACACAGCCCTTGTATTGCAAGAAGTAAGTTTCTTCATGAGCATCTCATTTAGCATGGCTATTTACAAACACACCAAGTGCTGCTTCAATAACAGTAGAGACAGCCCCAGGGTACAGACGATGCAAAATCAAGGCTGTTCCTTCTAGAAATGAAATCACTTTCTGAATACTTGTCATTGTCAGACATCATGCAATCTCAGACAACAGTCGAGAGTCCTCCCAAGAAGAGATGCCAACGATCAGGACGCAGCACCCAGATTCCCATTGCCAGTTTCTTGTAGGCCGGGCCGACGTTTTTTTTCCAGCTGAACTGGAGGTGACCCGGTAATCTCCGAAGAATTCAAGTCTGACATGTTGTGGAGACACATCACTGCGCGCCATCTCCGGCGTTGCCCTGAAACAGGCGGGCCTCGCGAGGTGCTGCCGATCTGCAGCGACTCCGCTGTCGCAGCGAGACGCGTCACTTCTGTTCAAACACAGTGTAACTGATTGCACCCCGAGGGCACACCTGGAAGCAATATTCTAATTACGTTAATCTGTGAAATCCTGACAATGTGGGTGTTCAGGTGGCTGCTAATCTGATGTGAAAGGACGCTTTGTTTTCATTGGAAAGATACGGGAGGAGCTGGCACCTGTTTCGGCAAAAACGCTGCCGAAAATTATCGCTGTCGAGTTCTCCTGAGTGCGGGCAATTACAAATGACAGTGTTTGTCTTCCTCCTCGTGGAACCCAATCTTTCTCTCTCTCTCTCTCTCTACCTGTAGTGATGGCCTGTCAGAGCATTTCTCCCCAGTCCTCTTGTTTCCCCCCGCAAATTTGATATGGATGATTCGTAACTCTCATCACCTTCATTATGATAATATGTGTTTCGGAGGAAATGAAAAGGTCGGCGGCGCTTCAGCCTTTATCCAGATGTTCTTTTTTCCGTCTCTCTCTTTCCGCGCTCCTGCCAGATAACACGTGCAGCGGTTTTCCAAAAATTCCACAACAGTGAAACTTGTTTTGGAATCGTGCTGTTGTTCGGCCCTGTTTCCTGTCGGCCACGAACGAAAGCTTTTCTTTGTTCAATACCGCTCCTCCTGGGAGCCAAGCACTACCATTATAACAATAGAAAATATTAATACTTACCGTTGGGCATCTATTTTTACTTTGATAATAAGCTGTCAAACAGGGTGTTCACGTTTCATTTGACTGTTGACGTGTTGCTATGTAAGGTGTGGCACTGTTTCCAATTGAATTTAAAGATGTTATTTTGAAAGTGATATCATATTGGCTGCTTTGTACTGCCTCTCATAATGTTTCAAAATAGCATTCTAAATTTGTTATTTAAAGGGTTTTCTGAAGTCTTCTATGATTTTACAATCTTTGTGAGTGTTTTCATTGAGGTTTTTGTGTTCCAGTGTTTGTGTCTTGTCACATGCTGCTCTGCTGATTTGAAGATAAATTAAGCAAATTAAGAGGAATATTTGGGACTATACAGTATTTCTTTTCTATGATAGTTCTGTAGTTAGCTTGTCTGAGATTTGTTACAGACCTGTACTCAAGCCTTGAATCAAAAAAAGGTTCAAGACTGAGCTTTAGAACGTAAGAGTTGAGAATGGAAACTAAGAACTGAGAGCAAAGCTTCAAGAGACAAAAACTAAGTAAAGGATGTAGGAGTGAAAGTCAGTATATTTACACACTGTAGCGAAGGAAACAGATTCTCTGGCTGTAGCCTTGGTTACATCTTTCTTGTTAATGTCCGCAAAATGGCGTCCAGACTTTCCCAGCACTTTGATTTTCACATTTGATGAACAGGGCAGGAGATTCTCTGGTCACATGCTTTCACAACAACAGAGAACTCTCTCGAGTGTTCAGGCCAGGGGTGTTGCAGCAGGCAGAGGCAGGACGTTATTATTAATTCCACTGCAGAGATCACGTGTTTTTGTCTACAGCACATTGACACCGACATCGGCCTGCATCACCAAAAGCTCTTGAATCTTGGTGTCTTTCCAAGTAGACATCTTTGCAGTCTTCTAAATTTATGGCACTCTTTTTCTTTTTCAATCTGACATGTCTGTTTTCTTTTTTTCAGTTTTGCTTCCTTCGCATGTTAGAAACTTCATCAACAGGCCCACTTGCTGGCGGTGAATCCCCCGCATTATCTCCTACTTTATTCTCACATGGGCTCACTCTGACATTTTCTGAACTACTAGTTCTAGGAGGATGGAGGGAGAAACTCTGGAGAGTATCCGCAGCAACTGACTCAGACATTTGTTAGGACATTATCCAGAGCTCAGTACATGTCTGAAAGCAGCTCTGGTGATTACCTTTTTCATTTGCATAGTATTTTGCTGCCTATGTTTTTGGAATTCACATCAATGGTTTAAGTGTCATATGTACAGTATTATAAATAGTTCACTTACAGTCCACTGAGTCCATGTTTCCCTCAGCCTCAATGCATAGTAACATGGAATAAAAGTGGGGTTAGTAACATGACCTCGGTATTTTTCATGTATTGCATATACTGCAATAACTCTTATGAAGCTGTCATATATTTACAATGTAAAACTTGTGTTTGACAAGCTAAAAAAAACACTTCAGGACTTAAGTGTGTGAGAGGAGAAGGGTCTCAATAGACATCTGGCTCTTGACAGTGGGCTGTGTAATAATTGGTACAAAATTCAACAAACATCTGAAAACTTGGCAGCCACGTCTAATAGTCCACCATGTCTTGAACTATATCCCAGTCCACCCAAACAGCCAAATATAGCTGCTGCCAGGCCCCAAATATGGAGCTGTTTTACTGAAGAGAGTGAAGCTAACACCTCAACAGCAACGTCTCCACGAAACTGCCAGCGGATTGCTTGTTTTGTTTCTCTCATGTTTCTTTTAGTTGTGTTGTTTAGTGTAAAAGTACCAAACTTTTACACATTAAATGTCAAATTGTATGACATTTTGTAGAAATGTTACAAGTCTCTGATAACTAATAAAGCAGTAAAAGAAAACAAGGCCCTGCAAAAGAAACACTGCGCGAGCTTCCCTCTTGCTTTCCTTCCCTCTCTACCCCCCACAGTGATGCCAGGGAGCCGTATGGTGACTGACAGGCCCGCTACGTCTCTCTGTCGTGTCAGCTAGCTAGCGCCCTCGGTTCCTTCCCGCTTCAATGAAGAGATTAAAGCCTATTGACTTGCCAGGCTACAGTTAATGCAAATTGGGCCTGCTATCAATGTATTATTTATAGGGAAGAGCAGCAGACATTTCCACAGAACTGGGAGCTAAGCTTACAGGAGATTAGGCATGCTATCTCATTCATTTACCAGGGAGTAATTGCTAAACTGTGGAGGAATTAGGAAACGGTTCCCCGAAGGCGTTTCATCTTGTAACCAGGTGGCTGCCATCAGCCAACCACCTCCAAGTCTGTGATAAACAAACACACAGAGGTGAAACTGATAGACTACATCTGTCCAATTGTCAAAAGCTTAACTCCTGATGACATCACGGGTAGGACATAAAACACTGTTATGCCTTTTTTTTTCTGAAGCACACGCAGGTGCTGGTGCAACCTGCAGTTCTCATTTTCCATGTCCACTGACGACTTCTGAGGAAACATTAAGATTACACTCAATCACATTTAGCCACTGAGTAAAACTAAGAAATGCTTTCAAAGCTCATAGACCTCAAAGAGTGTCTCATAAACTGATTCTCAGTTACTTCATCTCAGCCAGAACGGAAACAGCACAAGTGAGCAGCTGTCCCTACTGGTTTCCATCTCTGATTAGGTTAAGCTTGTGGAACCGTGTTGTAAAACACTTTCTAATCAACTTTGTTAAACAACCGGCTGTGTTTTCAAGATTTTACCTTCATTTTTGTAGAGAAACAGGAACGTGGTAGAGTGACTGAAACATAATCATCATCGCAAAGCTCTCAAATGATGATACTCAAACGATAACAAGGTCAAACTGGAGATACAGTATTGCTGTTAAGTATATGACAGAACCAAACAAATACAGGTGAGTAGCGATTAAATTAAATAAACAAGCATGCACACACGCACAGACAAATGATCCACACCAGATCTATTACGTTTTGCATTGACCACTGGTAATCGAGTCATAACTTAGAAGAACCAATCAGGTCAGTGAATACACACTTTTCAAACTAAATCGGGGCCAACAGCGTTTCCAAACTTCTCCGTTTTAGGCGCTCAAAACCACTGGGCTGTTTTAAAACTGTGTGGATGCAGCCTGAAGCTCAGTTTGTTGCATCTGCTGCGATCAAGGCTACAAGGCAGATTTAAGACATATTCACACATAAAATGCTCCAAAAATAATAGGTGGCATGTTGCTTTATCTTGTTATGCTGCAAAACAAAAAACTAACACTGAAAAACCAGCTTCTACCTGTACCACCTTTTCCTTGTCACTTTCTTTCTCTGGAAGATGCAAATGATCAGGACGGCAAGAGTGTCTTTTTACCCCTCGTCTTTTTTTCCCTGCTAACAGCACACTATGACTGTCTCCCTCCTTTATTCGAGAGCTCAAATTTGTTATTCACATTCTCAGCCACTTCATGTGGTGGGTGAATAAACACAGGAAAAGCAGCCTTACCTTGTCGTCAATGTCACTCTCGCTGTCACACTGTAAAAGAAACAGAGACAGGAAATATAAGGAATTATTCATTTGCCCCCCCACCACCACACACAAACACACACACACACACACACACAGTAGCTCATAATCAGTGCAGATGTTATTTTTGTGTGCAACCTCTCATTCACTGACAGCTTTCAGTGCAAACGGCAGAGGATGAAGAGGGAAAGGAGAGTGTGGTAGTCTAAGAGAGTTTTTCAAGTTTCAAAAGCAGCACACAGCCGCTCAGAATGCCATTCTGGTCTTTCTGTGGCAAATTCAATGCTGCAAATTTACAAAAGATTAGAAAACGAATAATACTATACACTGGATATATTATAAAGAGCCTGTTCAATGACTTTTTGTATTCAGCTGGAGCTTGTCATTTAGCCTTTTAAGGGTGCTTTAAAATTGGACGATAGTAACTCAAGGACACTGAGTGCTTAGTCTATTTGAATACTCAACACGGTGCCTATTAAGTGTGGCATTTCAAACCCGCCTTGTGACAAACTAGTCTTTAATTTGTATGTCAGACTTCTGCAGGGATAAAGGAACCAAATAACAAAAGAGGTTGTATGCTGAAATATGCCTTGTCTTGCGCGGTCAAAGGCCAAATCACCCTGTATTCAGTCAAGAAGTGAAATGGTTTTTTTCTCAACACTTCAAATTTCACAAGTCACAGTACAGAGCGATCAGGCTCAAATATCTTGAGAGGAGGTTCAGCTTTTAGAAAAAGAGAATAAAGTCAGACCTTGTAACTAACAAACAGATGATGGGAATACTGCAGATACCGAGGGCCACAGCCTTTCAGAAATCTCTTTTTAGAGAATAATAAAAGAAAAAGAATAAAGAAAATGATTAGACTCACACACATACTGGAAATTACATTCACTAAGTCTAAAAGAATGTGTGAAGTCAAGGTAAATTCAATAACACTGCAGGCCTGGAGTTCTTGATTGACTTTTTTTTTGTCTTTATGAATAAAGGTGAAATACTGTTACTTTTATATTTATTGCACACATCACTGCATTCCTTCACTTAAATCCGACTCATGACATCTTTGCTTCCGTTTCTCGCACTGCCCTTGGCTGGTAACTCTCCCCCCGCGAGACAGTAGTTGGTGAAGTTTAGGAAACAGGAGTGGACCAACTGCAGGCCGGTCCCTCTGGACCTCCCAGCAGGATGCATGAGTTGCAGAACAATTCAAGCGAAGAGCCAAATAGAGAGGGAGAGGCCCCCGGTGAAAAAACTGCCTTCAATCTGTCAATTAAGTCCCTGTGGCAACATATTTAAGTGGACCCTCTTTATTTTGTTTGACTCCCTTTCAGAGCTGGGCACAATGAAAAAGGAGCTGGGTCAATGGAGGCATAGCGGCCCTTTGTTGCAAGTGCGGTGGGTCCAAATGTATAATTAAGTAACGAGAGTAATCAGTGCAAGGGCTCAGTGGCCAAGTTCTCTCAGGAGAGCAGAGTGGAGGGGGGGCTACGATGCACAATGATTCATCCCATTCCGTAGAGACAAGGGATACAGCAGGAGTCCTCCATGGCAAAAACGTCTGAGTAAAAACGCCCTGACTCGACCCCTTAGGGGGGTTTGTTGTTGTGTTTGCATCTTTATCTGCAGAATAAGAAGAAGAAATGTCTAAGCTCCCACTGTTCACACTGAAGCAGTCTTACACTAGACAGAGAACAAGAATATGCACCTGTCACAAGAAGAATACTTTCGAAATGATGCTTGATATAAGGCTTTCTACTGGCTGAAGAAACTGTTGTTAAAGCTCCTTTCAGACGTGCACTGAAGTCCGGATTATCTCTTGAAAATATCCCAGGAGGCTGTATGTAACAACGCAGATGTCTGAGTCAGTTGCTGCAGACATTGTTTGGAGTTTCTCCTGCCAGCTCCCAGGTAAAAACTCTGGATAATGTCCGAGCGAGCCCATGTGGCATCACAAGAGGAGATTCTCCGGAGGAGCCACCGCGAGTGAAAGATAGCAAGAGCCGGGGTCAATAAACTCAACACAAAAATGCCTGATTTCTGCAGTGGTATTCATACATTATGTCCTGCTGCATTCTTGATTTCCAGAACAGTATGAAAATTGCATTTTGCATGTGTGAATATTATGAAATGTGTGGTTATGTAAGAAAATGTTAGAAATACCATACAACACTATTTAAAAGTGTTTGCTTATTTCAATATCTATTAAAATAAAATAAAATATCTAAATATTTGGCCCATAATAGATTGATGACAAATAATAATAAAATGAGGAAATAAAATTCTCCCATGTTGAACTGCAAGTAAATACCCACATGCACTCGTAATGGGAAATTAGAAATATCGGCCACGCAACATGTCTCTTTTCTTCTGGGGAATGTTTGCAAACCCTAATTTCTGAGATTTCGCTTGTCAAAAGACCTTCATTACAGAGTGTAGGGCATTAAGAAGAGAAAGTGGCTTAGGCGTCTTGTCAATCAATTCCCCATTCACGCTGCAAAGCCTGGACAAATTAATTGTCAGCCATTTCTATAGTGCTTGTTAGGGCCACATCACAACCTGTAATCACCACCCATTTCTTCCCTTACCACTCTGGCATTTTATCTGAAAGGAATCACAATCAAAATAATGTTTCTCTCCATCTGGATCCATCTTCAAATGACAAAAAAAGGGAAAATTGATCCAATCTCCCACTTCGCCCAGCCCCCAGGAAACCGGTGTAAATGTATTGTTAGCATGCGGCTGAACGGATGACAGCGATTCACAGCGGTTGTGAGCTCCTCTCTATTACTAGGGACGAGTTTAAACCCCAGGTGATGGAGATGAACAACTGGCTCGCTCTATTCCCCCGGTGCAAGCTTGGCCTTGTTGTTGTTGCAGTAACCATGACACAAGAGATGAGGCCTCACAAGGCTGGAGCTGGCGAGGAGGAAAAATAATATCAAAAGAGCACAGCATGGTGCTTATCCTTTTACAAGAAGCATACACTGCAGCGGAGCATAAAGAGGAATACTAGCTATGGCTCAGACAGAGAGAGACACAGCACAGCAGGGGGGAGAGAGGCAGGTGGAAAGGGGGAACAAAACAACAGAAAGAAAAGGCAGGGGGGATGCTATAGAGATGAGGGGATGGATGGATGTAAAGGGTGTTAGAGCAGGTTTTGTCAGTACTGTACGTGACTGCCCTGTTGGACTATTACACTTGGTTGAGTCAAAGAAAGGAATACAATGAAGCTATGAAAGTACAAAATTGGAAGAGTGCATGGGTGTTAGAGGAGGACCACGTCACTTAGCACCCAATGCTTCTGCGAATATGTTCACCAGGGTGAAGGCTCTCAGCGAGCCGACACAAGAAAACCAAGTGGTGAAAATCAAACCCCAAACTGAAGCCTCCCTACACAGCACGTCTGGTGGTCAGAGGGGACATTGTTAAAATCGTAGAGATACGCTCTCACTAAGCAGCCTGACAGCAGCCGAGCCCCTTGTGGTTTGTTTCTCTCATAGATGTTCACAAACCCCAAAAAAGAAAAAAAGAAAACTGCCTGGCTCTTCGGAGGCAGGGAGCAAGCAGAAACATCTGCACCTGGCAACCGCCAGCTACGAAGTGTAACAGGGGACCAGCTTCAGCGAATGGCTCCACAACCCTCCCTCCTGGCTCCCCACCTTCTCTCCGAACCCTCCTCCCCACAGCCAGCACATCAGACAGATGCGTTTGACATTTACATAGCTTTCAACACTTCAGAGACTGGAGATTTATTCCAGCGGCGGTCCTGGCAGGAGCCGGGCCCCGACCTGGGCTGGCCCCCTCGACAACCCTGTAGCTCAGCCCTGAAATGAGGCAGGGCTGAGCAGTGAGGAGGAAGAGGCGGAAGAAAAAAAAAACTCAGTGGGAGGGAGGAATGGATGTCTCGATTCTCCTGGATATTTTCTCTGGCAGATTCTGATAGACGTGCAAGGGGAAGACGATAAGCGTTGTGCATCCCGGAGCACATTAAAACGACTGGCCAAATTAATCACACAGTTCCACTTGTCACACGCGGAGGACAGTCTGCCATGAATTCTCCTGGAGAGATAGTGAGAGGGGCCGAGGAGGAACTTGCCCAGCTACGCAAATGCTGGCATGGCGGCAACGACTGTCTGTATGAATACTGATCTCCAACCTGTACTTGCTGCAAGATATCTGGAGTAAAAAAAGTATGTCACTGTCAGCTCCTTCTCAAAATAAACGAAGAAAATTAATAAGATGAGAAAAAATATTTGTATATTACATTTGTGTTTTGACAATACAATTTGAGAAAGAAGGTTATAATCAAAGTCATTGTAAATTGTGTAATCACCAGATTATATTGTAACATTTTGGATATAGCTACTACACCATGATATATGAAACAAATTTACATTGCTTTGTAAATGTTGTAAGTGAGAGAAAAAAAAAACACCATGAAGAATTGAAAATTGGCCACAAAAAAACGTGAGACTGCAGCTTCTTTACTTAATCCCTTGTCCAAGCGAATATGGTGTCGGACCAATAATGCAAAAACTTCCTACTGAGTGGGGAGAAATGGCTTCAGTTTAGAAGACACCCCTCGGGGGACGTAGACTGAGATACCCCTGATGGTAAGGGAGAAAGCACTGACAACCCCAGATCTCCTAGTGAGAGAGCACACAGAGGGGGTAATGGTCCATTTAGATAGTCGAGGACCAAAGCGGTGTCAGCTACAAGTGGAACAACACCAATTTCCTCCTCCAATTTCCCTCCTGCAGAGGCTGGGATGAGGTGCAGGGACGTAAGTGCTGTGGCCACTCTGATGGGGCGTGGAAGCGGAGCCTCAGGTCCACTGGGGGACCTCCTGTCTGGCCCTGAAACATCAGAAGGATATCTGAAGTTTGCTTTGGCCTCGTGGTGAAAACTGAAGCCTTGCCTTAACTTCAGCTTTCCTAATATATCAATTAGGTAGACGGTTGGTTGCTTCCTCTTATGTTTTCATCCTTCCCGGAACAAACTTCAAAAGTCATGAGTAACAAAGGCTGAGGAGGTGGAGTGTGTTTGTACATGTGCTTACATGTGTGTAAGCGTGCACGTGGGTTGGAATCGAAATTGCCACATAAAGAAATAAATATACTGTGCACATAACTGGGGCAAAGAGCCTTTGGAGTACGAGTGGTGGGGCTGTATTAATATAAGGGTTTACATGGCTTACATGTCACCACTGCATATGACTCTCTCAACCACAGAGAGAAAAAAGTGATTGCTCTTGACCCCACTAGCTGTATCTGAAAGCACCACCTAGCAAAGTGATTTGATCACAGGAACAAATCTATACAGCCATTTGACCCCTGACCTCCCCAGCAGGCAGCATGGGAAGTCAGCTGATTACCCTGGGTCAGCCTAGGAGCTCTGGATTAGGAAAGTATTGATCTCAGTGAAGATGTGGGTTCTAGAGGGAATGAGATTGAGAGAAAAAGCTCTGCTGGGTAGAAATGATATCGACCAGTAGGAGAAGCCGAGACAGGCTCGCACGTAAAACCATATTTGAGCTTGGGACCTAGGAGGCTGTGCAAACAGAGAGACGGCTTCGGCAAAAGCTCCTTTCACCGTGGCCCATTGAAAGAGGACAGAGAGAGAATGAAAGTGAAGGAGGATTGGAGAAGACAAGCTCAGAGAAATGCTCTTTGCATTAGCCAGACACAGAGGCCTCTGGTTCAGGGCTGACACACTTCAGGGAAGAGTCAGCAGGGGCCATGTAAATCAAGCCGGGGTGAGGAAAGATATAGTCCTGACTTGGGGCCAAGCTAAGCAGAATTTAACATTACCCAGAGTCCATGTAAACAGCACTGGGACCTGGCAGGACTCTGTTTCACTTCCATGCAAAGTATGTGGCGAGGTCGAAGAGGAGGAAGGGGAGGGGGTCCACGGACAGATTGATGGTGATAGCGGTGGAGGGTAAACTTGAAGAGCTGTCCCCCTTCTTCACTAAATCAAAGGACCGCCTTGTCCTTTCCAACAAGAAATCCCTCAACCTTTGCCTTCAGCACTCGCTGGGGGAGTGACAGAGCCGGCTGGGCTGCCGGTGCGATCCTTGGAGGAGTTGGGCGAGGGAAAAACAGACAGTAATGGCAGATGTACGAGGGAAGAGGGAGCATTTATTCAGCTCAGAGAGAAAGAGGAAAACTGGAAGAAAACCTGAAGGGACAGGGAATATACAACTGTGTTATGAATATAGTCATGGAAGAAAAATGGAGACATAGGTAAGAGAGAATGAGAGAAAAAAAACAAAACTCCACTGATTTATTCTCACATCTCTCTTTTATGAGACTCCCTTCAGCTTCATCTTGTCCCTGTTGACCGTGTGACTGCAGCTAGCTCGCTCTCTTGCCTTCAGAGATGAGCACACACACATATGTACACGCATATACAACCCTCAGCACCTCCCAGTGTTTTGACATGGCCCCGGGCCCAGTGCGGCTGAGCTGTAGCAGCAGACACTGGGCATTGGAAATTTAAGTCGGGGCGTAGGAGAAATTAGGCGAGGAGGCAAGGAAATGGGATGTTGACTTGAAGTGGCCCCGGGGGCAGCTGAGAGTCTCCCTGTGCAGCTCCGCTGGCTGCCTGACAGTTTGATGGAGCGAGTGGAGGCTTCCCCGCGGCCCGAGCCACCGTCTCTAACACTGATGTAGCTCAGTGAGGAACAGATTGAGCCTCCAGGCATCGCTCTGTACTGCTACTCCCCTCCTCTCTCGCTCTTTCTCGCTCTCTGTACTGCTACTAGTAGCTCTAGTCGCACTCTCACTAATCCTGTCAAGCCAACACAGAGACTCGTGTACACGCAGCACATATGCATGCATGTACATACTATATGTGTTCACACAAAAATCACAAACTGTATGCACGCAAAGGTACACAGAAAAAAAACACCCACTGAGAGCCTGGCTCCTTCCTTCCTTCTCTTCCCCACGACAGTAATGTGATGAGCACTACAGATGCTGTTTACTAAGCTCTGGCCGGCGCACAGGGGGAAGGAGGCGGAGAGGGAGGGTGGGATGGAAGAAGAGGCAGAAGGAGGTAGAGTCAGGGGGCTGGCAGGCCACAGCCATAATGAAAAGAATCTGGCGGCAGCCCACTGTGTGCTGGTCATGAGAAGCATGTGCTGCCGGGGGGCTCTACTGCTAATTTCAGGGGGCAGCCAAGCGTTTCACGCTAGACTTGTCATCGGGCCAGAGGGGGCATTCATACTGGGTGACAGCAATTGCGAGAGGGCGGGTAGAGGGGTTTGGGGAGGGGGGGGGCGGGGGGGGGGGGGGGGGGGGGGGGTGTAAAATGAGAGGGAGAAAGCCTCGGCTCCCATCCCCCTCCCTGCACCTCCTGTCCCCTCTCTGCAATGATCAAACGTTGTTGAAGGCAGCGTACAGAATTACAAATGAGTGTCCTGTGGCAATGGCTGGAACTGGATTCAACTCTCTCCACTCTCTCTCCTCAGGTGGCCATAAGGGGCACACCTCATCCTCCAACCCCTGCTGTCCAAATGGGATTTAATACTTGTATTTTCCTCGTTAACATGACAATAATAATTGGTTACAAAAGCAGGCTGTTTATCAGCCCACACACTCCAAAACAGAGATAAGACTTATTCATTTGGCTACGCCCCATCTGGGGAGTATGGATACTGTCACTTAGAAATTAAATTTGATATCACAATTTTAACTTATATTGTGATATAGTAAACATTTTGGAAATCTCTAATGGCTGACAATCTACGATTATCTTATGGTACGTATCATCATTGACTAACCCAAGCCCGACCATGCCCTTGGTTCCTAGCATCTTCCCCTATCTTCACAGGACTGGCAATCTGTTAAAGGTGAAATGACTGACGGACACATCTTTAATCAGTGCCATCAACTGGCCTGAGGATTTGGTGAGCACTCAGGCTTTATCTCTAAACTCGGCTAGATAAAATGAGCACAAAGTCACTGGAAATCGTTAAAGGGTTGAGACCAGAGGAAGAAAAAACACAGACGGGGGAAAAACACCCTGTCAGCCTGACCCCTAGATTGTGGATCCAATGGAATGAGAGAGAGAGGGAGGTAGAGAGATGCAGAGGAAAAAGCAGGGGCTACAGAAGAGTTGATGCTAACAGCTGGGGTGCCTCCCCCTTAAAGAAGAGGGGAAAAAAACTGTCTCTAGTCTGGCAGCCAGGAGATGGAAGCGAGGGATGAGCGGGGATGAAAGGAGGAGTGTGAGATATGAAGTCAGTGATGAAAGGTGGGTGGCTGATGGAAGATGAGTGGATGGGGAACAGGGTGGGGTGTGTGTATGTGTGTGTGTGTGTGTGTGTGTGTGTGTGTGTGTGTGTGTGTGTGTGTGTGTGTGTGTGTGTGTGTGTGGGGTGGGGGGGGGGGTGGGGGGGTGGGGGGGGTTTACCAGCTTGCGAGGAGAAACTTCTGTTCATTGACTCTGAAACAAGCCGTCACACAAGAGAGAAAAGGAATGGATGGGAAACAGAGAAACAGAGACAGGGAGCAGTGTAGAGTGAAGGAGGAGTGAGGGAGGGAGGAGGCAAGCCACATTGCACATCTTCAGGCTGTGAATAATTTAGAGGAGCACTGGGGAGACGAGACGAAGATGAACACAAAACACTGGCAGCGTTTGACCTAGAGCTGCAGCTACATCAGTGCACATCACAGAGCGGAGAGCTCTCTCCCGCTTCCTCCCCTCCCTCTCTCTTTTGCTCTTCTCCTGCCTCCCTCTGTGTCAAGGAGGAAACAGCTGTACGCTATTCTTGTTTCGCCTCACATTCCATGAAACTCAACAGAATGGCTGACAACTCCGTTTCACGAGGATCTCTCTTTCTCCCAGCCTGCTCTGGGCACATCAGACGAGCTGGAGGAGGCTCGCAGAGAGTGGATGTGTGTAACTCCAGGTGATATGGGACAGACACACCAGATACACGCGTGTCTGCACATCCCCTGACACAAGCAGGACTTTAAATGACATCACATTGCACGAGAAGGAACATCTTCAAAAACATCAAACATGATTTTAGCCACCTCGCTGCCATGACTTACGCAATTATCAGTGTCAGCTTAACACTCCACTGGTGCTAAAACAGTTAATTTTAGCTATTAATTGAGCTTAATCAAGCAAAATGTCTTATATTCACTTTCAGCCTCTTATATGTGAGAAAACACTAATCAACAGATTATTATCGCAAAATATTCAACAAGGAATAATCATATACATATGCAATACTTATATTAATACATTTCAAAGCTCAGACAAATTATTCACTTTATTAATCTGACTTGAAAAAGAAATGAAAATAGTATGATAGTAAATAATGTATATGTAATATTAACCACCCAGTACGTGACAGTACTTTCCCATATCAATAAATCGATGTCAGGAGACATAATGCAGTGTGAAGTGAGGGACAGAGCTGTGAGCAGCCAAGCAGTGGAGACTGTGGACAGCAGCAGTAAATAATAGCTGCCCTGTGATTAGGCACAGAAGAGGTTAAACAGAGCTTGTTCACGCCGCCTTTGTCAAGGTGCCATGAATCATCTGACCTACTGAAGTGTGTGGGACTGTGTGTGTGTGTGTGTGTGTGTGTGTGTGTGTGTGTGTGATGAAAGGACCACTGGGCATCTGTGGTGGGAGTGACAGTTGGGCGGACAGAGGGCGGTCTGATCAACCCAGAAGGGAGGGGCCATTTATTACTGTAATTAAGGAACCGTGGGAGGAGGGGAGCGCAGAATGTAAATGCACACTGATCTGCACGTCGAGTAAATCTTTTTTGGGATAGACGTGATCGTATCATGAGAGCGGAGAAGTGGTGTGGAGACGAGGACCACAGATGGAGACCAAACAAAACACGAGGTACCTCGGTTTTCTCTCTGTATTTGCTCGCCCCCTCCTTCCCTCCAACACTCTCTCGCTCCCTCTCTCACCGTCTCCTGCTTGGTCTGCGTGGCTGATATTAATGGGACGTCCCTTGTTTGTAAATGTGCCAAGTTGTGTGCACCACTGCGGGCTGTCTATTATAGCAGGCCTCTGGGGCAGCTTTTCCATATGGCATCACATATGGCACTCAGCAGCATCAATTAATGTTGTTATAATACTGATTTTTATGAGCTCGGGTTTCACTCCTTTCCTCTCTTCTCTACCCCTGCATCACCCCCCCCCCACCCCCCGCCCTCCTACCCCCCCACTGTCGCTGATTCTTCAAACTGCCTCTCTTCGATTCCCGAAAACCTTCGACAACCTGGCTTATGAACGACGGAGCATCTGAAAAGTTTTCCTGTGCCAAATTCTGAGAGCTCCTAGCAGCTCCACTGAACCCCACTCAAAGACCTTCAGAACGACTTTGTTCCTGCTATGCCGCGGAAGAAAAGGTAACGCTATTGCCAGCGTGTCAGAATCTTTGCATCTTCCATGAAGCTGAGAGACTTCGATCAGTGAAATATGAAAGAACACGCGAGAGACAAAAACAGCCATTACACAGACCGAAGACTGTGTGAGATAATGTAACATATTTGCAATCAAACACAGATTTTCTAGCACCGATTGTACTTTTGGTCACATTAGCCCAGCGCCGGGGTCTATTAGCGTGTGAAAATAGGCCTGAATTTATGCACAAAACAATAGGCAGATGGATGTAAGAACAGAATCTGAGGGGCCTTTTTGTTCCCTGGTGCCTTTGGTGGTGGATGTGACAGGAAGGGAACAAGAGCGTAGCAAAAAGCCCCGCTTAAAAAGCTCCGCTTAAAAAGCTCCCAGCCACACCAGCCTTGTCAGCGTTGCCACAATTAGAGACTAGATCACTGGCGCTTCCCAGCGAGAAACATCTCACCACCACTCCTCAATGGAACTCTTTTGTTTGAGGAACACACTCAAAGCAGGGTTTTAAAACGTTTCGGATGGCTAATCACTCTCAGGATGAAAGGCCCTGGCGTGTTCGTTTGTCTCAGCGTGGGGAGCTTCCCTTGCCGTTTCTCTGTCTCTGATTCTGACTGTTTTTGTTCGTTTCTTTTTCAGCAGGCAGGCGAGGCAGGCGAGCTGGCAGGCAGCGCTGTTTGAAGGTGCAGTCAGACCTGAGTGCAGGCCTGATGCTTTGTAGTGATATTTCCAGCAGCACAATCTCATTACTTTTTGACGTGGGAGATGCGTGCAGGGGCGGATTGTCATTTCACGCTGTCAAAAGTTCCGTGAGGGAATGGAGACGGGAATGGAACTTCAATGACCTGCATGCCTCTGGCTCATCAAGACTGAATATATTAAACCAAATAACACAGATAAAAATCCAGTGAACCAGATCCTTGAAGATTTGTGTAAACTTAATGTCCAGTCCCCAGGGGTGCTGAAGGAATTTCTCTCTTTATCTATAATCTATAATCGGATCTGTTTCACAGCCTCCTAAACCTGTCGCTGTACATCCCCTGAACCTAATTAATCTAAATACAGCACTGCATATATATATATACACAAACAGGCCTTTGTGTCTTGAGAGGAAAAGTCCTGAGGGAAGCATCCCACACCTCTCAGAGATGGTGAGAGCTCCTGGACGTTTTCACAAGGGACAATCATTGGCAGCTCCCTCCTTTAAAAAAAACTGGGGGGTATCCCTCGAAGTTGATTTCACACTGAGTTCTTTCAATGCAGAGAAA
Source organism: Hippoglossus hippoglossus (assembly GCF_009819705.1). Classification (NCBI taxonomy): domain Eukaryota; kingdom Metazoa; phylum Chordata; class Actinopteri; order Pleuronectiformes; family Pleuronectidae; genus Hippoglossus; species Hippoglossus hippoglossus. The sequence continues at coordinate 22,201,566 of NC_047159.1, read as the reverse complement.
AACTTTGCTCTGTTTAAGAAGCTGCCAGGCACTGATTGAAGCGCCTGGTTACCATGCGAACCCCGGCCTGTTGCTGGGGTTACTGTCCCAAAGTGCTTCCTGGGTAATTTTCGAGGTCACTGGTTTGTGCACGCCTATGTGGTGCAGATGCGCCCACCCTCATTCAGGGCCCAGCAGGAGCTCTTTCATTAGGCCCAGTGAATGGCCTCATTCATCCCCTTCACCACAATTGGTCACGCTGCGTCTTCGCAGAGGGCCCAGGACAAACTTTTCTCTCTTTCCACCCCCTGATCTTCCATGCACCACCCACCTTAGTCATGCTTCACTTTTGTTTAGAAGCATGAGGTGGCTGGAGCTTCAGGGCTCATTTTTGACTGCAGACTACCATGGAAGGATGATGAAATACTTTTTTTGAATTTTGTAAAATGTACTCAACGCTTGAGTCTGGCAACGGCAATGTAACATGTCTTTAAAAAGAATAACCTTTTATATTTTTGAAGGTGCACTATTTTTATGACTCATAACTACATTAATCCCATTTTCCAGACTCCTACTTCTATCTCAGTTTTGCACAAAATCCCAGAAGATCTGTTCTAGAAGAACTCTGAGCAATTTCAACACTAAGTTGCTTCTCTCTCCACTGAGTCACTTCTGTGACTGCAGTGTTAGCCATGCTAGTGGCTCCTCTACACCATGCCTCTATTTAGTCCTCAAGCGAGTTTCAGCTCTGCCCTAGTGAGAAGTGACTAATTGTCTTGAGTTGTTAGTGTGCCTGGAATGAGTTCCACTCCAATTGCTGACAGGGGTGCGCAATAATTTTGTTACTCCCTTCCTCCTCCCCTCTCTCTCTTTCTCCTGTTTGCAGCAGATTTACCCCCACTGCTTCTCAACCTACTGAGCTGTAAAATTGAGTGGACGGCAGGCAGGATACAGAATGAGACCTGGCATCGTGGACACACTAACCTTGAGGAGGGCCACTGCTGCTGGCTGCACCTAAAGAGATGGAGACAGAACGTCAACCATATTGGAATGAGGACGGTTAAAATGAGGAGGGAGGAAAGTCCAAGGGTAAAGGGAAAGGTGGAGACCCTTTCTGAAAAAGAAAAGCAATATGACAGGCTTGGTAAAAGCAGGTCTTAATCAGCACGAGGATGGAAAAACACAACACATAGATGACAGGATGTCAACCACACAGAGAAAAAGGAGAAAGCATCATCATCCAAACTGACCTTGTCTATCCTTAAATTCCTTGTTCTTCCCCACTCCTTTCTTTAAGATATATTAGAGTATGTTATGCTTATCCCAGTGTACACCTCAGCTGCTGTTGTGCATATCGTTTATACAACATTTGCAAATAGACATCATTCTGAAAATTTAAAATTTCTGACAACATGAACATATTTTGTGAATAAAGTGTAAATTACAAACTAGCCTGGAACCGTTTATGTTTACGAGCAGCTCCAGCTAAACTATCCTTGGTAATGAAATCAACTTGTATAGCTGCTATTGGAACGAATCTGGGCAATCAATTACTACGAATCACAAATATACTAGTTGCGGTTTAGATGTGAACAAATGGAGTCTCAGTCCCTTACAGATGATATTAGTGCTCTGAGCTGCTCTCTCTCCACGAGAGATTAAGCAGGTTTGTACTCTCCCAGGCGGGCAGCGCTCCCCCCCCTCCAGGGTGCTGCACTATCATTTGCAGGAAAATTACTTCAGTAATGAAGAATCCAGGCCCATAAATCCTCATGGCCTTACCTTCCTTCGCCGCCCAAGTCTCAGTGAACAGCCAGTACAAATTCCCTTTAAAAAATTCATAGTGCAATTTTGCTCAAATCCCTCCCAGCAAGCACAATTATGGAACTTTCATCTCAATTGATTTATGTCCTGGGCTACAGGGGGAGGGGGTGACTGGGAGGGGGTGAGGTTGTGAAGGGGGGGAAAAAAACAAGTGGTAAATCATTGTTTTTAAAAGCAAAGGCATAAGGCCTTTTGTCACGTCCCCCTGCATGTGTTTTGTAGTGCAGGAGATAGTGGGATAGAGAGGTGCGTGGATGAGGGGAGGAGGAAGAGGACAGGCAATGTCTGAAGGGTTTGAAAGCAGGAGTGAAATGGCTGGAGGAGGAGGAGGGGAGGGAGATGGGGGTGAAAGGAGCGGTATTCCACTTGATTAATAACACTAATCAAATTATACAGTGTTCCACTGTGCCCTGAAATCTGGGGCCATAATGTCCTCTAATGGCGAGGTTCATGGAGCTAAACTTCAGAGGGAAAACACGGCGCTGACTGCTGCATGCCTTAATGAAGGCAGTAAAACATCCATTTCCAGAAGCCATGAAATGAAAGGCAAGATTGTACTGTAGATGTGCACCCAGTGGCTCCCCCACTGCAAAAAAATGGAAGGCTGTTAACACAAAAGACAGTGTCGGAAAGAGAGAGAGAGAGAGAGAGAGAGAGAGAGAGAGAGAGAGAGAGAGAGAGAGAGAGAGAGAGAGAGATGCAAGGCTTTAAGAAGAGAAATGAGGGGAGAATAATACAAGTGAAGAGATTTAAAGGGCAAGAACACCAAGAGTATGAGGATATAAAAAGAAAAAGGATGATGAAGTGAGGATGGAAAAGACCGATTGGTGGATGCACTCAGTGCTTTATTTCCAGAGAAGTTCTCTTCTGGCATGAAGACAATCTCTGTCTGCTGATTATGGATGAGCCAGCTTGGTTTACTATGTCTGTTATACTTAGTGCTGCTGACAGGAGCCACAATTCATCACTATTTAGTTGCTGATGCACCTAACCACAGCATCCTCCCCCTCATCTATCTCAATACCACTCCATTAGAGTATTCCCTCTGTCCATCCGGGCATGCATTGTGTTGATCTATCCACCCATCTGTATTGCCATCTATCCATCCATCCATCCGTGTGCTCGTCAGTCCGTCCATCATACATCTGTGCGTCTGTCCATCCTTCCGTACATCCATGCATCCATCCACCCATCTATCAAACCATCCAACCTTGTGAAAATATAAAGATCTGACACACCTTAGCTGTCAGCTAGATGCTCAAGGTAAGAGGTTAGATTATGTCTGGGCATTACCTTATGCCAAAAGGCTGTATGACTTCTGTTGGCAGCGGCACACTACTTGTCTAACGTCAAAATCTAAGCATAACACATTAAGATCACTATTGGCACAAAGTGCAGTCTTGCAGAAAAAGTCTGCTGCATTACAACAAACTTAGACTCCAGACACTTATATTTTTACAAAAGCATTATGGTTTGCATTTAATCTACTAAATTGCACATGCTACAAACAATCAAATCAGCCTTTGAATCTTGAATAAAGCAAATGTTGTTAGTAGTCCTTAGGGCAAAATTTCATCTGGAGAGCGAGGGGAAAAAACAACAAAGCTGAGAAAACACAGATTGCTATTGTTATTATTATCATAATTACAGCTGTGCTTATCGTGCAAGCCGCCTCAATCAGGATGAAATACAGTTTCATTTGATGAAGCTTCCTGTTTTGACTGGCTTGAGTTTGGAAACCACACACTTGGCTGGCGTGCCAAAAACTCAATCAGGCGCAATTACATAGCCATCAGATAGAAATGTAATTGATTTGAAAGCTGACATGAGATATAACTACATTACAGTGGAGGCACAGTGGGGAGCCTCCTTGGGGACAGGGCCTACGGGGAGCTCATTACAGCCAAGCTTTGAATTATTGAGTGCTATGGCAGTGACATTGAGGAACAGAGGCGGGCGATTGGCTGTAACAACTCAGCAAGTGTTTATCTCAACTTACAGCAACCTAAGACATCTGAAGGAGTGATCTGCCAGTGCATGCATATTGCAGGGGGAGAAGTTGTAATGGTTCATAACTGGAAGAGTTGAGGCCAAGATAAGAGTGTGCATGTGTGCACATCATTGCTCCTATTTCCCCCTGAACTATTTGTATAGAGTGCAAATACAGTTGCATAGCAATAAACCAGCTCGTCGTCGGGTCACATATTTAGTGGCTTGGTTTGCACTTAGTTTGTGAAGGCATCACATGTCCCCCCGTGTCACAATGACAGCTGTGTTGACTTAGCATGGTGCTTTCCGAAATGTACTCTCACTTAAGTAAAATCTGCTTAGCTGGTTTTAGTGTTGTCTTGTTAGGTTGTTGCTGAGCTTGCTGTTTAGGTTCATAGCTAGCAGGAAAACAAACATAATGCCATACATGTGATAGTTTGTTAAAGTCTCATACTTGTCCTTTTTGATGTAGTGATTCGTTTGTTATAACCAAAACATTTTCATTTTTCCAACTTATTCTTAGCTTTACAGACACAAAGAGCTTAAATTAGGTGGCAACCTCCCTGGAGTCAGGTTTGAGAGTGGGGGAGTGAAGTAGCACATCTCCCTGACCCTGACCACCAGCCTACAGGCCTTCCCTGAGGTACTAGGGGGGACTATTGAGAGGATAAAGATATAAGTCAGTGCAGAAGGGCCTCGGCATCCCTAAGGAACCTAGTGACTGCCTACCTCTGGGAGAGCTATGCCCCCTAGGCTTCTGCCACTGATCTCCCTCTGTCTCTCTCATTCTTCTATCACTCTCCTCTCTCTCCTCACACAGGCCTCCTGTGAGCTTTCTCACAAAAAATGAGAACTCAATTAATTCAGGCGAAATGAGGACAAAAGAGGAGGAGGTCTGGGGAGCCCAGGGAGGCAGAGAATGAACGAGAGAGGGAAGCCTGACAGAGCTGCTTGTCAATCTGCGGCCTGGAAACGGCAAACAGAGCATGAGGTGACTGTGCATGTGCATTAAGTCTTTAGCCAAGCTAATCCTGCCTGCAGTTTAAACATGGCTGATGAACGAACGCTCCTCATTACAGAGGGGGCTGCTGGGTATATAGACAGGTCAGAGGGAGGCAGACAAAGAGAAAAGAGCAAAGCCTGGAAGAGATGAAGACAGAGAAGACGTGATTAAAAACATGCTGACACTCCCTGACAATCCCCTGCATGTTGTTTATTACATGGGTGCTGTGGGGTGTCACATGTTGGCCCTTTATTAGAGTTATCAGTCATCACTTGAGTTGACAGTGTTACTATTATGACACCGTGGTGACAGAGACTGGAGATCTAAACCTAGAATTACCACCTCTGACAACCTATAAAGTTGCAGTTTACATCAATGTCGATCCAAACATATAGTCAAGACTTGTGTGTGTAAGTGCATAGTGTGTAAGTTTATTGAGAGAAACAAAATTGACCAATAAAGCTGATTCTGATGGAACACAAAGTTGTAGCCGTGACAGAGGACAACAGCTGAAGACCAATTGCGTCACGTTGGCATAACCAGGCTGTCCAATTTCAAAGGCTCCTTCAAATGCAGTCTACAAATGCGTCATTTCATCTCAGAGCAACAACGGCTGTGATGGGAGGATCCTTCTCAGGCCAACCTATACCATGATTCACTGCCCTTCAGTGAGGAAACTGTTTTTCTAAGGAGGCAGCAAGTGATGAGACCAAAACGCCCAATGCTTACACTGCACAAATTTAAGTATCAGGCTTCAATACAACCGAACAACTAACAGTATACAAGTAAAATAAAAAAATAAAAAATGTCTTGTCATGTCCGACTACAGCTCTGTTGCTAGGCAACAGCGGCAAGAGAAGCTGGGGACTCAAATTGCAGAAATCCTTACAAGACCACCGACTCATTTCGGTTCGGCCTTCACAGGTTACATGGCTCAAACAGGCGGCCTCCTTTGGTCCATCAATTAAGACACAGCTAATGTTAGATGTAAGGCTGTTGCTGCAAATAAGCTTAGAAATATAAAACATAGATGCTTCACACACACACACGCACACACACACACACACGAAAAATGTATGATTACAATCTCCCCTTCTCTTCTGCAGTCATGACAGTGAATAGTGGCAATAGAAAAGTGTTTTTGTAGAAAATTACGTCGACTGAGGTTGACCTTAGGCATTTAGGTTACACAATATCATTAGTTGTAATATTTGATCCTAACAGACATATACGTGAAATTTTGCGAAAACATAGTTTTTTTAAAGTTCACATTGACCTTGACTTTCGACCTTTAACCTCCAGATTCCAAGTGAGTGTTTGTGCCAAGAACAAGAAACCTACATAGCACCATTATCAGAAATACTTCAGCCTCTGTTTGACCTACTGTAATGACCAAATGTTAATGTGGATGTGACCTTTGACCTGTGACCTTGAGAACATGGGTCCCTTGCTAAAGATGCAAAGTGTGTTCAGATGGACAACAGTCATCAATCTTGCATGTGCCCGGTCACCCTGCTTAATGCTATATTAAGGTGCCACAAGCCACCACTCAGCTCAGCTAATTTTCTCATAGCGTTGCAGAAAAACTGGCAGAAAACCAGCTGTTGTAGGGGGCTGTTGCCAGGTTTGAGGTCACTAGCACACACAGACACACACACAGACACACACACACACACACACACACACACACACACACACACACACACACACACACACACACACACACACACACACACACACACACACACACACTGCAGTATTTCCAAGAGCTACCTATGCTAAATGCGCTAAAAACAAATTGACACTGCAGACCCTTTTTTTTTCATCTGGTTTGTTGCTCAGAGTACACAACTGTTTTCTGTTTGTGTCATAGACAACTAAAACAACAAATAAAAATAAATGACCCATTTTTACCCTTCGACTACTTGTAAACTGTGAGATGTTATCTCCATGCGACGGTGTTATGAAAGTAACCACTTCCCTCTGACAGAGAGTAAATCTCACCGTATTCTGGGATATTTTTATGTTCATTTTTGACTGCAGCGCATATATTACAATGTTTTACCAGTCCCAGCTCTAGGACCAGGCTTGTAAAACAGGCAAGTCAGACAGAGCCAAATTCTCATATGATAAATACCTTGCATGTAAGGAGACAAAGGGACTGTGGAAAATGTGTTTCCAAGAAAATCAGTCTGCCACTAGTACTTATAGTGATTGAACAGCCTGTAAACAGAAGCAGCTGACTTACTTGACGCTCTCTGGGAGATACGGATATAGTGGTGCTTCGAGGAGCTGAAGGGAACGAAAGAGGTCGGGCGTTGAAGTTCATGAACTGAACCGTGGGTGCAGGAGCTTTTAAAATTACCCTGTCTCCGGACTTGGCCTGGTCTCCTAACTGAAGCTGCAGAGTAAAAGCACAAGACTGTTGAGCGAAGTACGTCAAGTCAGTCATAAGACACAGTCGGTCAATGGCCGATAGTGTTCCTCGGATTAGCCCAAATTAAAATTAGATCTATCTTTAACAATCTAATAAAAAAAGCCATATGATGACACTTTGCCTCATTTATGCTTTCCATCTTCTCCTCCGCAAACCTCCGAGGAGAATAAATTCTCCTTTGTTCATGGTGCTGGTAAAAAGATCTTTATGCTAGTGTGCCAGCAACTCCCAATCTATGAAATTTATCACAGTCAGAGATCATTTTCTTCCAGATCTATTTCCAATCAAGAAAGTGTGGAGGCTGCAGATAGTCTTGTTGATGTTGCAGGTCCAATTAGTGGCAATATGAGCATGAAAATGAATTAAGCACACAAGTTAGCACTGCAGATGAAGGCATGTCTTTGTGTCCTCACCACACATCAGCTGACACTGATAATGCATTAAGCCTAAGGATATTACACTAATAAACAACCTAAAAAGAAAGCAGCGTTCTTCTACGGCATGAGTTTGGGGCCTGCTTGTAATGAGGCGTGAAGCTTTTTACCACAAGGTAAACAACACAACATGTTTGTTATGTGAATAAAAGTATATCCAGTTATTCTGCGTCCTCCACAGCAAAATGACTCAACTCTAGTGGCTCCAACAACACAAATGTTAAAGATAAACTGCATGTTAAAAGTTGTTTCACTTTCTTGATGTCAACCATCTCGTGAATAATTTATATTTTCTGAGACAGTGTCAATTTCCAAAGAACTTTGAGAGGGAGGAGGGAGGAGAGGCACCGAGAGTTCACAGTCTGCAGCTACAGCAGTTTGGATGCGAGCCGTTGTAAAAATGTGAGAAAAACCACAACCCATGTGACTATTGTGCAAACATGTAAAACCCACAAAGGATGCTGTGAGTTGCTAAAAGCACAGGTACATCTAAGCCACAGCCCGAACCAGGCTGAGGCTTTTGAAACTGAAGTTTTGTTTTGTAACTGCTGACACGGGAAGATACATGAAGAGAAGAACATAATGACTACACATGTATAAAATGGTTGAATGACTATAAGACTGAATCAAATGATACGCAGTGGTCACCAGATCTCAACCCAACGTACACATATGAGAGTTTTAGGGGTTGCATGTCAGACGGTGCTCTCGTCCACCACCTGCAGTAAGGAGTAAGTCATGTCACACAACACGATTTTAAAACTGGTTTTCCAGCCGAAAACCAGTTTTGGAAGTTGCCAACACAAGCCCCAGATCGAGGCAAAAATCGGTGGTGACCCCCTGTCCCCAGTCAGTCCTGTACAACTCACAACGACTGCAACACTCGTGATCACACAAAACCAAGTTGTGTAGTGCACAGAAATCCAACAACTATGAAAGTTGTGTCTTTAAGATGATCCAGACAACCAGTGGATCAATGATTTCCTTTGGAGGCTTGTATTGCATGTAGTGCAAAAACGTTTTGAGTTAAGTTGAGACAAAAAAGAAACAACCCAAGAAGGAATTAACATTTACTCTATGTTTCTAAAGCTTTTAGACTAGTCCATAGATACTCACTTAAATCGCCAGACACCTGCCCCCTTCTCATCTGACCGGAACCAGAATCCAGGAAAAGAAACACTATGAAACCATTTGGTTTTGTCTGTCCTAATGGGGTCGTCTTGGCTCAGGGAAACCTTAGCCTGGCATTCACTCTAATCCACAAAGAATGCAATGCAGGGCCAGCAGCATACAGATAAGGCATCAACTGATTGCATATCTGAGACAGACCACCGTAGAAGTTTTCAAACGTGGCCTCTGTGACACTGCTAATTTGACGTCCCTTCTCCTGTTCTGCATTTGGCCTCAAGGGTAGCCCCCTGTATCAATTTACATCCAGACGGTTACCTTCAAATAACAAGAGCTGCATCAAGTTAAACGGATTCAGTTGAGCAGAATTGCACACAGTTCATTGGCTATTGGCTGGCGCTGGCGGGGGAGTAAATGACAGCGGTGTGTAGAGCTGGAGAGTATCAGTTGACCCAGACTAATTATTCATAGGGCCTTGTTGTGATGGCTGCTGCTCTGGTGAGGTCAGGCAGGTGCAGCTAAAGGGAAAACAAAAACATTTCCATCGAAAGCAGAGTTGACACCGCTGGGTATCTACAGGAAACTATGAAAGAAAATCTGATGCCTCAAAAGGGGGAAAAACAGATCACCAACAGCGGTGAGCTCTGTGTGTTGTAAATGGATAGCAGTGTGACAGCTATACGTTCCCAAATGGTTGTATTTGATGCAATGGAAGATATGATTTAAGAGGGGTGGCTCATGCATGGTGGATAGAACTGTGGAGCTCTTTAAAAACACTAGTACACAACGTGTCCTCGCAGCCACAGGCAGCATTGCCTTGAAATTTGTAATTACTGTAATTGTGATTTCAACAAATGGGCCTCCAATACGCTCTTCGACGGCAAAAATACAGGTTGCGTTACCCATGGGGAGTCGACCAAAAGCATCCGCCGACAAAGCTTGGATTTAAAAGCTCTTGGATAGAAAGCATTTAAAATGTCCAGATGTCTGCAAAAATATAAAAAATACTTTTTAGATGGGTCTTTGCCTTAAGCAAAGAAACTTTGTGACTCCCACAATGAAAACAGAAATTAAGCTTCACCTTTACATCCATCGGAACTTCTTTCTAACCTCTATTTACGATTAAAATTAAGCACAGAGATGTGTACCCACAAATACGCACACTGAAGGCCCACTTATAAAAAGCACAATAGTGTGGCAATTAGCGGCTAGAGAGGACGAATGCTGGATCTGTTACAGTTGTTGAATGTTAATTACAGCGTTTTACGGTGCTGAGGAGATAACGAGTTAGCGCCTGGTGACAGCAGCGACACGTCCTTTAACGAGAGCCGTGGAAATTTATGAAACTTGAGATCAGGGACAATGAGGCGTTACTGGCTTGTCAGACGCGCTCCTGCTCACCCTCCCTTTGTCCTAATGAAAACAGACACTTGTTTCTTTCTGTTCTCTACTCCTACCAGCGCTGTCAGCCCGGAATGATAATTGTTCATCGAGGAAAGGTAAAAATCAGCAGATTGGGATTCAGCCCATGTCCATTCTAAATACCTTATCATCTAACATCACCAATGCCATTGTCTAATCAGCTTCTGTCAAGATTTTACATCAGGAAAAAAATAACCCGAAAACATGTGGACACATACAGGCCGTAGATAAACATGGGGTCATATTACAGATAATTCCCTGTCTGGGGCAGGAAGCATAGCCGGTAGCCAGACAAATGTGAGTGACCATTCTTTCCCGTCTGTCTAAATAGTGAGGGATCAAGAGCTTGGTGAAATCCGAGGGGTTAATATGGTCATGTTGTGAAGCCTGGTTTGGAATTTAGGTTAATGGAATCATTGATAGGGCTCAGCTCTCATGCCAGCCATGCTTAAGAGGATCCATACTTCATGATTTAGACAAATCCTGGGACATTCTTCAAAGTTTCCCCCACTGACCCTGGCAAGACTCTTTGAAACACACGCACACGCACAGAGAAGTCTGAGGATTTCACTGGGTCTGCACAGCCACTGCTAACCAGAATCCCCCAGGCTGTTTCAACAGCCTAAATGGCTTTTATCGGATATTACATCAGTTACACTGGGGCAAACATGGCCCCCAATGGAAATATAAGGCATAATAAAGAAAAGGAAAGCCTGTTTTCTCTTTTCCCTGGTAAATTACTCTCTCTAAATTACTGAAATGTGAGCAAGGAAGTACAGTAAAGTATAGTATTCTTGAAATTGTAGCTGATGTCAAGACTAGTACCCTGGCAAAACAAATAACTAAGCACTTTATAGTTAAATTCTTTTACCCAACCCTCCTACTCAAATTACAAAGCATTTACTGGACTATACTGAGCCCTTTGTTGAAAAAACAGCTGCAAGGACAAATCCTCAAAAGTGTTGGTAGGTTGGTAAAAGTCTATAAAAGTCTAAACTTTTATATTATATCTATTTTGAGATAGACAAACAATTAGCGCACATTAATGGCGCTTGTAATGGCGACAGACAGCAACAGTTGTGTGGTGCGCTGTGGAGTGTTGTGGTTTTGACTTGGTTATTGTGTTTTTTGTCTGTTTTTATATATATATATATGTCCTGGTTACAACAAATTGCCCCTCGGGGAAAATAAAGACACTTTGACTTTGACTTTGAATAGTGTGAATCAGAAGGGAAACGGCAAAAGTGTATGCGATGCAATGTTTCACATCCAGCTTTGGATTGCCACTAAAAATGTTTGTTGCAACATGCTTCCTCGTGTATTAATGAGGCTTCAGAAGACATCCTTTTCAACAGCACTGTATGGGTGCATATCCTTGAAAATAGTTACAGACTCAGGTATTTTTTGGCCACACAGGGAATTGGATGGTAACGTCAGGGCAAATGCCTTCTATGTTGGAGGTCGTTTCAAATCAGACATTTCGCAGATTGTCTATTTGGGTTCAGGGGTTTCAGAGATTTGTGGTATTTCCAAAGTATTTTACCTACATTTTGCACATCTTGCATATGGGTTTGTTTGTCTACTTCTTCACTTTCTGCATATTATTTCAATTATGAAAATGCTGCTAAGACTGACTCTCACCTGGTCAGAGGGTCACTCGAGACTAGCGGGGTTACAGATGAATACATCCATATTAATAACTTTCCAGCTAAGAATTTTATGAATCAATACTGGATCATTCAAATAAAGATCAAATTGAATATTCATTTTATATCACCCAGACCTACTCATAAAGTTAAAAACATATTTTAAAATCAGTTTTTGCCTTCATCGTGTGCCGTTATATGCCATGTGTTTTTAACCCTTGATGTGTTGTTGGGGCTTAATCCCATTTGTAATGGAGTTTTTTCATCTAATTTTGCAGCCTGTCTTGACCAAGACTCCCTGGCAAAACAGATATATCTCCAAGGTATCTTCCTTGTAAGATAAATAATAAATACAGACAATTAAAACTAAAACATCACTCTGAGTTCACCAGAATTAACAAATGATATTAAGTAATATTAATATCAAAGTTCCTTAATTCTCTTTTAATGTAGCGATTTAAAAATAATCAAGGTGCAATAACAATGCTTGTGCAAATGTAAATTCACTGATCCAACTCCTAATATCCTCAGTGAAGCTGCTGACCTGTTATAAATACATGTGGTGGGAAAAACAGTAATTTATGCAGCTGCAGGAGGAGTGACGAGCCTACTGGAGAGAGCAAGAGAAGATCTTTTAAAACCACTGAAGACGAGGCGCCGGGGATGGTGTTCAGATGTCAATAAAAACAGGTGTTAACCAGCTTAGCTAAGATGTTAAGAGCTTAGATAATCCTAGCCTGGATCCAAGAGGGATCCGGCTCTGGAATACTAATGCTTCGGATGCACTGTTAAATCACACTGAGTTGATTAGGGGGGTAGGTTTGAGTGGTACTGCTGCTAAAGGCTGTCAAAGTTGAATTTGCATCATATGGCAATTACCAAAGATTGAAGAGTAAGAGATGTTCACATATAGAGAACACTTGGTTGTGAGAGGGGTCATCGAGGTCCACACGCAACAAACCTTCTTTTAAAACTGAATATATAATACAAGAGAAAAAGCCAATTATGTAAATTATCATAGATCAAGATATTCAGCTTTAGCATAAAAAACATTTTATTGTTCTCTCTCTTAGATTTTAGTCATGTTCTGCTCATCCATCCATCAAACCCGAACATGTCCAGTTTTGGTGAGCTTTGTCCACTGCAGCCTCAGATTTCTATTCTTGGCTGACAGCAGTGGATCCTGATGTGCTCTTCTGCTGTTGTCCACCGTCCACCTCAAAGTTATACGGGTTGTTCATTCTGAGATGCTGTTTTGCTCACCACAGCTGTAAAGAGTTGTTATACTGCAGCACTTTTGTCAGCTCCAACCAGTCTGACTGTTCTTCTCTGACCTCTCTGACCAACAAGATGTTTCTATCAAAATAACTGCTGCTCACTGGAATTTTTTTTTTAGAACTCTGTTCGGAAACGCAGCTGCCTGACTGGCACCAACAATCATGGCACAGTCACTGAGATCACAAGTTTTCTTTCTGATGTTTGATGTGAACATTCACTGAGGCTCATTGGCTTGCATCTGCAGGATTTTATGAATTGAACTGCTGCCACACGATTGGCTGACTACTAAATATGCAGGTGCACATTTAGTCCAAATAAAGTACTCGGTGTAAAGTGTATGATTACTAAATTTGTCTTCTTGGCTTTCAGATATGTTTTAAACACTAAAAGGATTTTGTTTTTTGTTATTATTACACTGAAGGACACATAAAACTGAACTGAACTAATGAAGATGCAAATTTTCCGCAAGACTTATCTGAACACAAACAGATAGCACCAAAAGCGAATGTGCAACTGAAACTAAAACAAAATAAAAAGCAGCTTTGCATGAAAATGCGCCTAAAGAGGAAACAGCATCAAATTAAGTTTCATCCAGAATATTTAACTCCAGTGTGTAAACACACCCCCTCTCTCCATCTAACCACTCCCACACTGTGAAAACCCTCATCAGTGTCAAAGATGACACCTCAGTTTGGATAAAAATCTAAATAAACGTGACACTCTGTTTCACTTAATCGACTTTGAATGCACCACCTTGCCTGCTCCATACGTTCACACACTCTCTTTCATGCCACCCCATAATCTAATCAGCATCTGGTGTCAGGGTAGCTTGCAGTTTGGGGTGTTCTCATTTGTAAACACCACCTGCCAGTTCTCACTCTCCCCGGGTGACATTAGCGCAAGCGTGAAATGTGATTTAGCGTTGAGCAAACCTCTGCACCGCGCGCATCTGAGTCTGCCCACCTGGAAAGCGGGCATGAATAATCTATGGTGACCTGAGTCGGAGGCAGATTTCATGCATAAGACACCAGCCAGACAGCGGCAGCAACGCAGTCCAGCAGGATAAACTGTGCTGATGAGCCCATTTCATCATCGCTGATGGGAGGGGGGGGGGGATTTTGCTACGCTAAGTCTGTCATTTCTTATATCTCCTGTCATATTACATACAGTTACAGAGGGAAATGTACAATGGAAATATGTGTCATTCTTATCAACGGATACTCTGGGCCTGACTGTGTCCTGGTGTCACCCTTAAAACTGGGATCGATCAGCGCTCCTGCATTTCCCCCTGCTGACCACTTTATTTGCTCCACCACAAAGCTGTAAGACAAGGTCCTTGTTAATCACACACATTTAGCTATTGATGCAAAGCCTTTAAGCGCCAGGAAAACTAAGAAGATCAATCATAAGACAATTTATTTTCATTGGTCAGGTCTGGTTAATACGAAGCCGCTTCACGCCTTCTGCATGATCACACATAATGTAATCAGATTTCCATTGATGGAGTACCGAAGCTATGATTAGATTTCCCAGTGGGGGTAAAGATATACATGTAGACATTCCCTCCTCAGCACTCTACACCTGCTATACAATTGGTGCCAAGTGCACTGTAACATGGAACAGCCGACATATCACCTCTATGCTGCCAGCATCTTGCCATTTGATGAATGTCAACAAAGTGGTTAGCAGGGGAGGAAACGAGAAAAAGAGAGAGAAGAGGAGAGGAGAGGGGGAAAGAACACACAATTATAAAAGCTTCATTTCTTCAGAGAACCATAAAGTCTCGTCCCAGAAGGGCAGCTGAGCACAAATCAATTTCTTTCAGTCGATTACAAGCACTGAGGTTCTAACCTTCATTTGTGAGTCTAATACTCCAACAGTTATGTAGAACACATACCAATTAAGCAATTCTGCTGGAATAAGAGGGCCGTGAACTGACGCGATTATGGAGGCCGGGCCCCTGGGGAGGTCGGGTTATCGGCGCAGGAGCAGGGAGAACGAGGGGAGCAGGGCAGGAGAGAATGGGGGAGAAAGAAGGCAAGGAAGAAATGGAAGCCAAGGAAAAAGCCATTTATTAAGTCTAATACTCTGTGAAATGTTCCCATGGTAATAAGGCGAAGAGATTGCGTTAATATCAGGGAGCCATGCAGAAAAGGTCACTCGATATCTGCACCGCCCACCGGGGTCGCACTGATGGGAGCTGCTCAAACACATCTGATAATGCTCTCAGCGTCGTCGCTCGATGCCAGAGGTCGAGAGGATGGGAGCTTGGGAAAAGATGCCATTTGTGGAAATTGCACTGATGTACCACTGTGCTCTGACACAATTCTCACTGCTGGCTTTTTATGTGCAGACAGCTGTGCGACAAGTGAATGGAATAAGCATGATGACACCCAGTCAAAGATTATCAAGCATAAGTGTACGGCTCTGTGGTGCATTATGTTTTCCGCTAAGTTTTGATTTTGCAATCATTCATCTGCACAATGACATGAATATACAGGCAAGGCAGCCAGCATCCGCATTCTGATTTTCAATATCTGTTTGCACACAAGCTCATGAAAGGAAACGCATTAGAGGCACTCTCCATCTTTCTATTGTCACAAGGTAAATCTGATGCCATTTTCCTCTTGATTTTAAGAGCCTGGATGCATCTCTCCAGATATGCGGAGATCAACACATTGTCATTCACTGCTGCGGCGCACCTTAACCACCGCCCTCGCTGCCAGAAGATTTATGGTAATTCCTGATAGCATGTGATAGGATGCAGCCCATAAACTCATGTGAGGTATGTGTTTCTATGGTAACCCTTCCCTCTATTCTCCAGCCCTATGTGCCTCGGTGTTTTACTTTTTTCCCCTGCATTGTAGGCACTGTCTATTTGGATACCAGTGGTAGGAATGAGATGCAGATTTGTGGCAAAGCAGAGACACAGATGTTTCCTCATTGCCTTTTAATCTCCTATTCCCCCAGCGCCTGGTGAGAAACACTCCCCCTTTAGAATGGTAATTGGACGAGATGAATAATAAACAAAATGAAAACAGGCCGATGTTTATAAGGAGCATTCTAACACTTTGGAATGATCATACTTTATGGCTATTATTAGACAGAGACAAAAGCAAGTGTTGATCCTTCTGGGAATAATAAAGGATGGAGCTTTAACTTGTGTAATCAGTATGAGACCTATCAGGGTCTGGCAGAGGACGACAATGCTTTGCTCATTACGGCAGTGCCGCTCACACTCCATCACTAAATCTCATTTTGCACTCATATCTGCACTTTGTACAACCAACCAGTCTGAAAATACACAGCAGTATTCATGCATGCATACAAACCACATCCACATCTCCTCTCTCCTCCCACATGTCTGACATACTAACACTTAAATCACACTGAACTGAAATCACAGCTCCATAGATTTATTGCTTCTAAATTTAAAATACTGATTTCATCAAGTCCCACCTGACCCAATGTTATATGGTGAACAATTTCCCTCCGTCTCACATCGTAGCCAAGCACCCACCTTAATATCTGGAGGTGCTTGTGTGGTTGTTGACAGCACTGAGATAAATGTGGATATTTCAACACCATGTGAAAAAACTGCTATTTGCATGAAAAGCCTGTCCCCCTCTCTCCCCGGAGAGCTTTATTACAGGAGGATATTTCAAACGCTATCAAATGTGCCAAACATTTACTTTGATAACTCCATCAGATGACTCCCCGGGTTTAATGGCAGCAATCTGAGAGTGCTGAGGCACACACCTACAGCACAGACAATAATGGCGGGGAGAAATACGAGGAAGGGATGAATAAAATCTCTTTAAAAAGTTCATAAATAATGCACCTCGCTCGCGAGAGAGTTGTTGCCTATTTAACTATACATGCCTCTTCCTGGTTTCTGTGCTGGCAGAAACACAAACACAGCATGTATTGTGGGTCAACATGACAGCACAGGAGGAGCACAACCGAGGGCTCCATCAATCCTCTCAGCCTCGGCCTCACACCCTCGTGGAGCAACCCCCCCCCTATGACAAATCTCCTGCCACAGTATGACTGCACCACCTACTGTATTTTCTTGCTGTGCTGAAATACATAATGACAAAAGAGAAATAGCGAATGGCCGACCGCTTGCCAAAATGAGGGAGAAGATTTGAGGAAATGGGAGAAAAACAAAGTGCAGGACTAATTATCCAATTAATGCGCAATTAAGCCCATGCGGGCTAATGGTCTGTGTTGGATTTGGTAATAGCTCTACCAGACTGAGGAGATTATTAAACTCACTGTCAGCTGTTGTACACAGCAGACAGACTCACACGCTGTCTCAGTGAAACGGCCCGATCGTAGGATATTATGTCTCGATTATAACCCAATAAAAAATGCACATACATTGTATTTTCAAGCTCAAGAAAGCTGACTGCAAATTCAAAGGGAAAGAAAAAAATAAAAAACCCAGACACAAAATTCAACAAAGCATTTCATTAAGATTTTCATTATCGGCCATAAGCAGAGTTTGCTAATAAATGCTAATTATATTCAAGCTAATATTTAATCACACACAATTTCTCCAGTAAACTCGGTTTGAGGAAATACTAATTGTAATGAACGCATTCATACTGCAGTTTATGAACTACAGCACGGGCAAAATGAGAGAGGAAACGTGAATGATGTTTGAAAATGCTTTTTTTCAACTGAGTGTTATTAGCTTTGACTAATTTCCAACCCTAATGGGATCCTCTTGGAGGGGTGTTTTTGTGCAATTAATAATGCACATAGAATAATTAGATGATAAATATTTATCATGTTGTACTTCTGGTGAGTATAGGGTATGGTGAGCACAGACAAACCTCCAGACAGAAGCGTTTATATAAGTTAATATTATATGCTTGTTATCATTTGAGTGTCGCAAAATCAGGTGCACGTTTGGAGTATTTCTGTTATCATTTGAAATCAGTTCACATATATTTCATATTAAACTGGTAGTAATCTAGAAGTGTATAGTTGATTCATATTTGCTATTTGCCCATAATAAATTCTGAGATTTACATTAGAAGAGTGTATTCCTCTATTCCTGCCTTCTAAAGAGTAGCGAATGTAGCAATTATGATTTGAGTCGGTTTGCCTTTGCGTATGCGTGCCAGAGTATACAGGAAGCAGATTGTACGAACAAGGAACAACAATGGTGAGAAGAAGGAATGTGGATTTTTTTCTTGGACCGATAATGTCAGTCAGTGTTTACAACATTTTGCTTCACCAGGAAGTGAATGCGGATGACTGTCATCATTTACAAATGTCTCTGTTTTTACCTGTCCAGACTACAATGCAGCCCCGTGGTATTAAAACTAAACCAGGGACAACGATGTCTCCGAACTTCAGCTTTTGTAAACAGCAGGCGTAAACGAGCTACATAACTAAAACATGGTAGTGTGGTTGTAGTCTGAATTCCTCATCTCCAATTGTGCCTGAGAAAGATATGTGTTGTCACACAAACATGTTCAACTGCACAATCGCACAATTGACCAATCTAAACATGTTTCTGTTCATTCAACTGCTTACTGTGCTTGTGATAGAGGCTACACTGCAGCAGGACTACTGATTGGGGGGGTTACTGTTGCTTATGTAGCTTTTGTCCGCCAGTGGCAGCTGCTGAGGAGCAGCTCAGTGACGAGGAAGACATCCAGGGCCATTGTTGATATTGGAATGGTTTGTGTTCCCTGTCGGTGACTTTACATCCACCTGCCAATGATTTTAATCTGCATTACAAGTCACTAAGAAGATTAGCTTTCCTTTGGGGAGTAAATATTGTCAATGTTCTTGCTGTAACACATTTAATAAAAGCTTAAGTGACTGAACTGTTTGTGTTCCATTGGGTAGCCAGGCTTGGATTTGGTCCATGAAAACAGGCTGGTTAATGTGAGAAGACTTTTCTTCTTTTTTTTTTACAAATGGTGAATCTTTTAAATGTCCTGTTGTGTGTTGAATCCATTAGTTAAAAACAGGAAATTTGATTTCCTGATGAGAATGTGACAGGGGTTTCTAGATTAATCCTCACTGTCTGTTGGAGCTGCCAAAGTCCAAACCTACTGTAAACTCACTGAGACAGTTCTTCCACAAACATGAGAAAATTCATCTCAGACATGTTTCTTATGCAACAGAACATCCTGTCCCTGGAGGTGCCCTTGCTTTAAAGACCAAACATACTGTTTGTGCAACAACAATTTGGTCTGTTCATTGTTATTCTGCGATCCAAAACATTATTTCAGTTCGGAGTTGCAGATGCTGGCTATCAACTTGGCACACTTCTAAACACAAACGTTGGCCATCTCTCAAGTGAAATAAGATACCAGCAAGAATAAGTACAAGGTACAACTGAGACAAGGGTGAACTCTCTTTGCCCTTGAACAACCAACACAAAAGGTAAATATTGCTAGAACACACACTCCAACATGAAAATGTAAACACATGAGGGTATAATGTGTAGCCAAACCCAGATAAGACACTCATATAAGCAAAGCATTACTCAACAGCCCTCGGCTGATTATGAACCTTCACAAATTTTATCATTATGCTGGGACAACTGTGCAAATACACTTAAAGCTGCTAGAGATCTCTCAGGGTTTAGTGCAATCATCTACCCCTTAGCTCACTTTTTGGCTCACTCGGGCTAATCCTCCAGGACCCGGCATTCTGGGCTGTGACTCAGCACGAGCCATCAGGTATAGAGCTGCCTCCTCGGCCCAGGGAGGCCAGTGTCAACAGGATTGAGAAGTGGTGGAAAGACAATCAGGGTCGGAATGGGATTTAATCCAGGTTCAGAGCCGGCGTAATGGAGAGTCTATGTCTGGGTGAGCGATGGATTGCGAGGCAGCGGCGTCCCCTGAGCCCCAGGCCCTCTCTGACTTCAGCCATCTGGAGTTGATCTTTGTCTTGTTCACCTCAAACCCAGACATAAAATGGCAGTCATTTGTCCCCTTCTCTTTCTTTTTCTCCGGGTGCCAGGTATGTAAACAATCAGGCACACTTTGTCCAGCCATGTTTCTTTGATTTCTTGTCTCGCTGCATCTAATCAGACCTCTACTGGTTTAATCATCTATTACTTGTGGTATTCGGCCTACCTTGATTACACTCCCATAGGTCGTGTCAGAATCCTGCAGGGCCCCTTTATCTGTGGGTTGCATTTAACCAAACATCAAACAGAGAAAGTGAACTTTCATCCAAAATGTCCTGCAAATCCACTGCGTGTAGCTGTCAAATTGGAGTGAGTTAATTGTGCGTTTAAGTGCCCCGAAAGGAGGAACCCATAGAGGAGAAGGAGGTTAAAGACCTCTGAACCCACGCTGACTGACGGATTTCTCGTAATAACGTTCCCTGAGGTTAAAAGCGAGCTGCTTGACATAACTGTGCTCTGCTGGAGCAGGGCTAGACCAATAATGGTGACTGGGTCACAAAGTGCCTTGCAAAAGCTGGCAGCTTGTGTTAGTTATCAGACTGTTTTAAATACCTCTTTCAATGTGAATCCAATTACCGGCGGCCTTTGTTTGTTCAGACAAAAGCAGCTATGTTCAAGGCCTGTCTCTCTCTGATTTTAATCAATTCTCTGGGGAAGTGTGTGTGGGAGATACAGATCAGGTCTTGCCATACGTCACTGAAAGATGTGTGTGTGTGTGTATGTGTGTTGGTTGCTTGTGCATAGGCTTGTTTGTGTGAGAATGTCAGAATAGCTGAGTGATAGAAACTGTCAGAGAATAACAAGCATAAAAGCTTTTCATAACAGAATTCATCAAAAAGGAATCTGATTCCGCACCAAACTCACTTCACTTTATAATTCCTAAGATGCTCAACTTTACTCTGGTTTTTACGGCAACTTGTGGTTTTACTTAGACACATAGAGGCAAGGTTTGCTGTAGACATCATTTATATTAGATAATTATGACAGATCATATTGTCACCATAACTCCAACGTCTGTTGCTAATACCTAAAGGGGTTAGCATGTCACTTAGCTACAGATGTGCTCATATGCTACGACATGAGTGCAGTTGGGCACAATCCACCTGCTCCAAATTGAAGCTATGCAGCTATCATGCCTGTTGACGACATCGACATTCACAAGAAGAATTAGAGGAGGAGCCCATCGCAATAAAATGAACAAAGTCAGAAGGTCAGACTCATTTCTTTCCATTCCCTTTCAGGGAAAGAATTTGATCCCCCAACCCCCAGACCTCCCCCTTCAACAATGCACGTAGATTTTTTTTTCTTCTTTTTTCTAGTTGTTGTTCCAAAGGGCCGTGTCAACCCTAATGAATACAAAAATGGTAAGATTTGCATTTCAATTTGGTAACCTCCCTCTCGAAGGCGATAAAGTCTCCCGCCCCAAACCCCCGCTCTAAATCACATTAAGCATACAGCTATCTTTTGTAATGCCCCGCAACAATGTCACTGTGGTTCTCCCTCACCATCATTATGCCGGCTGCTTTTTGTCGGCCTGTTTACAAGCTAAATAAAAAGCTACGCAAAACATCTGGAGCCACAAAAGAGAACTCAAGTGAGGCTCTTAAAAACAAACCGCCAAGCCAGGGTAGACCAGGGCCTGCTTTAACCTTTCCAATCAAACCACCACCACCAAAATAAATAACACAAAAGAAAGTTCCATTGTTTTGTTTGCAATAAAGGCGGTTAAAAGACAAAAACACATTCTATCCCTTCTCTGCATATATGCTGCTTTAACAAAGAAATGTCCACAGACAATTGTGTTTATTTTAACGTTTATATATCACTCCATCTGGTCACTAAGTGAACAGCCAATCTTCATATGAGATCCACAGTGTGATACTAGTTACCCCCACTTTTCAGGGTTAGGGTTTATAGTTTGTGCTGTATACTGTGTATAGTAGTATGTGAAGCTGGGTTCTTTTCCAGGAGCCTCAAACAATATCAATAAAAACTGTAGCCAACTATTAAATCCACATCTCTTTGGTCAGTGGTGTGGGTCAGTGATTTGGTGTGGCACTGCCACTGCCCCTGACTACATACAGTTTGAGCAATGAAATCTAATCTGGATGCCGTGTGTGAACTTAATGGTGCGTGGCCCATTCAGCCTCCTCATCCTAGAGGTCAAGCGCACTTTATGAGGTCACCATTCCCGCTTTTACAACCTAAATTTCCCATGACAGCGGCCGTTTCTTTGTGCATCCAAACAGGGCGGCTCGGAGAAATGTGCTCTTTCTGTTGGTTTGGATTGTGACCTGGAAATGTCTCTAAGGGTGCACAGCCAAGTAGGAGGCAGAGGGGAATAGGGGTTGTGTAAACATACCATCAGCTCCAACGGCACCCAGCACAATAACTTACGGGATGTTTCGCATCTCCATCTACGCAGGATGATAAGTCATGTTGAGAGGAGGTGCTGGTGTAATTTGTTATGGGCATACTGCTTGCGTAAGCTGCGCTTCACACAGAAGATTCAGCCCAGCAGTTGGTCACTAAACCAAAAGAGATAGAGTAAGAACCACACAGCATTCTGCAGACGGATCAGTGTGTCTGGTTGGTCATGATTCAGAGCCCTCTCTGAAGACATGATTTGAAGCTCTGAATTTGGACAACAAACGCAATCTGCACTGCATTAATGTTGGTCCAATTTTCTTGCTGAACTACATTAAATGAGTGGGAAGGAAAAACAACAAGCACAAACCTTCCTGTGCCCTCAACAAATGCTTGCTTCTAATAAGCTGTTTGCGTAGGAGCGTGAGATCATTTCAACCCTGACCCTGTGTGCCTATTTTTCACATCTCCGAGATGCAGCAATTGAAAGTGAATAGTTCTTCCAGCCGCTTCAACATAGTCGTGGTGCAGGACGCCACATGGAATTCTGTTAGCAGAAAAGAAGAATGCAGTAACACTCGTAAATGCCTTTAGGAAAATGGTCAAAGTTCAAACATGCAAATGAACAAGTACAACACAATGTCTCTGGCTATAATTCTTAACATCATCTTCAATAAGACTTTCCCCAGACTACTTCCTCGTGATTGGATATCATTTTTAAAGCAAACATGCAAATATGAAGGAGAAAAACACAATTAAGTAGACACCAGACTGCAGATAGGAAATCTCTCTGCGTGAGGCAGAGACATCATCTTTCATGTCCACAACAAAAGGTCAAAGTCTCAGGCAACCCACGTTTAGACCTAACAGCTAATCGCCTCACTCCCCCAACCCATCTGAGAGAATTACAGTGGCTGTTAAGTGTGCATAATGAATGCCATAAAGTTGGCCTATAAAGCAGGCTTTTGGCCAGCCCCTGGCAGTGAGTGGGAGCAGGTCTGAGCATGGATCTGACTCTGCACACCCTCGTGTACAGAATGATTGCTGATGGGTTTTTGCGAGGAGGGGAGGGGCAGCTTCCACATCATTAATGAGCGCTAATATTTCAAAGAAGGACGCAGGGCCTGAGCACTGACCGTTATATTAAAAATCAAACGGTGTGACCTTGTTAAGATGGATGCCTTGTTGCTCTGTCCCCTTGGTGCAGCTGAGCTGCAGACGGCGTACCACATTAAAAGTGGCTCTTTGCTTTTTAAAGCATCAGCTATGGCTGCAGATATACGGGGTGCACCGGGAGCATTACGAGTGGCATTTAATTAAAGAAAAGTAAGCTGTGGGATTTTATAGACTGGCTGGGGATTGCTTGATCTGGTAAGTAAGTGGAAATGAAGGATGCTTGAAAGGTGGCATAAATCTAACACAGTGCTAACTTAACCTTCCTATCATTGTAAAAGTCAGGGCGAGGACACTTTCAGCCCTGCCTGCTGCAGAGAATGTTATCTCATTCAGCTTCTTTTAGCTGTAAATGAGTTTGCTGGATGATAAAAAAGGGAAAATTAGGGATCATACAAAAAACAATATGATAAATTTGATTAATTTATAGCTGAAAAAATTATAGAAAATAACACAGAAAATGTGTATTATTTTAATAATAGTCAAAGCTTAAATACATGAAACAAGAGAAAGCAGCCAGGAGGGATTGAGGTCCTGATCCACCTTAAGAAAACGTAGTTCCTTTCAGCTGCGGCTGGTCCAGGTTGGATTAGTGATTTATAGGCTGCTAATTAGCCCCAGATGACAATGATGAATGTGCGACACTAACACCTTTGTAGGCTGCCTTGTTTGGTAACATCTGAGAAGCCTGACAAAGCTATCACTTTACAGAAAGCTCTTAATTACCCCAGCACAATTATGAATGGACCGCAAACAGACACCCAGCTGTTTTGATGCATTGCGGTGGGAGGAGATGCGGCGTGGAGGGAAGGAAGGGAAGAATGGAATGAAAGCTTTGAATGACAGTGCTCGGTGCAGATGTGCTGCAAGACAAAAGCAGCAAGACAAATAGCTCAAGGACATTTTTTGGTTTCTACACGCTCTGGGAGTCAAAGAAGCCATTTTTCTCAGGGATAATCAAAGATGGGCTGGGTCAAAAGGTGGGAGATAAAGCAGAGGGAAGGGAGGGAGGGAGAGAAGAACAACTCGATTTGTTGCAAAGGGAGAAAGATAGAAATAACCACAGGCCCCATACACCTCTGGCCAAGCTTCAAGTCAAGAGCTATACATATTTAAGACATATCTGAAATCTATTTTCAGACAAAGAAAGGTGGACTACCCAGGGTTTCCAAATCAAGTTTCTGCAATCGATTTCGGGATATTCCCCCATTAATCACAAGTCCTAATATCACAAAGTCAATCTCCTTTAATCAATGACTTATTGGCATCTTACTAATGTCCATATTATAGATTTTGCCACACAGATAATGCTTTATATGTTATAGCTATAGGACTCGCTGGATTGACTGTCCAGCTCTGATTCATTACACAAGAGGAACAAGAAACGACGTGCGTCGGATTGCTTCCCTATCACAGGCCATCGTGCAAATACTGTGAGTGCCATAGAGGAGACGCTTCCTCCTCTCTGAGGCCCCAGGTCCTTGTTGGACACATGGCATCCTGTGCAGAGAGCCAGACCTGCTCTGAAATCAAAGAACACACTTCCATAATCGCCCCGCCGTGTCACAGAGGTCAACAACACGGCTGTCTCCCCCCCACTGCCACACATTTATTTTCTTTTTCCCAGCTTTCCAAAATTAGAGTTTCCGTGCAGGAAGCCGGTGTGGAAGGAGGAGGTCTCCAATTCATCTCGTTCCCTAAATATTTGGATGACTGGTAATTTGCTTTTTGTGATATGAAATGATTTCCTTTCGAGTTAAGAATCAAATAATGGTTTCCATCTGTCTGGGCGCTGTGAAGTGACGCTGCCGGGTTTGTCTGGAGTATGTATGCCCATGTGTGAGCATGTGTGTGGTGTCTGGTGGTGTGTGAATAAGAGGATGGAGTCAGGCGGAGGGCAATGTGACCTGTAACTCTGTGAACTGAAACAGACACAACATGGAGCGAAAGAGGAAAGAACACCAGGGACTAAGATGGACTTTTAACCAAGACAATTTTCTAGGGCGATTCCTATAGCTGCACTCGTCTCTGAACTACATCTTCAATGGTTTAATGATTTTCATTTTTAATTGAACTTTTTGATTTACTTGACTGATGCCAAGTGTAATGGCTCTTGACGCAATAAAATGAATCCATAAGTTATGCTGAACTGTCACTTAACTGTAACTTTTGATTAATGTCTGATAAACTGATGATTAAATGAATCAATGTCTGACTGAAAATAAGATCGCGACACCGTTCATTTCTCAGAGTATATTCTGTCGTGGTCACATTTGGCTGCAGTGCATCCAGTGCGTTGTGTGCCATGTATAAATTCAGACTGAATTCAGTTACTTACATCATCAAGCTCTACAACTACAATGATGTCAGTGACTGCACAAAAGCCAGAGATGATTCTCTGTGAAGAGCTCTCCAGGGGATTCTTTCAAGATATACAAATATTGAAAAGAACATAATTACATTATGTTTGACAAGCATTTAAAGCCATATGTTGGACACAGAAATGTAAATGTATGGTAATATGACTATTCATGGCTCACCATACATGCTGCAGCCTGTGATTGTCATGGGTAACATTACTGCGGTTGTTTGATCAGAAGATAAAGAGATAAATCCATCGGCAAGCACACAATCCCCTAATCAGTACGTAAAAGGCTAAGAGCCCGTAAACAGACTTCCTCATAATGGGTTCTGCTTTATTAGACAGCTCCCTAAGACAGACACATGCACAAGAAATATGGAGGCACATGACAACAGTCATGAGGGGGATTCAAATATGTGGCGTTGAGTCACAAATCTTATCGCCCCCTCAGCTTTCAGGGCACCCTTGGTAAGGATTAACTTAGAGGTCATCAGACACTTTCAAATTCACTCAGTGTGCCGCCTGTACACGACACAAATGTATTTCTCTAGAGTGTGTTCCACTTGAAATCCATTTTCATTTATTCCTGCGTGGGGTCTGTTTATAAAGATATAACCTACAATAGCCTCTATATGCTGCCATTGCCAATTTCATCTCTTTGTGCTGTGGGACAAACTATCGATGAGCTGTTGCAGGCCGTTAAATTAAACTGAACCCCATCCACGGTAGAGGGATTGCTCCTTCAACATGAGATGACACATCCCAGGACTAGTTCAATAAGTCACATCTTTGAATGAAGCCACCGAAAGGCACAATTTTAAAACACAATCTCAGACTTGTATATGAGGGTTCAAGACTGCGACTTGGTAACACGCAGTTCATATTGTGATATCAGAGCAGGTAGTGGTACTTCATTTGTTTGAAGAGTTACCCCATGAAGGGAAAGTCTGTAGTAGTCAAGGCAACACCTGAATTAACAGGACTACATACTATCAGGGTAGAACATGCAAATAAATATTTTTAAAAGGTGAATGCAGATGACATGTAGAAGACACCAATGATATTTCTTATTAAAGACCAGTTTATTCAGAAACTATATGACTGAAGTCCAACTGCACTCAGTTGCGCACAGCATCGCACAGGGCCGGCAAACAACCATTCACACACACGTTCACACCGGAGACAATTTAGAGTCTCCAATTAACCCCAATCCTTATGTCTTTGGACAGTGGGAGGAAGCCGGAGCACCCAGAGAAAACTCACAAAGACAGAGAAGGAACATACTCCACACAGAAAGACCTTGGCCACGCAGGGATTTAAAACTGA
The DNA here is from genome assembly GCF_009819705.1 of Hippoglossus hippoglossus. NCBI lineage: Eukaryota > Metazoa > Chordata > Actinopteri > Pleuronectiformes > Pleuronectidae > Hippoglossus > Hippoglossus hippoglossus. The sequence goes on along the minus strand of NC_047159.1, from coordinate 22,174,255 downwards.
ACCTTCCCCCACTTAAAAAGCTATTTTTCTAGTAATTGTTCCATTACTTGGATGTTTGACTTTCTCTATGCAGAATCATGTAAGTGGTCTGTATTTATATAGCAGCATTTCTAGTCTTGATGATCACTCAAAGCACTTAACAGAACAGTTTTGCCATTCACCCATTCACACCCATTCATACAGTGCTTCCATGTGCCGCACTTTCTCTATCATAGATCACACACAGCCGTCAGGGTTCAGTATCTTGCCCAAGGACACATTGGCACATGGGATGGGCGATTGAACTGCCAACCGTCTGGTTAGTGGACAACCCTCTCTACCTCCTGATCCATTTTGCAATTACTTTTGGAGACACTACTAAACTAAGAGCACCAGTGCAACTTGCAACCCTCCCTTCTTTTTACATTGATTAAATCGTCATTGTATTTCATGTGAAACAACATGAGGGAGAAATAATTGGTGTATGTGTCAACGGGAGAAAGAGTGTGACATGGGGAGTGATTCAAGTCAAGAGCTAACACGAGGTTCCTTAAAGCATCGTGGGATGAGGATAATGCCGTACAGGATGTCATCTACCTTTGTCCGTTCTCTCAAGCACTATCGCTCTCGCTCGGTCCTTTTGTGCCAATGAAATGAATTATCGATTCACTTTTTCAAAAGAAGCGATCACGCATCCCTTGTGCTCCACAACAGTCCCACATTTCCAATAGGGACAAAAGATCTTGTGTCGAAAACAGCAACAACCTGTTCTTAGCGACAGGAACGGCTCATAGAGTTCACGTGGCGGAGATGCTACAATACAATCACCATGAGGTTTAATGTACTGATCTCTGTGCGGCCCGACATTTGTGCAAACCAAGCTTGATGGCTCGATGTTTAACTTGTAAAGAATGTAGCATTATTTATGCCGGGTCAGATGCACTGAATTGCAGCGCTTCTGCCAGCAGCATTTCTAAGGCAGGAGTCAATATATCAACATTTGCACATCTATAACATTATTTATTAATTTCTATAAATTGTCAGTATATTAAAAACATTTATCAGTAAAGCAGTTAAGATGGAAACAAATATTTAACCATGAATTTAAGTGGTAATTTGTGTTGGTGCTGTATTAGTGTTACTGTTTTCACATTCAAATACGGAAAGTGAATATGCTATGTATGCTATGTACCCATATGTGTTCCCCTTAAATGTGAGATTTATCACATCACTACCAGTGTGGAAGGCAACCATGATAAAATATACAAGATGAAAAATAGTGTAGCAGAAACCTGAATCTTCCGTACGTTCAGATTGGACTTCTGAGTGAAGTAGGGCACATCTTGCATCTGAAGCAGTTCAACTTTTGAACCCAAACATATTAGCATATTTGTCGATTCATGTTTTTCCAGGAACTGTGCTTTACTTTTTTCGGTGGAAAACTCACAGACCAAATATAATTAAAAGCAGAGGATTTTTTTAGATGTGTTAAAATTAAATTTGTCTTTAACATGACAACATGTTAACATGTGAGGCATGAAATGAATGTCAGTTTAAAAGCAGGGACTCTCAATGTAAATGCCTCCGAGAAAACACATTAATTTGTTTAAATTAACGGTTTATCCAGAGATTCTTAACCTTAAACACACTGTGTGGAAAACTACCAACAAGATGGAAGGAAGACAACAACCACTACTGCAAGACAAGAAATAGACTTTCCCACCAGTATCACAAAGAAGAGCACAAAGGTCAAAGGTCAACATCCATGTGTACTAACTTGGTGGGAGCTACACTATATAACTCGGTTGTCCACAGAGAGGCATGTGCAGCTTCTCAGTAATCCAGGTCATGATCTCAAAGTGTCTACACCCAACAGCAAAAGCCATCGATCAAACTCCTTTTTGCCTGATAAGAAGTCAAATATAAGAAAAGTGAAAACAAACCGGCTCATTGATAAGGATGCTTTGATTGTCGACTGTTTATAGTTGACCCACAAACAATTTGAAACACACACACACACACACACACACACACACACACACACACACACACACACACACACACACACACACACACACACACACACACACACACACACACACACACACACACACACACACACACACACCTCCATGTCAAAATGTCAAATTTATGAACATGCCAGGGAGAAAAAGCACAATGCAGACATGTTGTAGCAAGAAAACCACATGGAATAAACAGCCAGAAACCTGCAAGTCCTGTCACAGCAGTCACAACATGAAGAGAGGGAGAGAGAGACAGAGAGAGAGAGAGAGGAGGGGGGGGGGGTTGTTAGATGAAGGGATGCTCCACTCTCTAACCTGCCCGGTGGCAGTAGCTGAACTGTCATCGCCTGGCCCTGTCATTTGGAAACTTTGCTGTTTAGAGGTGACAGCCGCCCACGGACACACACAAGCGCACGCGCACACATGCAGCATATACTGAGGAGAGGTTCGGGGTGGTGAGTGCACACTGTTTGACACTTCCATGTTTGACACCTCCACATCCCTCCGCATGTTGAGGCCTCCGCAGGCTTCTCTTGCTGCGTTGATGTGTCCCTTGCTACTATTAGAGGACGGGGGATCCATTCGATTGTGTGTATGTATGAATGTTGGTGCAAGAAGAGGATAATAGAGCTGCTGGTGTTTGTAAGTCTCAAAATAAATAAATTAAACGTGCGCGCACTTTGCAATTCAGACATTTTATTTTTCGCTCTAAGATATGTTCATAAAAAAATGTTGATAAGAATAACAAAATTTGTACATGTGTTGCAAGAGCTTCCAGAGCAATTGGAGATATAGATTGGACATTTGAGTAACAGGAAAATTAGTATTTGTGTGACACTTAACTGTGTAATTACAGGTGTCCTGGGGGGTGTGTGTGTGTGTGTGTGTGTGTGTGTGGAAGAATATGTGTGTGTGTGTTTGGGGCGTGTTGAGGGAGACAGACGAGCAGGAAGGGGTGATGAGGAGAACAGCGGGGTTTCTCATCAGCAAGTTGTAAATGGTCCCACCACCAACACACCCCCTCCCGCCCCCACCCAACCAACACACCCACTTCAACACACACACACACACACAAACACACACAAACACACACACACACACACACACACACACACACACACACACACACACACACACACACACACACACACACACACACACACACACACACACTTATTCGCATGGCGGTAATTGCCGCGCCGGCTCATTTGAGCTTGTCATTTCTCCCGATAAGACTGCGGTATTAAAGATGACAAAAGATTGATACACACTCTATTTCACACACACACACACACTCACACACAAACACACAAGTCACACAGCGCATCTCCCAGCGTCCACGAAGCCAGGCAAGTAAGGCGAGGGCGGGGCTGTTATTGCAGATTCTACAGGCGAGATAGAAGGGAAATGTGATTTCACACTTTGTTTTTCAGAGCTGTAATGACGAGTCGTTGCGTAAAAACAAAAGAAGAGTCTTGGATGAGAGATGTTTAGGTGCAAATAATGTTGTGAAACCAAAAAAAAAAGGTTTAATCGTTTTTTTTTGGATGAGATAAATGTGGAAAAAGTGCCGTCTGCCGAAAAATCCTAAAGATACCTCTGTCTGTCTGTTGCTGTCTATATGGTCAACAGCAACTTGTTACAAAAAGCTTAACAACCACAGACAACAGCAGCAGGAGCAGCAGAGGGGCGTCATAATGTCACAGCTTGTCCATAACCAGGCATATGATCATCACCGATGTGCTGAGAAAATGGAACAAATAGTCATTCTGACATTGGATATCAACAAAGGCAGGATGAGAGAGCGATACCGGAGTTAATTGGGAGCGGCGTACGGACAGAATAGTAATACGGCGTTTGGCAGCGAGAGCAGAGGAATGAGCTGATGCCTAGTCTCCAAATGGAAGGAAGCAGAGCGTTCACAGTTCATTACCACTTCCCTTCCCTCGCTAATCAAAACGCAAAGCACTACAACGTGTCAACAAGGAAGTGTTGGCTTTTTTACTGAAAATATATACTGTAGATGTGAGTGTGTTTTCTTTGTGTGTGTGGAGGAAGGTGTTGGCTTTTTGCTAGTATGTGTGTGTGTAACTGTGGGAGGGGGTATAGACAGTGTGTGGTTAGGTGTTTGTGTGCACATGTGCAGGAATATACGTGTTTGTGTGTTCGTGTTCCTTAACAGGCAATTAGAGACAATGTCAAAATCTTAAACAAACAAAGCAAAAACACAAAAAAAACTAGAATAGACTTAAAGTAAAACTGTGGCACATACTTGGAGTGACAGATATTTTTTTTGCCGTTGTACAATAAGCTTTTTCTTGTGCAGCATCACCCTCTAGGAGAACATCCATATTTGGGCCCTTATGACACAATCAGCCTCCATCCACTGAGCCGACTGGCTGAGAGCCTCCAGTCGTCTCACACTTCAGACAGGCAGCAGGAGGAGCCCAGGGAGGCCACTACTCATTTATGCCTTTCTCTGGGCAAACTCCGGTTATTAGCTGGAATCAAATGATCCAACATGTCTTGTGCCACAGGCAGGCCCCGCTCTGAGAAGCTCACTGTGTGTTTGTGTGTGTGTGTGTGTGTGTGTGTGTGTGTGTGTGTGTGTGTGTGTGTGTGTGTGTGTAGCATGAGCGAGAGAGAGACAGAGAGAGGGAGCGGAAGACAGAGAGAGAAAAGGAGGACGGGAAAGGAAAGAGGAAGAAAAACCAACAGAGGTGCAAAATTCCATTAGAGGAATCTAAAGGCATCATGCAGAATGGATGGGCAATGATCCACGCCTGAGAAACTGTGACGCTCAAAATTAAAAGTATTTTTCAACTCAGTTTGTGCCCTCGGAGGATGTTCATGGCCCCTGCGAGTTTTCCCTATTAAGATGGCAGCTGATTGATTGTGACTGACCCCGGTGTTGTGTATAGTGGTGTCAACTCATGCTCTAAAGACTCACTTAGAGGTGAATAAGACCCTGGACAAATACTGTATGTAAATGTATTTTTTAAAAAAAAGGTATTTCACTGGACTGTCTCTTTACTTAAAACACAACGCTTAACCCCACCCAAGGAGGAAAAGAAGTATAACAGTATGGTTTCAATTTGGAAAAATGTCTGCAGAGACACCTCTGTGAAACTATATGTAGACAAAGAGGTTTGTGCTAAATGTTTAATGTATAATATTATGCATGTCCTTCATCTTAATTTACTGCTCTAGCATGCGAACAATTACTAATTTAAACTTAGTTCACTTAAGACTTAAGACACTTAAGATGTATTGGGTAAATTAAATATTTGACGTGATGATGGTGCGAGATGAAGAGTGATTAAATGTCACCCGGAGGGGAAGATATATCTTTGAGCCAAATTTGTAAGAAGCTCTGAACAGTATTTGACTTAAGACTTAAAGACAGTTTGGAAACACACTGGACAATTTATGGCTTTTTCTGTTTTGACATCTGTATTTTCATTGTTCAGTGAAGTTGTTGATGTTACGTTTTACATAATGTGGTACGCCACATTATAAGAAAGCCAAGATGCCATGTAATCATTTTGACGCAAGTACATAATAGCGTACAACATATACTAATTTCATGACCAAAAGTTCAAGCATTCCCGTCTGGTGTGTAATTACGCCTGTCCCAACGGATTCCTGCGCCCAAAATCAAAGCCACCTTCGAATTTCTTCCTTGTCATTTGTGCCTTTTGTTTCCACATTCTACTATGTCAGCCACTAAGGCGAGGCGGCTAATTTGCCCTCCAAGGTTGTTATTCCACCTCTCCTGCTCCCCTTTCCCTGCTCTCTCCGGCGGGTTTGGCAGTATCCTCGGTGAGAGCTGGCCCTCATTACTCTCTGCTGAGTCTTTTGGCCTTAAGGCTGCGGTGTCTTGTCCTCCATTCCCCAGACGTCCCGCTCCCCCCCTGTCACGCTGTGGGCTCCAGCCTTATCTCCCTGGTCCACAAAGCTCCTGTGGATGTGTGCTGCTATCCACTTGCAGCATGTTGTTCCCAATCATCTCCTTCCCCACGTTGGGGAAGGCAGAACATTGTGCCGACTTGCCCCCATAACTAGGACAGAGCGACACTATGTGATAGCTGCTGAGCCTGCGAGAGGTTAGGTCAAATGGCAGTTCCCTACATGCAGCAGCTAATTGTGTTTTTTATATTTTCTTTAGCTTCAATACGTCCAGTTTATCCGTTTGACATGTTAAATATAAAATTATTATAATAATAAAAACATATTTTAAATACCATTTTACACAGAATTACATGTGGTAGATTCTGCTCTAAGAAGTGTCATGATGTATTCAATACACCTAATGATAGCTGCTGAATGTGATGTCTTTCCAGATAATGAAAAATGTTATGAAATATACAGGTGTAAAGACATGGCTTAGTGCTCAATGTTGTACTCAAATAAATGGAAAATGGAGAAAATCAATTTCTTGCTGCACATCAAGACTTATTGTAACAGTGAAAAGCTTGCAGCCAATTCATATTTGAGAAAAACACTGTCACAAATGTAATATGGACACATACAGTAAATAGACAAATATATTCTCTCACAAGTTAATCTGCATTTTGCTCGGTCATTTCCGATTTGGCATTCAGCCCCCTCAATCCAATTTAAAGAGAATGTCTGGTGTCAGAGAGAAGGGGAATTTATTCCGAGCCAATAAAAAAGAGGCGCTTGGTGAAAATCACCATCGGCAAGTCATTAAGAGTGGGAGAGGAGCGGGGTGTGTGGAAATGGCTCATCGGCTAACCGGGTGCTACTCACAGCAAGAGACCTGGACACGTAGTCCAGGGCCCTGATGAATTGAACCATAAAGGTGATTGGCTGGAATGAAAGTCTGCGCCTCGGAGGCAAAAACACATCCGTGTGATTTGAATACATGACTGTGCTGAAAGGACGGTACGCGCTCAACCTGGAAGAAAATGATACATGGGCATAAACAAGAGATTTGCACAGTGGCTCAGCGTGGGTTCGAACATCAAACCTGGCTGGCAAGTAAGACAAACCAAGCCTGTGGGATACATAAGCCTTCATTACTGCACTGTTACTGGTTGTCAGGTTACGGATGCAAGGCCTCGGGTGCAATGTGTGATTTTGGAGCAGCGGCTGCCTGCTAATTACCAACCTAGGCAACACGCAGCCATTAAAAAGGCAACCCTGAGTGTCTGCTGAGCTAATTTGTCTAATTACATCTTTGTAACTTATGAAAAGACCTAACATTACCCTGAAGGCTTGCTTTCGGAGAGGGAGCTGTGTAGATAGTAAATGAAAACTTTGCTGTCTTACTACAGCGACACAAGTGCCTTGATAGCTGCGAGGCACAGGGAGTATAGGAACGATTGTGAGGGGGAGGTGGTGGAACCCCTGTTGTGTGATGCTGTAACCATTTCTATATCCCCTCAAGATTCCTTTCCCACGGGACAGCCACCCACGTCCTGTCGACAAGCCGCCTGTTTATTTTTCTCATTATTAATGTGGTGTTTTTTTTCCAGAATTTATCAGCAAAACCAATATTTGGTGCCAGTTAGAGATGCACAGGCACCCAGTCAGTGTAATAGATTGTGACTGAGCCGTCACAGCAACGAGGGCCTATGGCAGCTCCCCTAACAAGCTCCACTAATAGGAGGAGGAAGGGGGAGTAGGGCATACCCTTCGTGACATGTGTCACTTTGGTGAAATTTGAGAGGTTTAAACAAAAAAATATCTTCCAATTATAGCGATTGTGAAATGCAAATATTTCTCCAAACCGAGCGCTGTATTTGGGAAAAATGTTCACTCAAAGAATCCGGGTTTGCCGCGTTTCACATCCCACATATGTTGTTAGGCAAGTCGGATCAGCTTGTTTGTTTGTTAATAACTCAGACACTCCGTCATCTCACCTCCTCGTGAATGACAGCGATGACGTTCGGAGCACATTCAATCAAAGACGAACAGGAAAAATAAATAAACGAGCAGACATGCCAGGCGAAGTCAGAAAAGGAACAAACAGAAAGATGCCATCTACCACCTTCCTTCCCTCTTCCTCCTCTCAGCAACAAGAGCGGTTGATAACATCAGCAGAGTAGCTCCCAGGAGCCAGGCAACTTGGACATTTTAGGGGCAAGCCCTCTTGCCTACGTGGGATCAGGCTCATCTTTCAGCCCCTGGAGTACCCCCTGTTCTCACATGGCTGACCGAAGTAGGCCCGTGTGCCAGTGACTGTAGGAGACTAGTGTCAAGGTGGCACATGCTGTGTTTATGTATGTAAGAGTGTATGCTTTAATTAAGCTTAAAGGGTTACGCTGAGATAAGATTTAACCTGTTTTCAGATATGAAATTCTGAAAGAATGTCCTCACAAATTGGTCAGGAAGTTCTTCGGAGTTTGCCTTTCACATATAAAGAATGCAGCAGGAGATTCTCTGGTCAGTCATGTTCTCAACAACATAGAAATCTCTGGGGCATCCAGGTGAGAAGTGGCGCAGCAGACAGAAGACAGGACATCCTGGATAAATTCTGCTGCGGATTTCACATGTTCTTTTTACAGTGCATCACGTGTCTTCTGTATGTGTGGTATTATTTGTTTATTTTCCAGTTTTGCATCTGCTGTATTAGATACGTCATCAACAGACTCGCAGTGAATCCTTTGCATAATCTGCTGCTGCATTCTCACATGTGAGAACGCAAACTGACCTTGTTTGCACTGAATGAATCAGAAAGGAAAAAAGTTGTTATGATACTTGAACAATCTGTGCCTAAAATTTGCAATCAGATGATAAAGCAAAGCCAGTGTGGTTTGTAATCCGTCAGTCCTGACACAACCCACTCATTTGTTGAGAGCGTGGTGCATTCGGGGCGAGCCAGAGATATGTGAACTGAAACCTAGACACAACCTCAGAGACCCGACGAGGCCCGCTATCTCCTCTAGTTTTTCCTCGCCTTGCCTCAACGCTTTCTCACTGCCTCTCTCACTTTCTTTTTTCTAATCAGGTGAGATTGTATCAGGGCCCCTCCGACAGTAACCGCTATTGGTTGTGAAATTTCAGAAGGCGAAGCGTGTGGGAACCACAGTATCGGTTGTGCTCATCGCCGCCCAGAACCTTTACAGACACGCGGGCGGTTTCTGAAAAGGCGAGAAAAGCTTCACAAAGGGCATATCGGAGGCCGCTTTAAACAAACCGACAGTTGAAATACTTTCATATCCTGTTCAACCTCTTCTCTCGGCTTCCTCCCTTTTCTGTACTTGTTTTCTTTGTGTATCACCTCTGTCACACTGCACTGGCTCATTGCAAGATCAATTTACAACATTGAGTAAAAAACATCTGAGGAGAGACCTCCATTTGCCTGAATCTGCAGATTTGGAGAAGAGATACCAGATGCAATAGTCTGCTGTTTTAGAAATCCCTATCAATCAGACCATTCTTATACATGAATACAAACACCTGAAGGACTAAAATGGAGCTGAATGATGGCCTCTCCCTGTGGGCCCACATTGTGCGCACTATGGCACCATTCAGTGGAAGTATATTCTTTCACAAGCTGAACTGATGCTCTACATTCAATATTGCCATCAGAGTTAATTCTTTGAACCTACAATTGAGCTGGCTTATTGAATTTCAGGGTTCTGATAAATACAGTACGTCATTAGAGCTTGCAGCATGGATGCACCGCAACACAAAGTAATCCCCTGGGCGCTACTGAGACGCACTCTCTCAGTGAGCAGAAAGGTAATCCAGCTGAGAAGCGAGGTTGTGATCAAAAACCTTCAGTCTCAGCATGAGCTGGAAAACTGCGTGGGGCGGGTACGAGTGAAACTTATTCACTTGCTCAACTTAGCTTGTTAAGAATATATATTTTTTAAAACAATCTTCGAAATGTTGGAAAACATTCTCAGCATCCTAATGAATTGTGCAGACTAGTAGTGTTGGGTGATAGAAACAGCTTAATATTTATTTAATCTTGTAAAAAATTCAAACAAATCTTTGGAATAAGCATTTTTATGACCGAACATGTGGTCATCAGATTGAAGTGGAATTCTACTATATAGAAAGAACCCTTTATATTTTGGCACGGATCTGGACAAAGGGCTGGACCCAGGAGTTTTTTTTTGTATAACATAGTAATGTTTTCTATATTGTTTTTAAATTCACCAATTTCCCAGGGAACCATTCATGGATCTAGTTGAAAAAATTCAGGGGAATGATATTTATTGAATACTACATACTAAAAATCTTTCATGACGGGACTATTGGGACTTGGTAGAATTATGCGCATTACTGAGTGGCATTCTAGTTTTGTAAAGTCTTTAATTGTTCATAAACTGAACTGTCTTCTGGGAATTGTATGCCTGTATTAGATCAGGACTGCAGAGAGATGACGTGGATGCAAAGAACTCGAACAAGTAACATTGCAGTTCATGGCCGGTGTCTTAACCCTTAAACCACAGAGGTGACACGTATCCTGACAACTTTGATTGTGACGATCAACTGATTGATTCAAAGCCCTGGAGCAGTAACATTATTTTAGTTTCCAAACCTTCATCCTTAGGATTCATTTTGGAGGTAAGAGAGGAATTTTTCAACTGGGACTTGGCCAGACTTTCAAGTACTAATTTCTGAAAGGTGATCTGTTCATGTCCTCCTGATCCCCAGAGGTGTTGCCACCTCTTTCCTTTCCTCCTTCCAAATACATTAGCATAGCTAGCAGTGCGAGGGCGTCAGTGGCTCCATCAGTAATGTCATGGGCACTTTAACATGATGAAGCACGCCGTGGCCCCGCTGGCATGAATAATTCACATTACCATGCACCCAGAGAGAGAGAGAGAGAAAGAGAGAGAGAGAGAGAGAGAGGGAGTTTGACTTTGCAATGAATTGTGGGAACAGATGTGTGAATTTTAAGGCGCATGGGTCTCTGTTTTGGGTGAGCGGGCAATTTTAATTCAATTTGATATTTCTCTTTTAAAGTGAGTGGAGACCTTGAGCTTGGGCTGGGAAAAATAAATAAGGTGGGATCAGAAGAGGGAGCTGTGGTTACGGAGTGGGAGGGGAGAGGGGAGGAGGTCCCCCTCGTCATCCATCACTGTGGCACTTCAATGATTGTCAAATAAGTAGCCCTGTCCAAACCCATCTTTTATCATTATGTATGAATGAATCTATCTGGGGATCGCATCATCCAGCACATGGGAGGGCTCCATCTCATATACATGATAGGGAGACGGTATGGAAATGGGATACATGATAGTAGAATGGCTTGGATGGGGAGATGGATTCACATCACTGGATGGGAGAATGGACCGCTATCTGATCTCTGTCTATTCCGTCACACTTGGAAATAGCAAACGTACAAGATACTGCCTCCGTTACAGTAGGCACACTCTCAATGAACTGCCACACAGTTTTTCGGGGGGGATGGCTAATATCGACAGCATAGATCCTCAGGTGGCACTGAAAAACCTCTCCCTTCCAAAATGTCTCCCATTAAAAGTCTTGGAAATAACTTAACATAAGATTTTCCATGCTACTAACGCTCTGACATTTAGGCAGTTTGAACACAGAGTATCTCTGGGCCTTGGCTCCAAAGCTGACTTGAGAACTTTAACGTAAATAATTCAGCAAAGGTGGGTGAGAACTCCTGGCACGAGATTAAGGAGGCTGCGCCTGCAAAAGCTGCTCTCAATCCATTTCCAAATTGTCACGGGGGCCTTCTAAGAGGCAAAACAAACCCACCTTAATCTCTGCTAATCATACTTAAGCATGAATGTTTCATGTGGAAATGCCTGGTTACAATTTGCAGGCTTTTTCCTCATTCCTGGGGTAACCCCGCTACAATCCAGAAATCCTTTTGGCCACAACAAAGACAAAATGACATGTAGAGACATCAGATGTGGTACGGTGTACACAGCATGTTAGTAGGAGGCGGCAGATTCCCACATTACAGACACCATCTTTGTTGACTACATGAAACACTGCAGATAATGAATTCAGGCTGCCAAATTTCAAGATGAGCCAAAAGATAAAGCTGTTATAAACAAAGACAAAAAAATAAAAACAATGATAACACCAGTGATTGGCTGTGATTAACATCAGCCTCCTTACTTGTGTCTCAGAAATTCAAATTACAAACCTGATGTAGGCTATGCAAGGGACCAACCTAATATTATTATTATTCGAGACGGAGTATAACCCAACGGCGGGATGATTACATTTGACTTGCAATGATTTCCCCCCCTCTGCATGAGAAAACAACAGCTTGGAAAAACTAATAGACATATTCCCCAAAGTAGCTTTGTTGCTCCTGCCTTGCTTTAAATAAATCTCATCACCGCAGCGAAAAATGTTTTGATTCCTCCTGCATTTAGAGAGCGGAGATAAAAGTCCAACCCATCTGTCCCTCAACTTCGTGGGGTGCAGTGCAGCGGAGGGAGGGATTCATTCGCACGCAGCACGGTAAAGTGCATCTGCATCCGCCACGCTGCTCCCACTAGCATCATTATCCTCGTCGCCTATCACTTCCCCAGCTGAGCCCCCTTTTGGAAACGGGGGCTGACACGTTGACGACGGGTAAACACCTTTAAAAGGATCTGACGCCGTGTAATGGGAGAAAAAAACACTTCCGTATTGTGCGGGACCCCTGGCGCTGTGCTGGGCTTATGGAGGAGTTAGCCATTGTCTGGCGTCACCTAATTGGATCAAGTTTGTATGGAGAACAGATGTGTACGGCTGGCTGAGGTAAACACCGGTCCAGAAGATGCCAGGGCTGAAATTACTTTGAAAATCGTTTCTGCCTCCATAGAAGGAGTGAGAATAACAGAGAAAAATCCACTATAAAAGAACATTTGCAGTGCACTCTGAAAAGTAATAAACACTTTCCCCTTGGTGTGGATTCATAGAGGTCCCTATTTTCCTTTAGTCATCCACGGGCCCAGCCATACATCTGTGTGGAAGAGAATGTGTGGTGCACTGAGATTGAGAACGAGACGGAGGCAGTTAGCATGGCAGTGCTCATAGCGCGAGTGATGATCCTTGGCGGAGGACAAATTATACCTTTGAAACCGAGGATTGCTGATCTAATTAAGAGCTGGCAAAAGGTGTCATCAGGGTCTGACAGATTTCAGCCCTGAGCCTTTACCGCCTGCAGTGAGCCGCCGCAAAAGTGAGAAACATCGGCATGAACAAAGAGAGATGAAGAGAGACAAGGAAGCACTATTTCCAATCAAGCATCTGCCTCCCCTCTGACACAGCTCGATTTAACCTTGAAGAGTAATGAGATCTGACTTGCTTAAATGTTAGCATTCTTAAATCATCAGGAAGTGCCTCCAAGGAGACGATAATCACTGTGCCAAATTGCTGTGCTCGCTAATTTCATTTCTCCCTAGCATTTGCTTGCAGTTAGTGTCGATTATTCAAGAACAGGCATTTAATGCTGCCAGGTCCCAGGGGTATTACATTAAAATGTAATAACTTGCAACATAAATGAAAACAAAAAACATTACTTTCTTCCCCCCGCAACTTTCTTCCCTCCTCCCTCTTCCTCTGCCACCTCTCTCCTCAATCTCTCTACACACCCTCCCTCCATGGTGGGAGTTCGAATCTAATTCTCAGCCCATCTGGCAGGCGTAATGAAGGCGGGCCGGGTTTGTGGTGCCCTGCTGCCATGGCTCGGCAAAGCAGGAGGCTAGCTGGCAGATTGGGCCAGGATGAGTGGAGGGGAGTCGGGGAGCCTGCTGAGTGAGTAAGCCAGCCCAGTTAATCTCCCATGTGCCCCGATGTGATCGGGGCCAAGGCCAAGCGCACGCTGAGGGCACAGCGGACCGGGTCTGGAGTGTGGATGGTTGTGGGAAGAAGACTGGAGGGTGAGTCTGGCATTCATTTACATTTCCTGGCATTTAGCTGACTCTTCTATGCAAAGTGACTTTAAATTAGTGAAACAGCATTCATTTTGAAGACCGCCATAAAACAAAGATCTCGTCAGGGAGAGGGCACAGATATACAGAATTAAACTCCAACCCTAACCCTGTAGATGGTCCAAGGGAGGTTTTGTATTGTTTAACAACTCAGCAGCAATAAGGGACATAAAAGAGAGAATCACATGAAACAGCCGCGTGTGGATGTGACACTGAATATATTTTAAATATACGTATCATTAATTAACACGTCGATCCACAGCTTCTGTAAGGTTTCTGCAGTGCTGAAGAGAGTGTAAATGACATCTTAACAAATAGGGTACGGGCCCAAGGTTGGTCAAACATATGCCAAATGGATACAGTCAAACAGGTAGACTCAACCCCAGCAGGTACAGCCTCAGAGGCTACGAAAGACAAATAGTGTGTTAGCACCATCTGCCACAGACAGAAGTGCATTAGGATTTACATATGGTCAAACATGGTAAACAAACAAGTGTGGGGTTGGGCTGCACAACACATTTACAGCTACACTGGGTTAACAAAGAGATGCGAATATACAAGACAATGTTGCATTTTAACTTAAATGTATTTAATATACAAACTAATGTTATTATTTCAGTCTTACCTTCACTTACAGTGACATATTTGATGATATACTGTATTTCCACTGTATCTCTCAGGACTGCTCCTGCTGCCAGCCAGGACCTACCAAGAGGGACAGCAACTGGGAGAGCGCAACTGCTCGACACTGGAGACCCCATGCAATTATGATTAAGCTCCTTTATCTAAACACAAACTCCTCTCAAATCGCTGCGATCTGTCTGCTGTGTGTGAAAGCACGTAGAGGGGAAGTGGCAAGGCAGCCGGAACCCTGGCACGAGACCCGCAGTTGCAAATACCAGCCTGTGTATGCGTATCAGTATGTGAGTATGTGTGTTTGTGTATACATGTTTACCAATGTGCTTTAACAAGCCAAGCTGCTGTGACCTGCAGAAGCCATCGTTACTTGCAATCCAGTCAGCACCTGCTAGCTGAGCACATAACAGGAAATCTCTACCTGCTTAGCGCCTCTGTTTGCCCAAAAGGAAATATCACAGCATCGGCAGAACAACGCAGACGCACGGCAGCTCAAAGTGAAGGCTCTCAGTGTCGCCGAGGCGTGGGAGAGAAAGAAAAAAACTAAAATCTGATAGGCGGACAGAAAAAAAAAAAGACACTGAAAAGGAAGCAAGGCTGACAAAAACAGCAGGTTTCCCAAAGCTGTGCTCCGGCCTCTGGAGAAACCGCAACACTGTCATTAACAGTTACTCTCCTCATAAACACACCAGCATCAGCTGGAGGTATAATTGCCCCTGCTTCTCCTGTAATCTTATACCTTACCTGCTGTTACTGTCAGACACCTTCTCCACCGAGAGAGACGGAGAGACAGCGGTGAGATAGAAAGATGGGGGGTGAGGAGGGTGTGTGGTGCGTGCATGTGTGTGTGGTGCAGTTGGAGGCAGGGTAGGTGTTGCTTATGTACTGTCAGATTCAAGGTAAGGAAAGTAAAAAGAGGGGTGTAGAGAGAGAAAGGAAAAGGAGAAAACATATGCCAGAAAATCAAATGAGTGTGCGTTGCTCACTGAAATCCCAGGAGCAAGGCTCAGGGGCTGCGATGGAGGGAAATCGTGTTCTTTTCATTGAGTGATTAGAAGACGAGTGGCAGAACATGACCTACTTAGTATAACTTTCTTTTACAGGTTTCGGAAAAGGTACTCGTGCGGGTAGAGTTGGAGAGGTGGGTGGGGGCTTTAACCCGAACAGATTCATAGAAACATTACAGCTAGCAGGAATAACTGCTAGAGGGTGTTTGTGAATATAAAATAAAGTCTCTTCATCTTATGACCTCTCAAACTCAAAGAGCTCACAGTCATCCTCCGTGCTCTGGCATTGCAGCCAAAAAGCAAAGATGGATGCGTTTGATCCTGCAGATACACAAGGTTAACATGCAAAACAAAATATGAATTAAACATCATCTGACACCCTCTAAAGGCTACAAAAGGAGGTTTTAGTACCTTTAAAATTAAACCCAGAATGGGTGGTGGGGGGAATGTGAATGTTAAAAGAGCTGGAAAGGAGAGGAAAACATTTTTGAAAAACCGGCTTTCTCAAAATCTGTGACTGAATATTCCAAAGCGCTGCTTCGTTTCTCTTCCCCATTACAATCCCGTATGGGAAACTCAGCGAGGCCATGAAAAAGGAACACTTTATCTCTGCTGCAGAAATGGGCCTGCCTCTGGCTCCTCTTAATTTCAGGCTTTGTTTGCGCGGTGTCGGGGAGCTCTTGTGGGTTTGCGGGAGACCCGCAGGCCTTTTGTCTCATCGGTAGAGGTGGTTTCTGCTTTGCGCCTGCAGCAATATGCTGTCGTGCGCCTTTTATTCTAACTCTCCATGCCAGATTTGGCCACAGGTCGCAGATAACAGGTAACACAGCCATCACAGGAACACCGCTGTTTGTTTACCCCACAACCATTGTGGCAACACTGGATCATCAAACCAGTCGGAGAAAGAGATGAGTGTTATGAAGAAGCAACGCTCGTATTGGGAAATGACAAGTCTCGCAAAAATATACTGTTTTTCATTAGGTTCTGCCAAAAACTAAAATGGCTTCCTCTGCATTCTTTTCGGTGACATTGGCAACTCTGCAACGGCTGCTTCTTTAAATGACACAGACTAATATTACACTTGTGGCAGTGAATTAATAAGCTGCAGCATGATAAATCTCTATGATTTATCATGTTCCCTCCAGTGTATAATCAAGTTGAATAAGAGAGGGAGAGAGAGTCGAACAGAGGGAGATTGGAAGAGACAGCGACATTGCTTGGTCTGAATTGAGACACAATGGACGAGGCCCTTCCTCTGCACAGCTGAATGGACAGGATCACAATGAGAAAGAGAAGTGTGAAACAGTCAGCTATCGAAATCAGTGGGTGTTGTGCTTAGCAGAAGGAAGGAGATTAAAATACCAAAAAGTTCAATGTGCAGCGCGCCGTGAAATATGACATACGGAACTGCCAAAACAGATATAGCAGACGTTCTCTTCTCCCTGAAAAGGGTCTCTTTCTTTTGGATGCATGAATTCCCCATAAGGACGGTTTATGAGAATATCACACCTTTATCGATGTCTCGTCCCACAATCCACAGGAGGCTTTCTCTCCCTCCTGCCTGCTTCTGGTGGGTGCCATCGTGTTCATTCCCTGTTCCCACATAGATGTTTGTAATTGGAGCTCTAATTTATGATCGGGCCTTGGTGCAGGATAATGATATGGAGCATTGTAATTTGCTGATGCAAATTGTACGTTATAATGGGGAGCCATAAAAGCCCCAGCAACATCTCGGAGACTTGCCAAACACCCTGAGCGTTCATTACAGCCCTCATTAAAACATCCACGTCGGCACTGGGAGCCCTTACAAATGGAAGGAGCATGTAATTGCTGCTTGATTGTGGTATATGTAACATATGATAAAGTGGAATTACCACTTTATTTGTCTACAGTGTCCGTGAAACTTAATGGGGAGAAAGCCTGCAGTAAACAAATCCTCAGAGCATTGTTTGATTGTAACATTATAGGGCTATTTGTTTAAAGTGGGGCAAATGTGAGTTAGGGGACAGTGCATCCAGGACAAACTAAGAGTGATGATAATCAAGGCAGGGCTTAGGGGGATAAAACTAATGCTTTTACCCAGGAGAGCCTGTGTTTCATTTGGACTTACTCCAGCGTGGGTGATAGCATAGAGCTCCATCTGGGAATACATTAACTGGATTTAATATAAGAAAAGATCAGTATTGTTCTTTTTCATTACCAGGCCCCAAAGTCATCACCATACATTTGCTTTGAGGGTGGTGGAACTAGATTGAAAAAAGGTGAGAATGAACCATTTAAGTCACCTCTGCTGAAAAAATATTTTTCTACTAATGCCAATTTGGGCCTTTGGGGCATGGCTTCTAGCTATTTCCAATCGTTGATCTCAATTCAGTCCTAATAAACGGGGTATGTGCAATGCGGCGAAGCTGAACGTCCCAGCTTTTAAGCAGCCTTAAGAGCAAAGCCAAGTGGCAAAAGCAATTAAGAGTTCATTTAGAACAACTGAACTATGCTGGGGCTGGTTTTTTGAGGCGCGGTCAACACTAATTCACAGTGTCGCCTTTTTATTCAAATGACTTCTCCCAGAGTCCCCTTTGTGTTGGTGCCGTTCTAATGCATCTCCATTAGAACAGAACCTGAGCTGCATTGCTGAAAATGAAGTTTGCCTCCTCGACTCTGAATGATAGCAGGCCTCCACCATCAGAGCTGTGTGTGCTCAGCCACTGGAAAAGGATTTTCAACCATGCCATTCAGCCGGGGCCCCTGAAGCCTGCAGCCTTTATCTGCAGACCCGTTGATTGATGTGTTGTGGGCCCTGCTGTGGTTAACAGCAATTTTTATCTGTTGCTAGCGGCAACAGCCCAGGTCCCTGGTGTGCAGAGAGCAGCAGGGCCTGGATCTGAGGCCGGACCGCACACGGGGATAAACAAATAGGTTTTTCAAGGCGGACAGCCCCCATAGAGAGGCCCCTGACAGGCAGAGCCCCACCCAAAGGCCAGGACAATGTCAGGCCCCCAGCCCACTCCAACTGGGCTGGTGGTTTCCTTCACTAATTTTCACCATGTGCCGAGCTAGTGGTACGGAGACACCTGCACACCCGAAAGTAACCAGAGCCAGATAAACAGAGAGAGAGGCAGAGAGAGAGAGAGAGAGAGAGGCAGAGAGAGAGAGAGAGAGAGAGAGAGAGAGAGAGAGAGAGAGAGAGAGAGAGAGAGAGAGAGAGAGAGAGAGGCAGAGACGCTCAGAAAGACGCAGTTACGAGATTTCATTTACTGTAGAGGAACAAACCAGGGTTTTCTGTGAAAGTATAGGATATAATTTACACTCCATTTCTTTCAATTGCTGTGTTTAGCATTTAATCCAGTGAATCTGTGTCGTTTTGTTAAATAAAGCGTGAAGCTTTTAATGGCTTCTATTGTAATTAAGTGACATAATCCTTGTATTCGATAAAGATCTTGTAAAAAGCCTCATCACTCAGACAGGGAAGTCTATTTGCCACAATGTGGAGGCCGTGAATGCCAAATCAATTAAAACAAGGCTGTTTAAGAATGCACAAATGACTCTGAGACTGCTCTGTGTAGAATGTGGAGTCATTTAGCGTTAAAAGTGATTTGGACAGCCCGAGCAGGGGAAATGAAAAACGGGTGTGTCGCAGAGCTCAGAGCACTCTCGCTCAACCCAAACACTCTCGCGAAGGTTTTACTCCCTGACATCAACGACATAAACCCTCCCAAAACAGACCAGTCTGATTATACTGTCACAGACAAAGCTCTGTGTTTTTACCGTGCGTGAAAACATCAGCCGTAGGTCGGCCTTGGGTGGTTAAAAGATGAGGAGTGGGGTGACAGAGGCTCAATCACTTCATCTGGAAAGAGAGGGAGGTGTGTTGTCTTTTTCGGCTCAGCTAGAACGTCTCCTCCTCTATACAGTACATGCAGCCAAGGGGCCGTGACGGAATGGGCAGAGTTGCGGTGAGATTTTTTTTTGTTGACATTTTCCGCATCTCTTGCAGCCCGTATCTCCCAGGCGCAGAGGGGGATGCTGGGTTCTTTATCAAGGAGCCCCTGAGAGGATGATAAATCGCCAGAGCCTGGGCCCATCTCCGCTGGAACAACAAGCAGGTAGCAGCGCAGGAAACAAGGCAAAGATATCGTCTCCCAAACATAGCTGAGGCTATAATGAAGCCTGCACAAAGCAGACAGGAGAGCGTCTGCCTGATAAACAATTCCATACCCAGTCTACCACAGAAGGCGAGATAGCGAGTCTCAGTGCAGCCGCTACGTATCGCTGCTGGACTCAACGGTCCAGAGATTAGCTCTCGCCCCTGAATGGGGGATGAAGGGTTGGGTGGAGGGCGGGTGGCTGGAAGTGATTTCACATCTTGCAATGTCATCAACTGAATCAACACACCATGCTTTGAAAGTATATATTACTTAGGGATAGTTAATCGTTAGCTTACAATGTAAAAACATTTTTTTGTGAAGAGGAGGGATATTAAGGTAAGATATGTACACACACATTTTTTACCTTATCTTTTATAAATGTGCTTTTCTTTATTTTGATTTTTTTTTAATTTTCTTTAGATTTTTGATATCAGCACATCATTGCTTACAACTTCTGGTGTGGTGCAGTTTGTTTATATTTATTGTGGAACTGGTCAATATTTCACCAGGGGTTTTATATATATATTGTAATACAGACCATCAAATCCCACCTTTTTATGTTATCTTTTGCTGTGTGACCCTGCCCTGTATAAGGTCTTGTTTTAACTATTGTTTAGCCTATCATCGAATTATGTTTTATTGATGTCCTGACATTTTGCTGCTTTTGATTGTTGTTATAACTGTGTGTCTTGGAATGTGCCCATAAATAAAACACATTATTATTACTTTTATATCACTGCGTGTGCCTTAAGTTGGGAATGTGAATAGTTTTAGTTCCTTTGTCTGTGTTCACCTTAACGAGAAGTGAAGTAACAAGTATTATTCAGAAAAAAGAATTAAGAGCAGTTTCATTTAATAAACGTTGCTGAAACACACATTACTTAAACCGCTTTTGTAATCAACTAGTTACAAATCAGAAATTAAACCAGGACACAATGTGTTGTGTATACTACAGCCAAGCACTTTAACACACTATGAGGGGATCTGCAGTGTCCAATATACTCTGAGGGCTCCAATTTCCCTTTTTCACGAGTCTGGCACTAAAGCCAAGAAACTTCTCTATGTTCTTGTGTAAACCATTCAAATGAGGCCATTCAAGCCTGGCAGGCAGCATACAGTAAGAGGGGGGACATATGGAAGCATAACCACGAAGAGGCGTCATCTCCCATAGAAGAAGAAAACTAACTGTCAGGAGAGATTGTCTTTTTTTTTACCTCTTAGTGCCTTGTGACAGATAACCAGCCTCTATTCAGCCTCTGGATTTTTTTTTTTGATTGTAAGTGGGGAGGGGATCAGCCCCAGGGGCCACCAGCACATTCATAGTCCTGTCTGTGCTGTTGGTGGCCGGTGGCGCCGACTGGGCCGTTGTGCCTGCCTCATTGACCCTCCTACACCCCCTTCCCACGTTACAACCAGCCCTCCACCCACATACACTGATCAGCCAGTTACTGCTTTAACACTATCTCCAGCCCCTAGCCCTTTCCTCCCCCCCGCCCAATGCCCGCTCAGCCTCTGCCTGGCATTTCCCTGGAGCCTCCCAACCCTGCACCCCCACACCCCGCTTCAAAACCATCATACTGTAAAGCCTGAAGCACTTACAGATAAGGAGACCCCAGAAATCAAGCGGGCCTGGCAGCAGAGCAGATTGAGAGTCAAAGCTCAGCGCCCAGGAGGTGCCCAGAGGCTACAAACGCTGCAGATAGCACCGTTGGAAAGCCGGAGAGGGAGCAAAACAACGTGAAACTTCCCGCCCTTGTTACTGGACTTTACCTCGCTTGCACAATGCCCCTGCCCCCACGCCACCACCACCACCAACAAGCCCCCCCCTCCATCTCCACTTCTGCCCTCTCTCTCTCCGTCTCCCTCCTTCCTCTTTTCATATAAAGAGAAGGCCTTGTTCCCTGCCGACTCAAACTGACAGCTCGAGCCAAAGGGCTCCACAAGCTTTTTTGGAAGGTCTTGTTTGTTTTCATCCATCTGTGAGTATGCGGCCGCTGGGGAATAGGAATGTGACATGTTCTATTAAGACAAAAAAAAAAAAAAAAGATCGCGCAGAGATCAATGCCTTTTGAAGTTAAGCTTTGTTCAGCGCTTTAACTGCAGTCCTTTGAGGCAGATTAACGATGACAAACCATTTATAGTTGTTTTGTTTGTCGGGATGATTGCTTCCAAGCTGCAATAAGAACTGCCATATGCCACTCATCAGCTAAAAGTAGCACACTTTAAAGAATGTTCCTCTTATGAGTTCCCTTTTAAGCAAAGGACATAAAGGACGACCGCTGTCTCTATTACCCAGAGACTAGACACGTCGTTGAAACAATGGGAGGGGAAGAGCACAAATTTACGGTTGGAAAACGCACTGGGGCAAGGCAACAGATGCTTTCACGGGATAAAAATAGTCCTGCACTGACAATTTGTGAGCTGGTGTACGTTTGAAGGGATTTGGCTCACGTTTTCCAAGGCATCTCTAAATATTCCTCTCGGGCACATTTACCTTGAACAACACTCTACATGTTCCATGATAAAGACCATCACACTGACTCCTATTAAAGCACAGCCAGTTCCAGCAAATCATAAGACACGTTTAACTGCAATGAATCTTCCTGAGGGTGTAAATGTACACGCGTTTCTCTGGTGGTGAGAAATTGTATTTATTGCATTGATGTGGGGGCCTTTAAAAGGCTTTTAGGCATATTGTCTGATATGTGAGCAAATGGATCCTCCACTGACAGTCACTGGAGGAAGACATAAAACTCTGACAGGCAAATTGCAGCGCCGTCGAACGGCGCTGATCGATGCCAATAAAACGAGGCTCTTTTCGCCAAGGTAGCACAGGACACCTTCCCGCAATTTAATCAGTCAGTCAGCCAGAATTAATGTTCCTAATATCATGATTTCTCCATTACTCTATTTAACATAATTAAAATGTCGAGCGCTGGGGCCATAAAGCGGGTCGTTGGAGATTGTAATTCTGCCGTAAAGCTATGAAGCATGAAAATGTCACTTACCGAGTAGCCGCGGCCTGACAGCGAGTGAGTGGAACTCTGTAGGGAGAGAGAGGAGAACAGGGATGACCTTTAAGGAGCGTTTCACTCGCTGACACAGACATGATGAAGCTGTGCCGCTTTAATATCAATATTCACGTTAACCTTTTAGCCGCCCTGCCATGTAACTCCCGCCCACCACACATCACTCCCATACATTCTGGCTCCTTCCACCGAGGGTAGATGAACCACACCCGCTATAAAAGCAATCAATCATACCAATTCACTGCAGAAAAAACCTTCATTATTTGGTAAAATTATAGTAGTGTAATATTGCACAATGAATTTTACGAACAGCGTGAACTGTGCATGTGTAAAATGAAAAATGATTCTGAGACACCTATCACAGGATACCTTATAAAACGACTGGATGTTTAATGACACGTGTTCTAATCTTTGCCTGTTGACTTCTTGCAGCCAAAATAATTACTTCTGATGCTTTTATTACAGGCTGTAGATCAGGTGTTGCAGTGCAGGTCAAGATTAAGTGTCAGCTTTTATTTGTTTGACTTCACTCTCCTCTGTGTCTTCCAGAGTGCTGTGTAAAATGGGTAGGCACGCGGGGCTGACTCCATCACTTTCGTCAGTAGATGAAATGATAAAACGCACCTTGATAAAGAAATTGTTGTTTTGAGTGTGAGTGACAGCTCAGGTACCCTGCCAGCGGAATGTGACGGCTTCTCTTATTCCATCGTATAATTTTTCAAGTATTTACTTTGTGCTCAAAACAAACACAAGACTGAATAAATGTAGCATCAAGAGGCTCCATAACTGAGCATATTTCAGCATATGCATATATAATATGCAAATATAAGGCATATAAAAGACAGACATGATAACCAAACTGCTTTATATTCTCAGAGATGAGGTCATGTTATGTTCATCTTTATACATTTATTATAAAAGACAATCCAAACTGTAAAAATTGTACTTTGTCTATGCAGACTTAATTAAATGCTGATTATCAATATAGTCATTACTTTGTGTGATCACAATCATTATGTTATAGCAGTTCTGTATAATAATCTCTTCAAGTATTCAGGGATGTGTTTTGGTCCTTCAAACCCCTCCTGTTTTCTCAGAGAGCAGGAAGGCGACAGAAAAGGCCAGGGTTTGTTGCTCTGGCTCCGTCCGTCAGAGCCTAGCACGAATACCAATCTCCGAATCCCTCCCTCCACTTCCACTTTTCACTTCTTTTATTCCTCGCTCTAGATTGGCAATCTCTCCCCCCTTGGTCTCTGGAGGGGACTTTTCTGCGAGACCAATTTCATCCGTAGGTCCACCTTCAATCCAAACGACCTCCCCCACACCTTCACCGCGACCACCTCCCTTGTTTCGCACCCGCCCAGTGCCCCCTCATCCATTGTCCCACACCTGCTGTAGGCCTCAGCCCTCATCAACGCCTGTGTGCCCCTCTGATTCGCAGGACGGTTCCCGCGGTGACGATTAGGGAGGAGCCCTGCCGCGAACCGGAAAGCAGGCTCTGCGGGAATCAAAAGGCTATTCCCACTCTGCTCAAACCCTCTCCTCCCTTGCCTATACGCAACCAGAGAGGAGACCAGAGCAGCGGAGGGGAGGAACTGAACAGAAGGCAAAATCCGTGGATAGAAAAAGGCCAAAAGTGTGTTCCAGTGAGAATGTGCTCTGTTGTCTGTGTTCATGTTGTGACTGCACTTAAATGTGTGCGCTTATACATGTGTTTGTGTGTGTGCAGCGCATATGTGCATAGGTGGTGGGAGGCCAAGGCCATTTGGAATTAGCCTTACTATGTAGAGTTCATTCAACTTGGAGCATTCTGAGCAGAAAGAGAGGCTTATTTAAATGATAATGAGGGACAATCCATTGGATTTAGTGCCGGTGAAGGGAGGGAAAGAGGGGAGGGAAAGGGGGGATCCATTAAAACGCCAGCGGTTCATAAGCCATAGGGTCGGCATACAGCTAAACACTCTCTCTTAAAAGCCATTATACATGGCTCTCAATGGATTTCTGCAGCGCTTAGGACTTCAAAAGGATTTAAGAACCTGCCCCAGAGAGGCAGTGTGGGGGAGAGAGGAGGACAAGTGTGTGTGTGTGTGTGTGTGTGTGTGTGTCTGTCTGTGTGTCTGTGTGTGTGTGTGTGTGTGTGTGTGTGTGTGTTTGTGTCTGTGTGTGCACCTGCGTGCATGTGGTGAAAGGTTCTGGTAGTTGGTGGTGAGAGGGATGGGGCGGATGCTGGCGGCATTTAAGGGTTAACTAAACAGCCCCAGAGAAGAGAAATGTTGCTAAATCCGCCCCCTAATCCTCTCCCCATTTCCATGCCCCCTCCTCCACTCTCCTTACTTACAAAAAAAAACGAAAGAAAAAAGAAAAACATGGCGACAAGAAGGGAGGGTTTGGTCCATCTTCTCTCAACTCAGACTATTGGTTTTTGTCGTTGCACGAAGGCCAAGAGCCAGGCCAATCGGAGCTATAGAGTATTATGAGGAAAGGGCTGTGAGCGTGTATAGCCTCTGCGGCAGGAAGGTCAGGTAGGTGGGTGGGTTTGGGTGTATGTGGGTGGGTGTGGGTGGATACAAGAGGGTGTTAGAGACCATGACGGCACCACAACTGCCTCCCTCTCCTCCGCAGGACACAGATGCATTGGAACCCACCCCCTCCACCACCTCGCATTTCCCTAATCCCTGTGTGGCTTAGTGCCGGGGCCCCGCTGCACCGCAGGCACAATTACCTAGTCAAAATAAACAGATAAAGACCCAACCATGGCAATGAACAAACAGCATCCCCTGCAATTTTTTTTACCCCCTGCTTCCAAATTGATGCATGACTGTTTTTACAGGCGGGCGCGTCCGCATGTCGCATTTGTCTCTATTTCCTTTGGCGGTAAGACAAGAGAAATCCATTTTACTCGTTGCCGATGCGGCATCATTAGTTAAGAGCTCTTAAAGCTGGGGAGCCACTTTGATGTGGTGGAGTGTATTTTTCGAAAATTAGCAGTGCTCTCAGTGCGGTGGCGGAGATTTCATGGAGCAGGAAAAAAAAGACAACATAAGGGGAGACAATGACACGGTGCTGGTGAGGAATCTTGCCAGGTGTCTCGCGTACTGGCCTCGTCCAGGTGGACGACAGCAGCCGGCAGAGGGAAGGACAGACACACAGACTGATAGAGAGAAAAGGTAAAGACGGGCAGATGGAGAGAGATGGATAGATACGGATGGCGTGGCTACAACGATCAGCGTCTGTGCACCATTTTTTTGGCAGCAGATTAGAGAGACATGCCACATCTAACACTGTCAGCGATTACAGCCTGCAATTTTCATTCCCCCCCCCCCCATCACTGCAAGAACAACCACCTCCACCACTTCTATCCTCACTCCACCACCCCCCCGTCATCCGTGCCCTCCCTCCTTCTCCGTGCTTGTCGTATATCCCTGTCAGAGCTGTCAACCGGCGTCGGTCTTTTATCTGACAAGCCCGCCTCTTCCTCCTGACTTTTTCATTAAAAGACAGCCTTTTACACAAATTCAAGAGAGAGGGGGGACAGGGGGGTGGGGGTGGAGGGGTGGTGCACGGATGAAACAGAGCAGCGAGACTTGGGGGGAAAGAAAGAGGATAAAGTTGGAAAAAAAATTAGGCCGGGTGACTTTTTTTTCTTTCTCCCTATCAGACTGGATTTTCAATTGGGAAGCTGAATAGCTGAAAACAATGTTTTTAATAAGTTCATTAAAATCTTTTTCTTTCTATCATTTCACCCCTGATGGAGAATAGCTGTATATTTCCCCTCCTCTTCTCTCTCTCTCTCTCTCTCCCTCCACCTGCTTTCGTCAGCTAAATGAATAGTCTGATTGAATTTAGTAAGGTTTGGGAAGCCTGCTTGACAGGCATTAGTTAGGAAGCATATTTCTACATTCAGTTAAAATGAGCCACTTGGGATTTTTGCATAAATTCTCATTACTTCCTCTGTATCTAAATTGCATTATTTCATCCCTTATGCTGAACCAACGCCTGGCCTCCATTTTCCTTTGCCACCTACTCATCCTGTAAATGGGTGAGCATATGGTTGCCAGCGTGGCGATAATTGGAACCGTTTCTTAACTCGTTCCACTCTGGGGTCGTAAAGGTCAGCCCACACCTGGCTGATCCGCGTTAGGTCATGTCTACATTTAACCACGCATTGCTTTAAATAATGCCAGGCCAACAAGGTGATGCTCATTTCCTGTCTATGTGCTGCCAGCCAACCAGGTTTTTTCTTTCTTGCAATGCACTGGGGGATTTATGAGGTGAGAGTTGGAAACAGCAGGAGCTGCTGCACTAACTGCCCTCTGATCTCAGCTCAATGTTGCTGTCGTCCACCCGCTTTCTGTTACCCACTTCAGGGGTCCCCTTCCTCGTAGAGAGCCCGTCTCTGTAGGAGGTCTGTGAAAAGGGGAGAGGTCTCGTCCAAGGGCTCACCTCGCTGAGCTGCTCCTTGGAGTTGCTCCTCTGCGGTCGGCTGAGCTCCTGCATCGTCTCATCCTCACTGACTTTGACCGGACGTAGCACCAAAGGTTTGATCTACAGGGGACACAAAAAAAGAGGATCTTCAAAACGTGAACTTCTCAGAACAAAGCAATTTAGGCAAACTGGAGGTGAGTCATTGTTTCCTCTTTAGACATAAATGATGGTACTAACAGTATCATCAGTATGATATAACTGTAAATCACTTATACTTTTTAAAATGACATGGAGGAAGAGTCAGTTTAATGCAAATGATATGGATTTTACATTACTGTTTAGGTGCTACTGTATAAATCTACTCCAAAGTTCCAAAATATGTCTTAGCTTCATTACAAAAAAACTAAAGTTTTTCCAGTATGTGGCATTCATGAGCATAGTATTAGGTAATTATCTATAATTGAATAATTGTACACTATCAGTTACTGATTCATTGAATGTTGTTCAATCCACCAATTGAGAACTTGGACTGTGCATTAATCTTTGAATGACCTCTGATATATAAACAAGTTTATTGACATAATAACAAGAGTTTCATACTGAGGACCAGAACTTTCAATTTAAAGATTCAGTAACGACAATAAATCACACTGCAAAAACAAAACCTGCGATGTAGCAACCAAGGGGCACGAATTAAAGCTCCATCTTGTTTCCCGTCACTCACCAGCATCTATAACTGACTCCACAAGCTCGAGCAGCTACGCATAACAATAAAGCAAAACTAGAAATGGCTTCAACTGACTATCCATGGGCTGTGGTCCTTCTATTCTTAACTCCAGGGAAACACAAAGTCGACGTGGTGCCTCACAGCTCAATGTCAGTTTGTGCTTTGGGTAAATGCAAAGCAGAACTGGCTGTAGCAAAAACACCTGCAACTCCAAAACCTCGGCAGGCTGGTGCTTTAGTCACAGCAGCCGGCAACAGGAGTGCTAAGCGTCAGTTCAGTAAAACCAGCTGTTAACTACATGGAGAGAAATTAGTCCAAGTAATGGTGACAAATGTGTGTTAAAGGATCTATGAATGAAAACAAGATTTACAAATGTGTTAATTTGTTCTGCCTTGTTCACAAATATATTGTCCAATCCATCAACAGATACCAAACACAAAGAACATCTTACGAATAAATTAATTGCAATTTGACTAAATAGCTGTATTTTACATACATATACAAAACTTCACAATTATACGGCAAATAAATTTTGCTTTAGAGATTTTTCATGTGGATATTAATATATATATATATATATATATATATATACACATATACATATACAACAAGAGTTTCCTAACAGAAACAAAAAACATAGGGAGGGAGTAGCAAGTGAAGGATCCCTCTCCCAGTACGGAGAGAAGTGCATGTAGCAGAGCATGTCAAGGATATAACAATATTTAAAACATTCTTTAGAAACAACAGTGTCTAAGATAAGGAGGTGTTAAAGTATTTATGCAAAAGAAAAGTCTGACAGAGATGAAGGGAGCAGCAATGACTATTGTAATGATAGAGGTATTGTCAATGGTGGTAGAATATGTGAGAAGGCATATTGTATATCTAAGAAATCTAGCTGTAATCATAATCCACGATTAGCTGCCACTTTGATGTGCAATCGAAATGCAACATTAATTACAACTAAGAAGTTTAGATCCATTGCTTTATACGGTACGACACCCCTATCCACTACACTTCCTTACAATTTGGCTCAAGCGTTAACAAACTACATAAACCCAACAACGAAATTGTAAACTGCAAACAATGCTTAACATAGTCCCACATTTTCCCACCTTTAGCAACATTTTATAGAATGAAAGACCATACTTTCATTTCGATTTAATTTCTGTTTTCTGCCCATGACAACTTAATAAATCTAATTAATTAAAAGATCAAACAGTGGAACAAACTGCCACCTTTTAGCAGCTTAAATGTAGAAATGTCAGTATGTGTGTTCAGCCACCCACATCACGGCAACCCTAATGCCAACATGGATGACTTGTTTTATTGCAGGCCATCAAAACCCACAGTTGGCGTGCATCCAAATTCCCAGCCAGATGGGAGGTTGGCGAGCTCAGCAAGGAAGAGTCTGCGCTGGTGCAGCACTGGCCAATCACAATGTCCCATGCTGCTTCCCCACCTTGGAGTACAGTGGCGATGGCCGCAGGGTGTAATCCATTTGACTAGCAGTTTGCGTGTAGCGGCTCCCCCGGTGGCTGGCCCCGGTCTCCTGATCTCCACTGTAATTTAAGCAGATCACTGCTACAATTAACCTTTCCCGGTAAATATCAATTATGGCCCCCGGCTGGGCTAGAATTAAAAGGGTCATCAGCTAATCTGACAGGTCCTGTACGCTACCACCTGGCTGGGAGAGAGGGAGGGAGGCAAGGCGGCAGAGAGAGAGTGTTTGTCTACCCTTGTGCCCACCAGCTCTCATGCCAAGTAGACACAATTCCCTTTTAATTACCCTGCCACTGCCAGGGCAAGCATGCTGATTGGCCAAGGGGCATTAGCAGTGCGCTGAGGTCAACAGTGACAGAATGAGGGTGGGATGGGGCGAGCGTGGCGGAGAAGAGGAGGGAGCTACCGCCAAGCAATCACGGTGTGGAGATGGGAGGAAGAGAAACCTGGCAGGTGGGCCTAATCAGGTTTGACTTCCACCTCTACCCGCCTCTCCCTCTGCCTCGCTCTCGCTCGACTAGCTGTCAGCCTAATCACGCCTTGAATCTCAAAATAGACGGTGCCCTTTTTGATTTCCTTCTCTCAAAGAGGGAGCACAAAGGGAAAATTCCTCCTTGGCAAGGCAGGCGGGCATGGAGGCTGAGAGAGAACGCTGAGGTACAGTCTGTGTCACGTCGCCGTCAAGTGCAGCGGTTGATTACTTTGTTTACCCAGCATCAGTGTTGCTGACAAATTCCTGAAGGCGTGCAAAGTGTTTCCGTCTCCTCTGGGGCCTGAAACTACATTACCCAGTCAGCAATCAACTTGGCTATTGATCAGAGCACAGCGTCTAATTAGGCACCTACGGTTAATGATGCAGCGTGCGCGGACCGTTTCCCGAGCCGCTGTTCAACGGGACAGGAGAACAATTGATCTAGGCTGGAATTCACCAACTCTGACAAAAGATTGACAACCCTGACTGCCTGTGATTAAGGCAGGGACTAATTTCCTGTCTGGGGAGGTGTTTAATTGGCCCTAAGCTCCCAACTGTACAGCTTTCATGTGTTGTTTTTTCCCCATTTTGGTCGACTCATTAATGTTAAAGGACAAGGTAGTGTGCTTGAGGGTGGGGCTAATGGTCTCTGCAGAGAAGTGATTGGTTACGACTAGTGACATAGTTCAAGGTCATAATGCCTTTTCACTACCCTTGAGGTAATGCCTTTGAAAAGCACTCTGGGAAGCCCAGAGGGAGCAGGTCCACCTGGCTATTTTAAAAAGGATTTTTTTTTTGGTGCGGATTACATTTGTTTACATAGGAGGTTTAACCCATATAGTATCGGGGTAAGGTTAATCAGGCTGAACATGATTAATCTGTGTATGTGGGGGGGGGGGCAGTTTGATCTGAGATGACAGATAGAAGAGAGATAGAAAAAACATAGCTAAGTCAGGGCCTGTGTTTTACATGAATAATGTACTGGAAATTAGCTCCATTAGTCTCGGTATTGAACATGTCTGCAGTCCCTCTCTGGAGGCTGCCGCTCTGTGCTCTTTAATTATCTTCAAAGGGCCCTCCAGCATCTTAATTTCCCCCCTAAGTTGAGTAGTGTTGACTTGGGTTTGCTCATTTATACCACTCTAACCCTAGGTGAAGACCCCCCCCCCCCCCCCCCTGCTAAGACAGGGCTATTCTAGGCATCGATGGAGACGGTCGTGGTTCACATCAGTTCATGCTAGGCTTGGCTAACTTTCATTTTCCTTTCACTCCTCTCTCTCCTTTCAGTGTTGATCAATCTGCAGCCTGTCAGCAGGGAGCGGGCTGGAGGCTGGCGGGTGATGCTTTGTTGTCTTGGTCTTTTGATCCTCCCTCCTCCTTCACCTTGCAGGAGGTTTTAAGGGGGCATCGGACAGCTGTGCGGTCTCCCACCTTTTCCCTCCTTGAATAAAAGAAGCTGTTAGTCTTGACCCCGCTTTTCCTCTTCTTGCTCCGGCTCCTCTCTCTCTGCCTCGTCTCTCCCCAGCCTGCCGTCACCTGTCAACAGCGCTCAGGGAGTCTGTGCTTCAGCCTTGTCCCAGTGTCAATCCTCATTACCCTAGGATCTTGGACCCTGTCCCCCCTGCCCGCTCTTTCTTTTCTAGCTGTCTCAATGCTCTTCTGCTCCGCACTACCTCACTCAGATCGCTTCTCTGGGTTTCCCCCATGCACAAGGCGGGAGGAGACAAGAGGCAATGCAGGAAAGGGAGGGCTGAAGAGGACGGATACAGATCCTTCCTATAATTTGTTCTGAAAAGTGTCCTGCGCAAAGGACCCTCACCCCCATTAACCCAACGACAGGCTGCTACTGCTGCTCAGGGAGGCCTCGGCAGTGTGTGTGTGTGTGTGTGTGTGTGTGTGAGAGAAGGGGGCCTGGTGGTGCGGCGGGCAGAGGCACCATAGCGCTCAGTGCCGGGCTCCGGCACCGGCTCAATCTATCGGCTCATTATCCCCCCCACCTTGGCTAGGGTGCAGACAAGTGCACTTTAGGGCCACAGGCCAAATTGATTCATCTGCCTTCATTTTCTTCAGGCTCAGAAGTGGCAGCTGCTTGGAGGCAGGGGGAAGGAGCTGTAAGACGTTGAGAGACAGAGACGAAGAGAAGGAAGGAAAGAGAGAGAGAGTCTGGGATAGAGTGAGATGAAGGAGGGAGGCATCAAGAGAAAGAGGTGTTCCTGGCTTAGTTCCCCATCCATGTCTCATTTTACTTTTCCTCCTCCTCCTCCCTCTTCTCTCGCTCTCCCTCTTTCTCACTCTCTCACCTTACAGCACAGCCGACACCTCCCTCCCTTGAAATCGCTATCAAGACATGCACTCACTCCCCCACCAAGTCCCAAGTTGGAAATTAGCCCAAGGACAAGCAAGTGGATTTACTACAGGGAGAGCAAATGGATTTTTGCTTTTATTTTGACGAGTCCCAGTGTATCCATTACGCCTTTTAATCATACATTATTCATAGAGTTCGCCTGATAATAAATGACCACATAAAAAGGGGTACACATATTATACAAGGCCTAAAATGCCCCCATAACTCTCTCTCCTGGTGCACTCAGAACTACATCACATTTGTGAGCTGGTTTACAAATACGAGCCAGTGAAATCGCAGCAAGATGGCGTTTCTATTCCATGCAATGACACAAGGACACGACAAAGCAGTTGGCAGATTAAAAGCAACACGTACAAATGAGGGACATTGAAAACAGATTAGAGGGTGTGACCTATTAGTTGTTCAGCATGTGCCCTGTGCACAAAAATTGCAGTATAGAATGCGGCACAATGTAATAACTAACTGGGGTGGCCACCGCGACCGCCCAGCACTGCAACAAAGCAGTCAACATGAAAGCTAAACCGCCTCCTCGGCCTGATTCCCAGCCAACAGGGACCTCAGGAGAGCCCGGGTGTCCCGCAGGGCCCTGTCTGGAACAGATGAACTAGGGAGAGGAGCACTCCCTTTGGGGCCCCAGGTCTCTCCAATCACTCTCACCATATGCCTCCTGGGGGAGTAAGGGAACAAGGCAAAAGAGGAGGAAGAGGAGGGGCAGCACCTGCTCCCAAATATGAAACCATCCCTCAGCACCTGTCCCGGGGGTCCACTGACAACCACAACCGACAGACACACAGACGCACACACACACACACACACACACGCACCTGTCAGCCAGGACCGTAGGAGCAGTATCTGCCCTGCACTGATAAGCACAAGGCCTTACAGCAGAAACACCCCAACCCCCTCCTCTCCCCCCTGACTCCCACTCCGAGGCAAGCATTTCTCAGAGCTACTAACAACAATTAGGCCGATGATGTCAAAATGCTAATGATGTTATTGGAAGGAAAGCAAGGGGCAACTCTGGATCCGCGTTTTGCTCTTCATTGCTGCAGCCAACATTATGCAGATCTTCGTCTCTTGTTGCTCCGTAAGAAACGCACGCCTTTGATTTCTGAACAAACTGTTAGCGTTGAAAGCAGCGAGTGCGTTTAGCAAAAGATTTATGCATGCTAGCAAGAAAAATTCAAATAGCGTTCACACGGGAGTTTGTTGTATAATTTCTTGTAACTCAACATAATTATTTGCAAGTCAAAGTTCACTTTGGTTTTCAAAAACGAGGGTGGAGAGGGGCATTCAAAGTCGCAGTAAAACAACTTCAGGTTGTGGTACATGCCACTGGAAATGCCACATTTGCACTTAGTGGCGAGCAAATCCTTTTGGAGAGTAAGAGAGAGAAGGATTTTATTCATTCGTTTTCTAGTGTGTGCTGCTGTAACCTCTCAGTGCCATAATTATCTCAGCAGACCTTTCAGTCACTAAGAGTATTTTCAAGGTAGAGAAAGAAAAAAAAACACAAACACACACACACACACACACACACACACACACACACACACACACACACACACACACAAACAAATGTATGTTAATATCGGTTTATTATATTTAATGTTTTTCATTTCTCATTTCTATAAATAAATAAAGTTTAAAGTTTCTGATTTATAATGTTCTTTCATAGCTAATGTTGTTAACACACAACGTCATTACTCACATGTCATTCCACTTCTTTGTCATTCAAACAAATAACTGCCACTATTGTTACCTACTCCACAATATTGGAGCCCATTGGCTACTGTCTGACAACGAATTAGCCTCTGGGGGCAACAACCAATATTTTGGGACTTCATTTCCGTTTCCCGTACACTGTTTGCAGTCGGACTAGTTTCTTTTATCACACGAGTCGAACGTTTCTACACACAAAACACAAACAGTGATACTTTTGGTACATGTTCAGGTCCAGACGACATCTTGTCTAATCTTTATTAACAGCTGTCTGCATATGAATAGATAAATTAAACAAACTATAGCGGATGCATTTTGGTCAATTTGAATTCCACCTCCTTTGCTCTTCACTGTTTACCTGCAGACAACCAAAGCCTGCTCAAATGTGATCGGTGGAAATAGAAACCAGAAGGCCCCAAAATCTTGTCCCTCACCTACAGATTCTACATATTCACATGATGCATCTGTTATAAGATTACCCACAGTACAGCACTAATGATAAATCCTGTTACAGAATGAAAATAATTTAGGTCAAATTGACCAGAGGCTGTGTGCAGCTCCCTATCATCACGGCAGTTCTAATAGTGATAATGTTTATATTTTATTAAGTCAGAAGCAGTTACAGTGATTGATCACTGAAAACTTTACAACATATTATCATAGAGTATAAAAAAAAAAAAACAGCTCCAGGTGGAGCTTCAAGCATCAAAACTGTTTTCTTTCCGTGATCGTAGCAAAATTTCAACCGAATAACTGATTAGATCTTTCAGATGTCTGTATGTGTGAGATAAAATTTCCCTCCACCTTTGCAGGTCAGAGTGTTTTGCTCTACTCAACACTGTGACCATAATAAGTGTTGGTATGCTACATCAACCACAGACTCGGCAACAGTTTCATGTGGAAAGGATTTATCAGTTATGACTCTCAACTCCTTAACCTTTACGTGGACGGAGATAAGGCCGGCGTAAACACCTTTATCAGCTGATAAGAGGCTGTTTGCCGGACGGATCAGCGGTCCAGACAGACGATGAAATGACAGAATGTCTGACTACGCACTGAGGTTTTCACAAGTTTAACTCACAAGTTGGTTAAATATCAAAGAAAATGCGGCTCTCTGTAAATATTAAGCAAATGCAGATGTAGGTCATGAAATATAAAAATACTGACAGCAAGTATTTGGATCATTACAAAATAATTGTGAGGAACTTTATACAGCTCTACCACAAACATTGGAATCCAGCCACTGGGATCAGCTAAACCCTGATTTTAAAACACTCCACACATCATGTTGTATAAACAACAGGAATGTCTTTCTTTCATATAACTTTGCTTTTTTATTTTTTATTTTTTTACACACTTTTCACCACCAATGAATTATTTTCATTGACCACCGAATGCAGTCATGTATAAATGCTATAACACCGTTAATTATTTTTAACACTTGAAAATGATGTTATTAGCAGTCGAAAAAATTCCATTTTGGGAAGTGCAACATTCACACTCTCTCCTGCGACTACACTTGATAACTTGTCACCCTCACACGTACTTTAAGAAATGTTTAATTTCCTCTAATGTAATCTGAAATAATTATCAACTGGAGCAGACGGATCTGCCCCTTTAACAAGTCCACCAATACGCACACACACACACACCTTAAAACTAGCTATCATTCACTACGACATAATTAAAACACTGAAGATGAGATTGTTGGGTAAAGGAAATGAGCAAGTGATACAAAAAAACAGACGCAAGATGAAGAACAGTCTGAAACTTCCATCTGTCTTAACTTTAGCCTGTGTTCTTCAATCACGTACAGAAATGGCTCTTAATGGAAAGTCTGAGTAAAATCGTGACACATTTGTAAATCATGACACGTTTCTTATACTACTGCTTTTAGTGCGGAACCAACGTCCAACTGACCAGTGACCAACAGGAACATTAGAACGTAAAAGTCCTTTTCCACTGGTCCAATAACCCAACATCACGTACAGATCTGGCCTTTGTCTGCAATAGGAATGGATACAATTTGTGTTCAATCCAGCACAAATGACTGCAGTAGACACAGGGTTTTTTTTCCGGCAGTGATAGAAACATGACACCCAGGTGAACGTGCTAATTTGATAGACAGCGAGGTGAGCGAGCGCCTCACTCGTTCTCTACTGGCAATGGCAAAGGAGTCAATCCTCTATTAAGTGGGTTTATTCTCATTGAAAAACCAACGTATACCTGCTACAATTGGAGTAAAAGAGTAATAAGTACATTTATTTATGTAGATTCTTTTTTTTTTTTTGTAGATCAAACGGGACAAGAAGACCTTTCAATTTAATGCGATTTTCTTGATGAATCTCATTTGTTTGAATGACAGTGTCAGTCAGTGATGATCAAGACAGTCTCAGAAACACCGGCTTCTTTGATGGCAACAGAAGGATCTGAATCCACTTCAGGTTTCAGTTATTACAGAGGTGGTAACAGCTGGAAGAATCATTACAATACAGATCCAACTTACAGCCAGTTTCTTTTTAATTAATTTTGATTTCCAGTAGTTGTTATCTTGGCTACAGCTTCTCTACATCGTTGGATTTTAAACCACAAGATAAGGTCATAAAACAAATGTCAGAAATGTGCTGTTAGAGCCAGACACTGGAAACTGGACTGCTTTTAAGCAAATAATAAAATGAAAAACTCACAAAACCACTCATATAATCTACTGGATGTTATTTTTTTATAAGGATCCTTTTCATTTGGTTATTAAAGAATTATGACAGAGATACCGTACTGCACAGAAGATTTGTCGGTCGGGATAATAAACACGTCAGCGGATAAATGATGTAATGGCAACACAGTTTCTAAATAACATCATTATCTTTAGTGTAATGCCTTTTACGTAGCAGCTGATATACTGTATATGCCAGCAACAATATATCTGTGATATTAAAATTGGCCGATAACACTGGCCGCGCCAAAACATGCATTGCACTCTAATTAGCACGAGTCACATGGGACACATAACGTTCTGAGTTTACTCCGACATCATTATGAAACAAAAAAGGGAAAAATTAAATTTAAATATCTGAACGTTGTTTTTTTTATGCTGGTGACAATAGAATTCAAAGGAAGAACACGTGAATCCATGTGGATTTTCAAGACTATTCAGGCACGGTATGGCAAAATAAAACATATTCAGTACTGGTGGAACCATGCATATTTGGAAAAACTTTGATCCAAAACTATTTGTAAAGACACTCCTATATGTCAAACATAAAAATTGTAGCACTGTATGCTGGAGCTCATCAGTCGGACATAGTGGGGAGCTGAGGCATGTCGTCCGAGGAGAGGGAGAGCTTAGAGGAAAGAGACAGGGAGAGGAGGTTTTGAGAGAGAGATGAGGTCGAGGCGAGAAGTCAGGAGGTAGGTTGCAGTCAGTAGCGAGGAGCGAGGGCGAGAGGAGAGAGAGAGAGAGAGAGAGAGAGAGAGAGAGAGGAGAGAGAGAGAGAGAGAGCGGGCAGAGACAGAAGTGCTCTGGGCTTTTTAATAGGAGGCAGATGCAACACATGTAATGAATCAGCTTCGGCTCAACGCGGCTTTCCCTCTGATGTCTGAGCACTCGTCCTGCCCTTGGGAAAACTTCTGGGACGTTATCTCATGCCTGCACAGCACCACAGTGCAGTGAATTTTGGAGGAAGTGTAGATGTGGGGGGGGGGGAGGGGGGGGGGGGGGAGAGGGGGGGATGGAGGGGGATAGGAGGGGGAAAAGGTAGGGGAGTTGAACTGTATGTTACTAGCAAACTTAAGGCAGGAAGATCATATTCATGATTGTTTTGTGCTAAAACACTGAACGCATACTGGATCTGCATCTGCATTTGTATGTGGTCTATATGCTCATATACAAGGATCTGCAAATGTACTATTGTACATGTATCTGTATGTAAATAAACATTTTGTATAAACCATTATAGTGACCCAAAATGATCACAGTTATAAGTATAATAACGATATATTATATCGCGGTATTGTTAAAATGTGCTGTAAATGTAAAAAAATGATGATACACAAACTATAGTAAATTCGCCTACGTTTTATATTGACATAATATATACAACAATAAAAATGACAGATAAGTGGAGGTTTACCTCAAACACAAAGGTATCTGGATTACCAAACACCAAAATGCAGCTTTAG
Source organism: Hippoglossus hippoglossus (assembly GCF_009819705.1). Taxonomy (NCBI): domain Eukaryota; kingdom Metazoa; phylum Chordata; class Actinopteri; order Pleuronectiformes; family Pleuronectidae; genus Hippoglossus; species Hippoglossus hippoglossus. Next base: position 22,136,157 of record NC_047159.1, on the reverse strand, counting down.
TGTATGAAAGATGTATTTAAAGTTATATTGAACTATTTTGGTTTGGTTTTAGTTTTACTCTGAAGACACCATGACACTGTGTAATGATCTTTCCTTTCATCCACCCTCTCTGCACAGTGCTTTCATTATACTAATTATTATTTCATTTTCTGATAGAGGGTAAAAGACAGGTACAAGTAAGGGGAAGTTTTCCAATAAGGTCTAGTCCTCAACTAAAACCGCTCTTTCAAGTTTTTGGGACATTGTTTGAGGTTTGGAAGCAACTGGTATAAGTGCGTCAACCTGCACTTATGCTAGCACATAACCTGCTGGTAAACAACTGCTGGATGTTGACATATTGGTATTAGCATGTTAACTAGCACATGTTAACATGCTAACACCCTTTCTGATTGCCTTTGGATCACTGTTCATGCGGAGATGAAATCTGACCTTGAAAGACGTGGTGGTGAGGTGGAAAATCTAAAAGTGCCAAAGTCTGGTTCACATCATGGCCTTGAGTATTGAACATGCTGGATTACTAGAATGACTTACTGGGACACTTAATAGAGTAATATTAGTTCCACGTGTGCTTTCCCTGCAATAAAAGGTTAAAATATCTGCTGTGAAAAACATCTAGAGACATTGGGGTTGTTAAAACTTTCTGTAAGCAACACAATTCAGCAGAATAGTTTGTGGGAACAGAGATTCCACCTGTTTGCTGTGTATCCTCGCTACAAACCAACTAACGCTTGCGACAACCAGGCTTTCTATTTTCCTCTTTTTTGATTTGCACAATTTTGGTGCACTTGTGATTTATGTCATTTCTAATTTATTTTCCTTATATCTACAAAATGGAAAAAAAGGTAGAAAATAATCATATGGAAATATTTAAAACATCCATCTGTCAAATTCCTCTCTTTTCGCAAGCAAAGAATCATTGCTCTTTTGACTTGCAGCAAATTGGTAGATTGGTAGTGTATCACAGTGCCGTCACACTCCCTTTTATCTTCCTCCATATGTGGGTCTGCATAAGGAATGTTTTAAATCCCTATAACCCCTGATGCAGAGAGCGTGCAGCTTGAGCACCTGACATGCAAAAATATGAAGGCCGGGGAGAATTATGGGAGGTCAGGAGAGACAGTGAGGAGACGCAGAGGGTAAATGGAGGAGAAGTGAAGGAGAGAACAGTTGAGGACAGAGAAGATAGAGGGAGGAGAGAGGGAAGAGATGATCCATTCTTCCAGTGGTGGCGTCTAGATGATACTTAGGTATACACACAGGTACACAGTATGTAACATATCCCTTCAATTATTTAACCACAGGTTCAATACAACATTAATACAGTAAGTTTTGCATGGGAAGGAATCCCCTCCATTCACTTCCATTAATAAACCTGTGCGCTCTTTGACTGTGAGGTGGAACATGATAGCTTCCCATGCATGTGTTGATTAATTTGTGGATACATGTTGGCTAATTTATGTGTTAGTGAGTGTAGGCTATCTAACGGGGTGTGTATGAGGCCGGGAGGGAAGCATCCCATGAGGGTTTTACTGGCCAATGGGAAGACTGACAAATTCGATTGGGTTGATACTTTACTGGCCCTTTAAAATGAATTTGACTAAACTACTGTATTCTTCCTCACAAAATGAAACTGACACTTAAAGGTTCATTGTGTAGAATTTAATGAAATCTAGTGGTGAAGTTGCATGTTGCAGCTGAACACCCCTCACCTCCCAAACATGAAAGAGAACCTGTGGTAGCCTTCAGTTGTCATAAAAACTCAAAAGGTGTTTAGTTTGTACAGTCTGGGCTACTATAAAAAACATGGCGGCCTCCGTAAAGAGGACATTACTAAGGTTATTTTATATTCATTTCTGCCAATAGATCCCTTTCACTTAAATCTTACACACTGAACCTTTAAAGGAGTTTGTGCCAGATTTGGAATGAGGTAAGCAAGGATAGATAAATAGGGTAGAACTACACTGGAGGCCTCCTCCCTGTCATTTGGTTGTTTGGCTGTGACATCTGCCTCTTTGTTGCCAGTTCCATCACTCCTGCCTGAACCAGAGGAAAGGCTGGTGGAGGAGATCGAGCAGGAGGAGGAAGAGGAGGAGGAGGAGGAGGAGGAGGAGGAAGGAGCAGAGCAGATAAAATTAGAGGATTGCAAAAGCTTTGGGTTGGTATGGAAATTAGGTCTTAGAAAGAAAAAAAAAAAAGAAACGATGAAAAGCAGATGGAATCAGCCGTTGACATGACAGCATCCAGCCTAGAGAGCGCAGATCTGCTGCTTGTGCAATTACATGGCTGCATTTGCATCTATATGATCCCTCAAAACGCTGACATGCACTGGGATTTTCTGCCTCGCTATCTGCGAGCGGCTGTGCACAATTGTGTCTGTGTGTGTGCGCCTTGTGTGTGTGTGTGTGTGTACGTGAGCATATTCACAACATTAGTTGATCTGACAGGCCCTGCTTGTCACAATGTACACTACATAAAAAGAGGATGCAGTCGGTAGAAGAGGATCATGTCCATTGTGTTAATAGGGATAATAGAGATTTAATAAGCTTACAGGGGGATTCAGTGTGCATTCTAATTGGCAAGGCCCCTCGGATGAAGCGGTCCCCTGGACCGTTCCATGTGTTCCCACTCATGGGAATGGGATAAACAAATTCTAAGTGTAAATCTGTGAAATTTAAAGGTGTAGCGTAATCTACACATTCTTGATCTGGGATTGTGTGATTGTGCCACTGGCTGTTAAATAGAAAAATAAACTACAACGTGCTCTTATACCTGTATGATGTTGTGCTATAAAAAAAACAACTATTGCTATTACTTCATAGGTTCTGTAAAATGAAATTATTACCTCCACTAAGACAGTTGTGTTTTCTTCTGTGTTTGTTTGTTTAGTGGGATTACGCAAAAACTACTGGACGAATTACCATGAAACTTGATGGAACGATGCTGTATGAGTCAGAAACCCTTTTTGGTGCGGATCCAGATCAGGGGGCGGATCAAGGAATTTTCTTTCTCTTGCTTTAACATTGCTAGAGCATTTTACATTTTCATTAAAATATGTCAAAGAAGTATTCATGGATCTTGATTAAAAGAATCAGGATATGGGTGCAGATCCAAAATAAAATCTCAATCTTGTTAATTTAAATGTGGTTTTATAATGGGGCCGGTTGGGCCTTGGTGGAGGTATGCACTCTACTGATTCCCCTTCAAGTCTGGGTTTAGTTTTTTCCCCTGTATGGATCAAGAGAATGTTTGGCGACAAGTAAAATGGAAAAATCTAAAGTATTTGGTGTGTCATCATATAATACAGTACATCTGTCTTGTGCCTGACAGTTTGATTTGAATGGCCTTGGATGATTTATTTTTAAGGTTTCCGTTGTCTTGCAGCTTTTGTGTTTGACAACTACCTTAACTTTGAAAAGTATTTTAAAATAGACATTTTAGATGCCAAAATCCAAATCAACAATTGAACCTAACTGCCCTCTACATCACAACAGTCTACCTTAAAAATCTTGCAGTGAACATCACTTCCTACATTATGCGGAAAACCAAAGATGGCCCACATTCTCAACTGGCTAGTTGTGATTTTCCGTTTGTGCTTGCCATGAACCCTCCTCCACCTTCCAGCAGCAAACACTCATTCTTTACAGTATCCAGACTGACACTGCCATTTCCAGCACCCAGCAAAACTCAAATGTGTCACCTTCATGTACATGGGCTTTTAAGTTTATGTGTGTGTGTGTGTGTGTTGGTGAGAGTACGTACATGCACATGAGTCACTTTCCCAGAACCGCTTGATGGCAGTAACACATTGCAACTTTTACGTACACAAACACACACGTGTAAAGTTGTACAAAATACAGCATGTAAACCACTGCCACGGGCTCACAGCATATGAAGTAGCTGGCAGTGCAGGAGGAGCAGGGGAAGGAAGAGGGAGGTGAGCGCTGAATGTGGAAATGACAGGAGGATATCAGGAGGCTAATTGTCTTGAGGAGCGGCCCGGGCAACCTTGGCAGGGTGAGAAGTCAGGGGCTTTGGCCTCCCAGGGCACAATGCTGCCAGGGTAATTGTGCCACGATCTTGACCTTGCATTGCTTAAACCTTACCCTCCCCTCTTCCTCCCTCTATCCTTCTCTCTTTCTTCATCTCTGTCTTTCCCTCGCTGAACCTAGAGAGGAGCAGGGAACTGCTCTCCACTCTAATGATGTCAGCTCCCCAGAGGAGGCATCTGTCTGCTGAATCTCAACAGCTAGCCTTCAAAGTCTCGGCCTGACCCAGAAGCTGGAGGGAGGGGTGTAAGATGGTGGATAGAGCGCGATCTGCCCTGTGCAGCCACAACCTAAACAACCAGCATGACCAGCACTCCTGGAGGGGTCACAGAGGTCCAGACCTGCTCACACTGCTCCTGTTAATCAAGCTCTCAAACAGTCAAAACACAAACATAGGGAAGTAGCAGGAAGCAGATTCAACATGCAAATAAAAGAAGGGAGTGTAAAGTTAATATGTACTATGTACATATTAATGGTTGTGGTATAATAATGAGTCCCACTGTCTGGTTTGACTTACACAAGACAAGACTAAGACTAGAACCAGAGGTAGAACAAAGGGGATCCTGGGAATGTTTTCAGACCAAAACAAGCGCCTCTGGAAATAAAGTCTATTATGAAGGAATTATAATAAATCAGCAGGCACGTATATTTGGCTACTGCAATTTGTTTGAACATTTGTGTCTCAGACGCCAGAGTGTGATTGGTCCGCCCCAGGGTTTTTCTGTCGCTGTTTGATCTGGGATTGTCTTTTATTCAAATCACAGCTAACCCCACCTGCAAGCCAGGCCCGCCTCTATCTACAGAGACCACATCTGTCCTTAAGTCAATAGCAGAGCAGCGATGTGAGGAAGGGAAGGGGTGAAGGAGGAAGCAACAGACGAGGAAATCTGATTCTGCTTAACATTTACCTGGGCTGTGCTCTGTCAATAATCAAAGAAATAAATAAAAACCTCGGTCAAATACCCTCAACCCTGGATTTTATACCTTAACACTCTGCTGCAACACGACCAAATCACAGACACAACACTGGTTCTAGTCATGCTTTTTTATGTCCAGTACAAATGATTTATTTAAGAAAGATGAATCAATCTCAGTTCATTTTCACGATGCAGATACTTTTCAAAACCACCACAGTGGTACTGACAATTCACGCCAAACATGACAAATGCGCTCTCTGACCACGTAGCTGTTTCAAGATACTCATCCACTTTTGGAGACACCCAGCAATCATCTTAAAGCTCAGGAGCACTTCACCATACGTCGCATATCAAATTTCATCAAAGGGGCCAAATCACATAAATCTATAGGCCAGCCGTAGTGTGAGGAAAACGACTCCCACAAGACCCCACTCCTCCTCTAACTCCACCATTACCTCTGTGATTTCTTTCACGTTGCTGCTCACTGAATTTCTGCCAGAACCATTGTCACAGAGATAGGAGATATAGTAAAATTGCCTCTCTCCTTGACCTTCCAGGGATGGAAGAAGCTTTTTATCCTCCACTTTTCTTTTATTCTCTCTCCATTCTTTTATATGGCAGCAGCTGCAAGGCCACAGGCCATCTGTGCATTGCATTTCACTCAGCAAAGTTACTTTGATTGCGAATCTCCTTTCAATGAAAATGCAACAAGAGTGATTTCCAGGTCACATAAACGTACACATTTGTGTTCTGTTTAGCAATCACACTACCAGAGTTTCACTGTAGATATATGATCACTGTAAATGTAGGTTTTCCTGTTGAGATTGAAGCAGTGCAACAGCGACAAGCAACAATGTGTTGCAGCCTTTCAACAGCACATGCATTCACTAAACTCTATAGTATAGAATCCATTTATTCACATTTTTCATGTACTGGATGTTAAAAGCAGAGATTCAAAATGAGGCCATTGAACATGGGCTGGTAATACATGTGCGTACTGATGCTGTGCGAACATGTAAAACTGACACCATGCACGGATCTAACTTCAGTCCTCACCTCAGCTTTATGCTTAACAGCAGTGATGCGAGAGGTGGGAAGGGTGTCGAAACCTTTCAGACTTTTGGGAACTTGAGCACTACCTGTTCGAAACCTTCCTGTTTGAAATGGACTGTTTGCTTGGCCTGTGGTTATGCTGGATGCAGCTTTTTCTCTGAAACTGTAAAAGTGACTGCAGTAATTCAGCTGCAGTGAGTAATGACCAACTGCCGGACTCACCATCACCGCTGCTGTTCTCTCTAAAAGGACAAATGTCTGGGTTCGCTCTGACCATCGGACCAGGTCCCACAGAGTAAAGTGCTAAATGGAAAAGCAAGGATAGTCTTTTTCAGGTCCATTCACTATTAAACGACATCTCTAACTGGAAGAGCCGAGAGACGTATATAGAGAGCTCAACTTTCCAATTGTCTGCAATGTTTCTTCGTATCAAACGACAGACAGACCATTGGTACTATGACAAAGTTATGTGACATGGATGTGCTGTAGTTGACAGTATGAAAGAAGTAGAAACTAGTGAAATATGATAGAGTTGCTCTGGACATTTTGACATGTCTGTTGTGTTGTGTCTGTTGACTATGCAGAAACAATGTAAAGTTACAATATGTATGCATCTGTGTCCAGTGAAGAAGCCATATGTGAGTCCATGTGACTTTCATTTACTTACTTGTGACTGGACAGGGTGACCCCTAAATAAACCAAATGGAATAATGCTGCGAAATAAAACTTCCACTACAGTTTGGACCAAAGAAAACAACCTGCTGATCTCCCTCCTACCCTTTGTCACTGCTCTATCTCTAAAGCCCTGAGTGAATATTACAAATTACCCGCTTGTGCAAACACTCCTGATAAATGGAGCCGGGAGGCCAGGCCTTAGGGAGCTAACAAAGCAAACACGACATGGTGCATTGCTCTACCTCTCTATCCCCGGAGTGTTTTTACAGGGATGTGAACGCCTGGTCGTGTGGGTCAGATCGATGGCACATCGAGGCCCGGCTTAGCTGCATTAACACTGCAGTGAGAGGGAAAATGTCGGGATACCTCCCTCTCTAGCTTTTGACATGTAACTTCAGGAAGACACCCAGAGTTGCTGTCCAGTATATGTCATCATCAAAATCAAATACTTTTTTCAATGAAAAAAAGTTTTATCTTTAAAAATATATTTAAGAAGTCTTTCATCCCAAGAACCATCAAAATGTAGCACAGTGACTGACTAAGTCACAGACCTTGACATAAAAAAAATTGAAAATTTCAACCTGGTGGACAATAAAGATGTATTTTCATATTATATTAATGTATCCTTATTCAGCTTTAAGCACCTTAAAAAAAAATATATATATATATATATATATATATTATATTTCATGTTAGTATTAGTAAAGGTTAATTCCATTTGATTCCATTTAATTTTGGAACTAGAAGCCAGTCTTGCAAAAATATACCCGACAAAAGAGGACAGAGGAGCCACTCAGTTCACACTTCTAAGGCCACCTGAGGAGAGAAGCTGCAATAGGTGCCTGCAGCTGTGGTGCAATAGAAATCCAAAAGACTGACAAAGGCAATGTGTAAACCACTGCATTCAAAAGCTCAGCCCAGTGGAAAAACACCACCTAGTGTAAGACATGTTGTCTACTGTTTGAATGATAGTTATAAAATATGCAAGAGTGAACAAGAGGTAAACACGAGTCTGAATCTGCAAAGCCAAGTGTGCAGCTGCATCAGAGGGGGGCAGATCATTTTAAAGCAATTTTAGGCAGTGATTTAAAAAAGAAAAGGAAAAAAAAGGCAGATTCAAAAAAGGGCTACACTCCAACACATCAATAGGTAACGAAAGTGTTTGCTTCTGTTTTGTGTCTGTTTCTGTAAAAAATAACAACCATATGCAGCATGTTGGCTCATGATATTCTCCAACATGTTGGCTCAATTCAACTCAGTGCTTGAGTAAAAGGCGGAGTTTGTCATATGAACTATTGGTATGTCCCTTAATCAGTGGCATCAGGTTGGATGAGTTTATGGTGTGGCAACGTCATCTGAAAACACAAGTATGTGCAGTACGTGCTGAAAATTCAAGCTGCGACTCAGTCAGTTACGCAGTTCTCACAGGAAATTGTACCCACTTACCAAAGTTACAGAAAGCAAGAACAGATGATCAGGGTGAGACTCTCCCTATTCTAAGTCAGTGTACCATCAAACCCTTTTTGAAGCTATTTTAAGGTAAAACCGTTGCATAGTGTTGCTTTAAAGCCATCGAGGAGCAGCGGTGGCAGCGGTGAACTACAAGTTAAATCAACTATGGAAAACATGATATCAGTATGTTCAGAGCTTAAGTCAACTAACCTGTGCAGGGTTTGTTTTATTTGTTGAACCTACCAAACAGGCTAGAAACCAGATGGAGTGATAGTGCTCACTTTCCCATGGCCCTGTGTAAGATTACAGTCTGGCGTAGGAATGACTTCCTCTGTCCTGATCTGAACTGGCATCTACTGGTCAAACCATCGTGACCAACTGACGCCATTAAAACAATAGGTTCTATAAATAAAGTCTGGTATGACCCTGCATTGCTTGATCTGATGGACATTGACTTATCTGATCCAGTCCATACTGGTTTTCGCAGATGATGTCATGTAGGAGGTGTCCACGTTCAGTGCCAACCCAAACAAACACCAAAATAAATATTGAACCGCATCAAGTTGACAAAAGTAATGACACATAAGTATCGTGGTGGAGTTCTAAATTTAACAATCCATTCATGGCTGTGGCCAGTTTTCAACTCCTCCTTGTAAATACACACCTCCAGTAGTTTGCTTCCCCCTCATGTGGCCTGGGTTGATTTTCTGGTGTGGCATGTGATGAGTGACAGTGTGAGGCCAGCCTACGTCAACGCAATGACACAACACCAACAGCAGTATAACAGTGGTTCAGAGTGCGAGGAAAGATACATCATATCTGTAAGCTGAGGAGAAAGAAGCTTTCCCAAGCTTACAGAGGCTTCTGTGGGCTTACAGCTGCCAGCAGGGGGCTTTCTTTTATATTACTACCACTAGTAAGTTAACAGACAACAATGCAAACATAAACATAAACTAGTCTTCAGAGACAATATAAATATATCAACTTACAAAACTGGTTATGGTTTTATAAGTAGTAGATGTAGTGGATGTGCTAAAGTAGTAGCCTTTAGCACATCCTGTCAGATACGGCAGCAGCCACTCAAGCTATTTCTGGTATGTGGTATGCTTTGTAAACTCATGACATGCTTACTTTGTCTCAACCAAAAGAAAACGTGGCTGGGTATTTGTTCTACCATACGTTATCTCTTCATCAGCTGCTATGCTTTTTGATGGTGGAGAGGCTTTGTGTTATCTTGACTGCTGTTCCATTTGCATTATGACCATAATTATCTGCATGTATCTGATAAGCGCTGTAATCAGCTTTATCTGTCAGGCATTTTGTCCTCTCTCTTGTGATTTAACAAGTTATACAAGAAAAACGACTCCTACCCGGAACATACGCTTGGACTGTCAGTTACTGAGAACAAGGAAGGCTACACATAAGCACTAAAAAGTAACAACAATTTAACTTGTCAAAGTAGTATATGTGAGATAATGTGAGTTTATATAAGGAGCCAGCACAGGACTCAGTCATTATTGTATGGACAAAAGCTGACATGTAAGCACAGTTTGAAACATTGTGCTTTTCAAAAACACCTGCCGCTGTGGTTCTGGTGGTAATCCAATAGCAGATGTAAGGCATAGGGTCTTTGCATCAGAAGGAAAAAATCCAATAGCAGATGTAAGGCATAGGGTCTTTGCATCAGAAGGAAAGGCAAGCTCCCCAGAGCTTCCAGGCCCCTAAATAACGTTACACACGTTTGCTTTAGTTGAAACAGCAGACAAGGGCACACATAAATCCTAAGACCACAGCTCCATCAGCAGTTAGGTTATTCGGATGATCCCTTTCATCCTGCCATGTGCCACCATGGCTAATAAAATGAGAAATGACTGCAGACCCGGGGCACACTCACTTGCATTTTTCAACAAAAGTATCCTCGCACAAATGCATGTACTGTATATTAATTTGCATATATATTTGCATTTGCAAATGTGCACATTATTCTCATCTGCACATGCATATACACTTCTTGCAAATCGCATCATCAAAAGCACACATGTAGCCAATATCCCAAGTCAGACATCTGGAAAATATCTACGCCAGTGAAATGCCTGTATAAGGGCAGCTACAGTCCAACTGTGTAGGCATGTCAGGGAGACTGGAGAACAGCAGGGAACCAGAAGGATGAGGTGAGAGGTGTAGCGAGCATAGTGCCATGTTGAAAGAAATCAGCACAACCTGGGGAGAGAAAGCTGGTACATTATGTCCTACCACTTAGCTTTCATGCTGTTATTTTTGTAGTATTTATTGCCTCTGGCACTGAGTTCCGCAGCATGCTGTGTTAACTGAGCTGCAAGATACTAAACATTAATGTTAACTTATAGTTGATGCTAAATCTTCCTCTTTATTTTTCACAAATGAGCAAATAAACAGAAAATTAATGTACCTGCTATAATAAAAGTTTGAACACATTTTTTTTTAAGATATTGCACTGAGCTGCAAACATATTCCACGTTTATGAAGCATCATTGTCTCAGCTGTTAAATGCATTAGGCAGCTACAGGCCTGCAAAATATATTAGGGAGACTATACAACCTCCACACATAGTAGATCATTTAAGAGAATCAAAACAAGACCACAGGACAAGGCACTGTGCATCATAATTTACACCCTTCAGACAGCAGAGATGGCTGGTTTGAAAGTGGTGTTATGGAGGTCACGCACATCTAGCCTTACTGAAAAGTGGTTCAGGATAGCATTGTCACTTTTAAGATGCTCCCAGTGCTATCGCTATATCATAGCAGTTTCAGCTGGCACCTGAAGGGATGATGGTGGTGAGCAGATGTCAAGTCCTCGCTCAGCACAGAGAAGTTTTGGTTTCGCAGTAGAGCTTGGAGAATTGAGGATGTTACAAATAATGAAATGTAACATAACAGGCCAATCTTACTTCTTGTTCGAACGTGTACAACAATACATGGATGACTGAGATGAATATACACAGACTTTTCAGATTTTCACCTCGAACACTGAAGGGATTGAAGGTTAACGTTTTACTAGACCGTCCAATCAAAATGGACTTGCAGCATAGATAAAAAAACTGTTTATATTCTCATTATTTCCACTGCGACCAGAAGCTTTCTTCTGCTTCTGAACCAATCTCAACAATGACACTTTTCCTTACATACTGTGTTAGATTCAACATACTCCTGAATCAAGATAGTAAAGACATTGAAGGTACAGAAGGGTCTGCTGTAGCTTGGATTTCAGACCTTCTACTGTATCAAATGATTGTCCCAGAGGGGGCGTGGGGTGTAGGTGGGGTCTATACTCTGAAATGACTGATGTCTGGGGGACGCAAGGTGTCAAGGGGGACTTTGGTAAATGGCAGCATGTGGCAAGGTCGCCTCTCGATTTGTCTGCCAGTGGGATGGCAAAGGGCCACTGCATAGCGGAGGCTATAGCTTTGTGACTGGCTGACAACCCCCTGCGGCCCCACAAGCAATGGGGGCCCTCCATCTTGTGTCACTGTGGGGATGTCTAGGACTGGCGTGGTGCAGAGTAAAGTGCCCTCCCCTCCTTTTCAGTGCCTCTCTCCACCTCCCGGAAGCATCCATCACAGCATTCCCCAGTGGGGCGTGGGTAACGGATCGACTTTCCGCCGGAGCGCTAATCAATCCGACTCTCGCTGCCTCTCCCTGGGAACATTTATGGCCTGCCATAAAGCAGGCCTTTGGGGCATTACGGCACCCAGTAATCTTGCTAAGTGAGCAATATTTCCCATCTCTGGGGCTGCAGTTAGATGGGCTTGGGCCATAAATAGCAGAGTTAATCTGTGGCCATGACTTCTCGGCCAACCCTCAGCAGTCACAAACCCACTGGGGCCAGGTGGGAGCCACCCGGCGGCCAAGGTAAAACAACTTGTGAGACAAAACGATGAGATGGCCTTCTCTTGTGAAGGCATTGGATTGACTCGTCTCAATGTTTTTCCTCTCCCTAGTCTGTGTGGTGGAAAGAGTCACTCAGGGAGTAAGCATCTATCATGAAAGATACAGGGCCCAGTTGGAACTGATGCACCACTGTAGTTCCCTCCATTAGCCAGCTAGTTCATAAAGTACATATGAAGAAAAGAGTTTGTCACTGTGCATCCAAAACCCCATTCATTACCTTGGCTGGGTTTTAGAAGCAGCTACCAACAGTAGTTGGATGAAATAAAGTAGGGGAGCATCCAACAAAGATTTTTTTTTGTTTGGGTCGGACACGGCTGTTCAAAGAATATATAAACAGATGAATTTCTTTTTCATAGCAATGCTTTATCGACCTGCCAGATTTTTAAGGGGGGTTCAGTGGGACGGTCAGGGTGGAAGCAGGGTTCACCCAGAGCTTATGCATGCTAACTATGCTGATGCGTGTAAACTACACTAACAACGTTTTAAGTTAACATGAGCTGAAAATGTGCCACTTCTGGAGGCAGGGGAGAACATTTTTATGGAGCCTGACCAGGAAGCCGCGTTACTCAGACTCAACCTTGGTCCATAGTGGCTGCCAGTATCCATTGTAGACATCTTCACCAATGTCTACAACTTGACGTAATGCAATAATTTTACCCCTGAGAGCAATATGAAAGAGAGGAGTGCTCACTGAACGGCTACCTCTGAGGACCAAAACAAATGACGAAAACCACACCAAAAAATGTATGTTCAATTGAAAAATCTGAGGGGTCTTTGATCACTGTTTCAAATCATCTACTTTCAGGGGAGAGTTAATGAGCATACTGTTTAAATATACAGTTCATATACACCATTTTATTAGATGTAAAGTTAAAAGTCAATGACAAAAAGGCAATGTGTGTTTAAAATAAGGCATAAAAAGGAAAACACTAAAGCCAAGAATCTGGTTGTATTCTTTCAGCCTTCCTGCCAAGGTCAGTGAGTTCTCCTCAAAGGGGAGCCACTTCCCCATTTTATGCCCAGCTGAGTTAAAACGGATATGTCGATGTGCTAGTATTTCTTCAAAACATCTTAAAACAGGCCCTTTTCTCTCAGGGCACCAGTGGGAGTTCTGTATAGTAAAACACAGACGATAGAAGGTAAAGCTAGCCTGAGGTTGAGTGTTGCCAGAGGGCTACAGCAACCACCTCCCCTTCACCAATAACTGCTGCTGCTTGGGTTGATCCCATTTCATTTTATTTTATTCCACCCATCATGCATCAAAACGTCTCCCTGAGGTACCTCGGCTTTGAGGAGAGGCCTCTGTCTCTTTTTTTCCGCTGGAAGGCCAAGTCTCTCCATCACACCACGGGTGCAGGAGTCAAGGTCCTCAACCCTCAGCCCTCAGCAGCCCAGCTCTGCTCAGCCAACCCCCCAGGCTGCCTGCTTGTCAGTCAGGGAGGCTTGCTGACTTTTTTAGTCTGTGGTTCAGGTCAGAAACCCGACATTGCTTTCCCATTCAGAGCTAAGCAGAAACATGACAGGTGTCCATGGAAACAACATTTGTGCAGATGTTTCCAGTTCTTTGAAGAATTCAGAGGATGTTTTTAACAAGTAAGGTCAGTTTTCACTGTACTGCTGCACCTCTCGGGCGGAAAAGGGCAGATGGAATCATGATTTAATCAAACAGAGGGCACATGATTGATATTGAGACGACAATATTTTAATATAAAGAAAATATTTGACACTGAGCTCCAGCAGTGCTTTGATGCATTAACCACAAAAGAGAGATGGATTAAGCAATGTGAATAAGTGAATGTTAAACCAGACAGATGTTTATGCAGAAAAAGCAAGAATTAAATATGTAATATGCATGTAATTCAATACATTATCCACCACAGTCGCTGAAATCAATACATGTAAAATACAAAGTCAAAGAACCTGGGGCAACTTCACCCTTTTAAAAAACATGATATGGAAATCATGACCCCTCACATTATTTTTGACCTGGCTTTGTACTCTACATACTGTACTTCACTTCAAACAGTAAACATACGATTTGAATACTGGCCAATTAATCAAACTTAAAGAATAATTTTAGGATTTCGCTTTCCGACCATCTTTCATCACCTGTTTTTGTCTTCCAGGAAATTCAGCTCCTTCCTTGTCAAACTGTGATCCCGCAGAGAGCGAGGCACAGACTCTGAAAGCCTCTGACGTGTTCTTTGATTCCTCCATTTGCTCGATCTTCATCTTATCTTCTCGTTGTCGTATTTATAGTAGCAGCTAGCATGTAGCTGTTTGTGGTTAACCTCCGCTGATGAATCTTGTCAAGCGTATTGTTCTTCTCTCCCCGCCCTCCTCTTTGAAACAGTCTACAGAGGCCTCTTCTCGTTTTCAGACCTGGGCACCATCCAAGAGGTCTCTCTCTTAGAGAGCCATGCAGCCCAGCTCAAGCTCAGTGAGTTTCTGGGGTGGTGACGGGGGCTCTGATTGATCCTGGAGTCCCACAAGTCACTGCTGTTGTTGCTGCCGAATGTTCTGGCCAAGCCTGAGTAATGCTCTGGGGCTCCCAAATCATTTCCACTTGTAGCAGGAATGAACCCCGGCTACAATTGGATTCATATGGTCTGGATGGCTGACAAGAATTCCTCTCATCTTCCACGTGTATGGTAGCTCCCCCATCAGGCAGAGGACTCTATTGCTCTTTGTATTTATGACCAATAAAAGCTCAATAACTGATGTAATGAAAGACATTGGATACAGGGGCTGCACTGTAGCTGGAACAGAAGATTGGACTGTTCCCCTGAAGAGATGTTATCATTGTATGGCTCAGTAACCATGAACCTGTGATCCACTCCTACCCTGTGAGCAGGGATTTCAACTCCCTGACAGCTAAAAGAGAAATAAGGAACATTAACTTTGTACATGGGACTACGCCACAGAGGGGGAATTGGAAAGGATGAGGAGAAAAAGGGATACTATTCTGAGCACTGACAACGCTGCTGCACTCATAAAACCTTTGCTTTATCTCTCCCAACAATCTGTCTAATTATGTTCATTGGAGGAGTCCAATTAATCCTCCATTGTCAGCCGGTGGCTAAGTGTTTCTCTACTCCTCACACTGCCACACGCAGACACTGTGGAATCTACAATTAACACTACCCAAATTTATTTAGCGCCACTTGCCTCAGCTTCTGACTCCCTCCAATTATGCCTAATCAATTCCACCAGGAAGCGGCGGGGGGGCGGAGCACTGGGGAGGTCACTGCCATTTGCTGCGACAAACCTCTCTGCGCCACCCAAAGGCCAGACATGTCAGCGGGGTTGTCATGTGGCAAGACGTGCAAGCGATCCTCACTGAATAGCTAACTAATATCCCAGCTGCCCCTGCCTGTGGTGCCTCGTCTGACTCCATTGTTGGCGTTAATTGAAAAACATGCGATACAGAGTAAAGGTGGCTGCACTTGGTTTTCAATGGTCTCTGGACGAACACGCCAGGACTCGGCCTGGCCTCGTACATACCCTCATCTAATGGCTGGTAATTAAATGCCAGCAGAAAAACTGAACCATGGAGAGTGAAACTGGTCACTAGTGTCAGACTGATAAAACTAATTGTATCTATTATATGAAAATAGCTGTTTTAAGTGGATAGTGGACACAAGTAAACAACAAATTAGACAACATACATTAAGGGTTTTTAATAAATCAATGGTATCAATGTTACTATGACAGATGTACTGATTTAATTTCTGCCTTAAATGAACACCAGGACCTTGTGCTTTTCTTTGTGATAGCATTAGGATGTTTAAACGTTTTATAGCTTTTGTATTTTCTATTTATTCTGTCTTTTTACATATTTAACATACTTTTATTTTATTCTTAAGCCTGTTCAGCACTTTAGTCAATAGTGTTTGTTTTAAACATGCCATAGACACAAACTTTGACTTGACTTTACAGTAAAACTAATTAATCATAATCTATATAATGAAAGCAACTGTTTATAGCCTCAAAATGGGACATTTGCTGTAGAGCTGTTGAATTAAACTGTATCTGACTGTGGAGATTTTTCTGTTGTTAAGCTCACATCCTGTAAGTCCTGTGTTGTATATACGTGACATGTGCTTCTGCATAGTTGCAGCATGTGGGTTAACATATACAGCAGCTGTATGCTCATCTGTATGCATACAGGCATGTGCACATGCACAGACATATTTCTGCAGAATGACAATGTATGAGGAATCTTGTAGCCACAAATGCTAATTTTAACACTGTGTGTGTGTATGCATATGTGCATGTGTGTGTGCGTGCGCGCGTGTGTGTGTGTGTGTGTGTGTGCAGGTATTCACTGCCCAAGGCTCACAGGCCGGTTAGCCTCTCTCAAGCTAACATTTTGTCTCAGTGCTGTCAAACCAAAGCCCCACAGTGGGCACAAACAGTGGGAAGCCAAGCCCACTGACTGGAATAACCACGTTACAAACCCGCCGTAAAACGCCACTAATATTTAATGCCTTGCTGTCAGGTCTGAAGGGCACAGGCACACGGGAAAACTGTGCAGCCAAGTGTGTATTCCTCTCCAAGGCTCACTGCATCTGACTGTGAGCGGAAGGGAAATCTGAACAAGAGTGTGTGTGTCTGTCTGTTTGTTTTTGTGTGGGCGTCGGCCTGACAAATAAAAAAACAACAATTGTGATCTGGCTGACACACAAACCTCACTACCTGAACTTTCTTTCTTTTTTTTCTTTAGCTCACCGCATTAATATTTTCACTGAGCCATGTCAGCTTCCGCAGCCACACTGCAATGCTTTCTCACCACAGAACAGCCGGTGGCAAGTCCCTCACTAATCCACGGGGTGTATCGGGTGATGGAGGCATCATCGCGCCTGATAACATCGCTATGTCTCTGGCAGGATCAGGCTGAAGAGGCACCTAGTGGGTGAGGTCAGGCTAATGGCAGCCGATATCAGATCATGGCCTGTCACTGTATAAACCCAGGGCTTGTGTAATCCTCTGGAAATAGACACATTTAGAGCCGAGGACGCTGGTGAAACTGTCAACATGCCAGCCATTGTGAACCTAATGAAAATCAATGTCAGAGGTGAGGCGCACCGTATGCATGCACTGTCTGTGTCTATGTGTGGTAGATTGATTCACTGTGTATGGCTGTACCTGTACTATGTGTATCTGTATTTGTGAATATATGTGGGTCTTTCAGTGTACTTCACACATATGTGGAATATGAATGTTGTGATATACTGGTATTGAAAATAACTGAGATATTTGAAAAAGGAAATATTCAAATCATGTTAATAATGCACATATGATAGTGGTGGAAATAAGTGATTGCCTCTTAAAGACTTCAATCTACATATTAAATTCAGTTTCATCTTTTAGAAACAATGAGCACAAAATTATAATTTAATAATACAATAGTATAGTCTATATATTATAGTAAAATTCATTCAGATTTACAGACATCGTGGTTAAGACTCTCCACCTTTATCGCAGTCGTGAAATTCTGATAGTCCTTGTGAAGTTCATTGCAGATTGTCGGCCAAGTCGGCAAATAAAAAAATCACATCTTTCAACAAGAGCTGCAGGGCTATGGGCATGCTTGTTTTCATTAGTTTGCTGCCTACAAATTGGAGGTGTCCCTGCAATGTACTGTTCGGGGAGGGTGGAGTAAAGAGAGTGAGCACGCCTATTCTGTGGAAGTAGTTGACGTTTGTGCTGCAAGTTATTGCACAAGCTGTTATTGTTAACGTGCTTTGTCAATCATTTACTTGGCAATATTAATCAAATCTATACACAATCGATCACAATACAATTATCATTATTTCTTAAAAACTGATATTGTGGCAGAATTACTGTAAATCATATGAATATTATTGATTATATGTGTCTATGAGAGCTGGGGGTGGGACGGCTGCCTCTAAAAATAGTATTCGCCTCTTGACCCGAGTGCCTGTCTGAGGTAATTCTCCAGTGTGGTGTATTACTTTCACGCCGACAACAGTTTAAGCACAGAGCCCCCTGCGCTGGCACAGTCCAAACACAGTACCTTGGGATGCCTTCCACTTATAACAAGCAGTGGGAGCACATTAACATTTCAAGGTATTATTTCAAACGTGGGGGGAAATTGCTGCTGAATATTTTATGCACGCCAGCACAAGTCAAATTTATCCCTCTGCGGCTGCGGCGGTGGTCGGGGTTGGCGGTTTGGGATGGAGGGGGTGAGGGAGCGCTGGCAGAGATGAGACCTGTGGGAGATGACCTGGGCATTCGGAACAAGACGGGTGTGTACGGTGCCGCTCCACGCCGGTGTCAGACGGGACCCCACTTTGAAGAGCAATTATACTACCACTACCAGCTCATTAATTAAACTGAGAGCCACCAGGCTAATTCAGCTTTGTGACCCTGCCGAACGTGTTCACAGCTCGCTGCACCGCTCAGATATTATCCAATCAGTATTGCAACAACGCACCGCTAATTGGTGATGTTGTTATGTCTGCAGCTCGGTGTCACAGCTCCAGTCTGGCCTTTTGACTTCAATCACATGTCACAGCTTCCAATTACACCCTGATGTTACCCACTGTGTGCTGAAACACTCCCGAGTCTTAATCTGAGTCCTGCTTCGGAAAGAAGGTCTACCAAATCAAAGTTTCATTTTAAATTGAATAATCTAGAAACATTAACACCAGGAACATCAAATATTAACAATATTACATAAGATAACACACTTTTATTTTGGCTCCTACAAACACTAAATGTCAACCCTATTAAATTATGCCCCCTGTGCCCCCCGCTACAAGTCAACCTGTGACATCAGACTGAACATACAAGGTGCTTCACACCCACACATTAGTGATCCTACTACCCCTTGGGCCATCTCCTCCGCTCAGGGAGCAGGGGTCGAACCCTGACCTTCTTCTCTGGGAGGGGTCAACCACTAGAACCACACCCCATCTGGATCCAGCTCCTTAGGGACGGCCAGGGGCGTGTCAACCCCCCAGTCTACCCCCCTCACCACCTTCGCCTCAGGGTGTACATGCTCTGTTGTGCAAAAGCAATCATTCCTAACGCCCCCACCATCATCACCACACACCCCCAAACACACACACACACACACACACACACACAAACACACACACACACACACACACTTTGTTTTGCAAATGGCCTCTCCCCCACATCTTTTTACATACACACTCCAACCACGGAGCTCTGGGGACCATCCAGGAAGTAATTGTGGCTTTTGTGCGTGTGCCCCCCCCTCCCCCCTCACCACCCTTCCTCAAAGGAGCCGCGCCCCCTTGTCAGCTGTCATCATATAACTGCCTACAGACCCACGGGCCTAATGACAGGATCTATAGTACATGAAAACACAATTATAGCCCTTGGTTCAATTGCTACTGTGTGAATGGCCTTTAAAAGAATCAGAGAGGAGCCCAGCACATGCTGCCTGGTCGCAGGCATATAAGTCTGAACAATATCCCCTAAATCACAACCCATTAAAATGCACAGCGCCTCACTCGGAGCCCGTACACCTTAAATACATCCTGTTTAAGCATCTCTTAAATTGGTGTTGGGCTAATTGTCAGACGTGCTCGATGCGGGGAGATTGCAGACTGATACGAATACATTTGACCTTGTATGGCAGCGCCGCTTTCTGTTTTAATGAGCTAATATGAGAAACGGCTCTGGCATATACAACCCACACACGAGCCGCAGCTCACAGCGGCATTTCATTATCTCTGGCGATGCTGTTTTCATGGCAATATTAAGAAGCCACATTAAGCATCCATTACAAGACGCTGCAGGAAACATGTTGATGGGACCTGCAAAAGATCCACCGCCTGGGTTCAATATTGCAAACCCTCAACATGCTTTACATTAGGCAGTCAAAATGGCAGAAAAGGAGAAGAGAGCCCTCCCTCTATGTTTTTCGAATGGGAACAGTGACCCCCAATGGACGATGCGATGCAGTCTGACAAAGGGTTAACGCAGCATCATCCGCCACTTCCTCGAGTAAGTGATGTGGGTGCAATGTCTCTGTAATGCAGCAGGGGTCAGTGTTGTATCGCAGCAAAACTAAGCACAGGGAGGAGAGGGAAAAGCTGCGGCTGCAAAGATCACATCTGTCTCTGTGACATCACTAATCCCATTTAATCCGTCTGAGTTAATGTCCAGCTCTGCTAGTCGCCAAGCCCCCCTCAGGCACGCGGCTATGAAAACAGGGGCAGGGGCCTCCGCAGATCCCATTAATGTAGTGACCCTAATGGGCTAAAGTGGCAAAGATGACACTTACTCCGACGCCGCCAAGTGGACGAGCACTTAATCACAGCCACACACATACATACACATGAGCCCACATGGCTAAAAATACACAGGGACATGTACACACAAGAGACCACACAGAGGAAGACACACACAGACAAGAGAAACATGTAAATGAGACAAACACACATGCAAAAAAAAACAACAACCCATTTTGCAAGCCAAGCAACAATTAAATGGAATCTAATTAAATAGGTGCTAATTGAGGCGCTAATTATCTAAAACAAATTGATACAACTGTGACAAGAAGAGAATGCGTCCTTTGTAAATGACGGCGGGGAACAATACGAGTGGAGCGCAGCCGTCGAACACTGCAGGAACACATCAGGACGACGCCTGGCCCCTCTATTGTCTTACCCCCTCTCAGACCTGTCAAAACACACAGGCCCCCCAGACAAAAGACCTCTCACAGCTACAGGAGGCTTCTCTTTTCTGTGCAGGCTCAGGACTGCCACCCACTCCCATTCTCCTTGACAAACACAAGAGCCCTGCGTTCTTAAAGCCTCTCGTGTAACGCGGCACCGCAGAGCAGACGGCTGTAACAGTGGTAACCAGGAAACATGACCCCTGACGGAGCTCGGATACAGTCCCGTTTCTAGGGTTTCACAAATGCATGATTTTGAAGGACTATACCGTCGTTCTGTATTAAAGCTATTATTTTTGCTCTGATACTCAATATCTTTAAACAGTATAAGGGTTACGCACCTATTAATTTTTTTCTTGGGAGGTATTAATCATCTGTGAAACAGCAGAGACACTAATGATGCATTAAACTCACTCATATAAAATTTGTGACCCTCGACATTTGTCTAATGCTTAAACGAAACACTGGCACAGATTATTTCCATCAAACTACTAATTCCAGAAATCTCTGTCTGTCAGTCTGTCCGTTTCTCACACTCATAATGTGTATTGTTAAGTGCAGTGTTGAATTTGGTGCAATTTGGACACGGGGTACATTCAATATTAATACAATTTGAATAAACAGGGAAAGAGTGGCTTGATGCTGTGCAGTGGGGGGCTCTGCAGTGTGCCTTCAGTCTGCAGGCCGAGCTGAACATCTTCTTCTACAGGGACAGCGCCACTCTGCTCAGTCTTTGTCTGTCTGTCTCTGGGTTTTATATCTGGAGAACAGTTCATCTCATCGACTTCACACTCTGCATGTGTATTATTAAGTGCAGTGTTGAATTTAGTGCAATAATAATACACTTTAAATAAACAGGCAACCAGCTCTCAGTAGCAGCGGCAGCTGGGACTCATGAACATAAACGTTGTTGACCACGACAGCAGCACGTTCACGAGAACAGCACGTTCAGGACACCGCCAACGACAGCTGGTTCTCCATTTCAGAGTTTTGCAGACTTAGTCCAGCAGTCGGTCTTTACTTTCCACGGCTCAACCACTGCAGGTCACTGTTACAGTTTCAGAAAGAAAGCTGTAACATGCCACATGCAGAACATACAGCCCACAGGCAAGTTTAAAAGGGGCACTGCACTAGTTTTAGTATATGTCTCATTATGCCACTGATTCAACACATTTCATTAAAGCTTTTTCATTTGCGACACTTGTTGCCTTTTTTGTTGTTTCCAGAGAGGATTAACCTGGTGCACAAGGAGGAGTGCATCATCAAAAATAAATATACAAGGTAACAAATCATGTCATGTTAAGTACCATGCTGCACAACTGACAAGGAATATTTAAAACATTTTACAGAACCAGACATTAAGAAATACTAGCAAACACACTTAGATCTCATATGTTATGATTTGCAATAGGACAATGTGCTACTCCACTTTGTAGCCATATCAGCTACTTTTTGACATCTCAACATAACATCTCATTTTCATTTACGTTCACTAAAAGGCCAATATAAGCTGACTCATGCGTACCCGTCTGAAGTGACATGAAAAGCAGCACGATGTGAGAATCTGGGCCGAACGACCTCTTTTCTAACTCTTTGTTCTGCTTTCCTGTGTTGAGTGTGTGTTTAGCTCTGCTCAGGTTCAAAGTGACACTTGGCTTCCAGTGAGAAGATGGCACCTGTACACGTCTTCACACACACAACAGTTAGTTCTTTCTTGTTTACATCTGTACAAAACCTCTGTGACGGGCCTGTTCGATTAAAAAAAAGCATTTCACAATAAATCCGACCTCGCATGACTTGCAGCTCAAACTACGATGAGCTCTTTTACAGAAAGCTTTAGCAGGAAGCAGGAATACGACCCCAGACAGTCGAGATTTCCTGCGGCACATATTTCTGAACCGCTCTCTAAACATTACTGTAATATAAACCACAATGATACTGTAAATCATAAAGCACAAGGTGTAATAAAGTGGTTCTCCCTGCTGTCTGCTCTAGTTAAACATCTACCAGGGGCAATATATCTGTTGCTATAGCTACAGATTCTCTGCTAGATGCAAAACTGGGATATGATGTAGCCTGGGAGGTCCCTCTTTAATAAATTACTGTACATAAAAAAGGAACGTAATCACAACTAGCCAGCTAGCATAGCACAGAGAAATAATGTCCTGACAAATTTAGTATGACAAACGCTTGCTTCCCGAGTCCAAAACCCTAAGACTGCACTGAAAAACAATCTGCACCTGGAAGTAAATAGAAAAATGTAACATTGTTGTGAAATAACGCTCTTACCCTGTACAGCAGCATCACACACTATATCCAGGAGGAGTTTCTCTGTGCCGCTGTTACCTTGTCCATTCCCAGCATGCAATAGCCCCAGCTCCAGCAGAGCATGACTCTAGATCCCTGCTAATTTAATGTTCCCAGGCCTAATTGTCCCCAGAGTGGTTGCTCTGAAGTAGCCCTGCAGTATCTCAATGGCTGTGGCTTGTTAAAAGTGATGGGGATGTGTGTGTGTGTGTGTGTGTGTGTGTGTGTGTGTGTGTGTGTGTGTGTGTGTGTGTGTGTGTGTGTGTGTGTGTGTGTGTGTGTGTGTGTGTGTGTGTGTGTGCACGTGCACGTGCGTGCGTGGACCTACAATAGAGCATCCCGGCCAAGAACCTTACATGGCCTGACATTAATCACTGTGCACTGTCCCATGCAATATTCACCTGGCTAAGCACAGCGGGTGCAGAGGTTGTCTGGGTTCGGCCGCTCTCTGTCATTCTCATCCCTTTATTTCCAGTTCTATTTCAGTCTCTCTCTGTCTTTCAACTGATCGCTCTCGCTCGCTCTCGCTCTCTCTCTCTCTCTTTCTCCTTGTCTACAGGGCCGGGAGGCTGTGGCTGTAGCCGGGGGGAGAAGGAGGGGCGATGGATCTTGAAGAGAAATCCTGAGAGAGCTGAACATTCCTGGAGGTTGCACTTTAACATACTGGCAAAGTCATTTCACTGGTGTTTCTGCTACATTCTGGTTTGTTGAGATAGCTCCTATATGGGTCACATTTATCACAGCCAAATTTACAATCCTGCCCTCAGAAAATATTTGGCGTATCATTCTATCCATCTCTGGAGCATGGATTCATTTTGACAGATCAGTCATAACAACAATATCTGCTTGAGTTTACCTATACAACCATCTGGGACCAGTTCAGACTGGGATCCAGTTCAACTCCAAACCTTTCTCTGACAGCACTCACAAAATCTATGCCCCCCCCACCAGCGCCTCCATTTTTAACACCGGTGGGACTGTTCCCTCATCCCTTTCACTGCTTTCCCCTGGCATCCTGGGCAAAGTCAACAGTGTCTGCCCCAGTGGAAACCCAACAGGGACGCGTTTGGCTCCTCACACTAAATCCACTGTGGTCAGACCGTCTGCTGAGCAAAAATAGATGGCATTTAGGAAACTTGAAAACACACACAGGAGAAAGGTATAAGCTCCCAGACACATATTCATACAGGAAAATCATCTCCGGGGAAGGAGGAATAAAAGTCTACTGACCTTTTTGCCAAAAAAGTACTTCACTTTGATTAACTATATTATACCATTCAATCAGTGAATACTTTCTAAAAAAATATATTTTAAACTTTCCTAATTAGTAGTTCTATATGATCAATGCAAAATATGATTCATTTGTTCTTAAACTGCTGGCTTTTACTTTACTTTTACTTCACACTGGTTTAACCTGGTCTCTTAATGGTGGCCCTATGATACTCTGCCGACCGTTCCAGGGTGTTTCCCACCTCTAGCCCGATGTCAGCTATTGAGATCATTACAGGATGAGCAGTATTGATGATGGATGAATGGATGGATGCTTTAACCACTTTAGGAAAACAACAATTTGGGGAATATGATCTGGATAAGGTTACTGGTTCAAATCCTGGTACAACTGGGAAGTTGGTTTGTAAGGAAAGTCATACTAGTTTATCAGCCACTGCTGTTGAGGTTCCCTGCAGGAAAGTACTACAGTGGTGTTTAATTACATGCAGGAAAGAGGTTTCATAATCTATAACAAAAATAAATAAAAAAACGTACAAAGTACAGAAAAATTAACAAGTTCAGCCTTTTATAATGTTCTATAAAATGATATAGTGCCTAATTAGGCCACTTTGCTTTAAATAATGCTTAATATAATAGGATACACACAATCACCTCTGTTATACAACACTGCAAACAAGGGTTTCAATTCAGAAAAAGCCCATTGTGATGTCAAGAATAAACTATGCACAAAAGACAGACAATCGTATTTTCTAAAATATCTGGAATTGTTCGTCAGGGAAATTATGATTTTCAGAGTCTCTCATAAGTGCGTGAGCTTGTGTATATTCTTTTATTTTATCGAAATATAAATAATCTGATATCGTTTTTATTGAAAGTCTCTCTCTTGTCATTTATCTTTGTCTCACACAGGGATTTGTGTGTGTGTGTGTTCCTTACTTTGATGTGGTAAAGACAATTATCTGCCATGTGATCATGCATCATGTGCATGTTCATTTCAAGCAGCTATCTAATTGATCTGTCAAGGTCTATTACAAGTTACCCCCCCTACACAAACACACACACACACACTCACAAGCACACACTCTTGCATATTCCATGCCTGCAGACACCTCTGCAGCGTGCCTCATTATCCACTCATCTAATAATGCTCTTTGTTAAATTGCAGCGTTCACCTGAGTGAAAGGAGTACAGGCCTCTTCTATCACGTTGCCTCTTACAAGCTTCCAACCACATAATTACATCGAGGTTTTCATATTTTAGTGCTGATCTCATTACAGGTGCAGCAGCAGATAGTGTTTCAGTTCCAAGATCAACCACAACATTAAAAGCAGATTATAGCAAATTGAGCAAAGGGTGTAAGCCTCAGGAGAATAAGTGGAGTAAATATTTATTTGAGGTGGTGAAAAAAAAAAAGAGGCTGATTTCAAATACCGTAAATGGAAAATCTTTATATCTTCACTATATTGATAGGGAAGTTGTTCTGATGTATCTATCAACGTATGACATTTGCTGTTTTAAAGGTTTTGTGTCAAAAGAAGAATAAACGTTTTTTTTTGTTTTTTACTTGAAATAAAGTCAACAGCAGTACATTGCAGCTCAGTGACTTGACCAGGTGGAGATGATTCACCTTTATCTCCAGCTGAAATTGGCTGGAAGCAAGGTTAGCCAGGAGAGATATTGTCTGCTGGGCGTCTCCTGAGCCGAGCTGCTACCGCTCAGGGTCGCTGGTCCCCAGATAACAACCAGCCGGCTGTTATCAGTCATCCTGATCGCCTGGCCGTTACCACCGCCCCACTGCCGATGGGCATCGCGGCTCTGAGGCTGCCCCTGAACTATGCTCCAGTGCACTGTTAATGCCCCACCTAATCTGATCTGTCTCCGGCTGGCTTACTGCTTATAAACACACCTAGATATGAAGCCAGGGCTGTAATCCCAGAGCAGCTCCAGTCTGACAGACGCATGCAAGACACTGGCTCCATGTCCGCAGGCCAGTATGATAGTGAGGGCTTTGCCTGAGGGGGGGTTAGAATAATAGAGTGGAGTGTCCAGAGGTGTTTACATATACGACATTGTTAGCGGGGTGTGTGCTGCACAGGGCAAAGCACTGCACTAATGGACAGACAAGGCAAGGTGATGTGACGTGCATGTGTGGCTTTCAGTGTCGCTTGAGCAAGTCAGCATTATGTGTTATTCATGATTCCCAGTTGAAGCATGCTGAAGGTCAAAGCCATGTTGCTGTGTATCCTGCAAGCTTTTTTTTTCTTCTGGTATCCTCCAGCAGAGAATCCAGCCATCCATCTATCCATCCATTAGCTTTACCACTACACCATTAGCTATGGGGGTAGGGGGATGGGGCTGGAGCCAATGCCAGCTGACATCTGGACACACCCAGCACAGCCACTCAGGCTAACATCCAATTACTTTACATTACCAAGTACTGTAACATTTATGTTTTTAGAATGTAGGAGGAAGCACCAGTACCCGTAAAGACAGGTGAATCTGCAAACTCCAGACAGAAAGACCCAGAGGTTCCACAGAGGTTCCACAGAGGTTCCACAGAGGTTCCACCTTGCTGTGAGGAGACAGTGCAAACCACCACCCAGACTGGTGTGGTCTCTTTTGGTTATTCACCTTAACAAATGTTATATGAAGCAATAACCTATAATGTAAATGACAAACGTGTGATATTGATTTACTTGTTTTGATTATGTTTTTGCTGTGAGTGTGTTTGTGTGTGTCTTCTGTTGATTTCCAAGATGGCTGAGGCAAACGACTAACTGTGTTTTGGTTGATGCTGACCTTCAAACAGCCGATTAGTTAAGCAGGAAGTGTCTGAAGTTTCATGGATAACTGACCCATGTGTATGAAAGTCAGTGTTGAGTTTTTTTATCTTGATACTAAGATAAAATTCACCTGTGCTTCTTTTTTCACAAATTCATTTACATATATATATATTCATTTTTGTGACAAAATGTTACCCAATACTGGCAACTTATAATTATTATTATTTTCTGATTTGAGTAGTAAAAACCTAAAATACTGAGAAGTTCCAAACTGTGATCAATATAGTTGCTGATAAGAGACTTACACATTCACTAATTACTGCGAGCCCTGTGAGCCAGGATAGTTAGTGTGTGTTACTTCATGGGGTCAGATCAGGGTCAATGTGTGTCTATATAGCAGAGGTTACAGAGTCAACAGAGATGAACCCTGAATGCTCAAACGTCTGATGTTTTCAAAGTGATCCCAGGCTTATGGCTTCTCTCTGCCATTTCCTTTCTGCAACATGGAATACCAGTAATTAGCAAACACACAATGTTTGGTAATCAGCAATTTTTATAGCTTGGTAAACTGTGAAACCAGGGTATTGCTGCAACCCTGCTCCTCGTCCTTCGAAAACATGTGTTTCTCTCACACACACACACACACACACACACACACACACACACACACACACACACACACACACACACACACACACACACACACACACACACACACACACACACACACACACACACACACACACACACACACACACACCAGTCTGGAGGTCTTCTTATCAGATCGATAAGAAGATCGATCTTCTTATCGAAGAAGAAGTGTCAAACTCTGCCTTGACAGAGCAGCTCCTGCTTCATTGCACCCCAGGGTGCTTTGAGCAGAGCAGCGCATCACCTCGCCTGCGGATCATAGCGGTGACATGAGGTGGAGACAGCTACTGACTGGAGCGACAGCAAGGTAGAGAAAAATATGGAGGGAAAACTGATATGGATATGCACTCCATATCAGTTCCTGTAAGAGCTTTCAAAGCCGTAAATAACCCTCTCACCTCGATTTCACATCAGATTAGGGAGGAAATCACTGTTTTATATAAACACCCGCTTTAAAGCCCAGGTGGCTGCTCTGTGTCGTCCACAGTTGAATACAGTCTTAATGTGTGCACGTCTGTTGTGTTGCATGGAAGGATCTACATCAGGACTTCATTTGTAAACAGTGCATCAACACTACCATGCGTAAAGTAACTAGCTAGCAAACACAACTGTGAACATTAAACAAACACATGACTGCAACAGAGTGTGTTGCTGCTGCGGCCGAGGCCATTTTCTATGGTCGATAAAATCCACTCCTCAATGAAGCCCAGTCCATCTGCAGACAGACATGTTTATATGCATGCGATTACATCTATCAGATACACTTAGGATGCTTGAAATTATAACATTGATCTTTCTTAAGCTCTTTTACTCTGAGCACTTGCTCTTAAATAGTCACTTCAGACTTACAAAAATAAAATGAAGCTTTGGAGTTTGACTTTTACAGCGGCCGTGATGATCATAAGCTGCTCTGCCATCAGGGTAACAATTCTTTGAAAGGTACACACTTTTTAAACAGCAGCGAGTGAGCAAACACTCAATCTTTAGACACTGGACGCACTAAGAGTGAATCTATGAACACCTCCCTCCCATATAACACAATAACCTGAGGACATGCGTCTGTATTTGTGAGGATAAACAGGACGAAAATCAATCGTATTGATCATCAGCTCCCACAGAGGATTTGCATGAGGCAGGTTAGTAAACAGGCTCGGCAAGACCTTCAGCAGACGTTGGTTTGGTCGTGTAGTAACAAATTCCTGTTATTATGTTATAAGAGCTGGTGGTTGTGGGATAAAACAATAACTCAGAGGATCCATTCAGCTTGTAAAACATGCTTATTCAAAGGTGCAGTTCCACTGCTTCATAATTCATTGTGTTATCTATAATTTATTAGTTATGCAACACGATCATCTCATTAGCCTCATTAATCAGCACTGTGATTATGACTGGAACTGGATGGTGTTGTTTCACAGCGTAATTGTTGGTTCTCACAACAATAATAATAATGTAGCTGGGAATCGAGAGTTGTAGTTAAATATTAAAGGCATATTTTAGCTCTTGTATTCAGGGGACTAAAGCCAGGGGCAGGTTGAAAGATACCTTTGGTGCTTGATCTCTGCACCTAAAACCAAGACGAAGATTAAAGCGAGCAACTGATAAAAGAAGGAAAGAAGAGACGTTAAGTGAGAGCAACAGGGAAGAACCAGGACAGAGGAAGTAAGCAGCGGTTTATCGATCAGACAGTTGGGAAGGGAGATGTCTCCAGTTATCTACGGATCACAAGACTGAGGTGTTTTCTTTTTTTTTAGGGGACTTGGAACAACGCGTGGGGTCAATGTGCCTTGACCAAAGTAAAATGTTGCTCTGAGGAGCTGAGGAGTCATTCATTCACTCAGAGGCTCTGCCTGAGACAATATAGCTGCTGTCACATAAAAACCACATAGCTGCACTTTTGTAGAATTTACAGAACAGAGCTTTTTCTGTGTTGTGTTGTGTTGACCTCATGACTGGTGCAACATGTGGAGAACTGCTGCTGGATTGTCACCATGACCTCTTCTGTGCACTTCGAGTAGTATTTGGCTTTGCATTCCTCTCGTATAATCTGAAGGCAAGAGCATTTTTGGATGCGCCTCAGCCCCATTATTTCAAGCTGCACTAAAGGCTCATTAAAACATGGCGAATAATGTTTCTCAATATGCAGTAATCTTACTTGGAAAGCAAAAAAAACAATACAGCATATGTAAGACACTAGATAAAGCGTATCGGATTCTTTACTTTCATATGATGTGTTCCAGGGACAATATCTTGGTAGAAAAATAAGAACAAAACAGCGTGGGTTTTGGGCTGATTTCAAAATCTCTCTTCTATTTTAATCTCATAGGGAGCATGTGCAGTAAATCTTCAGAGGAAGTTAATGTCGAATATGAGACTCAGCTCAGCAGAAGTTCTATGGTTTTCATGACAGCAGCAGTTTGCTGATATAATGAACTTATTATCTGGAATGTAATGTAGATCTGCTTGAATTAATTGCAGCCTGCTGCCCTTACAATGTGAATGAGAGCCTCAGCTAAATACATAATTTCCAACTGTCGCTTAGCAAACTAAATATCACAGCCAAACTCATTTTCAGCCATGTTAACTTCCTGAGGAAATCTTATCAGGAGAGATATTTTTGTCTGTGGAGGAGACCTCCGGGCTACACAGCCTCATTATTTAGTTTGGCTTCCTGGCTACATTTCCCCCTCTTATCCTCAACAGCACTATGGTGGATCTTGGCCTCAGACAGGAGCATAAAAACATCCTCCCATTTAAACAAACTGTTAACACATAGATGGGCTATCTCGCTGGGACAGACTCTGGGTCTGTGGGCTCAGCAGTGTGCTTGAAGCTGGGGATATTGGCAGAGCTGTATCTGCATAAACAAACAGAGAGCCACTTCTGCAGTCAGGAGAGGAAAACAAGGGTAGGGTGGCAGTTTGAACCCACCTGAAAGCAGCGTGACAACAATCCCTTCATGAAACACAAACATAAGTCATAAATGGTAGAAGGTCTGTACTTATATAGTGCTCTTCTTTGCTTCAAAGTGCTTTACAGTCCAGTTTTGCCATTCATCCATTCACACATGCATAGAGTGCATCTATGTGCAGCCCACAGCTGTGAGGGGCAGCTTGGGGTTCAGTGTCTTGCACTGAGACACCTCTAACCGTGGAACGGAGGAGCCAGGGGTCGAACCACTTACCCTCTGAA
This sequence comes from Hippoglossus hippoglossus, assembly GCF_009819705.1. Taxonomy (NCBI): domain Eukaryota; kingdom Metazoa; phylum Chordata; class Actinopteri; order Pleuronectiformes; family Pleuronectidae; genus Hippoglossus; species Hippoglossus hippoglossus. The sequence goes on along the minus strand of NC_047159.1, from coordinate 22,105,245 downwards.
TAGTGGACGACCCTCCCCCACATCCGCCCAAATATGTCAACCTCAGTAATGCCCTAATGTTGTTGAACTGACTCTTGCCCATGACAGTGTTTCTCTCTTTTAGCAAGTCCTAAAACTCCCATAGTGCACCTCTGTTTTTACTCATTAGGAGGTTTGTTTATCTATGTTTGGGAGTTAACTCCCCTTTCAGGGGACAACTCAACACACCTGACAGCGACACACACCTGAGAGACCAAGGAGTGCAACAGCAGCTGATGGCGCATGGCAACCTAACAGACCTCGAGTCAAGACACCACTCTGGTGACAGTTAGCCAGAGCACAGATTCTATTTCACGACATTACTTTACACTGACGGGGACACTGCCCCATCACTTATGAACTGAAACCATACGACAGCGTCGGAGCTGGCAGAGCTTGGAGCCTGGCGTGGCTGAAGGGGATGCCCAATGGGCAGCGTCGTGGTTCACTGGTCTGCTGGTGGAAGGCCTCTCCCTTATCAGACAGTCTGCCTCCACATAGGTAAGTGAGGCATACGTTTCAAGTAAATCACATACACTGCAGGGACTGAATTAAATGTTAGTTGAAGGAGCGAGCAATGAAATTAGGCCTAGCATTTAATAATAGCAAGCCAGTTCCGTTTGTCTCGTAACAACCTACAATACAGTCTGGGTATTAACCACTCTGCTACTATTGTTACAGGCTGCTGTTGTGTGTCCTCACCACTGTATTAGCTGCAGTGTCACTGCTGTGCTCAGGGTTTTGCTGAACACTATTCAAACTTTGCTTCGCTTAAAAATAGAACAAAGTGCTGTCACCACCAAGCAAATACATTTGTAAATAGACAAGTGCAAGCAATCCACTGGGCCTCAGCGAGTGACTGCATGATCACATTTCTTCTTATCAATGATGTCAATATTTTAGTTTTGTTGATGTGTTCAGGTACTCGCAGCATCTATGAACATGAAAACAATTAAATTTGATTGATTGATTGATAGTAGTAGATAGTAGTGGCAGTCAGCAGAATCATGGGGAAGAACAGAAAGAGCTTTCACCTTAAACAACAAGTGAGGAAAGGTTTCATTTCCAGAACCACTAATTAAATAAGTACATTAACACGGATGCATTTTGAATACAGCATTATTAAAGATCCAGATACAATGACGCAAAAGGTAACTGCTGCTGTTGGTAATCCTGAAAAGCTGGCAAGAGCAGGCTGCACTCTGATACACCCCGCCCCCTCCCATCAGCCCTCTCGTCAAAGCTACGCTTTACCACTTGGCCCTACCTCTTTGTTTTGCGCATGGCCATGAAGAGCTAGTGTTGTCCCATTCTCTATGTAATGTTGGGGTAGTGGCCCTCTATCCCTTCAAACACCACTTCAACCATAGTGCATTCAGAACCCCCCCCCTAAAAACAACGGAGTGGACGGACGTTCCCCAATGCTTTACTAACAGAGCGGGTAAAATGCTCATAAATGCAAGTATGAAATCTTGCACAATAACCATGAGAAAATGTTTAAATCCAGCGGAATATCTTACTTTAATCCAGTAACAAATGGAAATGTCATTGAATCGCTGTGACAAGCGTTTCAGGATAATCGCTATTCACACCGTCAAAACAAGCAAGTAAACAGTCTGAGAGAGAGTAACGAGTAACGTCTGTTGCTCCCATGCCCAGTAAATGTAAAAGTTTGAAAAAAACGTCCCTGCTCATTTCTATGGAAGTTTCTATGGACATGACTGACGTTACATTTAAATAACTAAACACGCCGACTGACTATGTATTGATCAATAGATTAATATGTCCCATCTGTCCTGCAGTTGTCAGATGTGTCAATATCATAATGTTGGTTGATAACGGTTGTTATTTTTCACTGTAATAACAGTTAGCTGCTGATGAAGTAGCGAGTGGTGTTCCAATTCCTAGGGGAAGATTTTCTATCCCTCTCCCAGTGAAGGGCCCTTCATATCGGGGGGGGGGGGGGGGCCCAGGGGAGAGGAATTGGGACAGGGCCTTACACTGGGTCAAACACCTCTATTTCAAACATAAAAAACGATAACTGATAAAAAATGACATAATGACACACATCATTTTCAAAATGACTGAGGCAATGTAAAGTCAATTTTTTGACAGCTCCCAATGGGTGAAAACTCCACATGACAGCCTTCAGCAGGTGGATTTGAAGAAAGTGAGTTTCTCCTCTTCTGAACACTGACCTGTGGTTTGATGGTGCACAGATCGAGGCTACTCAAGTGGTTTCAAAGAGGTGAAGTTATCTCTTAACTACCATGGTACAAAGTCCCTGCTGACACAAGAATAAGTCAAACCACACCTGACGATGGAGTAAGAGACTGTTCATGCTGCTCAACTCTTTTGGAAAATTCCCCAAAGATCTTTTTTTCCACGTTACAGTGAATGAGGAGCAGATGTCAGCTGGATGGAAAGAATATATGTGGAAAAGTAGTCTGTCCTTCCTTCCTTGTTAAAGAATAGTTGTGTAAAAGCCAAAAAGCCAACTTCTCTTTCATTTTATCCGAAGCACAAACCAGTGGTCCATGCATGTAACACTTGTTGAGCTTCTCCAAACAAGATTTACTTGTAAATATGTGACTGACCATTTTGTTCTTCTTGGAGTACGTCTTCTTCAGCAGCCGCTCATTCATCCTCTCTTGCTCCCGCTGGGCGTGATTGAGGAAGCCGTTCTCCAGCGGATCCAGCACGGGCTGGACATTCTCCTCTTCTTCCACCACCTTCTCGTCTTCCTTCTTCTGCCGCTTCGCCACCTTTTTCTCCTTCCACCTCTCCTTCTTCTCCTGTGTCTTCACAACCCTGGTCTTCTTCTGCAGGAGGAAGTAGAGAGCTGATTAGACATCTACATGAATAAATTAGAATGCGTGTATAAATATGGACAGATACATACAGATGATACATACAGTGGAGCAGCCAATGCATAAATAGCTAAAAACTGCTACTGTAGTCACTTATGATATGTGTCTTTGGAATAAAAGTCAAAATGATTAAAATTCAAGAAGACAGTGTTAGTGGAAGCTGTATAACCTTTTGCTCACAGACATTACTTTGGCCATTTTTTTAAAAGCCCTCATTACTTATAGGAATTCTGCACTTGAGCTGCAGTGACACAGCTACTAATCAATACCACACTGACAAGAGAGAGTTGCTGCTTTTGGAGCCTCAAGGATTTCCTTGAATCTTGCTTCTAAATGTTGTCTTATAAATCAGTGTGTTAATAATATTATTACCTCTGCCAAGGAGGTTATATCCCCCTGTCTGGGTGTACTGTATATTCCTTCTGCTATGGAATCTCAATCTAAGAAATCCTCAGTGTCTTAAAGTGACTCAAGTACTATACCTAGTACAAATTCATTGTTATTTACACTTGAGTACTTCCATTCTTTTAAACTTGATACTTTGGAACTAGTGCCTTTATGTGACACCTACAGGTACTAGTTAATTACCTCCACCATGGAGGTTATATTTTCAAACCTGTCCATTTGTTTGCTAGTTTTGTTGTAAGAAAGATTACACAATAACTACCTGACATGTCATCACGAAACGTGGATGTGGTATTGATCAGGGAAGAACCCTTTCATTTTTGTTGTGGATCTGGATCAGGGAGCAGATCCAAGAATTTGTCATCACTTTCTATCACATTGTGTGGCCGTTTTCAAAGAATAATTCACAAATCTTGATTAAAACACAACATCTTTAGAGGAACTGATATTTATGAAGTGTGTGAAATTTGGAGCTTGATTAACTCTTTAATTAAATGAATTAAAGGGGACTACTGGGCCTTGGAGGAGGTACCAACTCTACTCAGTGACATTCTAGTTATTATATGTTTGTATCCCCTTTTATTGACTTTTTCCTTCATTGTTATTACAGCTGGTCATTGTCAGCATTTTTATTTGTTTTGTCTCATTCTTGGCTCATCTGTCAATTGTCAACTGTACTATCCTGTATGAAAGGTGCCATACAAGTAAAGTGTTATCGATTGATTGATTTAACCAATTGAACACCAGGTGAAGCCAGGTCTATGAAAAACCACCCTGCTGCAGCAGACAGATATCTGTCAGACAGACGGACTGGCAGGAGATGAATGTGTAAAAGAACGGAGTGAGGTTGTGCCACAGCTGGCAAACAGTCAAGCACGCAGCCCTTTTCAATACCGGCTCATACAAAGCAAGCAAACACTCGAGCAAAGAGCAGCGACGCTCACTCTCTCCCTCTCCCTCTCTCTAAAATGTTTAATCCTGTCAACAGCAGTACAATGCCTGACTGGAGCCCATAATCACTTTATGGCTCCGATATAATGAGCTTATGATATGAAGTGCTTCTTTAACACACACTAGAGAGAACATAGTTGCTGTACACTTACACTATGACCAAACAATTTCCCCCTTTAACTAATCATTCCTTTCAAGCTTCAGTTACAGCCTATATATGAAATTAGTGTTTGTTTATTGGAATTCAAACACAATTTGGAAATGCATGATACCTCTCCTCCAGCTCACTTTACGACCACTAGATGCTAAATCAAGCTACTTCGCTACAACTTCAATCAATTTCAATGACACATGACCCACAGTGAATGTGTCAGAGTTCGCAGAACACTATAACATTACTTTCACATCATGTCACAACCTTGGCAGGAAAATTATAGCAAGGCACACCAGAGCACCTGGTTTGTTACTTTTGAAATACTAAAGGTTTGACTGTGTGGTTTTCTCGCTTTTTTTCTACTTCGTGTTTTGCTTCTGGACTGGCAGCTCCACTGAAAAGCTTGACAGTCAAAAACATGGGAATCCTTCCCACTACTTCCTTCATTCCATCCTCCCACATATGAACGTGGCATTAGTCATACAGCCGAGGTCAAGCTCTAGATTCTTTGGCAGTGTGGGCAAACGTAAGGACAACATGATATATTGAAGAGGCACGCAAACAAATTGACGCACATACACACACACACACACACACACATTCATGTTTGTACAGCTGTCTTAGTGAGGACACTCATTGGCATAATGTATTCCCTAGCCCTTACCCTAACCCTAACCATCCAAACTAAATGCCTAACCCTAACCCTTAACCTAACCTAAACCTAATTCTAACCCTAACCCTAAAACCTAGTCTTAACCCCTATTAAACCAGTCTATTAAAGGGGGGGGTCACAATGTGAGGACCGGCCAAAATGTCCTCACTTTCTCAAAATGTCCTCACTCCGTAGGTTGTAGGCTCAAACTGGTCCTCACAAAGATAGCTGTACAAGAGCAGACACACACACACACACACACACACACCACACACACACACACAACACACACCACACACACACACACACACACACACACCACACACACACACACACACACACACACACACACCACACACACACAGATCAGTCATCCCGTGGAAAACCCAGCTGCCTAGTGATCGAATTGTAACCTCCTCCTCCTCCTTCTTCTTCTGGCCTTCTGCTGCGTCTTATTTCCAGATCGCATCAGGCCCGAGTGGAGCTGGTGACGCGCCCCTGCCTGGTAAAGCCTGCCGCTGGATTCACTGTGTGTCCTGAGTGGCAGAGGACGACGGCTGCACTGCTTGAAGCTGTGCGGAGTTCAAGGCTGAGGGCTGCTAGTTCACGTGTCAACATCTGTTCACAGCCAGCAGCGCTCGGCCTGACCACAGTTAGCTCAGCACTACGTTTGAATAATCAAATTATTGGCTCCGAGGGTGGGAGGTTAGCAGATGGCTAGCACATTAGCTGAGGGCATTAGTCACGTAACCGCTAATGAATGAACACCTTCTGTGACAAGGAGGTGAGCGCTTGTCAGGCACTACAAAAAAAAATGTAAGTACAAGCTAAGTGTAAGTACACTTAATTGGAAGAGCCCAAGGATCCTAAAACCACCCACACAAACACCTTCATTATGATGTTCTAGTCCAGGAGTCTTGGCATAAATTACTTTGTGCTACACTGAACATGTTTGGAGCTGAAGAGCGTCTTTTTTCTCTTACTCGCTGGTACAATTCCCAGGCTCCCGGGAGAAGCTGTTTGGAAACACGTGTTTCTGTGAAAGAGATTTACTTCTCACTACTTAAGAGGGAAACAAATCGCCTTGATACTTATTTAAGACTGGATACGACACTAGCTGACTGTAGGAAGATTCACTATAGACTTCAGATCAGAATACAGGGGTAAATGGTAAATGGTTTTGTATTTATATAGCGGTTTTCTAGTCTTGATGACCACTCAAAGCGCTTTACAGTACAGTTTTACATTCACCCATTCACACACACATTCATACAGTGCATCTATTAGCAGCATTTTTTTGTCCTATGAGGGGCAATTCGGGGTTCAGCATCTTGCCCAAGGATACCTCGGCATGCAGATGGGGAAGACTGTGGATCGAACTGCCGACCTTCATGTTGGAGGACGACCGCTCTACCCTTCAGCCACAGCCGTCCGTGACAGACAACTTCTCTATAGCTGCCCCCTCCCTCTGAAACTGCACCGACCCGCCCACCTTCAAAACATTGCTCAAAACCCAGCTCTTCAGAACTGCTTTTAATGCCTGTTCAATGATGCACATTTCATATTTCTAGTCGTATGCTCTCTCAGCTTTTAACCTATTTTAAGTGTCTTTGAGAATTGTTCAAAGCACTATATAAATTACATGTACTCTCATTATTATAATATAATCATAATAAACGACTGCTAGTTAATTCTAAAACAATATTTTTTTTTTGTATTGAGCTCAGAGTTCTGACATCTTACTTACATCTTAATTATCTATTCATTCAATTTGTGCAATTTTATTCAGTTGTGTACCACTTTCTAATGTCTGTTTGTAACATATTGAGCTCATTTATTTACTTTAGAAACCCAAAAGCATTTTAAACTGCATTTGTGAGCTGGATGCTACGTAATTTAATTTTAATTATGCATCGGTTTTGTGTGTGTGGGTCTGTGTGTGGGTGTGTGTGTGAATAACAATAAAGTGAATCCTAACAACAAATAAAGCTGATTTAAAAAAAAGAATATCCTCTTGCACATGCCTATGTCACATGCGCAATCTCTCATCTCCACAGCTCATTCTGAAATTTCATCCATTTTTTTACATAGGACATAAGACTGCTCAGCTAACACAGCTGAAAGGCTGACACCGCTTTGACGCGAGGATTTAGTGTCATGACACTGACATCACACAGCAGCTCTTCTCACCTCACAAGGGCAACACATTAATTCCTCATGAGGTACCAGACGCTATTAACAGGCCACTTATCATCCAATTCATAACCTGAGGAGCCTTCTCATAGAGCTGTTAGACCGACAAAGCAGCTACAGCCTGACAGCAGGAGAGGCTGAGTATCAGGTGTTTTTTTTTCTTTGAAGGAGCTACGTTGAGGACTGTCCATCAATAATGATGACATTCAGGCTTTGGAATTTTAAATTTCCCATCTGCTCACTTATTAATAGAAACATGCCATTGTGAGCAATCCTGCTTCGAGTGGTGGAATCAACAAAGTGAGTGGAAATGCTCTTATTAGCATTCTGGTGGGTGTCTCTGTGGTTATCACCCGTCTCATTCAGCCAAGGTGGAAAACACACAGACACACAGGGACTACAAAGATAATGTGACAGCTTGACACTCTTATCTTCAGTTGAACTTAATATTTGAAAAGAGAACTGACATTGGCTTTGTGTGTGAGAATGATTTAGAGCCTTTGCATAGAGAAATCATAGAAGATTAGTATTATCTAAAGTAAAGATGACACTAATAGTGACCTCAAATTGGAATTACATTTCCCTGTATGGTCTGTAGATGGAAATATTAAAGAAAAACAAAGTTAATCTGTGTCTGCTATTGTATTACATTTATTTCTTGTGACAACTCAGTGAGCTACATGAAACATCACTGGGTTCTTTTTTGTCCTTATATCACCAGTTGTAGTCTAGATATTGGTGCACAGTGCAGCACAGATAACAGCAAGAAGGTTCCTGGTTCGATTCCGGGCTTGACTGGGTTCTCTCTGTGTTGAGTTTGGAGTGGGTTGTCTCCGGGTACTTTAGCTTTCTCCAATAGTACAAAGACATGCAAATTGGGTTGGGTAGATTGGAGACTAAATTGACCGTAGGTGTGAATGGTTGTTTGTCTCCGCATGTAAGCCCTCAGACACAATGGTGACCTGTCCAGGGTGCAACACTCCTCTCGCCAAATGTCAACTGGGATTGGCCCAAGTGCCCCTGCCACCCTCAGAATATAATAGCAAACTCCACCAAACACTGAGAGTTAATTCTGGTGCAAAACCTCTAATCACAGAAAGAGTGATGCCACAAATATGCTGTTGTGGTCTTCCACCTTTAAATCAATGGTACTGCCAGACTCTTAAAGGTTCAAGTGTTGAATGTCTCTAAAGGTGCAGTTATGTTCTGTCTTTGTGGTTTAACCAAACTGACAAATGTAATAACTACAATATCTTGGTTTCTAAATCGGTGTGAAACCTGTTTTGCTCCTGAAACGTCTCTGGGTCATCTGAGTATCACATACAGTCAAGGGAGAACAACACTCTCAAGTCAGTTTGAATCATGTGACCTTTCACTCATAACACCACTCTACTACTTGTTCCCCCCCAACACTTTAAACTGTCTAATAAAGCACAGATAGGACATGACACCAGGGGTGTGTTTGTATAAATAAGCTATTTAAACTGGGTAGGTTGTGTTAGAGCCTACAGATTGGTACTTGGAGGAGTTTTTTTCTCTCACTCCAGCTCCATTTAACATCAGCTTGACGTTTCATTCCAGCTACAGCTGTACACCGTTTAAAAGAATGTGCGTGTGGGCTTCGGTTCTTTCACTGCATTGCCTCTAAAAAGCTTTGATACGGGCCAACTGAGGTGATGTGCTTTGTTAAACACCTCTCATGTTTTAGAGCACTACATTGTTCACTGAATAATTAATTTCTTCTGATGTTTTTAAGTGGAAATAATAACAGCAAATGACCCCTGCTCAGGACAAAACTGAACTAATCTTATTTTATGTGACAAAATTACAAGCAGAGCCATCCGTGCAGTCCCTTTTGTTCTGCTGTCCCTCTGTGACCTCATGTGTAATTCTAAAACAAAACACTGGTTACAGTTCATGCCAGTTCAACAGTGCATAATATGGGTTGAGAGAAGAATGTGGGTCTGGGTGTGAGAATGTGTGTCATGCTTCTCATGCTGGTTTTGTATGTGCCAGGCTTCTATTTATTATCACGTCTGAGCTCAAGAAATCAGACTTGGTTTTGAATCTCTGCTCCTGATCTCATAGCTGCCTCATATCTGCTGTTTTCTCTCAGTAAAAAAACACATTTTAATTGTCTATCTGTGTCATTTCCATTTATTCACAGTGCACCACACAGACAACAGATCTATAATAGCTCCAGGAGAGGAGGGGTTATCCATCACTGTAAGTCTGCCAACAGCTTAGTTTTAGTATAATTTCCATATGCCAAAGGCCACAAGAGTTTTTTTTAATGCAACAAAACATAACATGAATAAACCCATTCAGTAGAATATCATTATGAAAGGAAAAAATACTGATGCAAAGTAGATTCTTTACTGCTTTGTTTATGATCTCAGTTAAAGTTGGAGTAAGTGATTCTAATCCCAATTCACTTTTTGTCAAATTCTGCTCATATCTCCTCACGTTCAGTAGCTGTACGTTCTGTGTGTGCTGGAATAGAAATCGTATATATATATATATATATATATATATATATACATATATATATACATATATATATACATATAACATGTGGCGGCATCGCCTGTCACATCTCAAATGAGATAATACAATCATTCATCTAACCTTCTGCTGTCAAGGGATGGGACGAGAACCTGAAAAAGATAACGTACACTGCTAACTTTCACAACGGAACAACTACTGTTAGCCAGTGGACATGCCTTTCTGCCTCTACAGCTGTCTCACAGGAAGTCACACCCATAATCCTTTTCACACTAGCCCTCAAAATGCTAAGTACTCAAGCACCACGGACAACAGTTAACCAGAAGAAGGTAACAAAATAATAAAAGGGTGAGCTGTTTCAACTGTGATCAACAAAAGAGAAGGATAAAAGAGGATGAAGAGGTTGCTTTGCTCACATTTAACAAGTATTATGTTTTCCCCTTTGCCAATGTTTGTGGTGGCTACTTTCAACTTTTGAGATCAGTGGTTCAGCTTAGCATTGCCCGTGAATGAATGTGGTGGAGCATTATGTGGGAGCAGTGAAGGGAGGGGTGTATTTGTTTTGAGTTCAAATATCAACAGTCATCCTCCAGAATCGGTTACCCCACATTTAAGAGCTGCTAAATGGAAAAGGCATGATGTAATCTATTAACCCTCAGTGGCACTGCAACCTGAATGGTCAAAAACATTTAACTTTGAATCTTTCTTCATGATTTCCCAGGAGCAGTCTTTATCTTTCAGTATTAATGGGACTGCCATTCCCTTTTACAGATCTTAATTAGACAGTGATCTGAGTGGTGAATCTCTCTCATTTTACTATGATCAACCTGGGGCAGAAATGTGACAGTGACTAAAAAGTGGAGAAGAAATGGTTTAAGATAGGATGAGCCTGAGGGATGGGGGTGGGGATGAGGGCAGACGACAAGGACGAAGGGGAAGAGGAGAGGTAGAGGAGGACGGACAGAGCCTGGAACAGGAGAGACTGCTCGACTTGTTTGACCCGACCACGTTACCCTAGCAACAGCACGGGATAGCTTTGTTGCCGCTCCAGGCTGCATGGGGACTCAAGTGTGTGTGTGTGAGTGTGCATGTGTATATGGGTATGAGTGCATAAAATCCAACACAGGTTTCCATGCTGGAAACAATGAAGTGCACAGCTTTCCGTGGTTATGCCGGGGCCTTGAGATCCACCGTGGAAGCGCATGCACCTCCCAGAGGAAGGTTCATGCATTCTGCAAAGAGGAATGTCAGCAAAGCCTGAAGATGCTTGCAAAAGGCTAAGGAGGGTCTCCGTGAGGCATGCATAAACCAGAAGGCAAAGGAGTTCACAAATGGAGCCTGGTGCGCAGAAAAATAGACATGGTGTGGAAAGAGAGATGGAGGTATCTAATGCACATCATCGCACTTTCTCCACTGCACGCTCTTCTTTCTAAGGCCAGTAATTATTTAGCAGACACAAAGAGCTGTGCAGGGTACACCTTCCTTGAAATTATCCAGTGCGACAAAGAGATGACAAGGGATCCAAAAACTGTCGGTTTAATAAATTAAATAAACATCTCATCATTCAACTTGACGATAAGAAAATGTGGTGGAAATGTAAACATGAACATTTTTTAAAAGGGAAAATTTGTTCCTGAATAAATTCCTGGGGATATTTAGGTCAGAATAGAAGCAGCTAAACTAAAGATATGCAATGTCATGTACAGACAGTGTGAAATCTCACCCTTAGCTCTAAACCTGGTTTAAACGCCGGGGGGGGGGGGGGGGGGGGTGGTGGGGGGCGTTTTTTATTCAGAGTTGTACAGAAATAAACATGTACAGAATTTCAAAACATACCTTCCTGGGTTGTGTTTTTGCTAGGACTGGAAGTTTACACATGATTATGTAAAACTATAGAACACATTTTTTGTAACTTGGTGGAAGGGTGGAGTCTGGGCCATGGAAGAGCAAATTTAACTTGAACTTTCATTGAAGGATGACAGAGATGGATCCAGCAATTTTTCCAACAACGAGAGGCATTTTTCGATAGATCTGCAAATTCCTGTCGTTTTTTTTGAGTGGTATTTATTAATTAACGGGAGTGGTCTTTTCTATTAAACCCTGATTGGAAAGCTATTTAAGGAGGTAAATACTCAAAAAGTAAATCCTGCACTCTTTCATCTTTCCATTTGACAAGAAAGCAGCACAGTCATTTGTTGCTTCAGCTGTGTTTAGCTCCTTTTAAGCTGCCTGAGGTGTGGTTGTGCAGATTTATTGCTCAGCTGATGGACTGATTCTGTACGCATTACCGCAGCTCTTGGCATGTCAGATAAATCACTCTGACTTGTCATGATTTAGACTGGATTGATTTAATCATGCCGCGCTCGCTGGCTTTTATAGTCCCGCGCATGTGAAGCTCCGCCGAGACAGCCGGGCGCACACCTTCCATGTAATGCTGCTGTCAGCTACATCAAACACACCTTTGATTAACTTAGAGCCTACAATCATTTACCCAGGCTCCCTTGTTTCTCTCAAAGCATGTAATCAGAGCGTTATTGCCTCGCAGAGAGAAAAGAGAGCACATTGTGAGCCAAGGAGCTTATCAGGCTGTGAACAAGAGAAAGCACACATTTCTACAGTGATCAATGTTGCATAATTGGTTAGCACGCGGATTAAATGAACCGCATCCTTTTCACCTTTTGTTAATCGATGTGGTGTATTTTTCCTGTTCATTTGACTTCATGGTTAAAGGCCTAATCCTTTGTGAGGGTAAGCTAGTTTTTTGGCGGTGTTGCTGTGTGTTTTGGGAGGGCAGGGGACTGAGCAGGAGGGGTGAGGTGTTTATCCCTGGCATTTTAGCTCGCTGCTACAGTCGTCCAGCTAACAGGAGCCAACCTGAGAGCAGGCCATCTCCCTCACTTTGTCACTTCCTTCTCTTTCAGCTTCACACGCCACTGCTCTCTTCGCTGCCGTGCCTGCTTTCTGCGGTTCGCAGCAGTGCACACACTGCTGAGTTTGAATCATGTGGGAGAGTAACCGTCAGAATGGTTTGTGGGTAAAGGCATCAACATGAAAACTGTGACACTAGTTATAAGCCGACAACATGATGTTTACTTAAGAGTGTGATAATTATTCTCACACTTACTCTAACCACTGCTGTCAATAAAAGATGACATAAGCTGACACTGTTCAAGACATAAAACTCTTTATCTCTGCAATGATAATCTTGATTGAGGAAGCTAATGTAAACACAGGTATCGGAAGTTTAAAGACAAAGTTAGTAACTCAGTAGAGAATATATTACTCCCTGTGAGCAATCTATGACCTTCAAAGAGCATTATATCCAGAGATCATTTTGAACATTCCTCCTAAATACCCCATACTTTGTCATTTTCATAGTCAGAGAAGAAAAAAGAGGTATGAAAGAAGACAATGACTGATCCAGATACTATACACTATTAAGTACAATGTTTTGATTAGCCACATTGATGCCCCGCAAGGTACTACAATTTATATATGTATATATTTATACTTGCCGAGGTCAAAATAATTTGGGTGCAACATTTCAATTCCTTTCCCTTGAGATTGTAGTCCTGACTACAGCTTGATCGTACTTCAAAGCTTCTAATTGCAGTGGAATGGAGATTTTCTTCTGACCTGGCAACACTGGCGTAGTATGTGTGTGCAGGTCGTGATAGCCCTCCCCCTCTCTTCTCTTATTCCCTGCCCCCTCCTCTATTGCTTTCTACACCCATTTTACAGTATTTTTTTGTGTGCACATGAATTGGAACTGCAGTTTTATGAGCCTTTAAATGCTCTTATAGCTGTGTTTCCTGCTGTTTGTTTTTATGTATTTGTTAATATGTACTATGTATGCATGTTTATACACCTGCCACGTGCATATACACATGTCAATTAATGAATAATGTGTGTTTATAGAGCTGAATCTTCCTAGGACTGTGTATGTGCATGCCTAAAATTCCTGTTTTTGTGCATAATGCTTGAAAAACTTATTGGGTCAATATGGGAATGTGCATGCGCACAACTATTTCAACAAAGTAAAATCCTAAATTGTTTATGCTGCTATGAGCGTGTTAGTATGCTTGTGCATGTTTGTGTAACACACACGTGCAGGAGCTGAATTAGCTCCTGGAGTGACACCATCTGGCCAGCGGGTGCTGAGGGGGGAAAGAATGGGGGGAATGCAGCGATAACAGGGCGGTGAAGCAGAACAATAAACGCCGTCTTTAAATCTGTTTAAAGCTCCTACAAACACTCGGGGAAACTAGAGAACAGAGCGACACACACTCCACATTACAGGAGGGAAAGCAGCAGGGGGTGAGACAAAGGAAGACGAGGGGAGTTCCATCACGATACTTCAACATTTCAAGTTTGTGCTCGTACAGGAAGTGGAGTCTGTTGCAGGGATAAGAGTTTTAAATGTTGCCTCATCTACAGTGCATATTGTAACAATGCATCTCTCTTTCACTCTACTTGTGGTATTTATACAGTATAAATACTGCAAGGGCTTACAAGTCATTATTACTTTTCTTACATTCATACAAACACAAGGTGATAGTCTTAAACTTCACTTGCATAAAATAAATATCAACATAATTAAATATGTGTTACTTAGAGGTATAGCACTTTTTATTTGGTACATGTCCCTTAATCTAATGCAGTATAATACAGCTATTGGGTCTGACCTTCATGATGGTTATTATGCTCCTTTCTTAAAACCTGTTTCACAGAGGTGTTTCTGTAATTTAGCTGATACTCATTAATATACATGTAGTAAACAAAATACAAACTACTGTTTCCAAAATTACCACAAAGTAAAATCAACACCTCCGAGACATATCCAACACAAACGGTGTTTGTATAGTAACCTGGCTACTTTCTGTGTATGTCAAGCAATAATTAAACATTGCTGTTGATTTGATTATTGAAATCTGATCATTTTGTGTCACATACTATATAATAACTTTTATTGTGATATTTGATACTCGGTATTTTGCATTGAAACCTAAAATATTGAAAAATGTTGTACTCCTTGTGCGGATGTGGAAACACTTGATAGTTTTAATTTTGAACTTCAATCCTGGTGACCAGCCTTGAGGTGTTAACCTCATGTGATGTTTCACATCAGCTGAAGTGTCGCCCGAGTGGGCCACCACCAATTGAGCAGTTTATTTCAGCTGTCAAATTCACTTGCTTGCTCCCTGTTGCTGATCACTTTGCTGCTGCTGCAGCTGATGCATCTCTCATCCAGCCAACATCCCAGCATGCAGCTGTGGCTCTGTTTCTTTAGGTCTCCTCACAGCTGTGAGTATTGATCTCATAGCTTCTGGTCGGGTGCTCTTATAGTGTCAAGCCCAAAAAAACGGTCATGCTTACATTTACTTTCAATTAAAATAGAAATATACAATCTTTTCATTTGAATGGATATTTTCCCATTCATTAAAATAAACATCTCTGTCCACATTACCTTTGTTTAACCAATTATTTCCATCCAGACAAGAACACAAAATGACCACAAAAGCTCAAACAAGCATGCCAGGCCAGTAGGTGGCGATACATTCTCCATCAATGATCAGTCAAATACCAGAGGAGAGCACTGCGGTCCAAGTAACATTGTCCGAAGCAGACGCCTGTGAGACATGTGGCTCAGTGATGCTAAATTTAGCTGCAAAATAGAGCTATAGTGCAAACCAAATTGAAACTAGTAATGCCATTGTTGTTTCAGTTGTATGGTCATTACACAAAGCAGAGTGCATACGTGACGTAAGCTGTGAAGTCATTGTTTCCCAAACACCCGTGAACACGGACACACAGAAAATCTGCACTTTGGAAAGCTTTTGTAAAAATCCCACTTTTATCACGTTTGCATGTGGACGAGAGAATCTATCACAGAAGAAAAGACTGTTTTGCAAAATATCTGCATTAGTGTGGACAGGGCATGAATATATTAGCCCTGTGAATTCCCACAGTGTGTGGATCGATAAAGTTGTATCTTATATCTATCTTAACTGTTGAGTCCAATGTGAAAGTCAGGATGAAAGCTGTTACTTAACAAATACCAGCGATAACAAACATCATCTACAAAGCGAGAATATAAACATCTTACTCTTAGGGTTCAAATTAGAGATCATGTGCTGCCAGATATCATAGGTCTCACCCCCCCCCCCCCCCCCCCCCCCCCCCCCCCCCCCCGGCTCTTCAAGAGACTATTAAGTCAAGTGTCTGACAGGAAAGAGACTTTTTGCAGAGGCCAATATGTCCTGTGAACCTCCCACCCATTGTCACAGGAAGCTCCCTGTTTTCTGCTGCTCAGCCCACACACTCGAGCCCAAAATACAGCCGGGTGTCATTCCATGGGTTTCTCCTTTCCTCACACTCTCTCCAGAGAGAGGAAGCGTTGCCTCGGCAACAGCTATTCCCATTGGCGAAGGAGAATGACAAATAAACTCCTACAAATTCGCAACGTCTGTCTCACACTGTCAAACAAATCAGCCCGACACATTTTCTCTATCGACTGCTAATTGTATTTTTCATGGGTAAATCTGCGAAAAAACACACCAGGGACGTTAACGTCAAGCCTCTTCAAGAACAATAAACAGCGAGCTTTTGAATGTGAGCACATGCTTTTTCCTGTCGACATTAGTCAGTGCTCGCAGTTTGACAGTCACTCTCTCGCTCTTTTCACTGGAGAGCCAAATCAAGAAATACAAATTACAAAACGAGTTTCCATCCCACTGCTGACTAACTCAGAAGATGGCAGAAGCGTTTTGACGTCAGCTGAATCTCTGAGTGTGTCCTGCTGTGAGCTGAACCGGTGCGAGGAGTCGGCTTTGTTCGCCCAGCGGGAGGCTGACAGAGCGGAGGAATCCCAGCCAAGGACGACTGACGGGGGAGGAGAAAACTCCGCTCTGCCTGCAGCCTCACACTGTATCACTGCAACACCCATCTCCCAAAATGTAATACCCTTCAACTTCACAGCCACACACGCTCTTTAAATACTTTTCTAAGCCTGATGATGATGAAACTTCATAAATCTAGAAACAGAAATTCAAGTTACAAGGTTTTTTTTCCCATCCTAACCTCAGCTAAACCCCTTCAGACCCAATCCCGAACTATACACGTCAGCCCAGGAGGCACATTGTGAAGCTCTGAGGAAGATGTGTGACCGGTAGAAATAATTCAGCGAACACCATGAAAATGGTGTACAATGGTACAATGGTGTACAACATCAGGAGAATACGCCACCTTCTCACTCACAAGGCGGTGCAGGTTCTGGTCCAGGCCCTGCACCGCCTGGTCTTGTTAATTGATAAAATCTGTTTTAAAACAAACCCCTTCTTGCACTGCACAAGATTCCGTATCTCTGTTTTCCCTGTGACAGTAAGAGGACCCTAACCCTAACAACGAGAAAGCCCAGAGAAACAGCTCAAACCAGATATGATTTTCAATCTCGAATCACTTTGCTGGTATATTAAAGTAACTTTTGAGAGTTCATCAGGACTATCACGGATTTACAGACTCTCCAGAGATAAGTGTTGAGCTATCAGTACTTAGCTGGGTATCATCAATGACCTATGAGGTATGACAAGAAAGATGGGGAGGATGGTTGATAGGCATCCCCTCTATAAAAGCATAACCTTAGATTCCTCTGTCATGTCAGAGAGGTACTTTCAAAATTGAGCCTGCTAAATCTCCCAGGGGGTTTCCATGAGGACATGGAGTAGCCAGGGAAGAGGGAAAGAAGGCAGCCAGGAGGGTCCCAAAAAAAAAGACCATAAAGGTCCATATTTGGTGCCTCTGGTTCTGTTAAATGCCACATTACATGAGCGCACACGCTGATTTTCATTATTACATATTTTATTTAATTCAAATACCTGATTTTAAACATGAAGCAATTTACTCTCAAGGAAAGTTTGGCTTCTTGTTTGTTTAAGCCCACACATCCTGTATATAGCTTTTAGTGTTTAATATTCACTCATGGTTCTGACGCTGACCTGACTGGTTCTTCTACCTGCTCTTCCAAAAAACACATGTTTGTATAATTGTTAGCAAATGAACAGGGATACAAAAACTCAGTCACATAATAATAATAATAATACAATAACTGATGACATTACACATTGTCAGTTCCCATGGCATCAGTTCTAAAGTGAGATATCCTGCTCAACAATTAAAATTCAAACCAATTAAAAGCTGAAATGAGTAATGTGTTCATTCTAGTGTTATTGATGAACTTTCTTTTTTTAATATCTGTTGATTTCCTCTTGACTCTAGCTTTCTTTTGAGTTGCCCTCATCCCCATTTCTTCTCCACTGATATACTCAGGTGTAGCAGGTAAGAATGAACAGCGACTTTGTCACAGGTAAAACTAAAATGTAGGAAAAGCATATATTTAACATTATGCTTCAGAAAGTTCCATTACATCAGATATTATTTTACTTGTCTGATGAGAACGTCCCGTCTGTGCAATCAATGCAGTTAGGAGTTAATTTCGCTGATATTAAGAATGAAGACACCACTATTCTCTATTTGGAAGAATACAATCTCTCTCCTAAGCACGCACACGCACACGCACAGGAAAAGCACAAAAACCAGATGGAGCAGAGAAATGTGTTTGCATTTAAAAACAAAACACTTTTTACGATGTAGTTTGAAGAACACACCATCTTGTCTGCTACACACAACCATAAACCTGATCAATCTTCACAGGCAGGGCAGTAAAAGCTTGTATTATTGCCCCTGTAGCTCTCTGAGCTGAAAGAACTGTTGAGTTGTTGAGTGATTTATCACTCTCTGATGTGTCCTTGAACGTGATCAATCATTTACCTCAGAAACTCCCTGTTAAAGAAAGAAACACAACCTGTCATAAGAGTGGATGTGGACACACGTGAATATCCAGACTGAAGAGAAATCACTGTGATCTTGTTTGACAGGGAGGAAAACGAGCTGCCACAGACAGAGCGAGGCATTGTGCCGAAGTCAACAAAAAGAAGTTGGTGCTAAAAGCCGCCCCAGAGCGCACCCCAACCACTGAGTCAGCCGTGAACTGATGCCGTCACACTGCTCGCTCGATGAATGAGCCTGACGCGCTGTTTGCACACACATATGTGTGTGTGAGCTTCCACACGTGTGCTTCATGTTTACTAACACTCTGCAGCCTTTCACATTATGTGACTGCCAACACACTGACACACACGCACACACAGTCTGTGTGTTTCTCTTTTTTATCGCAGTAGTTCACTTTTTTCTTTGAAATTCACTATGTGTGTGTGAACTGTGCTGATTCCACTTCCACCTATACACCGCCTCTCATTGCACCCTCCATACGCACACACGCACACTTCAGCAGTACTTCTGCCAGAATTTACACAAAGACAGAAAACAAAACATATACACAGACACACAGTGAATCTCTCTCTTTTCGTCATTGTCTGTCACTGACACTGTCTCTCTCTCTCACACACACACACACACACACACACACACACACACACACACACACACACACACACACACACACACACACACACACACACACACACACACACACACACACACACACACACACACACACACACACACACACACACACACACACACTGATGTAACACTCTGGAGGGTCTCACACCATCTCTCCCCTCTTCGGCTGTCAGTCTGACATTCCCCCCACATCTTCTCCTCTTCCTCCTCTTGACTGTTTCAGGTGGTCGACCTTGCCACCTCAGTATGTGTGTGTCATGTAATCGAAGACAAAGGCCACGCTCCTGTTCTCTCATCGGGGGGGGGGGGGGCATGCAGCAGGGCTTAAAAACTTGAACAAAATGTCTGTTTGGGATTATTCTGACCAGTATTATAATTATTGGCTACAAATTAAATCACAGGTCTTGTGGTTCATTCAGATGTTCCTTAAATTAACAGTGTTTTTGTTTACCTAGCATCTACTCAGAGCACATTTTACTGAAATCCTGAAGCTCAGCAGAGAGAAACATCCTTTAACCAACAGGAGAGTCCTCTTCATGCTGATAAACTATTTGACCACTACTGTGACAGATGCAGGGCTTCTATGTTTTTTTAGAATTCTCCATCCCCTTTTTGTCTACTCAGAAAACACAGCTCTAATTACTAAAATAATTCCCTATTTGTTCATGCCTTACCCTCTGTTGCTGTGGTTTGATACAACAACAGGTGTATGTTATGGGTTAGTTATACTGTTCATTATAGAGCATTTATGCACATAAGTCAAAGTTGTTGAGGCTAAGGGTCTGTGTATGTGTTGGTTTGAGGTATTTGTACTTCTGTATTGCTCACAGCAATTTCCGGCTACTTTGACTGTGTCTGTTCTTGATGTTTCATGTTACTTGTTGATCAGTGATGTGAAATAAAACATGGACCCTCAGGTGCATGGGGGAGCATATAGGATCTTAAAGTGGAATGTGCAAATTTTATGTCCTCTATACAAAAGTTATGTCCTATGCACTAATGTGTGTAGAGAGCATAAAATGAAAAGAGCTAAAGTATTTGGCCATCTGTCCTCACTCTCTGCTGACGTAATCTTCCTGTAAGAAACACGCATTTCCAACAGAATTGGGGAGAAACTGGATCAAATATATCAAGCAGACTTAAGTCGCAAAGGTGGAGATGTGGCAGTTTTGATCAAGTTTCCCTTTTACTCATAACTTCACTCAAACAGGTCCTCATGGCTGATTCATAATTGTTATTAACTCTCTTAATTCCAGAGTTTATGTGTAGCTAGTTATGTTCAACTCCTCAGTCTCACTGGATCCCCTTTGACAGCAGTTTTCTAAGTTTAATCAGGTGGACATATGGAAAATCACTCATCCTACTGATGGAGTTTACTCTCTTTTCTCCAAATCACAAGATGTTTTCATGTATTGATTTCTTTCTCCTGGACTCTAAACTAAAATCATCTGCAGAAAAGACACAATATCTCGCCATGGCAAAATCTAATCATGCTACTCTAGGTTTCTGAAAATAGGAAAATTGAAAAACAGCAGAAGCATATGGAACTTCTACGAAGACTTAACAGGTTATATACAAGAGCAAATCTTTAGATTTTAAAAGAGAAAATGATCCAGGTGAGGGGAGTCCCCGAGGGCATTAACTAGAGGGCATGCTAGTGCTTTTGACTCACAAGGAGAAAATGCAATCCTGGAAAATCTCACAAAACTATAATATGAGTATTAAACAATCCTGACACAGCAACATGCATCGTTGTTCTTTGAAACTAAAACTTTACAGATTACTGGTCAGACATCAGACAAGTCACTTGATGAGAAATGAGAAAACAAGGATGGTCCTATTGAAATTATCAAATAATTTGAGTAGTGTTAGGAATAATTAAAGTATGTACATCAAAACTGCCAGCTACCCTCATTAGATGAGTCTGCCACTAAGGCCTTTGATTCACACATTACAGAGCAGATGAAAGCTTCCATCTCTTCACTTCCAAACAATAAAGCCTCCGAGCCTGATTCTATAAACCTTAACAGTCTAGTCTGGCTCCTTCACTTCTCTGAATTTTCAACTATGCCGAGGGAAAGTGAGAGCTTTCCCATTCACTTTGTTATGCAAATAATACTTTGACACTGAAAAAGGATCGAGAACCACCACGAATGTTCTCCTATAGTTTAATCCCACTTCTTCAGATGTACTTTGGTTTACAGACTGTCAAAATACAGAGCTAGTCCATCCCAAGCTATCAGGTTTTCTGCCAGGCCGCCATATTTACTGTAATCTCTGCAGTGTTTTCAACATTATGTACCACAAACATAAAGAAGAGACAGCAATACTCTTTGACACCCAAATTCAATTCTGCATTTCTCTAAAGTACTGAGCTTTCACAGAGATTTAGTCTTAAAAGTGTGATAAAGTTGCTCTTGCTCACCATCTCTCTCACATTTATCAGGATGCCTGCCTGTCAGATTAGATCATAGGTCAATATAGCAGCAGTTCCAATCCTTAGCACAGAGCATGAGCGGTATATTTTTGCAGATGATGTCGCACTATGTATTGCTCATCCATCCCACCCCTCCTTCAGCTTACTGAGCTGTTTGGAAGCCTCTCTGGTTTGAAAATAAATAAGGGAAACCTTAACGATAGAATAGAAAAGAATCCAGACAATAAAAGGCCTGTATTATAATGCCAGTCTGGTCTCCTTTCAACACTTACAACAGAATGTAGAGCTTTAAAATCTGCAAAAAAACTAATATTGCAATCATTTTGGGAATGGGGCCATTTTTGCATTTCAAATTCACTGATGAAAAAATGATGATGTGATTTTGCTGCGACCTGAAACAAACGAGCCGGTTCACTTACATCTGGAGAATAAAAATTGCAGCTATCTCGGTTGCATCATGATGCATCACTTTCAGCTATTTTTTGAACACATACCCCTATCAACAACTTGTAGCTTCTCTGATTTGGATCTGCACTTGACCATATTGTGATTTACATAAAATTGTGCTTAATTAAACAGCACTAACAGACGCATAATTGAGCATCCACACATTATCCACAGCTACCATCAAATACGGAACTACTTTCTGTCAAATATATCTACACACCACATAATCAAGCATTAAATGTGAGATGAGATCCTTCAGCATCAATCAGGCTTTAAGGTCCAAGTTACTTTCCATCATGACTTTCTATAGAAACATAAAAAAAACACGTAATAAACAGAGTTGAACAGGAAGTGTCTGCCATTTTTCTGAAAGAGGAAACAGGTATATTTATAGCTTTGTTCCTGTTCAAAACTGAAACCCTTCTGGTCACTTGTATTTGATTACCTGTCAAAAAAGCATTACTCCAAACCCCACGGTGGCAATATTTGGCCTAATCTCTAATCTAGAGGCAACTATGACAAATTGGATATTTTTCTCTGTACCCTTTTGGCCAAGCATTTTGTTCTGTAGAAAAACCAAGCCCCAATTTTCATATATGGAACAAAGAGTTTGCTAATATGCTTCACCTCTAAATACTTTGAAATACCTTTGCCAATAAGAAGAATATTTGTTTATAGGCAACTTGTTCTTGACAGATGGAGGCAAACTACAGGACCTCTACACAATACACCTGAGATGTGGCATCTGCTGCTCTCTGGCCTCTACATTTTCTTGTATCCTGACAATTTTTCATTCATCATAACTCAATGTTTCTCAGTCTGGATCGGAGAGTTCATTGGGTTTTAGCCCAAATGTTCAGGTATATATATACACAATGTAAATGGGAATAAGTTTTTGTTGCCCCACTTTACCACGATGAAACATTATCAAACGATGGTAGCTGTTATCGTTAGTGTTTTTTTTATACTTCTTTGTCCATAAATGTTTGCATATATATATATATATATATATATATATATATATATATATATATATATATAAACTATAAAAAGATTAGCAAAATAAATAAAAAAGACAGCTCTGCACTTGACAAAGGTCGGCTTTCCAAAATTCTATCTCACTCTACAGCTTGTTAAGACAGTGTTGATAATGAGTGCAATCCTGCTTTTTGTCTAACACAAAGACAGAGAGAGATTTGTTTTATTTCAGAGAGTAATTACTACATAATGAATCTTCTAATGGGTTGAACGTTTTAAAGTTACTGCCTGACAAATTACAAACTAATGTGTTTCTGGCAGAAGAAAGGCAGTAGAAATGAAAATAGCAAGTTAAGAATAACAGCCAGGAGATAAATATAGTCTGATGTGAATAGTGTCTGGCACTCTGGCTGCGCTGCGTGTCATGTCCTGTTGTCCTTGAACTATGTGTATCAGTATGTGCTGCTGTCACTGTGCTTCTGCAGCAAGACAAATTCCTATGCGTTTTAAACACCGGACAATTTAATTCACTATGATGCTGATTTTGAAACGAGGCAGAGAACTGCGCTCTAAGTGTGGTAAAGAATAACAGAGGACACAGGGGCAGCACGGAGCATTAGCGGAGTAACATATTTATCCTGCCTCCACTAACCACAAACACACACACACGAGCAGAAACAAATGCATACACCAGCCGCCCGCTCATCGCTCATCTGCCCAGTGCAGATCCTTGACCAGGGCGCTTGTTTGAAAAACCAGAGGTCAAACCGTAAAGCAATTACGCTGGCAACTCATCAACCAAGAGCTGACAGCAATACAATTACCTCCAGGCTGCTACAGACAAGTGCGCAGAGAGAGAGAGAGGGCTATGTTTAACTCTGGATGTTAACAATGCTCGCTGTATAATTGCACCTTGCCGAGTGCACTTTAATTCTGTGTCTAACAGGTAGAGAGCAGTGCTGAGGGGGAGAGCAACAGAGAGACGCAAAGAGGGAGGGGTCTATTAGGTGTTACCTAAGGCCTTGGAATCAAGCCACTTCACCGGGAGGAAGATGGAGAGCGATATGGAAACGGTGTCAGGAGAGAAGAGAACTCAGAGTGATCTCCCCGCAGTCAAGGCTGGCAATACAGCTGCCTGACAACTCACTCCTGAGGGATGTAAATAATTACTGAAGATGAGAGAAAGGGAGAGGGATGAAGGCTACTAGCGTGTCTCATGCACCCTGACACCATTTACTGTATGCTGAACTTGAAATATTTATAAGTAATGTAGCTATGCAACATTCACTTTTATTTTTCACACAGTTTGAAAGAAGACTGCTGCAAATGTAATCATCTGGGAAGATTTTGAAAGGTATATAGGCATTTCATGTTCATATTAAATCACGCTTGTCTCTCGTGCTGGATGAAGCAGTGCAACGGCAAACAGGTTCTCGTGGGGAGTACAGATTCACGTACAGTTCTGCAAACAATCCATAAGGCTCTTTGAATCCATATAAATAACAATAAGAAGTTATACTAAAACAGTTATCATTGCAGATTTGATTATTATAATGACGCAATTTTCAAGATTGTTCTCATAGTATTGATTTCTTCCACAAGGATTTCGCTCTGGACAAATCCTGTTAAACGTACAATATGTAACTTAGGCCCTGAGGGGGTCTCTCGATCAAATCAATAAGAAAAGACCTAGGGTGATGATGTCATGAGGGAGCGTGGGATCATGGGAGCTGTAGTCACCATTACATTTTTGGTGAACTATCCCTTTAAAGTATGAATCCATATCCATCTCTACACCTACCCCCAGATCTAGATGTGGAAAGAACTAATTCCCATCAGTGCATCTTTAATAAAGACTAAAGATCCTGTATGTCCCTTGAAATTATTTTTCACAGAGCAGAAATGTTGTTATTCATATATCTAACTATCCTTATTTTACTTCTAATATGTCCTTGTGTTGTAAATCACAGTTATGTTATGTTTAATCTACATTCATTGGCTTAGCTTCCATTTATATTCTCTATTTCTTCCTCTCTTAAAGTTATTTAAATGATTTTGCTGCTCCAATGACCCAATTCCCCAACAGGGATCATTAAAGCTTTATCTTAATCTATGTGAAAAACTCTCCCTGCACTGTGGAGTAGAAAGTGAAGGGAACTTCTTTAAATGTATAAAGTTCCAATTACAGAGGAATCTCGCAGCTACAAATGAGAAAAAAGTGACTTGGTCTTTTAATGTGATTCCAGGCTGTAGGTTTTTTTCCTGATTTGGACAGTAGAGAACACAGTCTGGGTACTTGTGTCATTAATGGGTTTCAGAGAGGAATATTTGTGTCTTCAACTTGAACCTCTTATGTAGGAAAAGAAAACGTGAACACTTGTATTAAATGGTATATTACACTTTACACGGTGCCCCTTGGGTGAACCCAAACAGCTTCGAGAGGAGGCTTGATCCAAATGCAAAACCTCAACCCAGAGCTCAGCATTCACATCGGAGACATAAACAACGCTGCAGAAAGATAACATTGTAAGCAGACTGATTAATGAGAAAGCAGATGGGAGGAGGCTGCGTGGTGGAGGAAGTAATCAGCACAAGTCAGCAGCAGCAGCAAGTAGCAGGCAAGAGGCACAGGGAGGAACAGAAGAACAAACACAACTCAGTTTGTCTGTTTTAATCCCCGTCCATACTAACACTTCTGAAAACGCACATCGCATGACCACTCACATACACTGGGCATGCGATGCTATTACATTACACCTCGTCTCCTACCCATGTAAGCAGTTGTGTCATTGCAAAATGCAGAACTTAACTGCACAACAGCTGTTAGCAAAGACACCAGGGGCAGCGACACTTGTAAATGATTATACATGGTGCGTGCCACACTGGGTCATAGGAGCTTGACGAGTCAGTCGTGCCCAAAAGACCCAATCAGTAAATGGTTGTACGTGTCTACATAATAGTTTCCAAAAGCATGCAGCCAAAACAGGGTCAGTGACGTTTCCGAACTTTGTGCGGCTCTACGTGGATGCCAGGCGTATCCCTTGCAGAGTTGATGCACATTCAAACAAAAACACTGTTGTATGGTTGAAGCCTTAACTCTCTGTCACTGAGAGAAACCCCACACTGAGTGTGAACCCTGCTCCCCCATAAGCTGCCTCCCTGCAGGAACCAGCCTGTCAGTCATCCAGTGGGGCGTGCGAAAGTACAGCACCGGCAGCCCAGTGTGATGAGTCCAGTGGGCCTGAATGATGTCCCATCAGCTGCTGTGGTGTCAGAGCAGCGGTGCACGGCAGAGGTGCAGGACAGGTTACCATGTCGCCTGCTCGGGCGCTACGGCCTCTGTGCTCTCAGGTGCGGTGAAACACAACTGAAGCAGGTAACGTGTCTCCGGGGTAAGACAACGGAGAGAAGGCTGCATTGGAGATACATCTGTTAACTTAGTTCAGAGATGGAAGCAGATGAAGAGATGTAACAGGTGAGGTGTACCAGCTGTTTGGCTGACAGCAGTTTGGGACCCATGGGTGAAGACAAGAAACTTGGCCGTTTGGTTTTCTTTTACTTCAGGATTTTGTTGTTATGCACCCTGCTTTAGATGCTAGACTCTCTGCCAGGTGTATGCTCTAAGGAGTGTGTGCGCAAGTGGACGGATTCATGGTACATACGTATATCTACGTCAGACCTGCTTCCACTCAATATGAACAAACAGCAGCAGTGGCTGTGCGCCTCTCGTCTCCCTGGCTTCCCTGTAATGAGGAGTGATCCATTCACCTCCTGTGGAGGAAGGACATGTTTATACAGCTCCTGCTCACAGGCAGCGAGAAGAGAAAAACAGATTACAGAAGCACTCTGGTCAAATGTCAACACAACACCGCACAAGTAGCAAAGACAGACATCAAACGCTGCAGCAGGAGTGTGAACAGACGGCCAGCGCTTAGTGAATCAGCTAAAAACAAACAAACCTTTTGAGTTTACAAATAGAGGAATTTCCTCTGCGCTGACCCTTGCTCAGTACCCGTGGAGGATCTAGTTTATCTGCCCCGTGGTGCTTTAAAATGGGGAGCTGAGTCAAGCCGGTGCTTCGGGATCAGCTTTGACACAAAAAGCAGAGCTGTGCGGCACCGCTCGCTGAAAACGGCCTCACAACTGGGTAGAAATGAAACAGCTGCCAACTCATCTGGCAGCCCTGCGAAGCCCTGTGTGACAGAGGAGCAGGATTGTTGCAGGGGCAGCAATTCATTACAGGGGCACCCCCTACTCTGAGGAAATTAAGAGTGGAATCAGAGCGGATGGCTAACTGTGATTCATCTTGCTGCATTTTTCTATTGGGCACAACTGCTCGCAGGATGAAATAATCACAGTGAATAGGCACTCCTGCACAGCGGGGCACCTGGGAATCTGGATGCTGGAGGCAAGGAACGGTAATTGGCAAACGCACGCAGGAAGGGAGATCTGGCCCACCTGCTGTGCAACTAGGGTCACTCTGTCTGGCCGTCAATAAGCACATGTGAAATTAACGGTGTGAACGCAGAGCCGTCATATATCCACGGTAGTTGCCCTCAGTCAACGCAGGATCTAAAGGCCACACACCTACTGCTGCAAGAGAAAGTTCCTCCAAGAGATCCTGCAGAGCGCTGAGAGGGGGGAGCAGAGCGGGGGATGAGGGGCACGGAAAGGAAGGAGGAGCATGTGAAGACAAAACCGAGGTACGCTTGAGTCAGCCCAGCCAAAGGTGGAGTGTCTGGGCAGATGCCAGATCACAGACAAACTAGGCACAGTGACAGATCTATTCCCCCCGCTGCCTCCAGCCAGCTGTCACTGCAGATAAACACAATGGGCTCCTCTCTCCAACAACAACACGCTGTAATCTGGAATTGACAGCTGATTCTGCCTCACAACTCTGACGGAGCTGAGGGAAAGACACTGTGAGTCAATTAACTGGATGAGATGAATTTCCATTTAGAATGTGGGCTGAGTAGAAGGAGAGAAAATGGTAGACAGCAACAGGAACCTCAGGTGAAGAGAGAAAGTGAGATCACTTTTACAGTGCTGTGTTACAAAGGCAGACTTTAGTATTAAATGCTTGATGTGCAAATCTTACTGGGATCAAATGCAAGCATGTGGGTTTTTCCCAAAATCCAGAAAATACAAAGATCCAATCCCTCAACCGCAGCTCATGTGTTTTGTATGTATTCTCTGATCCAGCTCTGCTCCCAGTCCCAGCAGGTTCTGAATGAGGTGGCCTCAACCCAACAACTCCTTCACCACCGAGGTGTGACACCCATCCAGTGACACATTCCCTCCAACATCGCCGGCTGCCAGGAGTTTAATGCTTTGTGTGAAAACGCTGCCCGCGCAATCACTTTATATGGAGCAAAATGCGTCGTTAGCCTCCAAATCGCTGGCACTGCCAGGTTTCTCTTCAGTCTTTCCACGGGGCATTACGCACAGAGCAGTGGATCAGCGGGCTGTGTGCTAGTTGTGACTGTGTGTTTACGTTTTCACTGGGAAAGCTGGCAGCAGCTGTGTGTCTGGGCATGCCAGTACAAGCGCAGGCCTCAGCTGACCCGGATTTGTGTCTCTTTACACAAAAAACTTTTCACAGCCTCGATAAAAAGAGGAATATCACACATACACATTTAAGCTCAAACACTATCAAATGAAGAAACATATATCTTCACTGACTCTCTGCGGGAGCCACTCTTACCCTCATACATTCATTCTCTCCCAGCCTGTCTTGGCCTAGTTAATGACACCAGGGCACAGACTTTTAAGAGGTCTATTCCCTTTATGTCCAGAAACGTAATATTCAAACTGTCTTATAAAAACCAGTGCTGCCAATCCTGGCCCCATTTCTCAGCCAAATAGCACCTCATTTTATCCCTATCACATTCTGCAGGAATGATGTAACCCCCGCCTCCCATCCCCAGAGCCCCTCTCACAGGCAAGCAAGTCATCCATTCCTTGCAATCTGCTGCTCTTATCATAAATACCTGGATAGTTGACCCCTGTCAGACTTATTGCTGGAGATTCCGCCCACAAATCAATGCTGCGCAGATTAAACCAAGCTCTCATGCACCATTACTGAAGCCGGAAAAAGTCATTCTTCCGTATGTAGCAGATTTCTTTGCAGACCTGGGTCAAATCATTGGAGTTAGTTTTACACTGCTTTGAGTAGCTGGGCAGGTTTGGCCAGCCACAGTGCAGCAACTGTAACAGATTATACAAATATGGGGATCTGCCTATTATTTTATTACTGGCCTGTTGTCATGAACACAACTGGCCTATTAAGGTTATGTTTTAATATGAGTGATTTACAAATACCATCACAGTTTACCATTCTTGTTGGAATACCTGTTTGTTGGCTGTCTGACATATGATTGCTTCCTCACTTCATTTCCTCAGATGCCAGGAGACTCTATTCAATTTCCAGGAATTTATTTTCTCTGTGGCAACAACACGCGTTACATTATCCATCAGAACAGTAATTCTGAAAGTCAGTCTGTAACCTCACCAGGTTAGCAACATTAACAACTCACCATGCGACACTCTTCGGAATCTAATACATTCACTCCTATCAAAGAAGGAATCTACCAGGGACAATGTGCAAATATCTACATGAATGCAGCTTCTTGAAATGGAGTTTCCAGAAAGAAATACTCTCATACGTGGGCGATCATGGTTCAGTCTGTGATTTGTCCTTTTGACAGCACCTTGAATCTACCTCTGTATATGAAAGGTGCTTTATATAAAAAAATGCCTTGCCTTTGACATCCTCCAGTCAACACATTCTTAAGTTTTCAATTTCATCTGATTAGTTTTAAAAATGACAATTAATGACAACAGACTTGTGATATCTTTTCAGTATCAGTATTTAGATATTTAAGCATCGCATCAAAGTCATTATTTTTTTATCATGACTAGTACATCCAATCTTCCTCACAGAGGGTTTAAATGTCAATGTCAAATATGTATTTTTCATTTTGTCATGATTCGCGTGACCCAGTTTAAACCCCCAGCAGCTGAAAGCAAACACAGACTTTATTAAGATGCAATCTGAGGCAGCAGTGTTCTTAAGAGTTGAAGGTGTATTACTGAAGAATGTGCAAGAGGAGCTTTATACCAGATATATACAGTCAACAAAGATTTAGCAGCTACTGAAGATGTCAGGATCCACACGCTCTGTAAGGAAGGCAGAGGATCCCTACAGTGAAAAGAGCAGACATGTAATATTGATCGCACATTGCCGACTCAAAATGTGTGAATGGCTGACCTTCCCAAAAGTTAATGGCAAAAACACAAAATCTCTCTTCAGCACGGCTTTATCCAGCTGATAGTTCACAGCTCACACAAATTACCGTCTCAGCAAGTTCTTCTTCTTTGTTTACAAAAGGATAATGATGATAATGATCACATTCTTCCCGATGGTGTATCCCCCCCCCCGCTCACCAATCCCCCAAACAAAAACAACTTAACCTTCTCATCCTCTTTTCATGGATCGGAAGCAGTTGTGACACTCTGACATTTACCTCAAGTCAAAACGCTGCAGCTCTCTGACCGTCCTTTAAGCAAACGCTCCTCTATTCTCCAGACTCACTCGCTTTAAATGTTACCCTCGTTTTCAGGAGGAGGTCACACACACAGTGTCTTTTCACCATTTCCTCTGAGCGTTGATGTGCGGTGAAAATGCCTCACTTCTCTGTGAGCCTCGTTAAACTCAAATGGCATCATGCCAGGCAAGATTGTATTTGGACTGAACAAAAAGAGACATAAAATGCAGTTATAAGCACACATGTAGCTGATGTTATGGGAGCTACAGTATATTGCCTTTATAAAATGCCAGACACTCTTGTCCAGCTAAATATCTGAATATATTGCAGAAAATCCCTCAAAATAGAATCAACAATTACCATATCGTCTTATTTTATGTAAACATTTTTGCAGTGCAAGAATAATAGTTTAACCAGTGCCCAATGCAAATCATCTTGCTTAAAGTGTTTTCTATAGATCCAATTCTGTCTGATAACAACACATTTTTTCTATGTACCTCCTACGTTTAAGAATGGCACTCAGTAAAGGGCATACCCCGGCCAATCAAGCTGCACCAAATCTTACGCACACCAATTTTCATCAAGATCCATGAATTATTCCTCAGGAAAATCATGTAAATGTAACAAAATGCCCCAACTCGCAAGGTTGCAGAAAGTGATAAAAGAATTCCTGGATCTGCACCAAAATTGGATGGTTTCTACCCTGACACATACAGCATTCTTCCACCAGGTTTCGTGTAAATCTGTACAGTTATTTGTGTGTAATCTTGGTCACAAACAAACAAACAAACAAACAAACAAACAAACAAAACAAGATACAAACGGACAGGGTTGAAAACATTATCCCCTTGGCAGAGGTTAAAAGTTATTTTTGTAGTGTACAGTTTATGTATCACCTGTAAATATTCCCAAAATAAATGTGTCGTGAAATCATCAAAAATCAGACAACTGGTTTTCAATCCAAGTGATTTCAGTCAAATCGCCAGAGCTGCGTGTTCTCTTCATGTAATGCAGCTGAGTTTAAACACGGGAGCAGGCCCCTGCTTTGGCTGACTGCTACAGACCCATAATGAGGCCTGATCCAGGAAGAGAATGGACAGTGATGTGACGGCAGGAGCGAAAGGTCAAAGCGACCTCTGACAGAGCAGAGCGTGCACGTGGAGATGTTTATGTGTTAGCATTCTGGTGTGTGTGTGTGTGTGTGCACGTTCATCTAACACTATGCTACTATTCTTGTCATTTGTCAACCGGTTGAAAAAGGTAATTACTGTTACGAAACATTGACTCATTACAATACGGAGACAAATGGCTCGTCTGTTCTGCCTGAAACATTGACAGTGTAATGACAGACAATCTGCCCCCAACACCCCCCCCCCCCCCCTAACCCGGCATTAAGTGGTCCACATTCATCATACAGTACGGACCGAGTCCATGTAATTCATGACACCAGTTATTTTACTAACAAATCAAATGGATTGTGATGTCTCGATTAGTGAAAGTAACCATAATGGGAGATGACCTTTGAGAAACATTGACTGGAAGCCAAACAGAAGTGAACTGGGCCGCCACTTATTACATTTTAATCTCCACATGTCAGGATGGTCTAGCATTATGGATGATAAAGGAACTGTGTTTAAGAGCAGGATCACATGTCATGTATAGTAATTAAATGGAACTCAAGACAGACAAAAGGCGTCTCCATGCTCTGAAGCTGTAGCCGTAGTCACTACTGTGACTGACAACCTTTTTTAACCCCGTCCTTATAGACCTGCCGTCACGCCCCAGGAATTTGCATCTTGTCTGAAACACCGTGGTCATTTTGTGAGTGAGAACGACTGCTGGTCTCAAGAGCCGAGGATGCCATTTGGAACTGGAGCTCAATTCACTAACATGGTGTATAAAAATACGCTCATGGAGCTCGCCATTTTTTTTTTTTGGGGCTCCAAGAAAAATATGGCAGGAAAGCAGGAGCACAGTGCTGTTATGTGGCCGTGTGGGATTTGTACATGTGTGTGTCTGTGTTTGTGCATTTACAACTGCATAAACCAAGCTTCATGTGTGTTCTACGCACATGTCAGCTTTCCTGTCTGCCTTCATCTCCATCTTGCCTGCCAAGCTGTCAGTCGGTGCATGTGCATAACGAGCCCGGCACTTCTCTGTGTGGGTTGCAGGCATCTGTCTGTCAATAGCTCTTGTTTTGTCTCTGTATTTTTATGTTTGCCTGTCTGCCAAGCTGCCAGTCGGACGCGTTTGCAGAAAGAAAGAAGCCATCTTTCTCAGCTGAAGGACTCCCCACAGAGAGAACTGAGAAGCCCATCTATCTCAGTGGGTATTTGTGATTGCCAGCGGAGTGATAAGATGCCCCCGGGGCAGCGCTCTGTGCTCTGGCTGGCAGGGATCTTACACTGCGCTGATGAGCGCTGTCTAGAAGCTTTATCTGGGACAAAAGCGGCCTTGTTAAAGCTCAACACCAGCGCTTAAACTAGCCGTGAAGAAACAGAGAGCGAGGAATTATGGGGCAGCGGGAGGAGAGATGTCTCCGGCTGAATATAATTACCTAGTTCAAACGACGCTGAATATGGTAAGTAGTACTTATCTCCGCGACCTTCCAAGTCTGTGCATTCCACTGTCATGGAAACGTAATAGAGAGAAAACTAGGTAATTGTGCTGCTCTATGTGGCAGTGTACTTCATCTGTAATGTACAGTAGCTGATAGATGAAGTGCAGTCCAGACCCAGTCAAAACAGTGTCAACTTAACGCCACTAAAACAACAGCACTTCACACAGTCTCTTTAAAGAACGCAGCATGAGAAGTCAAAAAAAGGCCAAGGTACGTGCCGCTGCCTGAGCCAGTCTCATCAGAAGAGAGGCTCGGTTCAGCGTCGGGTCAAATGTCGATTAGCTGACAGGAGCCGAGCGCCAAACAAAAACGTTTCTGTCAGAGAAAAGTACAGAAAGAGTTTGAGCTGGAAATGAAAATTGTCATATTATCTACTCATCCTCACAACAGTCAAAACACTGAAGTGTGTGTTTGGGAATCTAACACAAGGCGGATCTGCAGAAGTTTTATGTCAGCGTTCATCAAAGCGCCTCAGATGAGAGGAAGTATTTAGCTCTCTACACTATCTAAACCTTGACACTGCAGTGCAGTCTGTAGTTACAGCAAAGTGCTGTCTTGTTATTGTGCACAAAACCTCTGCGTAGATATATCACAGAATATACTTAACGCAAAGTTTCCTCTGCAGTTCTGAATGAGATCCAAACATTTATGTGGCACCAAATCACGTCAAACGCTATTTAATTGAAATGATGTGTCATCTCTGCTAGAGTACTAGAAACAGCCTGAACGCCAGCCAAGACACTCACATATTTGGCAATCGACACTATAGAATGAAGCCATAAAAACAACAGCTGTCCAACACAAACACTTTAAAATACAGTGTATCTGAGATTTACACAACCCATCAGCAGCCGTAGAATTCCCACAGATTTATACAGTGATATGCCAAAAGTGGTGTGTGTGTGATTTCTACAACTCCTTTCAGTTTGAAGCAAACAAAATCTCACATCACTGCTTTCTTTTCTTTGGACTTTCCCTGAATGAAGTTTCACTTTCAGTTTAGGTACATTTCTTTTTTTTTTGTACCAGTCACGACTGCTCCTGCAAAACAAGCTCTCAAGACAACAGGTAAATCACTTCATGTGTTCCAGGACATTTTCCAGCTGAAAATCTAAGAAATACCTGCGGCAGTTGATGCAGAAGCTTTTCTGAGCCGAACAGAAAATGAACAGAAAATGAAAATAGACATTTGCTCATTTGGAACTGATATATCTTTAATCAAGGTTTCTGCAGGTTTCAACAGGCTAGATTTTAGACCTTTTTAAGACCATGACGGATGACATTTAAGACCAATGTCAACTAAGACATGAATGTTAGAGTCCCAGACTTACTAACATTTCCCCATTATTAAAGGTAAGGTGAAGTACTGCAGTTATATGCATCAATATTTGAGATATTGCGGCTATACAATATTTTTGCGTGCCACCAAAACATGTCTCTTAAAAAAATACATAAATATATTTAAAGTAAAGTTAAATTAACATTAACAAAATTAAGACCTAGATAAACCTAATAATAATATATGTAATATTTTCATTTATCGGCCCCTCAACAAATCTCCACCCCTGAAACACATGAACGTACACTGACAAACAGTTTTTCTTTAACTCGCTTGCAGGGCTGGATCTACAAGTGGGCAAATTCCTACTCTGCCTACCCAATTGGTCAACTTTATTCTGTGCCATTTGAATCTGCCAATCACGTTTATTTTATCCGCCCCATCAGAACTTCCTGATTTCTGAAATGCTGGTTGCCCGTAGGGCAGGCAAGTGACAGACAGGTACACTGACCACTCCTGTCAATTGGACCAAATTAAACGATTAGTCGTGTTTATTACAGTCCTGCGAGGACCACAGACACCTGTTGTTGTTTTTGTGGAGAGGATTTCAACAAATAAGATTAAAAGTGTTTCAGCAACAATTTACCAGCTCTACTTTTAGGCAAAATTTTTAGATTTTCAGTCTGTTTCAGTCACCCTGTTAATTCATGTTTCCATGTCTTTCAAATAGGATGCTTTTCAAACATACCTGCACGTTCATCTTAAATAGACATTCAATGAAGAAGAAGCAGTAAAAGGGATTGAGTCAAGCTGTGTGAGAGACTGATTTAGAAAACATCAAGTATTACATGACATAAAAGCCTTTGCTCTGTTGAGCCAGTAAAAAAAACAGAATCCTTTTACTGTAATGTCTGTAGCATGACAGACTGATGGCAATGTGAGGGGCTGTGCAGGACATAGTATATTCTGGGCCTCTCACATACACACATTCTGCTTCAAATATATAAATGGGGTTTCTATGTCACTATCAGTGTTTGATGAGTTACAGACACTAGAGTCTGTTGCTGTGCATTGTGTAATTGTCTGTGTATGTGACTCTGTGTGTGTGTGTGTGTGTGTGTGTGTGTGTGTGTGTGTGTGTGTGTGTGTGTGTGTGTTGGCAGGTTAATGAGCTCAGTAGTAGGCCTGCAGACTGCTATTCACCCCTTATTATTCAGAGACTCTGCTGTTTGTCCACACGACTCAAATCTGGAAAATCCCAGGTACTGTAAATACTGACATGGAGCCAAAACAAGAGAAGCCTCTCCAAACACCCTGGTGACAGTGAAGGATCAGGGATCAGAGGATCTAGTGTATGTTGTATTACCATATATCCGAGCTCCAGCTATCATGGAAACAAGCCGCGTTGCATCAGCATCACGGACGACTCATTCAGAGCAGACTATCATCAATTTTTACCGCTGATTACATCATTGAAGTTGGGGAGATTACACTGTTGTTTATGCTCCCATCGCAGCACTACAAATGAGAGGCTTGCAAGCATCCAGCTGTGTACCTAATAATGCAGCCTGTTTAGGACGCTCATCTCCTCCATCAGCAAGCCTCTTACATGTTTCAACAGCTAACACCGCCAGGCTGGCAGTTTACATCGGCCACATAATAGGGGAAGTGGAGCCAATATGTTAACTGATAGGTTCAGACACTGGCGGGGTGTGAAATGCTTGGCACAGCAAACAAGCCTTAAGAGTTTTTCTCCTTTCAGGTTGAGGTGCATTGTGGGTCTTTTTCTTTGTGTTGATACCAAGCGGAGTGCTTTGCCATGACAGCAGATCATACAGACGGAGTGGAGGCAGCATAATCGGCGCAAAAGGCTGTGTAACTAAAAAGATTGTCTACAGGAAACACAATGGGCTTCCAGTACCCGAGAGTACATTAGCTGAAAATAGGCCACAGGCATTTTAGTCCATAAAAGAAGATGAGAAATGAAAATCATCCTGCAGCAAGGCAACTAGGCAGCTTTTAATGACAACAAAAGGATGTCAACAAAGCACACAGTTCAGAGAGTGCTCTAATCAGCGTCACGTCGACATTGTTCAGATCATACGAGACCATTGAGATGCTGCGTTTGACACAACTTAAAAAGAGCAGGATTTTGGCACTAATATAATTTAATCACAGTGCTGCTAGCACGCAGCTGGTATAACAGCTCACGGGCTTGGCAAAAAGCAGAAACAAGCTTAATGTGATTAATTGCTGCTTTTCCTATTTCTATATGGAAACTGTCACTCAAGGATCATGATGGGAAATTAGGTTAATGGTAGAGTGACATACCACATATAGCTTTGTTCCTCTATTCATGGCTCCAGAGATGTTATTAGGAACTGGATTAGCACATGGCACGGGAGTGAGACAATTTGCTTCATAAAAGAAAAGAAAAGTAAGAGCTTAAATGTCAATTACAGATCGACACATGTAAGTCTACTTAATTGCTCACTTCAGATAATTATCAATTGGCAGTTTTTTTCAGTCCCAAAAGTAATCCTGATATAAATCTAGGACTAGTTGTCATGGAATTGATGGTAATAATAGCTAATAGCTAACCAGTGAGGACTTTTTCTGGAGCACTTTTATTAAAATTCAAACAAATATAGACTAAAACCAAGCCCTCAACCAACTGACTGACTCCATGGCAACAACAACCTTCCTCTTTGCATCCCCAGCTGTAGCTAGGTGACGCATACTGTACTCAGAACAAAATGACGAGTAGAGGAATGGACTGTATTTATATGGCACTTTTCTAGTCTCATCCATCACATACGGTCATGTTGTGTCATTATTGATGTTTTTTTTCCCAATTGATTCACATTTCATTGCTTTATAAATAGTTACATGACTTGTTGGTATAACAGTATAATTGTATTACTCCTCTTTTTCTTAACTCCAATGTTCCCATCTCTCCCAAGCCACATCACACTTATTCTATTACAAACCATCCATACATTACCAGGGATCATTGGTTAGTAGTTGACCTGCTCTTTCCCCTAAGCCACAGCCACCCAATAGAAGTAATGAAAACAGTAACACTAATAAAAATCCATCAAAAAGTTTTAAAAAAACGTTGACATCATTATAGTTCACGTGCCACATTAACATCATGAAACTGTGTATAATTGATGTCCTTAATCAAACCTCTCAGAAACAGAAGGGCTACCTGATTAAACTAAGAGACAGTGATGTGTTGGCATTGACGTGGCACCGTCCCAGTAAAGGGCCAAGAGTCAAACAAAGTGGCCCGCATCCTGAATGTGCAGCTCATGTCTTTATACAAATCCTCCCTTTGAAGATTTGCTGTAGCTCAGCCGCTGAACATGCCTGAGCTCGGCAGCCTGAGCGGAGGCACACAACAGTTTTACATTTCGCTGGATCCCTGTCAGCCCTGTCACTACACCTCTCTGTGGCCAGGCTGCTGCTGCTGCAGCTGCTGCTCTGCCTCTCCCATATCATCACTTTTACAATTTCACACCACTGATTTTCATTGCACAGGGCAACTCCAGCTTGTTTTCACCTCTCTGTGTACAGTCAGTCATATAAAATTGATAGAGAACTTATCTCGCGTGTAGGGAAATCACAGCTGACATCACAATTAAGACAAAATTGAATCAAACACGCTGAATGGAATGCTGAGCAGTCAACCCACCAAACGCAGTCTTAAAGGAGCAGTTTTCCACTTTGGGAGACAAACCTATTTACTTTCATCAGCTTGTTTTCACACAAGTAGAACCAGACTAACCGTTCCCTATACTGTTTCCAGTAGTTATGCTAAGCTAACATCTCCTGGCTCCAGTTTGGCACTGAAAAAACATGAGATGGATCAATTTACTCATACAACTCTCGGCAAGAGGTCGAATAAGGTTATTTGTTTAAATGTAAATTTATTCAATAAACATTCACTGTGTACTGACAAACAATTCACCATCATATGAAAACAGAATGACTTATTATTGGTGGATTCTCATTCTGCTTTAGGCCTGTGCTGACTTAACAATAAGCCATTTAAAGACTGTGATGGAGAGTAACACTATGAACTGGATTAGTGTAACTCAGAGCAAGAAGCTTTAATCTTTTAACAGTAACTTCTTTTTTTTTTTACAATTACCATTCAATTGTAAATACAACTCTGCTCCTGAAATCATAGCTGGAAGGCAGAGTGATTCATGAAGCCGTGAAGAGCAGATCAAATGCCCTACAAAACAGCTGCGGCTCATTTGACATGTAGTCTGCCTTCTGTTGGCGGAGTTTCCTGAGCAGACCTTTCAATTCCCCTTTCCCTCGGCAGGCTGGGTAATGAAAGGCCGTGGCGGGCTAAAGGTAGTTGTGGGGTTCATACATTCCTCTTCCTCTCTTCCCACACAGTGAAAAGCATGGTGAGGCTGATCCTCATGGGCTTTCTTTTTCTTTCTTTCTTTTTTTCTTTCAGAAAGCTCCATGCTCTCAGCAGCCACATTCATCAACAGGAATGTTTGGTTTTCCAACTGAAAGGCCTCCTGCTAC
Organism: Hippoglossus hippoglossus; assembly: GCF_009819705.1. Classification (NCBI taxonomy): domain Eukaryota; kingdom Metazoa; phylum Chordata; class Actinopteri; order Pleuronectiformes; family Pleuronectidae; genus Hippoglossus; species Hippoglossus hippoglossus. Next base: position 22,066,158 of record NC_047159.1, on the reverse strand, counting down.
AATGGTCAGGTTTGGCGCTTCCCTTGTGGTGAAATTAGTGTTTTTTTTATATTCAGTGATGTTGATACATGGTAAGCTGCTGCCGGGTTCATAACCCACTGACTCGCGGTAAGATGGGTTTAATGGGAGATGGCAGACAGGATTCTCTGACATATGTTTGATGCATGTCATTGAATTATGAAAGCCGGTCTGAATTACTGAAAGCACAATAAAGCCTTGCACAGCCGAGAAAGAATCAGAGATCAATCACCTCGCAGAATACAAAGAAAACAAATCATGTTTGTGTCATACATCCTCACACTGTTTGTGGGATTTTTTTTTTACTGTGAAATCACTTCCTGCGAGCTTCACACGCTGTGTGTAGGTGTGATAATGGGAAACAATGTGATCTTTGCATTCATGCTGCAACCAGCAAATTTGCAATGCAATCTGCGTGTTCTCTGTGGCCATCTCGCTGTTTGATGTGGGTCATGAGGCTTTCATGAGGCTACTGCAGCGCCGAGAACTGACAGGCGTTCTCTCTATAACAGGAGAACGCCAGGAAATTGGTCTGCATCGACTTTGAAGGTCTGAGATGTAAACTCAACCCAACAAGCTGCGTGTGATGTAAAGGCTCTGCTGAAGGTAGACACTAACAAAGGAGGTTCAAAGAATCCTCCCTCTTAAAGCACACGCACACACACACACACACACACACACACACACACACACACACACACACTCGCCTCTGATTAACAATAAAAGGTTGTCAAAAGATTTGAGGTGAAGCATCTGAGGGTAATCACATCTTGTCCAATTTTAATAATGAAAGTCAAAATGAAGGGAGCGTGCCAGCAATATCTTTTTAGAGTATCTCTATTGAGCGTACATCTCTCCCGGTGCCTGGAGCTCTTGGCGTTCTCAGCACGATGTGGAGCCTCAGCTGTAAGACGTTTCAACGAGCTCTGCCTTCCTCTCTCGAAAAGGCCTTAATCAGGAGGCAACAATGGCAGCCGAAAGTCATCCCCACCCCTACAATACTGCTCTTTCAAAGGAGGCAGCCATTAATTGGTGCACAGCACATTCCACCCTGGCAATTACACTCTTGTCTCTTGTCTCCAGCACCGCCTGTTTCAAAGGGCCAGGAAGCGGAAGTCCTTCTGGTGCTAAAAGCACAGCAATATCCTGACTATGTCTGGCCTTGACTGGCAAAAGCCTGCAATATTTATCACAGGAGGGAAAGAGAGTGTCGTTCAGTGCCAGTGAGACAGTAACTCCTCAGTAGAATGTACTGGAAGAGGGAGCCGGGATAACACGTGGCTGCAGTTGGGAGAAATGAATTCCAGCTGCTGAAGCCACTGGTGGTGGGTCAACATCTGGGCTTCGAAAACAAAACAAAACTCGGTCAAAGAAAAAAGAGGAGCAGAAAATGTGATATAACAATCATATCTCTATTCAAGGTTGAAAACTGTCCAGGTCTAATCCATTTGTTTAAGTTTGACTCCCTCTCACATTCAGGCTCTTCTGCTGCTCGCCTGCAGGGCATCTGCTTCTCCCTCCTACTGAAATTTCCCCTGCAAACTAAATAAAAAGAAATACCACAGAATTTGTTCGCAGCAGTTGTCTTTCACCTCGGGCTACAAACATCCTCTGCAGCTACAGGTCAGTGTGGGGTCAACGCTGCTCAGTGACAGACAGCTGACCTGATAACCAGGAGCAGAAATGTCTCTTTATACACGGCGCACTTCTCAGTGTCGACCATGAACTTAAGCTAAATAAGCAAAATATCATTAACTCATTCATCCATTCCTAAACAAAAAGGTTAATCTCCCTTTTTCATTACTTCTGCCAGGTTTTTGTATCTTTACCAAAAGTATTCTGGTATACGCAGTACTCTACAGACAAATCGGCTGGGAATCAAACCTCAATACTTTTTGATAACAAAAACTTTTCCACAGCATCTCAGATTTTATGATTTTAACATTTTTGGGTATTTTATGGCCTTCAGCTTCAGTGTCTTGGTTCATCACCGCTCTTATAAGCTATTATTCCAAGCTATTAGTCCAGCACCAAAAGGAGCTAAAAGTTCCTAATACTAACTTAAATGGTGATAAGTTGCCAGTGTTGTAGTTACTGTTTTTATGTCCACTCCCACAAAATCAGTAACCATAATGCCACACTAAGTCACATACTGTTTTCTGGAAGGACACTCAGTGTTTGTGTCGTCCAGCTAACTTCTAACATGTCAATCTGCTGTGGAGCAAGGTTTTGGATGGAGGCTCCTCTCTGCAGTTGTAAAATACCAGACATCTTCTGATGTTTCCTGCCTTTGTTACAAACAGGACAAAGAGGGGATCATGGAAAAAATGTGCATTGCAGACCTCTCGGGGCTTTTTTAAAAACCCACTGCAAACTCAGTTTCCTCAATCATCTAAGCCTTACCACATGGACTGGTGTACCATACAAACCACTAAAGGCCTCCCTCATACTTGTCCAGCCGCAGCTAATTCAATCTGGTCCTAATCTGTGCAGGGTGCAGCTCCTATGCCCTAGCAGCTTGCCATGTGCCATTAAATAGAGGAACAAGCATCTTGTTGATCTGCCTAATGTCAGCGTCCAGTGGTTCATTGCTAATTCCTATCATTAGTGCATATTGATGGTGTGCAGCTTGGGGGGGAGGGCTCTGTCCAAAACAACCAGCAGCCAGCAGAGGAAATGAGGAGGGATTGATGGTCACTTCCTGCATCGCTCACTCTGCTCCAGAGGCAGCTGACAGCGGCTTCCTGTGATTTCTGTCAGCCGCTGGCAGAGAGGGACAAACAGATAGAGCAGGATAGAGAGAGAGAAATGGCTGAAGCAGTCCTGGTGGCAGCGCATATCCACTTGAGGTTCAGACAAACAGGGGACAGGAAATTCATCAGATGTGCTGTGTATGAAACGTCCATTTCCTTTCTTTAATAAAAAGGATTAAAACTCTGACTTCCGTTTTAAATAATTGTTCGATATACAATGAGTGGGGTTAGATTGTGATAGTAAATTCAATCTGACACCAGACATCAGTTTTACTGTCAAATCTCACCTGTGAACACATGCTTAAACCTAGCTAACCTTGTTAAAAGGGATGTTTTTGGTAGTTGTTCCTCACTGTTGTTGAGGGTTAAGGGCAGAGGATGTCGTACCTTGTTGAGCACTATGAAACAAAGTGTGATGTGAATATGAGCTTCACAAATAAATTTTGATTGATTGATTGATCGCAATGTTGAACTTAGCATATAATATGGCATAATCACGTCTGGTGAAGCTTGCAGCCACAGTATGAGGAAGTCATAACATTGAAACTACTGGAGGAAGTGGTTTATAAACGGCTTTTGCAACAAACCGCAAAATGCAGCAGATCTAATACGTTCAAAAGAACTCAGCATGGTGTTTCAAACTAAAGGGCAAAGAAGCCACATGCACTTGGTTTGTACACAGCGAGAGAGCCAGGATGGCAGCCAGGATGGCAGCCAGTTCACAGCTTTAAGGGTAATTTATACTCAACCTTATACACATATCTGGATTCTGTCTGTATTCTGTGCCAGGGTCCTGCACTGGGATGGGTACCCACACGTAGTAAGTTGTGTAACACACGGGTAAAAATAAACTAAACACAGGAAGGCAGTAGGTGAAAACTGAAGTATGCTTTCTATCTGGAGAAATGAGAGATCCAAATGATTGGACAGTATTTTTTAAATCTAAATCAGCTTATATGAAGCCTAGTCAGTCGTATGGATTTGCTTTATTGTGAAGGTCTATGACACCACCGTTGACCCCTTCACTTCCGCTCAGATAACTGTCATTACAGACAGCGAACTAGCTGGTACATCAAAATGGATCACATAAAGACAAAAAACGCCAATGTTAAATATGTTCTCAGTGTCTTTGCTGCTTGTAAAAAGCGCCAAAAAGTATTAGCTTAGGATAGCCGAAAGCTAGGCAAGTCGTCTCTGAGGAAACACACTGACGGCTGCATGAGATCATGTGCCGAGATACTTTTCCAAGAACACAACTCAACCACCAAAACGAGAGGACAGGGAGGCCATAACAAATTTGATGTGAGTGACTGTGTATGTAGCATGTGTGTTAAATAAGGGGTGACGGTTTGGATTGCGGGTCATATGTTAACAGGTCCTATCCGGGTGCGGGTTTGCAAAAATGGACTTGTTTATATTTGTGCACTTCTTCTCAAACATACGAAATGGAGCAGTACCACCAGTAATCGTGGGGGGCAGTGTAGCCATATAATTCAATCGAGACGATAATAGGAAACAAGGTGGGAATTTCAACAATACTGGAACTTTTTGAAGAGAGACTCTTTGTAAGTTTGACCATGGCTGTTACCAAAATGTCCGCTTTTGCCTCTTTCTTAAGAGGTTGTTGTTGTCGCAAACTCTCAACTCTATGCTGCCCTCTAGTGGATACATTGCTTAACCATAATGCCAACATAAAGGATGCATGGAAGTATGTGACAGCTACATCATTTGAAACAGACCGTTTTTGTACTTAAAGGCAGCAAACATTAGGCTATAACCTCTCTGGTGCTTGTGGGACTCGTGGTTAATCATCAAACAGCGATAAGAAGAAGTGATTGTATCTACACAGAGTCAGGTAATACTCTGCAGAGAAAATACATTCACATCTGTTAAACTCTCCACACAGGATATTGTCTGTTTTATTCAATGCTCCAAATTCTGTTGAGTGAAATATTTGAATGAGTGCTTTATAATGAAAGATGGAGAACAGATGACACTTTGGAAGCTGAGATGCGCTGAATGATATTTAGCATATTAAGTCATCAAGCTCGCCACAGCATATTTTCTCCTGTCATTTCATGAATTGAACTCTTAAGCCTGACAATTCCACTGGTACCCACATCCTCTTTTCCTATTGCCTGTCACTTTCAACAATCTAATGCGATACCATATCTTATTCACACCGAGGGACATGATATCCTGGTCAATGCATCTTTGCTGAAGGAGATGAGAGCCTTTCACAGTGTGCGCAATCAAGGCGTATAGTTAAAATTTAATGTGGGGGGCCTTAAATATAGAGAACAGGGAGGAAACCATCTCAAAGAGCATGTTAAGCAGACCGAGCGAATCATGGCAATTTTCTCAGCACATTACGGATAGTCAGGTGCTTCAGTTATTTTTAGGTTACGTGAGCTTCTTGCAGTAACCTGATATCATGCATGTCATGTGAATGAGAACCCCAGTTCTCCTAAAATACAGGTTTCTTAGGTGCGTCATCTGTGCCTTCTTTCCCTCTGAATCCAGCAATCCATAGTTAACACCAGGGTGATCTCTTCTCGAAGAAGAGACTCTAAGCTCCCTTAAAAATCTCTCTTTAGTCTCCAGCATTACAACTCTCTACTGTTAGCACACGGCTGCACCCTCACAGACAACTCAGTGGCAGATCAGATGATTATCAGCTGAAATGAGAGTGATAAGAAATTGAGCCAGATAAGATCTTATCATAACATACTGTACGTGCATGTCTTAAGGCAACATGCCAGAGAGGAAAAAGTCATACCTTATTAGTCTCACTGTCAAATCTACTTGCAGCACTGAGACGCTGTAAAAACACTGTTGACTAAGGAGTGCTGTTTAAACAAATGTATCAGTACAGTTTTTCGGTGGTGTTAAGCAAACAAGAACGGCCCATTGCTAAACTGAAAATGATTTTTATTTTACTTTGTGAGCCTATTATCTGAATTTCAAACATTTCAGCAAAAAAGGATTTTATTTTGCAAGACTAGTGCTGCTAATCTTTGAGGTATGACATACACATGCAACACCATGCAGTACAGTTGTTATTAAAAACCATAACATTTGCTCTCAGTTGCTGACTTAGCTGTGCTGCATGTTGTTCCTCTAGCTCCACTACTTTACATCGCGGGAAGTAATTTACTACATATATTTTGTAACTGTACCTAAGTATATATTTCAGGTATCAGTACTTAATTTGATTACTTTTACCTCTTACTTCCTACATTTTAACACTATCATCTGACTTTCTTTCAAACAGGCTTTTTACATTTGTTTTAATGCATTTGAGGGGAATTGTCTTAATTTTTGTATCAAATTCAAAGAGTAATTTAGGTAACAGTCTTTGAACCATATAATGAGACACGATACAAATGTTTTGCACAGATACAGATGATGAAATTACCTGCAGAGTGAAACTTTTTACTTTTATACTTTCATTTCAGAGTACATTTCAGAGCCTGTATTTAATTATACTTTAACTAATGTAGTGTAATGCAATATAATTATGGTGTCAATAAACTACGTTGGCCTGAATGAGAAGAAAAGACAGAAGGGTTTAAGGAGCAGACTGAGAAACTACAAACTTAATTTGACTATCGGAGAAATCCTTAATAGCGGATTGTGTTAAATGAACATGTGTAAAGTAGATGTCATCAGGCCATTGCTCTGAGAAGATGAGTTAAACATATTTCAGTGAAAAACAGCACAGCTTTGAATTGATATTTAATTGGCAAACCCGAACAGATGGCAGCAGTGGCTGTAGTCACTTTGTACCCATGTTTAATACCTATTTTAACACTGATGCTATTGCAGCGGTTGCATTTCAGACAAACCAGTTGCAACCTGAACGATTCTCCACATCACGACTTCCACAGTGACATGAAAGGCAACAGTGTGGCAACTTGTGGTTTTGTGTACGTCGTCTCAAAACAGCTTTTTGTTTTCATATAACATCACCATGGCTGCATCCTTGGAAGAAAGAAAGGATGAGTCACTGTCCTGGAGGTAGTGAAGTACAAAGAGCAGTTGTTGTTGTGATGTTGTGCTTGATACTATGAGCAGCCTTGTCCCACTCTGTCTTCCAGTTTTAGCTTAGATATGTGCAACAAAAAAACCCCTCAAAACTCCTTTAATGTCACACTTGAACGCAACTTCTTCGTTCACTTAGAAATACACCAAACCCTAGAACTGAAATGAAATACCACATCTCAAATCATATAAATCTCAGATTTGGTACTTCAGCAGTTCTCATTCCTGGCATGATGTTATCTGATACACCCCCATTTCTTCCCAGCATATAAACTCTGAAGCAATGTAACTCAACCAGTGATGCTACAACGTCCTACAGCCCTTAACAGCTCTCAAAGCAGCCTGGCCAGTACAACAAGCACACTCCAGCAGGCGGGGTCAAGAGGTTAATAATTATTTCTGAGAGTGACAGCTGTAGGAGCTCAGCTGGAGTAGGCCGACGTGCCGCAGTGTGCAACCAGCCGCAGCCTCGTTCTGGCTCGTCGTGTCTGCAGAGCCCCCAGACAAGCCCGGCATTAGGAAGAGTCCACTGTGACTCACTCGGTTAATGGCTGTTAAGGTTTTACTATCCCAACCCAGCCCTGCTCCGAGACAAGATCAGAGCCGCCACAGGAGGAGTCCCCGGGGACGACTCCTTACCCCCTCCACTCCACCGCCTCCTCCCCCCTCCGCCTCCCACAACCATGATAAATGACTTCACACTTTCCACCCAGCAGCTGTCTTATTTTTCCTCCCTCTCCTCTATCAGGCTTACAAGGGCTGATATTTTACCAGGGAGATTGAGATTTGCAAGATATACAGTATGTGGCGCTACAGCTAAGTGCAAAGATCACATGATAGTACAGACAAGAGCTGGAGAACAACCCCCCTTCCTTGGTGGAAATGAAAAACGTTTCATTGTGTTTACAGTCCTGACATGAGACGGATTTCAGGAACTTACTAAGATGTGTTTCTGACTTATCTTTAATTTAACTGATACAGCGTGTTTGTGGGTTGGAGACTCTCACTTAAGATCTATTTTGACTGTGACCCTGAGCATATCTTTACGCTTCAAGTCTATTATTTTCACATCAATATAGGATCTTGACATTTTAACCCATTCTACTTATTTAACACCAAACAGTATTTATAGTCTTTTTTTCTCACACTGACTGATCGAGGCACGTGCACTGGTAGGGGGCTGTACAAACATTTTGTTCTTCGGATCACTTTATTCAGATCCATAAGGACACCTTCTGACTGGCTGAGGCTGGATAAGAGTCACCCTTCATATAGCTGATGGTATGTCAATATTGGCCATGCCTCATTTCTTATAAAAGAGAGAGAGATATGTAAGCCTACACAGAGAAGTAGGCAAACTCCACTACACCTACACCTGTTGACTCAGAACAAAAGGAAGATATTTTAATATCTTTCTCTTGTAGGAGTCTGTTATAACTGTGAACTCACCATTGAGTTCATATGCTTTCCTTTCCTTTACTTCGAAGTTGTTGATCCTCGAAAATCTAGCAAGAGCAGGCTACACTTTAAAACAATGCAACCGGTACATCCCATCCTTTGAAAGGGCCAATGGGAGGGCCTGGTCAAAGCTACGTCACAAACACATGACAGCTCACTGCCTGAAAACTGCTAGAAGCTGACTTTACCCTTACTTGCTCGCTAACTTCTGCCTTTCATCTCTGCTTCAGCTGTGTATAACTATCAAGACTCTGAGCATGTGCAATGAGAGCACGGGCCGGCTGCGCACAGGCAGGCAGGTCGGATAGTGACATACAGGTGCATCAGCAAATCATTTCATTCGGTCTGAATTCAGACTATAATGATTGGTGGTGTTTATTACACTCCTGCAAGGGCTCACGGATTTTTTTTATTGATAGCTATCGGGACGTGAAGAAGATTCCAACAAATAAGATGAAAAAGTGTTTCAGAATAAATTACTGACCCTACTTAAGACGTATAAGAGCCCAGGTCACATGTATGCAAATGTTTCAGTGGCAAACCTTCGCCTGCCGTTCACTTCCAATCTTTGTGAGCAAGGAGGTAAGTAAAAGGTGTACTTCCTGTGGTGAGAGAAACCGCAGCGCTGCTTTGCAAGAAGTTCAACTTTGCATTCATGTGACGAGGCCCAAATACAAACGTGCGAATAAAGTAATAAATTACTGATATATATTTGGTCTGTAACTCATACTTATTGTCGTTATTGTAAGTTAATGTAGTGATTTATTTTTGGATTAATCAGACATTTATCGTGTGTTCACGTTTGATCTGAATCTGAAAACTTGATTATTACATAACCTCAGCTACATATAAGACTCCAGTTTGGCTGTTGGCATTGTCAGTGACGCATAGCTTTAACTTAGACTGTACTAATCTTGCACCTGCTCTAATTCCCTCTGGATGAAAGCATCTGCTAAATGTACGAGGCAGCAAGGTCTCTAGTATTACATAAATCACTGCTGCAGGCCCATACACTATCTTCTAACTGTTAAGTGTAACTCAAGCCTTGGAATTGTCTATTTCAGAAAAGGCAACACAAAACACAGCGACATCACAGCACAAGAGCTTTAGTCATCACAAATGATTATGATACTCAAACTGAAGTGTGCTTTGTCCTGCTCCAACAAATCAATGATCAAGGGCTAATTCTACTGAACAGTTCAACAACTGACTACAACATGTATGAGGATGAAAGACAATTACTCTTATAGATGAAATGGAAACACATGGGGACTGGTCCTGTGAGGCATTTTGTTCTGCTCTGTCTGACAGAGCACCAGCATTTCCTGCTGCAGGGTCACTTAGTGCTGAGTCATTCAGCAGAAAAGTCCCACAATTCCTTTTCACGCCTACCGCTACCAGCTCTGGAGACTGTAATAGCTGATGCTTACTGCTACGAGAAACAAAAAGATCTTTGCAGCAGCTCAGTGAGTGGGCTATTTCTGCTGCGGTTTTTCTCATAATGAGTTTATCAATTCAACTCTTTATAAAGATAGAAAACATCATCCACGGACAAAAGAAAATTGTTAACCACCTTATAAAAAAAATTGGTAACACACAAATGAATTAGGTTTGGTCTAATTCAAGCTATCAACCTCGTTGATGTAACTATATAACTTTCATTTGAACAAACACAATTGCTCTGTTTGATACCAATTAAAGTATGTTTTAAGTTTCTTTTTTCTGTGTGGAATTAACATTGAATTTCAACTGTGTGAAATACTGAAGGGAGAAAACAGAGGTTGAGCTTTGGAAAACCATAGCTTTGCACAACTGATGAGCTACTTGCAAGTAATAATGTGAAAAAAAATGAAAAGATGAAGTTTCTACTAGATTAAAAAAGGATCCCATCCATCATGTGGAGAAAGCACATTTTAAAATATATAGTTATGCATAGAAAGTCAAAAGGCAAAAAACGAGGGCTCCAGGGATACTAACTGCACAGATGTTCATGGTATTACATTTGCCCTCAAATGCCCTTGTGTGGTTACAAAGGTGAAAGATGGATACCCTGTCTTGGATAGCCAAACCAAAATAAGACATATTTTACTTCCGACCAAAAAAGGGAAATTAAAAGGGTCAATTTTAAGAATATCTCTTTTAGGAAGTAAAAAAGTTTGCCCGGAGCAACAGCAACTTAAAGTGCTTCTCAAGATCAGGATGTGATGACAGATTATTAAACTTTGAACTGTTACACTACTGTATAACAACAGATTTACTGCACTCTGTGTACAGGCACACTGAGTTATTCCCAACAAGGAGGTTTGCGGAAATGAAAAGAGATTTATAGGGAGTTTATTAGTTATTAGAGTTTATAAAGAGGTCAACTCAGCAGTTAAGGGATTAGCAGAGTCACTGAGCAGGGACAGCTGAGCCTCTCCACCTGATGAGGAACAGCGAGCTCACTCGACACCAGACACTAAATATGTATTTCACTAAATCAGCAGTCGGCAGGAAGAGTCTCAGGGAATGGGCCGTATATTTTGTAGATTTAGAGACTTGCTTTTTGACAATCCACAGGCAGTGAGGAGGTTCAGTGGATTTGGAGGATAGGTAGCCTCTGCTGCGCCTAAATATGTTTAAGTAAGTGGAAATAAAAACTCATTGCACATGAACTGTGCCTGTGATTCGGTGGAAACACGTCCACTTACATGTCAAATGAGACTGAGAATGAGCCATACTCAAAAACAGTCTGCTCAGTGCTCAGTGAAAAAAAGGAAAGTCAGCCAGTAATGGAAAGCAAAGAGAAGGAAGCAAACGTACGGGTGAAAAGAGTGTTTGCTAAATTGCTTTTGAAAATACCTTGCTCTCACAGAGAGGCTGAAAACAAGTGGTCTGCTTGGCAGCATTTGTTTTTGGTCAACAGATCCATTTTTCAACAGGATCGTTGCGCTACAGGAAAAAACATACTTCGCAATCGCAACGTTTTCCACTACACCCCCTCCTCTCAATTACTGCATTCCAAAGAGGCTTCCTCAAAGCCCATCATATTGAGCTGAGCCCAGCTTTATTGTACATGGCACATCCTGGAAAGGAGCCATTGTGGGCTGATGAGTGTATTCTCATTTCATCCAACTAAGAGGAAATCATCAGGTCCGAGGAAGCCGAGCACAATCCAACTCTCTCCTGGGGGACCGCAGCGGGGTGAGGGGGTCGAACCCTCTGCTAATTGAACCCGTTGCAAGTGTTATTGAGGCAAGGGGAGTGAAGGAAAAGGGTGACACAGCAGAGGGGGTTAGTATTTGAGATTGTGGTGGTTGTGTGTGTGTGTGTGTGTGTGTGTGTGTGTGTGTGTGTGTGTGTGTGTGTGTGTGTGTGTGTGTGTTTGTGTGTCTGTTGTGGTTTCCCAGGACCCAGCAGGCCTGGGGGCAGGGCATATGTCTGGGGGAGTGGGTGAAGTCGGGGCGAGACAACCTTCAACGAGGCGCTGACCTACATGATCCTACTCGTGCTCCTTGGGGAACGCCGTATTATCAAGCCAAAGACACTGCATGTGTGATCAGGGTAATTAAATAAAAGCTATTGGTCATGGGTGTTTGAACATTTCACAGTTAACGTGTGGACACAGACAGGGGAGAGCAAACACGCAGCTGTCAACAATAATGTGCTGAAAAGGCATAAAAGAGCATTCAGTCAATTATCAACACAATGAACAACTGTTATAAATTACAACATCATCATCTTCAAAGCTTCAATCGACACAGGATTCAGAGATGTTAAGCAGTGTGTCCTGTTCTCCTGGAGCTAACATTAGCTTAAGCAGCTAGCTACCGGGCACACTCTCTCAAATTTAGCATTAAATGGATGATGTTGTGTCAACAGTCTGATATCACCTAACAGCAAATTGTTACTATTCCTATAGCTGGCCCCTGCATGGTGGCTTCATTAATAAATATAATACCAATATGCATCTCCACTTCAATTCAATAAATTGTATTTGTATAGAGCCAAATCACAACATACATTATCATGTACATTAAGGAATAGTAAAAACTAAAGAGAAACCCAACAATTCCCTAATCCAGATATGAAGCCAAACTTTACAGCCTGCAGCGATCAGGGGATGGAGCCGTGATAGTGAGGTCCCACCAGTACAAACGACTTGGCTGTCGACCATGACATTTCAGCCTGTTTTAATAACATCAAATAACTAATTACAACCAAACATACCAGGAAAAGGAACACTTAAAAATACATCAGATCTAGCTAAAATGTCATAAACCGTCTTCTAAACAATCTTCGAAACCATCATCTGTCTACTTAGACTTTCAAGTTGGGTGCTTCCACTAAAATGTAGGAGGTGGGGTTTATGACATATACTACACACAGCCACAAGGGGGCGATAATGATGCTTTGGCTTCACTTTTGGGGAGCAATCATGGCAGCCATCTTTATATACAGTCTATGTTTTTACCCAAGTTAGCAGCATGGTTTAGGGAATGCAGTGTTTTGACGGCTTGGCCACCAATGATGCAAAAATCAGGTCAAAACCAAAACCTTAAAAAAATATATATAAATTATAAAAAAATGCAAATATTTTTATTAAACATCCTCATTTAATGTACCTGCCTAACACTGCATAAGACAGTCCTTCTTTACTCCCAGACATTAGACTCATCATACTCTATAAACAATGTCCCAGGGAAATAGAAAAGCTGTGTTCCACCCAATCTTACTCACTGCAGCCAGTTGTAACAGAGCTTGAGTGATTCTCTTCTGGCTCTGACAAAAGACTTTGAAGCCAGTGTGCAAATCACCCCGACTCCCCCCCATGTTTGCCAACAAAAGCCAATTGTGGCAGCCATAAATACTTACAGATACCAGCGTTACAAAAGACCTTTGGTTTCTCTCTGCTGCCCCAGTGAAAATCTATGCTCCACGAGACCGACCGAGTGCATTCAGTGCTTCTTCACTTTCTTAACCTGGAAGAGCGGTTGGTAAACAATCCACTTCATTGACATGTCCAAACAGCTGAAGACATAATGTGCCTGCAGATTTAGAGCTCTCCAATGTGCTGTGATTATACAGAAATACAAAAAATTGACTTTTATGCTCGGCTTGGTGGGGTTCTGGACAATTGAGCATAGTGTATTCCATTAAAACGACAAACGCCACTGCTGGACGCTGGGTCCTAAATCGTCAGGCCCCGAGAACAAAACAAGCCTTTCACTGGCTAACTCTGCAAAATTGATTATTGCTTTCTCTTTCAAGTGGCACTGCTGCTTTGTGACTTCAGAGCACATGACTTGGCAGGAAAGGGACAGCTGGCTCTCCATTCTGGGTCTTATTCACATGACTGGTGTCCCACAAAGGAGGGAGGATGTAAGGCTGCAGGCTGGGCTAGATTTCACTCACAGAGCTGGGCCGTGGGTGACAGTACAACTGCATGATCTTAAGTTATAAGAGAAAATGGTTAACAAGTCTCTGGTGAATATCTAATACTTAATAAATAAGGAGTAACATCTCCTGAAAGTGACAAACAGTGTGAATGTACATAATGGAATGACTGCGGAAAATGGCTCAAATCCAATAAATTGTTTTGGCTTTCAAATATGACAGGAGGTGATATGTGTTCCTCTTTATAACCTCCCTCTAAAATTGAAATCGGTTTTATGCCTTCTCTTACTATTAACATTTGCTCGGAAGACAAAGCATAGCCTTGAGCCTTAGCTGAACCAGACTACATTAACATCTAAGTGCGAGCCAGCCCTTCATACTCACACCCACTCATTATTGTCATCCAGGCAACTCAATGCTCATTACAGGTTATGTGATATTTCACTTCTCCCCTGCCTCGCTACATGCGCTAATAACCCCTTTAAACTGATGGAAAGCTTTATTGAGTATCTCCTTGAAAAGACCCTAGCAAGGGGTATAGAATGCACATCTTTACGGCCTTCAGGAGCTTCAGCCAGCTTCACAGACCACTAATCCTGGACTCACAAATCAAGACTGGGTCAACTGCATGTTTGAAGAGAGCTAAACAAGAATGCTGCGTTCCTGCTGTCATATAAAATAACACAGCTTTCACTTTGGCCTCTATAGGCTGGTGACTAATAAGACCCACCAGCAAGAGAAGAAAGAACAACAAAATCAAATTTCTGTTATTACTGGAACAGGAGATCGGCGACAACCGCTTGTTGCTTGCATTTGATATTTGAGTTCTCTTCTTAATTCCCAAAATAATTGCAGTTCTCCTTGTTTAGCAGCATGTTGCTGCTTAGCCATGGGAGGCGGGAAATGAGTTGGAAGCCAGTCCTTTTAATTATCCTTCAAATGCTTCCTGCGCTCAGCAGATGTTGGGCTGCAGGGCAGGCAGCCGAGCAGCAGGGCTGTCTAACACTGCACATACAGATCAGGACTTGGCTGCTGACTCCTCTGCTCCTCAGACTGGGTGGTATACTGTATATTTGAAGAATATTGCTATGCATTTACGTAATGCATTTCCACATTAGGATCAACAACACTGATTACTACTTATTGCGGGTTATTTTTACCTATCTTTTAAATAAAAAATTGAAGCAGAATTGAAATATAATTGGAAACAAGCTTTCCAAATAACCCAAGTATGTATGCAATGCTGAATGTGTTATTTAAGATTCTAGAAAAAAAAAAAAAAATCCTGTCCCCTTAATGACACTGTCCTCGTTTCTTGGCTCTTTTGTGTTCTTGTTACTCATATCCTACTCCACTCGGCCCTCACCACTCTTTGTTTGGCTCGGTTCTCGACCTCTGAGTCACCCTTGGCCTTCAGCACAAATCTACCTCTAATCAGCTCCTTGTGTCTAGTGACGATGGAATCCAGTGTGTTGAGGGGGGAAAGGTGAGTGGAAGAAACTGATGAAGAATATAGGGCAGATGTGTGTTGAGGGAAATGCATGACTTCACACATCAAGTGTGATCAACAAAAAGGCAGTTAAAATAAAGGCAGACATATTGACATGTATCTTTAAGGAAATTCAATATCATATACACACCCTAGATTAAGAACAATGGCTATTTCCACTGTAAATCAAATACATAAATGTCTGGGGGCCATTGAATCCAAGAGACAGACTTTTTCCACAGGTCCCATTGCATCTTTTTTTCCATTTAGAAGAGCCAGAAAAATCCAATATGGCAAACACACCAACATATGCTATGTGAACCAGTGCGCTCCTCAGTGCAGCCGCTCAAATTTGATGAGCCACAGTGACCTCGACTCTAGCAACACAAACCCCATGTAATGATCTTACAAGGAAATTCTGATACTCCTGCTAAAGGCTGAACTACAATTTCCATTCACGATGTAGAGTATGAGACTTTTGCTTTGGCTGAATGGAGCCCCGATCTCCCCCATGGGGCCACCCGCTAACATGAGAGCAACTTACCAGCGACTGCAAGGTGCAGCCGTGTTATCTGCACCAGGTCAGCTGCCATGTGGGTCCACATACTGGAGATGGCAAATGAAGCCGTCCTGACAACCACACTTTAACTTGTGTGCTCTGTGTGCTTTGGCAAAACAGAGAACCTCTTTTCAGCTGGAAGAAAAAATATCTCCTGAGGTTTTGAGAGAGCTGAAATGCTGCCAGTTGTGGAGTTCATGGGTGAAGCAGCTGTCATTCAGAAGATAAGTCTGTGCAATGCTGAATAAATACCACAGGCCTCATCTAGCGCACTGTTAATCCAGTCTGACTGGGCGGGTTTTCCATGTTGACCTGTTATCAATGAGCTGGTTTTTATCTGATAAAGTGTTTTGAATAGTGCCAAACTGTGAAGTGAAGTGAAGAATGATGCTCTTCAGTATGCAGCCTATCTTCTGTTGTATAACAGTCACATGCTATTTATTTATCTGTGTATTATTTTAGGATAGTTATAGCGGCCAGTTCAAAATTAGAGTTATTAACAAATGGCTGAAGGCGACTTCTTTATAATGAAAATGAAGATTGATCTGAATGTGGGTTAATCTTCTATCAGCCAATTTACTGGTGAAATCATCAGTTTTACATATGACACGCATACAGAGGGTATTAAGAGGAAGGTTGAAGTAGTGACAGATCAGTTTACTCAGCGTAAAAATCTGTGCACTTCCATCTTACCTTCTGAGTGAAGGGGCATCGGATAAGACAACCTGATTGATTCAGTCTGTGAAAGGCTGCTTTGTCGGAGCCGCTGCTGGCTACCGATGACAAATTGAGACACGGGTTTTATCCACCCTGCTGTGAATACATGACACCGTCGACGCTAACGATCTGATGGCATCTCGAAAGCCACCGGGCTTAGATTAATCTGAGAACAAACATCACCCCGTGTGCAGGAACTTCAAATGTAGCAAAAGCAGCTCTGCCAGAGAGAGGCGTAGGGGTGGGTGGGGGGGGGGGGGGGGGGGGGGGGGGGGGTGGGTGGGGGTTAGTCAAAGCCAGATCTGAACACACATGCAGTCTCTCTTTTTTGCAAGTCAAAAGCCAGCAGGCTCACATTTGGCTGAGGTGCTGTTACTGCTCTATAAACAGGTGGTGCAGTAAAATAATTAATCCTAATCATGCCATTTTTTAAAAACTCATTTGCAATTTGACACCGCCTCTACTGCTCTGAATATGCTAAACGCTCTCACCGTTTCCAGAGGGTGACACAAACTGACAAAGGTGCCACTTGTATTTGACACCTGCTTTGTTAAGGAGTGTGTGAATGTGTGACTGTGTGCGTGTGTGCACGTGCAGCTGCAGAGTCGGTGAGCCACACAGTAGTAGCTCCCTGGAGCAGCAGGGAACTTAGGCAGCATGTAGGTAAATCAGTCTATTACTAACACTGCGCTCGCCTGGAGGAAAGCTCCTGGGAGGCTGCTGACAATACACACGCGGCCTGCCTGCTGGAGCATTCATCCATAGCTGGATAAACATACACACACACACACATACACAACATGCTCACAGCATCACTGGGCTTCCACAGACAAGCACATATGCTTATGAATATACAGTGGGGAGCCGGCACACATGTGCTGAACATGATCATCCGCACATTTGACAGTTTGAAATAAAACTAGAGGGAAATGAAATGAAAACCTGGTAATAAAAACACATTTTTAATGATCACTTTGCTTTTCAAGGGGAAAAGCCAAATCCTCTCTGTACATTTTGGATTTTTGATATTTAAGGGTTTGTTGCTTTCCTATATTGAATTAATTGTAAAATGAATACAACTTTGGGCTCTGGATTATTGGCCAGACCCAAGAAAAATCTAATTCAAAATGTCACCTTGCAAACAAAGAATGTTTTGATGTTTCTACTATTTCTGACATTTAAGCAGCACAAGTGGTCCAGATCTGTTGTATGTAAATATATTGGATGATATTAGCTAACTGCTGATTCAAAAAAAGTACCAAACACTGAAGTAAAGAAATTGGAAAGATGTTTATAATCGTTGTTCTATAGTTTGTTCACCAGTAAGGTTTATTGTTGTTATTGGTGGTGTATCGACTGATTGATCAATGTTATGATGTCTTGAAAATATCAATATTGTAATTGGCTTCATAAATCCTGTAATTGTGTACAGGATCCCCCCCAAATAAGATCATATATAATCTTGAAATTCACGACAATAAAGACCCCAGGGTCTTTCTGCAGGTCACTGTCAGAGGAGACAATGCAACCTGACAATCTAACACCACTTATTAGATCTGTCTGCTGATCTCAGGCACCAGGAATTGATGTTGCACTTTTTTTACTCCTGGGTAACATTTCTGTGCATGAAACTTGCTCATGACTGAAGCAGAACAAGTGCCCTTAAAAAGCAACAAGGGACGTTGATTATGCAAATGATGAAATCCAATGAAAGTGCACATTCTCTTTAAAATGTGCATTCATCAGGCTGAAACAAGTAATTAAAGAAATTTCTGAATCGGATCACAAGCAAAGATGAAAGATGAAAGAAAGACAGGTTTAGGAGAAAAATACAGAGGCATGGGGCCAACACTCTTCACAAAAAAATAGAGAGACTAGAATAGCACTCAGTAGAGTGTGTACCACAGACAGTATTCCCTGGGAAGTTGGTGAAAATTAAAAAAAATAAGCCTTATCTTGCAAAAAGTGATAAATAAAATTCTCCCTCAAATTCACTGGGTTCTTTCTTGATCCATGTCCCTTCCTTCCACCAAGTCCTGTGGAAATGCGTCAAGAGGTTTTTGCATAATCCTGCTAACAAACAAACCATCCACCAAACAAACAAAACGCTCAGAGGTGAAAACACAACCTCCTTGGCAGAGGTAATAACAGCACACTAGGCCCACTTACAGACACTAAATCAGCAGCGTTTCAGCTGCGCGATTAAGCAAACTAAGCAGACATTAAAATATGTCACTTTATACAACAGTTTTATTACCTCATAAGAAAATATGTTTGTCTCCCTGCCAAGCTCACAGGGAGAAATCAAACATAAACAGGAAAATGCTACACCAGCAGCCCTGGCAGTATGAAGTCCCAAGCAAAGTGCACACAAAGTTGTAATTACACTGAGTGGGGGGCAATTAGATGGATCAGGGGCTAGCCCATTTAAATCACACTTTGGCTCATTCATTATGCTCAGAGACATAAACTGAGACTCTGTCAGATGTCCTGGAAAACCACCGTAGAGCCTCCAAAACTGCATGGTCATCAGATCTGCCTCTGACCCCCTTCTCTGGCGCCTGTAATCAAATGAGGCGCCGTGTGAATCATGCAACGTGATACACACTGTGCAGCCAGAGCTGCAGCCGGCAGTTTCGAGCACAAAGCACATTACCATCATCATAATGGGAATCCATACTGCAGCAATGATTGTGATTAGTTGAGGTGGCTCCTGCAAGCTCAATAGGCAGGAGAGACCACTGATACTGTGAGCACTAAACCCCCCCCACACACACACACAACATAGCCTATATTACTTAAGGAATTAAGCCTTTCATTAAGTAACATGCAAATAGGTTAAAACGACACATATACTTTGCTCCACTGAAGCAATTTCTATTTGTCAGGGTCGAGGCGGTCAGCAAGACTCCTGATTTTCTTCCTTCAGCCTAACGCTAAATGACGGATAGGAAAAGCGGAGGAACCCTGAAGAGTCAATTTGGAGCTGGAGTGGCATTTCAAACCCTGCCACTAAAATGTTACAGAGAGGAGGGAAAAAAGGCGTTCAATCAGACACCACGCTCGGCTCTGGGAGCTCTCCTCGGAAAAGCAAAGCAGCTTTCCCTGAGATGGTGTTCGGTGGCTGAAAACGATATGCGGAACAGAGCGGTTGTTGAATGAGCCTGCTGAGCCTGCTGATGGCTTTTTTAGTGTAAATGCCAGCACAAATTAATCATTCAACCATGTTTGTGTGAGTTAGGATTCATAGCTCAAGAACAAGAACACATTGTACATTGATACTATAAACAATAGGTTGATTTATGAATGAATCAAGTGGCAGATAATTATTACGTCAAAAATAATCATTATAGAATTTTTCATGATCCGAACATCGTCTCCAAACTGTCTTTGGGTTTTGGAAACATTTGTTGGACAAAACAATGACCGTGAAGACGTCACTTTGGGAGCTAGAAAATTTAAACAGGAATGTTTCACTATTTTCTTCAGGAAATCAATCTATCAATTGATGTACCCTATTTAAGTCCTATAATATTCAGTGTCTGCTGATAACAAGTTGGATCCCAGTCTTCTAAATACTGAAACATTGAGTAAATATGTGCCTGACACACTGAGACAACGCGGCTGCAAAATTTTAAATGTGGCATATCTTATTTTTCATGGGCTACCTAATCCAAATCCTACAGGTTCTGGTTCAGAAGCATTAAAAGGATGTCATGATGCACTCAGGCAGAGAGTTGATGCACAAACAGGGGGACAGTGGTGTTAAGGTGTGGAGATTCTTCCCTCACAGATGATCTTTGGCTGCCTACATTCAAACTCACTTTTCATTCATAGTTTAGTTGCAGCCTCACATAAATAACGTGTGCACGGGTACATTTACGGCAGCGTGCATTTATCTATGCATGAAATTTGAAACTGACTGTTTGAAGTTCTTAAGTTGAATGCAAAGGTAAATCACTGCTGCTGGTGAATGTGCGGCAAAGCGTTCACAACCACCGCACTGAGCTGTAACCCAATGCCTGAGCAGTATGAGCAACATCGGGAATCTCCGACCCCCAATTCCTCTAATGCTCCTCTTCCCTAAACTACACAGTGACAGCACAGTGAAACTCTCCTGGGGCTTGGCTGCAGCAGCGAGCTACTGGACTGTCATGTTTAAGTCCCAGTGGAGCGTTTGCAACCCATGTAAACACAAACACTCGCAGTCCTGTCCATTCGTGTATGCGCAAAATGCCCACAGGTAAGCGTGAGCACACACACGCACTTAACATACCTGCTCTGTGTGCTTCAAAACACACGTACAAATAAAAGTAAAGTGCACTGTTTTCTCTGTATGCGTGTAATCCCACTGCATTAAAATTCCCGCAGCAGCCCACAAAGCACATGCACATACACACCATGACTTCCTAAACCAAAACACATGTGGAGGGTAATGCGATTACATGGCTCTTTGACAGGAAAACACTTCCTTGCTCAGCTAAAACGCCAGCAGTGACGCAGGAAGAGAATGGGAGAACACTCCCCGTCAACAACAACAAACAGAAAGGAATCACAGCAGCAAGGTCAGACAAGTATTCCGTCACCTAGATTAAACAAGTCAAGGCGGGGAGTTGGGGAGATGGGGGGTGCGGGGGTGTTAAGAAAATATTCCAGCCATTTTATCCCTCCTGCTGCCATCCAAACTCATTCTGTCAGCCTCTGAGTCACATTATTTATAAGGCAGGGAGACAAACTATTGACCTCGCCTCTTTTCTCCATAGCATCAGCTGACTCTGACACTGACAAGGACGCTCGGTGGAAGAATGCAAGATGGGTGAGTGTGGGGAGAGAGCACAAGTAAGAGGGAGGGGGAGAGAGAGAGAGAGAGAGAGAGAGAGAGATAGAGAGAGAGAGAGAGAGAGAGAGAGAGAGAGAGAGAGAGAGAGAGAGAGAGAGAGAGAGAGAGAGAGAGAGAGAAAGCCACAAAGGAGGGAGAGAGAGGGACAGAGACGAGAAATGAAACATCTTGTTAAGATTTCAAGCAGAGTAGCTGGCTGCAAACGCCGCCTCCTTTCAACAGATAGGAGATTTATATCAAAATATTTGTTTCATACCCCAGTGAGTGAGTAGCCTTAGGAGGAAGTCGGAAAGAATGTCTTCCTGCAATTGGAAAGAAATTCTCAGGGGAAAATTAAGGGTTTCTAAAACTTTCAGTGAGGCCTGTCTCTACGTGCTTAGCTGCTAATGGATGAGCACATATAAGAGGCAACAGTTCAATAATGTTGGGATCTCTGATGTCCGGCTAATGATTCTGTAGTGCTTTCGAAAACCCGAAATGACTTTAGGGATGGGCAATAAAACAATATCAATTATAGCAGTTTTATTTTCACCAATAGCAATAAAGGAAAAGTATATATATATATATATAAATCTATATAGCTATATATAGATATAGATATATTGCTTCCACAGTTCAGTAATGGACAGTTTGTCACGTCTCCGAGTATCAGGTGGCTAAACGCTGCATGGGATACAAGAAATCTCTCTTTTTATTTGTTGACTTGAAAATAGGATAAGATGATTATGATGGAATTTGACAGAGTCTGACATTCAACTTCCAACCTTTACATCGGTACATGACCTGCAAATTGATAAATAAAAACAGGGGCTGGAACAACAGACAGCAGGGATCGATTGGAATATCATCTGCTACATATGGAGCACAAACCCCCCAGAGAGATACGGGGAATCGTAAGGAACGTATAGTGTAAAAGACATAACATTATGAAGTTCATTTGGTAAAGCACCCTTAACCCAGTCAAGTCACAAGTGCTTTACAAAAGTATGATTGTTAAAAATAAGCAATAAAACAGCCAAACAATAAAACATGAGCACCAGTATGTAATACTAGAGTGTTAAAGAGCAGCCCCAGGCCAGTTGAATAAGTGAGTTTTCAGCTGCTTTTTAAAAGGCGTCAACTGAGACTGCAGATCTTATTTCTTCTTCTAAACTTCTACAGTATCGGAGTCACATTCTCAGTCATTATAACATATTAGTTACTTGTATAACTTATTAGTTTTAGCACTTATTAGTGTTTCAAAAAGTTTTCTAAAGATTTTTAATAATTTTGTAGAGATTTTTAAATTGATTTGATATGATTTACAAAACTTGATCAACGCTAAAGAGAAAACATTTCAACAAATCTTGTGAAGTTATGCCAAAAGGCCAAATACACTAGTTGTCACCATCTTGCTGGTTGAAAAACATATCTGAAAGGTTTTTGATTGAATGTGGTACAAACTAATTCAGAAGAAAGACATTTGTTATGGTGACACTTGGCTTCAGTCTCCAGTGCAGGAGCCAAACAGATTTGACACAGTTCGCTCCCATCTGTTGGAATGATTCCCAAATAATCCTGACAGAAATTTCCTGTTATGTTTATGGGCTTTCTTTCGTCGGGGTGCTTTAAAACGTTTCCAGTGTCATGACAAAGCATGCCGTGTATTGTGTTTTATGAACCCGGATCATTTTTAATCCTGCACTTTTTAGAGTGTTGTCAGTCAACCAGACAGACACAAGACAGTCTCCAGTTTCACCACTAAAACCACAAACCCACATCACCAGCATGGCTCTGGAAAACTGACTCCCAGCTCCTCATCTAAAACAGTACTGCTCACTAACAACAGTGCTTCAACAGTGTGGGAAACAAAAGACAGCAGCAGCAGCAACAACAACATAAAAGTTGCCTTTGTCACAAAGCACAAATGAGGCGAAATAATGAGATGATGCTATTATCACAGGATATGCAAATGACAAAGTCCACTAAAGCCACAAGTGAACATAAAACTGAGGCCTTGAATAACCCAGAGCCGCCACAGCTGCAGCCTGAAAGCTGCTTGCTCTGAGGAGTCGGCAGCAGCAGACTGAACAAATTTAATTAGCTGCTTTCCATTGAGTTAACACCATAATATTTTAAAGGCACAATAAAACTCAACATAATGAAGCATCTTAAAACCCCACTGTACCAGTGTTTGGTCAGTAAGAGCAAACTTACACTGTGCAGAACAATATTGTAATAAAAAACGTATTCTAGTAAAGAGCACTAAGTTTTCAAATATGTCAGGGGACTTTGGATAAAATAAAGCACTGGATATATATGAATTGAATGTTGCACCCTCAAAAAAACATGCCTTAGAATATCTGTCATTCATTATAATTATCATAGAGCTTCAATTAAGAGTTAAAACAAACTGACAAATGTATTACATTTTACATTGTGTAATAATAATTAATAAATATTTATTATTATACATGTGTACACACCACATATATATTTCCAACCTTAACTACTACTTCATGAGAAGTAAAAGTAGATAACCTGGATACTCGATGATGAGGGGGTTAAGACCTTCTTTCATACATATCAGTGTAATTCACAGGAAATAAAATCCAGTACAGAAACAGTGCTATGACCAGTAGCTTATAATGCTAATACTATCTTATGTTACATAGCTTTAGATAGATACTGCATGGGTGTGTATCAAGCATTACTGAATCAGATTGTTGACTTTAGAACAAGTGCTTCTGTCACAAGTACCTTTAGCATCAATCATTATCAGATAATAGTTACTTAAAGTAAAGCAGCATTTTGCAATTGTTTTGCATTGGATGTTAATAAGAAGAGAGGGACAATAAATTAGCTAAAACTATAGAACAACTACAATAGTAGTCAGTACAATGCAGACCTCCACTGTCAACAAGATCATGAATTACTCCTTGGGCAATAAAAAAAACACCTCTTGGATCCACACCCTGACCCATAATGCATTCTTCCACCAAGTTTTGTGGCGAGTCAAGTCCAGTAGTATTTGCATAATCTTTCTACAACGTAACAAACGTAATAATTACAGAGGTGTTTGCATCAAAAGTATCCAGAACAAATCTGATTATTAGCTCTGGATGAGAAACCTGCATCATTTGAATATTTAGTGTGTACAACGACACCTCCATTAGGTAATAATGTTGCAGTCCCACAGCTCCTGACAGACACTGCCGGTGACTGCACACATTTTTATGTAATACATAGTGGCGCTGGCTCCTGGGTTGAGGTGTATTGTACCAGTTACACCTCTGCTTTGTGTTAATGACTTGTTGCTGGAAAGCAAATTACCCTTAAGGGATAATAAAGACATACACTGAACTGTTCTGTGCTACCACCGCTGCTCTTTATCTCCCACATATCTGTGGAGGTGATCACAGTACCAGCATAAAGCAATATGACCCTTTCACCACATCACATCCAGCAATCAAACCACTGAAACATTCCAATAAGATCAAGAGCTGGCAGTACACTCAGGTTCCATCTTATAAAGGCAGGTTTTCATTGCTTTTATTGCAGTTTTTTTTATGTCTGACATGTGTATGTTGTAAGGGACAATTTTTTCTGTGTTTTAAGCAGTGTTAATCTCCACATGGGTTATTTGTTAAACTACCACTCATCTATTTAGTGCTCCATATTTTTCTTAATCTGGTCTGTATCCTGTGTTGTGCTGCTGTGATGACCCAATTTCCCCGGGACGATCATTAAAGTTTCATCTCATCTAATGGACTTTATTTCATCCTTTGTAAATCACTATTTTGAACAGTATTAAACAAATTGTTGTCATGATTATGTAGCCTTGACTCAAATTAAAATGTGCATGTTGATACATATATTAGTGATGCTAGATTGAAGCGCCAGAAAATTAACGTTATTTATTATCTTTGAACGTGACAATTGGCTCATCGAAAAATTACAAGCATATGTTTTTCTACAGAAAATGATTCTTGCCTATTTGAAACAGCATTCAGATCACAGCTATCCTCTCTGAGTGTATAATGATATCATACTGTTTATTAGAAATGAATGTATATTAAATTCATACTTAGGGTTTACCATTAAAAAAAGGTGGTGGCCGATTGTACAACAAACACAAAATCAAACAATGGAAAGAAAATCAATCCAGGGTATATTACACTGATGGGGCAACCATCCAGACAAAGTTAAGTAAACAAGGTCATGAGTTTTTAAAACCCAAGCTGTAACCTGCAGAGGACCTAGTTTGCAGATCCTG
The DNA here is from genome assembly GCF_009819705.1 of Hippoglossus hippoglossus. NCBI lineage: Eukaryota > Metazoa > Chordata > Actinopteri > Pleuronectiformes > Pleuronectidae > Hippoglossus > Hippoglossus hippoglossus. Next base: position 22,040,649 of record NC_047159.1, on the reverse strand, counting down.
TTTGATGTTATGGTGAGCATAAAAACAAACATTGCAATGTGCAGTTTAAAAATAAACATTATTCATGTTTAGATATAATAATAGAGGGCCTCAAATTAATCCGTGTGGGACCCCTCTATCAATTTCTTTAGGACTTAATCTGAAACCACAGGCAACAACAGTCTAAACTCTAGTGTAAATATATGTATTGAGTTTCACTCACTATAAACCAGCACATTAAAAATAACATCTCTACAGTACATCTGAAAAAGCTGGAGGGAGGCAGTGTCACTGTTCACAGTAATAGCACAATATTGTAGAATTAGGTGGAGACTACCCTTAGCTCAAAATTACTTTTGGCTATAATTCATAACAAGTAAAAATATTTCTTCAATTTGTGGTTCTTTCAGATCTCTCAACTCCTAAACAGCATGGAGCTCATGTTTATATATTGTTGAACAATAATCCCCAGATGATGAATAATAAACAAATACACCAACATTATTCAGCCTTGGCAGAGTGACTGCTGGGTATTATTATGATGCCTCTCATTATTACTGCCTCTGCATCTGCATATTACATTGGTTCAACATCTCCTTCTGGTATTACCACATAGCTGTAATCCACAGTTATGGCTCTATGAGCGTGGACTAATGCCGGTGTTCTGCAGCCTGGCCTGCTAACAATTACAGGCTGATTAACAGCAACACAAGGAGATGTTTCAAAAGGAGGAGTGGGGGATGGCTGTTTCTGTGAAGCCAAGGGTGACCTGGTGGATTAGGTCCTTTACACACACAAACTCACACAGCTACATATACAAACACAGTAGACCTCGGTTCAGATCTGCTTATTGTTGGCACTGCTCAGCCGTGTCATGGTGACATCTATGTGCAAGCAGGCGAACTATCAGCAGACTCACCCTTCGCTACACACTAGTGTGCTGTTCAGTCTCCAGCTGATGGGGACAATTATGTAGTCGCCTCGCACTGCGGCCACAGCTGATTTAAAACCACTTAAAGTGTGACGCTTTGCCTAGTCCAGGTGAAGGTGTGATTAATGATGGTCATGAATGGCACCATACTACACACGTGTATGCTCCTCGCTTCACTCTTGCTTCATATTTTACATACCAGACATTTAGTACATGCTGGTATCCCCAGCAACTAAAGCAACACAACTAAGGATATATAAACATATAAATGTGTTTTAGTTTTAAAAGCAAAAACCTCTCGGTCCAGACAAACATTTTAGCTCCATAACAGATGTAATCTTCCTCCATACTAACATGCCTGAAAACCCATATTATAGGAACACTCACAGACAGGAGGAAGATTGTCTATTTGCAGTTGGGTGATAAGTTGTGGAAAACACAATGCATGAACAAGGTAAAACTGTTACTGAAAGTAAATGTTAGCAACGCTTTGCATTCCCCATAGGTAGTCAAGTCTTGACTGATAAAACCCAATCAGAAACCAAAGGCTGACTGCATCATCTTTCCAAATGTCTCAGAGTCTTCAAACTAAAATACAACCAGCAGCTCTTAGTTTTAAGGCATGAAAACTCTTTAGTAGTGTGGACACAAGGCGGAAATGTAGCAAAAATTCTGCACGTGAGAACTAAAATGTATAAGTGTGGATTTAGCCAAATAAGTCTTCCTCCATGCCAACAGCTTTTCGAGGGTGTACTAAGACACAGCAGTATTTTGAGCGAAATGCTTACTTTAGCATGGAATCATGTTCACAATGGTAATTCAAACATACTAATGATCAACTGTTCACAACATTATCTATTATGCTTCGCTAAATCAATAATAAACACAAAGTATTAAATATCTTTCTGGTGGTGCTGCTGGAGGTTAAGTCAGGGCATCACAAAATCATTTATATTCATCCTCTGGAGACAATGAATGTCTGTCCAAAATTAAATGGCAATCTGTTCAATAGTTGAGATATTTTATATTAAAGTGGTGGACTGTGCAACAGACAAATCACTAGCATGGCTAAAAGGACTGTGACAATTCAATGACAATGTCAACCTCATGTCAGTGGTATTGTTAGTAATGGAGCACATTCCCCATAAAGAACACTGCTTGACTTTGCTTAAGGAGATACATTTGTTAGAAGTGGTTATCCATTTGAATGTCCTTCCTTTCAGCTTCACTAGAAAGCTGTATTTGAGTTTGCACTGGAATTGAATGTAGTTTATCCTGGTAGGCAGTGTAAGTAATAAGTACCAGACAGGAAAAAGACTTCCTCCTTCTCATTTTTAGTCCTCTTGTAACAACACTGCACTACAAAGAAGAACTGGGGAGAAGCAGAGGGGGGTGGGGGGGGGGGGGCAACAGTTCATCTTGTTTGAATAAATGTCTTTAGGCATCCAGTCCCATTAAAGCTCCCACGGAAGGACTGCAGCACAGAACTGTATCTTTGCAGGTTCAGTCAGAGTCACCATTAACCAAGCCTTCATTAATGACTTGCCAGCAAAACTGGTATTTCCCCTTTTTTACACGGAGTACAACATGTATGTGAGAGTTTGTTTCCCTGTCTTTGTCTGTGTTGTGTGTGAACCACTCTGCAGTTCGGATGTCTGCTTTTAGCTGCTCGTTGTAGGCTGATTAACTTTGACAGGCTGCCTCTCAGACCCACCACAAACACTAGCAGTAAAGACACCAGGCAGCATTTCACCACAGGAGAGTCTGCACATACAGCCTGGACTTGTTGCTGTCCACATTTGGGGGATTCTAACAACTAATCCAAAACTAGCCAGAACAAAAAAAAAAATCATCATAATGATAAATATGTTCTTGAAGCAACATTTTCTTTGTTAGTACCATGATGCCATGCTATATTCATGCCTAAAGACTCTAATGACTAATAACATAGCTCTAGATACTCAATTAGCCACAACTAGCAACAGGTTTACAAACCTATATGGTCTGCGATACTTAAGAGCGAAAGAAAGAAGGTCTACAACTTTTTCTGTGGGGATTTTGCCATTAAATATTTTATCTAACCACTGTTAAAGTATTGAACTTGTATCTGTTACGGTTTGTCTAATGTTCTCCTGAAGACAATGTTTGTTTCTCAAGGAACAGGCAAAGCTGAAGGACTCCTCATCAGCCATCCAGACTGTGTTACCTGTTAACTTAAGCCCCTTTTCCACTGGTCAAAAACACATCTAAAACCCACTAACATCTGGCTTTTGTCTGGAATAGGAATGGATACAATTGGCATTCACTCTCGGGTCAAACAAGTCTGCAGTGGACATGGGTTTTTATTGGCTCAAGCTCCGATTGGCAATGTTGGAAACATGAACCCCAGGTGAAGGCGATAATTTATTTGTCTTTGTTTTGGCAGTCGAAATGCTGACACTGCATTTTTTATGCATGATGTTATGATGCGCATTCAACTTTGTGGCTATGAAAGTTGCGTAACAGTTGTTTTTTTTTTACAACTTGGAAACAACGTGCAACAGAAATGTTATGCTTGTTTTGTGGAAGTTGCAATACTGGCAAGACAGCGAGGGGAGACAGGTTCTCAGTTTCCGGGAAGTTTGTGATGTCGAACATCACTCACTGGGGAAAAAAAAGACAAAAAGGAAAATTCCCTTCAATGAGAAAAGAAGCTAACCACCTTTTTTTGCCAGCTTTAGCCGCATTTAGAAAAACCTGTGTATACCCACTAATTTCAGTGTAAAAGAGGTATCGCAGAGCTGTGATTTTAAGCCATGTACAGTGTGTAAACAGAGTGTGTATGGTAAAGGCCCATTCAACAGCAGTTAAAACAGCCTCAGCCTGTTCTCGCTTGGTGAAGGAATCTCCAGAGACAAAGGATTGCAAGTTGTTTACTTTATTTCACTTACTAACATCCAGCAACCCCTGCTGATATCCGTGTTCTATCACACTACAAGAGAGCAGAAATAACACTTAAAGAAACTTAAGTCATAGTAGTGTTACAGGACAGCTGAATTTCATTTGGGCAAGTGCAGGAATCGAATGCATCTAAATTTTAATTTGCTGGCAAAACGATTGAATTCAACAAATCCTTTCTGTGCAATTTCAAGCTTTAACAACTCTGAGATATTAAGCAGCAGCAAATAAGTTATGTGTCAGAACTGTGTAACCTGCAATCGAATCAATATTTCCACCGGCATATTATGAGGTCACACCATAAATGAGAAGAGGGCAATTTGAATTTGAACTTTTGTTTCAGGTGGGATATAACCTTTTCCACAAAACCTTCCACGTAGTATATTAAGTGTTCTCTAATATACTGTAGATCCTGTACTACTGCATAACAAGCAGATGAATGATAGCCTGTGGTCATAACAACATTTCCAGCATTGCTTGTGCCTGAGGCTGTACAAAACAGATGGAGATGTACGCCAGCTAACAGTAGCAGTGGTGATAGTTGCAGTGGTCTGTGCTCTTTCCCTAACAATGTAGGAAGGCTGTGTATATCGTTTTTAAGGAATAACCAGGGTCATTTGTTATATATGAAAAGATGGAGGAGAAACAGAGCTGAGTTGCAGCACTAATGGCTAAAGGAATTATATTAAACTCAGAACATTTGACTAAATTTCTTTGACTGCCTCCAGCCGCAAGAAAAGGACAGCAGTAGGGGAGCATCTCCAGTCCTTGACCTTCTACATGCAAAAAGAACATAGGCACAAAGGAGAGAGCTTAATGCACAGTTATTTGGAATCTAAGTTCCAAATAAGGATTCAACCAAGCCTCTTTTCCCACTAACATCTGGATGCAATGTGAGTGGATTCAATCTACATTCTCTCCCTGGTCAATGACTCTGCAGTAGACACAGGTTTTTTTTTTAAATCGGCTCCGGCTCCCATTGGCAGTGATGGAAAGGTGAGACCCGGGTGAACACGCTAATTTCACAGGACAACGAGGTGAGAGAGCTCCTCATTCAATTTGTAAAATCAAACTTGATGCACAGAGGGGGGAGAAAATGAAGAGAGGCAAATTATTCTACTGGATAATGAAAAAGGAGTCGATCTGCTCTTTTAGTGAGTTCATCCGCTTTTAAAAAAAAACTAATTATATGCCAGTTAATTTTGGTATAAATAAGTATTAGATTGAGGGCTTCAGGCAGATAGAATTTTGAGTAAGAGGTCAAAACCTAATTAACACAAACTAAATACTGTATATCAGTGTTTGTTTTCTGCTTCTTAGACTAAAGATAGATTACAGTGCAAGAAAATATGACAAATAATATAATTGTAATAAGATATAAGTCAGATAAATAACTCTTAGGATAAAAACTGCTCTAACTCCACACTGTTGATTTGCCAGTATCACGTTGGAGGTTAAATAACCAGAAGCATCGCTCTAACAGGTTGCTTTGTGGGCACGTGCTCCCCCCCTCCCTCCCTCTTAACACCCTCACTTTCCTCTGCTTGACAGGCCTTCACTTGTGCTGGTGCTCAACAGAAACACCATTGTGCCTTCCACTGGCAAACAATGCCTGCTGTTTTTGCCGAAGGGCCAGAAAACAACACATTAGCTCACTTTGCCTCTTTTGTCTGCCGTAGATTCAAGTCATGGCTCTGTTTGCAAGGCCAGTAAGTAAGAGAGGACTGTTAATGACAGTTCAGGGAATGTCATAATGTCAAGTGCATAGTGGGTGCTGAAGTGCTCTTGGGCAAGACCCTGACTCCCTGCCAGCGTTGGAAGTGTGGACCTGCACCTTGATCTGTCTGTTGACAACCTGAGGCAGAGGGAAATGATAAACCTTCTCCCTAAAACCAAACAGCATGGTCTGACAAACCCTTATATCATAACCCAATGAAGGCTAACCACTATGTTTCAACACAACTTATGTGGATGTCTTTATTCACATATAAAGCAATGCAGGGAGGCATACTCTACCTTTTTTATAAATCCACAGCAGTATATCTCAATTCAGCAGCAGCACAGACACTGCCGAACCTGCCCTTGTTTTAACATTCCTGCCTGCAGCTATAGACGCATGGAGAGGCCTCCAGAGGTATGTGACCCTCAGTTACATTTATATGCCTTCAGAAGTGATAAAGGCGATGCCAAAGGCTAACAAATGACTGGCATCTACAAGAAATAAAGGCTTGTGCTGCCAGTCATAAAACACTGTTAAATGGCATATCAATCAATGGGAGGGTGGGGTGTAAAGAAAAGACGAGGAGAAGGATAGACAAAGCAGGAAGTAGGAATTTGATGTTGATGAATTTGAAGCTGTACGATAGATTTACTAACGAGCTTAGTGGTGACCGATTTCAGCCTCGGACAAATTAACTGACTGTTCAATTTGGAAGGCACCACCCAGTATAAGCATAAAGAAAAATAAAACCGACTGACGCCCACTACCCCCATGGTGTAGTCTGTCAGTGTGTGTAACCGTTTTCCACCTCATGCATTATTGTGCAAATTGAAAACCTGAGGAGAGCCATTCACACACACACCCAGAGAGGTAGTGGTGTGTGCGTGGGTTTGTGTGATCAGTGGGAGTGGGGGTTGGGGGGGGGGTGCCGCCATCTCCCTCTCAGCGTCTTGGCAGGCGGGAAGGGGAAATATGATATCCGGCGGGGGAATTGTTTCATCAACACCCTGGAGCAGATAAATGAAAATAGGAGGATTTATGTACTAGAACAAGCTTACCTCTAGTGCCAGGAAGCAATTAAGCAGAAAGCTAGAATACCCCCCCACCCCTTATGCTCTCCCTTTCTTCCCAGGACACTGTTGCTTTCCAACTCTTTACCTTCCTTATTGTGTCTCCCCCCCTCTCTGTATTTGTACGCTCGGTGCTCACTTCACACCGGTGGCGCAGTAGGAGAACTAATGGCGAGCCTTAGGGAAGGCCAGCTGGAAGAAAGGGAAGGTATTCATTCCCACAAAGTGTCTCATTAAAGGCTGATAACAAAGTGGCTGTGAAGTGTTGTGATCTCATTTGACTCTATGTTGGGGGGAGCCGACGGAGGCTCGCCTCCCGTGTCGCTACAGATAGACAGCGCAGCTTGTCTCGCCTTCCCGCTGTGACCTCGGAGCAGAAAGAAATTGTAAATGTAATCATCTGAGGGATGTGTGGCTCCATCTTAAAAAGTGGTGTTATTCTTATTTTGTTGCAAAGCTTTGGCCTTAAACACCCAAGACAAGTGAATTTTTGCAAATATAATTTTATTGCATCTAACTTAAACAAATCTAGGGTCTGCAAGGACTAATGCTGGATGTGTCCTTTTCCATGATGGACTTGACTGGATTGACAATGGCATCACAATGAAGCCATTCAGATAGTATAATGAAACGCTGGCACACTGACACAACAAACTACATTGGCAGTTTAAAAACTTGTGCTTTGTTGGAGACAGTAGTTGTCTTCAGAGTTTGATATAAGCAATAGCAGCCAATGTCCATTCACCAAATGTATTGAAAGCAGTCAGGGGGCCATAACACAGCGAAGTTCAACAGTCATTTTGCTCTCGGGAAAACCGGTACAGATTACACTCAGGAAGATTTACTATGTTATATTGAAGATTCCTGCACTGTGATGACAGTTACATCTGCTGAGCAGGAGTCTGCAAACTCAGCAAAGCCTTTAAACACTGAGAGGGAGGATATAGCTGGGGTTAATTAAATTGAGACGGAAATTGTGGCGACTACTATTGAGACATCACTTCAACATCATACTGAAAAAGCTCCAGACTAACACAGAAGCTGTAAAAATGCTGCAAAATGTCATTGAGGAGAGGATTCCAAAATTGCCCTTTTAATGCAATTTACCAATTTTCCGTTCTTCTTCTTTACATAATGTCTTCAAATTACATCAAAATCATCTCATTGCCTCTCGTTGATAAAGTAGCTCTGTCTGGGGCTTTTGTCATTCAGGACGCAGTACTACTTTAGAAAACCTGCATCAATTTACAAGCAACAAAAATAACACTTACAGCAACTCTGAGGTCGAATAAAGCTGATAAGATAATCCTTTATCAGTCTACTAATGGGAAATTTGCCAGGTTCCAGCAGCAAAGGGGGTAGATAAAACATAGACACTAAGGAAAAGTTATAAATGAGTAAAACTATAGGGCAAACATAAGGGAATATAAAAACATATTATACAATAACAGGCTGTGTAGTATTTACTTTGCTATAGTTTCCACAGCCTGGTATTTTGTTTGTAGATAATATGAAGCTATGACAAGTAATGTACACAAGCCACAAAAATCCATCAGCGACCAGAGATAATTTCTAGGCAAAACAGAGATTGAGCTGATGAATGTGCCAAAGTCCTCTAAATGATATGTAGACCAATTAACAAAGATTAGGTATCAGGGTCAACTGCAGGCTAACCTCCTCTCTGTGAACCTGGCTGATACTCAGGCCTGGCTCCGCGCTCAGTGCTGGCAAGCATCTGTCATGCTGATGTATTCTGGAGCCAGATCCTTTCAGTTGAATAATGAGAAATTATAGTATGAAAATTAAGTTGAGTGTGGTCTGTCCTTATTCACAAAACCAGATACAAGCTTCATATTAACATTGAAATGTGCTTTAATTCACTGCAGACACTGACCCAGAAAAGCAATCACTCAAGTGTCTCCATCAATGAAAATTCTAAACTGTATCAGTTTTAAAAATGATGGACACCTTACCATTATTTTCATGATTACATTTGCAGGACGCATTATCAATACACTGTCAAAATCCAATACATTAGAATTCCAAAACTCTGTCGTCAATGCCTACCCAAATGTCAACAGTGGGAAAATGCATTTAGGACTCAGATATACATCCAGTCTACCACTAGTGTTGGTACTAACATAATCATACATTATTCATACAAATGTACAGTTTATCTTTAGTATATATTCCATGCAAGTGTTTCCACTGTGAGTTGATTAGGCAGCACAATATGGAATCAAACAACCTGCTCCATGTCAGTGACTGGGCTGTGTTTACTCCTTAATTAAAGGCCATACATTCAAATCATAATAGCATAGTGGCTGTGAATGGTGTGGTACACAGAGCTAAAGCAGCTGCTGTGCTATGAAGCCCAGAGATGTGGAATGCAAACAGTAGCTTGGCAGAGTTCTGTTTATGTTCCCTCACTCTCACACGCTGCCTGTTTTCTTTATTGACTCAACAACTGGCCTTGTGCTCGGGCTCCAAGGCGTGTGTGTGTGTGTGTTTATGTGTGTGTGTCTGCGTGTGTAACCTGTTCAGGACCTTTTCAGGACCAGGAGACCTCATTGGTACCAAAGCCCGGTACGAATGAGGCAAGAAATCATTTCTGAGCTCCTGGTTAAGGTAAGGGTTAAGATGTGAATTGTGGTTAGGTTAAGGTGAGGCTTAAGAATGAACTGGTCATAAACCTGGGGATATGGTTTTTGGTTTAACTGTCCATAATGAAAGGAAGTCAATGTAAAGTCCTAATAAGGATAGCTGTGCAAACGTGTGTGTGTAATTTTGATCTCATTCCATGCATTGGGTAAAGCCCTGCTGGCTCTTGGTGCATGTCCTGGTTTCAGACACACTGACAAAGTGGTCTCACTGCAATGAGTCTCTCTGTGTGCAGGAGCAGATGCATTTTATTGCTTATGATCTAGGGTAAAAGAAACAGTGGATTAAAAAGAAAACATAACTGGATGCCCATGCTATCTGTAGAGTATATAAAAAAAGGGTAGCAGTCAGAGTGAGGAGATAGACAGAGACAGAGAGTAGAGGAGACAAACTCTGACAATCCTCTCCTTTGGCAGATCTGTCAGCCTCGTCTCACTGTGTGTGACAGAGCTTGTCTTGCCCTTGCAGGTTTTTACTGCAGCGGCTATGTTACACACACCTTATTATATATCCCATTATATTTCAAACACTTTCCCCCTCTTCACTCGGCTGAGCACAAGGCTGCAGCGTTTACTTTCCCAGATTCATGAAGTGAGGAGAGTCTGAGATGGCAACAGGTCGAACCTGTTAAAAACTGATGATACAAACTGTGGGGTGAGACTGAGGTGTAAAATCTGCTTCCTGAGCAAAGGTTTTGACCAATGTAACGACCTGAATTTCCAATACCCAGATTTATGGAAGGTCTTTTTGCACACACCACACTTATACTCACTTAAAATATATATATTTGTATGCCAAATAAATGCATACAAATACAAAAGGGTTTAGTTGCTGCAATATAATCTTTGCAGGGTCAACAAGCCTCTAAACAGCATATATACCAAAAGCCTCTTCTACAGTTTATACCACTATAAAAATAATAGTAGTATGAATCAGGCAATAGATTTGGATGTTTTCTTTACTGCATCTTAAATACAGTCATATCATATGTTAACATTCTCTAGTTGAGAATGTTGTAGTTGTCCTGCACTGCAATGATTCTACCCTGTGACTCTGCCCTGACCACATAGCTTCATATTTTCAGAGGAAACACCCAATATCCATAATCTCTTGTGTTTAGGTTAGTGAGTCCGACTCCGACTTTGGGAAATGAAGCTCATCTCAGTGAGTAGACCCAGACCCAAAATAATTGTCCATTACACCGAGTGTATGGCCCAACTCCAGCTGCCTTTTCCTAATTGGGCCTGTTTGAAATGATGCTTTACAGGTTCAATATTTACTAAGTACATTTCTCAAGGAGGCAGACCCTTCAATTAGCAAAAACAAAATGACACCACTGTAGTGTTCATAGTAGCTGTGAAATGTGCTGCAAGACAACTAAGACTAGAAGTGAAGGAGGATTAACACCACAATGCTCATTCTATACAACAATCTATTTCAAAGACCAGACAGAGATAATAAGCAGTAGCCAAACTGAATGGTTATCATTGTCTTGGCAGTCACATGTGTGTTAGGAGGATCCCTTGCTCCCCTGTGTTAACATCATCAAAGCACCAACCAACACATGACTGTCAGATAATGTTGCTGTCATACAGGTTTTCATTATTTACTTAGTCTTTGAGTAATCACACTTTGCCCAGCAGTTGTCCAACATGCTCGATGACTACATGTACCCACTGCACCAGAAAGAGGTGTGAATCAGAGCTGAAGCAAAATGAGTCTTACTTGTTTCTGTTGTTAGCAGAGCACATAATAAGGTTTTTAAGCTTGGTGATTGGATATTTCTTACTGAACAGCACTTTTGGAATCGTAGTAAGCTTCGGTCCTTTTTTATCTCCTTATTATTACGTACAAACACATGTTCCCCTTAAATCATCAAAGAAACAGATGCGCTAGGATCTTGCATATGTTAATCTTACACTGATTATTTGACCAGGAAAAACACAGTACAAGTGATAAAAAGCAGGAATCCGCAGCTTTCATTATTTGCCACAGAACAATTTCTATCATTAAATATGCTTTAGTTCCTCCACTTTGCAACTTTATATGTGGAATATTACCGTGGGAACAAAAATGCATCTGTTTGAATGCAGGTTTTGTTCCCACTTCACCATCCTTCACTATTAATGACACTTAAACCATCTGTGAGATATTTGAAGAAAACAAATGATATCTCCCAGGAAAAGCTGTGACAAGAGAATAAATCCAACTATCTTTTCTTTTCTATAAAATATAATTATATATTCTACATAAAATACACCCTATCTCATATAAACAGGACCAGCTGATGTATACATTAGGGAGAGAGGGTAATAATCAGTCTGATACTCTGACAAATCTATAGCTGCTATGTCACAAATGACAAACTCCCCCTCATACGCTCAACCTGCCAAACGGTGATTCAGATTCCATGAGTGTGGACGGGTGACAAGGTGTTTCATTTCAGCAGAGAAAACTGAGCATGGCAGCTCAGCCCTGAGCTGACAGGCAACTATCATTCAGGACAGTGAATGGAGCAGAAGTGGCAATGGGAAAAAGAGAAACACACACATTGCATAAACAAACCTTTTATCTAAGTTATATTATCTTGGCCATGGTTTGTTATATGGCTGCCAAAGCTATCACACAAAACACTGAAGCAACAGTCCTTATTTGGTTTCACCCGCACCCAAACGTAAACACATAGAAAAGGCTAAATGCTGCGAATGCAATCATCATGCTGACAAACAAAGAGCTGTACTAAACTACGGACTTAACATATCACTGTATCTTATTTTACACAGGGAGCTGAGCACTGAGCAATTATTGTCAGCATCACTTGGTCTATAAAGACTATTCCCCTCAGAGCTGGTGTTTGTAGCGAGTGTCGGTAGAAGAAGAACATTGTCGACAACTGTTAACGCTAATTGCTTTCGCACCAAGAGCGATCTATTAAGCAAACATGCAGCAAGACCCGGTGCAATGTCACGACTGTGTGAGTCATGCCTCTGAAACCGAGGCCCTCCTTAAAAACATGACCACATGGGACTGGAGGCTGATTTGTAATCTGCAGTGTTTTGATGACTTTTGATTTTGCAGCATTAACCATGACGCAGTTTTATCCCTGGGTCTATAAAAGTCTTGCATTTTATTATCTAACTCAAAGCTTGAATCCAGGCCGAATATTGTATTTAGACTGAGTTGTAGGGCTGTGGCATCTTTATCCTCTGTTTTTGGATGTTATTCAATTCCGAGGCTTCTATCTCACTCTATCTGGAAAAATATAGAGGTTTTCCAACATGTTGAAATGTGACTTCAGTAAGTGAATTCCAACACAGATAGGTCCAGTGTTTGAGCCAGGATTGTCCTGGAGGAAGTCAGACAGGACCATTAGGATTAGGACGTCACTGATTCATCAAAGCAGAAACATTCGTTTGGGAACTCTACACTTGCTGAGGGCTACAAAAGTATTGCAATGATACATGAATTGATATGTTATTGTATATTAGACATGTTTAGTTTTACAAAATTGTAAGAACATATGGATTAAAAATAGGATCAGAAAAGTTCCCTTCTCAGTAACTGGCAGTATTTTTAACCTGTGTTACTTGAAGTCACTTTACGCTCAGGCTTTCAACCAATTTCTTGAAATGATATTCGGGTTTGGATCTGGTTCTGTCACATTGACTACCATGTGGACTATCTACTATTTTTTCCATGTGGGTTTAGTCAGGAAAAAAAAAAAGTATTGGGCTCTGACACACAAAAAACAGAATGCCTACTGGGTTTGGGTCTGGCTCTGCTAATTTCCACTCAGGCTCAACTGAGTTTGGACAGAAAATGAAGGCCAAGCCCAAGCTGAACTCCAGTAGGCAGTTTACGCAAGATTATTTGTCACCTGACCGACTCTCTCTGTGTCTGTCTTTGAGAACATCAGAAAAATGCAATCACCAGCTCTGGAAATGATTACAAAAATACATATTTCACTCTTTAATTGACACCCCTGTGTCCAGACATTATCTTCAAATGCACATTTATTAGTCACTTTGTAGCTTAGTTACTCACAAAATAATGTTGAAATCTAAAAATCTAATGCCTGCTAACAACTCTGATTCAGCCCACAACTGGGTGAAGGGAGGTTGTGGTGAAAATACATTTGGTTTTCAAAAGGGGTCGTTGTCACAATAGTTATACTTCAAACATCTACAAATGTTGTTTTTTTCCCCTTTTGGTAACATGGCCAAGCGAACCACTTTATTGTAAAGTGTTCTCCTTGGTTTGCAGCAGAGAATTGTTCAAGTGACTATTAATACTTCCCCCCACACGCACGCTGCTCAGTAAGACTAGTCAAAGCACCTTTGTGCTGAGTGAGACTGCAGAGCTGGAAAAAATGACCTACCCTTGCATGCAAACAAATTGTTGAAAAGGGATTCAAGTGATGTGAAGGTTGAAGTAAGCTAGACTCGCAGAGGTTTCTCTTCGCTGTCTGTCAGCAAAGGACATGACTGAAAAGAAAAACAGCCATTACTTAATGAGCCACTTACAGGGTGCCCTCTCTATTTAGGTCTCATTATTTTTACTGTAAATCCTTCACAGCTTTCGTCGGCAAGTCATTCATTCAGAGCTGCTGCGTGCGCTCTTATATGTTAAACAAAATAAAGGGGTTTGGAAAATACCTCCAGCTGAATGATCAAATATGATTACGATGAAGTTATCCGCTAATAAATCCTTTTTCTCTGAAATGTCTTTTGTTAACATTGTTTAATAACACGCATTCATCAAGCAGTTGAGGAACCGGAAAGGGGTTATGAAAGGCAAAAGGGGGTGGGGGGGGGGGGGGGGGGGGGGGGGGGGGGGACAAGTGAGTAGTGGATAATTAGCGGGGGAACGTTCTAACAGTGCAGCTCCTAATCCATCGCAGGCTCAGAGACAGCATCTTAATCACAGCATAATTACATCCTGTCATTCACCGGAATGAAAACACTGAGACAGGAAGATGGAAGACGGCTTGGGATGACAAGCAGGAAATGGATATATACGTACGCCTGCAACAAGCGACCCACATGCTGATATGTGTCACTTAATATGTGTCAGCTATGTCGTGCTGCTCAGCAGTTCCTCACAGTTCACGATACCTGAACACAAAGAGGCTCTAATTTGCATGTTTTGTTGTGTTGGTACATTCAGTGTTAAGAGTGATACCTCAATATTCACAATGGACAGTACAACTCTTTAGGGCCAGCGTGCAATCATCCTGCTGCCTTCCAAAAAGCTAAACTAGTGCTGCTGGCTGAAAGACGACAACATACAGACACATCTCTTTTCTGTTTGGTCTCCACTAAGGCTGCATGGGTATAAAACTTCAATATTGTTTTTAGCATTGACTGAAGTGTGTCCTTGCCACGGACTTTGAAACCTGCCAAGTACCAAAAGCTGGCAACGAATGTGTTCTCAGATCCAAACTCTATGAATCAAATTACTTGATCAAACAGTAACTCATTTAAATCACAAAGACGAGAATGAAGAAGACAGATAAAAGGATGCTGGTGTAAATGTGCTGTAAACAAAAACATGTGATTTCCACAGCAGAATGACTATGTTTTGTCCTGCCCCCTGCACGCTTTACCCAGGCACCACCTCTCACTTGAATGTTCCGGACATTTTCCTGTTGTTGTGGACTCATCTGACTCAGACGATCTCCTGCTGTGTGTTCTTGTAAAGGAAAAGCTGTATCCAAACATGACCGCCGGGAAACGTCCGGAAAATTGGGTTTGGAAATGTTCCATTGTCTGAAAATGGTTTTATAGTGTCATTTCAAGCAGTAAGGCCATCTCCCAGATCTCGAGGCTTGGGCTACGGGAAATTGTGAAAGGTATTGTCTACTTTTTATAGACGTTTGTATAGATGGACTATGCAATCAATTCATTAATCAGCTAAATCAGTACTCTAAACAAAAGCATTTTCTCTCATTTTCTTTGTGTGTCATCCTCCATACCTGAGGGCAAGTGTTAAAATAGAGAAAGTGGAGCACGTCCACATGAACAACACATGCACCTTCCTCAGATGGATATATTTAGGTCACTGGTCAATGGCTAGAACAGATTAACAGTAGAAGTTCAACACTGTGTGTGTGGGTGTCGGTGAAGGAGAGAGACAGCTTTTAGAATGTGACCATGCATTTATCAGCCATGCTGTCGCCTACAATGTGTGACAGTTAGAGAGAACCAGGGCCGGGGGACGTCCCACTGGCATTAAGAAAGCTCTCTCCGTGGGATGCGTCAGCCAATGAGCAGCAGAGCCTCGGGGGGCTGCCTTGTTAATTAAAGCCGGAGCTGTTTGTCAGTGCCGGCATATGATGCACAGCACTATCACCATTGGGGGAAAGAGAAAACACAAAGCATGATTGCTGCAACCCCTGCAACAAATCTGCTGCCTCACCATGGAAGCAAGACGTCTTACTACAGCAACGACTGCTGTGGCTTTGAGTGTCAGTATCGGTTTGCGCTGTGTTACTCAACTGGAAATCAGATACTGTATTTGCAGAGCAGAAGCACACAACTGACCACAGGGAAAAGAAGGGATTTGCAAACTACCAAAGATTTTGTCTAACCTGTTCATGTCAAGAAAGCATTAACTCCAACACAGGACGCGTATGAGAAAATTAGCAACCCAATGAATGTTTTGGGACTTCAGCTGGAGGTACCATAGGAAATAAAATCTAAACCTTTCTTCGAGGTTGCGCAGTTTTAGGGATTCATTGGAACACTGATGAAATACCAAGACACAAACTTGTAACTGGCTTAGATCGACACACCAGCTGGCAAATCGCAAGAGGAGAAAGTGAAGCAGCAGCTCACAGCTTCCATAACAACCACTATCAAGCTCCCCTTGGGCAAGGGACTTAATTTTCTCATATTGCTTTGCAGGAGCTGTTCAGTGGCCAACAACCGATGATGATGGCTGTGTAAAACTGTTGAGAACAGGGCCATGCAGAGAAAAAGCTAATGTGTTCAGCAAAACAAATACAAGAAAAAAGAGAGACAAACTCTAGATCTCATCACAAGCTTCAATATATGAAACCCAATTTGCCTGACTGACCTTTTAGCTTCCTGCCCTTAACACTGTTGTAATATCACTCAATCAACCAAATCTAAATCCCCATTACAGTGAATTTAGAAACTCATGCTGCGGAACGAAAAACCCAAACAAATCCAAATTCATGTCAAAGCAGATGAACAGAAGGATTGTGGATTAACAAGAGGGGATTTGCCTCTCCGACGTCACTCACAGAGCAAATGGAGCAAATCAAACATCTTATTAATACTGTGACAGATGGATAATTGTGTCATTTTAATATCTGCTTCCTTGTTCAATGCCCAGGGGGAGACTTCTGCAGGGTTTAAACCACAGTGGATAATTGTTTTGTGGCACTGCTGTCAGGTGAAAACCTTCCATCTCTAGGAAATCGACCTTTCAGCAGCTGGGAGAGCTGCCAAATGCCAATCATTCTAATATTAAATCTAAATGCGCTATAGTTAGTTTTAAAGTAGCACCTCGAAGAAACAAGCAAGACTTGAAACATTCTCTCAGCTGAAGTGATGATTTAATCCCCCACTTTTCTCCTTCAACAGCCCACAATCGCAGCAGTGCTTGAATCTAGCTAAAATATCCCAGGCAGTTTTCTGATCACGATAAGGTGCCCGTGACGAAGCAGGACGGCTGGGGTTTGTACAGTCGATTTGAGCAGGTAAGTAAACGGCTTTCCTGTGAGAAACCAGGGGATTCAAAGCGAATAAACACGGCGTAATCAAATGTGGCCGAGGCTGCAAATTGCTTTCGGCTGTAATGACACAGGTTACGGGGAGCGGGCTAGATCAACGTACAGCCTAAGCCCTCATCAGGGGAGCCAGATCCTATCAGCGCAGAGCTGGAATATCAACAACACCAAGCGGCCGAGTGCGTTTAGAGTCAAAGTGCTGTGGGAGAAACCCATAACCCTCAGGCTCTTATGAACAGACTGTAGCAGCTGTGCACAAGTTACAGACTAAATAGGACAATCAAACGGCAGTGGCAGCAACCCAAAGGTGACATGGATTTTAGGAAACCTAATCATCCTGATGTCCTGTAAAGAACCGCAAAAGTCTTAGATTAGAGATTGAAACAAAACAACATAGAGATAAATATTGGTTTGTTGGCCACGTGGGCTCATTGAATCAAGGGAGGATGGGACATTGCATTGACATTGGTAGAATGCTAATGAGTACGAGAACCTCACACCGTAACACGACCGTGCTGGCCATCAGTCACTGCAGAGAGGGCAAGAGGACCACACACTCCCTCCGACAAGGGTGTGTGAGCTTATCAGAGCATGATGCAATAGGTCAGAGCTATTCCCTGGCAAATGTTGCTGTGTCCACCTCATAATTGATGAGCAATTAGCACAGGTAGCATAGGTCACGAGTTCCACTCAAGCATACAGTAAGTAGTGAAAGCATGAGCCATGACTGATCAGGAGGCATTCAAAGCCTGGGGTTTTCTCAGCTTATTAACAGAAATCATGTAGGACTATTGTTTTCATTTACAGCATACAAGTATCTGAGATTAGAGAAAAGTCAACATGTTCAATTCAGTCAGCACAAGTTGGGAAATCAAGGGGGAAAGCACAAAAAAAAAAAACTGTTCCCGTGTACAACCCTTCATGTAATTGTACCAGATCCACCAACATCATTTAATAAGCACAGTCCATTTGCATGCAAATCAGACCAATTACCAAGTAGCTGGCATGTGAGTATCATTTCACATAGAGGCGTATCATGCCTCATTTGCTTAGCCTTGAAACATAAGCCTCTATGTAGAGCACACAGTTTTCTCTGTGTTCATTCAACATGGATTTAGCACTTGAGTAAGAAAACTATTACTGCTGGGTGGGTGCAAAACAAGAATTATAAGGATAATTGTCTGACTTAATTTCCCTCTCAGACACAAAGAGGCATCGTTTTTATTAAGATAGAGCATCTGAAGAAAAACATTTTCTAGAAACCAACCTGCAAAACAGCAACCAACCAGACGACAACAGTAACATGTGAAACTAAAATTACCTCTAACTGCATTAACGTCCCTCACAGAGGGGAAATACCTTCTGTACGTCAGTGGGACAGGACACTGTGTTGACAGCAGTGGAGACACCAGCAAGCTGGGAGAAGATCTTAGTATAAGAAGCACTTTGCTGCTATGACATCTTCAAAGTCTTTCACAGTCAGCAGCTGTCAGAAGTGGCAGCCAAGCAGCACAAGGGGCAGAAATACTCACACGCTCAACATCACCGCATGCTGCACTGGTGCAAATCGCCAAGACAGGGCAGACGCACTCTTTTTATGCACATTTGATAACGCGTAACAAGTTTATCTCAGGGAGGCACTGCTCTAGCCTTTCTGTGGTAGCAACTGGGGAATTGTCCAGCTTTATAAAGATATGGTTTCCTTGTAGGGATTTTGAGAGGTGTGATAGTTTTAATCCACTTTAGCTACATAGTTAGTGTTTAGTTTCTTGAGATAATAATAGGATTACACTAGTTCTTAATGTTAAGTGTTCATGCACACATCATACTGACAACACACCCCCTTCTCCTCCTCTATCTGCTCTCACACCCACTCTAAGCACCATGAAGGGCCGAGCTAAGTAGAAGAGAAATATAATTTACAACCGATGACCCGGACAGGTTAAACCTTTTAACAGATGGAAGGTGGCAAATTGATGATCTTCCATTCTGTGTATGAGGGTGGACATTATATTCCATACCACATATATGCATCCAACCATTATACCCACTAAGCACTGTGTAGGAGGCACGTGTCAATGATAAGTGATTAATACTGCTGCTAAGCCTACATGGGTGGTTTTCATTGAAATGAGGCGGCCTGTGGCACGAAACATGGGCTTTCAAATGAGGTCACCATCTTAAAATACATTCGGACCTTAGCGGACATCTAATACATGAGCTATGTTTATTAAAACTTGTGATTTATAATCAAACAACAGCAGAGTTTCCACTCCCAGAATGAGCCATTGAATAAAAACAATAAAAAACAGAGCTGCCTGTCTTGTCAGTGTAACATCCCACAGGGAGCTATGTTTATTTGTCATTTGGAACGAGACAAGATCAGAGATAAGAGGATGTCACACGAGAACGCTCTTTTCTTCCTGAAATCATTCCTCTGACATCAGACGCACCACGCGGTAATGAGAGAAACAGTTATCGGCACACGGCGTATTTCAGCCCGCGACAGATGAACGCTGCAAAAGGCTGTTTATCAAAGAGCAAAATGTTAAGAGCGCTGTGACAACTCGTAGTGAATCAGAACATAAAAACAACACAAGGCAGGGCTGTTCCTGACAGAGCCACACTTCTTTATCTTCCTCAGCAACCAATGTGCTGCCAATGATTAACATCTAATTCACAATGCCTTCAAACTTGTGCTGTACCGAGTTGGGTGCAGCAATGGCAGTCAAACACTTCATGTGGAGGACTTGGCTGACCTGGAGCCCGATAAGAGGACATGTTGACCTGTAGCAGCTGTCAGTAGCTTCATATGGGGAGAATCAGACCAGGATTGATCTGGGACACCTTCAGGTGGTGGAGGGGGTGGATGGACCTCTAGGAATCTACACCATCACATGAGTACAGGAGTCAACATTATCCTCATCAAGACTGTAATTGGTGTCATCTCAAGTGAATTAGAGACAAATTAGACTAGTTCTCGTGGTGTTGAAGGGAGGGGGCGTTCAAGGACCCCTCCAGCTTTGACAGCCACTCCACTGATGAGGAATGCAACGCGTGCACGCACTCACACTCACACACGCACGCACACAGGTAATGATCCGCCTTACCTCCAGACGATCCAGACTGATGAAGCTGGCTATAGCAAATCCATCAATGATATCCTCCTCCTGCGAGCTGGACTCCCGTCTCTTCCGCCGGGGGGGGACGCGGGGCTCTGGCGGCGGCTGCGGGGCGCGGCGCCTTTTTTACCGGGCAGGGAGGCGGCGTCCCTCCCCGGGCTGCGTCCCTCCCTGTCGGAGCAGGAGGAGTTGGGGTCGGGGCTGCGGGCGTCCCTGCTCCCTGCCTCCCGCAACCTCCGCACCCTCTCCCGCTTCTTGGGGCGACATCTCCGACCCTGCTTCAGTTTGCCGTCCATGTCGCTGGAGGGAAGCTCGCGGGGTCAAAAAAAAACCGAAAATATAAATGTAACTCCACAGACAGTAGGTGCTCGCTCCAAACGCCCCGCTGCACCGTGTAATAACAAATAACACACACACACACACCGGACCGACTGCGCTGTAACGTGAACGCAGCGCTGCGTGTGTGCAAATAACAAGGCAAATAGAGCCTTACACCACTCAATGACCTTGACTATAAACCTCCCCGATCTCCATTACAACAAGCAAATGTTCAAGTATCCCGCAGAGGCGAGACACACGGAGCAAAGCGACGCGGATCCACGCGTTATTTTGTCACGAATCGGCGCCGTGTCGACGCGGAATTCGCTCAAGCAGGTGCAAAACGGCCAAACGGTGAAAATCCACGCATTACACTCGCTTAGTAACTTTTGTTGCATCGGCACAGGAACAGGCTGCGTTGGAGCCTCAGCTCGCTGCATAGCGCAGACAGCGCGGAGGAACCATGTCGCTGCCCGTTGTTGTTTTCCAGCAGCCCATGATCCAAGGCTGTCAAACACACGGAGACTATCCGTCCGGAACAAACCCGCCTGGCGAACAAGCACGGCTCGGTCGTGGCCGTCGGATGAGTGAATAATGGTAATAATCCAGTATGCCCGTTGAGTTTGTTAAGCCATACTCCTCTCTGCGCTTCAGGGGCAAAGAGGATCCCAAGTCTGAGAGCTACTTACGCACAATATTTTCCTAAATGATCCGAAGCGTCCGAGTGAGACAGCCATCCGGTGTGTAATCAAACTCCATGAGGCGATGAAGCGGTCTATTCCAGCTCAGATCATGTGGAGTTTTCCCTGTAAATCCACTCCGGTCCGTCCCCTGGCTGCTCAGTTGCTCAGCGGCTCGTGGTATTTTCTATTCGCATAATAAGGCTTTGATAAGTGTCCTTAAAGCGACAGGAGTGATTAAAATCTCCTCTCCCCCTCTCTCATTCCCTTCTTCCGAAATTAAGAGACACAGTCAAGCTTCAGAGAACCCACAGAACTGACGTATTTCCGCCACCTCTGGCCTACGATTTACCATAGGAAGGAAGCTGGTTTTTTTTTAATCATTCTGTCTCACTCTCGGGCACACTTTGTCACATCGGGCACTACTTTCGTCTGTCTGTCTGCCAGAGCTGATGCCACATCATGCCTCTCCCACTGTCACTGCTAGAAACACACTCAAACTAGTCCAGACATTTCCCAAAGGGACTGTCTGGGACTATGCAAATGTCCAACTCAGACATTTTGCAGAACTTTGAACTAATAAAATGTTTAAAAAAATGTCAGAGTGAGAATTCAGCAGGGAAATTTCCAAAACGTTTACAGCGAGCAAGTGGCCGTCTTGATGATGTTTCTATCATACATAAGACCCATTAATGAAAAAATTAATATATAATAATTATTATATAAAATGATATATCAATACAATTTTACAGGAGAGAAAAAGGTGCCCTACACATGGACGAAGATGTCAACTTGGGAAGCTTTTCATGATAAAGGCAGATGCTTGTGTGGATTTGTAGTGGAATTTATACGCCATGTCCTGCCTCCTGCTGCTCTACCAAGGCGACACCCCTCGCCTGAATGTTCCTGAAATGTTCCTGTGGTTGTGAGAGCATCTGACCAGGACAATCTCCGGCTGTGGTCTTCATATGTGACAACCAAACTCCCGAAAATGTCTCAACAATTGAGCCTGATCATGTTTGAGAAAAGCTACAGTAAATTTGCTTTGCTATCCTTGTTGCACAGCCTAAGCCAACCCCTACCCCTGACCATGACCCGAAACCTCACCCTGACCTTACCCATTCAAAACTAGCATTGATCCTCAAACTTAACCCGAGCCCAACAGCTACTTTGCTTTCCCAAAATGTCCTCACTTCAACGTTCTATAAAAAAAAAATAACACAATGATCCTCACAGTCAATAGCAGTACAAGTGTACAACTTCAAAGTCAGATAACCTTCACAAGTGTAGAGTAAATATTGAGAAAATGAGTTGCTATACTTCCCCCAGCTTTTTAAACCCTGGAGCAGTGTCAGTGTGTTTGTCAGTCTGCAGTGTATGGACGTCCCTTTAGGAGTTCATGGGAGTCCTCTACAAAGTAAAGCGCAGCTTAATTTATCAATTTCGATTAGCTGAAATTAGGGCAATGGCCTTATATAATCACTGTATTGTGTAACAATTATTTCAATTATAGGTTCCACTGCCCCAACTGTGCCTAGAATTCCACCTACACTGATGTGGACCCTTACGCAACCCTTTATGAATGTATACAAGTGTTCTCAATGAGGCTGTTAAGCTTGTGTGGTGTAAAATGGTATTGATCCATGGGGTCCTTTATATGCAGAAGTGTGAAGACCACCACATAGAACACAGTATGTATTACACAGTTCGCATTGAGTGTTGAGAGAATTTAATCAATACATCAAAATACGTGGAAATGATAAAACTTCTTCTTCATAGGACAAATCCCTGTAACATTATCCCACATTTCAGGGTATGTATATAACATATAAATGATAAAACTGAGTGACAGAAGTAAGGGAGAAGTGACAACTGCATAAATGCCTGGTTACTGTTTGTTTAGTGCTTTGTTTAAATTGGAACTTACCATCTTGCTCATAGCTTGAATGAAAGAAGCTTACCTGCGGCCTTTCACTGTCTGCCATGTTTCATTCCTGCTAAGATTATTTCTAACTTTACCAGAGAATATACAGTATCCTGTCACGCTGCATGAGACTTAATGGGTATATCAGACTGTAGCAGAACCTCAGGATCACCCATGTTTCACAGCCTACGCCCTCAGAAGGCACTTTCTTTTATGGAAATACAAAGAAAATTGCAAAGAAAAATGACAAAGTATAAAAAGTAATGAGGTGTATTCACACCCTGTTTGATGCAAATACAACCAAACTGAGTCAGCAGCTTATCCTATTGGCTAATCCAATAAGAATGACGCATATGAAGTGCATCATTACTATTTGCAGTTCTTCTAAGTAAGAGTGGGAAGAAGCAGCAATGATGAACAGTTAATATCAGAGGCTTAGGTAATGATCTCATATGAAGCCGTGCGGAGCGGAGGAGAAATTACAATATTCAGCCAGTGTGAAATATTTCATATAAGAATTCTCTTGCTGGTGATTTGATCTCCACAGCACAGGAAGCAGTGAAAGCAAAGCTGCGAGAGCCAAACTTAAATATTCAGGCAGTCGGCGCCGTGGTTCAGGTGTGGGAATTTTTCTTTATGGTGAGAATCATCAATGAAACTGCAAAGCAACACATCAAAATGCAAAATGAAAGTGCCTTTATGCAAATATAGTGTGCTGTGGGGTAAATTATCCAGAGCACTGTACGTGATTTAACCAGAGACTGCACAGTGTAAGCGTTATGAAGTTGTTATGGTACAGTGCTGCATCAGGTTTCACTGTAGTGTAGTCTATAAGCAAATATCAAAATGTTACATTAACTATATGGTTGTGGTTAAACCTAAGCTCGTTAAATGCTTTTTGGACTTTTTAATCACAGGAACAAATTCAAAGATATACTGCACACTTCAATGTGTTTTAGCTGTCAACTTAATTATATTACTCTACTTCACACCCATTTCTGTCACAAAAGTATGTGCGCTGCTACTTACGTCACAGACAACCTAGATGACTTAGCTTTAGCAAGCTAATTGGTATGTCATGTGTGTGTGTGTGTGTGTGTGTGTGTGTGTGTGTGTGAGTACGTGGGGGCGTAGGTAGGAATGTCTTAGCCCCCCCCCCCCCCCCCCCCAGCACTGCATTCTGAAGGCTTTTTTTTATTATTTCCAGGGAGAGACATTTCACACAAAACTTATGGGTGAAGTAACACTTTAAAGATGGCAGCAGGCATATTTTATCCGTATGTTGCTTTGGAGAACAATAACCAAGGGATCAGTGCATCAATCTTTGAGCGAATGGACCTTCAGGGAGCTTGAGACATTATCATTATCATGTTCCTTTAACCTCTGTCACCACTATGATAAAACCCCTCTCTGTTTGAGCAGCTTTGCAAGAACTAATTCAGTAAGGAGATTAAAAAAGGGGGGACCAGGTATGGTGAGAGGGCCGTGGAGGAGAAGGAAGAGATTACCTCTGTTTCTTCCATGCTTCTATTTGCTGTGAGGTTAATCCATAGCTACAGTCTCTGAGCTCCCACATCGCAGTCATTCAAGCACTAGTCTTTTTGAAACGCTTAGCCCCGGCTGCGCTGTGAAGCTAAGGGGAGGGAGTCAGTCAAGCTTTTTATGATGTTTAAGCAGCACAATTGTTTTTCTTTGCCTCTGCCACCAAGATAAGGATTCATTTGATGTCGCTGGGGTCAAGGTGCCTCTTGCCTACAGGGCTGTTTGCCGTTGAGATGGTTGTGAGAGTGTGCTGTGTGGTGCAGACATGGGACTGAGAGGTGAGGGATCTGAAGAAAACAATAGAAAGGGATCTGTCCTCAAGTACACACCATATCCTTTAAGAATATAGCCCCACAGAAATCAATAAGCCTTGATTTCACAGTACAACACCAGGCAGCTGTAAGACACAAATCCCTACACTGCTGTAAAGAAAATGAATTCTGTTGGTCTCACAACATGCTGTAATTTGTGCACACTCAGTACATTAGGAGTGTAGTCGAATAGGAAGCCATCTGTGCTTTTTCAAGGTATGTTAATGGTGTAAATGGTGGATTTTATTTATCTGGATGGGCTCACAAATGTTCGCAACTCAGACATCGCCTACGTTTTCTGAATGTTCTGGTCTGGCATTCTACAATATCTGTCAATGACAAGTATGTCAGGGTGAGATGTTCAAGATACTGTATGATAGTTGATATATATTCTTTGAGGTATGCAACACTGAAGGTCATGTACACACTGTGGTTACAGTCAATAAATGTGTTATATCAAACATGTCAGATACAGAGCATGAGATACAGATTTGTCCAATACATATAGGAGTTTCTACAAAACTCAGTTATAGAGTCTATGTAGAACAACGTGTCATTATATTGTCATGACTCAAACTGCTTAATCTGTCAATGAATACGATCTTTAACTACTTTATGTTTACTGGTTTGTTTGATTTACTTTGACATGGGTCTCCACACAGAAAAGAAGACAGCTTAACTTGTTTTGACATGTCTGTGGTTATAGTTTGTTTGAGCTCAAATCAAAAATCGACTTGGTTAGGGAAACAAGCAAATGGATTAATATAGCCACCTAATTTGGTTTATAGGACGTTGGTCACCATGATAACAATAATAATCTTTTCTGGACATCTATTAGATCCACATTTTAAGCTACACACTGGCACTGTCAGCCTGTTGGTCAATAGGTCATTCTACCAGTTTAGATTAAATTGAAATAGTTCAACAGGTATTTGATGGATTGCAACTGAATTAAGTAACATGGAATCATTATCACCAGAAGATGAATGGACTTTGGTGATCCTCTATCTATTCTTGTAGCACCATCAGCAGGTTGAAATTAGTAAAATGTCTTGATAACTTTTGGAAGGGTTGCTGTGAAATTCTGTACAAATATTCAGAGGATGCAGGTTAGCCTCTAATGTTTCCTCTGGCGCCACCAACAGGTTAAAGTTTTTACTCAATCTGTGAAATATCTCAAAATCTGAGTGACAGAAAGGTTTGTAGAGACACGATTAACACATAATGATTAATAGTTGATGACCGTTGACCTTTCCTCTAACACCCCTATGATGTTGATATTTGATGTTTTAAGTGAAATGTCAAAACAACTATTGGATGGCTTGGATTGAAGTTAGCAAATACTGGGTTGTTATCACCTTTTCATTCGGCATCATCATCAGTTCACCCGGTTTTTAACCAAATACCAACAACACTAATAGCATTCCAATCAGCCTCAAGTGCATGTTATTATTAGTGCTAATTAGCATATGTAAGCATGCTGACACGCTAGACTTCCATGGTTATCATGCCAACGTTAGCATTACCTCAAAGCACCACAGTGCACAAGATCTAAAAAGCCTCACAGAGCCACTGGCATCGCAGTAGAATGTAAGTCTTGAATATGCAATTTCCCTGACAAATTATCTCAATATTTTCCCTAAAATGACTTGCCACTGTTTGTTAAACCAGCAGCAGTGTGCTCATTTATTCAATCCATCAGAAACCAAAGCAGCAATGGCAACCAGCTGTTTTGAATATAGAGCTGTTGGACTCTAACTTTGACATCTCAATTTGCTGCCCTAGCTGTCACAGAGGAACTGCTGTGAGGGAAAACATAAGTCCGTGGCTTTATGCCTATAGGGCTTTCAGCCTGTGTGACACATCATGGAGTAATTCACTAGTTTGGTGGCAATTTACAGGCAGACTCAACAAGAGACCCGCTCGGGGGCCTCGAGCAACAAGCTCTCTCTCGGGAAGCAGTGACCAGCTATAGGATCGCCTAGGCCGTGCCAAACCGCTGCATGAAAAATTAACCTGCCCACTCCGCAGACAGAGCTTACACATCCTCCCTGCCTGAGAGCCTGCTTACACACTCCCTTCATCTCTTGCCCTCTTATTCTCTCACACTGTCTTTCTCTCAGCCTTTCTTCCTCTCGTTTCTCTTCCAGCGTTCTATCTGCACAGAGCCAGCTCTCTGTGCATCAAAGACAACAGCTGCTTGTTTTATGTTGAACACAGACAATTATTTATAGACGGGCAGACTTAGCATGAGCCTGTCGAATATTTCATGTGTAATGTAAACATGTCCATACCCACTGCCATCAAGAGTGAATCGCAAAGTCGAATGGAAGTCACCGACTAAAATAAGTGAGGTAACTACACAGGATTAGTGAGGAAACTGATAGCAAAGGCAGAGAGGTGTCAATAATTTAACTGAGTAGGTTGCAATTCTAAGTGCCTTAAGATATTTCATACCACTGGGGAGCAAAGTTTAATCAAACAGAAAGATTGGCCCCAGAGCTGTGTGGGTGAGAGAACTGAATTTATTGGCAGCCCTCGAACCTGCAGTAGGGTTTTTATTACAGGCATCTTTCAAGGAAAATTAGCAATGTGACCTGCTATTTTAGTGAAATAAATTGAGTTAAGAGATTGATGTGGATAAATGTCACGTTAAATGTCATCATAAAAGACTGTTTCTTGGAATTATTGTAAGACCCATGAGGGGATATGTTTCCGTTCCCATTCTTTTTTTTCTCTCTATCCTTTTTTTTCTCCACTCAGAGAATCCTTCAGTCAAGCATTCCCACATTTCTTGTTTTTGGTTCCAGGCATTGCTCAACAGTTTGAGCGAAATGTCGTAATGGATTTTATTGATCCTTGATGTCTGGTGCCTTCTCTGACACTAAAGTAACAATGCTCTCTGCTTCTGCACATCACATCAACAGATGTTTGGACAGTGGAGCTTTTCATAAAAGACCCTGAAGCCGGTCGATACTTTCCCGGAAATGTGCTTCGATTTCTGCCGGATGGTGGAAGGGTAAAGTGAGGATGTCATTTGACTTGATCACTGTGACGGCTATACTTACTACACACCTGGAAACAACATACAGTCCAGCAGCGTTACCTTTCATATAGGCTATTGCCTTTCAGTTGTGAGGGTGTATACTAAGAAATTAAGTATAATAAGTATAAAATTATTGCATGGATAATTTTGCTGTCATGTTGCACATTTGGAGCCAGAGTCTGTGCAGTAGTGATTGGTGGATGCACCCGTGGAAGCGAGGTCCCGCCGATACACTTGCTTGACCAATCACGAGTCAGTCTCAGCTGTCAATCATTTCACCTCATTTTTTTATAGCATCAAATAACTTAACTAAAATGAGCCCTTGGACATACATCAGTGTGATAAGAAGTATCTACAATGATAGACACCATCTTTAAGAAACATTTAGTTGACGTACACTTTTACTTTTTAGTTTGGTCTATGCCCCATCCATTAACATGGAGGAGGTGGGATTTGTGTCTAACAGTACAGCAAACCATTAGGTGGTTATGGAGACGCTTTGGCTTCACTTTTGGGGAGCAGTCATTTTGGCCATCTTTAGTTAGAGTCTACGATTAGTAACATTTTGGCAGCATTGTTTATTTGTTGTAATCTTTAAACAGAGCCAGGCTTGCTGTTTACCCTATTTACACTCTTAATGCTAAGCTAATTGCTACATTTCTCCAGAGGTATCAAAGTCTCAGCCCTTTAAGAGAGAAGTGTATTTCACAGAAGGTCCCAAGCTATTCCTTGCACTATGCAGTTTTGTGGTTTAACTTCATCCTGAAACCACTGGAGCACCAACACTCATTTCATCAAAGTTTAATTAATTAAAAAAAAGTGCATTTGCTAAAAGGTCAGTACTTTGCTCTGAGCAAAATGGAGTGGATTATATAAAATATAATTTTTTTCAAGTATCTTGTAATATATTTTGCATGATTTGCATGACAGGGTACTGCTGTGTGACCTGTGGCTAAGCTGATAAGCAGAGTCAAGGAGGGGGAGGTACTCCCTCAGGAGTTAGTATCATAGTTTCACAAAAAGAGAGGCAGCTACGGATATAGTATGAGTAACTGTAACTGTTGTTCTTTTAATGCCCGACCCCAGTTTACAGCATAGAACTTTCTAAATAAGCAAAGACTGATGGGGTGTGAGTGGTTTCTTCTGTGTATGCAACGTCTCATTTCTCTGGTGCTTTGTGAGAGACAGAAATGCATTCCCACTGGTCACGCTGCAATTAGCTCCCAAGCCACCAAAACCCCAGACACTCAAGCGATCACTTGTGCCAAGTCCCCAAACAACCACCTCCCCAAACCTCACTCTCACACACACACACAGACACACACACTCAGGCACATTTCAACATAACATGGTTCTCACTCTGGGTTTCTCCAACATGCAGCCATGTGGTAATGTACCCTCTTAACTGTTCACAAGTTGTAGAGACTTCGACCTCGAAGCCTCTGTCACACAAAGCCACATTAGCAGAGGTGATGTTTTCTCACTGGCACTCAATAGGCTGACACAATGTGACAAACTGTCACAGGGGAGGGCTTCCCCACCCAGGACTTAGACGTTAGAACGCCTGAATAGGTGAGCGAGTGACGAGAGAGGGAGAGAGAAAGAGACAGAGAGACTTCTGTCAGCTTGTTTCCCGTGCATTTCTGCAGCTACGCAGTATAATGAGCACAATGTTAACAGAGAGGGTAAACAGAGAAGGCAGCACGAACAGGCTGACTACAGACAGCAGTGAAGGCTGTCTGTGTTGTTTCTGTGTAATGAAGGAGCTGCACTGATGAGCCTGCATCTGTCCTCGTGGTCTGGAGAACATATAGACAGAGGACCATGGTCACTTAATAGAGCAACTAAAGCCCCTTTTTCCACTGGTCAAAAAGCCCACTAACACCCACTAACATCTGGCTTTTATCTTGGATAGGAAGAGATACAACTTGGCATTCACTCCTGGGTCTTGTTTTTATCAGCACTGATAGGCAGTGAAGGAAACACCCTGAGCTACTTTCTTCTTCTTCTTTTTCTTTATTTTGGCAGTCAAAACGGTAACGCACCACCCTTTCTGGTGCGCCAATATGACGGGCATTGAACTTCCGGGTGCCAATAAATGTTTGTGCAATACAAGGAAAAAGCTTCTCAATTTCCGGTACGTTGTTAATGTTGAACATGTCACGGTGGAAAAGAAAAGAAAACACCCCCCCCCCCCCCCCCCCCCCCCCCCCCCCCCCCCCCCCAAAAAAAAAACTGGAAGGCAAATTCCTGTACTGGCAATGGTAGAGGAGTCAATCTTTGTTTTTTTGCGTAGAAAAACCAGCATATACCGGCTAATTTTAATGCAAAAGATGTGTTTGAGTCCTGGTGGGAGAGTTTAATGACCTTTTTTAATCTCCATTGGTGCAGCACATTCATCCAGGATTGACCACTGAGCAGTTGTTAGGGGCTGAATTCATTGCTCAGCAGCCATTCATTAGTACCTGTAGAAGGAGAATGAATGATGCATTACATTAACATCCACTTTTTCTCCAATCATGTTCTTCAGGTAAATAGGGAATTCAAAGTCAATGTCAGACATTCATGTTGATAAATGTACTGTTCAACTCCAGGAAGGTTGAGGATCTAAACATTGAGTCAATGGCCTGTCACTTGTTGAGAGAGAGGAGACAGCTAATTTACTACCCTGTACTATGTCTCTTCTTGACACAGGCAAGGAGCTTTTAAAGTGGATTAATATTTAGTTGAAACATAACGCCCACCACATCGTTATTCTTTCATGCCAACCAATGATGCTGCAAAGCTACAAATGCTACAAATCTTTACAAAATCAAACCCCCAAAAAATGCTATTAAACTTCGCTGGCATGCTGATATATTTGTGCGATATAAATGTTCGTATATGATGCATATACGAACATTTAAACAGCAACTGAGAGGCTTGTGGAATCACAAAGGAATGGGAAGAACACAAAATAGATGGCCAGGCAGATTGGAAGTTAAAAGGCTGTAAAATGAGTGTGTTTTCGAATAGAAAGAGAGAGAGAGAGAGGCTGTGAGCAGGCGTATTATACTCCTATAATGCTCCCCTGGCTTTCACAAGGCTCTTGATTAGCAAACAGCAACCCCCGAGATAAAACACACTCATAGTCACGGACTGGATTTGCATGTAAAGAGATTCGGGAGCTTTTCATGCATGCGCGTCTACTCCAGGCAAATGAGAGAACATGGTGCTTTAGATGCTGCTCCCTCCTGCAGGAAGGCCTCTCTCATTCCTTCTTTTGTTTTAAGTCTTTATGGGTCAACTTTTCTTCTTACAACACGATATTTTTAGTGCCTCTAACAAGTTACACTGAAACAGTCGGTGTGGATACTTATGTACAGTACTGATACATGTTTTATAGTACAGTCATTATTTTTTGACTTTGCAGGTTCACTTTGTGAAATGTGACTGTTAAGAACATGCTTGGTATAGATTTATGACTCTAGCTCCTTATCGGTACTCACATTTTTCAGGTCACAGTTGATTACTCATTTGAGGCAAAAGTGATAGATGTATAATAAATAAAAGTTTAGATAATCGTGACTGCATTCTGTAGCCTTGTAAATTAATATTTGCACAAGCTGGATTTTGCACTCATGCATTATGTAATTCCTTAATGTTTACATGCAATGTTTGCAGGCATGTAAAAGGCAAACAAACAAGACATTTAGCGCTGCAGCTGCACACATGACTCCACTCCACAGCGTTTATCGCTAGCGTGTGCTCAGACAAGATGTTTATAATAAAACAGAAGGGCTGATTAAAAAGTACCTCAAGAAAATCTGCATAAGCTGCGAGAAACTGTGAGTGAATATATGGATAATTTGGTTTATAAATGAAGACATGCTGAGGCAACGCAGCTTATTACTTTCATGTAAGAGAAGCAGTCGCTTCTTGACTTCACCCCTCGTAATGACTTGGTTAAATATAATTTATGACTTGCATCATAAGTTATTCAGCAACTTGCTGATTAATTATGTAAGCCTGAAATGTAATATCTCTGATTATGTGTGACAGTAGATTTTCATCGTTACAGATGGAGGGAGTTTCTAACAGCGGGTTTATGCTAAGCAGCTTTCTTTTGTAAATTGATATAGATGCATTTGGGCAAATGTGGAGAAAGTGTTTATCCTCTTGCTTGATGGTATAACACTGAAGGATTTTCTTCTGCAATACTATGTATGCATCCATTAAAAATCATTACTTTAAGGTCATCATTTAATCCCTCTAAAATGTAGAGGATCCCGTCTGTAGACGCTAAGCTGATTTTGCTCTACTCTCATTTTTTAAGAGTAAATGCCACTTCTCTTCAAATGATTGAATCTCATTTTTTAATAGAAGTGAATTTATAGCCCTGGAGCAAAGGAAAGTCATTCTATAATGATAACATATACAGGGAAAGGATATGGTCAAAACCTTTCATCCATTTTTCATGCTTGTTTAACTTTTCCTCTGCACCCCACTAAATCCATTTTCCACACGAATTTTGGAGAGCCTTAGCCCAAGATTTGTGCAGACAGCTTGTTAAATATGTATTGCCTGAGCGGTGGGCAACCAGCAGAAGTGGCAGTGTATCTCATCTCTAGTTGAACAGTGTGAGGGAATTCATGATAAATCCAGTGAATCTAAATTTCTGTGGCCTTTCAGAAAAAGGCTGGTGTGGCACTTCTCAACATGTGTAATTGCAAAATATGTAATATTACACTGATGTGATCTAGGCCATAGCAGTAAGGATGCATATGCTAGCAATGCTGTAATATCTCCATGAGCATATATCTGTTTTGGTAGTTTGCCAGGGGAAACCATATACTTTTTATAATTTCTGTGACATGTGGAGTGACACAAATTAAATTTCTCCAGCGATTTGCAATATGTCCATTGTAGCAGGTATACCTGCAGAAAATAATGTTTTCTTGAATTTCACCCTCTGCATTATGATTTTTATTTAATGAACCTCAAGGCAGCTGACTTTCTCACAAGCGAGATGGCGGCATCTGTATCTGAATACTACTGTATAACAGGAGGAGATGGACATGTGTTATCTACAGACAGGCCGATGAGCTATGAGCTATGAGCATCCTATGTGGGAGGATCTACTGGCAGCTACTAGCTTGTGTTTGATGTGACGACAGCAGGACACATCTGTTCGTTAACAACAACAGTGGCCACCACAGAGGTTAGCCTAGATGCTGCAATAGCATCAGATTTGTCACAGATGGAGAGTATTTCTTCATAACAGAAGAGCAAAGAACCTAACGGATGTTTTTTCTCAATTTGCAACATCTTTTTGTTCTTCTCCAGATTGGTCTAAGAAAGCGTGACACAGTGATAGACAGATGGTTCATCCAATCATCTGACAAGTATTGATTGAAAGCATGTTCCTCTTTCCAAACAGTTTCCAACAAAGTCAAAGTTCTGAATGACAAAACCCTCTGGTGCGGCAGTTTATTGTATGTGTGTTTCCCAAACCCTTTTTGTCATATCATAGGATACCCAATACACAAACAGTGTCATATGTCATCCACTGTTTGCCTCTCTCTCTGTTGCTGTTTAGTCAGTCACTGCCTCTGCAGTGCTGTCTCCCAGCTGATCTGTAGTTAATCTCTCAGTGGTCTCTGGTGGCAGGAAATGATGAAGGGAGGAAGAGAAGGAGAGAAATGGAGTTACTCTCTGCTGCAGCCTGATGAGCTTCCCTCAGCTGGTGCTCCCAGGGGGGTGTTCAAATATTCAAAACCCTTGCAAGGCTTCACCGACTCAAGTGATTATGGTTATAGTGTGTGTTTACGTGTGTGGGCTCGTGCTCAATGTTTACTTACAGACTAAAATATACTCGAGGATTCTGACATTTCCGTCTCAATATCTCACAGGCTACCCACAGAGCTGCAGGGAGTTGATGGGTTTCATTAAGTCAGACTGATATTAAAGCATCAACGATTCTACATTTAAGGAACTGCAGCCTGTTGTTGAATCTGTGTGTGAGTTTCCTCAAGCCTTAAAGTCAAGAATGTCTTTTTTCTTTATATACAACATCACTCTGTAATTTAAAGTGACTTCAAAAGAAAAATCAATAACTTTTAGTGAGTTTGTTTCATAGAGGGAAGGTTGACTTCTTACTGTTGGGGAGTTCGTCAAACAAAGAAATTCTCAAAGTCGGTCAACAAGTGGGGCCCAAAGGATTGAGGAAACAACTCTGTTTCTGGAGATGCGTCTATTTGGTGGGCGTCCAAGTGGCAGCCAAGCCGACAAAGCTGGACTGCTCCGCTGCAAGCTCTGCTCACTGATCTTCTCTTTCCTGGGACGTGGTTCGCCTCCAAGCCAGGGAGATGTGCCTTGGGAGAAAGACGGAGAAATGTTTTTCTCGACTTTCTGTCAGCTGATCGTGTTTGTGAAACAGCGAGCAAGATGAAGATCAAAGTTTTATCCCAGCATAAGTGAAAATAGGTAGATACACATTCATAGACCGAGCAAATGCTTTCACACATGATATCCCAGGAATGCATACTTTCTCAACCCACTGTACCTAAAGGAGTTTACACAGTTTGTACAAGATGACAGAGAGAGAAAGAAAGAGACAAACTGACAGAGAGAGACTGGATATATCCACCTGACTTCAGTTCTCCCTGGAACCCAGAGGCTTCTCCAAAGCTTTTAGTAAAATGTGGAAAAAAAGAAAAACAAGCGGCTGTGTGATGGATCAAACAGCCGCAGCAGCAGCAGCAGCCACTTCCCAACCTACCCAGCAGACTACTGGCTTTGATATTTCAGTCACTATCAGCCCCTGTGTAGTGTCTGTTTTATACACTGCCGGGTAAATGAATCTTTTCCTTTGGTCCTCACTTCTCCTTCTACTGCACCGTCATTCCCCCTCCATCACCCCTCCTTACACTCCCACCCCCGACCACCCTCCAGCTACCTCCCTCAGTCATCCCCTGTCTCTCTCTACAATTTGCTACAGGCATCCCCCTTTTCCAAGATTGACTGTTAGTAAAGCGCGCTGTGTTTTATGCTTTGGTCCTGGCTAAAGGTGAGCAATGCATTTGCCCCTGCAATTACAGAGAGACCTGTAGGCAGAAGGCAATATTGGCTTTCAGTCACTTCATTTGAGAATGTCTGAATATGTGGAAGTGGAGACTTTCCATTGAAGCCACTCACTTCTTCGTACCTTTCCCGCATCGGGGCAAACTTATCATGACATGCATTGCTTTCATTGCTCAAACGTGAAGATACGCTACATGAGTTTTAATTTCCTTTATCAGTTTATGGGTGAAGAGTGTGAAATGTGCCTTGGACGGCAATCTGGAGCAAAGCACCAAAATTTAGTCCGACCAAAAGAACTTGTCTCCGACCAGATCAAACTGAACACCTTTTGGGATAGTTTGGACTTTTGGAAGTTGAGACAGCATCAAACAATAGAAGAAGAAAAAGAAGCTGAAGCTGACCAGGCTCACAGGATGACTTGCAGTCTTCGCCTCTGACAACGAGAATGTTCATTCTGTGAATTCGAGCTAAAGTCCAAGACTGCACCTGAAGCTGGGGATTCCGTCAGAAATACTATGATATGACAACAAAATGCAACAAAATCAATGAAATGAAAAGTTATTTTTCTGCACTTAAACTGATAAACTATTCCCCACCAAATTGAAGACATGCCCCTCTACAAATATATCAATGTAAAGGTAGATGCAGACCATGTAGGCGATGATAACAGTATGCCATACAAACGTCCTTAAAATACAATGTAAAGCCAAAACTAACTGGATCAAATGGAAACAATGTAAGAAAGATGTGAGCCTTGGTTCAGACCTTGGTCCGGACCTTTAGTTGAAAAAAACCCACTCTCAATCTCTTGCCAGTGAGGAACATGTTGATCTTATTTTCAATACATCTTTTGACCGAGTCTGAATCTTTGATGTTTCCTTTTAATTTAAGGTCTACAGAAACATTGGG
Organism: Hippoglossus hippoglossus; assembly: GCF_009819705.1. Taxonomy (NCBI): domain Eukaryota; kingdom Metazoa; phylum Chordata; class Actinopteri; order Pleuronectiformes; family Pleuronectidae; genus Hippoglossus; species Hippoglossus hippoglossus. The sequence continues at coordinate 22,004,681 of NC_047159.1, read as the reverse complement.
AGTAGAGTAACACAGATGTGGTTACATGTAGGCCCCTCCATTGTTCTCTTTACCTGGCTTTAGATCCCAACACAGAGATAGAAGTGAAATGATGGACCTTTGTCCAATCTCCATATTTGGCTTGGTTGGAAGCTCATATTTCCGATGGATTGAAGGTTGGCATAGCTTTGGCATTCAGACATTTAATGTGGAAATTCAATGTAAACTCCTTGTCATATTCTTGGTATTGAGTGCATCATGTTGAGCCTATTCAGACTGTGCAGTTGAGCAGTGTGTTCCAAGTCTCGACAAAGAGACCACGTTACACATATTTATATTGCAATTGTTATTTTTTCATGGTTTCCTAAAATTGAGTGTTTTCTGAAAACTTATTTTTGACACAAAGCAAAGAAGCACTTCAGCAATACCAGAAAAAAACATACTGTACTACCCCTGTGCCTGGTCTAATTTAACACCTCGCCCTCTGTTGGAGCTGTAGCTCAGCTTCAAACTGTGCAGAAAAGTGGAGCCAGGCTGCTCAGAACACACTTTTCCCATAGCACCCTGATTTTAGCTTTCTTGGGACTGGTTGCCAGTTTCTCTTGGAGTTCATTTTAACCTCTTACTAACCACATACAGGGATTTAAATGGCAAAGTCTTGGATTACATCAGAGAGCTGCTAACTCCCCACTGTCCCAGAAGACCAAACTAGAGCCAGGCCAGAGTCCAGGTTAAAATTAAGCAGTGATTAAGGTTCTGCTGTGCTTGTACCTTGGCTTTGGAACTGTTTTCTATTAAGTCTGCTGGCAGTGCATTTACATTCAGCCTCAGAACGCTATTTTATGGAGTTGTCTTCATGAAAAGTTAATAGATGTTTCTTGTTTA